>NC_139573.1:50513561-52009394 GCF_965112155.1 Podarcis liolepis
AGGCATTTGAGAATCAAGGTACCACTGTAGTTATACATGCTACTTTTGGAGTATTATCAGGCAAGAAGGACATCATTTGGCAACCATTGTGGGGGGCGGGGCGGCCTCTCCACACGCTATAAATGAGTTTGAGGGCATGTCTTCATGCTACAAATTCAAACCAATGTCATGCATGTTTACCTGTCCGAACCCTCAACCACAGAACTGTTACACAATCTGTAGGGTCCTCCTGTCCTGTTTTGTGGTTCTGCCCCACTGCCAAAGCCTCCTTTACCTGGGTAATAAGATGGTGCCCACAAAGCAGTATCGTGGCCGAGTCTGGGGTTGTGGTGCTCATCTCGCTTTACTGGCCGAGGGAGCCGGCATACAGCTTCCGGGTCATGTGGCCAGCATGACTAAGCTGCTTCTGGCGAACCAAAGCAGCGCATGGAAACACCGTTTCCCTTCCCGCCGGAGTGGTACCTATTTATCTACTTGCACTTTGGCGTGCTTTCGAACTGCTAGGTTGGCAGGAGCTGGGACCGAGGAACAGGAGCTCATCCCATTGTAGGGATTCAAACCACCAACCTTCTGATCGGCAAGTCCTAGGCTCCGTGGTTTAGCCCACAGTGCCACCCGCATCCCATATGGCTAAGTTCCATTAATTTCAATGGGTCTACTCTGTGTAAAACCTACTTGACTACCACCCCTGATCCTAAGCAGCTTTACTCAGAATTAAATCCCATTTAGTTCGTTGGGCCTTAACTTTGAGGTATGTGTAGGATTGCGGCTTTAAAAAGTGTTGGGTTCACCTAATTAATGATCCCTCCCTCCTTATCGCATGTTGTATGTGGGGTTGGATGTGTACAATCTGCATCAAGACTGGAGGTGAGGGAATAGCTTTGTCAAAGAGCTGGACGTGGTTTTTAGATAGCTGCTCATGGAAAACAGGGTTCTGATATTATTTCGAAATCATGTCCAATCAGGGGTGGGTGCTTACAACATCTCAAACCACTTTCAACTCTCCTCCGCTATAAAACACAGAGCTAAACACAGGTTTTAATAGAGCCAATTGGTCTTCAGCAGGTCTTCACCAACTAAATGTTATTTGTACTTTGAAAAACACACCAAAACTGGCTGCTTTCTTAATTTTGCAGTAAAGGCAGTCTCAGTATCCCATTCTGGACAATGCTCCCAAGTCACAATGAGGCCCCACATCTCTTCCTTTGCTAAATATTGCTCCCCTCCCCCCAAGGTGGTTTTTATTACAAATTACACCTTTGGGAGCAAAGTGCAGCCAGGAAAGGGGGTGAAGATGAGGCCAAAAACTATACCTGAAGGAGCGTCTCCACCCCCATCGTTCTGCCCGGACACTGAGGTCCAGCGCTGAGGGCCTTCTGGTGGTTCCCTCGCTGCGAGAAGCCAAGTTACAGGGAACCAGGCAGAGGGCCTTCTCGGTGGTGGCACCCGCCCTGTGGAATGCCCTCCCACCAGATGTCAAAGAGAACAACAACTACCAAACTTTTAGAAGACATCTGAAGGCAGCCCTGTTTAGGGAAGCTTTTAATGTTTAATAGGTTATTGTATTTTAGTGTTTTGTTGGAAGCTGCCCAGAGTGTGGCTGGGGAAACCCAGCCAGATGGGTGGGGTATTATAAATTATTATTATTATTATTATTATTATTATTATTATTATTATTATGATGACAAGGGCCCCCAATTTGGATCAGGTGCACATTCTGAAGCAGACCCCACCCCCACCCACCACAACTGCCTTTTCTTAGGCATTGCTGGCAGAATTACAGTGGTGCCCCGCAAGACGAATGCCTTGCAAGACGAAAAACCCGCTAGACGAAAGGGTTTTCCGTTTTTCGATGCGCTTCGCAAGACGAATTTCCCTATGGGGAAAAAGTCTTGCGATTTTTTTCGCTCCCCCCCTTTTTCTAAGCCGCTAATAGCCTTTTAGTCACTAAGCTGCTAAGCCTTTAATAGCCGCTAAGCCGCTAATAGGGTTGCTTCGCAAGACGAAAAAACTGCTAGACGAAGAGACTCGCGGAACGGATTAATTTCATCTTGTGAGGCACCACTGTATCTCTTTCACCTCCTAAAGGGCAAAAGGAGACAGTCTGGGGTGAGATCTCCTGGTGATCGGGGGGGCGGGTGCTGGATAATTTTTCTGACCCCCATCAGATTGCCATTCATTCCTCCCTGCCTCTAAAGTGAGTTTTGTAGAAATATTAAATGCAGGGCATGGGGATCAGGGTAATTTCTTTGCTTTATGTTATCTTTCTAAAACTAGAAGGCAAGTAGATTTCTAAGTTTAAAAAGCCACTCTACAGTGGTACCTCTAGTTACTGACTCGGTCCATTCTGGGGTGCCATTCACACCCCGGAAAGTCCGTAACTAGAGTGCTGCTTCTGCGCACATACACAGCACGATAGAGCGCTTCTGCACATGTGCGAAGTGCGCAGAACGCTTCTGCGCATGCACGCACGGTGAAACCCGGAAGTACAGTGGTACCTCTGGAAACAAACAGGATCTGTTCTGGAGCCCCGTTCGCATCCTGAAGCAAATAAAACCCGCCTCTGTGCATCTGTGCGTGCGCAGGTCGCGATTTGCCACTTTCTGCGCATGTGCGTGACATCATTTTGACCGTCTGCACATGCGCGAGCGGCAAAACCCAGAAGTAACGCATTCCGTTACTTCTGGGTCGCCACAGAGCGCACCCCGAAAATGCTCAACCTGAAGCAACTTCAACCCGAAGTATGACTATATACACTTCCAGGTTTGCCGTGTTTCCTGCTTGGCAGGGGGTTGGACTCGATGGCCCTTGTGGTCTCTTCCAACTCTATGATTCTATGTGTTCGCAAGCCGAAAAGACACAACATGAACCTAACGCAACACAAGGTATGACTGTACTTCTTCAAAATATGTAATGTTCAGATCATGACAAAAGTCTTGTTGTTGGGAATGAAACTGGGCTAAGAAGATGTTCTTTGGCAGGTTGCGGGACACGAGTGGAAAGATCTGTGGAGAGAATCTATGGAGGAAACATTGCTGTGGAAGGGGAGTGGCCGTGGCAAGCCAGTCTTCAGCTGAACGGCATCCATCGCTGTGGCGCAACACTGATCGGTGATATATGGCTTTTAACTGCAGCTCACTGCTTTAGAGGGTGAGAAGATCTCTCCCGCCCACCTCCCAGCCTTGCTAAAACTGTATCTAGGTTCTGCACCAACATTACATGAGTAATCAGAATCTTTAGTAAGCTATCACATCACGTGCAACCTCAACCCAGCTGTATATATGTTCAAAACATATGAAATTGATGCTTACCATATTTTTCCCTCCATAGGATGCACTTTTCCCCTCCGAAAATTAAGGGGAAATGTGTGTGTGTGTCCTATGGAGCGAATGCAGGCTCCTTGGCTTCAGCGATAGCAACGCAAAGCCTCCGAAGCACAGATGGAGCGCTCCCTCCACGCTCCGGAGGCTTCACATTGCTTTTGCTGAAGCCAGGAGAGCGAGAGGGGTCGGTGGGCACCGACCCCTCTCGCTCTCCAGGCTTCAGGGATAGCCACCTGAAGCCTGCGGAGCGCAGCGCAAGTTCCCACTGCGCTCCGCAGGTTTCGGGTTCCTTTCAGCAAAGAGGGAGAGCTGCGCAGCGTCCCTTCAGCGAAGCGGGAGGAGAAATGGAAGGGGCTCCATTTCTCCTGCCGCTTCGCTGAAGGGGCGCTGAGCAGAGAGGGGGAGATTTTTTTTTTCTTGTTCTCCCCCTCTAAAACAAGGTGCCTCCTATGGTCCGGTGCGTCCTATAGAGCGAAAAATACGGTAGTTATTTTGCCCCCGCTCATGGTTCTCCTCCCATCCTGGCTTTCTTTCTTCCAAGTTGGACTTATTTCTGGCCGGGGAGACCTCAGGGGGGAGAACTGTGGAGCCAAATCAGTAGAAAAGGGGAGAATTCTGCCCTATACAATCCCCTCTTTTGCCTTAATATTAACTTGTTGTTAAGAAAGGTTGGAGTGCAATAAAACTCTGTATGCATGTTGAGTAGAATGGATGATTATTCTACCGCTCTCAAATGTGTTTTAGAGTGAGGGATCTCCGTAGCTGGACAGCTAGTTTTGGGGCCCGCTTAAACCCTCCACTATTGAGAAGGAACCTTCGCCAGATCATCGTGCATGAGCAATATGCCGAGAGCGTCATGAGACATGAGTTTGACATTGCTGTCGTGCAGCTTGCGTACCCAATTCAGTTTACGGCAGCCGTGCACCGCATCTGTCTCCCAGAGGCGTCGTATATCTTTCCAGAAAACACCACCTGCTTCGTCACGGGATATGGTGCTCTGAGAGATGAAGGTCAGTAAACTATCTGTTCAGCTTAAACATAGACGTTGACTTTCAAGGTGCAGTCACTGTGGCAAGGCTGGTTCCAAGTCACAGAGTGACATTCCCCTGCTGGGCTCTCCCATAGCAGGTCCAATCCCAAACCACCAGTTAGAGAAGAAGAAGAAGAGTTTGGATTTGATATCCCGCTTTATCACTACCCGAAGGAGTCTCAAAGCGGCTAACATTCTCCTTTCCCTTCCTGCCCCACAACAAACATGCTGTGAGGTGAGTGAGGCTGAGAGACTTCAGAGAAGTGTGACTGGCCCAAGGTCACCCAGCAGCTGCATGTGGAGGAGCGGGGAATCGAACCCAGTTCACCAGATTACGAGACTACCGCTCTTAACCACTACACCACACTGGCTCACCAGCTGTTGCCTTGTCCCTGCCAAAGTCCTGCTTACAGGGTTCTCACAGTGGCAACTTTCAGATTTCGGTGGTGGGTCCCTGCTACCATGGAAGACGTGGCAGCAGCTTCTCACTTCTCTGGTGGGATTGGGAAGCAGGGGCAGATCTACTAGGAAACTAATGAAGCTTAAGCAGGGAATCAAACCTGGTTCACCAGATTACAAGTCCACTGCTCTTAACCACTACACCACACTGGCTCTCCAAAGAGAGTTATCCAAAGTTAGCTCCAAAGAGTTATCCAAAGAGAGCAAAGATATAAGCACAGGGAAGGTGTTGCTCCTGCCACTACAAGCAGTGGCATGGCATAGGGGTGTGGGGAACAGGACCTGCGTGGGCCCAAACCTTCGAGAGGACTCCCTCCCCCACTTTGTGGGAGTGGCTGCTACTCCTCAGAAGCACCTGATCCGAAGTTGGGTTTGGTGGACCATCCTGAGGTCAATGCCAATGCCAAGTGGTGCTGTGGTCTAAACCACTGAGCCTCTTGGGCTTGCCGATCAGAAGGTCGGCGGTTCAAATCCCCACAACGGAGTGAGCTCCCGTTGCTCGGTCCCTGCTCCTGCCAACCTAGCAGTTCGAAAGCACGCCAGTGCACTATGTGACACTATGATGTGAAACAGCTCTATTAAATTTTCAGATTTTAATGTATAGTCTACATAAAGGTTTACTCAATTCTTTTTTTTCTTTGCATTTTCAAAAAGAGGAACAGAGAGCATATTTAACCCCCCCTCCCCTGTCTCACTTACAACTTCATACCAAATACAGCATGTATGCAAATACCATATGACTTCCCTTCCACACTTTTCCTGGTTCCTTTTGCTTTTCTACTACTTTTCTGTAAGTGCTGTTTTTACATCAGTAGTAAGTTGAAGTAGTAAGGGACGCTGGTGGCGCTGTGGGTTAAACCACAGAGCCTCTTGGGCTTGCCGATCAGAAGGTCGGCGGTTCGAATCCCTGCAACGGGGTGAGCTCCCGTTGCTCGGTCCCTGCTCCTGCCAACCTAGCAGTTCGAAAGCACACCAGTGCAAGTAGATTATTAGGTACCCCACCAGTGGGGTCGTATGTGCTTGCAGGTGTCCATAATCTTGGGGTGCAAAAGGCACATAGGGGCACAGTTACCCCATTCAGGACCAGGGAGTCCTCCACACCAGCCCGCCCCCTGTTCCCCAAGAACAGTACTTCTGTCTTGTCAGGATTCAACCTCAATCCATTAGCCACCATCCATCCTCCAACCGCCTCCAGGCACTCGCACAGGACCTTCACTGCCTTCACTGGTTCTGTTTTGAAAGAGAGGTAGAGATTGAGTATCTGTATCAAGTCTGGCTGAACCAGAGGTTTCATATTGCCAATCCTAGAGGGTCACATTGCAAACTCCCTGTTTTGTTAGGGCTCCCAGGACGTACTGCCTAAGGAACTCAGACCATGAGATCCTTGCTTCAGATTTGGCATCTCTTAACAACTCCCTCACCTGCAATGGAGGTGAAGTGCTCAGAGTGCGTTGGTAGCAGTGCTTCTGTAACTGAGCGATGACTCTGTGGCCCTGTGTCGCATGGGGTGTGGGGTTACGTGGTGCTTCTATGTGTGTTACACCTCAGGCTTCCTACAAAATTTCACGCCACCCATATTATTTTGGAACTAGGTCCCAGCGTCGGTGAACTTCGCCAAACAGAAGTGAAAATCATAGGCAATGAGATTTGCAACAGATGGAACGTGTACAATGGCGCCATTTCGGCGGGGATGCTTTGTGCTGGGTACCTGGAAGGAGGAAGCGATGCCTGCCAAGTAAGTCCAATGGCTTAATAGTAGAGGGATGCAGGGAGAGAAATCCATGCAGCTTGCATTTTAATGCAACGTATCTAATTTGCAGCTCCAAAGCCAGCATGTGGCTCTAAACCAGGGGTTGGCAAACTATGGTCCACGGGCCAGATTCGGCCCAATTGCCCTACGGATCCAGCCCGCGGATGTTCTGTGGATCATCTATTCTGTTCGTTGATTTTTTCCCATTATTTTTTTTCGGCGGCGCCATTGGGGGGCGCCATTTTCCCCGTCCTCTCACACACCATGGTGCCTTCTCCCTCCTCCTGGCTTCTCCATGCCCTGCGTTGTGGAGGAAGGGGGCTGGGCTGAGCTGGCTGAGCGCCATTTTGTAACCAAACAATTAAACCCCTGTGTTGCAAACAATCATCAGGAATATCCAGGGCAACATGATCATCGGTAATATCCAAGGCACCCTCTCCCGGCTGGAGAGGTTGCGCGGGGCTATGGCAGAAGCCAAGACAGCGAGCGGGATGTGTCCTGCTCACTGTCTTGGCTTCTTTGCTCTTTGGGGCTGGGGGGGGGACCCGGGCTCCCTGGCAGCCCCGAGAAGCTTGCGGGAAGGCTGCGTGCCTTTCTGCTGCCCCCCGACCTGCTCTTTGGGGCCAGCGGTGGGGGAAAGCAGTGCTTCCCCCCACCGCCGGCCCCACAAGCTCGTGCCTTTCCGCTGCTCCCCGACCTGCTCTTTGGGGCTGGCGGTGGGCTTCCCCCCGCCAGCCCCCAAGAGCAGGTTGAAAGGAACCCGAAGTTGCCATCGGGTTGCCTTCACTGAAGCCTGGAGAGCGAGAGGGGTCGGTGTGCACTGACCCCTCTCGCTCTCCAGGCTTCCAAGGTAGCCGCCTGAAAGCAACTGAACACACCTTGAACAGCACCTTGTTTTAGAGGGGGAGAGCAAGGGGGGGTAAATTCTCCCCCTCTCTGCGCAGCGCCTCCTGCCACTTCACTGAAGGGGTGCTGGGCAGAGAGGGGGAGAATTTTTTTTCTCTTGTTCTCCCCCTCTAAAACAAGGTGTGTCCTATGGTCGGGTGTGTCCTATAGAGCGAAAAATACGGTACCCGCTGTTTCGTGGAATTCTTCTTCAGCACAGCAGATGGATACGGAAATGCTTCATAAACTGCAAATTAATTATTGAAATGATGACCTGCATATGCATGGTAACTTACAATAACTCAAATTATTATAAACTGTACGCATTGACTATAATGTCAATTCAGTATGAAATGAAAGCAAAAGTACATACCCCATCTATATGGTGAATGGAACTGTATAACATCAGTGGCTGTGGAGCAATGGTCCTAAGTTATATAACCACTGCTACTAAGGGCAGGCACAGGAGCCGCGGTTGGGAGAGCGCAGCGCCGACATTAGCAGCATAGGTAGGCAGGGGCTGGGGGAGAGAGAGAGAAGTCCCCTCCGCCACACGCGTGCGGTCCGGCCCTCCACAAGGTCTAGGGGACAGTGACCCGGCCCCCTCCCCAAAAAGTTTGCTGAGCCCTGCTCTAAACCCCAGTGCATCACATATTATGCATATCAAAAATGGTCTTTTTTCCTCTCCTAGGGCGACTCTGGTGGTCCTCTGGTTACTCCTGATTCTAGAGGAATATGGTACCTGGTCGGCATAGTGAGCTGGGGTGAAGAATGTGCAAAGCCAAACAAGCCTGGAGTCTACACGCGAGTAACTTACTATCGGGAATGGATTGCTGCCCGCACTGGGATATGAAGCTGCGAAGGAGAATTGGCAGGCAATGTCAGAGCCTGGAACCCCAAGACATTTGGACTATACATATATATATATACATATGATGCATATAGCTCCATTGTTTTGGTCCGTTCTGGTTTCAGAGCAGGCCTGGTGCCTCCGCCAGAGGCACCAACACAATTCCTTGCCAAATTACGCCATGCCCACCAGCCTCATTTTATTTCATGTTCTTGGTTTTGTTTTGTTTTTTGTTTTTTTTACAAGGAGAGCAATAGATTGAGGAATACAGTTGCAACCAGCAAGAAATGTTTTGTTTGTGGTTCTTTACGTCGCCAATCCGTGAAACAGTTGTACTGTTTTAATGCAACGGATCTCTTATTGCCTTATCTTTTTTGATAACCTGGCTGACAGTGCTTTTTTAAAGGGGTTCACATCCCGTTTTGCTCAAGGCAATGACTACGCATGGGGACTAGGAACTAGGATTTATTTCCTCCCTCTTTCAAGTCTAAATACCCCAGTCACAAATATCCCAGCCAGTATCTTGGGGGAGGCGGGTCGTTGTGCAAAAGGCTCCCTGTGTTCTCCTTAACTCAGGAATGGTGGAGAGGGGTGAGGCAGGAAGATCGAGAAAGCACAGAGAGCTCACTGTGGTATTCTGTTACCTTGAGTGTACCCTGATGAGGGGCCGTCTTTCCCATAGGACTTAGTGGCTCGTTGCGCCAGGGCGCCGGCCTCTCAGGGGTGCCCCAGCTTTGCCGGCGGCCTCCCCTTTCCCTGCACGCCACCAGCTGTGCCCCACCAACCATCTTTCCCTCCTACCCTCCTCGGCCCGCCCCCCCTTTGCAGGCGGGCGCATTGGCGCTGCTGCTGCTTGTGCTGCTCCCATAAACACTCTGTGGCAGCCGCACGGGCAGCAGTGGACAAGGAGCCGCTCCTCAACTCTGAGGCGGTGGCCGAGGACGGGCTGCCTCCTCTTCCTCCTCCCCCTCTGCCGTGGGAATCCCATCAGCCGCTGTTGTCGTTGTCTGAGGAAGTGGTGGGAGCGGCAGCGGTGGGAGCAGCTCCTGAGGGGCCTCCTCCACGCCACCAGTGCCCGCCGCCCCACCACCACCACTCCCCGGGGCACAGGCGGCGGTGTGGCAACTGCCTCCTGCTCCTCGGGCCCTTGGGCCGCTGGGCAGCAGCGAGAGCGCTGGCAGCAGGCTGTCGTCAGGCAGCGGAGGAGGAGGCACCAGTGGCGTAGCGTGGTGGGTGCAGGGGGGGCCGGCCGCACCGGGCGCAACATCGGGGGGGGGCGCGCTCGCACTCGCAGCTCTCTGCCCCTACCTGGCTCACTCACTCTCTCTCACTGCAGTGCTGGCTGGGTTGCCGCCCACTGTGGAGGGGGTGGGTGCCAGGCGTGCAATGCGGAGAGAGAACGAGGGACTATCTGGGGGAGGGACAGTGCAGCGGCCGCCCAGCGCAGCGCTGAGCGCGGGAGAGAACCACACCAGACCAGACCAGGCAGCAGCAAGAAGAAGCTGGCAGCGACGGCAGGTTAGGGGTTAGGGAGCGCAAATTACTTGCCTTGCCCCGGGTGCTGACAACCCACGCTACGCCGCTGGGAGGCACCCTGGAGCCCCGCAAGCGAGCGCGGGGTTCTGGCGGTCTGGCCAGCTGCGCTGCGTCCACCACATTGACAGTGTCTTCTGTGGGCGGCGGCTCCCGGGGCTAGGGGGTGGTCCGCGAGTTGGGCCCCGAGTTCTAAATTCTGAGAAAGGGAGGGGGTGCCGGAGGGATCTTTGCACCAGGGTGCCGGATATGCTTAAGATGGCCCTGCTCTGATGTCAAGTTTCCCCTCAGATCCATTGTCCTGACACCCAAGAGCGTAACGAAAGGTTCTATGAGCGCATTGTATTTCACAATGTGTGGTGCGCCTGCAAGCATCAAACCAGCATCGTGTTTTTGCTCTGCTTCCTGTGCACCTGAGGGGGCTTGGTGGACTTCTCGCTGCCATCATCAGGGTCTTGAGAAGGTGCCCCATAGAGGGCTCGCAGCATTAACATCCCAAGAGGGACTTGCTTGCATGGCGAGTTCCTGGCCCCCCCCCCCCCCGTGGAAATAATGACACATGACACAATTATTAAGGTTAATAGGCTAAATAAGGCCAGAACTTTTTTGGTTACAGGTGAAGAGCGGTATTGGCTTAGGCATTGGTCCTAACTGACTATATCTTACTCCAGCCTGTCTGCTTGAAGTCCAGGAAGGGTTAACCACCAGGAGGGGGAGTCCTGCTGATGCAAATCAACTAGGAACTCCCCCGGGGTCACCGATAGGGGGCTTGCCTTAGGCCCTTACCTCCCTAGGCTTTGGACAGGGCCACACCCCCCGAAATCCTTTATCGGACTACCCTTCAATATGTAGGGCAGGTGATGGCGCTACCTCCCCTCTTCCATCTACAGAACAATACCAATGCCTAACCACCAATACCAAGAAAGTTGTGACGATTTGCTATGAGGTAGGCGAAAACCAAGTGCCTGGTGCCAATTTGCCAAGTGGAAAAATTCCTACCAGGCCCCTTGACGGTGACCAACCAAGGTCCATAGCAAGGTCAAGGAACAAAAACCTTATAGGGCGGGACGGTGGGAAAAGCAGGAACAGCTGGCATGCGGGAAAAGAGGGAGATCCCTGGCCGCGCCTGCATTAAACAGGGCAGGCCATGCCCCCAGAGCCAGCTGATTGGCTGGCCAAGGAATGACGCAGCCAGGGATTCCCCCAATGGTGTGGGGGCTGGGCTCCAGCTCGCACACGTGGTGGGAGCGTGTAGCCTGCAACCCCACCTCCTCTGCAGGGCGGAAGTGGCTTTCTCCAATAGCTACAGCCTTGGATTCCAGCAAAAATCAGGCATGGTTCTGCCGCCTTGCTTCCAGCTCACAAAACTCACACTCCCCACTCTGGCCTTTGTCTTTCTAATTACCAGAGAGTTGGTGGAGGCCCCCACCCCCATTTTCTGTCTGGCACACAGCCACTTCCTTTGTTACCTGACTGGTCCATAATTTAGAGAGCCATTCCCTCACCAGGAAGCTAGCCTGGCTTTTCCAGGAATTGAATCAGTGCTGAATCCAGGAATTCGAAGCGGGCTCAGGCATACAGCCTACTGCCCCCAAACTCATAACACTAATATTTCCTACTATGCATTTCAAAGTATTTTTCTTACGGACCAGCATGGCTGCCTTTGTTGTTTCGTTAGCCAATGTTTATCTGCATTTTAATTCATCTCTTCAGCAATAGCAATAGCAACTGTAATGGGTATGAGTTACTCGTGCGTAAACTGGTGCCTTTCTCGGTTAATTTGCCTTGTTAAACCTTTCTGACTGCACAGCCCCTTCTCATCGTGGCTGCCTCAGTCACTGGCAGAATCCGTCAGTGGGCGTTTCTTGAACCTCTTCCAACATAAAAGTTGTTTGACACCCAGTCTCCTCCTCCTCTCACTGCGCGGGAGTCTTCTGCGCAGGGAAGGCGTGGGCAGCGGAGGACCTGGGCTCTCCTCACTGACGTCCAGTGAAGAGTCCTGGAGCCCTCTCTCCAATTCCCCCGTCTGCCCCCCTTTATCCCTGGTGTTGCGCTGATTGGCTTCCCCCTCTACTGAGCTGTTTCTCCCCCTGCTGCTGGGTCCTTCGCCAGCATCATCTGGGAGCCTCCCTTCGCCTCTCGCTCCGATGTCAGTTCCCTGACAGCAACGACTGCAGTGTTCACATAAATAGGAGAGCACCTGGCTTAAAGGTAAATGTAAGCCTTGTATTCCCATTCTAACTTCCTTCAATGGGCAGTCTTTTGCTGGGAGTATACCTGAGACCTAAGTTGTTTGCTTGCCACCTCCTCTGCAAATCTGATGCAAGATTCAAGTCGCATGTTGAGATCCTTGTGTGATGCAACAGAATTAAGGTGGGAGCAGCCAAGCTTAACTCATTTTTATTTTTTTTAATAGCTCGTCCATGGTGTGCTTTCCTTCCCACCTCCTTGAGCCAACAGTGTGACGCGGCAGCTAAAAAAGCCAATGCAATTCTGGGCTGCATCAATAGGAGTATAGCATCTAGATCAAGGGAAGTAATAGTGCCACTGTATTCTGCTCTGGTCAGACCTCACCTGGAGTACTGTGTCCAGTTCTGGGCACCACAATTCAAGAAGGACACTGACAAACTGGAACGTGTCCAGAGGAGGGCAACCAAAATGGTCAAAGGCCTGGAAACGATGCCTTATGAGGAACGGCTAAGGGAGCTGGGCATGTTTAGCCTGGAGAAGAGGAGGTTAAGGGGTGATATGATAGCCATGTTCAAATATATAAAAGGATGTCACATAGAGGAGGGAGAAAGGTTGTTTTCTGCTGCTCCAGAGAAGCAGACACGGAGCAATGGATTCAAACTACAAGAAAGAAGATTCCACCTAAACATTAGGAAGAACTTCCTGACAGTAAGAGCTGTTCAACAGTGGAATTTGCTGCCACGGAGTGTGGTGGAGTCTCCTACTTTGGAGGTCTTTATGCAGAGGCTTGACATCCATATGTCAGGAGTGCTCTGATGGTGTTTCCTGCTTGGCAGGGGGTTGGACTCGATGGCCTTTGTGGTCTCTTCCAACTCTATGATTCTATGATCCTTTAAACTATGCCTTGTGTTTGGAAAATGCAACAAATGTCATTTGCCAGCAAGCGAGAATATAATAGTCTGCGGTTAAAGAGTAAGAATTAATCAATAAGGCTGCCCTGCTGGCTAATTGATCGTTGGGATAGCTCAGTTGGTAGAGCATGGGACTCAATCTCAGGGTTGTGGGTCTGGGCCCCACATTGGGCAAAAGATTCCTACATTGCAGGGGGGTATAATCTTCAACACCTCCCTTTCCATAGATTGCAGCTATAACAAAGGTGGCATTTTTTCATCTCCGCCAAACTAAGCAGCTGGCTCCTTACCTCTCTCGCCCTGACCTAGCCACTGTGATCCATGCGACGATCACCTCCAGACTCGATTATTGTAACTCACTCTAAGTGGGGCTGCCCTTGAGACTGACCCAGAAACTCCAGCGGGCGCAGAATGCCGCAGCGAGACTCCTTACGGGGTCTTCGTTGCAAGATCACATTCATCCGGTGCTATACCAGCTGCACTGGCTCCCGGTGGAGTACAGGATCAGGTTTAAGGTGCTGGTTTTAACCTTTAAAGCCCTATACGGCCTAGGACCCTTGTACCTGCGGGACCGCCTCTCCTGGTATGTCCCACAGAGGACCTTACGGTCTTCAAACAAAAACATCTTGGAGGTCCTGGGCCACAGAGAGGTTAGGCTGGCCTCAACCACAGCCAGGGCTTTTTCAGCTGTGGCCCCGATCTGGTGGAACACTCTGTCACAAGAGACCAGGGCCCTGCGGGACTTGACATCTTTCTGCAGGGCCTGCAAGACAGAGCTGTTCCACCAGGCCTGTGGCCAAGGCACAGTCTGACCCCCTCCTTTGGCAATCCTCAGAGAACTCTAGCCCAATGGTTGCCATTAATCTAATTTGAACTGATTTTAGAATGTTGTATCATTTTACTGTTGTTAGCCCCTCTGAACCCGGCTTCAGCTGGGGAGGGCGGGGTATCAATAAATTATTATTATTATTATTATTATTATTATTATTATTATTAATGACCCCCTTCCATCTCTACAATACTATGATTCTATCAATGCAGACATCTGACCCAAACCATCCCAAACTGCAGCATTATTCCTTCATCCCCCTAGTCTCTCCTCACACCTGACAGCTCATCATCCTTCATGGCCTGGATTACCACAAGAGGACCTGCTCCGTGAATGATTTTGCTTGTCAGATATGGATGGATGACACAGCCTTGTGCTGCTTGCGGACTCCTGCAGGGGTTCTCCTGTAGTGGAAATGAAGGAAAAACAGATCTCAAAGAATAACTTTACGTGGTAGACCAAAAGCAGCTTTGAATGCCTCTGGAGTATTGTGTACATGTTTACTTCTTGAGTCTATAGAATCATAGGTTTGCTGTCTCCAGCTATAAATTACCCACCGCAGACTCAAATAAAGTATCGGGACCTGCTGTTCCGCTGCATTTTTTTAGTTTATTCTGTAGGAATAAGAGACTGGCACATCAGTGTTGGGCTCACCCTTATCCATCTTTCAGCCCAGCTAGGCTGATTACTGGTCAAACTATGCATGAACAAGTGTCCAGGCCAGCAGATTCTTCCCTACACATGCCAACACCCATTGCAGTGACAATCCACAAGAGGGCACTGCTATACAGTTGCAGCTATAACGTTTTAAGTGTGTTTCAAGTGCATTATACAAAGGTGACACTAGATGGCGCTGATGAGCTAATGGCAAATTCCTTTTTTTTATAAACGTTTTTAACAGAAGCATTTTCACAGCGTTTTCTTAAATATCCGTTTAGATCCATTCCCAGTCTTTCAGAACGACACAGTAAGCCCAGTAGCCAGGAACGTAACTCATCCCTCTGGTTATTGCCAGTTCCTGGAGGGGAGTGGCTAGCAGGCAGGAGAATTATTCACGCTTGTGCTATGCCAAAACCTTCTCCTGCACTTGAAAGGAAAACAAAAACTATTCTCAGTCAATTAGTGAGAAAAGAAATATTGTTTGAAAATTATCAAAAGGGAGAGAGATTTCAGTGAAATTCTCACAGGTTTTGGGTGCACACACCTGGCTTTTGAGATCGCCAAGGGGTGCATGTGAGAATATTTTCTTTCATCGTCTCCCTGGTGGTCTGCACTCTACAGCCTTCCCAGGTGCCTGCACTTCCCAGGGAAATAATAATAATAATAATAATAATAATAATAATAATAATAATAATAATAATTATTTATTATTTATACCCCACCCATCTGGCTGGGTTTCCCCAGCCACTCTGGGAGGCTTCCAAACAAATATTTAAATACAGTAATGCATCAAACATTAAAAGCTTCCCTAAACAGGGCTGCCTTCAGATGTCTTCTAAAAGTTTGGTAGTTGTTGTTCTCTTTGACATCTAGTGGGAGGGTGTTCCACAGGGCGGGTGCCACTACCGAGAAGGCCCTCTGCCTAGTTTCCTGTAACTTCGCTTCTCGCAGTGAGGGAACCACCAGAAGGCCCTCGGCGCTGGACCTCAGTGTTCGAGCAGAACGATGGGGGTGAAGACGCTCCTTCAGATATACTGGACCGAGGCCATTTAGGGCTTTAAAGGTCAGCACCAACACTTTGAATTGTGCTCGGAAACGTAGTGGGAGCCAATGTAGGTCTTTCAAGACTGGTGTTATGTAGTCTCGGCAGCCGCCCCCAGTCAGGCTGCTGCATTCTGAATTAGTTGTCATTTCCGGGTCACCTTCAAAGGTAGCCCCACATAGTAGTCTAAGTGGGAGATAACCAGATCATGCACTACTCTGGCGAGACAGTACACAGGCAGATAGGGTCTCAGCCTGCGTACCAGATGGAGCTGATAAACAGCTGCCCTGGACACAGAATTGACCTGCGCCTCCATGGACAGCTGTGAGTCCAAAATGACTCCCAGGCTGCGCACCTGGTCCTTCAGGGGCACAGTTACCCCATTCAGGACCAGGGAGTCCTCCATACCCGCCCGCCTCCTGTCCCCCCAAAACAGTACTTCTCTCTTGTCAGGATTCAACCGCAATCTGTTAGCCAGAAAGACAGAATAAGATAACTCCTCCCCGAAGGTTCTTCCAGATCAGGAAGCCTAGACAGCCAGGGAGGCTGCAGACATGTTTGCTGGTGTCACGGACTCGTTGGACGCAGAAGAGCGGTGGAAGGCACCGGATAGGGACCCACCAAGGGAAAAAAGCTCAGAGCCTGAGGAGTGGTAGAGGGGTGACGATGAGTGGTCAGACGGAGAAACAGGAGAAGACTGGGAGGAGGAGATGTTGGTGCCTGAAGAGGTAACAGGGTTTAGTGTGCTGGGAGAGTCTGTGGCAGAGAGAAGTTCAGAATCAGAGGCAGGAGCTGAAGCAGCAGAGGAGGGAGGCCAAGAGGCAGAGATGAGGCAGGCGGCTGAAAAGTAATCGGTGTCTCCCTCTCTTGCTGCGACAAGCTCCCCTCTCCCCTTCTCCCCCAGAATCTGAAAAGACATGAAAAGAGTGGAGGGGAGGTTGAGTGCATGCAGGCACAGTTTCTGGTTGCATGTTGCGGATGTGGGTGGCGCTGTGGTCTAAACCAAAGAGCCTAGGGCTTGCCGACCAGAAGGTTGGCGGTTCGAATCCCCGCGATGGGGTGAGCTCCCGTTGCTCGGTCCCTGCTCCTGCCAACCTAGCAGTTTGAAAGCACGTCAAAGTGCAAGTAGATAAATAGGTACCGCTCCGGCGGGAAGGTAAATGGCGTTTCCGTGCCCTGCTCTGGTTCGCCAGAAGCAGCTTAGTCATGCTGGCCACATGACCCGGAAGCTGTACACCAGCTCCGTCGGCCAATAAAGCAAGATGAGCGCCGCAACTCCAGAGTCGGCCATGACTGGACCTAACAGGGGTACCTTCACCTTTACTTTTACTCATGTTGTTGAATGAGGTTGCATTTCCCACAATTATCTCTGCCTTTGTTATCTACACCTTTGTGGCTTCCTATCAGCCTAATCAAATACTGCCTTGGCTGTTGCTGCCTATAATGCAAGATAGGATAGGAATTACCTACCATTGCGGTGCAAAATTAGGTCTTGCAGAAATCCGGGTTCTGGCATCCAGTATTTTAGCGGGGGGGGGGGGTTAACGTAACTTTAACACAAAGGTAGATGCACTTTCTTTGTCACCAGTGCTAATTATGGAAATAGAAACACAATCCCGGCTGTTTTTCAGGAGCAGGAACCTTTTTAAAATAACTTTTATAAACATCAAGGCGAACTTTTGGTTATATACAAATTTCATAAACGTTAGCAACAGCAACTTGCCGGAAAGCTCGGGCATTTATACAGTGGTGCCCCGCAAGACGAATGCCTCGGAGGACGGAAAACTCGCTAGACGAAAGAGTTTTCCGTTTTGGAGGTGCTTAGCAAAACAAATCTCCTATGGGCTTGCTTCGCAAGACGAAAATGTCTTGCGAGTTCCTGCAGGTTTTTTTTCCTTTCCCCCCCTTTTTCTAAGCCGCCAAGCCGCTTATCAGCTGATCCGATAAGCCGATAAGCCGCTAAAAGCCGCTAATAGCGCTAATCCTCTAATCCGCAAGACGAAAAAACCGCTAGACGAAGAGAAACACAGAACGGATTATTTTCGTCTTGCGAGGCACCATTGTACTCTGCAACAATTAAGACAGGCATCCCCAACCTTTGGCCCTCCAGATGTCCCATCATCCCTCACCACTGGTCCTGTTAGCTAGGGATCATGGGAGTTGTAGGCCAAACATCTGGAGGGCCGCAGGTTGGGGATGCCTGAGTTAAGATGTCTATCCCTCCTAATCAGGGCTGGATTTAGGTTTGATGAGACCCTAAGCTACTGAAGGTAATGGGGCCCTTTATATGTCCAGCTGTCCTTTGTCAACAACAAATTGCCACTGTTTTTTGTGTTGAATATATACTATATGGTCATTTATGGACCTAACTTATGGAACTGAAGCCATTTGCACATAACAAAATATGTATTTTATCAAAGTAACTGTTGAACTGAAATACAATTAGGAAGAAATATATTAATAGTGAAATAATTATTAAGCTGTAACTTAAAATGTTTTTTTTATTTATCACAAACTTAATAATGCAAACACTTTGACATTTGGCAATAACAAAAGTGCCTTTAGAAACACAATTTACAAAGTCTCAGAATTTTTTTGGGGGGGGGCCCCAAGAGAGTGGGGCCCTAAACTATAGCTTGTTTAGCTTATACGTAAATCCGGCGCTGCTCCTAATCCATTACATTTGATTGGGAGATTATCTTATTGGCATCAAGAAGGCATCAGAATGGCTAAGAATTGTTTAATTCACTGTTTAATTCATTGTTTAATACACTGTCGATAGAAAAAGGATCTGAGAATGACTGGCCATCTGCCAATGATATTACAGACCCTGGATGGACCAAATGGTGATCTCTGGAGTCGCTTCTAACTATAAATTCTGGCTCCAGGCCAGGATGCTGCCAATCAGCTTGGCACTTAGTAAGGCTGCTATAGAACTTTACTGCCATCAAGTGGTAGCAGCCCATTGAAAAACACCTCGCCTATCCCTTCTAGATATGATAAGGAAGTGGCATGGAGGGACTAGACACAGATTTCACAATGAGATCCACAACATTCTTTACTAGAGGTGAAACGTCTGTGATATAAACAAGCATTTTGGCCTAGATACACAATGTGTCTTTCAGCATTGAACCTGAAAGATTCAGTATTGTGGCTTTAATTTTTTTGCCAGTGTTATCTGCAACGTGTGTGTCTCTGGAGCAGCAACTAAGATGCATAGCAGCATGTTCCTTCACCTCTACAGTGGTACCTCGGTTTACGAACTTAATCCATTCCGGAAGTCCGTTCTTAAACCAAATCTGTTCTTAAGCCAAGGCGGGCTTTCCCAGTGTGATGTGGTTAAGAGCGGTGGACTTGTAATCTGGGGAACCGGGTTCGCGTCTCCGCTCCTCCACATGCAGCTGCTGGGTGACCTTGGGCTAGTCACACTTCTCTGAAGTCTCTCAGCCCCACTCACCTCACAGAGTGTTTGTTGTGGGGGAGGAAGGGAAAGGAGAATGTTAGCCGCTTTGAGACTCCTTCGGGTAGTGATAAAGCGGGATAACAAATCCAAACTCCTCCTTCTCTTCTTCTTCTAATGAGGCCTCCTGCTGGCGGTTACCTTCCACCGTTTGGCTTCCATTCGTAGACCGAGGTAAAGTTTGCAAACCAGAACACTACTTCCGATTTTGCGGAGTTCGTAAACCGAATAGTTCGTAAACAGGACTGTTCTTAAACCGAGGTACCACTGTACTTGTTTTGTAAAAAATAGGGGGGGGCATTAATGACATGTGCCACTTTGAGCTCCTTAATAAAAATATATTAGTAGGAGATTGGCGCTGCAGTCCAGACCACTAGGCTCTTGGGCTTGCTGATTGGAGGGTTGGCGGTTCGAATCCCCGCGACGGAGTGAGCGCCCGTTGCTCGGTCCCTGCTCCTGCCAACCTAGCAGTTTGAAAGCATGCCTAGATACCGTATTGGCCTGAATATAAGCCTCACTTTTTTTTTCCAAATTCCGACCATGAAAAGTTAAAGTGTGGCTTAAATTCACAACCTCACAAAAATGGGCTTTTATGATATCGCTGTAGGATTTTCTTCTACATTTGCCATTTACAGGTGTGAGTGTCTGTGGAATTTTATGGGTGTGGCTTATATTTGGGTATTGTCTTTCTTTCTCCGCCCACCCTTGAATTTTAAAGGTGCAGCTAATTTGCAGGTGCGGTTTATATTTGGGCCAATACGGTAAATAGGTACCGCTCCAGCGGGAAGGTAAACGGTGTTTCCGTGCGCTGCTCTGGTTCACCAGAAGCGGTTTGGTCCTGCTGGTCACATGACCCGGAAAGCTGTCTGTGGACAAACGCCGGCTCTCTCAGCCTATAGAGCGAGATTAGCGCCGCAACCCCATAGTTGCCTTTGACTGGTCCTTTACCTTTACCTACAGCCTTTAGAAGGTATCTGAAGGCAGCCCAGTATGGGAAGGGTTTTTAAAAATGTTTAATGTTTTATTATGTTTTTATATATGTTGGAGGGATGCGGGTGGCACTGTGGGTTAAAACACAGAGCCTAGGACTTGCTGATCAAAAGGTTGGCGGTTCGAATCCCCGCGACGGGGTGAGCTCCCGCTGCTTGGTCCCAGCTCCTGCCAACCTAGCAGTTCGAAAGCATGTCAAAATGCATGTAGAAAAATAGGTACCGCTCTGGCGGGAAGGTAAACGGCATTGCCATGCGCTGCTCTGGTTCACCAGAAGCGGCTTAGTCATGCTGGCCACATGACCTGGAAGCTGTACGCCGGCTCCCTCAGCCAATAAAGCAACCCCAGAGTCGGTCACGACTGGACCTAATGGTCAGGGGTCCCTTTACCTTTTTATATATGTTGGAAGCCACTCAGGGTGGCTGGGGCACCCAGTCAGATGGGCGGGGTACAAATAATAATATTATTATGATTAAAGAATAGTGGAATAAACATGGAATTAATAATGATAGGTACCTTCCTTTGAATAGGTCAGCCCCAAGAGCAGGTTTCCTCAGACTCGGCCCTCCAGATGTTTTGAGTCTACAATTCCCATCATCCCTGACCACTGGTCCTGCTAGCTAGGGATCATGGGAGTTGTAGGCCAAAAACATCTGGAGGGTTGTTGAGGAAGCCTCAGCTATAGCTTAGGGCAGGCACAGGCAAACTCTGGCCCTCCAGATGTTTTGAGACCAACTCCCATCATCCCTGACCACTGGTCATGCTAGCTAGGGATCATGGGAGCTGTAGGCCAGAGTTTATGAGACTTTGAGGAAACCTGCCCAAGTGTCTGGTCTGGAGAATAGCTGACCATCTCTAACCTAGAATATAAGAAGCTGATGCCTTTAAATAGTACATAGAAATTCTTCCCCTACTTGCTAACATTGTTTGCAATTTTAGGAAGAAACTTAGAGAGAAATAGAGAAAGGAAGTGTTGTCTAAAGAGAAGTGACTGATGAAAAAAATAAAGAAGAGGTATTTCTTTTTTGCAAAAATAGTCTACATTCCTCCCTCTGGAATCACAGAGACTTGCCAAACTGTTTTGATCAAAATAAGAAAATTCCTTCCAGTAGCACCTTAAAGACCAACTAAGTTAGTTCTTGGTATGAGCTTTCGTGTGCATGCACACTTCTTCAGATACACTGAAACAGAAGTTGCCAGATCCTTCTATATAGTGAGAAGGTGGGGAGGGGTATTACTCAGAAGGGTGGTGGGAATGGGAGATTGGCAGATAGCTGAGATGAGCCTGTTGACGACTCTTAACGACTGCAATAGGTCTTACAGGAAAAGGCAAGGGGTGTTTTGATCAAGTGATTCCTTTTGTTTTTGTATCCCAATGTAATCCGCAGGACCTCCAATCTATTCTCAATGCCACACAACCGATTGTGTTGTGTTGTTTGAAGTTTCCTGGGAGGTGCAGTTTGTTTAGGGTGCCGGGAAGTGAGGAAGTAACTAAAGTTCCCAGGATTCTTTGGGAGAAGCCATGCACCTTAAATGTGCATTGAATATGTTTTACATGTATTGTGTAGATCTGTCCTTAGTGTGAAATCTGCATACCTCACTCACATGTTTATGAGAAGTCTGTGTGTATCTTGATTGGGTGCTGCCCTTGAAAACCACTCAGAAACATCAGTTGGTGCAAAATTTGGCAACCCAAAATTCTGTCATTGGCTACAGTTCATTTCTAGGTGGGGATCAAGGTGTTTGCTATTATTTTAAAGTCCTTGACAGCTTCCATGCAAGCTGTGTAAGAGATTGTCTCCTCCTATGTGACTCTGCCTATCCTTTAGGCCTCCTCCATGCGTCAAGGCCTTTTGTGGTATGGTTGGTAGGAATGTGTGAGAAGCCTTTTCTATGGCAGCACCCATACTGGGAACTCCCTGTCGCAAGAACATAGCACTTGAATGTCTTTCTCTTCCAGCAAGCTTTTAACTTTGCTGCAGTTTGAAGTTATTAAATATCATTATGGGCTGGCTTTCTAAGTCGCCACCCCACATGCTGCTCATAAGCTATTATTGTGCTGCTTAGTTTATTGCTATCGTGATGCAGATTAGTGTTACTGTTATTCTGACTCCTGCTGGATTTTGTAAGCAACTTGGAGCGCCATTAAGGATCACTAATGCAGATCGTGTTTCAGATTTTGGGGAAGAAATCTCGGTCAGCTAGGGACGTACACAGCAGAGCTCATTTTTAAAATAATAATAATAATAATTTTTTTATTAAATTTTCCATTTTAACAATCCAATCAAATCACATTAAATATTCCAAATTATACAAATACATATCATATAGTCCATATAGTCTCATATCTCTGCTGCCTTGAGTTTCCAATAGTTCCTTTAAATCTTCCTGTTGTTAACCTTCCTTCTTTCATGGCCTCTGAGTTGTTTCCACAGGCGAGTTAAAGTAAGCAATGATGTGTGAATTTTGCGTACTTGACTCTCCTACTGTTGCAGTGTCTCCTCACACGCTGGTGTTTATGCTGAATCAATCCAAAAGTCATTTCGCTGCTGGCAGATGCCATCTTCTCTCAGTTCCGATGAAATCAAATCTAGGCATTTGCTCATTAATTTCCCTAGACCGGTTGCATCAAACATTAGCCTTTCCAGAGGAGATTTGCCAAATCGGACTTAAAGTGCAGATATAATAACAAATTAAGAGCTCACCTCCCCCTGTGACTATTTATCTCTGCAGCTCGGTCTTAGAGTCCGTCCAAAGTGTTTTGAAGTCTCTCCAGCGGCTAACGAGATCCTGCTTCTTTCTAATATCAATATTTGGAGGGTCTTTTATCTTCTTCCAAGCAATTCAAAAAACAAAAGCTTTAAATATTGTTGTTTCCACACAGTTTATATTTTCTAATCTCACTTGCTGTAAATAATGTAAACGGTTCTTCTGGGGGGGGGGGCGGTTGTCAGGTATTGTAATAAATCATAGTAAAAAAGGCTTTACCCCCCCTCCTTTTCCATTCCGTTCCAACATACCAACTTAAATGTTACTCTTAGATGTTATCTTTCTTCCTCTCTGTCACTCTTGGCACCTCAGTGGCTGGCTTAATTGGCAGATTAATTCCCCCCTCCTCACTCGAAGCATGTCCAAAACTTAAATCCAATTTTTCATCTTAAGAAATGGAACTTGGTGTGCTCGCGGGGACAGCGTCCAGGAGATCCGAACTCCCTCGGGGGCTTTCCATCCAGTGCCCCCACCCCCTCCTTCTTTATGAACTTGGGGGTGGTTTCACAGCAGAGCTCATTGACTAGTTCTTGGATATGTTCCAGGTTAAATTCCATAAAAGCTATGCAGTTTGTGGACATCTAGCTCATTAGTGTGTGTGTGTTTTTATTTAAAAAATTACCATAATAATTATAGAAAGATTATCAACACACATCAACCACCCTTTCTTGAAAAGCAAGGGGATTTGTGCTGACATGCACACCGCAGCCATCATTAAACAGCAAAAGGAACATGGGAGCGCCACTCAAAATAGTAAAAAGGTACCGTATTTTTCGCTCTATAACACGCACCAGACCATAACACGCACGTAGTTTTTAGAGGAGGAAAACAAGAAAAAAAATATTCTAAACGAAATAGTGGATATATGATTTTTGTGGTTCATGCTATGGCCACAGACATGTGATCTGACAGTGAGTTTGGAGTAGCCCAATGCAAAAATCCTGAGGATCCATGTGGATCCATGCTTTGTAACCACGGAGGAGGGAAGGAAGGGGAACCATGGATCCTCTGCTCATGACTGCAGCAGATCCCCCCCGCCACCCGCAGGCATTCGCTCCATAACACGCACAGACATTTCCCCTTACTTTCTAGGAGGAAAAAAGTGAGTGTTATGGTGCAAAAATACGGTAATAGGTACCCTGCAAAGGGCCCTAACATTATTAGGCTGTATGCTCCCCCACCCTTTCTCTCCATCATTGTCACTGGTGGGAAAATACATGGCACCGTGATGCATTAAAAGACACAGAGATAACTACATTCCAATCCATGCACTAGGCCAGGAGGTGTGAATCAGGTCAGGTCGCGTTAGAATTCACGAAGATCAAATTCTGTAAGCATCCCTAGAGGCACATGTGATGGAAGAGGAAGATAAACGAAACCCTTCTTTGAAGAAGAGAAGAAGAAGAGTTTGGATTTGATATCCCGCTTTATCACTACCCGAAGGAGTCTCAAAGCGGCTAACATTCTCCTTTCCCTTCCTCCCCCACAACAAGCACTCTGTGAGGTATGTGGGGCTGAGAGACTTCAGAGAAGCGTGACTAGCCCAAGGTCACCCAGCAGCTGCATGTGGAGGAGCGGAGACGCGAACCCGGTTCCCCAGATTACGAGTCTATCGCTCTTAACCACTACACCACACTGGCTCTTAACCACTACACCACACTGGCTGCACCCTTCCTCCCATTGACTGCCTCCTAGAGCAGTGTTTCCCAACCACTGTTCCGCGG
This sequence comes from Podarcis liolepis, assembly GCF_965112155.1. Lineage (NCBI taxonomy): Eukaryota > Metazoa > Chordata > Lepidosauria > Squamata > Lacertidae > Podarcis > Podarcis liolepis. The sequence continues at coordinate 50,537,967 of NC_139573.1, forward strand.
CACACTAGTGTGCCGCGAGATGTTGCCTGGTGTGCCGCGGGAAAAATTAAAAAATTCGAAAGATTTTTTTTTTAAAGTCAAATTTTCGATTGGGGCGCAGTCACTAGATGACCCCTGGGGTTCCCTCCCTCCCTCCCGCTCTGCGCCTCCCTCCTCCTCCTCCGGGGAGGCCCTTCCTGGCTCTCGGCCAAGGCTTGGCGGCTGCCACTCGCTCGCCCACCCGTCCCTCCATCCCTGCACCCGGCCTCTCCCCCTCCGTCCCTGACGCGGAGGCTGCCGGGATCCGTAGTCCCCTCGCCCTTGGGCTCCGCGCCCGTGCGGGGTGCGCAAACTACGTTTCCCAGCGTGGCCTGGCGGGCCGGGCGTTTTGTTTGAAGCGCTCTTCTCCCGGCCATGGAATGAGCGCAGCAGCGGCGGCCGGGCGGGCAGGGGCTCTTCCGCGCAGACCCCGCACAGCCTGCCTGCGCCCCCGCGGAGATCGGGCGGCAGGATGGAGCCCGGGGATCCCCGCGGAGGTGGAGCGGCAGAGACGGAGGCTGCCCCCCAGGTAGGGCTGCATTCATCGCCTGCTTTCTCCTCCAAGGAGCTCCCGGGGGCGCACGTGGTTCTCCCCGTGTTATCCTCGCAACAACAGCCCTGCGAGGTGGGTCAGGCGAGTGGCCCAAGGGAGCACCCAGGGATTGTCCTGGCCAGGTGGGGTGATTTGAACCCTGCTCTCTGCCCGGTCTTCGTCCTCATTTAGCCCCCACATGTGCATGACTGTTCATGACTGAGGTTTTCCCCCCTCGTCTTGGCTATGGTGTGAGTCTGTGCTGTTAATTAATGGGGTTCTGCCTTCGGAGAAGATGAGCCAGCCCTCAAGGAGGTGATTATGTAATTTGCTAGCAATTCATGTCCCTCCCGGCGTGACGCTGCGCGCTGATGTCACGGGGCTGTAATGGTGGTGTGCCTCGAGATTTTTTTCATGAAACAAGTGTGCCTTTGCCCAAAAAAGGTTGGGAAACACTGTCCTAGAGGACACCAGGTTGGGAAAGTCTGTTGTAATAGGTAAGGTGTCAAACTAGGAGTTGATAGACCTCGGACAAATCCCCACTCTAGCTGCTCAGTGAGTGGTTTTTTGACAGTCACTGCTGGATGCTGCCAGTGGCTCCCAGCTGGTTGCTCAGGAAAGTATAAAGACAAGGGAAAGTTTTTTACCGTCCTTTTTTTATTTCAGTCTTTACAGAGAGAGTCTATAGAACCCACCCTCAAATTCTGCATCAAATCTGCAGAGACACCTGTGATGGAAGGGAAGATAAACGAAACCCTTCTTTGCACGCTTCCTCCCATTGACTGCCTCCTGCGGTGGGCCAATTATGCCCAAGAAATGTCAAGTAGGATGCAAACAGATCCTTATTTGGATGCTCTCGTTTGGACAGGAGGGCTTTCTGGAGTCTTAAAAAAGAAACCATTCAGCTCACTCGTCTATTTCCAGGGCTCAACACAGTGGACAGCTTTTCTCCACCAAACTCCACTCATACACACATGTAGCCAGGCCTGGTCCAACCAGAAGGTGGGGTGAAGCAGCCGCCTGAAGCAGAAGAAGCCCCCAGGACAGTGCCTCCAGGGCTGCCTCGCCTGTCCTGCCACCAGCACTGGTTCCAAATTCTGGTGAAATCTTGCTAGATCTTGTCCAAATCTCATGATGTCAAGCTGCTGTCAGCAGCTCCTGGCTGGTTGCCCAGGAAAGTAATGAAGACAAGGGAAAGTATCTTACAGTCCTTTTTAATTTCAAACTTCACAGAGAGAGACTATAGAACGCAGCCTCTTGGATAATGGCGTTGTCCCGGGTGAATCTCCACACACACACATACCCCGCCTCTCCCACATTCCTCATTCATCACTTCTACGGGTGCCGCTAACAGCCCGTCTTTGAGCTCTTTGCTCTCCTACTTTTAAGGACCGCCAGGTTCTGGGAGATGAGGGGTCTGGAATGCTTTCTAAAGACACCATGTCAGCCGACAGCTGTTCCAGTCCTGCCTCCCCCCTCCCATGATTTCCCAACTTTGCCCCTCATCTGCCTCTGAGCTGCTACCTCCCTCAAACCCCTGTTGTAAATCTATACAGTGGTACCTCGGATTAAGAACTTAATTCGTTCTGGAGGTCTGTTCTTAACCTGAAACTGTTCTTAACCTGAGGTACCACATAATAATAATAATAATAATAATAATAATAATAATAATAATAATATATTATTTATGGCCCTCCCATCTGGCTGGGTTTCCCCAGCCACTCTGGGCGGCTTCCAACAAAACACTAAAATACAATAACCTATTAAACATTAAAGCTTCCCTAAACAGGGCTGCCTTCAGATATCTTCTAAAAGTTTGGTAGTTATTTTTCTCTTTGACATCTGGTGGGAGGGCGTTCCACAGGGCGGGTGCCACTACAGAGAAGGCCCTCTGCCTGGTTCCCTGTAACCTGGCTTCTTGCAGCAAGGGAACCGCCAAAAGGTCCTTGGCGCTGGACCTCAGTGTCCGTGCAGAACGATGGAGGTACCTTCAGGTATACTGGACTGAGGCAGTTTAGGGCTTTCAAGGTCAGCACCAACACTTTGAATTGTGCTCGGAAATGTACTGGGAGCCAGTGTAAGTCTTTCAAGACCGGAGTTTAGCTAATGGGGCCTCCCGCTGCTGCCATACCGCCACCACGTGATTTCTGTTCTCATCCTGAAGCAAAGTTCTTAACCCAAGGTACTATTTCTGGGTTAGTGGAGTTTGTAACCTGAAGCATCTGTAACCTGAAGCGTCTGTAACCTGAGGTACCACTGTACTGTCTTCCTCTTCCTTCTCCCTGAAAGGGTCAGGATAGGGAGGCAGTCTCCACCTTTTCTCCTCTCCCCACATGAAGCACAACAGTTCTTGTGGGAATTAAAGGAACTCCATCCAGTGGCGTAGCGTGGGGGGTGCAGGGGGGGCCGGCCGCACCGGGCGCAACATCTGGGGGTTAGGGTTAGGGGGCGCAAATCCACGGGTTAGGGGGCGCAAATTACTTGCCTTGCCCCGGGTGCTGACAACCCACGCTACGCCACTGACTCCATTAGCTTCCAGTCGATTTCAGAGCACACTTCAAAGTCAATTTGGACACTGTGCCAATGCAGATTTGGGGGTTGTTTTTAAAGCTTGTCTTGTTTTATTCTTGTTTTGGTTCTTCCTATGCTAAATGCCTTCCTGCAGTTCTGGAAAGGCAGAAAGAAAGTGGCTAACATTTCCCACATGCATGCCACTTTATCTCTGTGAATCATTAATTATCAACCCCTTTCCTCTGGGGAGCATGTAAATTGGAGGGGGTGTGTGAGAGAGAGACCTCTCCCCACCCCACTCTTCAAAGAGCTTTTGCTGCACATTACCAAATGAGCAATTCACTGATAAATGTACTGGCTCAATGGGAAAACTTTAGAAATTCATATAAAATCACTCCAGTGATGGATTTATACCATTCCAATGTTGTTCTACTCAGAAGGGAAATGGCTACCGGAGGAGAAGCTTGGGATATGGCATGGGGCAGCCATCATGCCTGAAGCATGAGACCAGGTACTCAGCAGCCCCACTAACTGGGTGATAATTGGTGGCATCCTGACACATGAGTGTCAGACAGGTAGTCATTCCAAGAATAATAGCAAGCCCAACCTCCAGTGGGTTTTGGGGTCTTGGTCAAGACAAAATGGTGTGCTTAAGGAAAATGTAAATACTTAAGGAAAATGTAAATACTTACCTTTGTTTCACCTGAAGGGTGAGAGGTGGAGGTCAGGTGAGGGAAAGGGCAAGCCTCGTACTCAGGTATCTGTCAGAAGACCCCCTCCTAATTTATGACATAAAGGTAAAGGTAAAGGGACCCCTGACCATTAGGTCCAGTCATGACCGACTCTGGGGTTGCGGCGCTCATCTCGCTTTATTGGCCGAGGGAGCCAGCGTACAGTTTCTGGGTCATGTGGCCAGCATGACTAAGCCGCTTCTGGCGAACCAGAGCAGCGCACTGAAACGCCGTTTACTTTCCTGCCAGAGCGGTACCTATTTATCTACTTGCACTTTGATGTGCTTTCAAACTGCTAGGTTGGCAGGAGCAGGGACCGAGCAACGGGAGCTCACCCCATCACGGGGATTCGAACCGCCGACCTTCTGATTGGCAAGCCCTAGGCTCTGTGGTTTAACCCACAACGCCACCTAAGTCCCTTAATTTATGACATAGTTATGACCAATATATGATGTTTTAATAATAATAATAATAATAATAATAATAATAATAATAATAATAATATATTATTTATACCCCGCCCATCTGGCTGGGCTTCCCCAGCCACTCTGGGCGGCTTCCAAAAGAATATTAAAATACTATAATACATCAAACATTAAAAGCTTCCCGAAACTAAGGGTGTTATGGACACAAGATCTACCCACCTTGGAAGAATGGCAGATGAAAGTGATGGACTACATGACACTGGCTGAGATGACTGGCAGAATCCGTGATCAGAGGAAAGAGACGGCGGAAGAGGATTGGAAGAAATTCAAAATTTATCTTAAGGACTATTATAAAATTGATGAATGCTAAAATGTCGAGGTGTTGAGAAAGAAAAAGGGATTACAGTGACATAAGATTAAGTTGAAGAAAAGACTAAGAGGACACATATTTGATAAAATTATTTAGAAGCTGCTGAAATACTTTTGGAAATTGGGATGCAGAAAGGGGAGGTATGGGGGAGTCCGAGAAATGAGGGTTATGAAAAAAAGGTTATGAAATTATACATGTTTGTTTGTCTTTTTATCTGTTTGTATTGTTTAAAAAATGCTGTAAAACCAATAATATTTTTTTTTTAAAAAAAGAAACTAAGGGTGTTATGTGTAGTTTGAGAAACTTATAAAAAGAAGAGCCATCCTTTGTTGGGGGCTTCTTTCTGCTTCTTCCATGTGGTAGTTTGAAGTCTTGTTGCAAAATAAAGATCAGGCCTACTGGCTGCTCTTTCACTCCTATACTCTTGTCTGGTGTCTTCATTTGACAATGCAAGTGAGCTGGGGAATTTTTATTTAACAAGTGACAGGGATTGAGCATAGTGTTCCTAGGCTATCTTCCATCAAGGAACTACCCAGTCCCGGGAGCCTATGTGTCTTTAGTAGATTGCGGCATTGTGCACCTCCAGAGACATCCTGGCAACACACACACCCTTTTCTACTACAGTCCTAGAATGAAGCGCATATTCCCTAAGCAGCAGGGGTTACAAAAATGGAGACAGAGATGTTTCTTTCCTGCTGAGGGTCACTAACAAAAGTTTTCTTCCTGCAGATTGCTAGCTTCTGGATATTTAATATTTTGTTTTTTTAAAACAGATATTTATTAAAGTTTCCAATTTTTTTATAAACAAAAAGAAAAATCAAACATAAAAATATTTAAAACATATAAATTTCATAGCTTATTTTCTCATGACTTATTTCCCCGACCTCCTCGTACCTCCCCTTCTTGTATACCCAGTTTAAATTGTTTATACAGCAAATCCTTATCTCCAAATCTTAAATTGTTATCGCTTTAAGTTCTTATTTACAGAGAAAAGGTCATTTTATCATAATTACAGCTTGAAACCACTTAATTTCAATCCAACATCATTCAACATTCATTAATTTTGCAATATTTTTGTAAGTAGTCCTTAAATTTTTTCCAGTCTTCTTCTGCCAACTCTTCTCCCTGGTCCTGGATTCTGCCAGTCATTTCTGCCATGGATATTTCATATTTTGGGAACTCTTTCCATACTAAGCAGAAAACGCTTAATGGATGGAATGTGTCCATGTTGTTGTGAAGGCAGAATTGTGAAACCAAACAAGCTTCAATTTCAAGATAGAGGAGAAAACTAGGGGATTGTGGGATACTCCCTAAGCTATCAATGGGGACTTTCTGTCTCCCTCTAGATCTGACGTGAGGATTAAGCAGTCTCTTGGAGGGTTGCATCCTCCTCTGTGCTCAGACTGTATCTATGCTCAACCTGTAAACAACTCAAATATTACAAAACAGTATACACCTTCAGTGGCCTCCTCCCAAGGGAAACTAAACTTGGGTACGCTGTGTAGCTCTGGAACTTCTCGCTGCTCAGAGAAGAGGGGTGAACGTAAAAATATCTCTCTATGTCAATGTGATGTTATGGGCTGGGTGTGAACCAGGAAATCCTGGGTTCGAATCACCACACTACCATGAAGTTCACCTGGTTGTTATGAAAATAAAATGGGTAACAGTGCCTCACCCACACGGCTGAGAGAGTTCCTTGAAGGAGAGGCAGGGGAGAAAAGTAGTAAATGAGATGTAGGGAAATTGAGTTACCAGAAGAAAACACCCAAGTCTAGAATTTGTTCTCACGTGTCACAGGTTGTTTGTTACATTAGATAGTTACTAATCTATCCCTTTTCTTGCTCAGATGACTTAGCTTTATATTAAAGTCATTTTTAATGTTGTATTTTAATTTTGTTTTTAAGTTGTAATCATTCAGCTTGTTTTTATTATTGCTTGTTAGCAGCCCTGAGCCTGGCCTTGGCTGGGAAGGGCAGGGTATTAATAAAAATTATTATTATTATTTAAATTAAAAAATAAAAAAGCAAATGGAATAAAGCTGATAAAGACACTTTTCCTGCTAAATCTCTTCAACGTCCAGTTAAGCATATTGTAGCTGATTAAAGACCGTACTTCTCTCCTCGTATTCCTCTTTCTGTCCTCTCCCATTTGCTCTGGGCACTTTATGTAGGCAAATACATATGCTTACATGAAGATAGCTTCAAATACATATGCTTACATGAAGATAGCTTCATGAAGGCAAATACATATGCTTACATGAAGATAGCTTCAAAAAAGAACTCCCAGGGTTGGCTCAGTAACCTTTGTGCCTGAAATGGAGGGCAAGATGGCACCCTCATTCCATGGACAGAAGATGATTGGATCTGCAGGTGAATCTTATTTCCAAGACTGAAAATGGGGCAGTAACTTCTGCCGCACCTGAGGGCAGAAGCTATCTTAGAGGGGAGGCCACGTGGCTCAATGTTCTGGGCTTCAGCACCTCCCACCTAAAAGGGGCTAAAATGAATGGGAAGGTGGCCCTGTGGAATGGAAAGCACCTCCCATAGGAGGCTCCCAGTCTGGAGAGCCTAACACATAATTAGGAGATCAGATACACAGAGCTGTAATAGGAACGACATAAGACTATCTGTGGAGGAGTGAGCAGCTGGAGACAACTGGACTGTAATCACATTGCTTGCTTAGTTTATCCAGCATCCCTGAAAGAAGGAAAAGGAAGGAGCAATGGTGACGGAAAATCTCCTCAGAGAGCGATAGCTTATAAAACGCAGAGCTGGTGGCACATTTCTACCTTGGGAAATTTGGAAGCTGTGGCTGGTGTGGCTGCCTTGACTGATCTCCTATATAGCTACATGAGATTTTCCATGGTGCTTTTCCGAAGGACAGAGTCTAATCCTTCATGCTGACATCTCCCTGGAGTTTTGATTTACTCTTTGGCTCACCCACAGCTTGCATTTCCACACACGGCTGGGTGTTGCACCACAGACATCCCCATGAAGGACCTTCCATTCACAATCTACCCTGCCTGTCACACCAGTCGGTGCAAGAGCTCCATATTTCAGAAACGTTCTCGGAGCGTGGATGGTTTATTCCAAACTGGGTCTGGAACCCACCTTGGCTATGGGAACTATGATCTTTGGGGCCTGCAGGGGTAAGTAAACTGAGCTCTGTCTGAGTTGTTAATTGCTTTGAAGAATGCCGTTTACATGAACTTTGGGCTTGCAAATTCAGAGTGGATCCTATGTGGAGAGGGGCTCCTGATCTTCTGCTTTCCTCTAATCCGAATTTATAAAGTTCTGGCATAAAAAAGGGTGTCTGTACCTCCACCAAGAAACAGTTGAGCAAAGGTTGTTGTTTTTTAACCAGATAATCGCCCCAGTGTGATGGAAGAATCTGCAACTACACGCCAGATTTCTGCTTATTTTCTAAACAGGACAGGGTCCCCCATTGGGGTTAGAATTTTAGAAGTAGAATACTCTGTACCCATATTCTCTCATTATAATCCAAACATCTCTTAGTGCTTTCCCCTGCTTCTTGCCCTGGAGCTTTCCTCCCAAAACCCCACTCTTTACAGCTGAATTGGAGCAAATGGCGATCCACAGAAAACTCAAATTGCTATTTGTAGTGCTTCAACTTTAAAGAGCAGGTTTTCATGCGGAAGGCTCCGGGGCAAAAAAGGGAATGTCATTTGGATACGGAGCTTTAAAGTGCTTACCCGTACCTGGAAAGCGTGGGGTGAAAGGTAAGAGTGGATAAGACCTTATTTGAGCTATTCTTTGGTAATGTGAATTTGACAGAAGACATTGTTTGCAAGAGCGGAGATAAGAAAGAGTAGATGTATCTTCATCAGAGTAAGAAGTAGGAGACAAGACTTATTGGAGTAGGAGAACAACTCTCATCGGGTGAAAAAGAGGGGAATAGCAAGGTCTGATTCCATCAGGTCTGTTTCAGACTCAGTACTTTAAAGATCAATCTCCAAGGAGCAAAGGTGGTAACTTGACATTGTTTTAGATGTACTCTGAGCACTTTTAATTGGAAAAAGTGGCAGAGAGCTCAGTTTTCAGGGTGACTCTGAGTTCACGCTGAATCCCCATTTATTTATTCACCTGTTGTATGGAAATTTTAAACAAACCACTCTGCTGTATGCCCTCTGACATAGGAAGTCTTTGGATTAGAGAATTAAAACTTACCTAATGTGGTTTGGTGTGTCAAAAGGTCGGCGGTTCAAATCCCCGCGACGGGGTGAGCTCCTGTTGCTCGGTCCCTGCTTCTGCCAACCTAGCAGTTGTCATGCTGGCCACATGACCTGGAAGCTGTACGCCGGCTCCCTCGGCCAGTAAAGTGAGATGAGCGCCGCAACCCCAGAGTCGGGCACGACTGGACCTAATGGTCAGGGATCCCTTTACCTTTTAATGTGGTTTGGTGTGTTTGCACACACAAACACACACACACGCATACAAACTTTTAAAGACCCCGAGTCTGGGACAGGGTGGGGGAAGAGAAGGGAGCAACCCAGAGTATCTCAGTTGGTCGTGGCTCAATCCTCCTTCCTAGGGGACTCTGGGAACTGTAGCTTTCTCAGGGCGAATGGAGGTCTTCTAACAACCCCCAGCATTGCTAACAAATGACAGCTCTTGGGATTCTTTGGGGGAAAGCCATACAGTGCCGGATTTACGTATAAGCTAAACAAGCTATAGCATAGGGCCCCACTCTCTTGGGCCTCCCCCCCCCAAATATACTTCTTCTTAATTGTATTTCACCATTAATATACTTCTTCTTCACGAAATTAAAAGACGCCTGCTTCTTGGGAGAAAAGCAATGACAAATCTAGACAGCATCTTAAAAAGCAGAGACATCACCTTGCCAACAAAGGTCCGTATAGTTCAAGCTATGATTTTCCCAGTAGTGATGTAGGGAAGTGAGAGCTGGACCATAAAGAAGGCTGATCTCCGAAGAACTGATGATTTTGAATTATGGTGCTGGAGGAGACTCTTGAGAGTCCCATGGACTGCAAGAAGATCAAACCTATCCATTCTGAAGGAAATCATTCCTGAGTGCTCACTGGAAGGACAGATCCTGAAGCTGAGGCTCCAAGACTTTGGCCACCTCATGAGAAGAGAAGACTCCCTGGAAAAGACCCTGATGTTGGGAAAGATGGAGGGCACAAGGAGAAGGGGACAACAGAGGACAAGATGGTTGGACAGTGTTCTCGAAGCTACCAGCTTGAGTTTGATCAAACTGCGGGAGGCAGTGGAAGACAGGAGTGCCTGGCGTGCTCTGGTCCATGGGGTCACAAAGAGTCGGACACGACTAAACGACTAAACAACAACAAATAATGGTCACTATAGCCTCACTTCTCCTCTGAAACAAGAATCTTCTTTTCGAAAAGTTCAAGCATGTAGATACACATGCTTAACATTTCTTCCCAACTCTTTCAACTTTAAGCAAGCATCCTGGAACTGCATGAAGCAAGCCAAAGGACAGGTTGGGGGCCCAGCTCTCTGTCTCATCCTCCGGCTTGCTACTTTTCCTGCTGTACAACCTTGAGCTGCTGCTGCAATTTACAGTCATATTTTTTTCACCCACCCACTAAATGGAAAATTGGCACAAGTTGTGCTGCTTTACCAGTTACACCCAGACACTAGGCGAATGCCACCGTTTTCATTGCCAGGCTGCAATGGTGCCCTTTGGATGTTTCCACGCACAAATGCTCTCTTCCAAATTAAAACCCTCTTCTTTTCCCCCCAGTAAGTTCGGCTTCTGTTCCCAGAAAACAAATCCTCCGGGCCATTCCTGTCATTTAATGGTCCTTTCTGTGAGGTGGTCGACTTTTAACCTTGTCTGGGGATCAGTGCCTTTAAGAGGTAAGTGACAGGAATTCAGCAGGCGAAGGCTCTCTCTCTCCAGCCTGAGAATACAGTGATAAGGAAAGACTTTAATTGGCTGTCTGTCCTCCTGTCATGAAGCTGTTAAAGGCACTGAAAATGATTTCAAGCAGAAGGCTGGCAGGCGGTGCAAGTTGCAAAGATTGCTCTTGAGCAAGACATCGTAGGATTGTGGCACACGTTTCGTTGTCTCCAAGTATGTAAGCAAACAGGAGTTGCCAAGTCCTGAAACCAAACATTCTGGTTCCTGGGTGGGCTTTGCACACAAAATGTGTCATTCAGGGTGGGATGCAGTGAGCAGCTCTGGTGAATCTCAGGAGTTGTTGTTGTTTATTTATGTCTAGAATTACCCATTTTCAGGTCTTCTGGGAGAGTGGCGAAGCAGAGTCCAGCACAAGAGGAGCATTGCGCCCTCATGTGCCAAATCCTCTTTATCCATCCGCACTGTGCATTTAAAGCAGTATCATGCCACTTTAAACAGTCATGGCTTCAGAGGTTCATGGAGGACTGGGGGAAATTTGTGGAATATCTGGAAAACATAAGTGAAGGACAGATAACGCTAGTGGGGTTCAAAAGAGCACTGTGAAAATGTAGGAGTATTGTCTAAAGAGAAATGGAAGTAAGAAGACAAATAGTGTCAATATAAATTATGAAATGCGTAATATAAATAAATAACTACGGAAGATTTGTGGAGAAGCTGGAGGAAGTCCAAAAGAAAGTAATTTGTGAAAATAAGATGTAGAATTGTATGTTTGTTTTGTGTTGATGTAAATTAATAAAAATTATGTTTTTTTTAAAAAAAGATTCTGCTGAATTGTTGAATGTTGCTTTGATATAAGTTATTTATTTTAAAAGTTACTGTGACTTTTATATTGGGTCAGATTGTTACTGTTACTGTTTGATGTTTTATTACGTTTTTGTGTTGGAAGCTGCCCAGAGTGCCTTGAGCAACCCAGCCAGATGGGCGGGGAATAAATAAATAAATAAATATTATTATTATTAAAAAATAAAAATAAACAGTCATGGCTTCAGGGCTGGATTTTGGTTTGATGAGGCCCTAAGCTACTGAAGGTAATGGGGCCCTTCATATGTCCAGCTGTCCTTTGGCAACAACAAATTGTCGCTGTTTTTTTGTGTTGAATATATGCTATATGGTAATTTATGGACCTAGTAGGTATCTAAAGCCATTTGTGTGTAACAAAATATGTATTTTGCCAAAGTAATTTTTGAACTGACATACAGTTAAGAAGAAGTATTAAGAAGACTTCTGTCACCATCTGCAGTGATCATGGAACCCAAGAAAGGACTCTGAAATCTGAGGGAGGAAAGCTTAGAGAAGCTAAGGAACCGTTGTCATCTCCTGATTTCATTGACTGATGGAGAGACACTGGGAAATGCAGCTTGCTGCTCAAACCTTTCCACTACCTCTGACGTTATTCAGTGGTGGGAATGTTGCATTGTGTTAAGCTGGCTGTTCTGAACACCCCTACAGTCAAATTTGGATCCTGGGTCAGGGGAAATTGCTCCGCTTTGACTTTTGGGTAGTGGAGGAAAATACCTTTAAAAGTTACAGTCACTTTGCATAGGTAAAGGTAAAGGGACCCCTGACCATTAGGTCCAGTTGCGGACGACTCTGGGGTTGCGGCGCTCATTTTGCTTTACTGGCCGAGGGAGCCGGCGTACAGCTTCCAGGTCATGTGGCCAGCATGACTAAGCCGCTTCTGGAGAACCAGAGCAGCGCACGGAAACACCGTTTACCTTCCCGCTGGAGTGGTACCTATTTATCTACTTGCACTTTGATGTGCTTTCAAACTGCTAGGTTGGCAGGAGCAGGGACCGAGCAACGAGAGCTCACCCTGTCGCGGGGATTCGAACCGCCAACCTTCTGATCGGCAAGTCCTAGGCTCTGTGGTTTAACCCACAGCGCCACCCGCGTCCCTTAGTCACTTTGCATACCAGAGGCTAATTTCTAGCCTGCTGAAATAAAAGATAAAACTCATGTTCGTTCTGGTCACAGCCAATACCATCCAGCATAGATTTAATATACTGTTATGAGTTCTTGGGTGCTAAGTTTCTCAGGCAAGTGGATGTTAGAATTTAATTAAGGCTTGGGATGTCAAAAGCTAATTAAGATAGGCTAGTTGACCCATGTGTGTATTTGAGCTGTGTATTAGATGCTCCTAATCCTCTGGAACCAACAAGTGTGAAAAGCTAATTAAGCCAGGACTAAGCCAGTGAGGCAATAGCCTGGAAATAAGGAGCGATTAGGACAAGTAAGGATCAAGGACAAATCTCATTTGCAAATGAGTGGCCTTCCCTCCCTCTCTCAACTGTTTTAAAAAGCAAGGCTGGTGTTTTAGATGAGAGTTTATTATTGCAGTTGGGAGTTATGCAATAGAGATAGCAAAGCAATGGGCTGGAGAGCAATGTTTGAGAGCAATGGCTGAGTTATCCAAGGCTGCCGTAGCACTGGGTGAAGCAAGGGTATTTTGGAGTGTGGTGCTGGGAAGCCCTCCATCATAGGCTCAGGTTGGATATATGGTAAAGGTAAAGAACCCCTGGATGGTAAAGTCCAGTCAAAGGCGACTATGGGGTTGCAGAGCTCATCTCTCTTTCAGGCCGAGGGAGCCAGCATTTGTTTGTCCACAGACAGCTTTCCGGGTCATGTGGCCAGCAGGACTAAACCACTTCTGGTGCAACGGAACACCGTGACGGAAACCAGAGCGCATGGAAACACTGTTTACCTTCCTGCTTCAGTGCTACCTATTTATCTACTTGCACTGGTGTGCTTTCAAACTGCTTGGTTAGCAGGGGGTGGGGCAGAGCAACGGGAGCTCATCCCATCGCAGGGATTCAAACCACCGACCTTCTGATCAGCAAACCCAAGAGGCTCAGTGGTTTAGACCAGTGTTTTTCAACCTTTTTTGGGCAAAGGCACACTTGTTTCATGAAAAAAATCATGAGGCACACAACCACTGTGTGCGAAAAGGGAGATGTCAGAGCCCCGCTGCTCTCTATGGGGAATCGGATGAGAGCGGACCGCCTGTCCGCTCTCATCCGATCCCATCCGATCTGATCCCCACCCAGGATGAATGGAAAATAGGGTGGACACAGTCCAGCGCCCGCGTAGTGGGCGAAAATTTGACTTTTTTCTTTTAAAAAATCTTTCGAATTTTTTTTCCCACGGCACACCAGGCAACATCTCGCGGCACACTAGTGTGCCGCGGAACAGTGGTTGAAAAACACTGGTTTAGACCACAGTGCCACCAGCGTCCCTGCATGTGTAAATAGGCCATATATCATAAAGACAACATAGTCTCCGCTGTGCCTCATTTTCCAAAAGGAAACATGGACCTGGGGAAATGCCTGGAATCCCAGAAATCTTGCACCGCTCAGAGACTGGGGTGGCATGTAATAGTACCTTCTATTTGCTTTCCAGTTCTCTCCCGGTTCTTAGAGAGATGGAAGTCCACAGACAAGAGGCTGAATTGCTGGATGATTTTGCACTCTAGTGCCAAGCGCTGTCATTTGGACATGCCAGAATATTTCAGTTATCCTCTGGGCCTTGCACAGTACTCTCTCTGTCTCCACCTGCCAGCGCAAAAGCAAAAAAAAAAAAAAAAAAGGAAGCACAGGGGGCGGGGAGCAATATCTATGGTAATAAGACTTCTGTAGCCCAAGGGAGCAGCATACCCCTGTTGCTACATGTAAGTAGGACATGTCTGCAGTTTTGCTTACAGGAATTAACAAGCAAGAAGCAATGCAGTTCATAGCAGGACAGCGATAGCCGTAGTTTAGCTGGTGAGTAAATCCAACCAAAAAGACATCTGATAGGTTGAGGACTGTGTTGGTACATGCAATAAACGAAAACCAGAAAACTTATTCTCTTGTGCAGTATGTCACCTTAAGCCGACCTGCAGCTCTGGTTTAGCTTCTCTGCCAACGTTGCCTTCCACATTCTGTCATTCCGACCAGTGCTGGATTTATGTATAAGCTAAACAAGCTATAGCTTAGGGCCCTGCTCTCTTGGGGCCCCAAAAAAAATTCAAAGAAGGGACTTCCGGGGAAGCGCCTCCGGCAATGGCTGGATTCCTCTGATCGGGAGGAATCAGCTCCGTGGAAATCTGTGTCTGGCCGCCACGGCGAAGGCGGAGACCATTAAAAATCACAGGCAGGAGAAGCCTGTGAGCATGGGATTCGGCGGGCACCCTTTGCGCCTCCCCCACTCGCGGGGAAACCCGGTTTCGGGGATCCGGAGCGACGTGGGGTGAGCGGCGCAGTGCTTCGAAGCCGCATAACCGTTGTCAGAGAGCGCTGACTTTTTCCTGTGGACAATTTGACTCCAAAGTAACTACCCATGAGTAGAGCTTAATTGGGAAAATTGGATTTTTTTATAAAAATTGGCATCGAAACGGGGAAGGTTCAATACAGGAAGTCCGCCTTCCCCTTTTGTAAATAGACTGAAGCAATGGAGGCTGCAAGCTGAAGTCTTGGAAAGCCTTTTGTAAAAGACTAAATTTCCATAAGTAAAGAATATAGAAGAAGAAGAAGAAGAGTTTGGATTTGATATCCCGCCTTTCACTCCCCTTCAGGAGTCTCAAAGCGGCTAACATTCTCCTTTCCCTTCCTCCCCCACAACAAACACTCTGTGAGGTGAGTGGGGCTGAGAGACTTCACAGAAGTGTGACTGGCCCAAGGTCACCCAGCAGCTGCATGTGGAGGAGCGGAGACGCGAACCCGGTTTCCCAGATTACGTGACTACCGCTCTTAACCACTACACCACACTGGCTCTCATATACTCCCCCCCCCCCGGAGGCAGGAGAAGAGGGGGGAGGGAAGTTGTTAACTGAGTTTGCCTGCGGAAGAGACCAAGAGAGGTAAAACACTGCCGCTCGGACCCTGGGAACGGGCTGCTAGAAGGTCCGATGTTTTGGTGAGACGTCTATTGACAGTGCTTGGATCGTGTTGACAGCTAGCATAAGAGAAGATACATTGTTTTTACTGTTTCCAGCAGTGAAAGTAACTGAAAATTGAAATTAGTTTGGGGTCGTTTGTACTGTGCTTTAAGAGGATATTACTTATCAATACAAATAGAAACTGTTTCCCTCTAGTGGAAGTTCTTGAAACTGGCGGCTACATAAGATCTGGGCTGGGAAATTTCCAGTTGTAAGATAAAAACCGTGAGACTGTTAGTTGACCTTGAATCTATTGAGTGTCATGGCAGATGTGAAAGACGGAATGTCGCCAGAAGAGGCCTTAGTGATTGTACTAGTGAAAATAAATGATTCGCTGGAACAGCTTCACAAGAAAATGGATGTGATAAATGGATGTGATAAATATGAAAGTGGATGCTGCAAATATTAAAAATGATTTAATGGTAGAAAGTTTAAATAACCTGGGACAAAAGGTGAATATCAATACAGAAACCACCCAGAAATTGATACAGGAATCTATCCTGATACGGCAAACTGCGGATGAAGTTAAGGAGAAAACCCTCGCTGCTGAAGTTAAAGTAATTCAACTGGAGAGAGAGAGAGTGCCATCCATACAAGGACGATTTGATGAATACGAGCTGACACCTGATATGACTGAACTTAAAGAAAAACAGATGAAATTGAGGATCAGAGCCCTACCCGAGGAAAAAGAAACCTTGATAGAGTTTCAGGAGGAGATAAGACTAACATTGGTTGAGAAAGAGAGGTATTGGGGGGTTAGTATGACCGCCAGAAATGTGAATTTATTCAAGGGCAACTGTGAAGGACGTTGGCTTGAAGACAAGGGGGATTTGGAAATAGGGCTAAATTGGAAGTTGCTATTGTTAGGCCGAGTTGCTGTGGTGGGGACGAGGGTTGCGGTGAGGTCGGGGATGTTGCTTTTGTTTCAAACATTGCAAGGTTTGGATGGGAGGGATCATTTCAAGAGGTGGCAGAGGGATGTCTCTAGATCTGTATGGCAGGGCAGGAAGCCTCGAGTAAAATTTAAGATATTAACGGATGCTAAAGAAGGAGGTGGACTTGCCCTGCCAGACCTCTAAATTTTGTTGTGAATCATCTGCTTTTTGCTGGCTGAGAGAATCGGCAGAATCCGAGACCAGGGAGAAGAGCTGGTGGAAGAAGATTGGAAGTTTAAAGACTATTTATAGAAATATTGCAAAATTAATGAATGTTAGAACAAAGTGGGAATGAAGTTATATGGCTTTAGCAGAAATGTTATAAGGAATTAAGTATAAATAGATTAATTGAGCATTAAAGGGAATAAAATAAGGTTAGAATGTGTTGAGATAATTATAGGATAGAAAACAGAGAAAGATGGAAAGGAATTGCTGAAATAATTAATTGATGTGGAATACAAAAAGGGAGGTGTGAGGAAGTCGTGGAAATAAGCGAATGAAAGATATGACATTGAAATAGTTTAAAATGGTCTTTGTTTTGTTTTATATGTCTTGCATTGTATTGTGTTGTTTTCTGTTTGTTGTTTCTTTTTGCTTCTTTGCTTTGTTTAACACTTTTTCTTTCTTTTTTTGTAACTTTTAAACTCTAAATAAACATTATTTTTAAAAAAAATTCAAAGAAAAAAACACCTGGATGTGCATTTCCAAAATATAAGATAAAAAACAAATAAAATGAACCTACATACAGCAACAGTGTTTTGTGTTGTGTAGGCTCCTATGATATGTAAGTAATGGGCCCCGCCTACTAGTCTGCTCCTAAAATATCACTGGTTTGCTCATTTCTATATACAGTGATACCTTGGGTTACATACGCTTCAGGTTACAGACTCTGCTAACCCAGAAATAGTACCTCGGGTTAAGAACTTTGCTTCAGGATGAGAACAGAAATCGTGCAGCGGCAGCGGGAGGCCCCATTAGCTAAAGTGGTGCTTCAGGTTAAGAACAGACCTCCGGAACGAATTAAGTACTTAACCTGAGGTACCACTGTATAGGGTGCCTACATTCTGCATGGACTGGTTATTTTGTTATGTGCGAATGGCTTTAGATACCTATTACAGTGGTACCTCAGGAGCCCCGTTCACATCCTGAAGCGAATGCAACTGCGGGTCGCGTTTTGCCACTTCCACACAAGTGCATGATGTTATTTTGACCGTCTGCGCATGCGGCAAAACCCGGAAGTAACGAACTCCGTTACTTCCGGGTTGCCGTGGAGCGCAACCCGAAAATACTTAACTTGAAGCACATTTATCCCGAGGTATGACTGTAGGTCCATAAATTACCATATAGCATATATTCAACACAAAAAACTGACAATTTGTTGTTGACAAAGGACAGCTGGACATATAAAGGGTCCCATTACCTTCAGTAGCTTAGGGCCTCATCAAACCTAAATCCGGCCCTGATTCCAACTTTGCACAGTGTCACGGGAATTGGGTTGCTTGTGTGTAAACCTCTAGCGGTTCCAAACTGCTTAGGGGTGGGTTGTGTCTTTCCCTGACTGAGCAGCCTGGGTGCTGCTGCTGCTCAGTCGCTCGACGAATCCGTGAGTGGGCGTCTTCTAAATTTCCTCCAGCATAGAAGCTCCTTGACGGATAATCTCCGCCTCCCCTCTCTGCGCGAAACCCTTCTGCGCAGAGTGGGCGTGCCTGGGGGTGGCCCTCCACTCTCTTCACTGCCTTCAGTGCCAGAGTCTCGGAGCCTCTCCTCCAAGATGCTTTCCCCCTCTTCCTTCTTCCTGGTGTCACCTGGACATTCTTCCCCAGATGACGTTCTCTCTCTACCCTTACTCGTTCCTTCTTCTGCAGAATCGGGAAGTACCGCCTCCCCCCTCTGCTCCGATGTCAGTTCCCTGACACACAGATAAGCTCTTCTCGGATTTTTGGAAGTGGGGAGTTGCCATACAAGCAGCTGCAAAGAACTGCATCTCCTCCAAGTGTCCCGATTTCCCAGGGACAGTCCCGGAATTACAGAAGCCATCCCAGTTTCTGATATGATCCCCTAATGTCCCACGCATATTGTGGAGAAAGTGACTTGGAAGAAGTTTTTCTCCCTCTCTCAGTACAGTGGTACCTCGGGTTACATACGCTTCAGGTTACATACGCTTCAGGTTACAGACTCCGCTAACCCAGAAATATTGCTTCAGGTTAAGCACTTTGCTTCAGGATGAGAACAGAAATTGTGCTCCGGCGGCGCGGCAGCAGCAGGAGGCCCCATTAGCTAAAGTGGTGCTTCAGGTTAAGAACAGTTTCAGGTTAAGTACGGACCTCCGGAATGAATTAAGTACTTAACCCGAGGTACCACTGTACTAGAACTCAGTGGCTTCCAGCAAAGATGCTTGCTGAAAGATTCTGGACAGACAAAACAAAGAATTCCTTCACACAATGCATAGGTAAATTATGGAATTCAAAACACCCCCCCCCCCCCATAAAAGGTAGCGTTGGCAATTGTTTAAGAATAATTAAAAATCTCATTTGCAGTTAGTTTGGAAATTAAGGGCTTTATTTATTTCCGGATGCTGACTCTTTCCCGCCTGGGGAAACTGAAGGTGTCACAATTAAGTAGGAACTTTTGGTGCAGATAAACAATGTCTGCCATAGGATTAAGAAAATTAATTTTGTTTGATGCAGGACAAAGATAACTCAGAGCTATAACCAGCCAGCTTCTTATACTAGCATTCATGCTACATTCACATGGCAGTTTATTCAATTTTCATGACACTTCCCTGTTATTATTTTTTTTATAAAAAAATTATTAGGGTTTTCTCGTTTTTTTAGACAAACACAAAAACATAAACATACACATCGACACTACACACAAATAACACGTATAATTTTAAAACCTTATTTTCTTAACCACTTTCCCGGACTTCCCCCACCTCCCCTTCTTGCATCCCAATTCCGAAATTTAGCTCAGCAAGTTCTTTATACCCAAATCATCCCTTATTAATATTTTACTTTATTCATCTTAGTTAGCCAATTTTAAACTTCTAAACCTCATTTTAATACTCGACATTTACCCCTTTTTCTAAGGTCGACCCAAGTTCCCTTTCACGAAATTCCCAATTATTAAAATAATTACAAAACAACCTAACAAATGAAAACATATAATTGTACCCCTTTGGATTCCAAAGCTTTTCCCCCCCTCCCCCAGTTTCGATCCCCAGAAATTGTCCTTCAGTCTGTCAGTTCTCAGCCTGGATCTATCACGTCCGAGGCCCTTAAATCTCTCTCAGTCCCTTTCAGCCGGTTTTGTTGACAGTCCTTTATGTTGAACATCAGATCTCGGAGCATCTTTGACCCAGTAGGGTCTATGTTTTTTCTAACCAGGCCTCCATGTTCAAAGAAAGAGTCCAGGTCCTGCTTCTTACTCTTTTTAAGTCCAAGTGTCCCAAATGTCCCAAACACTCCAGTTTTCGCCTTGATCAAATTTGTAATCCATGGGTCTTCCGGACTCCCCATAGGGAAAAATCCCCAATCTTCATTCTCCATTTCAAACCAAATTTTCGTCTTCCAAACCTTGCTTTCCTTATATTCCAACTTAACAGGCCTCTGGTTGTTCTTTTTCACTTGCAGCGTTACAGCTCCTCCTTCGCATTCCTCCAAAACGGCACATGTATCTTCCTTTCCAGCTGCAGATTTTTCTTGAGTCAAGTCCTTAACCGCTTCAGCAGATTTGTTTATTTTAAGGATCAAGGTTGTAAGGTTTGTAGCCATAACATCACTCTGCTCTTGCAGCTTTCCCAGGAAATCAAACACTCTATCCAACTTTGCCTGTATTTTTCCATCTGCAACCATTGTAATATCTCAGAACCCCCTCTAGAGGGATTCTGGTTACTAAGTGTTCTTTCTCCAACAATCAGGTTATTTTGTTCTTATTTTCTCTCTGTTTTCAAAAACTTAAAGTCCAATGTAATAAAAATAACCGGCACAAGTAGCAAAAAACAGAATTTCCTGACTTTGACAGCTCATTTGACAGCTGTCAAACTCTGTAAATATCTTCTACAGGCTCTCTCGCAGATCGCTCCCGGATCCAGGGGGGGGGGGGGTTACACTTCAACTCTAACGTTCAGTTCTAATCCTCCAGTAATAAACTTATATATCCAAGTCGTGAAATTAAAAAATTCTGTCTCGAAGAGAGGAAGACAGTCTCTCGACTTTAGTTATCTAATTCTTGCTTTAAATTGTCTGCAAGGGGGGGGGGGGAGGCGGACTTCCTTTTGGCACCTCACCTAGTCGTACCGAATTCAATTAAAAGAGATTTTTAATTCCAATTTCCGTATTACTCACGGGTTGTTACTTTTTGTAGTCCAAATGATCAAGGAAAGAAGTCAGTGCTCTCCAGACATGGCTTGCGGCTTTACTCCGTGGAAGAAGCGGCCTACTCACAGCACCACGCCGCTCTCCGCCACCCGCTCCGAAGCCTTTAAAAAGGCTTCTTTGCAAGTCGGAGGGGGCGCAAATGGTGCCCGCCGAGTCACCAAGTCCACAGGCTTCAGCGCCTGTGGTTTCTAAGGGTCCCCGCGTCGCCGCCGCGGCAGGACCCCTCTTCCACCGAGCCG
Organism: Podarcis liolepis; assembly: GCF_965112155.1. NCBI lineage: Eukaryota > Metazoa > Chordata > Lepidosauria > Squamata > Lacertidae > Podarcis > Podarcis liolepis. The sequence continues at coordinate 50,558,944 of NC_139573.1, forward strand.
ATTCCCTCCGGAGCCCGGAGGGAATCCGCCATTTGCTGATCGCGCTAACCGGGAAGTCCCCGACACTTCCCTCTTAGGCTCTGCGTTATATTTGGGCTTCCAGGCTACATAAGAGCCACTTCTGGAATGATAGTGGAATACAGTGGTACCTCGGGTTACATACGCTTCAGGTTACATACATTTCGGGTTACAGACTCCGCTAACCCAGAAATAGTACCTCAGGTTAGGAACTTTGCTGCAGGATGAGAACAGAAATCGGTCTCCGGCGGCACAGTGGCAACAGGAGGCCCCATTAGCTAAAGTGGTGCTTCAGGTTAAGAACAGTTTCAGGTTAAGAACAGACCTCCAGAACCAATTAAGTACTTAACCCAAGGTACCACTGTATAGCCACCAGTTTGGCGCTCATTTCCATGTTTTTGGCTTCCGTAAAAACAACCCCGTTTGCAAATAATATCATAATGAGTGCTAAACTTGTGCTATATTCCACTATAGTTTCACTATTCTGACCACCTCCACTAGCCTAATGGTAGGGCCAGTGCCCCTCCCCTAACTATCAGTCAGCATTCCATGACTACTGAGCATGCCCAGTCCTCATAGGGCTGATTTTGGCACACACCTCTTGTGTGTCTCCCTCCATTAGAGAATGAGGTTTTATTTTAATTTTTTTGGACTTCTGCAAACCTTCTTCTGAAAACTTCTTCTTCTGCAAACCTTCTTCTGCAAAGGCTTCTTCTGAAGCCTACAGATAACCTCTGTCTTGTGTCTCTGGATGGTGCTATTTTGGCCACATGAGGAGTCACACTTGGAGAATGAGTTCACTGTTAACAAATACGATTCTGTACATCTTTATCCTGCTCTTTCCTTCAAGGAGATCAGGGTGCTTCTCCATTTTCTTTTTCACCCCTTCTGCCCACATGATTCTGTGAGGCTGAGAGACAGTACAGTGGTTTTTTAGTGTTTTGTGTGCTGCTTATGTGCCGCTTACTTTATACAGTGGTGCCCCGCAAGACGAATGCCTCGCAAGACGGAAAACCCGCTAGACGAAAGAGTTTTCCGTTTTGGAGGTGCTTCGCAAAACGAATCTCCTATGGGCTTGCTTCGCAAGACGAAAATGTCTTGCGAGTTCCTGCTGGTTTTTTTTCCTTTCCCCCCCTTTTTCTAAGCCGCTAAGCCGCTTATCAGCTGATCCGATCAGCAGATAAGCTGCTAAAAGCCGCTAATAGCGCTAATCCGCTAATCCGTCAATGGGCTTGCTTCGCAAGACGAAAAAACCGCTAGACAAAGAGAATCACAGAACGGATTCTTTTCGTCTTGCGAGGCACCACTGTAACTGCCCAAGGCCACTTGGTTCTCATTTTGCAATCAAACCTAGGACTGCTTGCCATGTGTTTTATTGCCGTAGCGGCAGTTTTTCATTGGACCAAGAGACAGTGCAAAATAATAATAATAATAATAAAAATTAAAAACTTCCCTAAACAGGGCTGCTTTCAGATGTCTTCTAAAGGTCAGATAGTTGCTTATTTCCTTCATATCTGAAGGGAGGGCATTCCACAGGGTGGGCACCACTGCCAAGAAGGCCCTCTGTCTGGTTCCCTGTAGCCTCGCAATGAGGGAACCGCCAGAAGGCCCTCGGAGCTGGACTTCAGTGTCTGGGCAGAACAATGGGGGGGGGGAGAGACGCTCCTTCAAGTATACTGGACCGCGGCTGTTTAGGGCTTTAAAGGTCAGCATCGACACTTTGAATTGTGCTCAGAAACATACTGGGAGCCAGTGTAGGTCTTTCAGGACTGGAATTATATGGTCCTGGCGGCCGCTCCCAGTCACCAGTCTAGCTGCTGCATTCTGGATTAGTTGTAGTTTCCGGGTCACCTTCAAAGGTAGCCCCACATAGAGTGCATTGGAGTAGTATACTGTATAATTGAACTAGAACTGGAGAGATTAGTTCACTGGGTGACTTTGCATCATCTGGTGACTTCTTGCAACCTAACCTACATTGCAGGGTTGTGTGTATAAACAAGGAGAGAAGAACTATGGACTCATCCCTGACCTCCTTGGGAAAAGTCTGGGGCAGAAAATACAATTCACAACAACTGTGTTGATTTCTTAAAAGTTCAATTTGAGATTCCAAGCGTGCGTTCATTGCTTGGAAGACGGCTAACGTACCAAAAGTTTTTGTTCACAAATTTGATGAGCTTTATTTGGACTGGATGTTGCATGTTTTAATTAAGTAAATCGATTATATTGTATTTGTGGTTATTGTAAGACTGATCCTTTGTAAGCACGGGTATTCAGTTGTAGCTAGCCCTCATTCCCAGAGTGCTTGTTAGGTTCTCTCTACTTCACATCCATGGTTTAAATTATTACACGACACAGGCAACAGTTCAAACTCTTATTGGGGTCAGTTTCATGGTTAAAGGAAGTAATGTATCCTCCAAAACTCGAGACTCGGTCACATTCACATTGTTGTTGTTTAGTTATTTAGTCGTGTCCGACTCTTCGTGACCCCATGGACCAGAGCACGTCAGGCACTCCTGTCGTCCACTGCCTCCCGCAGTTTGGTCAAACACATGTTGGTAGCTTCGAGACCACTGTCCCACCATCTCGTCCTCTGTCGTCACCTTCTCCTTGTGCCCTCAATCTTTCCCAACATCAGGGTCTTTTCCAGGGAGTCTTCCCTTCTTATGAGGTGGCCAAAGTATTGGAGCCTCAGCTTCAGGATCTGTCCTTCCAGTGAGCACTCAGGGGTGATTTCCTTCAGAATGGATAGGTTTGATCTTCTTGCAGCCCATGAGACTCTCAGTTCACATTCACACCATGCATCTAAAGCAGTCAGTGCCCATTTAAAGCATGTGACTTCTCCAAAAAGCTTCAGAGGGCTGTACTTCACTCCTCACAGAGCTACAGTTGCCAGCACTCTTAATAAACTACAGTTCCCATGATTCTTTGCAGTGTGCCTGTGTGCCATGTGCTTTAAATGAGACAGGCTTAATTTAATTTTGGATGCCTACCAAAGAAGGAAGGAAAGATTGGGGCAATGGTTCTGTTTATTAAATAGAATGGTTTTGCTGACTTTTTCAGAGCACAGCAGTCAGCCAGAAGACACAGAGACTTTGAACCATGGAAGATCCTTCTCATCATTTTGGGCGCTTCGATTGCAGCAGCCATCGCCATCGGTCTCTTCGTATACTTCATACACTTTCCGCAAGACAGAAAATATGGTAAATATCGTGTTCAATTTGCAGCGTTGCTTTCTGAATGGAAGTATTGGACCTTTCCCCACTTTCAGAAAATTCATGGACCTGAAGGCGGAAGCTTGAAGAATGGTGCTGTTTCCGACTTCCTCTTCTAACTCTCTGTGATTTTTAAGGTTCAGACCAGCCCTTGAGCGGCTGAACAGAAAGTGGAGCAACTGAGAGAAAAGAAGGGAAATGGGACAGATGTGGGAGAGCAGTAGAGGGGGCAGGCAGAGTGACTGGGGGTAGAGTCAAGAGAAAGCAAGAAAAGACATCTATGTGTGCTCAGACACACTGGATGCAGTAACACAGATCCTAGTGGAATTGAATGATTTTTTTTTCATGGTTCCCTCCCCATAAAGGTAAAGGGACCCCTGACCATTAGGTCCAGTCGTGGCCGACTCTGGGGTTGCGACGCTCATCTCGCTTTATTGGCCGAGGGAGCCGGTGTACAGCTTCCGGGTCATGTGGCCAGCATGATTAAGCCGCTTCTGGCGAACCAGAGCAGCGCACGGAAATGCCGTTTACCTTCCTGCCGGAGTGGTACCTATTTATCTACTTGCACTTTGATGTGCTTTCGAACTGCTAGGTTGGCAGGAGCTGGGACCGAGCAACGGGAGCTCACCCCATTGCAGGGATTCGAACTGCCGACCTTCTGATCTGCAAGTCCTAGGCTGTGTGGTTTAACCCACAGCGCCACCCACATCCCTCTGGAAATGTACATCCAGTTTATTTTTCCCTTTAATTTTTTTTTTAGGCCCCCAAGAGAGTGGGGGCCTAAGCTATAGCTTCTTTAACTTATATGTAAATCTGGCAATGATCTCAGCCGATAGCACTTCTGATCTGGACTGCCTTCCCTCATGCTGACAGAGAGCAGGGCAGCCAATTGCCCTCACAAGGCACAGTGGCACTACCACCCCCTGGCACTGAGGCAGAGCAGCTTTTCTCAGTCAGCAGGAAAGCAGCAGCAGCCACAGTGGATTTGCATCTTCGCTGGCTGCCCCACTGATGAAGGCTTGAAGCCTCCCCCATCCCTTCGCACTCAAACCATGAGTTGAGGTGACTCTGCTTCCTCTCCTCCCCCCACCCATTCCATTTCCACAGCCACTCCTTCCCTCATCTCCACGCCTGATCTCCTGTTTCAGACATCGTGATATATCGGAATCTGTTTAGCTGCTGATATATCATGATGTTGCAAACCAGATATCGCTCAGCCCTACTCTGTTGTTTAGTATACCTACAATCCTTTGCTTATTAGGGGATACCCGACATTTTCTTCCAAAAAGTGCTTTGCAGAGGTAACTACCGTAGAGTTATCAAAAGTAAGGGGTCCGTGGCTTGGCTTTTGAAAAATAGGGGGGCCCTCAGTAATTAGCTAATTGGGAACCACTGCTTTATAGGAGCATAGGAAATGGCCTTACACCAAGTCTAGCTCAGCAGCAGCAGCTGTCTGGGGTTTCAGGATTATCTCCTGGCCCAACCTGGAAATGCTGGGAATCAGATCTGCAATCTTTCCCATGCAAATTTCATCGTCTGCCATGAGCTATGGCCCTTCCTTCAAAGTTCTAAGCCGTTTTCAAACAGCTGAGGTTACTTACACCTTCCCAGGCCCAATTCCAGAAGTCTGGTGTGTTGGGATACTGCCAGGGAGATAAAGTCCATCATGGCCCCAAGCCGTCTGCCGGACGTCCATCGATCTCCCGTAGTCACGCAGTATGAGCGATTAGCGACACGTGTTTCCTTGCCACATTCCAGGGCTAGTGCACGCTCTTATCAGCAGATAATGCACAGCCAGAAGTCGCACTCAGGAGAGCATTGTTTACAAGATTTTATTCAGCGTTGATCAGAACAAAGAAAGACATGACTGTTCTGCGTCAGTGTCTCCGACAGACAAAAAAAAATGTCTGTCGGAGACAAAAAGAAACGAAAGCAATAGGAAACATAAACATCCTGTGAACAGGAAATACGCAGGCTGTGACACAAACATCCTGCTCCCTTTTAAGGTGGATCGGAAATATCCTAACATGGTGAGCCTGAGCAGGGGAAGAGAATGGCTTAAGGTAGCCAAGTGTGGCAAGAGGGAGAGAGAATTGTTTTCCCCTTCCCCGCGTGCTCATTCTGAGATATTTAGTGGTATGTATTTATTGGTGGTTCTGGAGGGATGTGGGCTTTCTAACACAGCAAAGGCCTTATCGTTCCCCCACTTTTTCTTTTGCAGATCAGAGATTAACCTACTTCAGCAGCAACTTCAAAATTATGGGCGTCCAGTACAGTCCTGCATTGTCTCGACAGTCCTCGGATCGATTTAGAGAGGCAGGAAATTGGATTGAGAAACTGGTATGTGCAATTTATTTGTTCATCGCAGTTGTTTATTTTCACTGTTTGAGATGCAAATCTTTCCAAGGCGGCTTATAAGCAACGTGAAGCGACACCTAAAAGAATATGCAATAAGCAATATCAAGAAATTGGGAAGCCCTTGTCCCTGTGGAGGGTGGGAACAAGCTCTGAGGACATTGGTCTCCTGGATCTTTGTCACAGGGCAGTTGGTGGTATATGATCTCCCTATCCCAGAGGATTCCAATCTTTTTGAGTCCACGGCTCCCTTGGCCAGCTACATTCTTTCTGCAGCACCCCCGTGGGTCTCAAGAGCCCAGTTATGTCACCCTATGCCTGCAGAGCTCTCACCCTTTTTCGAACACGCTCCCTTGTGGAGTGTTCCCTCAGCCTTCTCTCCTCTCCTTGGGAGTCCTCTGGGCAGCTGCTGCCCCTGATCTCTGAGCTGCCCTCCAGCCCCCAAGAGAGGTGCCTCCTGACACTGCCCACCAGGGGCCTGGGAAGAGGATGCCCCCAGCCTTAGTGGCCCAACAGAGACTGGCCAAAGGTGAACATGAGGCCGGCACCTTTCCTTAGGAGGCAGCAGCGGGTGCTGCCAGGCCTGCCAGGTGGAAAGGCTCCCCTTCAGCACTGGGCACTCAGCTCCCAGGCAGGCCTTGCACACAGCAAGCACAAGAAAGGCCAGCACTGCACCAGCCAGCCTCCCACTTATCTGTCCATTCCCAACAGCAAGGGCTGGTGGACTGGCTGGCTGGGCTTCCTCGCCCACTTGCCTGCTTACTCCGAGGCCGCCTCAACTCCTGGCAACCAGTGCCCCCTGACCAGCCCGAGGCACCATTCGCCTGCGGAGCTTGTAGCCAGGGCTGCTGCAACAGACAGCTGTGCAAGCCTTTGGGAGGTAGAGACACAATGTTATGTACTGAGTTGAATAGGATCCAAAATGCAGCAGTCTGATTGGTCCTAGAACAATAGGATTCAGAATGCAGCAGTCTGATTGGTCCTAGAACAATAGGACCCAGAATGCAGCAGTCTGATTGGTCCACAGGAGCCACCCAATCCAGCTCCAGGTGGAAATGAATCCGCAACCTGATTGGCCTACAGGAGAATCCCGGCATTAGCCAATCACGTGGGGCCTATTGTGTAAATAATGTATATAAAGCAGACATTCTGGGGGAACTTCCATTCCTCCTCACAACTATGAGCTGCATAAAGAGCATGAAATCCCCTCTTGACTCTGAGTATATTTCACACAAAAAGGTATCAGAGAAAGGGAATGAAAGTGGGACACAGGCCAGTGTTGCCCACGGCACCCCTGGCCACCATTCAAGGCCCCCGGGGTGCCATGGCACACTGGTTGAAAACCACTGCCCTGTCCTATTTTTCCTCCTGTCTTCATTGCTCAGCAGTACCCATTATAGGAAATAAGAATGATGGGTGGTTGTTTTCCCCAACACCTGCTTCTCACATTGTGTCAAATCCCAGCAAAAACAGCCCATCTCACAGATAAGGTCTTCTGAATGTGTTCAAGTCGCTATCTGAACAGGGGTCAAAGTTAGACTTGTATCTCTCTCCTTGGTCTGTGGCATTCATATAACGGAAAGGATTACTGATGCCTTTGGACTATTTGTGGAAGGCATGGGGAACCTGGGGGTCTCCAGATGTGGTTGGAAGTCTTCCCATCACTAAATTCACAGGTAGATTGAGGGGAGAACAATAGGCTTGTTTCCTCCTAAAGTGAGGGGAAATGACTAGGCTAAGCATGCCAGGACAGCTTACTCATAGAATCATAGAGTTGGAAGAGACCACAAGGGCCATCGAGTCCAACCCCCTGCCAAGCAGGAAACACCATCAGAGCACTCCTGACATATGGTTGTCAAGCCTCTGCTTAAAGACCTCCAAAGGAGGAGACTCCACCACACTCCTTGGCAGCAAATTCCACTGTCAAACAGCTCTTACTGTCAGGAAGTTCTTCCTAATGTTTAGGTGGAATCTTCTTTCTTGTAGTTTGGATCCATTGCTCCGTGTCCGCTTCTCTGGAGCAGCAGAAAACAACCTTTCTCCCTCCTCTATGTGACATCCTTTTATATATTTGAACATGGCTATCATATCACCCCTTAACCTCCTCTTCTCCAGGCTACACATGCCCAGCTCCCTTAGCCGTTCCTCATAAGGCATCGTTTCCAGGCCTTTGACCATTTTGGTGGGCATTGGCAGGTAACAGCTGACTTCAACTAACAAGCGTAGGCAAACATTTTTAAACTGCTGAAGTTGTTCATGAGAGATATGTGTAGCTTTTGGCTCAGCCCTGTGTTTCATACACTCCAAGCAGGCATCAGTAAATTTACTATGTGAGAACAGTGTTGCTTTTTCCCTGTGCAATTGATTAGTGTTCCAGTACTGGGGGAAAGTAATGTATCCAAAACAGTCTAAAGGAAAGAGTAGAAAGGCATTTGGATATCCCATAAGTGAATTCTCGTTTATTGTACTCAAAAGTGAGTGTGCATTTTGAACGTTAAAGAGCTGCTGGCAGTTCTGTTGCAATTGGATTATCCTCTGGAAATTGGTTTTTAATCCGTGTGGATCCTTCCTTGATGTATTCATTTGCTGCCTTACTGAAGATGATGATGGCGATAATGTTTAATTGGTTACGGATTTATGACTCTGGCTTTGAGAGTGCAGATGTCTTTGTTTAGACGCCTATATACTTGTTTGGTTAGTACAACAAGCAAATATTCAGTTTCCTGTTCTTCTTTAAACAATCACGTGTTCACTTACTGAGAACCTAAATATATCAAACAAATGATGTTAAAAGAAGGACAGGAAACTGAGTATTTGCTTGATGTACAGACCAAACAAATGCAACACAGGAGTTCTGCCCTAGCCTTTTCCTCAGAGACTAGTTTTGTATATGCAGGGATTCCTTCACAAACCCACACTTGGTGGAAGCATTCAAACGTTTTTTCTACCCCTACTACAACAGCCCATAAGGTAGGCCAGGATTATTAATTCCATAGTGCAGATTGTGGGGAAAGATTGAGAGTGAGAGAAGAGAAGCTTGACTCCTCAGGCTGTTTAGTGAGTCAATGGCTGAGGTAAAAACAATAGGACCGGAAGCACAATTTGGGTAGGCTTGTGGCGGCATACAGGGAACGAAGATGGAAGAAACCTGCTATTGGATATACAGTGGTGCCCCGCAAGACGAATGCCTTGCAAGACGGAAAACTCGCTAGACGAAAGGGTTTTGCGGTTTTTGAGCTGCTTCGCAAGACGAATTTCCCTATGGGCTTGCTTCGCAAGATGAAAACGTCTTGCGTTTTTTGCAAGTTTGTTTCCTTTTCCTTAACACCGTTAATACAGTTGCGACTTGACTTCGAGGAGCAACTCATAGAACGCGGTGTGGTAGCCTTTTTTGAGCTTTTTGGTGATTTTTGAAGCTTTTCCAAAACTTTTCCGACACTGTGCTTCGCAAGACGAAAAATTCGCTAGACGAAAAAACTCGCGGAACGAATTAATTTCGTCTTGCGAGGCACCACTGTATTCAAGATTGTAAAAACGCAGTGTATTTTAGGGACATGTGTTGTGGTTATATCGGTGTATGTATCAACATTATCCACATTTTGCAGGGGGGGTTGGACTAGATGAGCCTTGCGGTTCCTTCCAACTCTACAATTCTATGACTAAGTAGACACCCCCAAACTTTAAAAATAATAATAATTGAGAGATTTGTACCTTTGGTGTGCATAACAGAGGTCCATGGCACCGTTATATAGCAATAATCTGTGACAGTAAATAGTCTGGGGGCGATAAGTGATCCTGAGCAATCAGGGATGGATTTAGGTTTGATGAGGCCCTGAGCTACTGAAGGTAATGGGGCCCTTTATATGTCCAGCTGTCCTTTATCAACAACAAATTGCCACTGCTTTTTGTGTTGAATATATGCTATGTGGCAATTTCTGGACCTAATAGGTATTTAAAGCCATCTCCACATGCAGAATGTAGGCACCCTATACAGTGGTAGCTCTGGATGCGAACGGGATCCATTCCGGAGCCCCGTTCACATCCAGAAGCAAACATGACCTGCGTCCGTGCATCTGCGGGTCATGATTCGCCAGTTCTGTGCATGCGCGCGACATCATTTTGACACTGCGCATGCGCGAGCTGCAAAACCCGGAAGTAACACGTTCCATTACTTCTGGGTCGCCACAGCGCGCAACCCGAAATTACTTATCCCGAAGCTGCTTCAACCCGAGGTATTACTGTATATAGAAATGAGCAAACCAGTGATATTTTAGGGAGCAGGCTAGCAGGCGGGGCCCATTGCTTACATTATAGGAGCCTACGCAGCACAAAATACTGTTGCTGTATGTAGGTTTTATTTTATTTGGGTTTTTTAATCTTATATTTTGGAAATGTACATCCAGGTTTTTTTTCCTTTAATTTTTTGGGGGCCCCCCAAGAGAGTGGGGCCCTAAGCTATAGCTTGTTTAGCTTATACGTAAATCCGGCACTGTGGGCAATAATGACATATGACCTAAATGCGGCCCACCTAAATTTGAATGCCTTCTGTGGGAGCGGCAGGCCATATATCTAAGTGCCAGACTTTCCCACTGAGCACCTAAACATAGAGAGTGGATGATGCTTTCCCTACGATGACAAAGGTGCAGGAATGTCAGGATTCCTGCCGGAAGGATGATTAGCTATGTGTACCAATCAGCTGCCGGTAACATCTGGAAAATCTGGAAAACGTGCTCCTTAGGTGGAGCTGAGTCAAGGGAAGGAGTCAGTGACAAACAAAAAACTTTCTCATTTCCTAATCATTCGAATTCTCTGAGGTTAACAATGGCTGTCTCCTCTAATTCCTACTCAAGTGGCGCATGTTGCATATGTGAGGGCCAAACGAGACATGCTATCAAATGTGTCTCCGTCCTTGATGGACAGGGTTGTTGCTTTTAAGAAACGGAAACATAGCTGGGAGGTTGGAAGCTGATACTTATTGGAGCATAAAAAGCATTTCTTTCACTGCTGCAGTCCTGAGGGAGGAAAAAACCTTCTCTGAAAGTGGCATTTTCTTCTGGAGAAATCCAGTGGATTTCCCAAAAAGAAAATACTAGCTCCACAGAACAGATATATCCCTCAGGGCTGCAGCAGGGGGATGAAAGGTTTAAATCACCACCACCGTGCCTTCGGTGCTCCAATAATTATATTCCTCCTCCCGACGCTGATTTTATTTGCATTTTAATTTTTTAATTTTTTTATTTTTTTGCGGCAACAGTTTTTATTTGAGGCCCTAACTGCTATTATTTTCCAATTTCTTCTGTTTTTTTTAAAAAAGATATTTATTAAGAGTTTTTAAGATATAACAAGAAAAAGGAAAAATAAACATACAAAATTAAAAAAAAACAGTTAAAAACACACATTGATTTTCAATAAAATATCTTCCATACACTTATTTCCTCGGACCTCCTCATACCTCCCTTCTTTGTATTCCAGTTCGATTTGTTAATTCAGCAAATCCTTACCATTAAACTTTTACCCATTTGTAAATAAAATTCATATCTCTTAAAGCATTACAGCTGGAAACCGCTTAGTTTCTATCCAACATCCTTCTAACATTCATTAATTTTTATTTGCATTTTTAAAGGCAGCACAAATATGTTCAATGTCACAGGTACTCTTGCTATAAATCTTCTTGACCTGGATAATTATTTCCTTATCACCTGAGATCCTTCTCTCAAGGAGTAGAGAGAATGTTGTGAAACTAGACCTCATAAGCTCAGTCCTGTGCATGTGTACTGGGAATTATTATTCTCCCTGTCTACAGTTGGGCTCACTCCCATTTAAGCATGCATATAGCCTTCGTCTCTCCCAGATCTTGCATTAGATGAAACTCCCAAGTCCTGTTTCTCTAAGGGCTGGTTTGCAAACGGCAATAGGGCGTGCTGGATTTTTCAACTTTCAACTTCCCAAATTATGAGGGGTGTCGAGTGCCAGCTCGACATCCGAAGAAATCAGTCTCACACCAAGATAGGTTGAAGAAATATGGCTGCTCTGGCTCCTTAGAGCTACTGCAGCACAGCCTTTATTGTGTGAAGTCAGAAAGATACAAAATACAAGCAAAGCAATTTGTTCTCAGCCAGCAGATAAGGACCATCGCACTAGACCATGCGAGCATCAGGCCATGCTAGTTGACCAATCATTTGGGACAGCACGAGCTATTCACGCGCTGTTCATGCTCCAAGGATGCTTTTAGCTATGAAATCACCCTGCAATAATAAGAACTTTGCTCATGCTCTTATGTACAAGCAATCATTTTCCCACAGAGGGGTGCTAAAAAGTTGGAACGACTTAGAAATTCAAAAGAGATTTTGGTTATATTAATATAACTTAGTTTTGCTTGTTTAGTATAAATGTGTGTAAAATTGCACAGAAAAAAATTACAAATGCAGTTGTACATTATTATTATTATTATTATTATTATTATTAAGCATTACCTGTCATTTTCAGAAGGTAAAATCAAAATCCTTTGGTTTTCCAAAAGCAGTTTGTGGGCTTCTTCATCATAAAACTAAACTTGCCCAATCATGAAAGTTTTGAATTCAGCACTTGCAAAAACATATTTTTAAGGCCTGTCACTGAAGAAATTTGCAAAATTTAAGTTTCACCCCTTAAATTCACCCCAAAATTTAAGTTGCACACCCTAGTATGGCAGCTCATCACTTGATTTCAGAAGTCTTAGACAACTTTGGACAATACTTTAGAGATATGAGCCAGCAGTATCTCTGTGTGTTGGTGTTCTGGCCATGATTCGCCACCCCCACAAGATAGCCGACTGCATGGTGCCTACATGCATACAGTCTTTCACTCACATGGATAAAATCCTGGTAATGTCCTGCAAGAAGGAGTTAGCCAGTTGCATGCACATATGTCAATCTCTTTTGTTGACCAATGTCATTAATGCCCTGTGTACAGAATTGAGTTAGTGGAATAATATAGGTAAAGGTCCAGTTGTGGCTGACTCTGGGGTTGTGGCGCTCATCTCGCTTTACTGACCAAGGGAGCCGGCGTACAGCTTCCAGGTCATGTGGCCAGCATGACTAAGCCGCTTCTGGCGAACCAGAGCAGCGCACGGAAATGCCATTTACCTTCCTGCCAGAGCGGTACCTACCGATATATATCTACTTGCACTTTGATGTGCCTTCGAACTGCTACGTTGGCAGGAGCTGGGACCGAGCAAGAGGAGCTCACCCCATCACGGGAATTCGAACCGCCAACCTTCTGATTGACAAGTCCTAGGCTCTGTGGTTTAACCCACAGCGCCATCCGTGTCCCTAGTGGAATAATATAGAGCAGAGTAAATAATATAAATAAAATGCAAATGTTAAAGAAGGGTGCTTCTTCTTGTTGGACGTTACCAGGATTTGAAGGGTGACCAGGTGACAAAGAGGACAGGACACCCGCACTTTTAATAGTTGTGTACAAGAGAAAATTTGAGCAGTTGTAGCTTGTAGTCATTACGGGCCAATTCAGACAAAGCTTCAGAGGCCCAGTTTGGGTCTAACATGGAGCCAGCATGCCCACCATGACTGTTTGCTTATTCAATTTTTTGGGGGGTGGTCCCAAATCTTTGACATTAGCAGGGAGTGGGTGTAATTCCATTTCTTCAGCTCCATGAGCCACTTTAAACATTTTCGTCTTCCACCGAAGGATCAGTTTCCCAAAGTCCTATGAGCTGCACCACAGATATATAACTGCTTTATTATATTGGCAGTTTTATTTTCCGTCTTTTCCCTCATGATCCCTAGGCACGGCATTCACATATTTCACAGCTAAAGCACATTGGGTCAACATCTTCATCATCAGTTATTATTTGTACCCTGCCCATCTGACAGTTTTGGGTGGCTATCAAGTTATCAAGCTATCCCTCTGATCCCAAGGTCTTCTTCCTGGTCAGCCAGCGCCCATTCAGACCCCATGAGAAGATATGTGAAATTAGAATGTTTTGCCCCACTTTGCACTTGCTTACATTGAATTGCATTTGCTATTTTACAGTATTTATTGTTTAGTTATTTCATCAAATTTATATGTTGCCTGATTGCATGTGTGTGTGTGTGTGAACCCTCAAAGCACCGTATTTTTCGCTCTATAAGATGCACCAGACCACAAGACGCACCTAGTTTTTGGAGAAGGAAAACAAGAAAAAAAAATTCTGAATCTCAGAAGCCAGAACAGCAAGAGGGATCGCTGCGCAGTGAAAGCAACAATCCCTCTTGCTGTTCTGGCTTCTGGGATAGCTGCACAGCCTACGTTCGCTCCATAAGACGCACACACATTTCCCCTTACGTTTTAGGAGGGAAAAAGTGAGTCTTATAGAGCAAAAAATACAGTACTTTACTGCTCATTCATCCAACTTGGAGAGACACCTCCCTGCTCTGACCCTGAACTTACAAACAGGTGGAGCTCTGACAAACCTCATTTTAGTAATTCAATCATAGGTTAATATTAAAGGCTATCTCTTCCTTCTCCTCCAGTTTTCCCAACACAGTTTTGAATCCTAACCTATGCACCACCTTATGATATCAAAAGATAGATGTAACAATTAAAGCAACAGAGAGCTCATAGTAAGGTTATAAGAAAATATTTTCTCCCTGGTTTGCTGATACTATGCCAAGACAGATTTATAGATCTCTTAGCTTCACAAACCTCAAAAGCAAGCTTTCATATTTAAACTGCTTTATGTTTAAACTCTTTGAGTTGTCACTTCAAAAGAGCACAGTACCTCTATTAACTTTTTTAATTAAAATTTTAAAAAAATCACTAGGAAACTCTGTGATCCAGTTCCCAAGGAGAACAGAACTGCATTTTAATGAATAAGGAACAACTGGATGATATTATCTCTACCATCCCATTACAGTAGTCTTCTCAGATGCTACTTTTGAGAAGGAATTCAGAATGACTCATTTCCCCGTCTACGTTATTAACATTCCCCAGTTATTTGGAAGAAACATTATTACTACCGCTAATGAGGTTGTGGTGTTGTGTTTGTGAAGTTAGACTTCGTTCGGTCAGATAATGCCACACTGTACAGATACAACCTATCTATTTGGAATGGGACCCATCAGAAGCCAATTAAGTTTGTGACCTAGATGAGCACTTGGGTAACCAGCACTTAAAATCCAATTAAATTTAAATTAATAAATGAACAGCACCAATTGTACTCATGATATCAGACAGTTGTTGCATTAGATTAGGTTTTTGTAGTTCCGTATTGACTTACAATGGCCACTTCCTCATAGCTCCGGATATGGGGCTGCTGTCAATTCCCTATAAAGTTGAGGGTGGAGGAGCTTCAAGGCCAGTTTGCACAGCTGAGAAGGAGAACTCACCTCCATCTCTGGTTTTCTGCCCCAAATGCACTGTTTTAAAACTTGGTTGTTCTCTTGGCAAGAATTATTGCAGGTCATTGAGTCCCATCAGGAGCGGATGTGTGGGGAGAGAGAGAGAATGAATGAATGAATGAATGAACTAAAAAAAAGGTTGTTGGGAAGTTAACAGGTTGGTGGGAGTGTGATTCAACTCCCTATTCTTACCCCTATTGCACTTTAAACCACCACCATGGCTATATAGGAAGTCAGTAGCAGACCTGAAGCATCATGGCTGGTGGGGGAGAGGGTTTTCCTCACATTCCTAAATAGGGTTGTATTTTACTGTTGCCACACAGGAAAAAAAAATTGAGTTGCAGTAGATGGTTCCCCTGAGAAAACACTAATCACCTACTGAAAAACAAGGCACCACTTTGGGACTTTTATTTGACTAGGAAATACTTTTAATAGAACCAAAATACTTGCATTGCTGTGTAGCAAACTTAATTGACTTATACAAGAGTAACAGTAGTGGCACAAAAATCTGTGTAAGTTAATTGTATTTGCCACACCTCAAATAAAGCTGCAGTTCTTGTTGTGCTGCTTTGAAAAGGATATGTTAAGATTAGAAGAAGAACAAACAAAGGCAATTAAAATTACGAGGGCATGAAAAGTCTTCTTCATCTTGGATAGAAAGAAGAAAGACATGAAAGAGAGTGATAAAGTAATTGCGTGTGTCAGAGAATTTGAACAGGAAACTAATTTTGGAGCAGCAAGTATAAAACAACTGATTAATACTTTCCTAAAATGATCAAAAGAATGCACTCTGCAGACTTGGGGAAGTCTTGGGCAAGCAGAGGTGGTGATGGGCAACATGACTGATGATTTTTTTTAACACAACACAGAGCCTAGGAGTTGCCGATCAGAAGGTCAGCAGTTTGAATCCCTGCGATGGGGTGAGCTCCCGTTGCTTGGTCCCAGCTCCTGCCAACCTAGCAGTTCAAAAGCACGTCAAAGTGCAAGTAGATAAATAGGTACCGCTCCGGCGGGAAGGTAAACGGCGTTTCCGTGCGCTGCTCTGGTTCTCCAGAAGCAGCTTAGTCATGCTGGCCACATGCTCGGCCAATAAAGTGAGATGAGCACCGCAACCCCAGAGTCGGCCACAACTGGACCTAATGGTCAGGGGTCCCTTTACCCTTTTATACCAATACTGCAATAATGGTTTCTTTCTTCATTCACCCGGGGTATGTGCAAGGAGGAAAAGGCATGGATTACTTTGGTATTCAGGGCAGATTGAGGATTCTGCCCCCTCTCCTGCTCATCTGTCTTCCTGCTTGAACTGTCAGAGGTGGTTGTGGATTTGGTGCTGAAAACTCCCAGAATGATTGTACCGTGGGACTCTGGACATAAATCCCGAGGCTTAGGATTTCATGGCTTCCATGGGGCTGACCCAACATGTCATTAACCCAGCGCATGCAGGACAGACTCTGGATTTGGATTTCTCTTGCCATGGCCAGAAAACTTCCTGTTTAACTTTAGACCTTCCGCAGCTCTACTCCCCTGCACGGGTGGGGGAACTATTAAAATGGTCCGCCCTTGGAGCGTAATGAGTCCTCTGGTGAACTTCCTGCTGTGGTGCTCCTGTCAAATCCCTAGTTGCTCTGTGGATATGGAGATGACCCAAGTGATGGATTGCTCTGTGGATATGAAGATGACCCAAGTGATGGATATGCTGCAGTGCAATGGTTAGAAAGGAGATGAAGACTGGTGACGAGTTCAGTTAAGTGCGTTAAGAGGTGAGCTCATTATGGAGCCTACTCAATGGAAATGCTGGTATCAAAGAAGGATTTATTTTCACCATTGTGTCTTCTCATTGGCAGCTGTCCTGACAACAGTCCATGGCCTCGTGCAATTTGGCCTGGGGAGAGATGCTGTGGAATGTTTGGTAAATTTGCTCCCAATTGCCATGATCTGGACTCTCTGCAGTTTAATCAGTGGAGGTGCTCAGCTGCCTATCAGGTCCAGTTTTTATGGATATCTTAAAGGTATTCTGAGGGTGTGGACAAGATCTTTGGTTACATTCAGCCGACCATCAATATGCTTGAGCGTCCTTGTCCACTGCGGCTTATTACTCTAATAAAGAGGTGATGTCTGGCCAAGTCTAGGATCCATTTCAATATGATTTCAAGATCAGTTTTGGGCCTGACATTGCCTTGATCACTTTGTGACATTGGATCTGTCGACAGGAAGACAGAACGGGTGAACCCTTATTTATTATTTTCAACTTCTTGGAAGCTTTTGATGCCATCGGTCATAGTATCTTTCTGAAGAGGCTATCTGAGTAGTCCCCCCCCCTTGCAAAGAGTGGCTGGGGAAACCCATCCAGATGGATGGGGTATAAATAATAATAATAATAATAATAATAATAATAATAATAATAATAATAATAATAATAAATAGTTTCCAATATTCTCCCTATTGACTTCTAGAGAGATGGCCCTGCAATTGTGTCAGGGAGAATGGTGCTGAGCCCTAAAGAAAACAAATGTCACAATTATTAGGGAAATATAAAAAGGGGGGGGGGATGCAGCCCTGTCTGGAAAGCAGCGAAGTGGCTCAGTAAGAAAAAAAATTGCCTTTGCGTGAGATTATGTGACAGGACATATATATAGGTGGCATCCTGGTTCATCATGGGCTCATCCACACACAGTGCTTTCTAGGCCCAAGTCTGCACTTTCCTGGTCCGAGTCCAAGCACTTTTCCCACCTCCTTCATTTCCCCCAGGAAAATCCACTCTTTGATGCTGAATCAGAACAAACAGCAATTTGGGTTTTCTGCTGGTTGTGGAAAGCATTAAAGAATGGGGAGTGGAACTGCGGATGGGCGCGAGAAAGCTGCATCCTTGTGCGGTGTCGCCCGGCCGAGGAGAGGGGCAGAGAATTGACTCTCCTCTCCAGGCCAGGCTTGACCCAGGGGTAGAGCTGTGTGGTTCCGCCCTCTAAAAAAAGTGTCGCCCGGTGTGGTCAGCCGCCCTGCCCCCTAGCTATGCTAGTGGGGTTTTCACAGGGAAAGTGGAGGGGCAAATAAAATAAAATAAAATAGTACTCGGGTGAAGACTGGAAAAGTGCAAAGCTGTGCCTAGAAAGTCTGGAGGAAAATGAGTGTGGATGATCCCTATGTTGATAGGGATGCTGTGCAATTTGAGATGAAACCGAGATGGTGAACTGCTGTGGTATGTGATAAGAATACATTGAGAAGACACCTGGGATTAGTCACCAGCAATTTATCTCAGCATCTCAGCTACCAAGCAAGTCGTGTCTCCATCTAACATTCCAAAGCCTTGAGCCGTTGCTCAGGTGTCCATTAAACCAGTGTTTCCCAACCACTGTTCCGTGGCACACTAGTGTGCCGCGAGATGTTGCCTGGTGTGCCGCGGGAAAAAATAAAAAATTCGAAAGATTTTTTTTTTTAAAGTCAAATTTTCGATTGGGGCGCCGTCACTAGATGACCCCTGGGGTTCCCTCCCTCCCTCCCGCTCTGCGCCTCCCTCCTCCTCCTCCGGGGAGGCCCTTCCT
This sequence comes from Podarcis liolepis, assembly GCF_965112155.1. Lineage (NCBI taxonomy): Eukaryota > Metazoa > Chordata > Lepidosauria > Squamata > Lacertidae > Podarcis > Podarcis liolepis. The sequence continues at coordinate 50,577,445 of NC_139573.1, forward strand.
GGCTCTCGGCCAAGGCTTGGCGGCTGCCACTCACTCGCTCGCCCACCCGTCCCTCCATCCCTGCACCCGGCCTCTCCCCCTCCGTCCCCGGCGCGGGGGCTGCCGGGATCCGTAGTCCCCTCGCCCTTGGGCTCCGCGCCCACACGGGGTGCGCGAACTACGTTTCCCAGCGTGGCCTGGCGGGCCAGGCGTTTTGTTAGAAGCGCTCTTCTCCCGGCCATGGAATGAGCGCAGCGGCGGCGGCCGGGCGGGCAGGGGCTCTTCCGCGCAGACCCCGCGCAGCCTGCCTGCGCCCCCGCAGAGATCGGGCGGCAGGATGGAGCCCAGGGATCCCCGCGGAGGCGGAGCGGCGGAGGCGGAGGCTGCCCCCCAGGTAGGGCTGCGTCGGGGTTTTTTTATTTTTGCAATGCTGCATGCGCGCCAGAGGGGACGCATCGGACCGCGGGGAGACCCCTTGGCGGACGTGCAAGGCAATGCATGCGTGCAGGCGTTGCATGGAGTGCAGTGCAATGCAATGGCAACGCGGCGCCCTGCATGCATGCATGCAACTTCCACCGGCGCTCCGGACTTGGCAGGTGAGGGGGGTCCCCAGTGGGCGGCAGAGAGAGCCGGGAGGGCGAAGGGGAACCGGGGGGGGGGGAGCAGCGCTGCTCCCCGAGCCGAGCCCGGGGGGAAACTTCGGCGTCGTTGTGCCGGGTGTTGGAAGCGGAGGCTGGCGGGGGCCCCTCACCTGCAAAACCTGGTCGCCTCTCATATATTTCGTGCATTACATTCATCGCCCGCTTTCTCCTCCAAGGAGCTCCCGGGGGCGCGCGTGGTTCTCCCCGTGTTATCCTCACAACAACAGCCCTGCGAGGTGGGTCAGGCGAGTGGCCCAAGGGAGCACCCAGGGATTGTCCTGGCCAGGTGGGGTGATTTGAACCCTGCTCTCTGCCCAGTCTTCGTCCTCATTTAGCCCCCACATGTGCATGACTGTGCATGACTGAGATTTCCCCCCCTCGTCTTGGCTATGGTGTGAGTCTGTGCTGTTAATTAATGGGGTTCTGCCTTCGGAGAAGATGAGCCAGCCCTCAAGGAGGTGATTATGTAATTTGCTAGCAATTCATGTCCCTCCCGGCATGACGCTGCGCGCTGACGTCACGGGGCTGTAATGGTGGTGTGCCTCGAGATTTTTTTCATGAAACAAGTGTGCCTTTGCCCAAAAAAGGTTGGGAAACACTGCATTAAACCATAGTAACAGCAATAACATTTCTGTACCAGAAACTGCATTGCCTCACTGTTAGGAGTCTTGCAGCACACTGTTAAGTAGGGAAGCGCTATTATCTCCTTTCTGCAGACCAGGACACCCTGGGAATTTGCAGTGGGAGGAGGAAACTGAATCTTTGTCAAAAGCAGGGGTGCAGCTGCCCCCCATCAAGTAAATCAATAAAGATAGTTAACTAACTGAGGTTCTGCACCACCACCCTCAAGATAAATCCTGGCTACGCCCATGTTCAAAAGACTTGGCAGTCATTAAAAAAAGCAGATTTAACATTAAGGTTGTACTCTCTCTAGAACATAGGTTCCACTGAACTTATGGTAGAACTTGCTTCCAAGTGAACATGCGTAGGATTGTGCTCTTAAGTCTTCCCTTGATATTAAATTTTGCTTTAACCGTCTCATGATAATTAATACACAAACTTTGTACAACAAAATGGAGTAAGCCTACATGCACACTACCTTGAACTCCTATAAAGAAGGGTAAATATAACAAGTCATTAAAAAGTAATAAAACCACGCAGGAAATATTTTTATTTTCATATGGGACGTAAGGCTACCTTTCAGTTATAAAGTGTTTGAAGAGTTTTGTAATTCAAGTCTACTAAATTTATAGATAATATGAATTGGTTGTTGTTATTTGAATTTGTTAAATCACTTTATACAGAAGTCGCAAGGCAAGTTAAAAGACCAATAAAACTGGACGTGTCTAAAATATAGGCAGGCTTCTTCTTATTTGTTGTTTCTGGTTAGAAAACAAATGGCAAGATGATATGAATGAAAATGCATTCTTAGGAAGTGGTAGAACATTTGCGAAAGACTTTTTGGACACAGATTACACAAGAAGACATTCCAGTCTAGCAAAGAGAATTTCAGTTCTGGAGAACTGGGCTCAAACGCTGTCTGAGATGGATAGCTTTGTGCAGGGGTCAGCAAACTTATTCAGTAGGGGGCCAATCCACTGTCCCTCAGACCTTGAGGGGAGCCAGACTATATTTTGAAGAAGAAGAAAAAGAACGAATTCCTATGCCCCACAAATAGATGCATTTTAAATAAAAGCACACATTCTACTCATGTAAAAACACACTGGGCCAGATTTAGGTGATTGGGCCAGATCCGGCTCCCGGGCCTTAGTTTGCCTACCCATGGCTTTGAGGCTAGTGGGTGATTTACAGAGCAATCTTAACCCTCACATTTGCTGGCTGGAAAGGGCTAGGATGGGGTGGAGATGCCTTTCTGCAGGAAGAGAAGATCTTCATGTGCCAGAGAGGCCCTTGCTACACCTGTGAAAAGTTCTATGGGCACCAATTTAGCATTAATAGTTTTTTTGTCGACAGCAACCAGTCAGCCCTGAAACGGGGCGTTCTGGGGATGGAGCAGAGACAGCGTAAAACCCCTTCATTCTTCTGTAAATCTCCAGGATCAGGCTCATCAGCTATACTCGCATCAACTACACGCCACCCAAATTGATTTTACAAAATGGAAATCGGCTTGGGGGGTGGGGTGGGGAGAGAAATAAGTTTTATTCCCCTACCTCCCAGCCGGGTCACTGTGAGGTGGCACCACTCTGGAAGCAGTGGACAATCCATGCTTTCACTCCTTTTCAACCCATCCAATTCAGGAATGCTCAGCCCAGTTGCAAGGCTACACGCTCGCAATGGGAGAAAGCTCCGTCCAATTCACGACTTCTGAGTAGGCATGCATAGGGTTGCACAGTTTCAATACTTAAATCACGTGAGAAATGTAGCCTTCCTAAAATGACTTCTTAATAGTGCTTGGGGTTCTGAGAAACAAATGAAGACAAGCAAGGCAGCTGTTTGTGACGCAAGCTCTTGCCTTGTGCTACTGCAGTGGAACAGGAGCCAGGGGCAGGTATGATTCAGCTGAACGAAAATGGTTCTTTCTGCATTAGGGAGGATCATAGCTGTCAACTGTCCCTTATTTGGTGGGAAAGTCCCTTATCCCAGCCCTGTGTCCCGCTGCTGTCCCTTATTGATGATGTCCCTTAAATTTCCCGGGTTTCAAAGGAAGCAGCTCCTCTCCCTCCCTCCCTGCCAGCCAGGGAGGAGGGAGGCTCCAACTGTGTTGCTTGGCTGCGTTGCTCACCCAATAAGGAGTCTAAGAACGACTGGGGGGTGGAGCTTGCATGCCTTGTGCCGATCAAATCGGCCGCGTTGCCTGGGGACTCGCCTTTGCTCAGCGCTTCCCAGCGGAGAGGTGACGGTGGTTTCCCTTGCTGCATCCCCTTTGCCGGGTTGCTGCACTGTGGAAACCACCGCTTGAGGCTTTGTTGGCTGGCTGCTGGCTGGGCTTTCTGCCTTTGGCTTGGAGGGGCTCAGAAGTTGAACATACCTGTGCTTGGAAAATTCCTTATTTTGGCTGCTGGTCCCTTATTTTCGAGGCTGCTGGTCCCTTATTTTCAAATCTGTAAGTTGGCAGCTATGCGGAGGATATCTCTGCAATGTGGCTCTGCAGATCTAGTATGAGCAGGTGTTCCTCGGACGACCCTAAGTTCTCTTTGCTAAAAGAACACTTTTGCTTTCTCCCAACAGATGTACGAGACATTTCACAATTCCATTTTAAGGCCTAAATATAGAGGCTCACGGCTTGTCAAAGTGAGGTATGTAAAACCACGGTCCAAAGACATGGCAAAAATCTTCCCTCCTCTGAATTGCAGGGGAATGGAGTGATCGATCCTCAGGGTCTCTTCCAACTCTACAATTCTGTGATTCTCCTGTGACTCAGCCAGCAGGTGGATTTGCCTGTGTGTGTGTGTGTGTGTGTGTGTGTGTGTGTGTGTGTAACTAACTAACTAACTAAACATTAAGAGCCAGTGTGGTGTAGTGGTTAAGAGCGGTGGACTCGTAATCTGGTGAACCGGGTTCACTTCCCTGCTCCTCCACATGCAGCTGCTGGGTGACCTTGGGCCAGTCACACTTCTCTGAAGTCTCTCAGCTCCACTCACCTCACAGAGTGTTTGTTGTGGGGGAGGAAGGGAAAGGAGAATGTTAGCCACTTTGAGACTCCTTCAGGTACTGATAAAGTGGGATATCAAATCCAAACTCTTCCTCTTCTTCTTCTAAGTTGGTTGCCTGGATTCCACCAAGCTGCTCCTGATACAGTTCTCTACACCTCTTAGCAGAATGGTACAGGTGACCACAGTATGTTGGGCCAAGGTAGCTCATCCCAGTGTCCTTTTCATCTGTATTGGCTCTCTGAATCATCTTGCCACTTGTATGAGTACAGATGTGGGGTAGAAAGGTTATAAACTGCTCGTCTGGATCCACCTTGAATGGTATCTTTCTGCATGATCCCACACCACCAGAGCCTTAGGAGGACTGCACTGTAACAATTGTCAGCTTTAGGTGTCTTTGGAAATTATTTGCCTTGGAAATGAAATGACTTAACTTGCCTTAGTGTACCAGACTGGAAAGCTTACGCTCCTTTCTGCAATAATTTGTAAAAGACCGCTTCGCAAGTCTTTGGGGGTCATCAGTAAAACAAGGCAGGATGGCTAAATCCACAAACCACATGTAATGCCGGTGAGCGCAATAACACAGAGCTTCACTGTCACACCTAGTTTGACACTGAAGCCACCTAGCAGGTTGATAACATAGGTGATATTTCATCTGGGGAATTTACCCTATGCCTCCTCCCTGTTCGGCCCATATGAACCTAATCATTGCAACCTCTCCTCTTGACATATTATTCCTGAGAGGTACCTAGTTTTTCCAGTTTGTGCTGTAACACAGATGAACATTTTTAATTTCTAAGTCTGGAGTATTTCCACATTTCCCCAAAGCTGCCAGTTGGGCAGTGGGCAGTTCTTTTGACAGTAGTTCAAAGTGTGTTCAAAAGCTTTTAGATATTTGTTCGGTGTAAACATGTCCTTGTGACCCGACAGCCTCACTCCTGTCCCTTTAAAATTTATCCCAGGGATTTGAAATGTCTTAACTTGTAATGCCAGTAAAGGTATTTGTATTGTATTGTATTGTCCTATCTGAAGGTAGCAAATACCGTATTTTTTGCACCATAACACTCACTTTTTTCCTCCTAGAAAGTAAGGGGAAATGTCTGTGTGTGTTATGGAGTGAATGCCTGCAGGTGGCGGGGGGATCTGCTGCAGTCATGAGCAGAGGATCCATGGTTCCCCTTCGTTCCCTCCTCCGTGGTTACAAAGCATGGATCTACATGGATCCTCAGGATTTTTGCATTGGGCTACTCCAAAATCACTGTCAGATCACATGTCTGTGGCCACAGCATGAACCACAAAAATCATATATCCACTATTTCATTTAGAATATTTTTTTCTTGTTTTCCTCCTCTAAAAACTACGTTCGTGTTATGGTCTGGTGCGTGTTATAGAGCGAAAAATACGGTATGTGCTACATAGACTTGGTGGCCAGGAAACTAAGACTAGCCCAATCTTCTAAGATAGGCTCTCTGTGGCAACACAGCTTTTCCTCCGTGTAATATGCAAAGCAGCCCATATTGTTTGCTGGCATATTCTTCAGGAATACAGTGGTACCTCTGGTTGTGAACGGGATCCGTTCCGGAGGCCCGTTCGCAACATGAAAAGAGCGCAACCTGAAGCGCCGTATCTGCGCAGGTGTGTGCTGTGATTTGGTGCTTGTGCGCATGCTCGGAGAGCGATTTAGCGCTTCTGTTCATGCGCGAGCGGCGAAACCCGGAAGTAACCCTTTCCGGTACTTCTGGGTCACCGCGGGACGTAACCTGAAAGAACGTAACATGAAGCAAATGTAACATGAGGTATGACTGTAGAGGATGTAGTTAAATGTGCATTGCATTCCAGATCATGAATCTGGGCACTGCATTTTAATTGGCAGCTCTTTGATTAAAATCAGTTTTATTCTCAGATGTTTATAAACTCCCGAGCTCCTTACACTGGCAGCATAATTCCCCATGACCCTCCCTGCACCCCCAATCCACTGAACATTTACCAGGAAGGCACGGCTGTGTAGCTTTCCTCGTTCCTTCTTTTCAAAGCAGCAGCCTAGCGGGCATTGGCAGAGCACTTTCCATAAGCCCTTAATAGCTATATTTGACAGGTCATTTCTGTGTCACCCGCAGGTGACACAGTCCTGGATGGAAATGCGTAGATTTCATTTGCATTAACACAGTCAGCCGTGGACATTGAGGGCTTTGACTGTGGCAGGTGAAGAAAGCAATGTCTGAACGCTCCCTCCCCATGGACTGCACAGGATCAACTTAACTCCGGTTGCCAGCTTTGAGAAGGCGAGGGTGTCTGGCTGTACTTCTTCAGCAGGCTGTGCCCCCCCCCATTTATTTGTCTTCCTGTGAGTTTATGACACTGTTCCTCAATGAGTTTTTTTTTTTAAAAAATAGGGCTTCCCTTTGAAATCAATTCCACCTTCTGTGACTCTGCAACAACGAACGTTCACCCTGTACTCAGATTGATTTGCTTGTGGGGCGTTTATAAATTTCCTGCTAATCATTCAGCACTCTCGGGTGAATTTCCCTGCTACTTCCATAACAGCCCAAAGTCTTTTTTTAAAGGATGTTTTTAAAAGGTGTCATTGCAACACCTTAGGGCGACAGAGCACTTTAATCCACTTTAATTGTACAAGCCTAGATTTACCAGCTGTTGCTCGAGTCTGCAGCGTGCAGCTATGTGAGGTCATCTGTAGACTGACAAATGAATAGTGGGGATCATTTTAGCTTTCTCTTTCACTTGATGACGGTACCATTCTAACAGCACTGGCCTTGACTTAAAGCAGGGATGGGCAATTTCTGGTTTCTACCCAATCTTTGCCTGCCGGGGGTCCAAACTGACCCATGAGGCCATTTTCCTCAAGCCACGCCCACCTGTCCATCAGGGGGACATCAGCTGATGCGCGGGAGGAAGGGTTCAGAATTGGTGGAATCTTCTTCACCTGTGCAAAGCGGTCAGCAGAACTGCACTCTTAAGCTGGAGGCTTAAAGAACAGCACAGGTCTGTTTGGAAAAAGGCATTCAAACAGCCAAGCACTACACTTTGAAGTCCCAACTGCTGGAGCGTCAAAGTGCAGCATCACTTGATGCCACCAGGACATCAAGGGATTTGATAGGTGGGTGGGCGCACCCACCTGTCAAGTTTGGCCCTCCACCTGGGGTGGGGAGATAAGGATCTGGTCCACCAGCCATAAAAGGTTGCCCACCCCTGATCTGAAGAAAAGGAAAGAATGACGAAGCACTTTCCATCGGCTAATGCTTGCAATATTTCAATATTTCTATATGGTCTGAAGCTCAACATCAAAAAAATGAAGATCTTGGCCACTGGTCCCATCACCTCCTGGCAAATAGAAGGGGAAGAAATGGAGGCAGTGAGAGATTTTACTTTCTTGGGCTCCATGATCACTGCAGATGGTGACAGCAGTCACGAAATTAAAAGACGCCTGCTTCTTGGGAGAAAAGCAGTGACAAACCTGGACAGCATCTTAAAAAGCAGAGACATCACCTTGCCGATAAAGGTCCGTATAGTTCAAGCTATGGTTTTCCCAGTAGTGATGTATGGAAGTGAGAACTGGCCCATAAAGAAGGCTGATCGCCAAAGAATTGATGCTTTTGAATTATGGTGCTGGAGGAGACTCTTGAGAGTCCCATGGATGGCAAGAAGATCAAACCTTTCCATTCTTAAGGAAATCAGCCCTGGGTGCTCACTGGAAGGACAGATCGTGAAGCTGAGGCTCCAATACTTTGGCCACCTCATGAGAAGAGAAGACTCCCTGGAAAAGACCCTGATGTTGGGAAAGATGGAGGGCACAAGAAGAAGAGGACGACAGAGGACGGGATGGTTGGATAGTGTTCTCGAAGCATGAGTCTAACTAAACTGTGGGAGGCAGTGGAAGACAGGAGTGCCTGGTGTGCTCTGGTCCATGCGGTCACGAAGAGTCGGACACGACTAAACGACTAAACAACAACAATGCTTGCAAAGTTCAGGTGAAGGAAAGGAGGGGTGGAGAGAAAGAGAAAGAGAAAGAGAAAGAGAAAGAGAAAGAGAAAGAGAAAGAGAAAGAGAAAGAGAAAGAGAAAGAGAAAGAGAAAGAGAACTTTTGAGGTTTTGCTTGCCTGCTCGCTGATCACTCCTAGTGTCCCTACATTTGCAGCCTAAAACACACACTTTGGGAAGCAAAATGTTACAACTTTTGCTTGTGCACACTGGTTCTGTCTGTTTGAAAGATCGGGAAGAAAAGGAAAAGGAGCAGTTTTACTCTAAACCTTGCTCCTTTTTGAATTTGCAAGAAATTGAATGCAATTTAGAAGGTATCTTCAAGAGGTTGTTGACCTAGTTCTTCCCAGCTGTTTGCCTAAAATCCAGCTGTTCTTCTCTCTGAGATGCAAAGGATACCTTCTTGTGGCTTGAGAGCATCAAATGTATCATTGGTGCAGATTTCTGATGGTGTGTGAGTGGTTTCTTCGCGTCATTTCATATAGCTATTATTAAGGTGAAAGAACTGCAGTTAATTTTACCCTCAGGATCACTGCTATGTGAAAGAGTTTCCCCAGGACAAAATACCCAAGCACTGCATCCTGAAATCATACTAAAAAACCAGTTCTTCAGGATGCAGAAACTCGCAGTGTTATCTTCTTGGAGGAACTTTCACAAGATCATTTTACAACATTTGTCTAGGAAGATCACTGTATGGTGACTCAACTCAATAATGGTTGGATTGGGACAGAACTAGAATTTATAAACAACACTAAACACCTGCATACAGAGTCCTTAATAACATTTAGCACAACACACCTTGTGTCCTGGTGTCATCACACTGAGTGGTTCATCAAGTCTCACAGTGACCAGTGAGATGGTTATGGCCAGTGCTTTTTCCCCCTAAAAAAAATGTTTAGGGGTACTTTAATTTTGACTCAAGAAAATCACCATTTTATAGTTCAAATAGGGAAAAATAAATACAGTCATACCTCGGGTTACAGATACTTCAGGTTGCGTTTTTTCAGGTTACGGACGCGCCAAACCCTAAAGTACCAGAATGGGTTACTTCCAGGTTTCGGTGGTCGCACATGCACAGAAGCTCTAAATCATGCTTTGTGCAGATGCAGCAATGCGGGTTGCGAATGCTGCGGGTTGTGAACGCGCCTCCCACACGGATCACATTCGCAACCCGAGCATCCACTGTACAGTAAATGGTCAAAATTACAAAGATTCACAAAATGTTTAGGGGTATGCGCCCCCCCCCCCGAAAAAAAGGACTGGTTATGGGAAACCAGAAAGCAGGGCCAGGGCTCAAAAGCGCTCTCCCTTCCTGTGGTCTCCAGAAAGTCATATTCAGGAGCATTGCTATGGAAGCAGAGCAGAGCCATTGATAGTCTTCTCCTCCGTGAGTTTGTCTAATTTTAAAGCCATCTAAGTTGGCGGCCACCACTGTCTCCCAGGGGAACAAGTTCCATAGTTTAACTATGTGGTGTGTAGCCACTGATAGCCTCCATGAATCTGTCAAATCCCTTTCTGAGATCAACACTACATCTTTGTAGCAAACGCCATCATTTATGCGCTGTGCGAAGTACTTTCTCTTGACTGAATCTTCCAACATTCAACGTCATTGCATGACTTGGGGCTCTTATTATGAGAGAGGGAGGGAAACTCCTCTCCCCACACACACAAACGCACACGCCCCCTCAAATACGAGGCATAATTTTATATACCTCTGTCTTATATACCTTACCGCTTTTCCTAAGCTAAAAAACCTCAAATGTTGCAAGCGTTCCTCCTGTATCATTTTGTCTGCCCTTTCTTGCACATTTTCCAGCTCGACGGTATCCTTTTTGAGGTGAAGCAATAAGAACTAGACATAATATTCCAAGCACGTTTGTGTCTCTTAACAGTTTAAACGTTGCATTTTCTCCCAAAGAATTCTAGGAACTGTAGTTTGGTGAAAATGCTAACAGTTCTCTTTGAGATTCTTAACCCCTCACTGGATTACCGTATTTTTCACTCTATAAGATGCACCAGACCACAAGACGCACCTAGTTTTTTGAGGAGGAAAACAAGGGAAAAAATATTCCGAATCTCAGAAGCCAGAACATCAAGAGGGATCGCTGCACAGTGAAAGCAGCAATCCCTCTTGCAGTTCTGGCTTCTGTGATAGCTGCGCAGCCTGCATTCACTCCATAAGACACACACACATTTCCCCTTACTTTTTAGGAGGGAAAATGTGAGTCTTATAGAGCAAAAAATACAGTAGTTTCTTAATGTTCCCAGGGAATGACCATTAAAACAGTTTAAGCCTGTACTGTTGGTATGCTTTTAGGCAATTTTCAGTCAACATTTCTTTAAGTGCAGTAGTACCTCAGGTTACATACGCTTCAGGTTACAGAGTCCGCTAACCCAGAAATAGTGCTTCAGGTTAAGAACTTTGCTTCAGGATGAGAACAGAAATCGTGCTCCGGCGGTGCGGCTGCAGCAGGAGGCCCCATTAGCTAAAGTGGCGCTTCAGATTAAGAACAGTTTCAGGTTAAGTACAGACCTCCGGAACGAATTAAGTACTTAACCCGAGGTACCACTGTATTTCTTTTTTAACTTATTCAATGCGGCCAACATCTTTGAGTGGATGACAGATTTGCTGAATCTTATCCCTGAGAAGGAGCTAGACTCAAAACATTACAGGGGAAAAAAATACAGCCTTCTTTCCGCACAGCTGATATTTCCTTTCCCCCTCTCTCTTGAATTGTTTTTACCCACTACAAGTCGCTTTTCTGCAGTGGTATATAGAGCAGAAATGGAATATTAGTTTGGTGATTAACTGTATCATGTGAGTAAACGGTTGGTAACATTATATTGCCAAGAAAGGGTGATTGCATCCATCTTTACGATACATTATTTCGAGTGAGTTATTAAAGGGTGAGACAGCGTATTGCAGTGTTTGAAGAGGTGTGTCTCCAGACTAATTTAATTTGTATGTTTGGTGCAGCACAGGAAGAAAGGGCGGGTTTGGGGTGAGGAGAGGGAACGTGCAGCATGATACCCATTAAACAGCCAATAAGATAATGACTCGTGTGTAGATTTAGTCATAATATTTAATATAATAGTATGATGGCCAATGGTACAGAAATCCGCCTTTGGGAGTACATATTTGGAGCCATATTTTACACTCCATAAAATCAGAACTGTGCTTTACAACGGGTTGGTTCCCATGACTTCCAGCAGAACATGTGAACTGTCTCCATGGGAATGCATTCTGCTGGTAAAAGGTAAAGGTAAAGGGACCCCTGACCTTTAGGTCCAGTCTCGGATGACTCTGGGGTTGCGGCGCTCATCTCTCTTTACTGGCCAAGGGAACTGGCATACTGCTTCCAGGTCATGTGACCAGCATGACTACGAACCAGAGCAGTGCATGGAAATGCCATTTACCTTCCCGCTGGAGTGGTACCTATTTATCTACTTGCACTTCGTGCTTTTGAACTGCTAGGTTGGCAGGTGCAGGGGCCGAGCAACGGGAGCTCACACCATCGCAGGGATTCGAACCGCCGACCTTCTGATTGGCAAGCCCTAGGCTCTGTGGTTTAACCCACAGCACCACCCGCATCCCTAAAGAGAAGAAGAGTTTGGATTTGATACCCTTCTTTATCACTACCCTAAGGAGTCTCAAGCTTAAATGCCAGCTCTTTCTGAGATGATTTTGAGAGCTTATTCACACATAGACAAGGGGCAGGTGGGGCTTGTCAACCTGGGAAGGCAGCTCATCTAGGAGAAGGAAAACTGATCGTAAACCTCTCCTGCCTTGCGGGAAAACTTCAGGAGAAGAAAAGGCTAAGGAGTAAACCCTACACACATCTTGGTCTACACACATCTCTGGTCAGACCTCACCTGGAGTACTGTGTCCAGTTCTGGGCACCACAATTCAAGAAGGACACTGACAAACTGGAACGTGTCCAGAGGAGGGCAACCAAAATGGTCAAAGGCCTGGAAACGATGCCTTATGAGGAACGGCTAAGGGAGCTGGGCATGTTTAGCCTGGAGAAGAGGAGGTTAAGGGGTGATATGATAGCCATGTTCAAATATATAAAAGGATGTCACATAGAGGAGGGAGAAAGGTTGTTTTCTGCTGCTCCAGAGAAGCGGACACGGAGCAATGGATCCAAACTACAAGAAAGAAGATTCCACCTAAACATTAGGAAGAACTTCCTGACAGTAAGAGCTGTTCGACAGTGGAATTTGCTGCCAAGGAGTGTGGTGGAGTCTCCTACTTTGGAGGTCTTTAAGCAGAGGCTTGACAACCATATGTCAGGAGTGCTCTGATGGCGCTTCCTGCTTGGCAGGGGGTTGGACTCGATGGCCCTTGTGGTCTCTTCCAACTCTATGATTCTATGATTCTATGATCTTGAGTGGAGTCCATAAGATGGTTGGGCACCCTGTATGTCTCCTTCAGGCAACTCCTGCAGCCAAGCTGGTGCCAAACATCTTGCTCTGCTTTCCTTTGGACTACACCAGAAAGGTTGTCAACTGGGCAGCCCATGACCATCATACACACTGCCCAGGCCTGTGCTCTGGGGAGGTCACTTTGGTGCTGCTAATGCCGCGGTTTGACTTCTCCCCTGGAGGCACACTCCATTGTCTCTTGAGACAGATGGATGCCAACAATTCACACATGCAATTCATTATTTGGTATCCAGCCAACGTGCGGGGAACTGTCAACAGGTCTCATGTTGATAGCTCATTTTTTATTCTAAGGATGCTAAAGCTGATTCCCGAGCACAAACTTTGCTCTCATAAGAAACATATTTATTCTATAAGGGGGGAAGCAGTGTTCATGGTTATTGATGAACGAAACTTGCCCATTCGGATTCAGAATGGAGTGGGTCTTTCTGGTCATTTTGGGGGGAGAGGTCAGGCTTTTTCTGCCACTTCTACAAAGCTCAAGAAGATTCAATCTGGGGAGCCAGACCTCTCGTCTACCGGTTATATCCTGCCTCATTTTCCTGTACAGTGGACTCTCAGGTTGTGAACGTGATCCGTACGGGAGGCACATTCGCAACCCGCAGCGTTCGCAACCTGCAGCACTGCATCTGTGCACTCGCGGGTCGCGATTTGACGCTTCTGTGCATTCACAAAGCGCGATTTGTGGTTCTGTGCATGTGTGAGCGCCAAAACCCAGAAGTAACCCGTTCTGGTACTTCCGGGTTCGGCGCGGTGCGCAAGCCGAAAACACACAACCTGAAGCATCTGTAACCCGAGGTATGACTGTACTTAAAAACTTGTGATGAGTTGTGGGAGAGTTTCTGAGCTCTGAAACATTTGCAAGCTCTCTCAACTGCTAGTTTGCCTTCTTACCCTTGATAACTTTGGAGATGTGTGGGAATGGCGAAGAAGAAAAAATTACGGGAGAAGGCCAATACTGTGCCATGACAGGCTCACCTGGAATTTGGAAGGTGGGCTGGGCTCAATTCGTAATGGCTCAATGATTTGTTTCTGAACACCCCCGTTCTGAGGTTATACTCACTCGGTGTTCTTGATGGGAAGGGTTGCCTTGGTCCAATAAAAGCTTGTTGTTTCCTGTGTGTTTTCCTCTTTCCATTTTGCTTCATTGAAAATTGCCTTGGTGAGGGTGTGTAAACAGAAGCAGTTGCTTTTCTCCTCCTCCTACCTGAATCATCCAGCGCTGGCACAAATACAGTTTGTGGTTTCACAAATTTGCATGCCGCAACCACCTTTGGGTGGGGTGAATAAGCCAAAACAGAGGAGGAGACGCAAGGAGACAGTCTTTAAGCGGAGTACTGTGCAAGCTTCATTAATTTCATTGGGGATTACTCATTGTCATCACAAGTGTATTGATACTGCCCAGCAGCAATTAGTGGGTTCAGCTATTCTTTTCTATAACATTTAACCATGATGGGCATGAACAGAAATAAAAGTCATTGAAAAGGCTGCTATACCAAATCTGATAGTGATATGCAGAGATAGCTACTCCCTCCCCTGGCAGCTTGCTGATACATATTTGAGAAAGTTCAATGCTCTAATGGTGATACATAAATGCTGCCCCAATGTGCTTATATATGGGAAGGAGAAATTGCTTGGTGGCTTAAGTGTAAGATGATCTCTCAGGGAATATAAGTCCTTCCTCTTACATTTGCTTTAGGAAATAATTTCATATGGTTTAGCTCTCCATCTGTCAAATGAATATAGCAAATAACTGTCCACTGTTTTATAGAAATTGTTGCCGTCCCCTCAGAAAGCATTCCAGTCTCAAGACTTGAAGCAAATGATTTATGGCTGGAATTTACTGTACATCAATAGGTGTATTGCCTTGTGTGCAATCCGTATGTTCTCTGAAATATGGTTACATGCTGTAGAATGCATCCAAATATACATAATTTAAGCAGTGAGCGCGCTGTGGAATTACACTGTTTTAGTCAGATATATAACCCTGTCTTAATCAGGGAAAGGGATGCGGCTGGCGCTGTGAGTTAAACCACAGAGCCTAGGGCTTGCCGATCAGAAGGTCGGCGGTTCAAATCCCCGCTCCCGTTGTTTGGTCCCTGCTCCTGCCAACCTAGCAGTTCGAAAGCACGTCAAAGTGCAAGTAGATAAATAGGTACCGCTCCGGCGGGAAGGTAAACGGTCTTTCCGTGCGCTGCTCTGGTTCGCCAGAAGCGGCTTAGTCATGCTGGCCACATGACCCAGAAGCTGTCTGCGGACAAACGCCAGCTCCCTCGGCCTATAGAGCGAGTTGAGCGCGCAACCCCAGAGTCGGTCACAACTGGACCTAATGGTCAGGGGTCCCTTTACCTTTACTAATCAGGGAAAACCCATTCCTCTTGGCCAAATGTGAAGATGCACGCAGCAATGAGTTCATGTGACAGTCATGAAGGCGCCTCACACCTCCCTTGAGCTGTTTGTTATCAGTTTAAAGGAACTTACCGGGATGTTTTAATTTAAAAACAAATGATTACTAAGGTCAACTTACAAGGTGCTTGGTGTGTGTGTGTGCATAGCAAAAAGGTGAACAGCTTGGGGAAAGGGTTAGATTGAACTAAGAGGAAATAAGCATTGGATTCAGAAGCAAGTACATCCATCCATTGGGGGAAAGGGGGACAGAGAGAAGTTTTTCTGTCTCTCCCATAATACAAGAACCAGGTGCCATCTAATGATGCTGTGTGCTCAGGACAGACAAAAGAAAGCACTTCTTCACAGAGTATATTAAACTATGGTGTTCTCTCCCACAAGATGCAGTGAGATGTCTAGGGATTGTCCATGCGCTGGTCTGAGTGGTTTTGCCTTTGCCCTGCCACTTTCTCATGGAAAGCCCACTCTTTAGTGCCAAATCAGAACAAACAGCAGTCCGTGATTGCCCTTTGTTCCGATTCAGCGCTAAAGAGTGGGTTTTTCTGGCGGGCAGTGGCAGGGCAAATGGAGGTGTGGGTGAGGCCTGAGGGGTAAATTACAGTGCCCAGACTCTTTTGAAAGAGAGAGAAATGCTTTGAATGTGCTTTAGAGGTGTAGTGTGGACACAGCCCATAAACCAATCAGTTAGTTTTTGTGTGTGCTTTGTTTCTCTTTCAGCCCAGACACAGGTGGAGTGATTGCACAAGTTGTGCTGATGTTTCTCTTCTCTTCTACTGATAAAACGGCACTACGGATGGCAGTCGACAAGATTTTGCAAGAGAGGTTGAAGCTGTATCCTGGGTCTGCTCGCATCAACCTCCCCTCTTCCACCCTCACAGGCAAGTACCTTGAGTTTTTCTACCATTGATAGGGCTTTCTCTCCCAGGGCTTGTTATATTTATCATGTTGTGTTCCTACTCAACCTTGCCAACTTTGTTTTTGTTTTTAAGAGCAAGTTTTGTGAGCTAAATGTACTGGGAACTGTAGGTCTTAATTTCAACCAAGCAACATATTTTCTATTTTAGGCATACCATATAGTGAATCATAGTTCTGATTGATTTTTAAATAAGTAATGCTACAGTGCTGATATATCTGATGGTAGATTGTCACTTAAAATACCTGTTTTCTCTCACTCACTTTCGATATTTTGGTTGGTCCTAATAGATTCTGGAGGGACGTGGGTGGCACTGGGGGGTTAAACCACAGAGCCTAGGGCTTGCCAATCAGAAGGTTGGCGGTTTGAATCCCCGTGACAGGGTGAGCTCCCATTGTCCAGTCCCTGCTCCTGCCAACCTAGCAGTTCGAAAGCACGAAGTGCAAGTAGATAAATAGGTACCGCTCCAGCGGGAAGGTAAACGGCATTTCCGTGTGCTGCTCTGGTTCGCCAGAAGTGGCTTAGTCATGCTGGCCACATGACCCAGAAGCTGTACACCGGCTCCCTCGGCCAATAAAGTGAGATGAGCACTGCAACCCCAGAGTTGCCCTCGACTGGACCTAACAGTCAGGGGTCCCTTTACCTTTACCTAATAGATTCTGGATTTTTTGTCAAACTTTGTGAAAGTGAGTTT
This sequence comes from Podarcis liolepis, assembly GCF_965112155.1. NCBI lineage: Eukaryota > Metazoa > Chordata > Lepidosauria > Squamata > Lacertidae > Podarcis > Podarcis liolepis. The sequence goes on from NC_139573.1 coordinate 50,594,128, forward strand.
ACATAGTTAAGAACATACCCCTAATGTTCTACTTAGGCCTTCCCCAGGATCTGATTCTTCGCCCCTTAAGCTGATGGGTCACTCTCTGGAATCAGACGCCTCTTGTGGTTCTGACTCAATGGTCTGCAACCCACTGAGACCCTCCCCTTGGTCTTCCAGTGCTAACTCTCTGAGCTCCTCCCACTCTCCCCCCAGATCTAACCACCCCCTTCATGACACCTCCATGGGGCTCATGAGAGTTCTAGTGCATAGTTCACCGAGGGCACCTGCTGAACCTTGCTATTGCCCCATAAATTTTAAAAATAAATTATATTTCTTATATTTTTCCTCCATCATGGAACCCAAGACAGGGTACATATGGTTCCCATCCCTATAGGAATGGAGTGAGCAGCTAATTTCAGCCTGCTTCAGTCTCCCTGGTGCCCAGTCATAGGTCTGATCTGCCCTATGTTTTTGCATATATATATGCATGAAAAATCCATAGTTAAATTGTATGCACTTTTACATAAAATACACATTTTTAAAAAATATAAAATATGCACTTCTTAGTGTTTTCCATGTGTTCATCCGGGGAATACCTGTTTTGTACACATATTTTATGTAAAAAACATATGCATGTGTGCATGTTTTCTGCATGAAATCTGTGCTGCAATATTCAGAGAAGTATCTGATCCCATCCGGAGCACCTTGGGATCCACAGGAGCATCAAATCCAGCTTCCAAGGAATGCATCGCCCCCTGCTGCCTCCTTGGCAGCTGCCCCCTTGCTGCCTCTACAGCAGCCTCTTGGCAAATAGGTCGTCTCCCCCCATCCCTAGGGAGGAAGTGGCAGGGGCTGCCCTTTGGGGTCTCATGTAACAGTAAATGCAATATGTGATTTAATGTGGAACTATTACAGTGGTGCCCTGCAAGACGAATGCCTCGCAAGACGGAAAACCCGCTAGACGAAAGGGTTTTCCGTTTTTGAGCTGCTTCGCAAGACAAATTTCCCTATGGGCTTGCTTCGCAAGACGAAAATGTCTTGCCAGTGTTCCGATTTCCCCCCGCTTTCCCCTCCTTTTTCTAAGCCGCTAATAGCCTTTTAGCCGCTAAGCCGCTAAGCCTTTAATAGCCGCTAATCCGCTAATAGCGCTAATCCGCTAAGCCGCTAATAGGGTTGCTTCGCAAGACGAAAAAGAGACTTGCGGAACGGATTATTTTCGTCTTGCGAGGCACCACTGTAAATGTATAAATAGTTGCTGCAGGCCCTCCTGCACATATTATTATTTTTTAAAAAAAAAAAACCCACACCATGGTGGGCTGCAAGGGGGAGACTCATCGCCCCCCCCCCCCAGTATTTTTTGCAATGGGAGCAAATGGTGCTAATAGGAATTTTCCTCTCAATGTACATAGCAGTGACGGGTGATTTTTGTCAGGATTCCAGCAGCAGGGGATGGTTTAAAGCAGGGGTTGGCAACCTAAGGCCCATGGGCCACGAGTGGCCCACAGGGGTCATTTAACCGGCCCACGAGCCACCCACGAAACGAGCCGCCCATTTGGCGAGTCCCCACGCACTGCGCTAAACCAGCACAGTGCGGGGACTTGCTTTCACAGTGCCGGAAATCACACCTACTCAGACGCCAGAAATCGCAGGCGCGGGATCCGGCCCATGGAGGGATCTCCAATGGCGTGAACTGGCCCAGGCAAGGTAAACCTTGCTGACCCCTGGTTTAAAGTCTCCCTTCCTGTTTGCCACATTCCAGGTCTTGCTCTTGTTCTGGGATACCTTATGCCATTTAGTTGCACTAAAATCCCATGCACATTAAATAGGGCCAGCTCACCCATGGGACAAGGTGAGGCAACCACCTCAGGTGGCAATATCCATAGGGGCAGCAGATCCGGGTGTCGATTTTTCTCCCCCCCCCCTCGTTTCTGCTGTAGAGCTTCGCTCACCCCTTCTCCCCTGGCGGGGAGGGAAGCACCATTTTGTGGTTCGCCTCTGGTGCCAAAATGTCTCGGGCCGGCCCTGACTTAAATGCATTAAAGCATTTCACATCAGCCTACTTTGATGCTAACCAATAATGGACTTAATTGCTCTAAGCACTTAATAAACAAGCAACGAAGGATGGTCTTAAGTCTTTGTGTTTACTTTCTAAATGGGTGAAAGAAGCTGAAGTTAAGCATGGCCAGTGCTGGCGTTTTCCAAAGCTGGATACGGTGGTACCTCGGGTTACATACGCTTCAGGTTACATACGCTTCAGGTTACAGACTCCACTAACCCAGAAATAGTACCGCGGGTTAAGAACTTTGCTTCAGGAGGAGAACAGAAATCGTGCTCCAGTGGTGCGGCAGCAGCAGGAGGCCCCATTAGCTAAAGTGGTTCTTCAGGTTAAGAACAGTTTCAGGTTAAGAACGGTCCTCCAGAACGAATTAAGTATGTAACCAGAGGTACCACTGTACTTGCTAAGGCCAGGTGATCTGTAAAGGATCCTCTCGGCCAAGATCTCCACCATTTCACGTAACATAAAACCAAGGGGAAGGTGGGGCCTGAATCATGTCGCTTGTCTATCCCATAGCTGTCAACTTTCAGATTTGAAAATAAGGGATCAGCTGCCTCGAAAATAAGGGATCAGCAGCCTCACCTGTCCCAGGGACAGTCTACGGGATATCTAACAATCTGGGATAGCAGCAGGAAGCAGCGGGAAACAGCGCTTGATAAGGGAATTTCCCACAAAAAAGGGAAGGTTGACAGCTATGGTCTATCCATTGACTCTTCCTGCTAGCCCTCTTCACAAATTCTGAAGCTACTGCCAACGATACATAGTGCATTAACAAAACGCTCTTCCAGGCAAAGCATAAATCAACAAAACTGAATCAAGAAATAAGTTCCTTCTTTGATGAAAGCTATGGAATAATATTTCGAACGAATGCACATGTTCAGAAATGTGGCATACACTCCAAATTAATCAGAATGAGATTGGGCTGCTGTAGCCTTCCTGTCTGACAGTGTTTCGGAACATCCTGTCTCTTCTCTGCTGCCTTTATCTTCTTCCCAGTAGACTAGCTGTAAATTGGTTTTGGGGTTTAGTGATAGTTTCAGTGCCTTGTAGAGCTGTCTTTTCTCACAATGAAGGAAGAGAAAATAAAACAAGCTCTACAGCCTTGTAGAGCTGTCTTTTCTCACAATGAAGGAAGAGAGAATAGTTTGAAATATTGCTGGCTTTTTTAAAAAAGAAGAAGAAAAGAAACAAAAACTCTTAAATAACAAACAAGGGAAAGAGCTTCTCTTTATAAGATCCTACTTGGGTGCCATGCTGATCGCTATCTGACCTGAATTGCTACCAACTGTGTCATCGCATTTTTCTCTCAAGGCATGTGCTTGTTATCTCACACATCTCTGCTGGCACAGAAGTGGGAGCAACCTGGAGGGGGATAGTGAAATTCGCATTGGAATGCGGACAACCAGTCTCCTACCTCTTATGACTACTGCTTTGCCAGCCACAGTGGAAGCTGTTAATCTGGGATTGCTGGTGTGCACCGATCCCATGGCATTCCACAGCTGATGAAGGTTGGGGAACTCAGGAGACAGGATGGCTAGCAAGGCCCTTAGACTGCTGTTGTGCAAACATGGCACCACTGTGAAGGTGGAGCGTGAGTGATATTAATCCATAGCTCTGAATGATACCAACTTCCTCTGTTAGGGCTTATCCTCACTTACCTTTAGACCTGCTCTTTCCAGGCACAGGTCTATGCTTCAAAGCTGCATGTCCGAACGCCCTTTCCTTTGCTCTGGAGCCTTCACCATGAAAACCCGCTCTTTTAGCTGAATCATAAAGGCAAAGGGTAAAGGGACCCCTGACCATTAGGTCCAGTCGCGAACGACTCTGGGGTTGCGGCGCTCATCTCGCTTTATTGGCCGAGGGAGCTGGCGTACAGCTTCCGGGTCATGTGGCCAGCATGACTAAGCTGCTTCTGGCGAACCAGAGCAGCACGGAACAGATCCTGTTCGTAACCAGGTGTACCACTGTATAGTGCTCAGAATTCTGTGGTGAGAAAAATGTGTTTTGAATGAACTTTAAAGGTATAGTGTGTATGGAGCCTTTCCCATACCTAGTTACTGAGAAATGTGCCTGTTTGTAGCAGCAACAATATAAGGTGTGATTCAGCCCAGCCAAAAGTTAAGCTCTTTTTAAGCCTGAAATATCCCAGGCAGAGATAAACACATGCCTTTATCTCCTATTGGAATCAATAACACTTTAAAGTGCAGGGTTATAGCCAACTAAGGGCTTATCCACACTTAGATTTTGGCCTGCCCTTTCCAGGCACAGGTGCTTTAAAGTTTATCGTGTCTGAGCAATCTTTCTTTTGCCCTGCAGCTCTCCTCATGAAAACCTGCTCTTTAAAGCTGTCGTGCAACAAACAGCAGTTCAGGTTTTCCACTGATGGTCGCTAGCTCCAATTCAGTGCTGAAGGGAGCGTTTTCGCAGGGAAAGCTCTGGCTCACAAATGAGTGCTTGGGCACAGAGCTTTAAAGTGCAGACCATCCCTGGAAAATGAGGAGGAAGTGTGGGTAAGCCCTAAATTCCCCTGAGTAGACGCACCGAAATCAGTGGGGCCTAGGTTGATGAGTTTAAGGAAATCAGCCCTGAGTGCTCACTGGAAGGACAGATCCTGAAGCTGAGGCTCCAATACTTTGGCCACTTCATTAGAAGAGAAGACTCCCTGGAAAAGACCCTGATGTTGGGAAAGATGGAGGGCACAAGGAGAAGGGGACGACAGAGGACGAGATGGCTGGACAGTGTTCTCAAAGCTACCAGCATGAGTTTGACCAAACTGTGGGAGGCAGTGGAAGACAGGAGTGCCTGGCGTGCTCTGGTCCAGAGGGTCACGAAGAGTCGGACATGACGAAACGACTAAACAACAACAGGTTGATGAGGCCCACTTTCTTAAATGGGTCTACTATGAGTAGGACTAATATTGGCTACAACCCTTATTCTGTGAACTGCCCTGAGATCTTATGGTGAACGGCAGTCTATAAATCTAATAAATAAATAATAAAATGAATGAATAAACAAGCCCACAATCTCTGTCTTAGAACTGAGTCTACAAACTGACTTTATGACTACAACATCTAGGCTGTTTTTTTCTGGAATTATCTTACCACCTCCTGCTTTGTGTAACATCTTTCCTGGTAAAGACTTCTGGAGAACTCAAATGCTGGTCACATTATTGTGACATTTTGGTCAATCCTAGGGAATGTATTACCCAGTTGCAAACTCTGGATTCCGCCTCCTTATGAACCAACATGGCTACCTTTGCTTTTTAAGTGATTTAAAATTATTTTAACTTTGGCAGAAGTATTAAACGTTTTAATATTCCAAGTAAATGACAGGTTTTCATAGCACCACAGGTTTTGTCAGGAGTTGTTTTGGTCTTGCCAAAGATGTGGACACGTGAGGGTTAATCTGTGTCCCAAGGGTGTGCTATTGAGGAAATTGTCGTAGTGTGGGTGATTGTGTAGTTTTTCCTTTCTTTTTCCTAAGCATTTCTGTTGTTTGCAATTATCACTACACATTATGTGGGTGAAAAGTCTGTTATGACTCCAGCATTCCCCAACCAGACACATCACCCATATAATGGGTGGTGATAATTTCTAGACATAAGTTAGAGTGTGTCTACACTGGTCGTGGTTGTTGTTTTTTAAAGTGAGTATGTTCCAGAGACTAAACTTACTAGCTCAAACTGTATGAGCATGAGATTCTGGTTAGAACTTCATGACCAGCTGCTTCATCTGGATAAGTTAGCATTTTGTTAAGAAATAAAATATGGAATTCCTTGCCTTGCCTGGACAGTCGTTGCAAGGAACATTGTTCTATTCAAATTTGTACCTAATGCATCAATTCCCCAAGTAAAGGTGGCTATTGCTTCTCCTGCTGCATGCACTTTCAAGCAACAACTTGGTGGCCACACCCATAAATGAAGTGCTTATGTATGTATGAATGCATGTATTCCTAGAAGCAAATTTACTTGCCATTTGTGTCATGAGCCTCTTTATTCCTCTGTTGATCTGCGGAACAAGTACTACCATAGTCTTAGATTATCTATCAGGGACCAGCAGAATCTCTGTGTAAAACTGGGCTGTGATCCAAAATTGGGGGCTTATCCACTTACCTGTGCTTTCCATGTATGGTCCGTGTCCACGCACCCATTTTTTCACCCCCAAGCTTTCCCTGCGAAAACCCGCTCTTGAAGCTTAATTGGAGCAGACATCAATCCATGGAAGACCCGAATTGCTGTTTGTTGCACTTTAGCTTTAAAGAGCAGGGTTTTGTGGGGAAAGCTTTGGGGGCAAAAAAAAGGGTGTTTGGACAAGGAACTTTAACATACAGAAATGTGCCTGGAAAGAGCAGGGAATAGGTAAGTGTGGATAAGCCCTGAATTCTACACTCTTAATCCTAAAGATTCATTACAGGAAATATTTTCCTGTTTCCCCTATGACCTAAGAAAAATTGGCTAGGAATGATATAAAAAGGTAAAGGGACCCCAACCATTAGGTCCAGTTGCGAATGACTCTGGGGTTGCGGCGCTCATCTCGCTTTACTGGCCGAGGGATCCGGCATTCAGGTTCTGGGTCATGTGGCCAGCATGACTAAGCCGCTTCTGGCGAACCAGAGCAGCGCACGGAAGCGCCGTTTACCTTTCCCCCGGAGTGGTACCTATTTATCTACTTGCACTTTGACGTGCTTTTGAACTGCTAGGTTGGCAGGAGCAGGGACCGAGCAACGGGAGCTCACCCAATCGCAGGGATTTGAACTGCTGACCTTCTGATTGGCAAGCCCTAGGCTCTGTGGTTTAGACCACAGCGCCACCCGCATCCTTTCAGGAATGAAGGTTGCCGCCTCCGCCTCCTATCTATCCAGTGTGTTGCGGGCCCCCTTGGCCACTCCCCATGTGGGGAGCTGGTACACCTCTGCTCTCGCTCGCCCGCCCAAGGGGTCCTGGCCGAGGGGCCAGCCCTGAGGTGCGGCACGGCAATGCTGACCACGCCGACCTGTCACCCAGCTGTCAAGGGCAGCTACCTGGTTGATCCTGCCAGTAGCATATGCTTGTCTCAAAGATTAAGCCATGCCTGTCTAAGTATACACGGGCCTTACAGTGAAACTACGAATGGCTCATTAAATCAGTTATGGTTCCTTTTATCGCTCCCACCATTCCTAGGAATGATATAAGTGCTTTTAAAAATGAGATTCATGTCTGATATGGGAACATTTGTTTCCACAACTGCAACAACAAAATGTTTTAAAGGAATCCTTAGAGGCCTGCCCTGAATAAACTGGCAATCAGTTCAATCATAAAAAAAAACCACCTAAATCTGCAACAACTTGGGTGGCGCTATTCCTGCAGTTCTGCAGCACCACCCAGTCCTGTTTTATTGGATTAATGTCATTTGTTGATGCCTGAGGAAGTGGACAAGGTGTTTGGAGTAGTGCAGTGAAATATACTCAGAGTCGCAAAGTGATTTCATGCTCTTTATTCAGCTCATAGTGGTGAGGAGGAATGGATGAAAGTCCCCTCACAGTATCTGCTTTATATACATTATTTACACAATGGGCTGCACATGATTGGCTAATTCTGGAATTCTACTGTAAGCCAATCAGGTTGTGGATTCACTTCTATCTGGAGCAGGATTGGGTGGTTCCTGCCAACCAACCATACTGCTGCATTGTTCTAGGACCAATCAGACTGCTGCATTCTGAATCCTATTGTTCTAGGACCAATCAGACTGCTGCAGTTTGGATCCTATTCAACTCAGTACATAACATGCAGCCTATTAACTGTTGCTCAACTTTCGCCACTCCTAGCCAATAACCTGCTCCTGTAGGAGATTGATCATTTGGCTTCATTTCCATTGGGTTTCTGTTCTGGGTTGGCCTGTATACAAACTTGGTTTCTCTGACGGATGACCTGTATTGAGACTAGGGAGTGTGACTCTTCTAATTCTCCTGGACCTCTAAGTGTTTTTCAGTGCTGGGGTAACCTCTCTGAGTGAAGCTGTCTGGGATCAAAATTGGGGGCAACATATTTCATCGGCTCCACTTCTACCTCATTCTTGAATGGTAGTTGAGGGAGCTTATTATTACAGCAAATGATGCTGAAATCTATGCAAAATTGCATTTACATGAAATTGCTGGTGCTGAGTAAGATCACACAAAGATCTGAGGTGATATCAGTATCAAACTCTGTTTCTCACAAATGCCCCCCGCAACACCTTAAAAAAGACTTGCTGCATCATTCTTGCCTTCACCTATACCCCCACATGCTACCACCTAAAGTAGACCACCTTACACTGGCGCACGGCCACTGTGCTTCACCCGCTAGTAAACTTAAAACTGGATTACCGCAATCTGTTGTACATGGGGCTGGCTTCTCAAAACTTTGTAGGTTAAAAAAAACAGGTACCAGATTGCTGGCTGGGACTAATAGGATGGAACAGATCTTTCCAGTTCTTAAGCATCTTCTGGTCCATTTCTGCACACAATTTAAAGTGATGGCCATATCCTTTGAAGCCCTCTATTATATATTATTGATGGATTGTACACTTGGTCACTTTTTTTGGAAGTAAACTTAAAGAGACTTAGAATATGTTTTGTGTGCTGAGTGGACTGACTGGACCCACGTGAGCTTGCTCAAATGCTAAGATTATCTTCAGAGGGCCTACTCAGGGTCTCCCTGCCTTTGGAGCTTAGGTGGCATCCAGAGAAGGTGTATGTGGTTCGGTTGTGGCAACCTATTATAGAATGTTGTCTGCAGAGAGGCTGCTTTGGCAATGAACCGTTCGTTGACACCAGGTCAAAACTGAACGTTTTGCTCAGGCCTTTGACCATATAACAAGCTGATTTTTCTGCTAATGGCAACCGTCTTAAGCTGTTGTGGGATATGTCGTTCTTGCCTTGCTGTTTCAAACCTTACCGTATAGTAAGCTGCTCTGAATATTGCAAAACTGAAGGACGCAGGGAATAAATGCTATGAAATAAATAAAAATTAAGTACTGTAGAATTTATTTTGATACAGAGCTCCACCTTGTGGATATTTGGTGCCAGTACATATAAGCAACTGCCTTGCGCTGAATTGGTTTTATCTACCCCAGTACCAATTACTGTGCTTGGAAGTGGCTCCACCAAGATATTGGACAGGATCGTTCCCAGCACGGTTACCGTATTTTCCTGTGTATAAGACTATATTTTTTCCTAATTTTTTGAAGTTTAAAATAAGGCGTCTTCTTATACACGGATAGTGCATAGTGAATTTTCTTGAGTCACTGAAAAATATGGTATATGAAATCTTTTTACTTGCATATACCCCATATTAAACTGCAGACCTTATGCATTCGAGCCATCAAATCATGTGCCCTATCACTCATTTCTCTCTCTCCACCCTAATCTTCCTGGTGTCAAATTTTATGAAGTCCCATTCTCTTTACTAGACACACTCTCCCCTCCCTGCCTCACACACATTCAGCAACGCTGCCTAGCTTACAGATCTTCAGCACCTATATAGCTCCTCCACAAATAAAGCCTGTGCTGGCTCTCTCTTCTGGCTCCTGCACACCCCTCTCATCTCATCCTGGTCCCCAGCCTACTTTATAAAGGGCAACAGGGACAAGTAAAAGATTTCCCCTATTTTTCACTCTTTAAGATGCACCAGACCATAAGGCGCACCTAGTTTTTGGAGGAGGAAAACAGGAAAAAAAATATTCTGAATCCCAGAAGCCAGGACAGCAAGAGGGATCTGACTTCTGGGATAGACTCTTGCTGTTCTGGCTTCTGGGATAGCCACACGAAGCCTCTTCAGGGCAGCAGGATGAAGGCGCCCCCTGCCCTCAAGAAGCTAGCCGTGGCTAAGGCAGAAACCAGGATAGCAAGAGGGATTGCTGTGCAGCAATCACGCTTGCTGTCCTGGCTTATGGGATAGCCGTGTGCAGCCTCTCCCGGGCAGCGGAAGGCTCCCCCAAGAGCCGTGCTCCCTTTAAAGAGCGCATGGAGTGTGTGTGTTGCTCTTGGGGGCTTTTCCCCGAGGAGGGAGAAGGGCAGCCCTTCTCCCACCTCGGGGAAAAGCCCCCAAGAGCCGCACACACGCTCCACGGGGCTCTTTAAAGGGAGCACAGAGCCTCTCACCTGCATTTGCTCCATAAGATGCACACACATTTCCCCTTACTTTTTAGGAGGGGAAGAGTGCGTCTTATAGAGTGAAAAATACGGTGTAAGGAAAGACTCGGTTCCCAGTTGCTCTAGAGCAGTGTTCCCCAACCTTGGGCCTCCAGCTGTTTTTGGACTACAACTCCCATCATCCCTCGCTAGCAAGACCAGTGGTCAAGGATGATGGGAATTGTAGTCCAAAAACAGCTGGAGGCCCAAGGTTGGGGAACATTGCTCTAGAGCAGAGATGTCCAACAGGTCGATCGGGATTTACTGGTAAATCCCCTCGAGGTTTTGGTAGATTAATTAATTTATTGTTTATATCCCAACTTTCCTCCAAAGAGCTCAAAAGTGTCACACATGGTTCTCCCTCGCCTCATTTTATTCCCACAACAGCCCCGGGAGGTTGTAAAGGCTGAGAGACAGTGACAAGGCCAAGGTCACCCAGTGAACTTCATGGTTAAGTGAGGACTAGAATGGATACCAGTAAATGAATCTGAATTAATCCACTGCCTTAGGCCACAGTAACAGTTTTGTTATGCTAATGTTTTAATTGTTTTATGACTTGCAGTGATATTATTTTGACTGTTATATGTAAACACTTCGATAATAAACCCATCAATCCCTTTTGTGTCTTAACAAAAGCACAGGTGTTCTTGTAATGAATCATCTATCTATTCAATCTAATTTGAAGAAGCTCTTTCCAAAATTAATTCTAACTTGGAGTAAGATGTCGGATGACTGCCGTGCAATCTAATCCTGATTATGTCTTTCTTCCAGATATGAGCAAAGAAATGGCTGAAAAACTCTTCAGTGACTGTAAGTTTAAATCCCTCCTATTAGTTATGAGAAATGCAGTAATTCTTTTGAAGACATTTCTAAGCTACCCATGGTGACCAGCTCTTTGATCAATCCAGCAAAGTATAAATTGGGCTTATTAGGAGCCCATAAGATTGATTCTCTGAAAGAGGTGGAGAAGTATTCTCTGTCCCCCTTGGGGATTGGCCTTCTCATACAGTAAGAAGCAGGGCCAGGCTGCTGATTGGCTCCTCCATCAAAGGTGAGTGGATGAGAATCATAAAGATTGGCTCCACCCTCTCTTTTGTCCTCTTCTTCTGCTTGTAATTGAAATGATTTTACTCAGAAAATGAATTTTCCTTAGTTCATCTTCCCCGCTAAAGGTGCATAGCTCAAAAGTCCCTGAACCATTTGTCTACAGTTTGGCAGGGCTATTAAGGCGTCTTTCTCAGGTCTGCAATGGAATGGTCAAATTGCCCACAAAACACTACAAGATATTAAACTATTCCTTTTTTTATCCATCCAAAATTGTAATGGCTGCTCTTGAATTAAAACGATTGAAGCTAACCTTCTGAAAATTGATGGGATTTATGGCTTTGGAAGGGGCAGCCCTGCCTGCAAATTTCTTCCAATTCTGCCCCAAAATAATAAAAAAGTTGTAAATTTCATGTGTGTGTGTGTGAAAACCCATTTTAGAAGTGTTCTGCACAAAAGTCTCTGGCTCTATTTGCCTGTAATTTGGTATGATTTATTCACAGTGGGGTTGGGCTACCATGCCTGCAAATTTCATACACTTACGTCAAAAGGGGGGAAGTTATAACCAGTTTTTGATTCCCCAATAATGAATATGAGGTTAAATAAAGTGCACTAAAACTCCCAAGCCAAGTTGAGCAGCCTGTGGATTGATCTGAGCCAAACCAGGCTATTTTACAAAGTCCCAAACTGAGGTTTGAACACAATATTGAGGTTGATGCACATTCCTACCAGAAACCAACCCTAACGGACATGGCTTGTTTATCTATTTATGTCCAGAAACGGCCTCTGTTTTCTACATAATAGCAAACTGAAGTTGTATGGTTTGATTAATCAGTGATGACATTCTAGGCTAAATAGGCAAAATAAAAATGGACAAATGGCTGGCTCTGGATGATGTCCATCCAGGTTCAAAGAACTCAAATGTGAAATTGCTGATCTTCTAACAAAAAAAGAAGTGTAAATTGATCCTCCATGCCTGAGAACTGGAAAGTAGCCAAGGTAACACCAATTTTTTAAAAGGTATACAGGGGGCATCCTGAAAATTAACCTGCACGACTTCTATAATATAAACCTATTGAGTTATTTGAGAGTGTAAACAAGCCTACAGAAAGAGGGATCCAGATGGAATAGTGCGCTTGGACTTTCAAAAAGCTTCTGGCAAGGTACTACACGAAAGATTCCTGTATAAGCTTAGCAGTTATGGAATAACAGAGTTCCTCTTTTGGATCGGGAACTGGTTAAATAGCAGGAAGCAAGGAGCAGTAACAAATGGACAGTTCTCAAAATGGAGGGCTGTAGAAAGTGGTGTCTGCTGCTGATTTTATCTTATTTTTGCAGCCATTTTTAAAGTTGTTGCAAGCCACTCGAAGCACTGTGGCTCAGAGGAGGAATCTAAACACTTCAAATACAGTGGTGCCTCGCAAGACGGAAAACTCGCTAGACGAAAGAGTTTTCCGTTTTGGAGGTGCTTCGCAAAACGAATTTCCTATGGGCTTGCTTCGCAAGACGACAATGTCTTGCGAGTTCCTGAGGGTCCCCCCCCCTTTTTCTAAGCTGCTAAGCCGCTTATCAGCTGATCCGATCAGCAGATAAGCTGCTAAAAGCCGCTAATAGTGCTAATAGCGCTAATCCGTCAATGGGCTTGCTTCGCAAGATGAAAAAACCGCTAGACGAAGAGAATCACAGAACGGATTCTTTTCGTCTTGCGAGGCACCACTGTAAGTGAAATGTATTTCTGTTAAAGAAAATTATCTCTATTACTACATGAGAGCCAACCTGCCATATGCACATATCATTTCTGCATGGGATAAGCACCGTGATCTAAGTGTTTGGTTTAATGAGGTACTGAATACATATTTTGACTATGGTAAATTTGCAGAGCCTGACAAGAAAGAGTACTGAAGTATATAGAATTTTGTGGGCTCACGGTGCCATACAGAGTCTGAATTAGGAGCATGTGGCAAAACTGACCCAGGTTTTGAAAGAAGGCCCCAGTGAAGATGGATATCTCCCCCCCGCAATGATTTTATGATCAGTATACACCTAGACAGATTGGCAGGCGTATTTCATAAACCTCAACATCTACCTTTTTCTTGACATTAACAGTCTGTGGACTTCGATATAACAGATCAACAGTCTCTCCAAGAGTAACCGGAGGAGTTGAAATCTCGGGGTCTGGAGAGTGGCCATGGCAGGCCAGTCTCATGCGGAATAACATCCATCGTTGTGGTGCAACGCTGATCAGTAACACGTGGCTTGTGTCTGCAGCTCATTGCTTCAAAGAGTAAGTTTTCAACTGGAATAAGAAATGTATGTACTGGTTGAATTATAAAGCTAAGCTCTCTGGTGACATGAGAGATCTCTTGCTGACTTGTTGAGAACATATGAAGCTGCACATCTAGCTTACCTTGCGGAAGGCTGTTCCTGGGGAGAGAACAGGTGGGCTCTGGCTGTTGCTTTACCAGTTTCTTTACCAGTTGCTGCTGTTCCCCATTACTGTGACATTTTAGTGTTTTGTTGTGATTGATATTTTAACTGGAGGAACATATCTGTCATCAGTGCACAGGATATTATGTTAAATTAAGCGGGTGGCGCTGTGGTTTAAACCACTGAGCCTCTTGGGCTTGCCAATCAGAAAGTTGGCAGTTCGAATCCCTGCAACAGGGTGAGCTCCTGTTGCTGTCCCAGCTTCTGCCAACCTAGCTGTTCGAAAGCACACCAGTGCAAGTAGATAAATAGCTACCGCTGTGGTGGGAAGTTAAAAAGTGTTTCTGTGTGCTCTGGTTTCCGTCACGCTGTTCCGTTGCGCCAGAAGTAGCCCAGTCATGCTGGCCATATGACCCAGAAAGCTGTCTGTGGACAATCGCCGGCTCCCTCAGCCTCAAAGCGAGATGAGTGCCGCAACCCCATAGTCACCTTTGACTGGACTTAACCATCCAGGGGTCCTTTATCTTTTACCTTTCCTTATGTTAAACTACCAACTGCCACCTTTAAGCTGGTCTCTGGGCTATGCTGAAAATGCATATACTTGTGCACACTTTTCTTATCTGTCCCCTATTGTGATCCTCAGATGAAGGGTGGTATAGAAATTTAATAAATAACAATTACTGTATTTTTCTGTGTGTAAGACTAGGTTTCCCCCCTCTTAAAAATGTCAAAAATTGGGGGGGGGGGGCGTCTTATACACGGATAGTAAAATACACATTTTTTTCTTAAATCAGAGTCCCCCCAAATGTCTTATACATGGGGGCGTCTTATAGGCGGGAAAATACGGTAACTTTATTGAGTTAACTTGATCGTTTTGCTTGTGAACCACCTTGACATTCTTGAAATGAAAGGCGGTATACAAATTATTTTATTATATAAAATTAATAGCCCAGAGCTGTCTACTTTGAACCAGTAGACAACACTGGGCTACTCATTTTATCTCCAGAAACTGAGGCAGTGGTCTTTTCCAGCACATGATCCTTTTTAGCTAGAGATGCCAGCCACTGAAATTGGGACCTTCTGCATGCTGGGCATGTTTCCTCCCATGAGCTATAACTCATCCACAGCATAACAGTAGAACAAGACTTTGTATAAAAATCAGAAGGAACAAAAGGGGTGTATTATTGCAGTGAACTCATAGGCCCAACCTACAGGTGAAGTTTATTTGCATGAATCCCAGCTCCCACTTTGTTTTTTACCAAAAGCAGCTGCTGCAGGGTTGTAATTTTGATCTAAGCCTACCTTGTTCCTGACACCTACCTGTGATAGCTGGGGAACAAGAATGAATGGAAGTAAGAGCTGCCATTTCCATCACCTTACTGGTCTTTCACTCAACACTGCAGTCTCTGCAACTGCTTTTGATTTAAAAACAGTGCTGCCACATTAGGGGAAAATTCAGTACAGTGGTACCTCGGTTTACGAACTTAATCTGTTCTGGAAGTCCATTCTTAAACTGAAACCGTTATTAAACTGAGGCGCACCTCGACCTAAAGAGGCCTCCTGCTGCTGGTGCCCTTTCACTGTTCAGCTTCCGTTCGTGGACCATGGTAAAGTTCACTAACCAGAACACTACTTCCTTTCTGCGGAGTTCATATACCAAATAGTTCGTAAACAGGGCTGTTCTTAAACCGAGGTACCACTGTATTTGGGGATCAGCTGATATCTGAAACATGGCTCTTACCCAGAGCAGTGATTACTCCAGGCATAGGCAAACTTAGCCCTCCAGATGTTTTGGAACTACAATTCCCATCATCCCTGACCACTGGTCCTGCTAGCTAGGGATCATGCAAGTTGTAGTCCCAAAACATCTGGAGCGACAACTTTGCCTATGCCTGGATTACTCCATGCCAAGGTAACTCAAATTCAAAATAGAGGATATAAATTAAGCACATATGCACGTTTCTACTTTGTACAGCTTCATCTGCTTTCAGTTTCTGGGTGTGGGAAAAGGGGTTGGAGTGGTGGTAGCTGTCAAGAAAGGGGAACGATGGGGACAGCCTAGAGTATGACCTTACCTAGAAATACATGTTGTAGAGATCAAACAGTGAACTCACAATATTGTGTTTTCTTTGTAACGCTAATGTGAGTGTAAGTATTGGAAGGGAAGAATCAGTGGAAGAGGGATGTATAACCTTCCCCCCTCTTGAGAATTATCATCTGTAAATAACATCTCCTCCCTCTGCCACATTTATACTGCTCTTCTCTAGTTGGGCTCTCAGCTGGGAGATCCGATTTGCCAAGAAGAACCTAGCAGGCATGGGAAGGGTTAAGCAACCTCTCCTCCTGCCCACTGATGCTCTTTTAAACATCGTCTCCCAGTTTTTGTATTAGCTAATCACATATTGATTTGGGGACATGTGTACTGACAAAGAGTGCTCAGAATCAGGGAGTCAGATATGAATAATAATAATAATAATAATAATAATAATAATAATAATTTATTTATACCCCGCCCATCTGGCTGAGTTTCCCCAGCCACTCTGGGCGGCTCCCAATCAAGTGTTAAAAACAGTACAGCGTTAAATATTAAAAACTTCCCTGAACAGGGCTGCCTTAAGATGTCTTCTGAATGTCAGGTAGTTGTTTATCTCTTTGACATCTGATGGGAGGGTGTTCCACAAGGCGGGCGCCACTACCGAGAAGGCCCTCTGTCTGGTTCCCTGTAGCCTCACTTCTCGCAATGAGGGAACCACCAGAAGGCCCTTGGTGCTGGATCTCAGTGTCTGGGCTGAACGATGGGGGTGGAGACGCTCCTTCGGGTATACAGGACCGAGGCCGTTTAGGGCTTTAAAGGTCAGCACCAACACTTTGAATCGTGCTCAGAAACGTACTGGGAGCCAATGCAGATCTCTCAGAACCGGTGTTATGTGGTCCCGGCGGCCACTCCCAGTCACCAGTCTAGCTGCCGCATTCTGGATTAATTGCAATTTCCGGGTCACCTCCAAAGGTAGCCCCACGTAGAGCTTGTTGCAGTAGTCCAAGCAGAAGATAACTAGAGCATGCACCACTCTGGGAAGACAGTCCGCGGGCAGGTAGGGTCTTAGCCTGCATACCAGGTGGAGCTGGTAGACAGCTGCCCTGGACACAGAGTTAACCTGCGCCTCCATGGACAGCTGTGAGTCCAAAATGACTCCCAGGCTGCGCACCTGGTCCTTCAGGGGCACAGTTACCCCATTCAGGACCAGGGAATAGCAATGGGAGAAGGAGAAATAGCAGCTTGTTCAGGGAAATAACATTCCAGCAACCAAAGTGGAGGTCCTTCTCAAATCCTTTCACAGATGGGTCTTCACTAGACGCCGCTCACATACTTCCAAAGCCTTGTGTGACCGTGAGGATTGTAGCTTGTTGCTTTGCTTTTTCTTTAGAAAAGATGAAGACAACAAAGAATATCAAAATGCTGATTAGTAACATCATAATCAGTTCAACAGGAGCTAGAATACTTCTCTGCTTTCTCTTTCTGTTGTGGATCTGCGTATGAACAAGTCCAGCAATGTTGTGATTTGCTCTAATCTGTTGCTTCTTTTCAGTTCCAGTAACCCACGCTTATGGACTGTTAGCTTTGGAACCTATCTGACACCTTCACTACTTGTACGGCCTGTCAAGACCATTATAGTTCATGAAAAGTACCATTATCCAGCCCATGAATATGACATTGCTGTCCTGCAGCTGGCTAAACGTGTGGAATTCACAAATGCTGTTCATCGGGTTTGCCTTCCAGATGCAAGTGAGAGGATTCCATATAATATAGATGCTGTTATTACAGGATGGGGAGCAATGAGTGATGATGGTAAGCACATCTACTTAGAAGAAGACAGTATTTTGTATGATAAGATTAAGGGTAGGAGTGGGAATGTATCTTTTGCCAGTGTTAAGATTTAAGGAGATGAAGACAGGGATGGATTCTTTATTGCACAGGAGATTATGTTAAATTACCAATGCCATCTTTAAACTGGCCTCAGGGCTATGCTGAAAATGAATGTTCACACTTCCCTATTCCCATCTAATTGTACATGCAGTTTTTTGAACCTTGTACAGGGAGTGGCCAGGCAGGGAGCAGGGGAATGATAGCAGATTGCTGAGGGCTGCTGGTTTCTGTGCAGATGAGAAAATGCTGAGTAGGGAAGAAAATGGTAATTGTAGAGGGGCAAAACCCCCTCCCCCAAGCTGTCAAACGAGAGAAAAGGAAGATGAAGAGAAGATGAAATAAATCTTCGCCTGAGTGGAAGAAGAAATCATGGAGCCTAGAAGGGAAAGGCTCAACTGCAGAGACACAAATATCTTCCCCCTTAAATCTCTTATATTCATGCAAGTTTAAGCAGCTGTGACTAATGTTATATGACACACCATAAAAGTTTATTCTATGCCTTGCCTTACCTAGAGCAAAATTATTTATGCCACAAGGTGCCATAGGAAGGCACTGGACATAGTAAAAGATCCATCACATCCTGGTCACTGTCTCTTCGAGCTCCTGCCGTCGGGACGGAGATACAGGACGATGAAGACAAGAACGAGCCATCTTAAGAACAGCTTCTTCCCCAGAGCGATCTCAGCCCTGAATGGGAAGCCTGGACTTTGAAAGTCATCTAATCTTCCTTGCTGTTTTATACTGTATTGTTTTAATTAGTGTTTTTATAGTTGTTTTGATTTTGTGTGGAGTGCCCTACCTGGGTGGATGGAGCAGCCAAGTAATTTCGTTGTCCCCAAGAGGGGGCAATGACAATAAAGATATTATTATTATTATTATTATTATTATTATTATTATTATTATTATTATTATTTGATGCACTGATGAATATTTTCCGTTTAGGTGAAACTCCTAATGTTCTTCAAGAAGCAACAGTAAAGCTCATAGACTCCACCACTTGTAATAGAATAGAAGTGTACAATGGGGCCATAACGCCTGGGATGATATGTGCTGGGTACCTGGAAGGAGGAGTAGATTCCTGTCAGGTATGTCCACTCTCATCTGATAAAATTAATCCCCTGTAAACAAAGCTGACATTCCTGTGGGGAGAATATATTTAAAGGAACATCACTTCCTGGTTTTGAGTACAGTCATACCTTGGGTTGCGAACGCTGTGGGTTGTGCATTTTCGGGTTACGGACCGCGCTGAATCTGGAAGTACCAGAACAGGTAACTTCTGGGTTTTGGCGCTTGTGCATCTGCAGAAGCGCAAAATGAGGTCAAGCGCATGCGCAGAAGCGCCGAATCGCGTCACGCGCATGTGCAGACGCAGCGCTTCAGGTTGCAAACGCTTCAGGTTGCAAGCGTGCCTCCCGCACGGATCACGTTCGCAACCCGAGGTATGACTGTATTAGAAACCTTCCTCAATGCCCCATACTTACTCTTATTTATTAAAAAATATATTTATAACCTGTCCTTCATGAATACAGATACCAGGGTGGGGTATAGAACACAAAATAAAAGCAATCAATGAAATAAGCAGCAATAGATGTAAAAACACACCATCAAGCAAATAAATCAGCTAAAAACAAAAGAACGGAGGAGAGGCAGAAGTCCTTGCCACAGTGAGCCCTGAACTGAGTCTGTGCTTCCATCTCAAGGCTGGAAGGCTGGATCCGCCATCTGTACTGGGATGGCTTCTCTGGAGAAGCTCTTGCTGGAGAGAATGCTTGTGAAACACAGCAGGATTACATTGGCTCCAGTTGCTCCACCTGTACACACTCAAACTAAGCATTCTTCTTTGTGGTCTCTGCAGTTCCCCATATGGGTTCCTTGTCTGCACACAGCACAGCACACAACTAGAGCTAAAGACTCAACTGTTTTTGGTGCAAAGATCAAACCCAAGAGCAGAGTGGCGTACCCAGAAGGGTAAGGCCAGCACCTTCCCACTCATTTCTTTTCTGTCTGCCTTAGCAGCAGCCATGTCTGAGACTAAAGTTGGTGGACTGAGTCTGTCTCTCCCCCTTATTCTTCCTTTCGTCATTTTTTCTCCTCTCTTTCTTTCCTGCCTTTTCCATTTGTGTTTTAACTACTGGAACTCGCGGAATACCAGTTCTCTTTCAAATCCAGACTTCTTTTCTTGTTCTTACAAACACATCCATGTTGGATGAAGAGGGGCCCTCTCTTTGAATGAATAACCACTATGTGTCAACTAAGAACATACAAATACATCCCACTACTACTCAGTAGTTTCTCTCTCACACTGGCTCTGATACACACAGAGATAGACACACAAAACCCTGAAAGGCCTGCATCTAGCTCTGGACATATAGAATTGCTTCTGTTAAAATGCCTGGCTCTTTGATTAAACTGTTGCAAAACTCAAAAACAGCTATCCTGTTGTCTCTGGTTTGGCGGGGGGGGGGGAATAAACATAGGTAGGGAGGGACAACAGCAAGTACAACACCTGAATGTACTTTTAACATTAACTTAAAATGAATATATTTTAGCTTGATGCGGCCCCTTTAATCTTCTGCTTCTACTGAAAATCAATGTTTTATTAAAACTCCCTTTCCTCCCCCTCTAGGGCGACTCTGGTGGCCCGCTGGTTACACCTGACACAAGAAACATGTGGTATCTTGTCGGCATAGTGAGCTGGGGAGATGAGTGTGCTAAGCCAAATAAGCCTGGAGTCTACACACGAGTGACTTACTTTCGGGACTGGATTACCAAATATACTGGGCTCTGATGCAAAATTTGTACGTTTTGTACATCATAGGCGGTATGCAGGTCATACTTGTTTGTAACTTGTGCAAATGTCCTTTACGTGAGATTGTCTGCCTTCTTTCCAGAGTTGTTGGCATTGCTCTGGTATGTTAAGAAGTAATGGAGGCAGACTGTTAAACAGTATTTATTTACAGTATTTACACAGGCTTCCCTCACAAAATAAGGGTAACCTTCCCTTGCATAGCTTGAATGATTCCCCCCCCCCCACTTTCCTCTGTTTTCTATTCCCCTCTCGCTATCCCTGTCATGGAAGCTGCATGTTAGCAGGAAATATTGTGAGCTCAGAACATGGAAGGATATACCCATTGGCTTCTGCCACCAAACAGCTACAACAGCAGTCAGGGCTGGCGCCAGAGGTGAACACAAAATGGCACTCCCCACTAGGGAAGAAGGGGTGCGTGAAGATCTGCATCGGAAACAAGTTTACCCAATGGTTGAAGTGAGAATCCAAGGTCGTTTCTGGGTGGGGAGGGAGGGGAAGGTGCCTGCTCTGAATAATGCCAGGCAGGTGCAGAGCCCAGGAGACTCCAGAGGTCACTCCTGCCATTTCCTCGCTGGGGTAGGAGACCAGCAGCACCTCCTGTTTGACAAATGGCCGCCTAGGGGGAAGCTGCCAAGGAGGTGGCAGATCTCACCTCCAAGGAGTGTGCTGCTGTAGCCATCTCTGCCAGTGCATTTATTGAGAGGCTGAATCTGCTGCCCCTGTGAATCCTGCTGCCAGAGGTTACCTCACCTTGCCTCATGGGTGCATAGCTGTCAACTTACAGATTTGAAAATAAGGGACCAGTAGCCTTGGAAATAAGGGATCAGCAGCCAAAATAAGGGATTTTCCGGGCACAGGTATGTTAAACTTCTGAGCCCCTCTGAGCCAAAGGCAGAAAGCCCAGCCAGCAGCCAAACGAAGCCTCATCAATAAGGGACAGCAGCGGGACATGGCGCTGGGATAAGGGACTGTCCCGCCAAATAAGGGACGCTTGACAGCTATGCATGGGTGGCTGCCCCTGACAGCATTCAATAAACACACAAGACGTAACCGGCTGTATGTTTGAATAAATAAAGTGTACTATTCATTGTATTAAACTGTAGATTTCAACAGAAGTAGCTCATAAAGTTCAACGGAAAAAAGTAGAAGACCCAGTGGATCAGTTCATTCTCTAATCAGTTCATGCATAAGGTCCATATATGTTTCCACCTGTCTGTTCATAGACTCCAACAATCCACACAAAAGGTTGTTCCAGTTCCACAGAATCCTTTCACAGAGTCTAAGACAAGATTTCCAGAATATTAACCTTGTTTCGTCATCCTGGGCTTCATAAGGATTACGATATTGTATTTATCTACAATTATCTAGAGTTTGTACTACTGATGAAGCCCAGAATGGCGAAACAAGGCTAATATTCTGGAAATCCTTGAATAGTACAATGAATAGTAAAGGTAAAGGTACCCCTGCCCGTACGGGCCAGTCATGTCCGACTCTAGGGTTGTGCGCTCATCTCACTCTATAGGCCGGGAGCCAGCGCTGTCTGGAGACACTTCCGGGTCACGTGGCCAGCGTGACAAGCTACATCTGGCAAGCCAGCGCAGCACACGGAACGCCGCTTACCTTCCTGCTGGTAAGCGGTCCCTATTTATCTACTTGCATCTGGGGGTGCTTTCGAACTGCTAGGTTGGCAGGCGCTGGGACCGAGTGATGGGAGCGCACCCCGCCGCGGGGATTCGAACCGCCGACCTGACGATCAGCAAGTCCTAGGCGCTGAGGCTTTTACCCACAGCACCACCCGCGTCCCTAGTATACTTTAGTATACTTTATTTATTCAAAAGTACAGCTGGTTACGTCTTGTGTGTTTATTGAATATGTTTCACGTAACCAGAGGTTTGTTGTTGTTTTGTTCCTGACAGCAGTCACAGATAAGGTGGACACCTTGAAGTGAACTGCATAGGACATTCTCTCTAGAGGTAGAGCATACCAAGTTCCAGAGAATGGGAAGCAGCAGTTTCACTGCAAGGCATTCAGATGAGGCCATTGCCTGAATTTTATCATGTAGAATCATTGCCATATTCCCCTTTGCCTTGCATCCAGAAACATGCTAGTAGTACCTTTTCCTGCATTACTGTATCAGGAACATTATGGCAGGCCTGCTAGACACTTTCAACCAGCAGCAAAAGTAAACTACACATTTTTTAGAATCATAGAATCATAGAATCATAGAGTTGGAAGAGACCACAAGGGCCATCGAGTCCAACCCCCTGCCAAGCAGGAAACACCATCAGAGCACTCCTGACATATGGTTGTCAAGCCTCTGCTTAAAGACCTCCAAAGTAGGAGACTCCACCACACTCCTTGGCAGCAAATTCCACTGTCGAACAGCTCTTACTGTCAGGAAGTTCTTCCTAATGTTTAGGTGGAATCTTCTTTCTTGTAGTTTGGATCCATTGCTCCGTGTCCGCTTCTCCGGAGCAGCAGAAAACAACCTTTCTCCCTCCTCTATGTGACATCCTTTTATATATTTGAACATGGCTATCATATCACCCCTTAACCTCCTCTTCTCCAGGCTAAACATGCCCAGCTCCCTTAGCCGTTCCTCATAAGGCATCGTTTCCAGGCCTTTGACCATTTTGGTTGCCCTCCTCTGGACACGTTCCAGTTTGTCAGTGTCCTTCTTGAATTGTGGTGCCCAGAACTGGACACAGTACTCCAGGTGAGGTCTGACCAGAGCAGAATACAGTGGCACTATTACTTCCCTTGATCTAGATGCTATACTCCTATTGATGCAGCCCAGAATTGCATTGGCTTTTTTAGCTGCCGCATCACACTGTTGGCTCATGTCAAGTTTGTGGTCAACCAAGACTCCTAGATCCTTTTCACATGTACTGCTCTCAAGCCAGGTGTCACCCATCTTGTATTTGTGCCTCTCATTTTTTTTGCCCAAGTGCAATACTTTACATTTCTCCCTGTTAAAATTCATCTTGTTTATTTTTGCCCAGTTCTCTAATCTGTCAAGGTCGTTTTGAAGTGTGATCCTGTCCTCTGGGGTGTTAGCCACCCCTCCCAGTTTGGTGTCACCTGCAAATTTGATCAGGATGCCCTTGAGTCCATCATCCAAGTCGTTGATAAAGATGTTGAATAAGACCGGGCCCAAGACAGAACCCTGTGGCACCCCACTAGTCACTCTTCTAAAGGATAGGAATTTTCAGAATTCCTATGCAGTGGTACAGTCATACCCCGGGTTGTGAACGTGTTCTGTGTGGGAGGCATGTTCGCAACCCGCGACGTTTGCAGCCTGAAGTGCTGCGTCTGCGCATGATGTCATTTTGTGCTTCTGCGCATGCGCCAAAACCCAGAAGTAACCCGTTCCAGTACTTCCGGGTTCAGTGTAGTCCGCAACCCAAAAACACAGAACCCACAGTGTTCGTAACCCGAGCTATGACTGTACCTTGGTTTACGAACGTAATCTGGTCCGGAAGTCCGTTCTTAAACCAAGGCATGCTTTCCCATAGCAGTGGGGGACTCAATTTACAAATGCAACACACTCGACATGTTCTGCTTCCAAGGCAAAGTTCACAAACCAAAACACCTACTTTCGGGTTTGCAGCGTTCTTAATCCAAGTTGTTCATAAACTACTAAGCGGTTCTTAAACCAAGGTACCACTGTATTGCCTTGCTGGCACTCTAGTACAGTGATGTACGTAGGTGCCATGCATTTTGGAACTTTGTAAAATTTCACACTCTGTTTTTGTCAGCGTGTCTTCATCGCATACACACAAGCTGATGATGGGAGCGAGTTAAGTTGCACAAATCTTTTAATTGCACAACCTGAATTTGCCAAAATAGTGCTAGTCTGAAAGCACCGTTAGAGTGATGATAGATGTAATATATCATCAAGCTTCCTTGGGCTTCACAGCTGAAATTAAAGTTATACGTGCTAGCGAATCAAATGCTACCTAAGGCGTCAGTCTTGTCCACCTTAAAAAACAAACTGCTGCATGTATGCTAATTTGTTCTTCTTGAACAAAATTAGTGAAACAGCTGTCCAAGAAATATTAAGGGGTGGGGTGGGGGAGAGTTTCTTGGCAACAGCATGGATTCCAGCCTATAAACTTTCAGGACTGGGCTGAGCATTCTTACAAAACTACCTTCCTAATCTAAAAACATTTACGTTTGTCTTCACTCAAAAAACATCCAAGGATCAAAAGTTTATGCAAAACTAGAAAAAGTCACTTACTTGAGTGATGCAAAAGACAGTGCCTGGAGCTATGGATATTGTTACTTTCTCCTAAATTAAGGTGTGGATAAATAATTCATTTTCAGTTAAGATGTAAGAGTAGTCAACTACCGTATGTTCTACGCAGAGCAGGCCCACTGAAAATAATGAACACGACTAAGCTTGGTCCTTTAATTTCAATGGGTCTACTTTGAGTAAAACTTAAATCGCTATTCCCCTGAATGATTTAAGGGCAACTGGTTTTAATATTTCCAGAGATGGAGAATTGGCCATTGTATGCGCCTGCCTTTCCAATAGACCTTGGTATAACCTGAAATGTGCATAACACCAAACAGAGTCTCATGGAACAGAATCTCTCCAAAGGTGGTGGACTCTCCATCATTGGAGATATTTAAGCAGAGGATGGATGGCCATCTGACGGGGAGCTTTAGTTGAGATTCATGCATTGGAAGGGGTTGGACTAGATGACCGTTGGGGTCCCTTCCACCTCTACAATTCAGTGATTCTATATGTATGTCTGCTATCTCCTCCAAGACTTCAGCTTTTCGATTCTTACCGGATGCAGACACGGATGGCTATGTTTCTAGCCAATTTTTTCTCCTCCACACCTGCCTTGTTTTCCAACTACCTTTCACACTATTTTGTAACATTTTGGTTGGCATAATAAAAGTATTGTCCCAATACGATTTTTGGAATTTAATTTATCCTTGAATTTCATTTTAGCAGCTCATGGGTAACTTCTTTCTCAATGTCATGGGCGTTAGCATGGTGGGTAAATAAATAAAAATACTTAACTAATGACCAATTGCATTGCAGATAACTTGGTTCCACCCCTCCCCCAAATAAATCCAGGCTATGCCCATGCTCAGTGTCCTATATTTGAAAAGCAGGGGAACTGCATGTTGGTGCTAATGATTCAAGAACATTGAGAAAAGAAATAAAGGAACTCTAAAGAAGGATCTTCTTGACCTTTTAAGATTAAATAATGGAAGAAACTTATCACAACATACTTTTTTGTTGGGTCGTCTTTCTACGTTTCTATCTCTAAATCACTCATTAAACCATTTTCTTATACATACTGAAGTATATCAGTAGCTTTTTTACTTGTCTGCAGATGCCAATCAAGTATGAAACAACAAAAACGACAAAGACAGACTTCCATTTCAGATTGGGGTTTTGTGGCTGCAAGGAGGAAAGCACAGAGAACTCTTTCACTGAGTTCACATGGGGTGGGGGGCAAAATTCTGTTCAGGGTGATATAGTGTCCATCTTTACACAAGTCCACCTTTGCTGCTGCAGGTGAAGAGATTCCTACATGCTTCTTGAGAAGGTCACAAGAAAAAGATGTGGTTACAGAGGATTAATTGGAGATTCTAACAAACCCTACAACTGTAACACTAATTCCTGAAGGCCTCTATTGTCAAATCCATGACTTCCTTTCACTCAGTTCTACTTTGTCTGGTAATACTTGATGGGTTGCAGAAGCCAAAACTTTCACCACATCATTATAATATAATTTCAGACACATTTCATATTGTTTGTGGTGAGGTTTCCTTTTTCTTTTTCAGAAAATTAGACTTTTGTGGATTATAGGCACAGCTAAATATTACATGTTCGAATGCAGTGTTTTTTAGTTTTTAAACTTTGATATTCTGATTTTTCAATTTGTTATGTATACATGTGTGTGTGTGTGTACACACATAAGTACACGTACACACACACACACACACACACACACGTATCCTAGCCAATTAAGAATGTAACTAGACTTTTAAGATTGGAGAAAGGGTTATTGTTTCACTTTTGTAAGGTATTTGCCTTTACCCATCTTAGACTGACATTCTTCAGCTATAGAATATTCTAAGGCTGTCTTCTTATCAGTAGGACATCTTCCCAATGCCTTGAATGAGTTTTAGATCCAAATATGCTAGATGAACTTCAGAACATTTATAGCCCACATCTCTGATTAGGACTACAAGTAGGGAGCAACTTATTTGTCTCCATAAGAATCATTGGTACATGCTAAGGAATATAATAAGGAACTTAGAGGAAGCATGTTGTTCCTGAAATATGTTTCAGTAGCTGTAACGAAACAGAAGGTGAAAACCAAGCACTTGGTGATAACGATTTTTCATTGGTTTCATATCTATTGTGAAGTTGATTCAGAGCAGGGATGGCCAAACTTGGCCCTCCAGCTGTTTTGGGACTACAATTCCCATCATCCCTGACCACTGGTCCTGTTAGCTAGGGGTGATGGGAGTTGTAGTTCCAAAACAGCTGGTGGGCCAAGTTTGGCCATTACTGAATTAGAGCACAGTGGTACCTCGGGTTACAAATGCTTCGGGTTACAAACTCCACTAACCCGGAAGTACTACCCTGGGTTGAGAACTTTGCCCCAGGATGAGAACGGAAATCGCACGCTGGTGGTGTGGCGGCAGCAGGAGGCCCCATTAGCGAAAGCGCATTTCAGGTTAAGAATGGTTTCGCATTAAGAACAGACATCTGCGCATTGCAGATGCAGGAGGTAGTAGTGGGTCATGTGATCAAATGTGCTCTCCTGCCCAATTTTTAAAAATATGAGTTTCATAGTGAGTTTTGGAAACTACAATGGTTCATTTCAATCCAGGTTGTATAGATCACCAAACAAGTATAAGTATGTGTGTATGGGAGAATTTATATATGATAGAGCAATGATGAGAAGACATGTGCAATCCCACAACACTGCTCTTGATATTCTGAATCTCTTAAATAGGGATTCACCCAGTTAAAATGACAAGTGCTATAATATTCACCTGAACTACATACATCTGAGTCTGCATTATGTATTTCCAAATTTACTAATAAAAAGTACATAAATGTCGCCTGATTTGTTTTGCTTTCAATCTATATTTCAAGATCTTCTTTCCTGATAGGCTGTCAGGCAGCCCAGGGGACTCCATTATTAATTGCTAATGTGTTTGTCAGTCTGCTTTTGTCTCTGCTTGGTTTCAGTGTTAATTTATACACAGCTAATATCATCAGTAAAACTATACCTGATAAATAAACAATGTAAACATTAGACCCTGTTTCAAGTGTTATTAAAAATGTATTTTAAAAATCCCTGTTTCCTTTGGTGTGAATGATAATTTTCACTGATGTTTGCAACAGTTTGTTTTCATATTTTTTTATGTAGCAAATATTGCTACAAGCTAGTCAATCTATGGGTTCTTACCTCCATAGC
Source organism: Podarcis liolepis (assembly GCF_965112155.1). NCBI lineage: Eukaryota > Metazoa > Chordata > Lepidosauria > Squamata > Lacertidae > Podarcis > Podarcis liolepis. Next base: position 50,621,976 of record NC_139573.1, read on the forward strand.
TGTCAACTTTTCTTACGAGGAATCCTATTCGGAATAAGGGAATTTCCCTTTTAAAAAGGGAAACGTTGACAGCTATGCTGACCTCACACTTCCCTAGAAGCTCAACCCATAAAGCTACAGCCCTGCATTGCCCCTGGGAACTGAGTTGTGGTTGTTATTAGCTACTGGGCCAAGTTCAATGTGTTTCTATTAGTTCAGAAAACCTTAATAACTTGATTTACCCATGATATCGCCTTACTGCACATGCGCCCACTTGACCGCTTCAATCATTAAACTTTGGAACTCCCAGCCTATTGAGATAAAGCAGGCAACTTCACTGTACTCTTTTTGACACCTACTAAAAACATTCTTGTTTAGGCAAGCCTGCCCAGATGCTTAGAAATGTGAGGCAGTTTCAATCTGTTTTAGCACATTTAACTTTAGGTGTCAAGTGTGGCAGGAAGATTCAAGGACGATCAAAGAAACATTTAAACATTTCAGTGTAGTATTGTATCAAATTATTATTTTTCATATATCCATATATGTGGATTAATATGAAGGGTGGTATACAAATTTAATAGATAATAATAATAACAAATCTCTTTTCAAAACGAGAGCAAGACCACATAGACAATTCTTCCACAGTTCTGCACAACATATTGTTGAGAACAGGGATTTTCAACTCTGACAAATACAGAAGATCAGAAAAGAGCAAGCCTCATGTCAGTGAGATGAGAGTTTGTCTCAAATTAGACCTTATATAAATGAGTTTAGCCGGCAAAAGCAAACTCACACCCCTCCCCGCGTTTGTATAAATACATAGGGTACACATGTAAGGGTCTCTTCATCATTATATTTGGGGGGGGGGGTGATTCATGTTCTTATGCACCTGCATTGCTTTATATTTTCTGGATGCCCCATGATCCTATTACAAAGCAGTCTTGTCCTTTGTTACACATCAAGCACTGCTGGTTGTTTCTTTTTTGAGGTTGAATCCTGACAAGACAGAAGTACTGTTTTGGGGGGACAGGGGGTGGGCAGGTGTGGGGGACTCCCTGGTCCTGAATGGGGTAACTGTGCCCCTGAAGGAGCAGGTGCGCAGCCTGGGAGTCATTTGGACTCACAGCTGTCCATGGAGGCGCAGGTCAATTGTGTCCAGGGCAGCTGTCTACCAGCTCCACCTGGTACGCAGGCTGAGACCCTACCTGCCCGCGGACTGTCTGGCCAGAGTGGTGCATGCTCTAGTTATCTCCCGCTTGGACTACTGCAATGCGCTCTACGTGGGACTACCTTTGAAGGTGACCCGGAAACTGAAATTAATCCAGAATGCGGCAGCTAGACTGGTGACAGGGAGCAGCCACTGAGACCACATAACACCAGTCTTGAAAGACCTACATTGGCTCCCAGTACGTTTCCGAGCACAATTCAAAGTGTTGGTGCTGACCTTTAAAGCCCTAAACAGCCTTGGTCCAGTATACCTGAAGGAGTGTCTCCACCCCCATCATTCAGCCCAGACACTGAGGTCCAGCTCCGAGGCCCTTCTGGCGGTTCCCTCTTTGCGAGAAGCAAAGCTACAGGGAACCAGGCGGAGGGCCTTCTCGGTAGTGGCACCCGCCCTTTGGCACGCCCTCCCATCAGATGTCAAAGAGATAAACAACTACCTGACATTCAGAAGACATTTTAAGGCAGCCCTGTTCAGGGAAGTTTTTAGTATTTAATGCTGTATTGTTTTTAACACTCGATTGGGAGCCGCCCAGAGTGGCTGGGTGGCTGGGAAAACTCAGCCAGATGGGCGGGGTATAAATAATAAATTATTATTATTATTATTATTATTATTATTCCAATGTATTTCTTATCAATAAGAAAATTCGGCATGGGAAATTTTCATTCGGGGAGGGGGTCTGAGACCCTACTGGAGGGGTCAGCAAACTTTTTCAGCAGGGGGCCGGTCCACTGTCCCTCAGACCTTGTGAGGGGCCGGACTATATTCTGAAAAAGAAAAAAAAATGAAAGAATTCCTATGCCCCACAAACAACCCAGAGATGCATTTTAAATAAAAGGACACGCTCTACTCATGTAAATACATGCTGATTCCCGGATTGTCCGCGGGCCGGATTGAGAAGGCGATTGGGCCGGATCCGGCCCCCGGGCCTTAGTTCGCCTACCCATGCCCTACTGCTTCAGAGAATTTCATCGGGACATGTGCAATCATGAGGACTAGAAACAAATAATAATTATTTTTTTAAAGATATTTATTAGACTTTTTCAGACAATAGAAAGTTACAAAATTATAGATAAAAAATAAAAAGCATAATAATAAAAGACAAAAACAATACAGTAGTGCCCCGCAAGACGAATGCCTCGCAAGACAAAAAACTCGCTAGACGAAAGGTTTTTTCGTCCGCGATTTGCCTCGCAAGACGAATTCCCCTATGGGCTTGCTTCGCAAGACGAAAGCCCATAGGGAAATCTCCGGGGACCTCTTTTAAATGCTAGCGGTGGGGAGCAAAGCCTTCCCCCCCCCCCTCGGGCCTTCAGAAGAGGTCCAGGAAGGCTGGCGGGGGCCAAAAGGCTTTGCTCCCCAGGGCCAGCATTTTAAAAGCAGTCCGGGATAGCAGGGAAGCGCTTCCTGCTATCCCGGACGGCTTTTGAAGGCAGGAGAGATCCGCGAAGCCTGGGCGCGCTGCGCGCAGGCTTCGGCATGCCGGCAAGTCTCCGCCAGCAGCGGTAGCGCTGCCGCTGCTGGCAGAGAGATCCGCGAAGCCTGGGCGCGCTGCGCGCAGGCTTCGGGATGCCGGCAAGTCTCCGCCAGCAGCGGCAGAGCTGCCGCTGCTGGCAGAGAGATCCGCGAAGCCTGGGCGCGCTGCGCGCAGGCTTCGGGATGCCGGCAAGTCTCCGCCAGCAGCGGCAGAGCTGCCGCTGCTGGCAGAGAGATCCGCGAAGCCTGGGCGCGCTGCGCGCAGGCTTCGGGATGCCGGCAAGTCTCCGCCAGCAGCGGCAGAGCTGCCGCTGCTGGCAGAGAGATCCGCGAAGCCTGGGCGTGCTGCGCACAAGCTTCGGGATGCCGGCAAGTCTCCGCCAGCAGCGGCAGAGCTGCCGCTGCTGGCAGAGAGATCCGCGAAGCCTGGGCGTGCTGCGCACAAGCTTCGGGATGCCGGCAAGTCTCCGCCAGCAGCGGCAGAGCTGCCGCTGCTGGCAGAGAGATCCGCGAAGCCTGGGCGCGCTGCGCACAGGCTTCGGGATGCCGGCAAGTCTCCGCCAGCAGCGGCAGAGCTGCCGCTGCTGGCAGAGAGATCCGCTGGGAAGGAATCCCTTGGACCCCCGCCGGACTTCAAAAGAGCTTCGGGAAGTCCAGCGGGGGGCCAAGGGATTCCCTCCCAGCCGCCCGCATTTAAAAGCACTCCGGGCAAAGCAGCGAAGTGCGCTGCTTTCCCCGGAGTGCTTTTAAACGTGGGCGGCTGGGAAGGAATCCCTTGGACCCCCGCCGGACTTCAAAAGAGCTCCGGGAAGTCCAGCGGGGGGCCAAGGGATTCCCTCCCAGCCGCCCGCCTTTAGAAGCGCTCGGGGGAACACCTGCCCCCGCCGCCCCACTTCGGAAAGCTGTTCCGAAGTGGGGCGGGAACACCCGGCCCCGCCGCCCCACTTCGGAAAGCTGTTCCGAAGTGGGGCGGGGGGCGGGGACACCTGGCCCCGCCGCCCCACTTCGGAAAGCTGTTCCGAAGTGGGGCGGGGGGGCGGGGACACCTGGCCCCGCCGCCCCACTTCGGAAAGCTGTTCCGAAGTGGGGCGGGGACACCTGGCCCCGCCGCCCCACTTCGGAAAGCTGTTCCGAAGTGGGGCGGGAACACCCGGCCCCGCTGCCCCACTTCGGAAAGCTGTTCCGAAGTGGGGCGGGGGGCGGGGACACCTGGCCCCGCCGCCCCACTTCGGAAAGCTGTTCCGAAGTGGGGCGGGGGGGCGGGGACACCTGGCCCCGCCGCCCCACTTCGGAAAGCTGTTCCGAAGTGGGGCGGGAACACCCGGCCCCGCCGCCCCACTTCGGAAAGCTGTTCCGAAGTGGGGCGGGGGGCGGGAACACCTTCTGAAGGCGGGCAGGGGGCGAAAGTCTTTGTCCCCCCTGCCTGCCTTCCCAGGGGCTTTTAAATCGCCCCGGACAGCGGAGAAGTCCTCCGCTGTCCGGAGCGATTTTAAAATGCCGCTCGCCAGCATTTTAAGATAGCCCCGCACAGCGGAGAAGTCCTCCGCTGTCCCAGGGTTTTTTAAAATGCTGGGGGTGGGAAGAAAAGCCCTTGTCCCCCCCCCCCCCAGCCTTCAGAAGAGGTCCGGGGACAGACTGTCCCCAGACCTGGTCTGAAGGCGGTTTCCCTAGGAACGCATTAATTGATTTTCAATGCATTCCTATGGGAAACCGTGCATCGCAAGACGAAAAAACCGCAAGACGAAGAGAATTGCGGAACGAATTAATTTCGTCTTGCGAGGCACCACTGTACAAGAAAAAAATACAAAGACAAAGCACATAAAAAGTAGAGAAGAAAGTTAAAAAAAGAAAAATAATCAATATTTTCATGTCTTATATTTCATTTACTTATTTCCTGACCTCCTCACACACCCCTCTTCTGTATTCCAGTTCACATAGTTAGTTCAGCAAATCCTTACCCTCTATCATTTATCTTTACTTATTATCTTAACCTATTATAACTATATATTTCCAGCCATTGTCGATCCGCATTTATATATTCTTATTCATCTTTTTACCAATACCGCTTATTTTCAATCCAACATCCCTTCAACATTCATTAATTTTACAGTATTTCTGCAAGTAGTCTTTAAATTTCTTCCAATCTTCTTCCTCTTCTCCCTGGTCTCGGATTCTGCCAGTCATTTCTGCCAATTCCATATAGCCCATCACCTTCATCTGCCATTCTTCCAGGGTGGGTAAATCTTGTGTCTTCCAATACTTTGCAATCAATATTCTTGCTGCTGTTGTTTAGAAACAAATTAAAACCAAAATAAAAAAATTCCTTCCAGTAGCACCTTAAAGACCAACTAAGTTAGTTCTTGGTATGAGGTTTCGTGTGCATGTTTCAGTGTATCTGAAGAAGTGTGCTTGCACACGAAAGCTCATACCAAGAACTAACTTAGTTGGTCTTTAAGGTGCTACTGGAAGGAATTTTTTTATTTTGACTATGGCAGACCAACACGGCTACCTATCTGTAAATTAAAACCAGTCACACAAAAAGTCGAGAGAAAGTGGAGAGCAGTTGCTGCTGCTGCCGCCCTACCAATCCGACAGGGCGCGCCCGCCTTTCGCGCGCTGCTTCTTTCACACGTTCGCGTCAGTCACGCGTCGTTCGCACCTCCTCCTCTTGCTGGTTTTTTGCATTTGAAAACACGCAGCGCCTGGCCAAGCGCCGGCCTACCTTGCCTGAGGAGAACCGCGCGCGGCGGTTGGCGGCGAGAAGGGAGGCCTCCGTCCTGTCAGGAGGCGGAGTGTCGGCCCGGCTCCCGGATTGGCCTGCGAGGCGCCGCGGACCCGGCCTCCCTGCACCCGGGAAGGGCGCCGCGGGGCGGAGCGAGGCCGGGCGGGAGGGCGCTGCTTTCCTCGCCGGCTTGGGAGCTGAGGTGACGCCGACGCCGACGCTTCCTCCTTTCCCTCACCGCCCTGCCCGCCTTCCCCGCCGCTTCCTCTTCCCCCCTCAGGGCCTGAGGTTCGGGGCCGCCGGAGCGCCGCGTGACGGGGCGGAGAGGCAGCCGCCGCCGCCGGCGAGGAGGAGGAGGGTGTCGGGTGAGGAATCCGCCGAGGCCTCTGCGGCGAGGGAGGCCGGCCGGGCCTGCGCTTGGCCGAGGCTGGGCTTGAGGGGGCAGCCGGGGTGAGGGGACCTGTCCGACCGACCGACCGGGGAGGGGAGGATATGGGGGGGGGGTCCGTCTTCCCAGGCCTTAGCCCCCCAGCCTAAACCTGGGACGGGAGGAACGAGGGAAGCCGTGGCGTGACATGGCACATGGCAATTTTCATTTTTTATTTTTTGGTTCGACGTGAATTCGGGTGGGGGGAAAGGGGCAGCCCATGACTCGGTTAGCTACCCCTTCCCCAAATTGAAATACGCCGCCAGGTTTCAGTTTCTGTGATTACAGCCTCCCCCCCCCAAAAAAAATCCAAAGCTTCAGCTTTTATAGTTGCATCCCTGCTTCAAATCCAAAATTCAGGGCCAGGTTTCAGCTTCTGGAATTATTATCCCCCCCACCAAAAAAAGATGGAAAATTCAATGCCAGGCTTCAGCTTCCATAACTTCGCCCCACCCAAATCCAAAATTCAATGCCAGGTTTCAGCTTCTAGAATTATGTGCTCCCTCTCCCAAAAAAAATTCCAAAATTCACTGCCAGGTCTCAGCTTCTAGAATTACCTGCTCCCTCTCCAAAAAGATCCAAAATTCAGCTTCTAGAATTACATCCCACCCCTTCCAAATTAAGTATCAGCTTCCATAATTACAATACCCCCAGAATTCAAAATTCTGTGCTGCATTTCAACTTTAATAATTACCCTCCCTAATAATAATAATTCAGTGACATGTTTCATGGGGCGTAGCCAGGATTTATGTTGCGGGGCAGGCTTCATGTTGGGGGCCCTCCAAACCTCAGTTAAGTATTTTTATTGATTTACGTGATGGGGGGCAGCTGCTGCCCTGCCCCCCCCCCCGGCTGCACGCATGTTATGTTTCAACTTCCATTAATCCATGTGTTAGTCCTTAAGGAGCTAAAAAAAAAAACCCCACCCCAAATGCTTAATTGTTTCTGGAAGACAAGAAGTAAGAATAATTGTGGATGTGCAGAGTATGTATCACTCTGTTGTCGTTGAGCCTTTCTCTTTTTCTCTCTCTCTGCATCAAAGACTGTGTGCACCTTGCGACAGAACTGTGAAATTTGGAGGCAGGTAAGGCTGCTGTATCTGTGCCCGAGTTGTTGATCCAGGTTTGCTTTTCTGTTACTATTTCCTTGGGCATATGTGCAATGCAGTGACCGAAACGGAGGGGCTAGGCCTGGGATTAGCAAACTTTTTCAGCAGGGGGCCAGTCCACTGTTCCTCGGACCTTGTGGGGTGGGCAGCCTAAGGCCAGGGGGCCGGATGCAGCCCAGTCGTCTTCTCAATCTGGTCCGGGAATCAGCGTGTTTATATTGCCCCTTTCAAGGTAAAAAATCGTGCTGGGGCTCCTTACAATTGTGCTAAGTAAGCACCAGGCTACTATTTCAGGAATTATCAGCATCATGGCCCCCTGGACTATTGGGCCGTATCTGACTATCAATTCACCAGCATGCCAGACCCAAAACTGACTAGGATGTGTTTCATAGTGATGGCCAGGTACCTAGGCAGCTTCTCAGGCCCTGGACAAGTTCATGGAGAATAAGTCTCAACAGTGGCTATACAGAATCTCCAGGATCAAAGAGTGACAATGTGAGCTGCTGGGGAGCAGCAGTAGGGGATGGCTAATGTCTTCATATCTTGCATGTTGACTTCTGTAAGGTGTAGGGTTGGTTACTGTGGAAAATTGAATGCTGGACTCCATGGACCTTTGGCTTGAGCTAGCAAGGCTCATCTTGTTTAACTATAATAATCTAATGGGGAGTGTCTAGGAAATTTGCATATATTCTAGAATAAAAAAAATAGTAACAACAACAGCATCAGAAACTTGAAACATAACCACGAGTCAAATGAAAGCATATACAAGGTTGAAATGCATCCACATTTCTTAAAACACTGATTTCAGCAAACATACAATATTGGATTCTAATAAGTACTTATTAAAGGGATTATCTTTTGAAGCGAACCTAGGAGACTTGCAGGTGCTTAATGATTTAAAATCTCTTTCTTTTTTAGTCCCTTACAATAAAGGTTTCTAAAAACTTAATGATTTTTTTCTGTTTTGCAAGAAACGATCAACAAGGAAAGGGTTCTCTTGCTAGTTCCTTACATTTGCAGATACTGCATGGTAGCCATTGTCTCACTGTGCTCCATTCCCATTTCTAAATTTCTAACATTTGGGCCTCTTGTTTGTCTAATATGGGTTATACTCCCTCCTTTCAGGGCAGCGACCATATCACCCCTGTTGTTGTGTAATCCAGTATTATTAAAATACTTATTTCTGTACATATCTTTTCATGTATTAGCTCAGTTGAAAAAACAAAAGTGAATGAACTGTGTTGCTTTTTTTGTTGGTGATCACAACTATCTTTTTTACTTCTAGTCCAAGCAAATATATCATAATGGCAGCAGATTCTATGGAAATTGATGATGCTTTGTACAGGTAAGTAATTTAGCAACATAGTGAAGCATACGAGATTCATAATAGTACTAATGATGGATTTGGCTTGTTTTCGCTAAAGTTCAAATACTAGTGGTTCCTGATGTCTGGAACACACCATAGCTGCCATGATTCTTGATCTTCAATGGGGTTTAGCTATTGCCAACTTGCTATTACATACAGTTGAATAGTCTATATTGGCACAACTGAAAAGCCTTTGTTGCAGTGACTGAAGAGCAAATTCAAATAGCATTTGGGAAATAGGTGCTGATTATGTGATAACTGTCAAATCTTGGGCAAATCTTTTATACTGAGTTTAAAGAACAATGCATAATCTCATCTAAAACTATGTTTAAGGAAACCCCTTAATTATTTTCTGTACTTGACTTAAGTGGCATTTTCTTTAGATAGAATGCCTTTATCATCATGTGCCGAAACAGTGGCCTAGCTTGGAAATTAAAAATGACAATGTTCTTGGCCACCATCATAGATTACTTTTGCTGTAATCCTCCACACAGACTGAATCCCATTTCATCTGGATGCAGGATTACAGCCTTTGTGCTTAGTGTTCTCATGAGTAGGAATACAAAAGAAAGGCAAATGTTTTGAAAATCATGTTACTGCAGTATACATTTGTTGTATACTGTATGTTGAAAGTACCAGTGGTAATGCTTATTTTGTGTTGAAACTCTGTACCCTGCAGATAATAGGAAATATCCAAATTTTGCTATTTCATAGTGATTTCCTGATGTCAAATTATCTTTTTCCACTTGGATCCTCTTTGTTAAGTAGTCCCATTTGTAGAAGGGATCATGCCAATGAATAGTTATTTTATGGCTGTTTACTCCTTTTTTCTTTTCTTAATTTCACATAGTCGGCAGAGGTATGTTCTTGGAGACACAGCAATGCAGAAGATGGCTCAGTCCCATGTGTTCCTGAGTGGAATGGGTGGGCTTGGAGTGGAGATAGGTAATTAAGAAACAGCATTTTTCTCCCTCTTGTACGTTTTATAAGGATAAAATTTGCATATTAAAATGTGCATAAATTTATGTTGTACTAAGTTTTACGTCTTTAATGAATGTTGTTTTGTCTTCTGGATTTGTTTATATGGCTGATATCTTTGTTACAGATTATAATGAAAGTGGAATTGCATAGAATTTCTGTAGCTTCTCTTTTAACAGTTGTGTAATTCATAGGGATGGGATTGAGAAGGAATTACTGTTTTTCGAAGATCACGGAGCAGTTAAAAAATTGAACTATTGCCAAAGAGGCTTGATGAAAATTAATCTAACAAATTAACTTCATAATATTCATCTTTTTCAGCTAAGAACATAGTTCTTGCAGGAATAAAGGTAAGGAGAATGATTTTTTCCTAAGTAAATTTTGTTTTAAAATTAGAATGTTTCCTCAAATAACTGATGATACTTTCGTAGATTTCAGTCATTGCAATTTCCCTAGTGAAATGTTATTAACACAAGTTTCCTAAATGTGGCATGCCATCGGATTTGACTGTAGTGTTGGAGTGTCCAAGATGAAATACTGTATGATTTCTGTGGGAAGAATAGCTGTGCATGCGCCACCATCTAAGCACTGGCATGCTAGAGGATAGGACTGTTCTCTGCTCTCCCAAGAGGCATTATGGGTTTTTGTTTTCCATTGACTTCAAGAATTCCATCTTGATAGTTCTGCTTTAAAAACAATTGAAATACAGTGACTATTTTTAGGCATTTTGGTTCTATTAGATGGCAACTAAAACTCTGGTAAAGGACCTCAAATATTATTTTAAAAAAATCAATACCTGCAGCATATGGGATCTTTTAAAGCATTTAGAACCATAAGCTACTTTTTGTAGCGTTGTATGGGACGCGGGTGGTGCTGTGGGTAAAACCTCAGCGCCTAGGACTTGTCGATCGTCAGGTTGGCGGTTCGAATCCCCACGGCGGGGTGCACTCCCGTTGCTCGGTCCCAGCACCTGCCAACCTAGCAGTTCGAAAGCACGTCAAAGTGCAAGTAGATAAATAGGGACCGCTTACCAGCGGGAAGGTAAGCGGCGTTTCCGTGTGCTGCGCTGGCTCACCAGATGCAGCTTGTCACGCTGGCCACGTGACCCAGAAGTGTCTGCGGACAGCGCTGGCCCCCGGCCTCTTAAGCGAGATGGGCGCGCAACCCCAGAGTCGGACACGACTGGCCCGTACGGGCAGGGGTCCCTTTACCTTTACCTATATGTGCTGGCATGGGTAAAAAACACAATCAGAGATGTGAAGAGCAAGGACAGTCCAGAATAGAAGAAAATGGCCCTGTCTGGGGACACTGGGAAATGTTTGTTCTTCCAAAACTTCTGTGGGATTCAGTAATATCTTCTCAATATTCCTCAGCACTAGAAGTCTTCATTTAGGATTTCTGCATTTTAAATTTGGTCACTGCATTTCAGTGTCCTTTGCGGTGCTGAATGAATCCTCCCTCCAATGGTGCTACACTACGTACTTTTGCAAATTAATTTTTGTTGCTAGATAACAGTGTCCCTTCACTGTAAAACAAATGAAATGTCTAGGTTGGCCCTACGCTATAAACTTGATAAATTCACATGACTTGTAATCACAGTGTACAAAACATTATATAATTGCTGCTTTGAATATATTTTAATCTTGTATCCTTTATCCTTTCCGAAGGCTCTTACCATCCATGATACCAAGCAATGCAAGACGTGGGATTTAGGGACAAACTTTTTTATTCGTGAAGATGATGTCCTAAATTTAAGAAACAGGTGTGTGTACAATTCTTCACAAATACTGTAAGCTTTTAAAGGTTTTTGTCTGACTTTATACCAGTTTTAAGTACATTATTATTATTATTATTATTATTATTATTAGTCACTTTCAGAGTCTGTGTTTTCAGAAAAAATGGATTGATTCCTGTTAGCTTTTTGCAACAGAGAAGCTGGAATTGCAGTTATCTTTCATCGGTTTTTTTTAAAAGAATGAGTACAATTATCCTGCAGAATTGTTGTATTCTTTTGTGTGAAGGAGTAAACCCCCCTTATCTGTGCTGAATAGACGATATGTGGGAGCCAAGGATAAACAGTAGCTGCTTATTTTTTAGTTCTACTGTTTTACATTAGTAGTTTGTAACTAATATGGATCCCTTTTTCAGTTGAAAGCAATATCAAAGGAAAGCAACATGATACAAAATGCTTTAACCAATTTACTTTTACATATAATCTAGTGCTTTAAAAAACCCCACAATACTATGATAAAATTATTTGTATCATAAACATTGTTTGACAGAATGATATGCTTAAAATTGTGGTCACCACTATATATGGTAAATAATATTTCCAGTTGATGGATGTTGTTTCAGCTTTGTGGTCTTTCTCTAGTGGCATCAATGTTGCAAATAGTGGGTTAAGAACAACAAAAGTGTGACAGGGCCTTTCAGGCTTTCATAGATTGAGAGTTGTATCCTTCAAGGATATTGTCCTCTGTTAAGATTCACTGCATGAAACAATACATTTCTGCGGGGGAAAAACTTTCTGTAGGAAAATACAGCAGTGGAAAACTTTACAGCACACATAACTACAATATTTCCTCAGTGAAACATTTTCTTCAGTAGATAATGCATTTATACCTAAGTTAGAGTGTGAAATATCTTTCAGAGGGACAGATTTGACTTTAACAAAGCTAAGTTGTGTGTGAAGTCTGCAATTAAGATGATGGTCGGTGACAGATCACAGTTGCACGTTTAACTTGACCTTTGTAGTTAACAGTTGAATCAGAAGCACAGGTTACTTAAGTAAAACCTTAGCTTAACCAGCTGATGTTGGCTAAGTTAGATCAGCTTGGTCAATGATGATGGGAGTTATACTCTAAGAACCTGTGGAGCGCCCCACTTTGGTTTCCCCTAGGTAAAATCATTTCCTCAGTGAAACATTTTCTTCAGTAGATAATGCTGAACTCTAAATCATTAGAGTTTTCAAAATCATGTGATCGAAGTCAACAGTGTGACGCGGCAGCTAAAAAAGCCAATGCAATTCTGGGCTACATCAATAGGAGTATAGCATCTAGATCAAGGGAAGTAATAGTGCCACTGTATTCTGCTCTGGTCAGACCTCACCTGGAGTACTGTGTCCAGTTCTGGGCACCACAATTCAAGAGGGACACTGACAAACTGGAACGTGTCCAGAGGAGGGCAACCAAAATGGTCAAATGCCTGGAAATGATGCCTTATGAGGAATGGCTAAGGGAGCTGGGCATGTTTAGCCTGGAGAAGAGGAGGTTAAGGGGTGATATGATAGCCATGTTCAAATATATAAAAGGATGTCACATAGAGGAGGGAGAAAGGTTGTTTTCTGCTGCTCCAGAGAAGCGGACACGGAGCAATGGAGCCAAACTACAAGAAAGAAGATTCCACCTAAACATTAGGAAGAACTTCCTGACAGTAAGAGCTGTTCGACAGTGGAATTTGCTGCCAAGGAGTGTGGTGGAGTCTCCTCCTTTGGAGGTCTTGAAGCAGAGGCTTGACAGCCATATGTCAGGAGTGCTCTGATGGTGTTTCCTGCTTGGCAGGGGGTTGGACTCGATGGCCCTTGTGGTCTCTTCCAACTCGATGATTCTGTGATTCTGTGAAGTTACATACATACATACTGAGTTCACACAGTTTTATAAATAACTGGTTGTCTGGTGGGTAATAACTCAACCAGGTAGGGATGTGTTCCTAATTTGGATGATTGGTACTTTTCAAGCTTCCAGAAAGTTGGTGTACTAATCATGGCTAACTTGAACATTTATGTTAGCAGGTGCTCTAGTAATGTTTGGTGCCATATTTGAAAGGCTGAACTTAAAAGTATAACCTGTGCAACCTATAATGCATATAACCTATAATGCAACTGGAAAATGTATTTCAGAGGTGAGGCATCCCTTCATCACATTGCAGAGCTGAACCCATATGTTCAGGTGATGTCATCAACTGCCCCTTTAAATGAAGTTACAGACATCTCTTTCCTCAGACAGTACCAGGTACGTGGCATGTATTTGAAACATCGGTCCTCTTTTCAGGGGTCTGCAAATTTTGGCTGTTTTTGGTAGCCAATCACTATTTGTGACTATTCCTGACTTTCCTTAACCTTCCCAGAGTCCCTTTACAAAATACTTGAGAAAGGGATGGGTTCACTATCTCACTTTATTGGGAGGGATTTGAAGGTACTTAAAGGTAGAAGCAAGAGAACCTATCCCATCTCCATCTTACAGAAGACTTGCAGGTGGTGATGGATGAGTGGAATAATTCTTTCACTTTGTGGGGTAGTCTGAAGGCATTTAGAGGCAAGAGGAATTTTTGTAGCTTTTGCATGGGCACAAACTGAGAAACTAACCCTTCCCTCAAGTCCTTTAGCTGCACCTTGGTTGAGCAGAACAAGCGAAGCACCTGTCTAGGTGGGAGAGAGATACCAAGGCTAAGAGAAGCTGGAATGTTTGTTCTGATGTCATAGTTCAGTGTCAGAAATGTGCAAATCCTTGTGGCTGTGACTATATAACAGGCTTCCTCAGCCTTGGCCCTCCAGATGTTTTTGGCCTGCAACTCCCATGATCCCTAGCTAGCAGGACCAGTGGTCAGAGATGATGGGAATTGTAGTCTCAAAACATCTGGAGGGCCGGGGTTGATGAAGCCTGCTATATAACTTACCATTTGAAGAAACTTGAATATTTGGCTAGTAAGTTCATCGCCTTTGATAACTTAGAATTTATCTCTGGGGTTTTTCTTTCAAAAGTGTGTCATAGTAACTGAGATGAAGCTGTCACTACAGAAGAAGATAAATGACTTTTGCCGTGCGCAACACCCACCTATTAAGGTAATGCAAAACAGTGACAATGTAATATATTGACCCAAAATGGCCATGTCCATTACTTTTGAGAACTTCCCCATATCTGTTACAAGGCTAAATTATTTCCACGCAGACACTATTATAACTTGGTGCTGTTCCTTGTTCTGTTCCTGGATATTCCTGTGCCAAATGCCCATGAAGAACTAAGTTATTAGTTTGCTCCTAGAGATTGGAACCCTTTAGAGTACAGTAAAACTGAGTAGTGAGAACAAAATGAAGGTATCTGAGGAGTTTCTGGCTGCATTTGTGTTGAGTATATAGAATCCAGGTGCCGGCACTTAGAGGTCACACAGCTCCAGGCGTTCCTGGATGATACTGCTCACATTAATCTGTTTTAATCCAGTTTAAGGCTGGAGTTCAGTAAGAAACAGGTTCCATTGTGTTGATATAGAAGTATTCCATACCACTGACCATGGTATTGTTCTGGACCAACTCGCTGAATCGCTGTCTGGGTTTGGTATTCAGTTGGTTGGGAGCTCGTATAAGCTAAAGCTCCCAGGCAAAATAGAGGTTATTCGTGGGTAGCTTGTTTGACCTGGGATGTGATTTGATCCTGTTCTGATTAGGGTTACATTCCCTCTCAAAGATCAGGCTTGTCTTTGGAGACCCAAGTGGCTTTGGTGGCACAAACCTAAACCTAATCTGCCAGCTCCAATCCCTCCTGGACAGAGAGTTTCTGTCCACAGTTAATCCGTGCTCTGGGAGCATCTTGTTTGAATTGTTGCAGTTGCTGTATGTGTGTCTGCTTTTGTTGGAAGCTACAGTTAGTGCAAAATAAATATGCTAGAATGCTCACATGCCCAGTCAGCAGATCTCATCAGTTTTAAAATAACTACACTAACTCCCAGTCAGTTTCTGGGCACAGTTCAAAGTGCTGATTTTAACTTTTATAGAGCTCTAAGTGGCTGAGGACCTTGGTACCTAAAGGACAATCTCCTTCAACATGAACCAGCCGCCTTTTATCAAGTGGCTGGAATGCTGTATTAAAATCCTTATACAAAAAGAAACCCCATGGTTTTTGGGGACCACACCAGGTAATATGCTGGACAGAGCAGAATAATGGGCTGGTAGAGAATAAACCCACAAGGAACATAATTCACTTAAAAATAAATTTATTTAAGGAAATTGGAATATATATGGCATTTAAAATTAAGGGAAGAAAACATAAAATGGCAAAATACATAATGTAGAAAAGACAAGCTTGTTTAGGCGTGTTATCCTTCATTTGACTCTATATAGCAGATGTAATGGCTACCAGGCTTCTTCAAATCTTACATAATCTTTTTGTTAAAATAGAGAGAGCTCTGTTGTTCTGTGGTAAAGTGGCAAGGAGAAGCAGAAAGTTATACGCCATGGTAAATTCACACCTACTGGAAGTTTTCCAGACAAAGGCAACCTTTACTTTTGAATTGTCCATTTTTTCTCCTTGTAATCAAAAACTGATAACAGTCAGGATGAGTAAAACACCTCATTTTAGTCAATGGAAGAAAAGGTTGGTAATTTTTTGACTCTTGGAAGAGGAAGCAGATAAAATTTTCAAACCTCATGCAAATGCAGGGAAGAGACAATTACACGCTGATTGTATGTCCTCAAATATATACTTTAGTACCTGTATGAGGTGGAGATTTCCCTACTGGAAATTGTACACTTAATGCAGTCAGACCAATGTTTGGGAAGGAAGAATCATTTGGGGGCTATCCTCTTAAATTTTATCTCTTTGCTTTGAATTAAGATTGTGAAATTTATTTAACTTACTTGTCTTTCATATAGTTTATAAGTGCAGATGTATACGGGATATGGGCACGTCTGTTTTGTGACTTTGGTGATGAATTTGAAGTCCTGGACACCACAGGTGAAGAGCCAAAAGAAATCTTCATTTCAAACATATCTCAGGTGAGGACGATAGCAAGGTTTACTATATCAGTCCAGTTTGAGAGTCCAGTGTATTCTGAGGAAGGTAGTGTGGTGGGGTTTAGTTAGCCCAACAGTTTTTGAACTTAAAAAAGTATGCCATCAGTTTGCCATTAACTTACGTATAACAGAATTATGGGAACTACCTAAGCGTAGCTGCAATAATTCATGAGTTGTGAATTATGTGTTACAGAACTTGCAACTGTAGCACATGCTACTCTGGCAGCATAGGCACAATTACAGCTTTTCCCAAGTGTATGAATTGGGCAAGCGAAAAGGGTATATGAGGCAAATCATTACTGTGATTTTATTTTGTTGTATCATCAACAGAGAAAACACATACCCTTTTCTTGGTGCCAGAAGTGACTGGCCCTACCAGTTCTGTGACTCCCTTTCTTGATACCCCAGAACTATGTATGCTATGACTCAAACCCAGGGCTTCATGTACTCTTCTAAGAATATACTTTTTGGGTGGGTTCAGCTGAGAAACTATACAGGCATTTAAATAGGTACTGTCTATTGTATTTGAAAAATAACAGTACACCGTTGGCTTCTGGTCATTTATTTGGAAATACAGGTAGTGAGCATCTGGTCATAGATGTCCACACCACCTTTAGTTTTATGTATAATAAAGAACTGTTTCAGGTTTGGGTGTCTGAGGTTGTTGCATCTTTATGGATTGAAGAAAGGAGAATATTTGTCCTTCTAAATATATAACTTAAAAGAGTGAAACTTTTTGAAAATGAAAAACAATGCTATTGCCAGTTTAGATTCTGCCACACAAGTGAATTTTTGGCAGTATCTATGCTGCAGTTGCAGTGATTTTCAATCTGTGTATTTGTAGGAGCCAAGAAAATGTTTGTGTGGCAATGTCTAGCAATCATTTCTTCCCCATACTAATTTTTGGTGTGTTACAATTTCAGTCCAATCCTGGTATTGTCACTTGCCTTGATAATAACCCTCATAAGCTTGAAACGGGACAGTTTGTAACTTTCCGGGAAGTTAATGGAATGCAGTGTTTAAATGGATCCACGCATCAAATAACTGGTAAGCCATGTTTTGTATAGCTTTCCTGCTAGTGCGAAGCCACTGCTTTCCAAATTGATAGAAATGCATTTTCCTTTCATGTTGTTCTGCTGTGTGCGCTGCCTTAACTCTGTTGCTGCCAGTTCACAACATTGTTGTTCAGCATTGCTCCATAGTTGGGAGACATGGCTTGAAACTCTCTTTGGAAATGCCTGCATTAAATCTTGAACTCGGGCTTTTAAATAGAGGGCAGAACTTCAGCAACTTGCTTAAGCTTCTCCCCATGACAAGCAGGAGTTAAATACAGTGGTACCTCGGGTTAAGTACTTAATTCGTTCCGGAGGTCCGTTCTTAACCTGAAACTGTTCTTAACCTGAAGCACCACTTTAGCTAATGGGGCCTCCTGCTGCCGCCGTGCCGCCGGAGCACGATTTCTGTTCTCATCCTGAAGCAAAGTTCTTAACCTGAAGCACTATTATTTCTGGGTTAGCAGAGTCTGTAACCTGAAGCGTATGTAACCTGAAGCGTATGTAACCCGAGGTACCACTGTACATTGTAGAAATGTGCTTGTGTTGCATAATCCTGGAATTGTAGATTTGGAAGGGACCCTGAGGGTCATCTAGTCCAACCCCCACTAATGCAGAAATCTCAATTAAAGCATCCATGACAGATGGCTATCCAACCTCTCCTTAAAAGCCTCCAATGAAGGAGAGTCCACCACCTAAGAGAATTGTACATGTTTAGTGTTAACTCTTTGAAAGTCAATTAGGTTTGCAGATCCTGTATAAAATCAAAAGTGTTTTTCTGCTCTTTCTGTAGTTCTGCTTTATTTAACTACCTTGTTAACTGCGATTTACACTTTCTCCTCTCTTACAGTGGTATCACCTTATTCTTTTAGCATTGGGAATACGGTGGATATGGAACCTTACTTACATGGTGGCATAGCTATCCAAATAAAGACACCTAAGATATTCCATTTTGTAAGTATCCTGCATAAAGACAACAGTCAGCAGCGATCACATCTGTTTTCACCTCTAGAAATCATTGAAGCTTGGTGCTCAGGCCAGAGATCTGACTTGTTGAATAAAAATATTATTTAGCCCTTCTCCATATGAGGCACCTGTATAACTTGATCTCGAAAGGGCAAGGTTATGTTAAAATGTCAGAACATAAAATCAGGGATACATAAATTCACTTACCACCCCACCTTCTTACTATGGTGAACGTCTCTCGTTTCTTCTAGTGGTTGTGCTGTACTTCAAAGGGGTTTGCAGTACATTGGATGTATAACTACAGGGACAGTTCTTCTCCCTTGATTCTGATTTTGTCTTGAGCTTTGGAGGTGTTTGAAGCCCCTTGATTCAAGGAAGTAGTCTACACATCTTTTGCTTCGCCTTTGCCTCAGAGTACCTGTAGGGCACAACACAAGGTCACACATTTTTAAGTTGCACATTTAAGCATTGTAACTTGGAACATGATGTGTTCCAAACTCCTTTTGTCCCCACTGCAATGTTTCCTACAAGTTTTGCTCTTTACGTTCTCCTGTACCATGACACCTATTCACTTACTATACATAGCAGAGAGTAAAAGGGTGCATTCATTGTGATGGAGGTAAACCCATCCCTTGCTCCTAGTGAGATTTGTATCAGTGGTGCAGAGGTAGGGTTTCCTCTTCCCAACAGTCTTTCCATGATGACTCCCATTTCTGGTTTATTTTTTGAATTGTATCTACAGTTACACCCTGCTAAAGTTTGCAAGCTAATCTTGGGAAGGTTTGGGAAATTTTAAAGATGCTTGCATGTACTTTGCTTTCTTCTGTCCTAAAGTGTGTGCAAATTGATTTTTTTAACTTTTAGCAACCGCTGGAGAAGCAGTTGATTAACCCAACATGCCTCGTTGCAGATTTCAGCAAGCCTGAGGTCGGTTTTGCTTTGTTTTGTTTTTAATATGACACTTTGATGTTTAAATATTGTATACTGCATTTGTTTTCCCCTTAAGGCCTTAGTGGCTCTTGTTCTTGCTGTAACAAGCTAATGTAATCCTTAGAGCAGAGCTTTCCAAACCTTTCATGCTGGTAACATGCTTTTTAGACATGCATCATTTCGTGAGTTTTACTAGCAAAGTGGAGGTTAAACTAACCCTTTTCCATCCCTGGGAGGAGCGTGGGGAGCATTCACGCGACACACACACTGCGGACGACACACTAATGTGTCATGACACAGTTTGGAAAGTTTTGCCTTGGAGTATACAGACTTCTTCTTATGTGATTGCTCTGCATATTACTGATCATCTACTATTTTCTCCTCCTTGCAGGCCCCTCTGCAAATTCACATTGCCATGCTTGCCTTGAATCAGTTCCAAGAGAGTTTTGCTCGTATGCCGACAATTGGGTAACGTATCTGTACCATAGCTGCACAAAGTTTGGGTTGCTGGGTACACTTTTAATATAGTTAGAGGTGGAGAGATTGTTATCGATAGCAGTTTAAACTGTAACTCATCAGGTTATTTAATTAACTGAGTTGCAATCCCTTGCACAGTTCAACTGTTTACAAATCACTTGGGCTTCTGTGGGATTTAATCTGCCTAAATGTTTGCAGAATTGAGACCATGATTTTCTTATCCCTGCTACTTGGGAAAGTCACGGACAGAGAATCAATTTGTTATGTCGGTTGTACAAGAAACTTCAACTGTTGTCTATTTGAGGACAGACTATGATGTATTCATATAACATTTAAGACTCTCCACTGCTTCACGGCCATGAATTGGAACTATTGTCCACAATATGGTATGTGTTTGGGGATTAAAGAGATATTAAAGTGGAGCGGGGGCTTGGCTAAAACCACCTTGTGAGTTCTTCTATTTTATGTACTTATTTAGGAGAATTTATATCCCGCTTACTAACTGAAGTTCTCAAGGCACCTTGCAATATATTTAAAACACAATAAAATAGACAGTGATACAACAGTCAGAGAGCAAGGGGGAAGTGTGTGCAAGTCCCCCCTTCATTTGTTTTCCAATGTTCCAACAAATACAGCTGAATCTCCTGGCTGTTGAAGCAACTAAATGTCATTCTCACATAGGCCAGGACTTTCTCCCAGCTCTGGTAGCAGATATAAGAGGTGCTGCGTGGAGCAGAGATGCTATGCTTTTTGTTTGGGTTTCAGGTGCCTTCAGGATGCTGAAGAGATGCTGAAGATGGCAGTGTCCATAAGTAAAACATTGGAAGGCAAAGTGAGTAGTTTTGTGCTATCCAGCATATTCACCTGTGATTGTAGTATGCATGGTGCATTTAAATGTTGAACTGAACTTTGTGAGATCCCTCATCGTCTTCAGTTTTCTGCTGTAGTTGGTCTCTGCTGGCTCTCTTGTATGTTTTACATTTATATCTTTTATCACCTGAGCATCTTTGTGATGCATTATAGTACCTTCTTTTGCATCAGTCAAAAGCTGTCATGCATGGAAACTGTTCAGAAATGTAATTAAGACCATTGCTCAGCTCTCCCAAAAGTATTACACAGCTTTCCATGGTTGCTTCAGCTTAGCTTTCTTAGTGAGCATTCTGTTGAGAATTTGTATTTCAAAAGAGGGACATGCCATCTAAATCTGTCTTTTTTATTTTTATCCCCCCCTACTATATAGGAAACGTTAATATTGACCAATGAAACTTATGCATGACTCAAACTCTTAATGTCTTACACACTCATCTTACTACTAAAACACACATACATATTATGAATGAATGAGCAACTATTCTCCTTATTTTATCCTCAGAACAGCCCTGTGAGGTTATGTGGCTTCTCATTTAAAAATGGGCACAATTGTTGGGATTGTGTTGTTATCGTCACTGTGTGACACTATGATGTGAAACAACTCTATTAAATTTTCGGATTTTAATGTATAGTCTACATAAAGGTTTACTCAATTCTTTTTTCATTTGCATTTTCAAAAAGAGGAACAGAGAGCATATTTAATCCCCCTCCCCTCCCCCATCTCACTTACAACTTCATACCAAATACAGCATGTATACATATACCATATGACTTCCCTTCCATGCGTTTCCTGGTTCCTTTCGCTTTTATACTACTTTTCTGTAAGTGCTGTTTTTACATCAGTAGTAAGCTGAAATTGCCCAAGCTTTTCAAGGCAAATTTTGAGCAACAGTTTGAAAGAATAGAAGGATTATAATCCGGTGAGGGTTATGTAAACAAAAATGTAGCTTCGCTGATGTTTTCCTGTTAGCTGTTTCTTGCTTTCAAGGAGCTCTTGTTCCAACATTTTTCATGCAAAAATGTATTCCAGGCTAACAGACTATGTTGGAGGATAATTTTTGTTTTCCAGGGCTGCCATGGCTTCCTCATGCAGTGAGAAGCTCAGTTACCAGTTTGTGATTGCCCTAAACAAAGGGACAGAAGCTGAGAACTGAATTTTAATTGAGAGACAGCTCTTACCTCTACTGTGCTTTACTTCCCATGTTTACTGTGCACCAATTTACCAAGTCAGCAACCTACTAATTTTAAAGACTTCAACGCTATTTGTATACAAACATTGTTCTTACTTTGTTTTAAAATTGTAGCCTCAAGTTAATGAAGACATGGTGAAATGGCTATCAAGGATGGCTCAGGGATCTTTGGCACCTCTTACAGCAGCACTCGGTGGTGTTGCCAGTCAAGAAGTCTTGAAAGCAGTGACAGGAAAATTTTCTCCCCTGCAACAATGGGTCAGTTTCTTTGTTTTGGATTAGGTTACATAGATTTAGGGACGAGAGCATTCTGTGAGCATAATATTGCTTGTGTTCAGACGAACCATCAAAGATGGTGGAGAATAGCAAATGACACTTGTGCATGAGTGTTATTCTCCCTTTCTTGCATCCTGGCCTTAGTTCTGTATTTCAGATTTAAGCAAGCCATAGTGTACTATTATGTCCAAACTGGCAACCTTTTGGTTTGAGTGAGACTTCAAGATTGTCCGTATAGTTTGCCAGGAAGTAATGAATTAAGCCCCTGGGGGGGGGGGAGTTGACACCTGAGTACAGTGTTCATTCATGATACTCCACCATGGTCTGGAGCAGGGGTCAGCAACCTAAGGACCACAAGCGGCCCACGTGGGTCATTTAACTGGCCCATGAGCTGCCCCCAAACCGGTTCATGGCAGCAGCCCTTCTCACCAATCATTCCTGCTGTGTTGCCTTATCGGAGTGTTCCCACTATAAGATAGGATGCATTACTATAAGGAATTACTACAGATGAGAGTACAGTCATACTTCGGGTTACAGCCACTTCAGGTTGCGTTTTTTCGAGTTGCGGACTGCCAAAACCCGGAAGTACCAGAACGAGTTACTTCCAGGTTTCAGCGATTGCGCATGCGCAGAAGCGCTAAATTGTGCTTTGCACATGCGCAGAAGCACCAAATCGCAACCTGTGCATGCACAGATGCGGTTTACGAACACTACATATGCAGCCCTCACATTTGCAACCTGACCGTCCACCGTATTAAGGGTATTTTCTGGATGTTTAAATTCACAGTATCAAAGGCTACTAATAAAACAATATTAAACTGAGAAATAGTAAATTATGAGACATAGTACTAGTCTGCTGGCAAATCATCCCATAGATATATATTGCTTGTTGCACACATATCAGTTTTGTTTTGAAGTAAGCAAGAACCGATTTATGTGCGAAAGATAAAAGAGTTGGTAGAGGGAGGTAAGAAAGCATTCCAGTATATCATTTCAGACTCTCTTTAAGTATGACATTCATTTCTGTAGGCTTTCCCTTCTTAAAAAAACCAAACTACTCCCTGCTTATACTAAACATTGTGGAGAAAGATCAAGCAACCATTTTCCTGTTGTGTTAGTGTGCCACATGAAGGGAACTTCTTATGTTGGGGGAGCTGTTATTAATGCAATATACCACCAGCAGTCTGAAGTGGTGCAGTCTAGAATTCTATCACACCAGTCTACTATCTTGTTCAGATTCCCCCCCCCCCGGTTGTATGCTGTAATAAAATATTGTTATTTTTAGTGTAGTTTAAACGTTTTAAGACATGCTGAATCTTGTTTCCCCCCCCTCCTTCTCCAGCTGTATACTGATGCATTTGAATTAGTCACATTTCTAGAAAAAGTGAGCCATGAAGAATTCCTTCCAAGGTAAAAAAATGGCACAGTCAAGCTGCTTACGCTCTCTCTGTTCCTTAATCAATTAATTTGTTTACTTCTTCAACATTTATGTTCCACCTTTCTTCCAAGCAGCTCAGAGTAGCGTAAATTATCTCCCCTCCCCACCAATTTTACCTTCATTACAAACCTGTTTAGTTGGATAGAAATGCTCAAGGTCATCCAGCAAATTTTGATCCTCCTATTCCCAATCCCAAGATAACCACACGAATGCTGTTGTTGTGTCTGAAGGCATGCATATTTAAAAGAACTTGTATAAAACATGTACGCGTGTGTACTTTTTTCACCCAGTGGTTGGGAACCTCAGAGCTGGGGCCCTATGTGCAGCCCTCAATACTCTCCCCAAGTCATATCTCTCAAGGATCCTCTCCCCTGCCCCCTCTGAATGCTTTTGCCTGGCTGGAATGTGTCTTTGAATTATAGTAATACCTTTGGCTTTACGGGATGGCAAGGGAAGAGTACATCAGTTGCCCAGCCTGCTTATGCCTCTAGCCCTGCCCACCCAGAAAGGAATGTGATGCTCAGAATGAAAATGTTCCTCATCTCTGTCCTAACCCATTGAAGCAGGCCCTGCTCAGAGAAGATGAGGTTATCCGATTCCAGAGGAGCCTAGGGAGCTGACTTACATCAAGGCAGACGATTGATCTATGTAGCTCAGTACATTCTGCTTTGACTGGCCCTGTCCCTTCAGGGTTTTGGGCAGGAGTCTTTCCCTGATCTACCTGGAGATGCTAGGCATCGAATGTGGGACCTTATTCATGCAAATCATGTGTTATGCAGCTGAGCTTTGGCTCTTCCTGGCTATGTTTGTCTGTTTGGACTGCAGGGGTCAGCAAACCTTTTCAGCAAGGTTCCTCAGACCCTTGTGGGCAGCTGGACTATATTTTGGAAAAGAAAAATATGAATGAATTCCTATGCCCCACAAATAACCCAGAGATGCATTTTAAATAAAAGCACACATTCTACTCCTGTAAAAACAGGCTGATTCCCGGACCGTCCGCGGGCCGGATTTAGAAGGTGATTGGGCTGGATCCGGCCCCCGGGCCTTAGTTTGCCTACCCATGTTTTAGAGCAAAAAAAAAAACAAAACACAAAACAACAAGAATATGGCACCTGAAATACTGATAAGACTTACGTGGCATACGTTTTCATCGACTAGAGCCAACTTCATCAGATGCTTAAAGTGTTGCCTTCAATTGACAGCTGTGTATGTACACAGCTCTGGACCTCAATACCTTAAGGACAGCCTGTCCCCATGCAAACTGACCCATACCCTGTGCTTGGCATCTGAGGCCCTTCTCTATGTCCAAGAGAACGGGCCTTTTCTGTGGTGGCTCCCCAATTGTGGAATGCTCTCCCCAGAGAGGCTTGCTGGCAGGCAAAGACATTCCTCTTTACCCAGGCCAGTGGCTATTAAATAATCTACAGTCTGTCAGTGTGTGAGGGAGAGGGACTGTTACTATTATTTTCTTATTAGGCTGTCTGTCAGTATGCTTTTTATTATGGTTTTATTATGTTTTATCATTGATGTTTTGTAATGTGTTTCTAATGTTGTACACTGCCCTGAGATCTGTTAAAGGGTGGTATATAGTGGTATATAAATTGTATTATTATTATTATTATTTGTTTATTTATTTATTTATTTGTTGTCATTGTTTAATGCTTTTTAGAAACGCTTATTTTGTGATATTGGAAGGAGGAGAGTATGCTAGGGAAATATGAGCATCTTTGTTCCCTTCCACTGCCATACACAAGTGAAGCAATTCTGAAACATTTTTGTCTCTTTCTATCAATGTTAATTAATTTAATTTTATTTAAAGCCAGCTTGATATACAATACAATACAATCTTTATTACGGTCCAGAGACCCAACAAATCGTTACAAAGCAGTGCACAATTCAGACAGCCTACCTCCAGGTTAAGCATTTTGTTCAGATTTAAAGATAGGGATCATTGGTTCTTGCAACCACTGATTAAAAACTTCACCACTGCTAATGTTCTAGCGTTTGTCCGGTCTTCCAGTAGGAACCTGACATAGTAAGCCTCTGATTTTCCCGGGAAAGGTACCAGCAAGGGTAATATCAGTTCAGTCCTGGCTTGCTCATATTTCTCACAGTGCAGCAAAATATGTTTGATAGAATCTGTCAGTGTTATCTTCACTCCTTTCCCACATCTGTCTGCAACAGAGGGGACAGGTATGACGCCTTGAGAGCCTGCATTGGAGACTCCTTGTGTCAGAAGCTGCACCGTCTGAATGTTTTCTTGGTAAGCATGGCTTGTAGGATAAGTCTGAGATTATGTCACAGAATTGTAGAGTTGGAAGAGGGACCCTGAGGGTCATCTAGTCCAGCTCTGTGCAATGCAGGAATCCTGCCCTCAGCTGTCCCTGGGTGGGCTTGAACCACCAGCCTGGTTAACAGCACTGACCCTATTGCCTTTGTTGGATAGTAAGGTAAAGGGACCCCTGACCATTAGGTCCCGTCGTGGCCAACTCTGGGGTTGCGGCGCTCATCTCGCTTTATTGGCCAAGGGAGCCAATGACTAAGCCGCTTCTGGCAAACCAGAGCAGTGCATGGAAACACCGTTTACCTTCCCGCCGGAGCGGTACCTATTTATCTACTTGCACTTTGACGTGCTTTCGAACTGCTAGGTTGGCAGGAGCAGGGACCGAGCAACGGGAGCTCACTCTGTCGCGGGGATTCGAACCGCTGACCTTCTGATCAGCAAGTCCTAGGCTCTGTGGTTTAACCCACTGCGCCACCAGCGTCCCTTGTTGGATAGTAGTCTGTATTATATTGCAGTAAGAAAACCCAGTGGACAAGTATTTTAGAAATTACTGTTCTGTGAATTAGTTGGAACTTTGAAACTACCTTTTCCTGGAAGTTTAGAACATATAGTGGTGGGTTAAAACATGCAAAATACCCAGATGGCTCATAGTGATGCCTTTTATAGTAGGAGCTGGAATTCTGCATCTTTTGATGCGTTTCAGTCCAGTATTTAACTTCAGATACTTTAGTTAGGTATAATTTTCTCTTTATGGCATCTTCAATCTTTCATTTCACAATTGAAAGGCTGTCTAAATTTCCAGCCAATAGGTATGATAGCATGTCAATATGTCCTTGGCATAACAGTTTAGGGATTTCCCCCCCAGAATTTTGTGTATTCTAGTTTTATCAAACAAGAAGCTCAACTAAAGGTTTAGCTGCCTGAAGGATGGAAATGTATAATATCTGCGTAAGGATTGGAAATTTATACATCTATTATTTTGCAGGTTGGTTGTGGTGCGATAGGCTGTGAAATGTTGAAAAATTTTGCGCTCCTTGGTGTTGGCACTGGACGAGAAAGGGGCATGGTAGGTTTGGTTTTCCATACTAATTTCAGTTCTTTTTACTCTGTTTGCAAGTTGTTTAAAAATTATTTTATGATCTTCGTAAGATCAGATCTATTATGCCTTGGGTGTGATAGAACTTGGAGGGGAATCTCTGTCCTGCCAATTTCTCCATGTAATAATGGAGGGTGCTTTGTTACGACTACACGTTTGGGTTCTGTAACCTCACATTTCCATGTCTTGGTTTCTGTTTTTGAACTTCCAGAAATCACAATGTATTGGAATATGTGTTTATCAGAATTCTAGGTAGCGCTGAACTACCATACCAATTTTGATACATCTGTAGGTTAGTTGGTCAATCGCTATGTGGCATTTTTAGGTGATAATTTATTAGTTGTAAAAGTAAGCCTGAATTCATGCCATTTTGTAGTCCTGTTAATTGGAAAGAGCTATGATTTTGAATATATTTCTGGGCAGGAATGACTACTCAGTATAAGATGACATGCATTTTTTAGGGTAGAGGGGAAATTCTATCTTAATAATCATTGGGGGGGGTAACCAAATTGAGGGCTTTCAGGACTGATTCAAACTAGAAACAATCAAAGATTTATATTAACCATAACTTGTAATTCCACCTATTTCTCCAACCTACTATAGGTTACAATTACAGATCCTGACTTAATAGAAAAATCCAATTTAAATAGGCAATTTCTGTTCCGTCCACACCATATACAGGTAAGTTGGAGTGGTTGGTGAGAAAAAGCAATTTGTGCATATTTTTGAAAAAGTAAAGTGAGGTTGTGGAATCAACTTTCTATTTTAAGAGCTACCACATTTTTTGCTGTATAAGACTCACTTTTCCCTCCTAAAAAGTAAGGGGAAATGTGTGTGCGTCTTATGGAGCGAATGCAGGCTGCACAGCTATCCCAGAAGCCAAAACAGCAAGAGGGTTCGCTGCGCAGCGATCCCTCTTGCTGTTCTGGCTTCTGAGATTCAGAATATTTTTTTTCTTCTTTTTTTGCTCCAAAAACTAGGTGCATCATATGGTCTGGTGTGTCCTATAGAGCGAAAAATATGGTATTTTAAAGTTATTGAGGTGAATCTTCATATATTTACCCTAGGACAAAATAAATTGATTTTTTTGGTGAAGATGTGGTTAACACCAGGGCTGTATACGTAGCTCAAAAGGCAGAGCACACACCTTGCATGTAGAAGTTTGACTGATTAATGTTTTTACTTGCTAAAGTAGTGTTTATTTTAATGATTGTTGGATTTGTTTGTTGCGTTTTATTGTATTGGGTCTGGTTTGGATTATATTATTCATTATACAATTAATAATTATTACCATAATTTTATTTTATTATTTATTATTTTATTAATAAACAAAATAAACCAATAAAGAAATAGTGTTGCAGTGGGTTGAAAGCAGCTTAAGATTGGATATTATCATTGAATTTGTTGTTTCAGAAAATTACAAACGTTATATGTGTTCTTTTGTAATAAGTTAGCTTAATCATATAATAAAGGTATTTAATCTGTTGACCATATTGAGTTTATTTTGTAAATAAGGCTCAAAATTATTATTATTAAAAATAATGTTTTAGGTTTAACCATGATATCTCCAGTTAAAAGAATTTTAGTTAGAATGGTTGGGAAACAGAGAGAGAGAGAGAGAGAGAGAGAGAGAGAGAGATGCTATAGAGAGGCATTGCTGGTCCAGATTGCCAGTATTCTGCCGCTGTTTAATAAATAATAGCATGTTTCATCTTTCCATTCCTAAAAGAATTCTCAGTGCAGCTAACAACCACATCAGTGGAATAACAATCAAGACAGAAATAGGGAAAGAACACCAAAATAGTAACAGCAGTATTAAATTAGTAGCAACATGCAGAAGACTCCAGATTTCCGTGGCTTAAGGAAGGGTTAACTGGGTTGGGTGATAATCACGAGCTATGATGAACTCAGGAGAGCAGAACTCTGGGAGGTGTAGTGACTAGATGTATCCTTAGTCTTGCTTGGCTTACACATGCTCTATAAATGGTCTCTGAGCTTTCCAGTTACAAAATACAGTCGTACCCTGGAAGTCAAATGGAATCCTGTTCGACTTCCAAGACTTCCAAGGCGCGGCTTCCGATTGGCTGCAGCCAGTTGGAAGCTGTGCCAGACTTTCATGCTTCCAAAAATCATTCAAAAACTGGAAAAATCACTTCTGGTTTTCAGTCGTTCGGGGGCCGAACCGTTCGAGTTTACAGGCATTTGGCTTCCGAGGTTCTACTGTATTTTATTTTAGGAAATGTTTTGTATCGGCCTTAGTACAGAACTTTGATTAATTTTTGCTGTCAGTTGTTCTTTCCAGAATTAAAGGGTTCAACGTGGTAAAACAGAATGTTTTATTCATTTACTTTGCTCAAGAGTTAGCGTTACGTGTCTATTCAGCTCATTATTTCATACCTCATTTCACTAAAGGGATGATTCTTTTGAGTATGTTATCAGTGATTTGGAAGCTTTTGTTTTGCATCGCAATTGCCTTTTTCCAGCAAGAATATTAACCAAAGTTTATGAATATTTTAATTTTGCTTAGAAGCCCAAAAGTTGTACAGCAGCAACAGCGACACGTAACATCAATCCTCAGATCAAGATAGACCCATATCTGAACAAAGTTTGCCCAGCTACTGAGAACGTGTACAATGATGATTTCTACACTGCGCAAGATGTAGTTGTGACTGCGCTAGACAATGTGGAGGCAAGGAGATACATTGACAGGTAGGTGCATGATCTGAGAGTTCAATTTGTACCCTTTCCCACCCTTCATAGCATTTCTGTCCTTGCCACCCTTCGCGGCAGTTTTCCCTGTGCTTTCTTGGCACAGCTGTGGATAATTCAAAACCAGTTGCATCAAATCTACTTCAAGCCATGTTTTTAATCTCCTAGTTTGTTTAAAATTAGTTTAGTATTTAATTTTATATATATCTGCCACCATTGTGAGCACAGCATGTCTTTTTTTTTTTTGAGAAAATGCCTCAATAGCTCTATTTGAAGCAACTTTTACTACTACTACTACTACGGGTTATTGTTCTACTAGTTTTACTGGAATTTCTGATTGGGAATGTTAACTTGATTAATGACCCAACAATGTGTAGTTGCAAATGTATCTCAAGTGTTATGGACTCTCATTGGAGGGGCCTGTCTACGAATGCATTGGGTTTCTGACTCATTAAAATGTATACATCTGGTAGCATCTGGTAGCTTGCTCATGCACTACACTATGTGGTCAGACTGTGTATGGTCTAGAAGTATATAAATCTGAGGTCCTAACTTGTTGCAACACCATTCATATAGCAACTGCTTGAATAGGTGGGGCTTGTTTTTATAGAGAAGATAGCCAGCACAATTGGGGGCTACTTCTATACTGTAAACAGCCCTGTGGTCCTCGAATGAATGGCAGTTGTCAGGTGCTGGTGTGGTTGCTCGAGAATAAACAGGCAAGACTCCGCCCTGTCTTTTCCAGGCTTTATTCTTAGTGCAAACTATTTACAGTGAAGAGCGTCATAAGTTAATGTCTGGTTCAATTGCTAGCAGAATCTGGGAGTGGTCAGTCTTTGTACCTCCCCCAGCATAACAGTCGCGTGACCCCCAGCCTTCTACACCCTGAAACCTACTGCGCAGAAACCTACTGCGCAGAATGGGCGCTGGCAAAGGGCTACTTCCCTCCTCTCCAGTTTGCCCAGGCTTGTGTTGAGACTCTCCCTAGCATCCCCTGGTTGCTGCACCTCCTCTCCACTAGAGGCAGGGCTTTCCTCCTCGCCGGAGGAAGAACTGCTTTGCAAGATTTTAGGAGGTTCCCTATAACACAACTGCCCTTCCCCCTCTCTCCTCTGAGCTGATGGCAGTTCCCTGACAGCAGTATATAAATTTAATAAAATAAATAAATTCCACTAGCTCCCAATCTGGATTGGACCCCAAGCCTTTAACTTCTTTGCTCTCCCCTGTGCTCTGATCCAGATTGGCCCCCTGCCTCTTCCGTTGGTGCTAAGAAGCAACAAAGGGCAGAGGGGCAGATAAACACTGCCTGTGTTACATTTGCATTGGCAACTTTTGTCCCTTTTCTCTAATGTTGCTGTATAGTGGTACTGACACTCAGCAGCTTAGGCTCAAGATACGTAAACAGCTGCTTCCTCCCATATGAGTGTATGTGCTCAGTAAGACCTACTGAAGAGGTGTTTCTCCATGTTGTTAGACGAAGTGTGGCAATAGAGAGCCTTCCCTGTGGCTGTTTCTAAGCTGTAGAATTCTTCCTAGGAAGGCTCATCTTCTGCAAACCACAGAGGCATAAAGATTGAGGAAAAAAGGAAGCAAAGCAGATCCTCATCACAGGGCATTTCCGGAATTTTGAAGTTCTTAGTTATTGTTCTCAGTTGCGTTAAAATGTAGGCACTGGGTGTGATGTGGCTAGGCCCTGTTCCATAGAGCTGTTTCTCCATCTAGAGTTTTGGTTCTTTAGATCACTATCTGAAATACGTTTCAAAATCTTGTTCAGGTGCAGGAATTGTGTGCCTTAGGTATTAATTGTTGATGATATAAATGGTTTAAAACTTGCCAAGCATTATTTTTAATTGGAAAGCCAGTAGATAAATGATACGCCACTAGTTAATTCCTGCAACGACTGAAATCCCTTGTTTTAAACCAATTACACCAAAGCCAGGAGGTCATACCATGGTTTTTGTCTCCCCCCTGCACTCTGGCATCTACCCTGATGTGTTCATTTTCTTCACTTATTTTCTTCTTCTATGTAGTCGCTGCCTGGCAAGCTTGCGCCCTCTCTTAGATTCCGGAACGATGGGGACCAAAGGGCATACAGAAGTCATTGTGCCTCACCTAACAGAATCGTACAACAGTCATGTAAGTGCTCCATCTACAAAAACAATGTACCGTACTTTTCCGTGTATTAGATGAGGGTTTTTTACTCCAAAATAAAGGGGGAAAGGGGTGGGTCATGTTATACATGGGTAGTGCAAAGGGGGGGATGGGAGATTGGTTGCATCCACGAGCAGGATCTAGCGATTGTTAGCATTTTCATGTTGTGTGAGTGATATTCGGTTCAGCAATCCCCCCCCCCAAATTGCTCAACAACTCTGTGCCATCTCCCCCCCATTTTCTTAAAATTGAGCCCCCCAAAATACATTATACATGGGGGCATCTTATAGACAGAAAAGTACGGTACTTAGCTTGATGAATCCATATCTCTTCCTTACTCTTCCATAAAGTGTGTGATCCTTTGGAACATTCTTGTAGATGCATTGTCAAATCACAGAGCTGGCTCTAAGTGCACTCGGCAGCTTGGCCATGCCCGTTGTGATCTCCCCCCCCCCCCCCACTTTTTTAAACTTTGAATTCCAAACCCCAATGCAGCGCCACATACTGCTTTTGAAAGGCCCCTCAGTTTCAAAAGTGGTTTGCCATGTGCCAAAGAGAGGGGGACAGACACAAGTCCAAAGTGTCCATGGGCATGCAAAACTGACTGCATGGCTTTGTGGATGCCAGTCAATAAAGTGTATATATTCCAAGAAGTAAAAAGTTCTTATAAGAGCTCAGTTAATTGTATAGAGTGGTATTTTTTACCGGGGCTTTTATGGCAATCTGATTCTGTGAGGTCAATATTTTCAGAAACCTTCTTGGCCTTGTAACAAGTCCATTTGAGTATTGTATGTATGGATATACGTATATCTCAAAATAAATATTCATTTGTAAAGGAAAAAAATAGTAGCCTGTCAGTAATCAATACCAAAAGCACAAACCTATATAGTGGACCCTCCAGATACGAACTTTATTCGTTCCGAGGGTCCGTACGTACTCCAAAAAGTCCGCATCTAAAGGCGGTGCTATAGTGCATTTCTGCGCATGTGCGCACAGCAAAACCCGGAAGTATACACGTCCGGGTTTGCCGCATTCGCAACCGGAGTTACGTTACCAGAAGCCAATGTAACCCGAGGATCCACTGTACATGAGTGCTTGGAAGGAAGTTCAGTTGAATTCATTGGGACTTGTTCCCAGGCAAGTATGTATAGCAGCGGTGGGGAACCAGAGCCCTTCAAATCTTGATAGACTCCAGCTCCCATCAACACCAGCCAGCAGTGGCAATAGGCAGGGATGTTGGGAGTTGTAGTCCATCAGCATCTGGAAGACCATAGGTTTCCTACCCCTGGAGTACAGAAAGAAATTGATCTGATATTAGAAATAAATAGTGCAAGAGGTAAAACAGCTGCATTTGTATATGATATATTTTGATCTTTTGTCCTTTTTTTTTTTTACATGTAGCGAGATCCGCCTGAAGAAGAAATACCATTTTGTACTTTAAAGTCTTTCCCAGCTGCCACTGAGCACACAATACAGTGGGCAAGAGACAAGGCAAGTTTGTCTGTTTGTTATTGTTATTGCATGATATATTGCAGGGGGTTGGATTAGATGACCCTCGTAGTCCCTTCCAACTCTAC
Source organism: Podarcis liolepis (assembly GCF_965112155.1). Taxonomy (NCBI): domain Eukaryota; kingdom Metazoa; phylum Chordata; class Lepidosauria; order Squamata; family Lacertidae; genus Podarcis; species Podarcis liolepis. Next base: position 50,655,054 of record NC_139573.1, read on the forward strand.
AATTCTGTGATTATGGGCACAATTCAGTGGGAAGTTCTCTTGCACTGAAATGAAGGAGAATTACACATTTCAGTAAGGGCACCAACACACCCCACCCCCCAAGAAACACAGTTGGAGATGGGAAGGAAATCCAATGCTATTTTCTCATAACTCCTTTTCTTTTAGTTTGAAAGCGCTTTTTCACACAAGCCTTCCCTGTTTAACAAGTTTTGGCAAACGTATCCATCAGCGGAAGAGGTGTTACAGGTAATAGCTAACTTTATGTTGAATATTGCGTGTAAAGCTACTCTGGATGTCGTAACTTTGCTGTGCTAAGCCTTGCAGGTAGCTGGTAATACAGACTGATTTTACTACAGTGGTGAAATCTAACTAAGACCCCTATGTTTTCATGCTGTTCCAGGCTTGGGGTATACAAAGGTTTGGACCGGAAGTAGCAACTTAATTCTACCTAGAAAGAAAAGCGAATGGGGCGGAATTTGCGTTTTTAAGCTTATTGTGAATAATTTCAAGGGCTTTGTGCAGGTATTCTAAATAGCAGTAGCAGATGAATCTGAGGAACCTCCATTTTACAGCTGCTGATTTTAGTCTCTGCATGTTTCACTGTTTGTCAGAAGCTGTTAGTAAAAATTATATGCATTTCAAATTGTATTAGTTGATTGGGGTAGACAAAATGTTCCCTTCTGGGTGTTTTTGACTACACATCACATCAGCCCCAGCCAGAATTGCCAGTTATCAGGGATGATGGGAGTTGTAGTCTAAAAAAATCTGGAGGGTGCCGTGTTCACTTCCCCTGTAGTAGGCTGGTCCAGTTTACTGGTTTCCATCTAAATGGAAGCAGAAAATGAATTGTGACGTGGGTGATACTTCATGAATAGTAATGTGTTTGCTGACTTGTGCGTGTTCTCCCATTTCCACCTTTATTTTCCCTTTCCTAGAGAATAAAGTCTGGCGAGAGTTTGGAAGGCTCTTTCCAAGTTATTAAATGCCTTAGTAGAAGGCCAAGAAGTTGGCCCCAGTGTGTTGAATTAGCAAGATTAAAGTTTGAGAAATATTTTAATCATAAGGTGAGCATTTGAGATCTGTTTCAATCTGGTGGCTGATGCTATGATTTCTTTAAATTGTCAATTTGCAATGTGCATTTAATGCTCATTGAGCTGTTGTCTAATCATTTTAACACGAGGGGAAGACCTCAGTAGTTTCACTAGCATTGGATTATCTTTTATCTTGAAATGATGTCAGTTGTATTGGTAGACACACTTTTCTATAAAAATCCAAATAATTCTCATTGATTTTCATGTAAATACAACATATAACTACAGTAACTTGTCCAGTGGTACATTCTTACTAAGTTTCATATGCAGTAGACAGTACACAAGCAATATTTTTATTTATGCATTGTCAATTCAAGTATCCTCTCCACAGAGATTATTGTGTTGTGAGTGGAATAAAAGTATATCCTGTCTCATTTATAATGGAAAAGAATGGAAGCCAAGTCTTGCCAAAGTAGTCTATCTTTGAAGTGCCTTTAATTACCCTTCTATGGCAAGTAAGGCATTCCGATAGAGCTACATTTGGTAGACATACTTTAATTCCTTCAGTTCTTAGATACGGAACTCAAAACAATTTTGCATAGGGACGAATTTGCCAGAAAGTGTTTTAGAACTGAATATTTTAATGGCTAATGAGAATGCTTTCTACCTTTCTGTTAAAAACAAGGTTGGCTTTAGAGCAGCAGAATGAATTGCAAGGTTTCGGTAATGTAAACATGTGCTGATGTGTGTTATCTCACTTCATTGAGAGTATTTCTTCCCATCTAGGCACTCCAGTTACTTCATTCATTTCCCATAGACACACGATTAAAAGATGGCAGTAAGTACAGTAAAAGTTTAAATTAATTTTGATATGTTTGATGTATTTTTAACTTCAATCCTTTTAAGATTCAAAATGCTTTCTTTCAAACCACCAGGTTTATTTTGGCAGTCACCAAAGAGACCACCTTTCCCGATACAGTTTGATATCAACGATCCTTTGTGAGTAAATCTCTCTCTTTACACTATTGTTATTGTAAGAGGCAAAGAACTTCACATGATCTGTTTGTGGGCATATTGATACTCATATAAAAGGTGTGTTATTAGACGATCTCTTCAAAGAAGATGTCCTAAAAACCTATATGGCCTTTAGAATAATCTATTGACTCCTCTAATCTGAAACCCACCCACATCAAATAATGTGTAACTTTGTGACTTGTTTCCTTTCGCCAGCAGTTTTTTCTTTGAGTATTTGCCATACATCAAACTTCGGATATCTTCATGAGAGTTGCCTCATGTGCATGTTTGTTTATGCTGCTCCCACCCAACAGTTTTCTTGTTGGCACTTTCCACGCAAAACTCCATTTCAACTTTAGACAGCATTTTGGGGATTTGCTGTCAGCATCTACTAAGAACGACAGTTCGAATTTAACATTATCAATTCCTGAGCAAAATAGATATTGACTGCACATTTCTACTTCCAAGTCTTACATTACCCCTTTCTGCTTTCTGACAACCAACATCTCCATATGGCAAACCTTCACTGTGCTTCCAATCTCTGTGTGATCCACAGTGAGCTCTGAAGGATCCCTGTAGTGTGGTTCTGCATTCCTTCAGAAGCAGTGCCAGGGCCTGCAGCTCGTAATCCCTCCTTTTGCTTCATTTAGAAGGAGATAGGAAGTGCAAGCAGTCTGCATTTTGGGTCAGGAATATTAGCACTTCCTGGCAATGCCAAGTTCCTAAAGAAGGTTCTCTGCCACTCTTATTTTGAACTATCCAGTTCTGCTGCCTCTGTTTGTCACTTTTATTTTTCATGTGTGCTGCATATTTAGCAGGCAGCTTCCTTTAGTTCTTGCTCCCTCTTGCTCCCAGCTTTGTGACTTCTGCCAGACTCTTCCTTATAGCTTGAACAGCATCCTCCTCTGTTAAGTCATATCATTCTGCACCTCCCATCTTTCCCCAGCTCTTTCTCTTCACTTTATAAAAAAGAATTCATCATAATTAGATGGGTGAACTCTGAACTCACACTTCCGCATGCTATACATTACAAAGTACAGGTAATTCCTACGTATATGTTCATAGTTGTAGTCTGAAGGGATTTGCTCTGTGAAATTTCTCTGAAGTAGGTGTATTCTGAATCTTTGCCATTTAAAAGCAAACATGCTAAGCAGGTAAGCGTTTTCTCAAAGGCAACCTTGCCCCCTGTTCTTTCAGCCCCTCTGCTTCAACTGCTCAGTGAATTTCTTCTCCTTCCCATTGTTAGCTAGGTTTGAAGTATATCTGAATGCAGGAAAATGGAGTAAAAACCCACCCCGATCTCCTTTTTCCTCCAGGCACTACAGCTTCATATTGAGTACAGCAAAATTATTTGCAGTTATTTACTGTATCCCTTTTACAGAAAAGGTAAGCCTTCAGTTGGAGGGTGTAGAATTTGCACTGTTTGGCTCTCTGTGTTAATTTTTCAGAATCATTTGGTAAGTGAAGCATTTTTGTTACAAAGGGAAAATATGCTTCAAAATCCAACTTTTAGACAAAGCATTACTCCTGCTACTGGCAGCGACTGAATCTTCAGGAATCTTCAGTATGTCCAAAGATGCTTTGAATAAGTTATGAGACCTATATCCCACCTCTATGAATTATTCTTCCTGATATTTTACTTTGATAGAATTCTTTCTTGCAATGTATTTTGGCAGATGCATTGAAATCTAATCTTGTTGCCTGGATTATTGAAATTTGTGTCCTGGCCCATCTCTACTTTTAATAATGCACTTGCAAACTAACTTAAAATAAATGCAAAATTGACTTCCCTTTGTATATATTTATGTGTCTGGTGTAAAAGCGATATCCATTAGTCCATCAGTATTTATTCGTTCACATGCATTTTGTTTTAGAAAATGTGTCTTATTTGGAATGTGTGCAAGGTATACAAGGTTCAGCTTTTGTAGAAAAGTTTGCTAGGAAATGTTCATGAGCCACGCGCTTGATAAGTTATAGGTTCCTTCGATGTTTATTGGGATAAGTGGATTCTTAATTAGTTTTGGCTTAAAGTTGAAGAGCAGAGGACATGTGGTTTCATCCATTCATGCTAACTGGTGCTGTTTTAACAAAACACAGGATATGTCAGAAGAAACTATTTTAAAGATCATTTCCGGACTGAGGATTCAAGAGTTTCGGCCTTCTAACAAAGTAAGCTCATTTAAATAGTGTTCCTCTTCACTACTCCCCTTTTCTTGATGATCCGTTTTTTATTCATCCTATGCATGATGTTCTATAGGCTGCTTTCCAGTTCTCCAGTATTGTCGCAGTTGCCATGAACTCACTGCTCTCTCTTGGCTTCTGGCTTACCTTTATAGGGCGGCTGTAAACAATATGACCATGTAATTCAGGCATAGGCAACCTCGGCCCTCCAGATGTTTTGGGACTGCAGTTCCCATCATCCCTGACCACTGGTCCTGTTAGCTAGGGATCATGGGAGTTGTAGTCCCAAAACATCTGGAGGGCCCGAGGTTGCCTATGCCTGATGTAATTTGTGCCAGGGCTTGGAATACTCTAAAGCAGGAGGGAGGAAGCTGTGGCCCTTTAGATGTTGTTGGACTCCAACTCCCATCAGCCCCAGCCAGCATGCCCAATTGTCAGAGATGAGTGGAGTAGTAGTCTGGCAACATCTGGGTGGACACAAGCTCCCCGTCCCTCTTCTACAAGTGTTTCCATACTAATATTTAGCATGCAAATATTTTTAGCTTTTCGCTTAAATGATTAAATGATGCAAGAGTTTGTAAAACTAACTTTAATAATACAAAGTAAAGTATATTTCTTTAGTGTAGACCTGGTTTTCTTAGCGCAAAGCCCCTCCTTCGGTGATATAGTCTTAGGAAGCATGTTTCCAAAAAATTTTGGAGACGTGCTGGAAATGTGCTGTTTGTGCCAAACCCCACATTTACAGAAAGTATTAGACTCTGTTTAAGTGCACATGCAGTTCTGCCTTAAGTTTCTAATTGTAGGCTCATAGGTTCCATCTATGTTTGTACTGTTGATTTTTAGACAGAGTTAATAAACTGCTTTAGTATCGCTCCAAAATGTGGTGTTTTAGAACAGTTGTGGGTCACTTCTGGCCTGTGGACCTGATTGGGCCCAGTAAGGGTCCCAGCTTGGCCCATGAGGCCATATTCCTGCAAGCCATGCTCACCTCTTTTCCCCCTCCCTCATACTGGCACATGATCTCAGATATAAGACTGGAGCCTTTGACATAGCTGCAAAGGAAGAATCATGAGAGTCTTCAAGGCTTGAAGTTGCTGCTTTGTGAATTGCAAAGCACAGCTCTGGGGTGTAGCTGATCCCTGATGAAATTTAGGCTTGAAGTTGGTGCCAGCCAGCTAATTGGCAGTGACTTAAAGCTTGCTTGGATCATCTACACCTGGGATTTTTTGACTGGAAACTCTGGAATGTAGCTGGTCCAAGTAGGGCTTGAAATTATCAGCAGTGTTGTCAAGCCCCACTTGAATTGGCTGGGGAGATGTTCCTTTGCCGTGCCTCTTGAGTTCAAGCCACATTGCAAAGGAAAAATGGGTCATCTGGTGTCTAGGTGATGACAGGTGAGTGGCCCCGCCTGTCAAAGTGGCTGCCAGAGTGGGGGACCTCAGGATCCAGGCCACCAGGCTGAAAATGTTCCCTCATTTTACATTTAAAAAAATAAATAAATGTCCAGTAGCACCAACTAAGTTTGTTCTTGGTATGAGCTTTCGTGTGCATGCACACTTCTTCAGATTATCATTTTACATAATATTGCAATTAAAAAATACAGGTTTTCTCTATTTGACTAAAACGTTACTTATTGATGAATAACTCAATTTGCTTCAATAAATCAAGGTATCGTACAGAAATAGATTCATACACTCACATTTATTCTATTTACTTTTGATGTTCTCAGGTTGTACAAACAGATGAAACGGTGAGGAAACCAGATCCCATTCCAATAAGCAGTGAGGATGAAAGGAATGCTGTACTTCAGTTGGAGACTGCCATATTGGCCAATGAAGCTACAAAAAGTGAGTATTAATTATTAGATATTTATTTATTTATTTATTTTATAAGTCGAAAGTTACAATACAATACATTTCCAATCAATATATTTATATTAGATCCTTTTAGCTCAGATAGAACTATTAGCTCAAATAGAATCACTCAAAACAGAGAATATCAGCATCAGCACATTAAACTCACAACACCCTGAACAGATAAGCTGGGTAGGTGGGAATACAAGAGACCAAGGAATATAAGTAAAAGGAACCCAGACCACAAAACGAAATGAACTGTTACTTAAGGCCAAACATATCTAATGGTGGCGCCAGATGAGCCTCCCTGAACCCAGTACCAAAATGGGCTAATATAATCTACTCACAAGATGGAGAAGGCTTTAATTGAACCAAACTAACAATGTATTTCATAAAATTGCATTGCAGGGTGTTGGACTAGATAACCCTTTAAAAAAAAAAAAATATTAGTTTTCCAACATATATTTATAATATCAAATCACAGTTTATCACATATTTTCTCTTTTAGACTTCCTTCAGCCTCACTGATCGTCATCCATTATTCAAATTTTTAATTACACATTTCTTAATTTTTGTATTGCATTTTATATACCCTCTCCCTCATATTTTGTTCTATTACAATATTTCTCAAACATTCACAGAGCTTCTTTAAAACCCACTAGCGTTATTTGCTTATCACGTATACATTCCAAATAATCTGTAAATTTTCTCCAATCCTAGATGAACTTGTGGTCTTGTAAATATCTAATCTTCCCTGTTAATTTGTCCAGTTCTGCATAATCCATCAGCTTCATTCTCCATTCTTCTAGCGTCGGTAGTTGTTCCTGTTTCCATTTTTGGGCCAATAAAACTCTCGCTGCTGTTATTGCATATTGGAAAAGTTTGCAATCCTTTCTATTTATTTCAATTCCTACTATTCCTAAAAGAAAAGCCTCTGGTTTCTTAACAGATGTATATTTCAACATCTTTTTCAATTCATTATATATTAATTCCCAGAAACCTTTAACCTTCTTACATTCCCACCACATATGGACTAGATGACCCCTTGGCACTCCTTCCATTTCTATGATTCTGTGAACTAAAAGACCACAGATTCCTAAACAATGAATTAATTTGTTTCCAAACAGATGATTTACAAATGAAGGAACTTGCTTTTGAAAAGGATGACGACAGTAACGGGCACATAGACTTCATTACAGCAGCTTCAAATCTGCGAGCCAAGATGTATAACATCGAACCAGCAGATCGACTCAAAACAAAACGGATTGCCGGAAAGATTATCCCTGCCATTGCAACTTCCACAGCGGCTGTGTCTGGCTTGGTGAGTGAGGGCGCATTTTTTGCGGTTGCTAGCTTCTCTGCTGGGTTGGCCAAAGGTTGCAAGGCAGAAGGCTCTCTTCCTATTAGCAATGTTAGTTTGTCATGGGAATAGGAGGTAGTCTCTTTTTTAAAAAAGTTTTTTATTTATACAACAAGAAAAAAAACACACACACACAAATACCAAATTACACACAAATTGCAGTGGTACCTCGCAAGACGAATGCCTCGCAAGACGAAAAACGCGCAAGACGAAAGAGTTTTCCGTTTTTTGAGTCGTTCCGCAAGACGAATTTCCCTATGGGCTTGCTTCGCAAGACGAAACGTCTTGCAAGTTTGTTTCCTTTTTCTTTAAGCCGCTAAGCCGTTAATAGCCGCTAAGCCGTTAATAGCCGCTAAGCTGCTAATAGCCGTGCTTCGCAAGACGAAAAAGCCTCAAGACGAAGACACTCGCGGAACGGATTAATTTCGTCTTGCGAGGCACCACTGTACAAAAATAACCATAGACACATAATTTTCTTAGCAAACAATAAAACATCTATTGGTCTTAACACTAAAGACCCAACCTCCCGTCTATTCCATATTTCAAATTCATATTACTTTTTGCCATTACACGCTTTTATCATAATTAAACTTATTCTCAATAAATCTAATTTCTTATATCTACCTTGCAAGTATTACTGAAGTTCCTCGAATGCTGCAACAGAATTTAAACTACTATATTTATTTTTCAGATAATCTTTGAAAACCTCCCATTTTGAAACAAATTCCTGTTTTGATTTATTCTTTATTTTTCCTGATAAACCATCTAATTTGGCATATTCTGTCAGCTTGAAGTTAGTCTCATTTTAATTCTTCACCTTAATTTTCCTTTGATGGAGACAGCGTGTCAGCTGTAGGAAAGAGGTGATATAAACAATTTATGGGGTGGGAAAATGGAAACATTTGCTGCAGTTTTTCCTGGTTATCACATATACCTTCCTAACTGTTAATGGGGCACACTGTTGGGTTTAAATTCAGAGATTTTTTTCTGATCTTCCAGACTGATTCCAGACTACTTTGGTTCATGTTGCATCTTGTACAGATCAGAACAGCTACATCTTCTTTAGTTCTTTGTTTGTTAGCTACTGCAAAAAAATTTCCAATTCTTACATTTCTTCCCTAGGTTGCTTTGGAATTGATCAAAATTGTGGGTGGCTACCCCTTTCAAGCATACAAAAACTGCTTTTTCAACTTGGCCATTCCAATAATTGTCTTCACAGAAACAGCTGAAGTGAGAAAAACTGAAATAAGGTAAATAGCACATATGAAGGATTCAGCAATGGGTGTATTCAAGTAGCAGATTTTGGCAGGTGGTGTATCTGGGATAATGACTCCTCCTGGCTATACAGGCAGTGTCAATTTGACACCCACGAGCGTGGAAATTTATAGAAAAGTGACCCGTTTCCTCTTTTGCTATGCTTTGTGGTGGGAAGCTTGTGTTCAACCTTTTAGTTATTAACTGATAGTAAATGATTGAAAAATGTGCTGCAGCACAGTGTCTTGGATAAAGTGTTTTACATTCTTGCTCTCTGACAGAAATGGAATATCTTTTACAATCTGGGATCGATGGACTATTTATGGGAAAGATGATTTCACACTCTTGGACTTCATAAATGCTGTCAAAGTAAGCTATTTGTGATAAATAGGCAGTAGAAAGGAGGAGATAGTGTTGCTGTTTTTCATTCTGGTGGACTGCAGTGTGGTGTACGGCCCATATAATTTACTACTTTACAAAAGTTGTAATCCATTCTGTCTATGGAGGTTCATGTTCTGTAGCATATGGAGTGGGGAAACATGTCAGGTCTACTTCATTTTTTTACTGGAACTTTTGGTTCTTCATTAAGAACTGCCACCTAGCATCCACAGGCAGAAAATTCCCAGTCCCCTGTCTGCCTCCTCTCCAGATGGTTCTGTTTCTCTTCCCTCATTTCTAGCCTTGCTTTTTTACTGTTGTGTGTCTTCTTTCCTTTTGTATTTGCTTATTGTTGTATTGGTGAGTTTAGACTGTTTTTGGAGCATTTTCAGTCTCTTTTCCTTCACACAAGTCCTTCTCTCGCTTTCCCCCTTAAGGGTTGTTTTTTTTTTGGGGGGGGATATTCTGGTCTCCTGATTTTATTTGGGGTAACAAGAGTTGTTTTGTTTTTTCTTAAGTGCAATCTGTTGTTGTTTTTTATAAATTGTCATATACTGTGTGTTACAGGAGAAATACGGAATTGAGCCAACTATGGTGGTTCAGGGAGTTAAAATGCTTTATGTTCCTGTAATGCCTGGACATGTCAAAAGATTAAAGCTGACGTAAGTATTAACTAAATAGTAAAGCACGATTCTTCCCAGATCTTGTTTGGTGCATGCTCTGTTAGCTTGTTCATTGAAGATCAGATTCTGAATGCAAGATGTTTTCCAATTCACCACCCTGGTATTTTGAACAGCATTATTTTAAGATTGAGAGCACTGCTGGCATGGCAGGTGAGAGAAGGGCTAGAGAGGAGGGTAGCCCAATATTATTTAAGCCACCTTCTATTCATCTTGCTAGTCACATCCCATTGCCATATCTCCTCCTCTGCATACTGAATCACAGCGTCTTGCCCTTCCCAGTTGCATCCCTTGCCCAAACACATGACAAAAGCAGGACAAAGCAAGAAATGAAAACTTAACCCCATTCTCTCCCCCCTCCTAGCTCCACAGTTCATAAAATCAACTTTAGCTATCTCCTTTCTAGACCTGTGGTGTCTTGGAATGCAGGACTTGCCAGATCCAGATTCGTTGCATCTTTAACAAGTTCTCTCATATGGCTTGCAATTTGAATTTGTTTGTGGTACTTCAGGAGAGCTTGGTTCATTTATGATGTGCTGCTGATACTTAATTTTTGTCATGTAGGATGCAAAAACTTGTGAAACCAGCAGCGAATAAGAGGTACGTGGACCTTACAGTATCATTTGCTCCAGAAACAGATGGCGAAGAAGACTTGCCGGGACCACCAGTTCGTTACTATTTTGCCCACGAAAATAACTGATGCAGGCATACCTTTTACAGCATAGCAGGACCACATGAAAGGAGTGTGGCACCATTTTTTAAATGGTACTATATACTTGGTGAAGCCTTAATTCAGAAACAGAACAGTGGAACTTTGTGAGATGTACTAAGGAGCTCCATAGCAAATCGGACTTGCAATTTCCTTGTATGTAGCATTTTCATAGCTATCTATACCTAAGGAGGACTGGAAGCTTGCTGGAAATGATGGTTCTTTTTGAAGAAAACACACTTATTAAGCACTGCAGGAAGACCAGAACTGCAATCATAAAACCTGATCACAGACACTGACCATTAAAGGAGGTGGCAGTTGAGATTTGAAGAAGCTGCCAATTTATACCATCCTAAAACTGATTTCCTTTTGTTTTGTTTCATCTTGGCCCCTAAGCCAGTTCATCCCGCTGACGTTCATTTCAGTAATACATATTCCATTTCGCCTGAAATGAGTGATTAACAAAACAGTTTAGACAGCCACATTTAAATAGTCCTGTACAAAATATACTAGGAGGCAGAGAAACAACTTTGGCCATAGTCTGTATGAAATGGCAGTTTGCCACATATATATCATGGCCCATTTTGCTCATCTGTGTAGCACTTGAAGGGTAATGCTGTTGCTTATCATCTTCTCTTCCCCTTATTCCCCTCCATGCTTTGCTAGAGAAGTAAAATCCACATTCAACATTGTTAGAGCTTTTTAAAAAATCACCAGGTGTCTACAAAGGCTTCAGACTGTCTCTCTAAAGTGAGATCCTTGGTTACATCAATATTTTCTGACATTATGACATACAGTTTCTCCGGTTTCGTATTTCTAAAGGCACATGAGTACCAAATACATTTTTCCATAAATAGTTGGAAAATAGTCTTAAAATGTAATTAATGCTACACAAATGTGTTTCCCCAAATATACAGATCATAGTTTATTATATTTTGTTATAGTTTATAATATTTGATTTGACAACTGGCTGATTAATTTATTTTAACAACAAATATTTCTTATGGCAGTGGGAGGTGGGAAGATACACTTGTGACAGTGGGGCGTGGAGGGGTGCTGAAGCTTTTGTTTATGTTGCCATAGTGGCAATAGAGGTGTATATTTCAAATAAAAGCTTTGATCTTTATGCTTTAAATACTTTTGGAAAAGGCAAAGTACCGTGAGCTCAGAAAGCTATAGAAGATGGGTAGAAATAATAATAATAAAAAAGAATGGCTGTCATGAACTTCCAGTGGAATGCAATGAGTGTTTTTCACAATCTGGATGTGATCATGTCTTGCACTAGCATTATTATTACTTATTTGTCTGTGGGGTTACTAATCAGTGTTCAAAAGTAAGAACTAGACTACCTTTGCATTTGCAAAATTGCATTTGATGTCATACATCAGTAGGCATGAAACTGAAGAACCTTTTCCAGCAAGTCTTCCTTGCAGACCTTACAGTATAGAAAATTACAGAACAGGTAGAAGAAACAACACAGAGATCTCCCTACCTGTTGCGCAGCCCCTTAGTCTTATCTTGAGGATTATTCTTCTCACATAAGTGATCTCAGAGTGATTTCAGTTTAAGTAATATAGATAGATGTGTACACACACAGAGAGACTCTACACTTCCGCAGTTCATGTTATCTGTGAATTTATTTCAGTACATTTTGAAGTGGGAGTGGGGTTTGTGTACACAAGAAATGATGTACAGCCAAAGCAGTTATGAAAACTGCTTTTTGTCTTTTTCACATTAAATGATTTGAAAACATACAATCAAAATGTGCATGGCTTTGTCAATGGTTTCTAATAGGATACGTTGCCGTATGCAGTGTGTGGATCACTGAAAATGCTTTTATAACTAGCAGTCCATGCAGACAACCGGGCGCATCATTTTAAGGTGTGTGAACCTGAGATAATGCATTGATGTGGGTGGGTGTATATCATTCATAAGATCATTCTATAGCCAAAATACCTGGGCAGGAATAAATTCTTTAAGCCCCTTGTATTCCACCTGCATTTGGGCCCATTTTGCAGGTGCGAGCCAGGGGTGAATTATACATACACGCTTTTGATTTATGGGCCCCTCTAGAGAAACATTTATTTCCAATAGTGCACTTGTACCTGGTTATGTAGGGAGAGCAGTGTTTTTCTTGGGCACTCCCAGTTACTTACATTTTTCTACACAGGTTGGCTATTTTGCCTGTGCCAAGATGCCCTTGGCTGTGCCATGCGCCTCCACAGGAAGCTCTGGGCCAGACAGGATACATTGGCAGCTGGAACACAACAATCTTCTTATTTACCTACGTTTACAATTTTTCCTCATCCAAAGTATATTTTGGGGCGGACACAATTGTAACACTGTTCTTACCTGGTGCTACAGGAAGGATTTTTTTTATTTTGACTATGGCAGACCAACACGGCTACCTATCTGTAACTGTTCTTACCTGTCACTTGTGAATGCTTAGAAGGGATGGGGGGGGTGAAGGAGAGGGAAAAGCTTTTGATGTAAACCAGGGGTCAGCAACCTTTTTCAGCTGTGGGCCGGACTATATTTTGAAAAAAAATATGAATGAATTCCTATGCCCCACAAATAAACCCACAGATGCATTTTAAATAAAATGACACATTCTACTCATGTAAAAACACCTGGCAGGCCCCACAAATAACTCAAGAGATACATTTTAAATAAAAGGACACATTCTACTCAAGTAAAAACACCAGGCAGGCCCCACAAATAACTCAGAGATACATTTTAAATAAAAGGATACATTCTACTCATGTAAAAACACGCTGATTCCCGGACCGTCCACAGGCCGGATAAGAAGGTGATTTGGCCGGATACGGCCCTCGGGCCTTAGGTTGCCTACCCCTGATGTAAACTGTATAAAAACCTGGAGATTCTTTTGTTCTGGGTCTTGCCTGTTTCGCTGCGTGACACGGGGAGACGCTGCTGCGGCAGATCTTTTCTTTAATAAAGGTCAGGCATTGTTTTGCCTCTTTGATTCAATTTTGCCCTGGTTGCCTTCCGTTCTTTCTACCGAGGATCTGCTTCTCTAATTTCCCATAAGGAGCCTTCAGGAAGCGGGATTTCACATCACTATCTAGGTATCTAATTCAGGTGGGTAGCTGTGTTGGCCTGCTGCAGTAGATATATATATATAAATTGTCTAATAGCACCATGTGCATGCACACGAAAGCTCATACCAAGAACTAACTTAGTTGGTCTCTAAGGTGCTACTAGACAATTTTTTTTAATATATTTCCTTTTTTAAATTATTATATAATTTTATTGTTTTGCTTTAAACAAATACATATAAATATAGACAACCAAAATTACAAAAGAAAATTCCTTAATAATAATAATCATAATGAAAAAAGCTAAATAATTAACTACAAAGAATATCAAAGTACATGGCATAAAACATAAGCCACTATGGGAAAGAAAAAAGAAAAAGGAAAGAAGAAGGATGAGAGGGGGGGAAAGGAAAAGGGGGAAAAAAGGAAGATGAGTATATATATATATATATGTGTGTGTGTGTGTGTGTGTGTGTGTATATATATATATATATGCAGGTTTTGGTGTCCTCGGGTGTCTTCCCGTGTAAAAGTTGGGGTGTCTAGGCGACGTTTCGACGAGGTCTCACTCGTCATCTTCAGGCTGGTGCTTTCGGCTTCTTGTTACTGGAACAGAGCGGGATCTCAGTGTTTGAGTTCCTATAAATACTGTAGAGGGGTGTGGTGTATTGCCTCAAAAGTTCTGGGCAGAGGGGAAGTTCCCAGGCTGTTGTTCTTTTCTTCTTTTGTTCCTTAATTACTTGAGGGATATCTTGAGTGATTTATTGAGTGATATTCTGAGTACCACTTAGGTGGGTCATTAGGTGTGGATTAGTTGCTAAAGCCTTCGTGTCTTGACCTCTTGAATTTGTGAAGAGTTTTTCTGGGAAGATGGCTGTACTGCATTTAGTTGTGCTTTGGCTTGGCTTCGTGTATAGGGGCGAGCTGTGGTTTTGTGCCCTGTGCCAGCCAGATCTGTGTAGGGATTGCAGGGGGGTGCAGCATCCGGAGGTGCCACTATGGTTTGGTTACTGGATGGTGTCTGTAATTTATCTGTGGAGAGGGTCTGGGTTTGGGTCTGGTGTGGTTGATTGGTGGTGGCGTTCTGTGTGCCTCTGGATCTGGTGTCGGTTTTTGTGGGGAGGGCTAATTTCCAGATGTCTGGCAGGCGGGACGTGTCGTCACGCTTGTTCATGTTGTGAGGGTGTTTCTCTATCTCGATGGCTTCCATGATTATTCTCTTGTGGTGATGTTCCATGTTAAAGAGCAATTTGGAATCTGCAAAATTAATTTCGTGTCCTGTTTCTTTCATGTGTTGGAAAAGAGAGGAAGATTTTTCTTCTTTTTTGACGGCATTCTTGTGTTCTGCGATACGTGCATTTATTCGAATAAATGCACGTATCGCAGAACACAAGAATGCCGTCAAAAAAGAAGAAAAATCTTCCTCTCTTTTCCAACACATGAAAGAAACAGGACACGAAATTAATTTTGCAGATTCCAAATTGCTCTTTAACATGGAACATCACCACAAGAGAATAATCATGGAAGCCATCGAGATAGAGAAACACCCTCACAACATGAACAAGCGTGACGACACGTCCCGCCTGCCAGACATCTGGAAATTAGCCCTCCCCACAAAAACCGACACCAGATCCAGAGGCACACAGAACGCCACCACCAATCAACCACACCAGACCCAAACCCAGACCCTCTCCACAGATAAATTACAGACACCATCCAGTAACCAAACCATAGTGGCACCTCCGGATGCTGCACCCCCCTGCAATCCCTACACAGATCTGGCTGGCACAGGGCACAAAACCACAGCTCGCCCCTATACACGAAGCCAAGCCAAAGCACAACTAAATGCAGTACAGCCATCTTCCCAGAAAAACTCTTCACAAATTCAAGAGGTCAAGACACGAAGGCTTTAGCAACTAATCCACACCTAATGACCCACCTAAGTGGTACTCAGAATATCACTCAATAAATCACTCAAGATATCCCTCAAGTAATTAAGGAACAAAAGAAGAAAAGAACAACAGCCTGGGAACTTCCCCTCTGCCCAGAACTTTTGAGGCAATACACCACACCCCTCTACAGTATTTATAGGAACTCAAACACTGAGATCCCGCTCTGTTCCAGTAACAAGAAGCCGAAAGCACCAGCCTGAAGATGACGAGTGAGACCTCGTCGAAACGTCGCCTAGACACCCCAACTTTTACACGGGAAGACACCCGAGGACACCAAAACCTGCATTCCTGTACCCGTGAAAATCTACGAAAACATATATATATATATATATATATATATTTCTATGTATCTAATCTCACCTTTCACGGGAGGAGGAAGTTAAGGAAACCTCTATTTTTAGTAGGAGACCTTGAAGATTCAATTCATGGTTTAATTTGGTTATTAATTATCCCCCCCTTTATTATTATTGTTATTTTTGGAAAATCAATAAATTGATATAGATTAAAAAAAATTGTTATCTATTAAAAAAGAAGATTCAACCCCGCCGGCCGCATCCCCCCCCCGCATTTCTCTAGGGATGCCCTTTCCGCCCCCTTGCCCCACGGCAAACCCGCAATATCGCCTTCCGCGCGCGAGTCTACAGAAAAACGCGCCGTAGCTCTTTTCTCGGGACTGGGGGCGGGACTGGGGAGGAAACCGCCTCCGCCTCTCGGTTTCCTCCCCTCGCCGCTGACCCCGCCTCCTCCGATGACGCCACAAACCCGCCCGGCCAATGAGCGGCCTCCTCCCCCCAGGCGAGTTTTTGAAACGGGGTTGAAGGAGAGGAAAAGTCCCGCGCGGCGGAGGCGGCCCCTCCCCTCACGGCTGCCCGAGCGCCGCCGCCATGCACTCCCTGGTAAGACGAGGGGGGGGGAGGGGGGAGAGAGGGGGTGGGGGAGAAATGGGGGGGCGGGGAGGGGGGTAACATGGGTATCTGTCTCCCCCCCCCTCAAAAAATCGAGGAAATAATTAGAAATCGATAGTTAAATAACTGACCAATCGCGCGCCCCTCCCAGTATAAATCCTGGCTACGCCTCTCGTGAGGCGATTTCGCTCGCCACAGCCTTCAGTTTCGCCTCAGTTTCGCCCCTCGTTTCTCCCGACTAGATTCGAACTGTAAAAGTTCGCTTGACGTAACATGGAGCTAACGAACCTATGGCGGTTTCTTTCTTTTTGGGGGGCCTGCCAGTGGTTACTAGGACGTCCTGACTTCACTATGGATCTATCTCCCTATCCACCCCTTTTTCTTTTATTATTATTAAACTGTGGGTCCTTCGTATTTTAGGCAGAATGCTTCCAGCTCCAACGTTTTCATTCTGCGACCTGAGCAGATTTAGTTGCAGTAAAGTTGGAAGGGAAGCTGGGCCAGCTCTTTGAAAAGGGAACAAACGTGGATTTTGGTCGTGTTTACATTTTTAAAAACAGCCACCAATATGGACAGGTGGCATAAAATAGCAAGTGTCCCTGAGACGGTTCATATATATATATGTTTATATGTATATGTGTATATATATATATATATATATATATATATATATATATATGTTCATATATATATATGAGTACCATCATCATATATGAATAACTACATATATCATGAATATCATATATCATGAATATCATATACATATATCATGAATATCATATATCATATCATCATATATGAATAACATCATACAGTGGTGCCTTGCAAGACGAAATTAATCCGTTCCGCGAGTCTCTTTGTCTTGCGGTTTTTTTGTCTTGCGAAGCACGGCTATTAGCGGCTTAGCGGCTATTAACGGCTTAGCGGCTTTAAGAAAAAGGAAACAAACTTGCAAGAACTCGCAAGACGTTTCGTCTTGCGAAGCAAGCCCATAGGGAAATTCGTCTTGCGGAACGACTCAAAAAACGGAAAACTCTTTCGTCTGGCGAGTTTTTCGTCTTGCGAGGCATTCGTCTTGCGAGGCACCACTGTGTGTGTGTGTGTATATATATATATATATATTTGCTTTCGTAGATTTTCACGGGTACAGGAATGCAGGTTTTGGTGTCTTCGGGTGTCTTCCCGTGTAAGAGTTGGGGTGTCTAGGCGACGTTTCGACGAGGTCTCACTCGTCATCTTCAGGCTGGTGCTTTCGGCTTCTTGTTACTGGAACAGAGTACTTCTTGTTACTGGAACTTGTTACTCTGTTCCAGTAACAAGAAGCCGAAAGCACCAGCCTGAAGATGACGAGTGAGACCTCGTCGAAACGTCGCCTAGACACCCCAACTCTTACACGGGAAGACACCCGAAGACACCAAAACCTGCATATATATATATATATATATATATATATATATATATATATATATATATGTTCATATATATATGAGGAACATTTTGTCACTAATTGTATAACAAAAAGGTTTAGTAGTGGTAGTAACATCATAGACTTTTAGTATCAGTTTCGTGGTGTGTGTGGAAGTCATTATTTAGTAAATTTGTACTAGATCTGGTACTGAATCCAAGGTGCATCTGGAAAAAGCTCTGTGTTCATTTACTGACTCATCTGATTTTTCTCCTAAAATATTTACATCGGAGATGTAACAACCCACCTCATCCGCATAGAGGGTGATGCCCACTTCTGAGAGTTTGTATTCTTTTGACTACATTGTGTTGCCTCATCCTGAAGTTCCAGTCGCATAATATATAATCAAATGGATAGCAGACATTCATACCTGGTTCTGCTTGCCAGATTAAATGTCTTAGAAGATTTACCATCAATTGAAAGTATACCAGCTGAGTTAGTATAGATTGTAATGTATGCCAAAACATCTTTCTGTCAGAGGCAGAGCAAGAAATAAAAAGTTCGTCGCTGAGACAATGTATTTAGTACCCTAGGTGAGTCAAGTTATTTTGGCACCTGACGTGGAACATCCCACAAGTGCCTCCCTTCTCCCGTGAAGTGAAAATACAACAATAACTAAAGAAATAACTTGCTGCCTTTTCATGACACTTTAGCTGCCATAAGCAGCTGCCTTACTCTGCCTAACAGCAAGTCAGGTCCTATCACTCTTCAAATACAGGACGGCTTTTTCAAACTGTTCATTACTGAATGTATAATTTTACTTCTTCTATTGAAGCTGGCACTTCCTTCACTTTGATTATTCAAACTTCTGCTGTTTGTGTGCAAGCTTGAGTTGCCTTGATTATGAAGGCAACTGAACTGATTATGAAGGCAAATGAAGGTTCTGAAGAAGTGTGCATGCACACGAAAGCTCATACCAAGAACTAACTTAGTTGGTCTTTAAGGTGCTACTGGAAGGAATTTTTTTATTTTGACTATGGCAGACCAACACGGCTACCTATCTGTAACTTG
Organism: Podarcis liolepis; assembly: GCF_965112155.1. Taxonomy (NCBI): domain Eukaryota; kingdom Metazoa; phylum Chordata; class Lepidosauria; order Squamata; family Lacertidae; genus Podarcis; species Podarcis liolepis. The sequence continues at coordinate 50,673,906 of NC_139573.1, forward strand.
CCTTGATTATGTTTTGTATAGCTTCGTGGCATATGATTACTGCAATAAATATTGTCATTTTCAAGAAGCATATTCATAATAATTATTTCTTTTTTGTCATCAGAATCACTTAAAAGATAACTACAGAGCAAGATACTGCAACAAACAAGGGTAATTAACTTTTGTTTATTAAACTTCTATTATTCTGAAGCAACCAAAAATGTGGATAGCTTTCCAGTAGTTAAGTGTGTCTCATATGTCAGTACAGTGGTACCTCAGGTTAAGTACTTAATTCGTTCCGGAGGTCCGTACTTAACCTGAAACTGTTCTTAACCTGAAGCACCACTTTAGCTAATGGGGCCTCCTGCTGCCGCCACGCCACACAATTTATGTTCTCATCTTGAAGCAAAGTTCTTAACCTGAAGCACCATTTCTGGGTTAGCGGAGTCTGTAACCTGAAGTGTACGTAACCTGAGGTACCGCTGTATTTCATATCAGCCAGGATCAAAAGAACTGTGCTACTAATTCCACACACCTAAGAAATTTGATGATTGATCTTGTGTTTCTTGAAGATATCCCCACTCCTAATGAATAGTAAACCACTTTTCAAATAGAGTTCAATCATTGCATATCCCATCATGAAATCAAATCACTGTTGTTTGACTGCTTTGTATAATGCAGCATTATCAATATGCTGAGAAGGCAATATTTGCAGGTTGGAATAATTTTTGAAGTCACTCATATCATTTGTCTTTCCCCCCTGCCAGTCCAAATAAAGTTCCTGATATACAGCAAGGAGAAAATGTATTGAAATATATACAAGACTGCTTTACATGTAAGTTACCTATTTTGTGAATCGTTTACAATGCAGTATGCAATATGTGAACTGTTCTGAAAAAAAATAGTTTGATCATGATTCCACAAATTGTGGATGGGGTTGGTAGTGAACCATTATTTTCGTGTCAGCTATAAAGTTCAATCCCACTGCAGTACAGCTTGCCACAGTTTCTGAACCTATCAGATTCTGTAGTCAGAACCACGGGCCAAATCCACAAATTCTTCACATCTTGTTTGTACCAGAACGTATACATGCACTGTGTTTTTAAAGCTGTTTTTTTAAAGGGCTGTTTTAAAGGGCTACAGTACTTTAAATTCCTGCCCATGTGTCACAAAAGTGAAAAAGAATTCCACATTTCCAAGAACAATAAGATTTATGGTGCCTTAAAGATTGCAGTATGTAGGCAATCTCATAGGCAATTCACTTGGTTCGTTAATAAATAAATAAATCTTAAATGCTAAATTAAATACAGGTAGTGAACATTTTGAGTGGGATTTGTGTTCCTGATCCCCACATGTGTCGGCAGAGTGCATGTAAGCCCACTACGCCCCTATTATACCCCTTTCTGGCCACTTCCAGCGTTGGCATGATGTACACATCAATTGGGTGTGCCTGAAACTGCTGTTGCCTTTATAACCGAAGGCAAAAGTGGATGTGCTTGTAGTGGTGTAGGAAGACATGAATTGGGAGCGTCTCTAAGCTTTCTAGATCACTTTCTCTCTGATACTTGTTAAGGTTCTACTACTATTGTTCAAGATGTCACGGTAAGCTATGGCTTAGAGAAACATGAATAAGTGTGTTCTCCTGGACTCATATGCTTCCTTCCCCCTCTTTCAGCATGGCCAGAAAAATAAATTTGGCAGCTCCTGCTTTTAATTACCCATGATTTATCATCAACTAATTCATGGTCTGTAAAAAGCTGCTCCCTGCTGCTGTGCTAAGAGCCTAGTCCTAGGGACAATGAGATGTACCCAAACCCATTAAATCAGGGGGCTTGCTGAGCTATGTGTAGAATTGTCCCACAAGCTTCTTGCCACACAGTCGTATTCCTCTTGAGGAATCTTACTCGTTTTATTTTGCACTCCTGGCAGGTTGGCAAACACAATTTTGAATCCCTTTAAATGGCATTTTAGCTTAGGATATTTGAGCCCTTTCTAGCTAAAAGAACCAACAAGCGGGTACTACTAGATTTTTCTTCTTAACCATTCCCCCCCATCTCTTTAGCTTGTGCAGAGGAAAATACAGTATGCTCCCCAAGCATATCATGTTGCTCATCCCCTTGCTCAGACTTCAGTCAAACTCTATCTCGTGGGAGAAAGGTAAGCTGTTTCTCTTTTTAATATGGCTTTTTTGTGATTGTCCATGTAGCCATGCATGTTATGCCATTTAACATATCCAGTCACGTTTGGTCAGCTGAAGTTGAAAAAGTGACACTTCTGTTATGCTGCTGGTTTAAAATTTTCTTTTTCTTTGTTAACCCGTGTTACTCAGACATGGGCATGGTGTTATTGGTGGTTTATTTGATAACATTTCCCCCTTCAGCCCATATGAGCTAATCTGAGAGCCCATATGAGCTAATCTGAGGGAAAAGTGATTTGCAGACCAGAGCCACTGCTGCCTTAAAAAGAAAATCCTAGCTTCTGTTCTGCTCTGCTCTGTTGGATTTGTAACATCTTTAATGGGTGCTGGTGCTGTAGGTTAAACCACAGAGCCTAGGACTTGCCGATCAGAAGGTCAGCAGTTCAAATCCCCGCAACGGGGTGAGCTCCCGTTGCTCGGTCCCTGCTCCTGCCAACCTAGCAGTTCGAAAGCACGTCAAAGTGCAAGTAGGTAAATAGGTACTGCTCTGGCAGGAAGGTAAACAGTGTTTCCGGGCGCTGCTCTGGTTTCGCCAGAAGCGGCTTAGTCATGCTGGCCACGTGACCCGGAAGCTGTACGCCGGCTCCCTCGGCCAGTAAAGCAAGATGAGCGCCGCAACCCCAGAGTCGGTCACGACTGGACCTAATGGTCAGGGTTCACTTTACCTTTAATAAACTGAAGCTGAATTCAGACAAAACTGTGGGTGAACCATTGACCTAGTGTTAGTATCATGATATTGGTTTCACAATTTTTGACCTGGCAATATATTGTGACTTATGATACGTGTGTGTGCGCTATGCCTGACAAAAAAAGATAAGAAATGTGGCAATAGGTGACTCTTTTGGAGTTCCACAACTCAGAAGGTGCTCTTGCTAGTGATCTCTACTACCTCCGTAACTTACCACGTCGCTTAGACTCATGAAAAATTGGGACAGCTCCTTGACTACTGCAGGAGCCATGAGCTCCTTGAGCTGTCCACAACAGCATGGGTGTTCACACTGTGTGTGTTTTCTCCTGTATTAAGATTGATATTGTATAAGATAGCCAGCATGATTTAGGCAGCCCAAAACTCAGAAACAACATTTTATTTGTGAAGCTTGTTTGTACTGTGTTTATTAACAGTGTATTTTTCTATTATGTTGCCGTTTTGATTGTCAGGAAGAACAGATAGAGCCAGAACCAAGTAAGATTAACTATGTGCAGAATGTATTTAATACCAACATCTCCTTACCATCACCAGAAGGAAATGACAGGATTTCAGGTGGGCAGCATGATTTTTCAACTGGTAATCATTTGGGTGAGAATATGAAAACGTTGGTCTTTTGTACGTTAATGCTACCAAAACGTTCTGAAGTACAAAAAAATTGAAATTAAACATAGATCATTTCCAGATAATTTGAAAAGTGAATGTAGCAGTTCTGATCTCTGCTATGTTTCCATTCCCCATGTAAGAAGTGAGGGAAGGGGAAGAAAGATGAGTTTTATTATAAAAAATGTAGGGATTTCAGTCCAAAATTTCTGGGGGCAAGGAGGTGGGGAGGGAGCTAAAGAACAGAACAAAAATGGAAACGGAGCTGTCAGGAAACTGACATCAGAGCAACCAGCGAAGGAGAGGCTCTCGGATTCTGCAGGGGAAGGAACAAGCACTAGGGGGAGACGCAGCTTGATGGAGGGGGAAGGAAATCAGAGTAACACCAAGGAGCCAGGAGAGAAAATGGGAGAAGAGGTGGAAGGGCTCCGGGATTCTTCCTTGGAAGTCAGTGAGGAGAGCCCTGGTCCTCCACTACCCACGCCCTCCTTGCGCAGGAGACTCCCGCGCAATGAGAGACGGAGACGATTGGGAGTCAAACAACTCTTATGCTGGCAACGGTTTAAGAAACACCCACAGACAGACTCTGCGAGCGACTGAGGCAGCCACGCTGAGATGGGCTGTGCAGTCAGGACGGTTTAACCCAGGCAGCCAAGCTCCAAAAGGGGACAGTTTACGCACGAGTAACTCCAGACCATTACAGGAGCACATAAAAACCATGTGAAATTTTGGAGGACAGATTGAACAGAATAACCCACTTGAGTACAAATGTTCAGGTCTGAAGTTCCAGTTCACACTAAATACCTTATTCTGTATGTGTGTGGAATTTTAGAAATCCTTCAGTTGTTCATTATACAGCTTACATAGGGGCCATGTGTAAACTGAGTTACCCCATAACTACAAAATAGCCTTTGTTTGGGGTTTCACCTGAAGTCTGAGCATCTATCTCAGAAGGTCAATCCTTTCCTGTATAAACCCGGAATCTGTCCGAGGTGATGATCGGGGGGGGGGGGGGGGCTGCCACATTTGGAAGTTAGGTGGCTCGCTGCAAGAGACAGGTCTTCTTCACTGCTGCTGCTTTTTCAGTTTCTATTGATGTTGGCCTATCTGTTTCTAGTCTGTGATTTGTTTTGATATTTCATCTTTGCATTATATTAAAAATGAAATATAACATGCCCTCAAGCCCTGTTGATAGAAAACCTTTATTGAAATATTCCAAACTTAATTGGAAAACAAAACAAAATGCAGCGGTACTTCGGTTCTCGAACGGCTTAGTTGTCAAACAAAATAGCTCCCGAACGCCGCAAACCCGGAAGTAAGTGTTCCGGTTTGCGCACGTTTTTCGACGCAGCTTCCGCTTGAGTGCAGGAAGCTCCTGCAGCCAATTGGAAGCCGCGCCTTGGTTTGCAAACGGTTTCGGGAGTTGAACAGACTCCCGGAAGGGATGAAGTTCGAGAACCAAGCTACCACTGTAGCTACTTGAGGCATATTTTCCTGGAAAGGAAAAAAAAAGGTAACCTTTTCTCAGATGTGGCCAGCTAGGTGCAGCGCCTTTCACCCCAGTGTAACTTCACTTGATCTGAACAGTAACCCCCTAGTTGATCTAAACAGTAACCCCCTAGTTGCTCCCCCATTGCCTATTTGGCTATTCAAAGTTCCCGCCAACTCTGGCATCCTCCTTCCTCTTTCTCATAGTGCAGAGACTGTATACCACCCACCACTCAAAAGATGACAGAGCTCATCTGTCAACAGCATCACCTTGTCTCTTCAGGGCATGCAGAAGCCTCAGTGATGTTTTGAAATAAGATGAGCCTGTCCTTCTGAAGCACACCCCCTCAAAAGGCGGTGGGAAGGTGTGAATAATCAGTGGTATACTTTCGGTTAAGTGAGACAGTTTTAATCATCATTGCAGCTTTAGCTTTTAAATATGTTTCAATATACACTGCTCTCTTGGAGGAGAATACAAATCCATTTTTAAAAAATGTAGTCACAACGAACATCCTTTAAAAATCAGTAATGAAAAATGTCTGGGCAGGCAATGTTTGGCTGATAATAGTGTGGAATAAGAATAGTTCTTAGGTCAGAAATAGTAACAGTTATCACTATTCTGTTTATTTGGTTTGTTCCACCATTAAAACAGATGCGGCAACGTTAAAAGGTGCTGAAACACCAAGCAGTGAGCATGCGGATTCCATAGATGAGGATGTCCCAGTGATATTCGGAATACCTGCTTTCCTGAATGAGGACAAAGAGAAATCTCATAGGGAAATGTAAGTTCTGATGAAAGTGAAATATTGTGCAGCAATATTTATGTTCCCACTTAACATCACAAATGGCTAACTTCTATAGTATAATTGAAGGCATACATGTATGGACTGGCTTGGAAGAAGGACTTGGTTTTGTCTGTAATGGTGCACTGGGTTTCAGAGGTTGTTTCAGAGTATTGAGATAAACCTGGAAAACCAAAATATCAGTGTGGCTTAATTCACCCCCCCAATTTGGTTGTATCTTTATTTTTATTTATTGGATTTATATCCTACCCTTCCTCCCAAAGGAGCCCAAGGTGGCATGAAGAGGCACCTGATAAAGATTTACAGAGCAGCACAGATGCTAGAAAATCTGAGGAGCATCATGCAAGGAAAGAAACAAAGGAGCTTTCAGCATGTTTTTCTATCTCTTCCTGTCAAAAGAAAATAGCAGAGTCTGTAGCATCATTAGACGCCATGACAAGATCTTCTAAAGAACGGTGAGATAAGTTTTGTACTGCAAGCATAATATCACTGTATTTTAGTTTTGTGTAAGGTGTTTGAGCATTTGTAATTTGAAACATAGCCACCAAATTATGTTGGCATCCATCTGTCTCGGGAAACAATGGGGTGTGCCTCTGGGGGTGAAGTTAAATCACTGAGTTAAGAGGAGTGAAGTGAGGTCCCTGGGGCACAAGCCTGGACATTGTGTATACTGCCCAGGCAACAAGACCTACCCCCCTCGGCCTCGTTAATGTGATCCAAAAGAAAGCAAAGACATTTGGCACTAGCTTGTCATTTATTTATTTATTTTATTATTTATTTTATCTTCCCTTAGGGGTCATGTCCACTACATGTGGAATTAGGTTCCCTCATTTTGTCTGCATCTCCAACACATATTGCTGATATTTATTTATTTATTTATTTATTTATTTATTTTGGCTGATTTGGATGGGGTCAGGTACCATCTAAAAATCAGATAACATGTGGTGAAATTTAAGTCTTTCCCCATAATTTTCCTCATTTTTCATCTTGATTGGATAGCCACAATTGTGTGCCCATTTCACCTTCATCTCCTAGTCCTTAAGGTTCCAGTCCAGTAATAATCTGTGTGGTTTTGATAATATATTTGTATTATTTAATATTATCTTTTTTAAAAAGTCCGCTGTCTTTGTGTCAAGTCCATTTTTTTTTAAAAAAAATATCTTTATTGAGTTTATAAACAAAATAATAATAATAAATCCTCGTGGCTGGCATGTTCCTTCCCTTTTTTTGGTCTGTGGTCTGGCCCCTATATGGTGCAAAGATCTCCTGTAGCTTCCCTTTCTCTAGGGGAGAGGTCTGGCAATGTGTAAGTTCTTTGGGAGATGGATATGATGGCAGTTTTTCTTTCAGGTCTCTGTGCAGGCATGAATATGGGAACTTGCACAAACCAGGGACTCCTTCCCACATAGACCATCATCTTTTTGTCTGAGATTAAGGACCTCAGATTATGCCCCAGAGTTTTATCTCGGAAGCCGTCCAGATCACACTGTGCTACTTAATAGCCAACTAAATACCACCTGAAACAATTTGGAGTAATTCTATAAGGGTTGTTGTATCCAGTACTGTACTCTCGCACTCCCACCTCAAACTGTAGAGCAACCAAATTTGTATTTTGTAGAGCTGACCTGTGCAGCTTATTCTTTTAATTCCTGTATCCATTTCCACATAATCATACACACAGAGACCCAAAAGATGACAAGTAGCTTATCTATATAGCTGAACTGAATACCTCCTCCCAGTTTTAGCTCTAGGAAGTTAAGAGATGATACCCTATGCTGGCACAAGGTCCCACTACGCAGCTGCACAGAGGACCACTCAAAGACCAACACTTTCTGATAAAGAACCTATGCTTTTCTTTCCTTAAGGAATCTCATAATGTTAAACATTTCCAAATTGCCTGAGGGATTGTATTTTTCTGATCAATAGTGGGAGAGGTCCTTTGGTATTCTTTAGCAGTGGAAGCTGCTGAGTTTTCCTGTTACTATCAGGCCCTCAACATTGTTTTTAATATTAATTATTTGGATATATATATGCAGAAACTTTTTAAAACTTGAAGCAGATCAGAAGCCAGGGTTCCTGATTTGTGGACCTAAACCTTTTGAAGTTTACTTACAATTATACAATATGAAATGGTTGCTGATTTGGAAAATATCTGGGTGTATTGTCAAAACAGAAGCATCTCTGAGAATAACATTTGGGGTATGTGGGGTTGTTTTGCTTTCTTTCTTGCTGTTGGTGATATGTAAGCAATCAAACACCTACCTTTCCTTCCTAGAAATACAGCCAGTATAGAGCCAGAAGACGAGTGCGAGTTTGTTATAGAGGAATCATTTGGATTGAGTTCTACATCCTGGATTTCAACATCCCCAAGGAACAAAAAGCAACAGAAAGTCAACTTAATATCTGCATCGTCTGAAGGGGAAAAAAGAGCTAAGCAGCAGAGTGCCAGAAGACAAAATAAAAGGACATCAGAGAATCTTGTTACACCAGCGCCAATAAAGCAAAGCAAACCGAAGTTAATGAACACTGCTGAAAGAACAGTTAACGGAATGCAAAATGATTCAAGGACTAATGAAAGAATCGCTGTGGAAGGCGGCCGCTCGCCGCTAACTGTAAATACCATCCAACAAGTCAGAAAGCAAACACCTTCCAAGAGTAAGTCATCTGTCGGTATATGCAATGAGGATTGCCAAGTGTCTGCAAGGGGAAGCCACGCAGGGGACCTTCTGTTCTTACAGGAGCAGGACCACGATTTTTCATTGCAGCCACAGGCCGTCGTAAGTACAGCCCAGAAGTCATCCCAGTGTAAGCGATCTATGAAGCAGAGCTGCTCAAAAGTTAAGCCTTTGGTGGTATCGCGTGATGAAGGCTGCCAGGATTCTGCAAGTCCTTTAGAGATGCACTCAGAACGGATTCACTCTTCAGGCCATGATGTTTTGAAAGCGCCATCGTCTGCGATACGTACAAGTGAGCAATTACCTTCCAGTAAAAAACCTATGAAACAAATACATTCAAAAAGGAAGCCATCGGTAGAAATTCACGAAGATTATAGGCAAGAATGCACACCTGCAGCTGTGTCCCCACGGGGTTGTCAAAAGTCTACAGACGCCGAGGATCCTGCTTATTTTTTGGGGGGGAAATTATCAAAGCGCAAGCAGTCCATTACACATACAGCCCAAAGGTTGTCACGCAGCAAATCAGCTAAGAGGCGAAAGCCTAAAAGAACGCTGTCTCGAAAAGATTTGGAAACCCCAATGAGTATTGTTAAAAGACCTAGAAGGAAAAAGAAGGTGCTGGTTTCAAGTGATAGCTCTGGAAGCGAGCATGGAGGAGAAGAACAGTGTGGTGAAGAGGGCGAAGCCACTGGAGGAAGTAAGAGGGTGCCGGTTTCAGAGCAGATATCAGAAAATGAGAGTTCTGAAGGGGGTGGAAGCCCCTGTGAACCAATAAGCGAACCAAGGAAGACGTTGCCACGGGAATTAAGACCGACTTCCTTAGCAAGTGCTCAAGAAAGTGGAATTGCCTTCTACCAAGAGGATTATCCTGAACAGTATGTGGCAGAAAAAATATTAAATACTTCTATGGAACGAAAAAACAACAATACGCGTTCCTTGCAGTAAGTGCTTTCATCCATTTATGTTGCATGTTAATTTGACTCCGGGGGTGTATAAATATTAAATCAATACAATGGGCCCTTCACTTAGGCACAATTTACTAATCAATCGTGATCTTAGGCGCATGGCCCAAAAATGAATAAAATAAGTAAATGGGGGGGGGGTGAGGGTGGTGGAACCTGCCACAGAAAGAGCTTTTAAGTCCTTTGCCTCACTTACTGGGTTCTGGGATGCTCGCAGAGCCTTCATGCCTCCTTCCTAGAGGCCAAGAAAAAAAGTGTTACCTTTCCTACCTGGCTTTGGGAAGGTGGCGCAAGGGCTCTGGGAGTGAATCTGGTAAGCAAGGTGGAGGGCAAGGCTAGCTTCAGACAAGTGAGGGTGGTCATGTAGGGGTTTTTTTGGAGGGGGGACGGTCCTGGCTTTATTCAATTTTGCCTTTGCTCATAGAGCCCACTATATGTTCTTGCTGCAGTTGATGGTGTGTAGTACATGGGTTGTGTTTCTTCCTTTGCCTCTAACCTAGAATTTTATAACCATATCCAAATCGGAGTTTCAGTCCTGCAGTTCACCCTTGATGCCTTAGGCCATGTTTAAGGTTATGAAAAGCAATAGATTTGAACCTAGGGCAAAGTTGCCGTATTTTTCGCTCTATAGGATGCACTTTTCCACCTCCAAAAAATAAGGGGAAATGTGTGTGTGTGTCCTGTAGAGCGAATGCAGGCTGCGGGGCTAAGCCCAAAGCCAGAACAGGGAGAGGGAGCACTGCGCAGCGCTCCGTCTCGCTGTTCTAGCTTGGGGTTAGCTGCGCAAAGCCACCGCAGGACAGAGGGGTGAAGGCACTGCCCTGCTGCCCTGCGGAGGCTACAAAGGCTGTCCCTGAAGCCTCAAGCCTTTGGAGTGCAGCGGGAACTCGCGCTGCGCTCCAAAGGCTTTGGGTCAGCGAAAGGAACCCGAAGCCTTTGGAGCGCAGCGCGAGGTCCCGCTGCGCTCCAAAGGCTTCAGGGATCTTTGAGGCTGGCAGTGGGGGAAAGCAGCGCTTCCCCCCACCGCCAGCCCCACAAGCTCGGGGGGCAGCGGCAAGGCTGCGCGCAGCCTTTGTGCTGTTCCCCGACCTGCTCTTTGGGGCTGGCGGTGGGGGAAAGCAGCGCGGTGGGGGAAAGAGTAGGTTGAAAGGAACATGAAGCCTCCGGAGCCCAGCGGGAACTCCCGCCACACTCCAGAGGCTTCGGGTTGCCTTCACTGAAGCCTGGAGAGCGAGAGGGGTCAGTGCGCACCGACCCCTCTCGCTCTCCAAGGTAGTTGCCTAAAGCCTCCAGAGCGCAGCAGTAACTCCCGCTACGCTCAGGAGGCTTTGGGTGAATGCACCTTGTTTTAGAGGGGGAGAATAAGAACTTTTTTTTTCTTGTTCTCCCCCTTCTGTTGTCCGGTGCGTCCTATAGAGCGAAAAATACGGTAAATACAAGAAAAGTTAAATACAAGTCCACTCTAATAGCTCTTGATAAGTTAACCGTTTCTTGTTGCCTGTCACCTTTTTTCTATGAAACACTTCTTGTTTCTACATACAGTTTATTTTAGTATGGTACTTTTAATTTGCATAGATAAATTGTTTTGATTTTTTTGCTCTCTAAGGATTTTACCATTGTTCTTTTCCTTTAAGTGGCCCTGTTTCTAAAATTAAAACTTCTTCAAAACATCAGATTGCTGTTAACAGGGAGGATTCAACATCAGGTATGGCTTATTGATTGGTCTGATATGCTCTTTGAGTTCCTTTTGCTGTATATCTGTGTACGTAATTGTAAACAGACACATACATGTATGTATTCTGTGCCAGTAAATGGTGCTTGTGTCCTTCAAGCAATAATTGCTTGTTCCTTGATGAAGCAGTCACAGGCCTAATCCTGAAGAGGCAATTGAACTACCACAGCCCTAACATTCATGTTTGGCTTCGCTTGCTTTGTGCTGGCCTTCATTGTGAGGTAAACATTAGCCTCTCCTTTGAGCATTCAGTACAAAGTTTTCCAACTTCCAGTGTTTTCCTGCAGTCAATGTGACTTGGGCTAAATGCATGCCAAGTCCCAGCTTTTGGGGAGGTTGTGGAAGAACTTTTAACCATGTAAAAGGTAAAGGGACCCCTGACTATTAGGTCCAGTCGTGGCTGACTCTAGGGTTGCGGCGCTCATCTCGCTTTATTGGCCGAGAGAGCCGGCGTACAGCTTCCGGGTCATGTGGCCAGCATGACTAAGCCGCTTCTGGCGAACCAGAGCAGCGCATGAATGTGCCATTTACCTTCCCGCCGGAGCAGTACCTATTTATCTACTTGCACTCTGACATGCCCCATCGCGGGGATTAACCCACAGCACCATGACACCCTCCTTAAAACAATCTATTTTCCAATAATCTGGACCTCTTGGATTAAACGTGTGCCAAATAGCAAGGCTATAACACACTGAAAAGTACTCACATCATTTTGGTGCCCCTATGAATGAGTCGGTCATTGAAACCCAGGGCATCATGTAGAGCAAGTGGGGATGATCAGGTCCTCTTCAAATGTTATACAAAAATTACTGTCTGGGACCAATGGGAGCTGTAACTCAAGGACATACGGAGAGCACCACATTGACTACCCCCATGTAGAAAATTATGTAAATCAGTGGTGGCAAACTGCCAACATGTGGTTAGCACACTGGTTAAAGATGGACCAGAAGATCAGGTAGATCCACAATTGGTTGGAAAATGAGTCAAACTGTGCTCACCAATGGTTCCTACAGGGCTATGTTCTGAGCCTGCTACTCTTTAATATTTTCATCAGTAATAAAAGGGTAGAAATTCTACTCCAGTGGATGGCTCAAAGCTGGGAGGTAAAACTGACTGATTTTACTGTGTTCTGTTGTGGTTTTGATTATGATTTTATTGTTCTATGGTTCTTTCAGTTAATTTGTGTTAGCCCTCTGCTGATTGGAGGGAGGGTGGGATATTAAAAATGCGAATTAATTTGTATTTTACTATTTAGATGAATCTGAAGACTTGGAAGAGGAGCAAGGTGTAACTTATTTAAATGCACTGAAGCGCAAAATGAGTAAGATTTCTTTATTCTTAAATGAAGACTGCATCAAATGAACTCTGATCTCTCTGCCTGCAAGATGGCATGTTAAGAAGGCCTATTGCCAGTCTTAGAACTGGGGAGATAGATATATAGAGAGAGAGAGAGAGAGAGAGAGTGCTTGCATGCATGCATTTATACTGAATTGGTGCCAGTGATGGCTGCTGTGGCAGTTCACTTAGTCAAACAGCATGAGGACACTGTCCTAGTGTCCTATTTCTCACACAGAGGGCTGGGATCCACCAGTGGGCCTTAGACTGCTTTCAGGTTGGCTTCAGTGCCACAGCTTGCCTCATGCCGCCTCACTTTCCTTGGTTAGGCCAACGTCAGTACCAGCAGCTCATTGCATGCTGACTAAAGGTGGTCAGGAGACAGAAACTGGTGAGAGGTGTCAGTTCTCTGCAGGCAAAGGGCCAGAGAAGATGTTTCCACCTGCCACCTGCTTCTAGATGGCTCTGCTCTTTTAAAGTTAGGCCCACTTCATCACCCTTAAGGAATACATGAGAGGACAGTGCAAATACTGATTGAACTCTGTAAAAAATGGTTAATACAATATGGGGTGGGAGGAACTCTCCCCACAATTGTGTAGCGGCTGTAGTTTTGGACCTTTGAGTGTGCAGATATCGTTTAAACTGCTGGTTCATAAAGTTTGCTAGCTGACCTTGACTCTCACAGCCTCTCTAACCTATTGCAATGTTTAAAGTGGGACTGGAGGCAGATATACTGATCCAAATTCCATGGGTGGAGGGGAGGGAGGAATAAAAATAAATAATAATTTTCTGACACTGCATTAAACTGCATCTATTATTTTAAGCCGCAGGATTATAAAGTGTGTGGCAGGTCCAAACATTATTTTCATCTTTGTATGTGTGTTCTTCTGCTTCTGGGTTTTTACCCAACCTAAATCTGTTTTTCATTACCTGTCTTGTTTATTAGTATTGCCTTCCAACACGCCCAATATTCGCCGGACCAAAAGAATGCGTCTTAAACCATTGGAGTACTGGCGAGGAGAACGCGTGAAATACAAGATGAGACCTTCAGGTGTGAGGTTCTATACAAAGCTCATATATGTTATCTGGTTGTGGCAAATGCAGTGCAGCCCTATGTTGTTGTGGGAATGCTTTAAAAGTAAAAGTCAGCTCAGTGTAAAAAATAAATATTTACTTTGCCATGCATGGCATTGTAATTTCTTCTTTTTATCTCATTTCTATAGCCCTATATGTTAGTGGCTCCCCTTGTGTCAGGAAGGGCGGTGGAGAATGTTTTAGCTCTGCCCCTTCTGTTACCTCACCATGCCCATTCTTGTTGCCATACACATATTGGAAGGCAGACTTATCTGCAGCAGGGAGCCTGCAGGGCTCATGTAGTTTCTCTGTGTTATTTTGGACCCTGGTGATAGAGGCTTCTTAAGTGGCATGGTAACCTGCAGGTGGCACTGTGGTCTAAACCACTGAGCCTCTTGGGCTTGCCGATCAGAAGGTCGGCGGTTCGAATCCACGCAATGGGATTCTAGCTCTTGCCAACCTAGCAATTCGAAAGCATACCAGTGCGAATAGATAAATAGGTACCACTGCGGTGGGAAGGTAAACGCTGTGTCCGTGTGCTGTAGCACTCGTCATAGTGTCCCGGTGCACCAGAAGCGGTTTAGTCATGCTTGCCACATGACCCCCTCAGCCTGAAAGTGAGATGAGCGCTTCACCCCATAGTCAAATTTGACTGGACTTAACTGCCACAGTGCGGGTGGCGCTGTGGGTTAAATCACAGAGCCTAGGACTTGCTGATCAGAAGGTCGGCGGTTCGAGTCCCCGCGACGGGGTGAGCTCCTGTTGCTCGGTCCCAGCTCCTGCCAACCTAGCAGTTCGAAAGCACGTCACAGTGCAAGTAGATAAATAGGTACCGCTCCGGCGGGAAGGTAAACAGCGTTTCCGTGTGCTGCTCTGGTTCGCCAGAAGCGGCTTAGTCATGCTAGCCACATGACCCGGAAACTGTACGCCAGCTCCCTCGGCCAATAAAGCGAAATGAGTGCCGCAACCCCAGAGTCGGTGCCCTTTACCTTTTAACTGCCCAGAGGTCCTTTACCTTTTAGCCTGCAGGACCACATCAGGCTCCCCAACATTTGGAAAGTGGCAAGGGCACCACTTATTTTATTTCCCCTTTATTGAGTGTTCCTCTCATGTTGCTTGCATTTGAAAACCACATGGACTTTGAGTGCTTTATAGCATTCTTCAACATGTATACCAGTGCTCTTTAAATATTTTGAACTCTGGCCACTTTTACACTTGCTCTATTGCCCTGACCCTCCCAATATATTGGGAGATATCTCTTGAGCAGGCAAGTACACAAAATGCCGCTACAGCTTTCATTTCTGCACAAGAATAAAGTCTCAAGCTGTTTCTTCTCAGCTTGGTAAAGAGAGAGTTAACAGCAGGCATGCAACTCTCACTCTTTAGATAAGCCAGAATTTATGAACATATTTTTAACCCACAAGCATAATTTCAAGATCTCATTTTATTCTAAAGACATCAGAAAGCATACAGCTTAATTAGCAATTTAGGTTTTGGTAACATGTCTGTGTAGTGCCTACAAAGAGTAATAGTTTATATTTGATCTTATTTCCATTATCAGTTGTCAATATTATTTTTACTTTGATGATAGTGTGTTTAATCAAAATTATTGTGAATGTAATAAAAAATGAATGCAGTAGCTAATAAAGCTAACATAAAAGAGAGGCGGTAATGATTGAAAAATCTGTGTGCCTCCTGCTTCAAGAAGAAAATTCTTATTTGTAGAAGGGAGCTAGAATGGGAAACTAACACATTAAAGTAAAATGGAGTCTGACTACAGGAGTGTCAAATGTGGAATGCTCAGACAGGGCTCAATTTGCCACAGATAGGAGCCATTTTAAATCCAGAAAACCACCCCATAAACTTCTTCCCTTGCCCAATATCAGTTTGAGAGGTTTGATCAAGGAATTGTGAAATAGAATCCTGGGAAGAAGCACTTGGTAGTGAACTGTGTCTCTTGTAAGACATCCTAATGGGAGACCGCTTTCTTCATTGGACTTGATAAGAACTAATCTGCTAGTGGTTCACCAGTTATTCCATCATTCCTTGATTCACACAAATATAATCTAAGCTGGTTATGAGAAAGGATTCCTAATATTAATTGTTATTTCAGGTGGCTTTGTAGTCGATGGGGTAATATCACCTGAACAGAGAGAACCTAGGAAACGAAAACCTAAAAGGACAATACCTCTTCTGGAGTTTGGTATGATAATCATTTATATATGTATATGGGGGGCACTGGAAAAAAATCCCCAAGTATACTTCATTAGATAGCAAAGGTTCAAATGCTACTTTTAGTATTAACATCTTATTGTATAGTATATTATGTGCACAAATGGACGGATGCTGGTCCTGACCTTGTGACACTCTTTCCTTTTTTTAAAGAAAACTTCCAAAGGATAAATACTGCACATCATATGCTAACTGGTGTGCTTAATTAGAATATGGATGTAATTTTTGCTTTGGCAGATAAAGATAGCTATGAAACCTCTTCTCTACTAATAGTAAAGATTAATCAAAGGAGTCACTCTGTAGGCCTTGAGCTTTTTTGAGATTACCAGAGCAAAGGCCTTAACAATATTATGAACTTACTTGAGTCAACCTGCGGTAAATTCACAGCCCTTCACTGTCTTAAGATCCGCTTTCAGTGACCCACAAATAAGTTTGCCAGTGCCAAGCATATTTCTTAATCATAGGATCTGCCTCAGTCCAAAATACGAGGTTGGTGGGGGCACATCTCTTAACTTTTTGCTGGGCTTTGGCAGAAGTAAACAGCCTCAGTGCTTTCAAGTAGCTCCTAAGCTCTGCACAAGTACAGGTATGAATTCCTGATCAGAAAAGAAGCAGTGACTTAGGCAACCTACAGTTAGAGGAGGATTTCATGAGACTTGCAAAGAACACTTACAACCTGCATGGACTTAATCCTGAAGAATTTGTTGTTGTTTAGTCATTTAGTCATGTCCGACTCTTTGTGACCCCATGAACCAGAGCACGCCAGGCCTTCCTGTCTTCCACTGCCTCCCGCAGTTTGGTCAAACTCATGCTGGCAGCTTCGAAAACACTGTCCAACCATCTCGTCCTCTGTCGTCCCCTTCTCCTTGTGCCCTCAATCTTTCCCAACATCAGGGTCTTTTCCAGGGACTCTTCTCTTCTCATGAGGTGGCCAAAGTATTGGAGCTTCAGCTTCACGATCTGTCCTTCCAGTGAGCACTCAGGGCTGATTTCCTTAAGAATGGATAGGTTTGATCTTCTTGCAGTCCATCCTGAAGACTATTTATTCCAAAAGCTCACATTAGAAGGTTGTCAGGTAGTCAGGTTGACTGAATCTTCCAGCCCTGCCTCTTGCGTAACCACTATGATCTGGGATCCAATTCTGTTTGTACTTCTGTTTTGCAGAAGTACCCGACGACTCAGCTGTTTCCTTAAAAAATCTTTCTCAGCCAGCTGTTGTGTTTGATAAAGATACCAATAAAGAGGTTCTTCTAGGTGAGTAATGCGACACAGGTTTAAAGGTATGAATAGCAAGTACAGTCATACCTCGGGTTAAATATGCTTCGGGATGAATATTTTTGGGTTGCACTCCATGGCGACCTGGAAGTAACTGAGTGCGTTACTTCTGGGTTTCGCCTGCATGCGCAGATGCTCAAATGACATCATGCGCGGAAGCGGCAAATTGTGACGCGCGGACGCGGGTTGCATTTGCTTCAGGATGTGAACGGGGCTCCAGAACGCATCCCGTTCGCATCCAGAGGTACCACTGTATATTGAAAACTTGCTCTGTGGCCGTTTCAAGAACCATGATGATCCTGCATATACTCCTCACTCCCACCCCCACGCAGAACTGCTTGTATCATTCCTTTGCTTTTCATATTTCACTTTTTGAATACAGTATACTTACCTTAAATATTACAACTCTCTGATTTTGCCATTGACTGCAATGCAAACTTTCAGTGCGCCGCAGAATTTTGCATGATTACCTTTTGATGAAGCAAGCAGGTTTTTTGCATACGACTAAGATAGCACATGTTATATTGCAGTGTACATTATCTGACCTTGTCATCTCCTATGAATATTAAGTCATGTATTTATTTTCCGGTTTTGTAACAGACTGTGTGAGCAGGAGTAATTCACATTTGCTTTTCATCAATGATGAGACGGTGTCCATATACAAACAGCTGAATACCCCTTTCTTTTCTGCCGGCAAACTGATACTCAAGCCATTAAAAGAAAAGGGATTTCAGTATTCCCACACAGATACACTGGTGAGTATACCAGAAATTGTATATGTTTTTTCATTATGGAATTGTTACGTTCTCACGTTTTTTCCTATGTATGCTATCATATTGGTATTTTACCAGTTTTGTTAATATTCCCACTTGTGAGATGGAGCAACTGTTTTTTCTCAGTTGTCAATCTACATCAGGCATGTCCAAAGTCTCTTTTGGGGGCTTAATTCCGCCCACTGGTCGGTTCAGTCCGGCCCCTGTGGCAGTTTATTTTCTGGAGCAAAATAAAAAAACAACAACAACTTCAGTCCTAATAAAAGGTTAACAACTTTGGTCGGCCCTCACGGCCCTTCACTTCATCAAATCTGGCCCTCTTTGGAAAAGAGTTTGGACACCACTGATCTACATGACATGTGCATTTCTGTGGTAAAGTATCTCAAGGCTTTGCAGGGCAAAGAATGTACCGGGACGCTTGTATATATTATGAAATCTTAAATGATTAAACAATCCTATAAGCCCAAAACACCTGCTTACTACAGATGCTGCCCATTATATTTTTGCTGATCCTACTGCAGACACAACAGAATTACATACCTTGGAGGAGGCTGCTTGCCGCATCTCTGCATGAGTCCTTGCTTTGGGCTTCCTTCCAGTCAGGAGGCATGTTTGATCTAAACAGCGAGTTTCATGGAAAAAAAGAATTGGGCTTTTAATGAAATCGGGAAATAATGTTCCTCAGAAGTTTGAGATACCCTGGCAAAGGGTATAGATTTCCTGTGTTGATCGACCATCCTTTTAGCTGAAAGCAGAACTGTGGAATCTTTTTCTTTTAATTTTTATCTAGTCCGAGTGCCCAATCACTTTTAAACAGAAAACAGATTGTCACTGGAATTTACAGGCTAGTCACAGTCAACGTTTTACAGTTGAAATCTGAAATGCATTTGCAAAAATTCTATGGCTGACATCTAGTGACGTCTGACTGCTTGTGCAGCAGAAATCCACCTGTGCAATGGGATTTCTGGTTTCTCTTTTTTTGCCCTTCCTGACCCCCATGTGCCCCACAAATCTCCGGAGGGTCCCTCAATCCTCTGAAACAGGTTTTTGGTTGTGCAGGGCTCTGGGGGGTGGGGGAGCAGAAAAATTAGAAGTCCCATTTTTGAGTGGGTTCTTTCTCATGCTACGTTGAATCTTGCACTATGCCTTACATATGATAAAAGATGGAAAAGATATTTTTTAATTTGTGAAAACTAGAACTCTGCATTTTAGTTTGTTGTTGTTGTATCACATGTAACAGTCGCACAATTACAGAGGAAAAAAACAACTGCAGACAATCAGAGTCACTTCAGAGTACAGCAACAGAACTTTGTCAGTGTATATGTGCCAAAACCATCACAATCTTAAGAAACACAAAAATAATACATTTTAGTTCTAAGATTGCTAGTTCAAGACGTTCTCTTAAGAAGTACATAAGAGCACTGCTAAGTCAGATGGCTTCCTGTGGTAGACCCCCCCCCCTTTTTTTTTAAATGCAACAAGTAAAATTATTGGAGCAGTCTCCGGATGGGGTTGTGGCAGAGATAACTCTGCCCCCTCACCTCTTTCATTAACAAGGCAAAAATGACTGTACATGTTAATGAATCAATCACACTCTGCAATGCATGGTGTATTTACTCTTTCCCATCCCCATAAGCTTCTGCTGCTGAGTTAATAATTCATTACTTTATGGATTTCCCCTTTGAAGCAAGGGCAGCTTGCTTTTTCGTTAAAAGAAAACGTATTTTCTCTCATAATGCAATGCCAGCAGGTAAAGCTGTACAGAGATTGGATTACCTCCCCAGTGTATTGATTCTGTGCCGAGTAGTGGCGGTGGAAAGGTCTGTCGTAGGAAATTGCTCAGGATATTGGTTCCCTTCAACCACCCACCCACCCCTTCAGTAGCGCCCAGGCATGCACAGCACCAAAAGTATCCCAAACCATTGTTTGGGTGGATAAACTGTTGTGCTTTTAAAAGCTGGATCTTCTTGCTAATGGGAATGGATGCAGTGCACAGCGCAGCACTCTTCTGCTGCTGCAATAGTCTTAAGCAAGCAAGAAATGGTTTTGCCGGATGCCCCCAATTCAGGAGTCGCTGTGGGCTGCTCTCTTTGAGGCTTAACCTCTTCAGTGAAGGAACTGAAGCCAGAATGAGACATTACGGCAATCCTAGGGATCCAACTGAAAACATCTCTTCCTGTCATGCAATTGCACTATTCTTATTCTCATTCTTCTTCTTATTTATTGAATTTATATACTGCCCTATACCCAGGGTTCTCAGGGTGGTTCACAGAATAAAATCAAGATATAGAACCACAAAACACCTAATAAAAACAAAAACAACAATTCAATAGCCCCCTTCCCCCAAAAAACCACATTTTGAAAGAGGATAGGATGGAAATCGGATCAACCAAAGGCCTGGTTAAAAAGGAAATCTTGTTGCCTGGTGAGCCCATAATCCTTCGTTTCAACAACTGATGACTATTCAGTGACACAGATTAATGTTTGACCAAAATAGTGTGTGACTATCCTGCCAGTCAGCTTGATATGGGGGTCAGATGTGCTTTACAAAAGAAAAATAACTAATAACCTTCAAGAACGCAGAATTGCTGCTTAAGAGATAACGCAGAAACCTAGTAATGATTTGCTCCTTGTTGAATCAAATCTTGTTTATCCAGATATAATCTGATCATCTCAGTGTCCTGAAATCACTGCTTGATTTCTACTTAAATGGAGTAGGAAACATCAGAACTACGATCAATATCGTTAATTTTTATTAATTTTATTGAAAACATGTATATTCCACGTTCCTTTATAAAATAAAAGTTGCTTAACAAAAAAATATTTTAAAAAATGAGACACAACAAAACATTCAAATTACTAAAATAGTTTCCTACATGAAACCACAAGTGGGCAGGGGAATTCAGTATAATCTCAGAGAGACAGAATTTTAATTGACACACCCCTCATTTCAGAGCTCTCTGGAAAGATCTGCAGGTGTTCATCTTAGTTGTGCATTATTCCAGTCGACATATTTACTCCGCCCCAATTAGTTGTTTTTGTATACGAGGTAAAACCCTTGTTGTTCCTAGATTTGACTGACGTCACCAGGGGTCTCTAAATACAGCAATGTGAGCCTTTTAAAATCCCAGAGGCCTGTTGATACTTTGTACAAGTTTTAAGATGAAAAGTGAAGTAACCTTTATGGGCTTTCATTTCTGAAGGTTTTTCACATTTCTTGTGGGAAGCTCCTTTTGATGCTGTATGACCAGTATTACCGTCTGACTGCCGGAGACTATTTTTTTATCCCGCCGGGTAAGTGTACCGATCATCTGCCAAATGATGAGCATTTCCGAGAGGGGGAAGGGCTAAGGTGAAGATGAATGCAGAAGGGGGAGAATAAGTGCCTATGGAAGGAGATGATCCTGTTTTCTTGAGCAATGTTGGGGCATACGTTGTGTCTGACTCAGTGGCGGAGGAACCCTCTCCGGCACCCGGGGCAGGACGCCAAGGGGCGGGGTGAACCGCCTGGTGGCGCATATGCAACGTCTATATGGAGTGCGCATGTGCAGCATCCCGTACAGTGTGCACACACAGCAGCCTGTACGGTCGCCATGTGAGTGGCAGCCCATACGGATGTTGCGCAAGCGGCGCCCATACTGACTGTGTGCCCCCTCAGCCGCCCTACAGCTGGAGGGAGGTAGGGGCCATCTTGTGGCACCTCCCCCCCCCCAAGTGGCACCCGGGGCGGCCCTCCCCCCACTTCGTACACCCCTGGTCTGACTGCATGACTAAGGGGCACTTCACGTCCTTTGAAGAAGCAAGAGAAGAATCGAGAGTAGTTCGGCATTTCTTCCTGCTATTCCTTTGGGCATTCTGCAAAGCGTAGAGCAACATTGAGTGTCCCTGGAAGAACGCACCTTTCCTTTACCTCTTTGCACAACACCTGGAAGGAGACCAGAGGAAGAATCAGCCGTGTTTCCTCTCCTGCTATTTTTGAGAATCCTCCCCATCATTCCCATTCCGCTGCCACTCTGCCTTTTGAAGGAGAAGTAAGGCAGTCAGCTGTGAAGCATCTAACCAGATGAGAAGACCTTGCCCCCCCCCCCCCATATCCCAAGCTGTTGTTTAAACTGGGTTGATGTGGCCCTTTTGGGAGGCTGTGAGACCAGCAGGTGTGGGGTTAGCTATTTTTACATTTAATGCTGCCACTTTGCAATTGATTATATGAATTCAGTATAAAATGTTCTGCACTTGGATACAATGGAGGAAGTGGTACTTAGGAAACATAGTTTTGTATTTTTATGTTGGGAACCACCTTGTGATCTTTGGATGAAGGGTAGTATAGGTAAAGGGACCCCTGACCATTAGGTCCATTCGTGGCCAACTCTGGGGTTGCGGCGCTCATCTCGCTTTATTGGCCAAGGGAGCTGGCATACAGCTTCTGGGTCATGTGGCCAGCATGACTAAGCCACTTCTGGCGAACCAGAGCAGTGCACAGAAACACCGTTTACCTTCCCACTGGAGTGGTACCTATTTACCTACTTGCACTTTGACGTGCTTCGTACTGCTAGGTTGGCAGGAGCCAGGACCAAGCAATGAGAGCTCACCCCGTCGCGGGGATTCGAACCGCCGACCTTCTGATCAGCAAGTCCTAGGCTCTGGTTTAACCCACAGCGCCACCCGCATCCCTGAAGGGCAGTATACAGATTTAATAAATAATAATAGTAATAATAAATTGAGTAAAAAGACTTGTATCCAAAGAACTGTGTGTGGAGCCCTAGTCACATAATAGGTCCTTTCCCAACTCACTCCATTCCCACTGTAGCCCCTAATGTGCCAATCAGAATGAAATGTAATTTGGTAAGGCACAGGGAAGTGTTTGGCAAAAATGGGGGTGCAGGTGGATCAAGAGCCCTTGTATTTGTACTAGATCTTTTTTTAATTTGACCCAAAGAATTCTCCAGTGTCCTTTAAGCCAGTGTTTCCCAACCGGTGTTCCGCGGCACACTAGTGTGCCGTGAGACACCGGCTGGTGTGCCGTGGGAGGGAGGCGGGCGAGTCGGGCGGCGAGAGGCGGGGCGGCGGCGAGGATCCGCGTCGAGCCGGGGGCGGCTCCGCGGTGCTGGTGCCGAGCGGCGGGGCAGCGCGCGCAAAAGGGAGGCGCGCGAGACAGCGGAGGAGGAGGAGGCCGGCATGTCCGGGCAGCAGCAGCAGCAACTCCCGGCGACGGCTCCTCCTCCGCCCGCTATCGCCGCCACCACCACAACAGCCGCTGCCGCCGTCCCTCAATCCCTCGCTCTGCTGCCTCCTCCCACCCCGGCAAGGGGAAGGGAAAAAACTTTAACTTTTGTGCGTCCCTCCCGGCGTGACGCTGCGCGCTGACGTCACGGGGCGGGGCTTTAATGGTGGTGTGCCGCGAGATTTTTCCCCGGTAAACAGGTGTGCCGTTGCCCAAAAACGTTTGGGAAACACTGCTTTAAGCTTTGGCCAGCACACTGTTAAAGTGGTGACATTTAGGAAGCAGGCCCATTTCGGATGCACGCCCCACCGATATCCAAGTGAGATGAAAACCACCTCATTTTTGCATTTATAAAATGGTAGACTTGTCCTATAATGGAATCACTCTGTTTAATTGTAGGGAACGTGTACAACCTACGTAATCTCTTGAATAAAGAATGTGTTGTCCTCTTCACTCAAATGAAAGGAAGCAGGTATTTAAGTGTTTATTTAAGTATTACTTAGGAAGATTAAGGTTTTTTTTATGCACATAAATCTGCTTTTTCTTCTTTTATTTTTTCTTAATTTTTTTAAATTTAATTTTCTTTTTGTAGTATTGTGTATGTGTGTAATTTAAATTAATAAAGATTATTTTAAAAAGAAAAAAGAAAACCGTGGGGAAGAGAGTGTTGGCAAACCGGCATAGGCAAATAAGAGAGGATTTAAAGTTTTTTAAAAACAGCGGCAACAACAATTCCTTCTGTCTTTTAAATTTTCCTTTAGCAATGAGCAGAGAGGAGGGAAAGGGCCAGCGAAGCTGATTATATAGCTTTTTTTCAGCTGCTTTGTGACATATAAGGTCTTGCTGGAAAGCAGCTTATAAATTGCAATTAAAATAATAATAGTTAATAATAATAAACTACATGTGAACACACTGAGAAAATGAAAGAGAATGTCTCCATTTTTTTAATACAAGAAAGTGAAACAGTAGTGAATTACTACTTTGTGTGTCTTCCCCTGGTTTAAATTTAAGAGAATTTCTTACCATCTGTTGCATTTCAACAAAATATTTCCACCCAAATAGTAATCATTGCTTGGCTATATTGACTACACATGTTCTTTTAGTTAGTAACTTGACATAATGTTATAAATCGCCTCGTAGCCAAGTGATTTTGGGGGGTTGTGGCATAGTTGAAAATAAAGCTTTGTGGAAGATTTGTAATTTTGTTTCATTTCAGGTCCGAAAATTCATGAAGCCTACCCTTGTATCAACATTTCTTGGAGCAACTTAAAGATCGTCTCATGTTGAGGGGAAAGGGGGAACCGTCCTAGCTTACAGCATTCCAGGCTTGCAGGACAACAAAATTAAAGATATTTTTGTAGTTTGAGTTGTATGTTTTTCTAATTATTTATATTGCACAAGTTCCCTTCTGATCTTGTCATTTCTTTGACTGAACTGATAGCTTGGCAGGCTCCTTCGGTGGCAAAACTAAACGTTGCTGCAACTTAAGATGCCATCCTGCACTGGGCAAGTGGTGCAGAGCCATGTCATTATTTGGCATGCTAACCTTCAAGGCCTTTGCTGCTGTCTTGCTGGTGTGATGCTGCGGGCAGTACTAGGCACGGAGGCAGAGCTACTCTAAAGACTGCAAAACGTCCGGAAAAGGGGCCATTTGTGCCCAGAGTCGGGTGGAAAGGACTGGTGATGGGTCTGTATAGCAATGCAGATGTTAGGTCCCGTGTTCTTTCCTTACCCTGCTCCGTTCAGCACCAATTGATGCTCCTCCTTTTCTTTTGTACATTTTGTATCTTTGTTACATAAATCACGCGCGTTAATAAAACTAATCACCCAGGCGTCGTTTGATATTTCGAAACTTAACGTTCTTGAGAAGCATAAAATGCCTTTGCCTTCCCTGTTGTTGGTTTCGCAGATTAAAGTCTAATAATAATAATAATACTACAGTGGTACCTCGGGTTAAGTACTTAATTCGTTCCGGAAGTCCGTTCTTAACCTGAAGCACTACTTTAGCCAATGGGGCCTCCTGCTGCCGCCGTGCCGCCAGAGCATAATTTCTGTTCTCATCCTGAAGCAAAGTTCTTAACCTGAAGCACTATTTCTGGGTTAGCGGAGTCTGTAACCTGAAGTGTATGTAACCCAAGGTACCACTGTAATAATAATAATAATTTATTATTTATACCCCGCCCATCTGGCTGGGTTTCCCCAGCCACTCTGGGCGGCTTCCAACACAATATTAAAATACAGTAATGCATCAAACATTAGAAGCTTCCCTAAACAGGGCTGCCTTCAGATGTCATCTAAAAATCTGGTAGTTGTTGTTCTCTTTGACATCTGGCGGGAGGGCGTTCCACAGGGCGGGTGCCACCACCGAGAAGGCCCTCTGCCTGGTTCCCTGTAACTTGGCTTCTTGTAGCGAGGGAACTGCCGGAAGGCCCTCGGCGCTGGACCTCAGTGTCCGGGCTGGATGATGGGGGTGGAGACGCTCCTTCAGGTATATAGGACCAAGGCAGTTTAGGGCTTTAAAGGTCAGCACCAACACTTTGAATTGTGCTCGGAAACGTCTGGCTTTCACATCTGGCTTGGGCTATGCTATTCCACCAACTATATAATGCTTTGTATAGGTTTCCTAACGTTAAATTCTACTGTCCCAAGTTTCCTGTTAACTTGCTTGTAGGGATAAGTCAAATTTTTAAAAAACTGGATAGAAAATAAGGATTTTGAGAAGTTGAGTCTGACATTTGGCCTAATTCCAAAAGCCAATGGGCTCTCGTTATTATTCCAACTCATCAGAAACCTGTTCTCTGCACCTTTTATCTAGCACAGTCCACATTGAAAGCTTCCAGCTTCGAAATGGATTATCTGGCCATACCTGGAGTTTCTTTTTCACAGTGTGAACTTCTTTCTGACTTGCAGATGAGAAGAAGAGAAGGCAGGAACCTGTGCCCCACCGTCTTTTCACTGGAAGTCCCACCCCTTTCCTCAAAAATCCTGCCTTTCAATGCAAATTCTATATTAATATTTTTGAAAATGTTTGTTTTAGCGTATCATGCAGCCTACATATGACACTGCTCTCGGTCTGAAGGGGTAGTTTTTTAGTCCCCCCAGAATATGGTGTGGATGGTGATCCCCCCCCCCCCCCCGCCCAGAGCACAAATGTAGGTGCTGAATATTGTTTCAGGGTGGAGCCCCCATGCGTGCTTGTCTCATGCCCCTTGGATATATGAAAGATTTTTGTTGTTTTGAGCATCCCTGATTCAATGGAATACCGTATTTTTTGCTCTATAAGACTCACTTTTTCCCTCCTAAAAAGTAAGGGGAAATGTGTGTGCGTCTCATGGAGCGAATGCAGGCTGCGCAGCTATCCCAGAAGCCAGAACAGGAAGAGGGATCACTGCTTTCACTGCGCAGCGATCCCTCTTGCTGTTCTGGCTTCTGAGATTCAGAATATTGTTTTTCTTGTTTTTCTCCTCCAAAAACTAGGTGCGTCTTATGGTCTGGTGCGTCTTATGGAGCGAAAAATACGGAAGTTTATTAAATGCTAGGCATGCTATGTTATGTTTATTTTAAAAAAAAAATCATGGGAAGTCCTTGTGTCTGGTTTCCCACAGCTGCTGCTGTAGATGCGCTCCCTTCAATGTCCAGGTTGGTGTTATTTCGACATGGCCCATCCTTTGCCCCACAAATAAGGAATATTGGGCACGAAGTAAGCCCCACACCGTCCAGAAAAGCTCTGTTGTAGGGAAGGTATTTTGCCTTTCATAAATTTATATCCCAGTCTTCAAAAATATTTTACAAGGGTGCTTAACAGAACATGATGAAAAACCGAAATACAGTGGTACCTCAGGTTAAGTAACTAATTTGTTCTGGAGGTCCGTTCTTAACCTGAAACTGTTCTTAACCTGAAGCACCACTTTAGCTAATGGGGCCTCCTGCTGCTGCCACGCCGCCAGAGCACGATTTCTGTTCTCATCCTGAAGCAAAGTTCTTAACCCGAGGTACTATTTCTGGGTTAGCGGAGTCTGTAAACTGAAGCGTATGTAACCTGAAGCGTCTGTAACCCGAGGTACCACTGTATAGAGAAAAGCAAACTTGCAAAACAAACATTAAAGATCAAATTCACACTGGGCTGTGACTGCTACCCCAGAAGGGCCCATTTCTGGCAGGGTGCTGACTCATGTGCAAGGGGGCTGGAGGCTGATTCAGGAGATCAGGGCAGTGATTTGTGGTGACCTGTAGCAAGAATCAGAGGCAGGGGAAGCTTCAGAGCTGGAGAAAGAAGCAGATCAGGCAACTGAAGGGCCAAGTGTCTTCCCACTCCCTCCTGCACCACTCCTTCCCAGAACCAGGAGGGGATGGAAGAGAGAAAAGCAGAGGCAGCTTCCATGGAGGCGTAGTCTCTGGCTGCATGCATGCAGCCCGTTGGAAGAAGGTACATAAACTGGTGGAAAGGGCAGGGGGAGCTCCATACAGCACAGACCTGGGAATAGCTGCCTAGCTACCAGGCTGGTGTGAGGGACAGGACATTTTTGGGTAACTGGCTACAACTTGTGTAATCTTTTGCACAGAACAAAAAAGCCTTCGGCAAGAGCACTAACAATGCCAGCCAGTAGTGCCTTCAGGAATCTTTCTAGTCCAAGAGATAGACCAGATTTTATTTACACTTGAATGCCAAAAGTGCCCTGGTGAGTTTTTTGAAAGCCTACTACCTATATAGTGGTAGCTCAGGTTAAGTACTTAATTCGTTCCGGAGGGCCGTTCTTAACCTGAAACTGTTCTTAACCTGAAGCACCACTTTAGCTAATGGGGCCTCCCACTGCTGCTGTGCTGCCACCGCGCGATTTCTGTTCTCATCCTGAAGCAAAGTTCTTAACCCGAGGTACTATTTCTGGGTTAGCAGAGTCTGTAACCTGAAGCGTATGTAACCTGAGGTACCACTGTACAAGCAAAATATGGCAGTCTTCGTAAATATCAGTGGTGGGCGTATGAAATATGACATCATCAGTATGGCCGCCATGTCATTTTCACTTTGAGGCATGGAAACAGCTGTAACTTATCAATGGTCTGTCGTAGAGGCTTTATTTTATATATATATATATATATATATAAAATCAAGTTAATTTAGTAATAAAATTAAATTTCCTAAGGCCCCCCCTTCCCCCTGTCCCAGTACCTCAGGGGCGAGAGGCCGTCGCCTGGGCTCCAGTCCCTCCTGAAATGCGGCGGTTCCCCAGCTGAACTTTTCCCTTGCTGCAAAAGGAATCTACTCTGGGGGGCAGGTCCATCCCCAATAATGTTCTTCTGGGGCACATCACCCTCAATATTTTCTCCTTCCCAGCTCCCTCCCATCCTCACACTGCTGCCTCCCCCACAGCCAAATCCCTCCTTGTGAGGAATGGATCCCCCATGGAATTAACATGCCATCGCTACCAACAACACTCTTTGGAAAACAAGACAGTGGATGGGAAAGGCCTCCTGAGAGGACGGTACAGTAAACTGGGTGCAGATAGTACAGATAATCAGAATTTGCCCTTAGATAAAACCTGTGGGGCCTGATTCTGCCAAGTGAAAGGAAAGTAGAAGGCTGCTTCTGTGGGGAAAGGGATGAGCAGGGAGACAAAGAGCCCTACCCTCTTCTTCTGCAAGGGGAATAACTAGCAATAAAGGAGCAAAAGAAACAGTGAATTTTTCACAGCTCCACAGCTGTTGTTGTTGTATGAGTTTATTTATTGAATTATTTAAGCATGCAACATAGGGCACGGATTTAAGGGTTGATGGGTCCAAGTAGGCATGATGGAAGCAACAGTATTTGTTCTTTAAGTGTGTCTGCCACATTTATATGTGAGGAAGCCAGAATCTAGCAGCAATCCAACAGAATCAGAAATCTAGCCACTACAGTCTGCATTACTGGCACACATCTAAAGAAGCAGGTAAGTTTTGGCACTTGTAAGTCACTGGTTTTTATTCACACAATGTTCCCAGTTGCGCCTCAGGTGTGTCATATCTACAGGAAACTGCCAAGAATAGACCCACGTCTCATGTCATTCTGGCCTCCTTCGGGAGAAAGGGTGCAATATAAATTCAACAAATAAAATAATTATGAGTGTCCGGCTTGGGAACGTTCTTTGGAAGCCCAACATCTGACATGGCTTCCTTCTGAGAGCAGGAACTCCTGCAGCCAATCAGAAGCCGTCCCTTGCCCCCCTTCTAGAACCCACCACTCTCAACCAACTCTCAACTGCCTCCCCCCCAACATTCAGACTCGCTTTAATAGCCTGACTCTGCTCCACCGCTGTGTACTGAGTTACTGAGTTACACTGCTATGGCTGAGTTTCGTAAAGGTGAGAACCTGGAACCCTGTAGGATTATGGAATTGTAGAATTGGGAGGGACCCCAAGGGTCATCTAGTCCAACCCCCTGCAATGCAGGAATCTCAGCTCAAGCATCCATGGCAGATGGCCAACCCACCTCTGCTGAAAAACCTCCAAGGAAGGAGAGTCTACTGCCCACTGAGGGATTTCTCCCCACTGCCAAACAGTTCTTGCTGTCAGAAAGTTCTTCCTGAAGCTGAGTTGGAATCTCCTTTCTTGTAACTTGAATCCACGGCTTCAGGTCCTAAGGGCTTCTGGAGAAGGAGAAAACAAGCTTCCTCCCTCCTCCCTGTGACGGCCCTTGAGATATTGAGAGGGCCGCATGGCGTGGCTCTCATATCCATGTCCTGAGGGACAGAGAGTAAATCGTTTCTCGCTCCCCTTTCTCCAGCTCAGGCAGAATTGCAAGGGGTCAGTGCATCTGGCTGGTAAGGAGATGGTCAGAGTTTGGAGCCCAGCCAGGGCTGGCTGTGGGCAGGATCCTGGCATTGCTGGGGGTTGGACTAGATGACCCTTGGCATCCCTTCCAACTCAAGCAGCCAAAGGAAGGGGCGGGGGAGCAAGATGCAGAACAAGGGGAGGCACAACCACACACCCCAACAGAACCCTCTGGCCTGACCCACAGTGGCCTCATCCCAGAACACTTTGACCCCCGATTTTATTTTTCTTAATTCATCTGCCTGTC
The DNA here is from genome assembly GCF_965112155.1 of Podarcis liolepis. Lineage (NCBI taxonomy): Eukaryota > Metazoa > Chordata > Lepidosauria > Squamata > Lacertidae > Podarcis > Podarcis liolepis. The sequence continues at coordinate 50,704,011 of NC_139573.1, forward strand.
AACCTGGCCCCTGTTTGCCAGCTGATGTCACAAGGTGCTGCTTTGCAAGCAAGCCTTATAGTGGTCTGCAAGAGGGATGCCTGTCAGATGACAGTGAGAGACTTGAGAGAGTTTATCATCATTCTGATGATCATAAAGGTAGATGGCCCAGAGGAGATGAGTGCCATTATTATTATTATTATTATTATTATTATTATTATTATTATTAGCGTCACCCATCACTGATGCATGTGGCTTGGCTCCCTGGATTGCTTTGTCCACAGATGTTGATACCTTGGCAGGTCCTCAGCTGTGGTCCCCAGATGATATGTTTTGTTGTGAATTACTGGTTGGTAACTTCCTCTGTTTTTATTTTCCTTTCTGTCTCACAGCTCCTCAGAAAGGAAGGCCACAGCAGCTGCCATGGTGCCATAAGAAAGAAATATCACTTGAAATCGTGGTATGTTAATTCCATGGGGAATCCATTTCCCACTTATTTATTTATTGTAATTTTTATACTGCTTTATATTTTAAATAAAAATCCCAAAGCGGTTTGCAGAATAATAAAACAACCAAACAACCAAACACTAGCTGGGCGATGTTCCTCCGGCCTCAGGAGGAGCCTCTTCAGTGGGGCTGGCTGGTGGGGCTGGTCCTCGCCCCCTAGGCCAGGTGGAAAGGGCCTTGCAGGGAGCGGCCTTCACCCTCCCACCTGCCCCCTAGGTCCCTCCACTGGCTGGCCGCCCCCTGGTGTGGCTGGGGGGAGAGAAAATATGGAGGGCGATCTGCCCCAGAAGAAAATCTTTGGGGAGGGCCCACGGGACCTCGGTCCCCTAGAGTGGATGCCTATGGCAGGAGAGTAAAATGTCCTTCTTCCTTCGCAGGGCCGTGGTTTGGAAGCGCCGGTCAGGGCTCCGGCCAAGCAGCAGCCCAGCGGTGCCACGTCCCAAACCAACATCTGCAGGTATGCTGTGCCCTTCTGTGGCAGGGGTGGGGCAGTCTGAGGATGGCACGGCCGGTGCGCTCACACTGGGCTATTGCCTCATAAGAAAAGGTTTTTGATAGAGGGTGAATTGAAAGGGTGGAGGGTTGGAGGAGAGGCAGAAAGAAGAGCTCATTTGTCCGTGGCTAGGGGACGCGATCTGGACGGTTCTCCAGGGGTGCAAGATCACCCAGCTACGGCTGTGCCTACAGGGCGCCCTTGACATATGAGAGCCCAAAGTTGGCCCTTGGTTGGGCACAGTTCCAGATTAAAACCTTAGAATGAAAGAAATACCAGTTATTACCTATATATTTACCTGGAACTCCTCCAACCAATCATACTAACTGAGCTTGTTTGTTCCTTAGGCGAGAGGCCGGCCAGAGCAAAGGGGGAAAGGCTCCCAGCTCAGGTAAGTGGAAATGCCAACTGAGTGCCCCATATTCTAGGAATGCTTCCTTCCCTTGTCCCCCACCCTCATGCCCCAGACTGGGGCTAGCATGGCACGGAGCCAGGCGCCTGCTCATGTTTCTTTTTTCTTTGCAGTGTGGGAGCCTTTCCCCAACACGTATTTTGTTCTGGCCAAATCCCTGGAGAGGCGTGGCGAACATCAGGTACGAGGGCAGAGGGAACGAAGGGATCCTTGTGGAACATGTTTTGGGAGTCCTAGAAACACTCTGTGGCTTCCATTCTCATGTGATGTCCTTCTTCCTCCACAGGGCCACGCCTCCAGGGATGAGGCTCCAGCGCCGGCTCCCGGAATGAAGAACCGAACATCCCGGCAGTTCCCGGCTGTCGTCCCTCGCGGCGCGTCCCCACTGCCCCTCCTCTGTACGGGCATGGCTCCATCCCGGCCCGGTTTGGCACAGAAGCAGCAGCCAAAGTTTCCTCCCATTAAAACAGCTTCTCAGGTGAGGGAGGAGACTTTGGCTGTTGCTTCTGTGCTAGGCCGGTCGGATGCCCGTACGGTGGAGAAGTGGGGAGCCCTTATAAGATCAGGTAAGTGGAAATGCCCCTTCCCCGGTCCCCCACCCTCCTGCCCCAGACTGGGACTAGCGTGGCTGGAGGCCAGTCGCCTTCTGATGTCTCTGTTTGTTTTGCAGCGAGGGAGAAGTTCAGCCGTGGAACCGCCGCATTCCTCCGGGAGGGACTGGAGCCCAGACGACGGCCTCTCGCCCCTGAGGTAATGGGACAGGGGGGAGCAGGGGGGCCTTAGGAAACACACAAGGATCAGGCCAAGGGCCTGTCTGGTCCAGCCTCCTCTTCTCCCAGGGGCCACCCAGATGCGAAAGCAGCCAACAGGATTCGAGCCCAAGAAACAGTGCTTCAAAGATCCCTTCTTTCTTGCAGGATCTCGATCGTGCACCGCTGTGGCTGCTGCCCAAGCCTCCTCCAAAAAGACCAGGTAAGAGGAAGGGAACCTTTGCATGGGGCGGGGAGAACACCTTTGCATGGGGCGGGGAGAAGGCTGGGGGCCATCCTACAGGGGTTGCTTCACTACATCTCCCATTGACCTTGACGACTGTCCTTTCTCCCCTTCTTTTTTTATAAAAACCCCACAGCTTGAGGATTCCACAGCTTGACGAATTCCAGAGTGTTTGGATCTCAGCTGAAGGACTGTATTCCGGTTTCTGATTTTTCAGCTGCTGAAGCTTTACAAATAGAGGCTTTACAAATGTGAAGAGCGTACTTTTCCCTGTTCATCCTTTGGACACACCGGATAATTTTGTTGTTGTTGTTGCTAAATCAAGATAAGGTGAATTTTTCTACTCTGAGAAATATTCCGGGGCTGCATGCACCGCTGAAGCTGCAGATGGAATTCCAAGCAGTGAAGCTGCTCCAGCGTCTTCCTTTCCTTCCTAGTTCTAACTGGTCCCTGGATATCTGGAAAGGCAACTGTGACTGCATTGGGTTTGAGGATATTCTGAACGACCCAGCACAGAGTGAAGGAATGGGAGATCCTCATCTTTTGGTAGAACACAAACTTGGTTTCTTATAATGCGCACATCCTCCATCCTTCTGTTCATGAAAATGTTTCTTACCTGTGTCTCTGTAGGTTCAAGTAAACCATATAAACAGTAGTTGTGCAGCACTTGTTTTGATACACACAATCTCTCACCTACTTTGATGAAAACAAGGCACAATAATATATTACTTAATATAAATATATTACTTTTGTTCTGTGTTTACTGTCAGTACAAATATCTCGTAACTGGGTTTTTCTTTTAAAAAATCGGGAAACATCTCTATTCAGGGCAATTACTGTTTCACGTCTGCAACTGTGGAACTGTAGACATTAAAAAGTCTATAGAAAGGGGACATTTTAGATTGCATGTTCTTGTTCTTTGCCATCTATAACCCAGGTATTTGCTGTTTAATCTTTCTTTCCTTGTGCTTGATGACATGCCATCTTCTAAAAACAATGAGTAAAATTTTCTATAAATGCAACAAAACAAAACAAAAACTGAGCTCCCCACCGGGGTAACCCAAGCTCTGAAGAGTTTAGTAAAGGTAAAAGGTAAAGGTACCCCTGCCCGTACGGGCCAGTCGTGTCCGACTCTAGGCTTGTGCGCCCATCTCACTTAAGAGGCCGGGGGCCAGCGCTGTCCGGAGACACTTCCGGGTCACGTGGCCAGCGTTACGAAGCTGCTCTGGCGAGCCAGCACCAGCGCAGCACACGGAAACACCGTTTACCTTCCCGCTAGAAAGCAGTACCTATTTATCTACTTGCACTTAGGAGTGCTTACGAACTGCTAGGTGGGCAGGAGCTGGGACCGAAAGACGGGAGCTCACCCCGCTGCGGGGATTCGAACTGCCGACCATACGATCGGCAAGTCCTAGGCACTGAGGTTTTACCCACAGCGCCACCCGCGTCCCTATCAGAAGAGTTTAGGCTGCCTCAATTTGGGAAACGGGCCGTGGCAGCAGGGGGAGAGATCAGCTCATCAGCACACAGCCTCTAAGACTGTCCCTGGAGTGAGAAAACTCCCCAAATTTAATCCCAATAAGGAGAGAGAATTCAAAGAATTAGTGGAACAACTTTTGAAAAGTGTCTGGGGGTGAAAGAAGGGAGTCCACTCTTGCGCTGGTCAGAACCGCCTGGGGAAAATCGGACCGGAAAGAACCAGGTACAACTAAACCTTTAGTCTCAGAGTATATGGGCATAGAAGGGATCCAAGGATTGTAGAGCTGGAAGGGACCCCAAGGGTCATCTAGTCCAACCCCCTGCAATGCGGGAGCCCCACGTTGGGCAAAAGATTCCTGCAATGCAGGGGGGTTGGACTAGATGACCCCCAGTGTCCCCTCCAACTCTACTGTTCTTTGATTCTCATACAAATGCTGTGAATGGCCTGCATCTGAGGGGCTGCGATGACCCTCTAAGTTGCATCCTGCAGGGATAAATGCCTCGCCCTGAAGAGAGACTGCTTCCCATCACTCATTTAAGGGTTGGACAACCAGGAGCAGGAAGAAAGAAAAGAAAAATCTGTTCCAGGATCTGTTTCCTCCTTTTTTATTTTTATTTTTAAATTTTATTTAACATAATTATTACAAAATACAAGCAGAATGTATACAAATGCATGCATGCATGCATACATACATACATACATACATTTTTCAGATAAGCACACATATATAAAAAAAATAACAAAAAAGAGAAAAGGAAGAGAAGAAAAAAGAAAATGGAAAAATAATAAGAAGAAAAATTGGAAGAATTTCTTCCAAATTTATTCTACAAATATCTCAATAATAAAATTTCATTGATTGACTTCCATCACTTTTTAAACAAACTTGTATCTGTTATTCCGTATTTCCCCCACACAATCTCGTACAAATATACTAAGTTGCATCCTGCAGGGATAAATGCCTCGCCCTGAAGAGAGACTGCTTCCCATCACTCATTTAAGGGGTGGACCACCAGGAGCAGGAAGAGAGTAAAGAAAAATCTGTCCCAGGATCTGTTTCCTACTTCCTGCTCTGCATGGGGACCAGGGCACACTAGCCATCAGCAACAGGAGGGCATCTTCTGCACATATATTTCCCAAATACATTCTAGGTGGTTAGTTCTGCCCCACTGAAGCCAGCTTGTACCTTCCCCTATGATTGTGACTCACAATTGCTACCTTCAGGCTGCTTCTGGTGGGAAAGGGATGGGCAGGGAGACGATGAGCCCCACCCTCTTCTTCTTCTGCAAGGGGAATAACTAACAAAAAGGGAACAAAACACACAGAGTGAAATTTTCACTGCCCCACAGTTGTGCTAAACACCAAGAACTCTCCCAATTAAGAATAAGCAAAACCAGGGGCATCTTGGCCATAGAGCTAAGTGGCGAAGGCACCAGGGCGCCAAGTTCTGGAGGGCGCCAGGGAAGAGGCGGAGGCTGGATGTGGCACCTCCAGGCATCAGTTGCCCTCCCCCGCCTCGCTGAAGCAGTGCCCTAAAAAGGTCACCAACTCTGGGAAATGGGGAAGGAGGGCGCCGGAGGGATCTTTGCACCATGGCGCCATATATACCGTATTTTTCGCCCTATAGGACGCACTTTTCCCCCTCCAAAAATGAAGGGGAAATCTGTGTACGTCCTATGGGGCAAATACAGGCTTTCCCTGAAGCCTGGAGAGCAAGAGGGGTTGGTGCGCACCAAGCCCTCTCGCTCTCCAGGCTTCAGGAAGCTCTGCGCAAGCCGCGGGAGCTGCCTCTTATCCCGAAGCCCCGGCGCACTCAGCAGTCGCGCCGGGGCTTCGGGTAGTTGCGCACAAGCCGCGGGAGGGCTCTTGCGGCTTGCGCAGAGCAGTCTGTTCTGGGGGCTGGGGTGGGGGGAAGCTCGGGCTTCCCCCGCCCCAGCCCTGCGCCTGGGGGGGAAATAAAAATATTTTCCTTTATTTCCCCCCCCAAAAAAAACCTAGGTGCGCCTTATGGGCTGGTGCGTCCTATGGGGCGTAAAATATGGTACTTAAGACGGCCCTGAGCAGAACCAAGCTCACAGTGTTGCTCTTCTGATATCAGCGTATGGGGTTGATGATTCACAAAGTCTTACGCATTTGGGATCAATCCTACGAAATCTTTTTGCCGATTCCCGATGCAGAGAATTAGGTTGTGGGCCTTGGGCTGCTCATCCAAACTGTCAACTGCCTGGCAATGGTTCTGTCGTGTGACAAAGGTATTTGAGAGCAGAAGCCATAAAGAAGTCCAGAAGTGTTGTGAAGTGCTGAAAAGCTGCAGAATCGTTTAGCATGCTGAATCACTGTGACTCACCTTGAGGATGACTCCTTCTCTGTATAAGTACAGTATCTGCTTGCAGGCAGACTCTGAGTGTGTGATGGAGCCTGAGCTCTGGGAAGCCTCTGCTCAATGGAGACAAATGCCTCTGTGTGACTCAGTAACTCTGTGTATGCTCTGAAACTAGTTTAATCTTCTGTTCACTGCAAACAGGTTTATTTTTAAATCAGTAAAGTTTTGATTCTTTTAGTGAAGAAGACTCTGTGTTATTAATTTACGCTGGGCGTCAGGTTCTCTAAAGGGTGGCAGGTAGCCCCGCTCTCTGTGTCATCTCTGGGATGCATGGAATTGGATGGTGGGCCTTGGGTTGCTCATCCCAGCTGTCAACTGCCTGGCCATGGTTGTCCAAAGGGGGGCAGGTAGCAGTTGCTCCCAGCCTGGCCTAGATATACCAAGGATGGACCCACCCAGGGGCCTTTTTAGGCCATAGCTCAGCGCACGTGGAAGGCCACAGGGTCAGTCCTCAGCATCTCCAGGTGAGGCTTGGGAAACTCTGATCCCCAGGTGAGCTGCTGCCATCCAGGCCAGGGGAAGACAGTCTGGAGCTCCCGGGACCTGGGATCTGGCTCCTGAGGCAGCTGTCTATGCAGCCCAGTGAGTGAGGTCTTCTGCCAGGCAAAGGGCCAGGCGCTTTCCTGCATATTCACCTCTGGTGACTGAACACTCCATGGCCGAGCTTCAATCTGTCTCTCTGTGTGCCTGTGTTGGGTTAGCACAGTGGGAGTGCCAATGCTTCTTGCATCCTTAGACTCAAAGAATTGTGGAGTTGGAAGGGACCTTGAGGGTCATCTAGTCCAACCCCTGCAATGCAGGAAGATGCAGCTGTCCCAGATGGGAATCGAACCTGCAAGCTGGGCCTTCTCATCCCCACACCTGAAGCCAAGCAGGGAGTTGAATCAAGGCCCTTCTGGGTGCCCAGAAGATGCTCTGCCACTGAGCCACAGCCCCCCCCCCCAAACAGAAACACAGGAAGGGGATTTAGACCCTGGATTGCTCCTTCTACCTCAGAGTGGCTGGGGCATCCCAGGAAGATGGGCGGGGTACAAATAACTACTAGTAGTATTAGTATTAGTAGTAGTAGTACAGTGGTACCTTGGGTTAAGGACTTAATTTGTTCTGGAGGTCCATTCTTAACTTGAAACTGTTCTTAACCTGAAGCACCACTTTAGCTAATGGGGCCTCCCACTGCCACTGTGCGATTTCTGTTCTCATCCTGAAGCAAAATTCTTAACCCGAGGTACTATTTCTGGGTTAGTGGAGTCTGTAACCTGAAGCGCATGTTCTAAAAAGCAGATGTCTTCCCGCCAAAGATCCTGGGAACTGTAGTTTGTTAGGCGCTCTGGGAATAGCTCCCATTAGCAGAGATCCGTGGAGTCCTAGGAACTCAGTCATGAGGAGGAACCAGGAAGGAAGGAGGAGCTCAGATGCCAGGTTTTTGACTTGGGGAGGGACCCCATGCCTTGGAAATGGAGAACCGTTGGGTGCTGAGGGTCCCAGGATTGTGCCTTGCCTTCAAGGGGGACGCCTGGGAGATGGGGTTTGGTCCTGCTCAAGCTCTAACAGATGACCATATATTGGAGGATAGGAAGGGATTCCCCTCAGATCAGATTGGCTCAGGTGTATCTGAGAGGAGCCAGCAGATGTAGTGACAGCTGGATTGGGGACTGGGAGCAGCTGGCAGGACCACAGAACACCGGTCCTAAAGGATCTACAGTGGCTCCCGGTACATTTGTGAGCACAATTCACAGTGTGGGTCCTGTATACCTGAAGAAGGGTTGCCACCTGGTTCTTTAAAAACAGAGTTTTAAAATTCCATCCTTGACAGGAAACTTAAATGGATAGCAATCAGGCTTGTTTTGAGCAAGTCCAGCTATGAAGCTAGCTGCCTTCCTTCCCTTTGCCCCACTTAAGAAAGAATCAGGCATCAACATGGGAACTTTAAAAATAGGCTTTATTTACTTTATAAATCATGCATCGGTTCACATCAATAGTGTCATTAAAAACTGTGCAAGCAAAATAGTGTTATACATTTGCCGGAGACCCCCCCCCAAACCCCAGAAATACACAAAAGGTAGAATTTTGATTAATTGGGATATCAATGAAAGTACAGACTGCACAACTGTGCCAGACAAGGAATTCCTGGGCTGACTTTTGCAAACCAGGCTGGCCCGTCTAGCAAAGAGCAAATATGTTAACACACCTGAGATTGCTGGGCACACGACCCAAGGGGAAGTGGGGATGAGCCCCGAAGGTGTGGTGGGTACACAGCCTTTGGTTTCAAGGGAAAGGTCTCTAGCAGGCTTTAGCTCACACAGGGCGGAAGCGTATGGAGATTTATTTTGTATTATTTCTTTGCACCATCACTGCGCGTGACCCTTTGAAAAAAGGTTCCTTAAACTCTTAATCTGAGGCAAGGAGGCAACAGCGAAAGGCTGAGGGTCCCTGAGTCCTGCTGAAAGAACTAATCTGTCAGTTTAGACTTCTGGGTTCCCTGGCATTTCCCATATGTATCCTCTGGGACAACACTGGGCCTCTACCACCATTGGCTATTCCTGGTCTCAGCTCGCGTGTGACGCTACAGTTCCCAGATGGACACAGAGTACAACTGTGAACATTAAACCTCAGGAGCCACCAGCAATTTCATGCTCTGTGAGTTTGCCCAGCAGCATGGTGTGGCAATGCAATAATTGGGGAATCTGCAGACAGTGAGAGCCCATTCACATGAGAGCCCATACTGTATCCTGCTTCTTCCACAAGGCCAGGCTCCAGGGATGAGATGCCATCTCCAGCTCCCAGGATGAAGGGCGAGAGAACATCCTGGCGGTTCCCGACTGACATCCCTCGCACCTCTTCCCCACTGCCCCTTCTCCGTGTGGGCATGGCTCCTTCCCGGCCCTGTTTGGCGCAGAAGCTACACCCAAAGTTTCCTCCCATTAAAACAGCCTCACAAGTTATTTCAGAGAGGGAGGAGACTTTGGTTTCTGCTTCTGTGCTAGGCCGGTCGGGACGGAGCTCAGACGCCCGCACGGAGGACAGGGTGGCACAGCTGATAAGATCAGGTAGGAGGAAATGCCCCTTCCCAGGTCCCCCCCTCCTGCCCCAGACTGGGCTAGTGTGGCTGGGAGCTAGGAGCCTGCTGATGTCTCCATTTTCTTTGCAGGGAGGGAGCCTTTCCCCAACATATACTTTCTTCTGGTCAAATCCTTGGAGAGATGTGACAACCCGCAGGTACTGGAGCAGAGGGAACAAAGGGGTCCTTCCATAGTTTTTGGCCCATCAGAGGCCCATTCTCACATGATGTCCTGCTTCCTCCACAGGGCCACACCTCCAGGGATGAGTCTCCAGCGCCTGCTCTCAGGATGAAGAACGAGAGACCATCGTGGGGGTTCCCGGCCCCTGAGCCTTGCCTGCCTCCCCCTCCGTCCGTTCCCCGTGCGGGCATGGCTCCTTCCCGGCCCTACTTGGTGCAGAAGTAGCAGCCAAGATTTCCACCCATCAAAATCACCTCCAGAGTTATTCTGGAGCTGGAGGAGACTTGGGCTGCTGCCTCTGTGCCAGGCCAGTCGGGACGGAGCCCAGACGCCCGTACGGAGGAGTACAGGTTGGGACAGCTGATAAGATCAGGTAGGAGGAAATGCGCCTTCCCAGGTCCCCCCCTCCTGCCCCAGACTGGGGCTAGCGTGGCTGGGAGCCAGGCGCCTGCTGATGTCTCTGTTTGTTTTGCAGGGAGGAGAAGGTTCAGCCTGGGAGCCACTGCATCCTGGGAGGGACTGGAGCCCAGACAAAGGCCTCTCACCCCAGAGGTACTGGGACAGAGGGAAGGACAAAGACCCCCATAGGGAGGCAAAGTGTGGAAAGGCTCAGAGTTCAGGTAGGGGGAAATGCCAATTGAGTGCTGGAGTGGGGGGGGGGGAGCAGGCCTGTCTCTCCCCAGCTCCTCACCCCCCTCCTTCCAAGCCAGGGGTCTGGCCAGTATGTGCCCAGGCAGGAGCAGCGATGGTTGGCAGCCAGTGGTGACGTGGGCATGGGCAGCATGGCAGGGGTGCTTGTTCTGTCCCCCTCCCTCCCTGGGTCAGCTGGCCAGACACCCTTGCCAGCACTCAGGCTGTCCCTACAGAAGTTTGGGGGCTGCTCCCCCCGGGGGCCCTATGTCTCCACCGCAGGAAGGCCCTGCCTCCACTGGCTTGCCTGCCCATGGGCTGCTGCCGGGCTGCTCTGTGCCAAACAGGAGAAGGAGGGATGTGGAAGAGTGAGGAAGGAGGAAGGCAGACTGGCAGGGGAGAAAATATTGAGGGCGATGTGCCCCTGAAGGAAATCATTGGGGGTAGCCCATGGGACCCCTGTCCCCTAGAGAGTACAATGCCCTTCTTCCTTCACAGGGCCAGCAGCCCAGCAGCAGCCCAGTGGTGCCGGGAAACCCAGAAAAATCCGGAAGTATGTTGTCACCTTGTGTAGCAGGGGAAGTGTTTCCCTGTCATCTTACCAACTGCAGGTAAAAAAAAGTTCCTGCCCCGAGGGGCTTACAATCTTTAATATGACACAGGGAAGGAAGAGAGAAAGGTTGAGGTCGAGGCTGGATCCTGAGTCCTCCTGCGAGACATAAGCCAGGGTTTCTGAGTTTAGACTTTGGGATCCCCGGACATTTCCCACCTGTAACTTCTTCCTCTGTTTTTATTTTCCTTTACTAGGTCCTAAGAGGCTGCTATGGTGCCGGGGCAAGAAGGAGGCTGCTGTGGCACAAAGAATGAACCAAACATTGGAAATTGTGGTATGTTAATTCCATAGGGAATTCATTCCCCACATGTGCAGGAAGGTTGTGGCCCCGACCTGCGTGAAACAGGGCTGGGTTGGGGTGTTGCAGGCCGATCTTGCACCATCCCCTCACCCCCTCCTTCCAAACCAGGGGTCAGGCGCCCAGGCAGGAGCAGCGATCATTGGCAGCCAGTGGTGATGTGTAGTTTCCTTTCTGTCTCCCAGGTCCTAAGAGGCTACTGTACCGCAGGGCCCAAATGGACAAAGGGGTGACGGCCATGGAAGATGTGGTATGTTAATTCCATGGGGAATCCATTCCCCACATGTGCCAAATGGGGCTGGTGTGAGTGAAAGTGCGTCTGAGTTGACCTTCTGTCAGTAGTTTTTGGCCCCTCACAGCCCATTCTCATAGGATGTCCCCCTTCCTCCACAGGGCCACTCCTCCAGGGACGAGGCTCCAGCTCCGGCTCCCGGGATGAAGACCCGGATGACATCCCGGCAGTTCCCGGCTGACGTCCCTCACGGCGCGTCCCCACTGCCCCTTCTCCGTACGGGCATGGCTCCTTCCCGGTCCAGTTTGGCTCCCTGGCTTGCCTTGTCCACAGATGTTGACAGCTTGGCAGGTCCTCAGCTGTGGTCCCCAGATGATATTTTCTGTTGTGAATTACTGGTTGGTAACTTCCTCTGTTTTTATTTTCCTTTCTGTCTCACAGGTTCTCAGGCAGGAAGGAAGAAGCAGAAACAAATATCCCTGGACATTGTGGTATGTTAATTCCCTGGGGAATCCATTTCCCACATATTTATTTATTTATTTTAATTTCTATACCGCTTTATATTTGTAATAAAAATCTCAAAGCGGTTTACAGCATAATAAATCAATAAAACTGTCATGGCCTGTGACAGCCCATTCACACGTCCAGTGATTCTTCCCTCAAAGCAGCCCTTAGTGTTGAGTTCCCTTTGGATTTGTCTTTCTTCCAGGATCTCCTGTCTGCACCGCTGTGGCTGCTGCCAAAGCCTCCCATAAAAAGAACAGGAAAGTGGAAGGGCTGGAGAACACCCTCCAAGTTGAGTGTCAAGCTTTCTTGGGGAGCAATGTCAGGGCAGGGCCATTGGGCATCCATTCCCCACGTCTGCCAGGAGGATACCAAGTCCTTCTTCCTCCACAGGGCCACGCTTCAAGAGAATGAAGCTGCAGGGGAAGTCACTCCCCTTCTCCCCCTTCAGGCTGCTGTTCAGCAGGTGAAGCTGATTCTTGCCCCATGACACTATCCCCCTCCCCAAGGTGCCCTCCACCTGCCGGATGGGTGCCGCCCTTTGGGGAGCACAATACAGTTGGAAGTGTTGGACCAACCGGACATTGGGAGAGCATGGACAGGCAAGGCATCTTCCCATGAGGAATTTCCATTAAGTCCATGTCCATAAAAAAGGCCGTAGCCCCCCCAATTTCTATCATCTTCTTCTTTGGCAATCACACATAGCCAAGTGAGATTGTGTTCCATGAACACGATCTTAACAGTAAGTCCTGAATGGACTGTGGAGGCCAATTCTGAATCCACATGTCCTTCCACAGTGGGGATATAGATTTCCAGGTGGGAGTTGATCACGGTGAGGGTTTGCCAAGCTTGCCTTCCTCCTAGTTTGTTTTTCCCTTTTGTCCTGAGTTCGAGTATCTTCAAAGTCCATGACACCGTTGGTAAAGGCTGTTCTCTAATTGGAGTGTTCGCAGGCCAGCATTTCCCGATTGCTCACACAACATTTCTTTTAGATCTGCCTTGAGAGAGTCTTTAAACATCTTTCGTTGACCACCACATGACATTTTTAAGTTGCTTGGGAAGACGATAATCAGGTATAGCCCAGGTCTGTAAAGCAGCTTTCCAGGTAACTGGAGGGGGTGGTGTGAGGCTTCTGGACCTTAGCAGTACAAGCCAAGCCTTAGCTCCATGGCCCTCCTAAATAGGGGAAATTTTGTTCCTGGGCAGCTGGCAGAGCCCTCTTCTCTTGTCAGGGAACAGCCACATGCCCCGGGCAATGGCAACTGGACTATTGATCCTAAGCTGAATAGCTGACCTGCCCAGCTTCAGGTCCCTCACCAAGTGCCCCCTTCGAGAACCCACCACTCTCAACCGACTCTCAACTGCCTCCTCCCCAACATTCAAACTCCCTTTCAAACTCTCCTCCAATCTTCTCTCTCCCCCGGAATTCCACTCTCTCTCTTCCCCCCTCCCTCCCTGCTTGACATTCCCTTGGGAATTCCTCAATTACACAATTTTGTTATAGATTTGCCGGGGGACATCCCAAACCCTGGAAATTAATAAATGGTACGAATTTGGGGTTATTTGGGATGTGAAGGGAGAAATACAAGCTGCAGAAGAATTCCTGGGCTAGCCTATGCAAAAGGACCTGGCCAAGCGAGGGCCTTTAAGAAACAATTCAATGCCAAGGAGAGCCTAACTGGAAATGCAAGAGAAGTCCTTCTCCCTTGCCCTGTGGTGTGAACAGAGATGGGGGACGTGAAAGGGGGCCAGGATAATGGTGTGTGGTGAGGAAAACTGAGACTTTGAGCAAGGGGAGGAGGAGGAGAGTCTGGAATCTAACTTGGGAAGACCGGTTGCCCTGCTGTGGGGGACAAGTCCCTCTTGGAAGGACTCTGCTGTAAGATCTGGACTCCCTCCATGTAAACTGAAGGTGTAAACAGGTGAATAAGCTGTATTTCTTAAAGGTAAGACAGTCTCTGCCATGTGGTGTAGTGGTTAAGAGCGGTAGTCTTGTAATCTGGGGAACCGGGTTCGCGTCTCCGCTCCTCCGCATGCAGCTGCTGGGTGATCTTGGGCCAGTCACACTTCTTTGAAGTCTCTCAGCCTCACTCACCTCACAGAGTGTTTGTTGTGGGGGAGGAAGGGAAAGGAGAATTTTAGCCGCTTTGAGACTCCTTAGGGTAGTGATAAAGCGGGATATCAAATCCAAACTCCTCTTCTTCTTCTAAAAAGAACTTTTTAAAGTCACAAAGAATACAATCGCAAAAAGTCAGGCAAAAAAACTGTACTTCTCATGCGTCAATGATTGTTTACATTCTCCAAAGGCAAACCTATCAACACGTAAGGCTTGAACTACCTGGAACTAAAGCTGCTTTGAACATAGTAGATATATTCATGCACAGAATATGCATCCTCTTTCTCTCTCTCAAAGTTTTGAGCTCTCAACTATTTCCACTTGTCTTTCTCTTAGCAGTGTTCATTATGCCCCTCCAGTTCCCTTTTTCTTCTGCTGGTGGTTTTCTCTCTTCGGAGCTTTCGTTTGGACAGGGTTGAAAAGAAGGGACAGAAAACATGTAGAAAGTTACCTTCTGCATTTAGTAGATAAGGAAACCACGGAGCTTATGAGAATGGCCCCAGTGTGACCACAGTCATTCCTCTGTTTCTTGCAATGGTTAACTGTTGGCACTGAGCTACAAAATGTCATAGGGTAACATTTCCATGCTAAGAGAATTCTCTCTCGCAGGGTTACAAACAGATTATCTCAGGAACGTTGTCAAGCTTTTAACTAAATTATATGCAGGCATGATAATTAGAGGTACAGTGGTGCCCCGCAAGACGAATGCCTCGCAAGACGGAAAACTCGCTAGACAAAAGAGTTTTCCGTTTTGGAGGTGCTTCGCAGAACGAATTTCCTATGGGCTTGCTTCGCAAGACGAAAATGTCTTGTGAGTTCCTGCGGGGTTTTTTCCCTTCCCCCCCTTTTTCTAAGCCGCTAAGCCACTTATCAGCTGATCCGATAAGCTGATAAGCCGCTAAAAGCCGCTAATAGCGCTAATCCTCTAATCCGTCAATGGGCTTGCTTCGCAAGACAAAAAAATCGCTAGACGAAGAGAATCACAGAACGGATTCTTTTCGTCTTGCGAGGCACCACTGTACATATCGGTCTGCTTATATTCTGCCTTCTAGGAAGCTCAGAAATGTGTGCCTTAGCCTCTCTGGACCTATACGGTTTGTGATGTGTGACATGACTGTGGTCTGTCAGATAGTTGTTCCTCCTCCTGTTTATGCAATCCCAAGGAGCCAGCAAAACCAGAGGGTCCAACCCTTGTGGGTTGCCGTACATCAGGGATGGGGGACTTTGGGCCCAGGACCCACACGCAGCCTTACAAATCTTTCTATTTGGCAGTTGGGGTTCTTCCCAGGCCACGCCCACACTCCTTACTGGCTCTGCTTTGTCATGTGATTTTGCCCGTCCAGAATGCATCCTCATAGAATCATAGAGTTCGAGGGGATCCTGAGGGTCATGTCGCCCAACCCCTTACAGTGCAGGAGCCTCAACACGTGGCTCCCCATCCAATTTGAAACCATACCAGACCCTGTTTAGCTTTGCAAATGTGCTAGCAGTTTTATTGCTGTGCCACTAGTAAACTTGAATTCTGATAATGCTTCTTGCTTGCCTGGATGGAGAACAGAGAAGGGGGCAGCCTCAGAAAGATATAGTTAATGCTGTGCTGAAATATACTCTGAGTCCTGTAGTGATTTCATGCTCTTTATTGCAGCTTGTAAAGCAGTGATTGATTCCCCCTCCCCCCAAACCTCAGGCTTTTATATACGTTATTTACACAACGAGTCCCGTCTGATTGGCTGATTCTGCTTCCCTCCTGGAGCCTGATTGGTCTTTTCCTGCAGGCCAATCAGTTGCTGCATTCTAGGATCCTACTTGCCTATTGTTCTAGGATCCAAGCTTGGCCCCTCTGTCCTCCCACCCTACACCCCTGTTTTACCTCTGAACACACTTCCCCCAAATTTGCACCAAGGTTCTCATCTGAGCAAATTTCAGCTCACCTCTTTTTTAAAAATAAATAAATATTTGTTATTGATTTTCTTTCTTGCAACAAATATCCATCATCATTACTAAACATTCACTTTCCAATTTCCCCCCTCCCTGTTAACTTCCCTCAACCTCAATTTCTGGTTTGTTACACCAAATGGTACAATCTACTGTTTATATATGATACTGTTTTCCCATGGTTATATTTCTTGTTCTCTGTAAATAAAATTCTAAATATTTATTTAAATCCTGCCAGTGAGTCCATGTTTTTTTGTTGTTTCTGTAAATATATTGTAAAGGGTTCCCATTCTTTTTCGAAGTCACTATTGTCCTTTTCACGCAACTTGTCTGTTAATTTTGCTAACTCTGCATAGTTCATCAACTTTTCTTGTCATTGTTCTTTAGATGGTACTTCTCCGGTCTTCCAGTTTTGTACTATTAACATTCTAATTTTGTACTATTAACATTCTTTGCATACATAAACAATGTCCGTTTTTCTTTCGGAAGCTTCTGGTTTTTTAACACTTGTTATTCTAAACATTGTTTTCAATTCATTGTATATAATTTCCCATTATTTTTTAAAAATAATCTTGCAATCCCACCACATATAGTAAAATGTACCTTCCCCTTCTTTACATCTCCAACATTTCTTTTGTTCTGTTTTATACATTTTTGCCAATTTTACTGTTGTGGTATACCACCTATACATAATTTTCATATGATTCTCTTCTAACAATATGCAGTCTGTGAAAGTGGAAAGTGAACTTTCAGCTCACCTCTAATAACATACAAAATGGTGGGTAAGATTTTCGGCCAGTTCACATGAGTCACGAATAGGGATGGGTGGCTATGCCAATTTTGATTTTCTTAGTTTCTCGTTTTTCCGGTCTTAAATTTAGTTCTTCACAATTCTGCAGCAATCTGCAATTTATTTGGTTTTTTTTTATTTCTAAAAAATACTTATGTAAATTTGTCAGCATCCTAACAAGCACATTTTGTATGTCATCTGCCCAATAGAATCTTTTTTATGTAAAGCAATTTCCCCTAATATTTTTTTTATGTTTTCACTAATTATATGCCTTTTGATGAACCTTTTACCCTAGTCAGTGTATGCATTTTTTACATGTTTCTTGGATGAAGAACTGCACTGCCACATTTGGAGAGGTGAATTTTGAATGATGGTTTTCTTTTGGTTTGCATACTGTTTTGGAAAGTGGAGATTTGGTAGGTTCTGGTTTAAGCGTCCTGTGAGTTTGGCAGGGCACATTAGGCTGAATATATTTGTAGCATTCTTTTCCGTGTAATTTCTATCACTCTAATGCTATTCTAGGGATGCGGGTGGGTTAAACCACAAAGCCTAGGACTTGCTGATCAGAAGGTCGGCGGTTCGAATCCCCGCGACGGGGTGAGCTCCCGTTGCTCAGTCCCAGCTCCTGCCAACCTAGCAGTTCGAAAGCATGTCAAAGTGCAAGTAGATAAATAGGTATCGCTTCGGCGGGAAGGTAAATGGCGTTTCTGTACGCTGCTCTGGTTTGCCAGAAGCGGCTTAGTCATGCTGGCCACATGACCCGGAAGCTGTACGCCGGCTCCCTTGGCCAATAAAGCGAGATGAGCGCCGCAACCCCAGAGTTGGCCATGACTGGACCTAATGGTCACGGGTCCCTTTACCTTTACACTTTAATGCTATTCTGCACACTTGGGTGGAAACACTATTATGTTCCACTTGTCCCAGAGTCTAAAGGCTGTATCTCCTGTATTCAGAAGGAATGCTTTGAAGCAGATGTTTTACATTGCACCAGTGAATGAAATATATTTTCATCTGTAGTCTAGTTCTTGGCCTTCACTTAAACTCTAGATGGTGCTGCTGTTCCAGAAAAGCCTCACTTGCAGTTTGTCCCTGGGAAATCCATTAACTGAAGTGAAATGAAGAAAATCCTCGAGTTTGTATGCGGCAGAAGTCAGAGGTCAAGGCTGTTACAAGCTTTTTACTTGAGGTTAATTTTCTTCTTCTTATCATTCCGTGAACTTGTCTGCAACATTTATGGTTTTGCATTTGAAGTTGACCTTAGTTGTCTCCATTTAATGTGCAATACATTAGAATCTGAGCGGTAAACAAGGGAAAAAAATCTATTAACGATATTGAAAGCTCTGCAACAGCTGCATACGGAAAGATCTAACTCTGAAATGTTCATTTTTTTGTTTTAAAATATTGGGTTTGATTCACAGCTGACTTGTAAATTTTAATACTTCATTTTGCTGGAAATGATTCTCATTACATTTGCAAGTAACCTTCAAAATTTGGTGGCTCCATCAGAGTGCTTTGTACAAAGTAACCTCTGTAGCTGTACAAAGGAACCAGGTGTTAGCAAATTCTCTTTTCATTGCCTCTCGCTCTATGTGGTCCTTTGGTAAAAAAATAAAAACAAAAACTTGTCTTTAGCAAAATTAGCTGTGTACCTTTTACACAGAGGCCAAACATCCTATTTTTGTGGAAATGATTTTGTTGCCGACAATTACCACAGAAGGAACCAAAGCACAATCAGCAATGCTATTGCAGATTTCAGCAGCGGGGAGAGAGAGTCCTTAGCAAGAGGCCGAGGCAAGATTTGATCCTGGAACTTTCTGCCTCGTAGCTGACCTCCTTTACTGTTGCACAACAACAATTCACAACCATATAACACCTACATTGGCTCCCAATATGTTTCTGAGCACAATTCAAAGTGTTGGTGCTGACCTTTAAAGCCCTAAACGGCCTCACCCCAGTATACCTGAAGGAGCGTCTCCACCCCCATCGTTCTGCCCGGACACTGAGGTCCAGCACCGAGGGCCTTCTGGCGGTTACCTCACTGCAAGAAGCCAAGTTACAGGAAACCAGGCAGAGGGCCTTCTCGGTAGTGGCGCCCTCCCTGAGGAATGCCCTCCCACCAGATGTCAAAGAGAACAACAACTACCAGACTTTTAGAAGACATCTGAAGGTGGCCCTGTTTAGGGAGGCTTTTAATGTTTCATGTAGTACAGTATTTTAATATTTTTTTGGAAGCCGCCCAAGAGTGGCTGGGGAAGCCCAGCCAGATGGGTGGGGTATAAATAATAAATTTATTTAAAGGATTAAGACATTCTGGGAGATGATATATAATGAAATGAAAAAGGTATTTAAATATACATTCCTTAAGAAACCAGAGGCCTTTCTCCTGGGCATGGTCGGCCAATTGGTGTTAAAGAAGGATAGAACTTTTTTTATGTATGCAACAACAGCAGCAAGAATACTCATCGCGAAATATTGGATGACACAAGATTTACCCACCTGGGAAGAATGGCAGATGAAGTTGATGGACTATATGGAAGTGGCGGAAATGACTGGCAGAATCCGAGACCAGGGAGAAGAGTTGGTTGGAAGAAGACTGGAAAAAGTTTAAAGACTATTTACAGAAATACTGTAAAATTAATGAATGTTAGAAAAATGTTGGAATGAAGTTATATGGCTTTAGTAGAAATGTTATAAGGAATAAAGTATAAATAGATTAATAGAGCTTTAAAGGGAAAAATATGGTTAGAATGTGTTAAGACAATTATAGGATAGAAAACAGAGGAAGATGGAAAGGAATTGCTGAAACAATTAACAGAAGTGGAATACAAAAAGGGAGGTGTGAGGAGGTCGAGGAAATAAGGGAAAGAAAGATAAGATGTTGAAATTGGATTGTGTTTTAAATGGTTTTTGTTTTGTTTTGTTTTTTTGTTTGTTTTTTTGTATTGTATGTTTTTTTTGGTGTTTTGTAGTGTTGTGTTTAATTTGTTGGAAAACTAATAAATATTATTTTTTTAAAAAAAATAAATAAATATTATTATTATTATTTTAAAATTGTGAATCAATAGATTATACGAAAGCAAGCTTTAAAGAGCAGAGATTGACAATGTTTCACAAATCATGCTTGACCCCATCTCAAAATGAGCTTATTTAAAGCCAAACTGAGTTCACCAGCAGCTTTCTCCAACACTCCTTTCTTTTTAAACAACACTTAACTGCTAAAGGCTAACCGGCCCTGGTGCCCCTTGGTAAATGCAAATTTCCTAAATGTTCCTGTTTATTTCAGAGTAGTCTGATAAAAACAATCAGTCATCAGGTGTGTCCTGGCTTATAGTGTTATGTACAGAAGTTCCCACCCTGGACCAGCAGGGAGATACTGTAGATAGTTTTCACTCAGGTCCACATATGCAAATAAGGGCTTGAAAGTGACGTTCAGTGATTGGATAGTTACAGAAAGTGGTTACTGCTGCGTTGTAGTGGAGCTCTATATAAGCAGGCTGGCTGAACCCTTCAGTTCAGTTCTGTTCTGGCCTGTGAATAAACAAGAGCTGTTTGAAGAATCGCTGTGTCGTCTGATATGTTCACCCACAACTTAACATGTAGTCCCTCCCAGACCCAGGCTATATATCCTACAACCACACCCTAGGTCACACCTGATAGGCTAGTTCAAACTTCCCTTCTGGAGCCGGATTGGATGGCTCCACTGCCAAGCAGATGCTACCTTTTAGAATCTTCCTTGCCTGTTATTCTAGGATCCCAACTCCAGACAACACCCCACCCCTCTAAGTTCCACTCACTCCCAGGAGGTTAGCATTTGTAGTTCTTGAGATATGCCAGCCGCCTACTTAATGCGTTGAGGCTTGGGTTGTCCCTCGGTTGGGGATTCCGGTTCTACTTTTGGGGCTGCTGGCTGCGTCGGGGCCATTTGGTCTGACACCGCCGGCTCGCTCACAGCCAGGTCGCTCAGTCGCAACTCTGGGTCCTGTGATTGCTCAACCCCAGGTGTCACCTCTATATTTACCAGCCCCGCCCCTTCGTCCTGTCCTACAGGCCTCCCAGCCCCACTGTTTCCTTGGAGCCCCTGGGGTGAAGCCAGCACTTTGGGTTTGAGAGATATGGAGAGATGGTTCAAGAAGAAGAAGAAGAAGAAGAAGAAGAAGAAGAAGAAGAAGAAGAGGAGGAGTTTGGATTTGATATCCCTCTTTATCACTACCCAAAGGAGTCTCAAAGCGGGTATCATTCTCCTTTCCCTTCCTCCCCCACAACAAACACTCTGTGAGGTGAGTGGGGCTGAGAGACTTCAGAGAAGTGTGACTGGCCTAAGGTCACCCAGCAGCTGCATGTGGAGGAGCGGAGACGCGAACCTGGTTCACCAGATTATGAGTCTACCACTCTTAACCACTACACCAAAGCAGGAGGGAGAGAAGGAGAGTTCGTTCTGATTTGTGTGAAACATCCACTCTGAGGAAAATATTTACAGCTAGAGAAAGGAGTCTGTGAGCTTCGAGGCTTAAAGAGGCTCAACACACTTCTGCTTTAGACCCTTATTCATGTACACAGCCATTTCTGTCTTCCGAACTCAAATCACAAGCAACTGTCACTACCACCCTCTTCAGACATAACCATTAGAAGTCAGGTAGATGTGTGAGGAGGAGATGTGTTCTAGTCAGCCTCTCTTAACTCCTGGATGGTCATCTTCTGTACTTGTGGAGGGTTCCCCGTGCATTTCAGTATCCTATAAAATTAGAAATCAACGTTTCATAGGTTTTCTGGGCAATCCTGATTCCCTGGCCTACCTGTGCCAAAGCGATGTTCCAAGTCCAAAAGCCAATCCACATAAATCCAGACCAAAGATCAGGAAACGCAGTCTGGGGTCAGTCCAAGTTAGCCAAGATAGGTGTTCAGCAGTCAATCTCGAAGTAGAAACCCAAGAAGGTCCATGGAGAATCCCAGGCGAGGTCCCTCAACATAGGCAGTTGAGCAGACACAGCACCTCAGCTCTGCTGCCTTCTGATACTGTGTCTGCTGACTGCAGCATCTGGGCTTGATGAGGCAGGTGACCCTCACCTGTCCTCACCTTCCCCCAGCTGAGGGATCCCATGCCTCCACCCCCACCTGGCCAGCTAGTGAACTAGGCTGCAGGCCCTGGCCCACCTCTGTTTCCTGGAGTGCCCGGCCCGCTGTTCCTTATGTCTTAGGACCCATTGTGAGGATTAGAGTCTCTCTGGTTCTGGCGAGGGGTCTTGCTGCTTGGCTTCCTGTGCACCAGCCTCTGTCCCCTCATCTTCCTCTGTCACCCTGTATTGTCTACACCAGGCACCCCCAAACTAAGCCCTCCAGATGTTTTTTTTAATAAATATTTATTAAAGTTTTCACAATATTACATAATGAAAAAGAAAAAATACAAAATACAAAATAAAAAACAGTTAAAAACAATTCCATCTTTTTGCCACTTATCTTTCATTTGCTTGTTTCCCGGACCTCCTCATACCTCCCTTTTTTGTATTCCAGTTCAATTTATTAGTTCAGCAATTCATTTCCCTCCTTATTTTATCCTGATCTTTAATCTAGATATATTATAACATTAAATTTTTACCTGTTAAAAATCCAATTTTTTCATATTTTATACCATTACAGCTAGAAACCACTTAAGTTCAATCCAACATCATTCTAACATTCATTAATTTTGCAATATTTCAGTAAATAATCTTTAAATTTCTTCCAATCTTCTTCCACCGACTCTTCTCCTTGGTCTCGGATTCTGCCAGTCATTTCAGCCAATTCCATGTAAACCATCACCTTCATCTGCCATTCTTCCAGGGTGGGTAGTTCTTGTGTCTTCCAATACTTTGCAACGGCCCTCCAGATGTTTTGGGACTACAATTCCCACCATCCCTGACCACTGGTCCTGTTAGCTAGGGATGATGGGAGTTGTAGTCTCAAAACATCTGGGGGGCCAAGTTTGGGGATGCCTGGTCTACACCAACCTCTCCTTCACTATCCCCAGCTTTCTCCTGTGTGACCCACTCCCAGCTGCACCCCTTACCAGGATCCTTCTCCTCCCCGAAGTTCTGCCAGCTCATGACAGTAATATGCATATACAGTGGTAAGTAAAGGTAAAGGGACCCCTGACCATTAGGTCCAGTTGTGGCCGACTCTGGGGTTGCGGCGGTCATCTCACGTTATTGGCTGAGCCAGCGTACAGCTTCCGAGTCATGTGGCCAGCATAACTAAGCCGCTTCTGGCGAACCAGAGCAGCATACGGAAACATCGTTTACCTTCCCGTCGGAGCAGTACCTATTTATCTACTTGCACTTGACGTGCTTTCGAACCGCTAGTTTGGCAGGAGCATGGACCGAGCAATGGGAGCTCACACCGTCGCAGGGATTCGAACTGCCAACCTTCTGATCGGCAAGTCCTAGGCTCTGTGGTTTAACCCACAGCGCCACCCGCATCCCTATATACAGTGGTACCTCAGGTTAAATACTTAACTCGTTCCGGAGCTCTGTTCTTAACCTGAAACTGTTCTTAACAGAAGCACCACTTTAGCTAATGGGGGCCTCCTGCTGCCGCCGCACCACCAGAGCACGATTTCTGTTCTCATCCTGCAGCAAAGTTCTTAACCTGAACCACTATTTCTGGGTTAGCGGAATCTGTAACCTGAAGCGTATGTAACCTGAAGCGTATGTAACCCGAAGTACCACTGTAAATGGAAATGTTGCTGTTTGTGAGCATTGTGATCTTTTCGTTGCAAAGATCTGATGAGGTTTTGTATGCATTTTTTTTTTTTAAGATTAGCGAGAGACTGGCATTGAAAATATGCTGGGAATTAAATACATTCTGACACCATTACTACATTTTACACAACCCCAAAGCATCAACAAGCACAGTGACGCAGCGGTAAGTGAATTATATTGCCCATTGTGCACATTTTCTAGCATCATTTAATGACTGTGAATGCTGACTGGGCAAAGTACAAAATTGCTGGTTCATGCTGTCAACCGGACACGCACTATTACTGTCATGCACTATTACTGGAGATTATAGTGCCGTCATGCACTATTACTGGAGATTATGCAGATTCTCAACTGACCTTAAACTGAACCACGACATGTACACATGGGCAGATGCGCAACGAAGGACAAGAAGGTGACCACATTGTTATTATCTACTCCTAAAGGAAGGCAGTCCTGGAAAAGATTAGGTTTTCCTATTTCCCTCCTTATTCCCTTTTCACGCTTGAGGGATGCAACTGTAGACGGATCACTAGTTTAACTGTCCTCAACAGTGCTTTTTACTATTGATTCCTCATATATCAACTCTAAAGTGTCTCAAGACAGCCGTCTTTCTCCTGGTATTTCAGGCAAGATCATGAAATGCAAATGTGTGTATAAAATGTACTTAACTTTAATTAACATTTTACTAACATGTAAATGATATGGGCAGATTCTTATCTTCTTATTCAGAAACCGCTCTGCAAGGCTGCGTTACACCACATTCTTCGCCAAGTGTTAAAACAAGCAAAAACGTTTACTGGTAAGAAAAAATCAGCTCTCAGGATTTAGACAGACCTCAGGGATGCTCAGGGCCGTATTTAGGTTTGATGAGGCTCTAAGTTACTGAAGGTAATGGGGCCCTTTATATGTCCAGCTGTCGTTTGTCCACAACAAATAGTCACTGTTTTTGTGTTGAATATATGCTATATAGTAATTTATGGACCTAATAGGTATCTAAAGCCATTTGCACGTAACAAAATATGTATTTTATCAAAGTAATAGTTTTTTATCTTATATTTTGGAAATGTACATCCAGTTCTTTCCCTTTAATTTTTTTTTTGGGGGGCCCAAGAGCTATAGCTTGTTTAGCTTATAGCTCTTGATGCCCCTATGTTTATTCCTCAGAACATGTCTGGGGATGCAAACTGGACTCCAGCACCAAATATTGTTGTTCGCTTTGCTGATTGGCTAGGGATTCAGAACCTCTTCTGATTGGTCCGTGGTTGGATGACTAAAGTGTAGATGGGTCAGATGTCTCTCTTGGCCCAATCCAGAGAGGGAACTGGAAATGGACTGCTTTTGGTCTATTTCTATTCACCACATTTATACTTAGGGGCTTCAAAACCTCTTCTGATTGGTCCACTGTGGGATCCTGTGCCCATAGAGGGGTCCTATTTCCCTCTCAGGTCATTCTGGCAACCTTAGAAGACTTAAATTATTGGTCTTTTGCGCATCATGTGCTCATAGATAACCTCTGCATCTGGGATTCTACCTTCCAGAGTGGAACTTCTGGGGGAAGAAAATCCAGTGATGTCATGAGAAGCGGTACTTTGGGGTGAAGGGCAGGGCCCCCCACTTCTGGGACTGGACTTTCCAGTGTATTTCATAGAATCATAGAATCATAGAATCCTAGAGTTGGAAGAGACCACAAGGGCCATCGAGTCCAACCCCCTGCCAAGCAGGAAACACCATCAGAGCACTCCTGACATATGGTTGTCAAGCCTCTGCTTAAAGACCTCCAAAGTAGGAGACTCCACCACACTCCTTGGCAGCAAATTCCACTGTCCAACAGCTCTTACTGTCAGGAAGTTCTTCCTAATGTTTAGGTGGAATCTTCTTTCTTGTAGTTTGGATCCATTGCTCCGTGTCCGCTTCTCTGGAGCAGCAGAAAACAACCTTTCTCCCTCCTCTATGTGACATCCTTTTATATATTTGAACATGGCTATCATATCACCCCTTAACCTCCTCTTCTCCAGGCTAAACATGCCCAGCTCCCTTAGCCGTTCCTCATAAGGCATCGTTTCCAGGCCTTTGACCATTTTGGTTGCCCTCCTCTGGACACGTTCCAGTTTGTCAGTGTCCTTCTTGAATTGTGGTGCCCAGAACTGGACACAGTACTCCAGGTGTGGTCTGACCAGAGCAGAATACAGTGGCACTATTACTTCCCTTGATCTAGATGCTATACTCCTATTGATGCAGCCCAGAATTGCATTGGCTTTTTTAGCTGCCGCATCACACTGTTGGCTCATGTCAAGTTTGTGGTCAACCAAGACTCCTAGATCCTTTTCACATGTACTGCTCTCAAGCCAGGTGTCACCCATCTTGTATTTGTGCCTCTCATTTTTTTGCATAATCTACTGTATAAAAGAGAGACCAGTTACGTACAAACAACCACCACCAGTGGTTTCCCCCCTAAGACTGATAATATCACAGACTATAGGTCTACGCCTGCTTATTGGGAGAAAAGCAATGACAAACCTAGACAGCATCTTAAAAAGTAGAGACATCACCTTGCCAACAAAGGTCCATATAGTAAAAGCTATGGTTTCCCCAGTAGTGATGTATGGAAGTGAGAGCTGGACCATAAAGAAGGCTGATCGCCGAAGAATGGATGTTTTTGAATTATGGTGCTGGAGGAGACTCTGGAGAGTCCCCCGGACTGCAAGAAGATCGAACCTATCCATTCTGAAGGAAATCAGCCCTGAGTGCTCACTGGAAGGACAGATCCTGAAGCTGAGGCTCCAATACTTTGGCCACCTCATGAGAAGAGAAGACTCCCTGGAACAGACCCTGATGTTGGGAAAGATGGAGGGCACAAGGAGAAGGGGACGACAGAGGACGAGATGGTTGGACAGTGTTCTCGAAGCTACAAACATGAGTCTGACCAAACTGTGGGAGGCAGCGGAAGACAGGAGTGCCTGGCATGCTCTGGTCCATGGGGTCACAAAGAGTCGGACACGACTAAACGACTAAACAACAACAACAATAGGTCTATAGACTTACAGATCTAAAGATGAGGGAAGAACTCGCAGCCAACTTCTGAAGGCAAATGGAGACAAAAACCCATCCCAAACTAGTTATTTTAAAATCAGTTCTAGGATAGGTGTAGGGCAGAGACAAAAGGGCTAGCCTCTAATGCTGGATAAAAGGAAAGCATCCACAGCAGACAAGAGGTTTTTACAGAGCGAGAGATGGGCTTGGTTCTGTTACAATACCTAAGCATAAATATATCTTACACAGTTGTTGTTAGGAACCTTCCTAGCTAGCAGACAAGTAGTTAAATCTTTCAGCTCTGATTCCTTTTCAGTGAACTCAAGTACCCTTCAGTGGGTGCTGCACTTCTTAGCTGGAAGGATTTTTATGGAAAGACAGAGGAGAGGGAGCTGAATTGTGTTTGTATCGTTCAGCACAGTGTCTGACCTTGCAATGCTGGACCCATAATAAGGAGACTAATTTCCCTGAAATCAATAGAAGGTACTTATTGGTTCCGTACTCAGGATCTCAGTAATGGATAATGCTACTCAGCCTATACTCAGGCCTTGTCCTTGCGATAATGCTTTTCCAAACAAAGGTGCAGCATATTTGAAGTACTGTAAATAGTACTTCATCATGGAGTACACTACATCTAAGGTAAAAGATGGTCTAAACCATTGAGTCTCTTGGGCTTGCTGATCAGATAGTCGGCAGTTCAAATCCCCATGACAGGGTGAGCTCCCGTTGCTCTGTCCCAGCTCCTGCCAACCTAGCAGTTTGAAAGCACACCAGTGCAAGTAGATAAATAGATACTGCTGTGGCGGGAAGGTCAATGGCGTTTCCATGCGCTCTGGCTTCCATCAAGGTGTTCCATTGCACCAGAAGCAGTTTAGTCCTGCTGGCCACATGACCTGGAAAGCTGTCTGTGGACAAACGCCAGCTCCCTTGGCCTGAAGCGAGATGAGCCCTGCAACACATAGTCCCCTTTAACTGGACTTAACCATCCAGGGGCCCTTTACCTTTTTACCTTACACTACATCTGCAGCATTGTACCATGTGCACGGCACTGTCAAATGAAGTGTGACATACTGAAGATGTTTAGGTGTGCTGGAATTAAGTCATTAAGTGACTTGCATCTCAGGTAAGATAAATGGTGAACCAGGCTAAAATCACCTTCGGTTTTCTTAAGGACCACATCTAATAGGGAGACCAGGCAGAAACGGAGTGGGAGAAGATCTCCAAACCTTGTATTCTTTCATTTCTCTGTTGATTTTTAACCTGTGTAGCCCTTCCAGTCACACTTCTCTGAAGTCTCTCAGCCCCACTCACCTCACAGAGTGTTTGTTGTGGGGGAGGAAGGGAAAGGAGAATGTTAGCCGCTTTGAGACTCCTTAGGGTAGTGATAAAGCGGGATATCAAATCCAAACTCTTCTTCTTCTTCTTCTTCTTCCATTCCAAAGGAAGAGTGGAACATATATGAATTCTTATCTGCTGCTTTGAAAGAGGATTCTAAAGCCCAAAGTAAAGCCAACTCACTAATATTCTATTTGGTCTTTTTTCGGATGGTTATCAGGGACAATTTCACATGTGCAGAAGAGCCAGTGTGGTGTAGTGGTTAAGAGCGGTGGACTCGTAATCTGGTGAACAGGGTTTGATTCCCCACTCCTCCACATGCAGCTGCTGGGTGACCTTGGGCCAGTCACACTTCTTTGAAGTCTCTCAGCCTCGCTCACCTCACAGAGTATTTGTTGTGGGGGATGAAGGGAAAGGAGATTGTTAGCTACTTTGAGACTCCTTAGGGTAGTGATAAAGTGGGGTATCAAATCCAAACTCTTCTTCTTCTTCATTGGTCTGTCCTGTCCTACTTACATGTGGCTATTTTACAGAAAAACCCTAAAATATTTGTACAGTTTTGATTTGATTAAAAATCATAGTACTTATGTTCCTCATAATGCCAACCAGTGGTGACTTTATGAGGGAGCAAACTGGGCAACCAATTTACACTATAGTGTTGGTATAAAGAATTGAGCACAATGAATGTATTATGATACATTTTATCCATACTTTCATTGCAGCTTATAGAATTAAGTGACAATTTATGCCTGATTTGCTTTCATATCTTCAAGGGCCTCCAAAATTCTCTCTTGTCCAGGGTCGCCAAGATCCTAGTGCCAACGTATGGTTTGATATAACATGAACGAGCTTTGGACTTGCACATTTTCCCCTACTGCCCCCTTCTCACTTGGTTTCCTTGACTTCTTCTTTCAGCCGGAGGGAATCAGAGTATGGGAGAGGAGGAAGGGAATTTTTGGCTTGTAATGTTTGCATTGCATGCTTTCGTATTACATCTGAATCAAGCCAGTGAATTCCATAGAACAAATCCCAAAGACCAGAAACACACACAAATCAACATTCAGAACATGTGAAATGTAGGCCTAACTTAATCCTCCCAATGGACCAGCAGGGCTTAAACCGCTAAAGGAGTCTGACGAGTCCTCTGGTTTCCTGTAACCAGGGTTGTGACCAGGGAAGCAGAAATTCACTGTTCTGGTCCCAGTGGTTTGTGCTCTCCCTTTATTCAGAAGCAGCTGGATTTATAATGGGGCTCCATAGACAAGACAAGCTCTGGTGCCTATCAATCTCATTTGAAACCAGCTCTCTGTAGTCCAAGCCCCACACATGCAGATTCCACCATACCGCTTTGGCTCTGTGTAAAGGTAAAGGGACCCCTGACCATTAGGTCCAGTCGCGGACGACTCTGGGGTTGCAGCGCGCATCTCGCTTTATTGGCCGAGTAAACTGGCATACAGCTTCCGGGTCATGTGGCCAGCATGACTAAGCCACTTCTGGCAAACCAGAGCAGCGCACGGAAACGCTGTTTACCTTCCCACCGGAGCGGTACCTATTTATCTACTTGCACTTTGATGTGCTTTTGAACTGCTAGGTTGGCAGGAGCAGGGACCGAGCAACGGGAGCTCACCCCGTCGTGGGGATTCGAACCGCCGACCTTCTGATCGGCAAGCCCTAGGCTCTGTGGTTTAACCCACAGCGCCACCTGCGTCCTCTGTGTAGTCTTTGCAAATTTTGCAAAAGTTTGCAAAGTTATAAACTATCTAATCACAATAGGTAATGGCCTTTTAAATGTGTTTGTTGGAGGGGGAGTTATCACTTGGTTTCTGTTTGTATTTTTCTGTTGCAAACCACCCTGCGATCTTCAGATGAAAGGCAGTATACAAATTCATAAATGGAACAATAATAATGTCTTTCCTATTTGTTACAATTGCATTGGCTGTTGTCTTCTATCGACACTGATCTTTGTTTTAAAAGGGTACAGTATACTTGCAGGCTGGGGCGTGGATTTGATTGCATCCTTCCCCCTCGAGGGAGAGACGTTTATAGCTTATTGACTATTTGTGGCATGACAGTTAAGAAATGATGGAGATTGGAAATTGTACCAAATATGCCGTTTGTGGAGCTACAAATGGGAATCGTTTAAAGCTCCTAACATCTCTCCCTCCCTCCCTTTATTCTAAAGGTCAACCTATTTTTGCGGAAACATTAAGCCAGATGCAGAAGCACTGAAAAGCCATTAAGAAAGGCTGTGTTGGGGATATGATGTTATAGCCTCCATATAGATGATGTCAGTCTTAATTATCAGTGCACATAAATCCCATACAGTTTGAAAACAAGTTTGACTGTGCAGGGTACTGCCCTTGTGGTGCAGGAAGAGCCACTGAAATGTATTCAGGGATTAAAAGAAATATTGAGAAATGACAGCTGAGGTCAGGGAGGCTGTCCTTTGATTTCTTCCCTAAGGATGACAGCTGCTGTGAAATTGAATGTGAAGGTCCAGCCAGCCTGGCCTGGGTCTCTGCTGTCATATGTAGCAGGTCAGCTCTGTTGAAATCTGCTGTTGGGGCACAGAAGCTAAATCTGGGTCAGAACAAACATCTCCGGGTCACAGCCTTATTGTCGATCTATACTTGTCTGTTCTGTGGCCAAGTGTGTCAGCTGAATCTTTTAAGCAAAAGCAAAAAATAAAATAAAAATACCACCATGTGAATTTTAAGCAGGGCTGAAACTTTTATTTACAGTCAGGTATTCAGTACGAATGGTGCAAGGGTTACCATTCTCTTGTTTCAGGGTTACCAGGTACTGGTTTGCGATGTGAGCCTATTAATCCTTGCCCCACAATCAAGCTCACTGAGGAGTCCAAGATTGTGGTTTTCAAACTTTTAGTCTTTTTGGAACCCTTTGCACATCATTCTTTTCATAAGGAACCCCTGTATTGTTAGTTATGTGAGCAGAATTCCCTGATCTGGACCTTGTGCAGCAGAATATAAATCAATAAACTCTCACAGCAAGAAAAGAGTTCCAAAGTTTTATGGCAAACTGTCCTGTTACAAAAAAAGTTGTAAATAAAAATCAACACATTGCTCTTAAACAACTAGCAATGCAGTCCACTTTTTTTTAGGGTCTTATTTGGTAATGAGTATAATATAGTCCATATGTAGTGGTTAAGAGCGGTAGATTCGTAATCTGGGGAACCGGGTTCGCTTCCCCGCTCCTCCACATGCAGCTGCTGGGTGACCTTGGGCTAGTCACACTTCTCTGAAGTCTCTCAGCCCCACTCACCTCACAGAGTGTTTGTTGTGGGGGAGGAAGGGAAAGGAGAATGTTAGCCACTTTGAGACTCCTTAGGGGAGTGATAATGAATGGTTCATATGAATAGTTGCAACTGGGGAAAAAACCAATGGCTACTAAAATGTTTTGGTTTGAAAGACAGTTAAATTGATCTTTTAATCTACTCCTTGACGATACCTGATGGGTGCTTATTTTTATGTTTCATTACAAATATTACAAATATTGTGTATGTGTGTTTTAAATTTTAACATCCCTCTCTGATTATTTGAGTGGGGTGTTAATTGGGTTGTTTTTGTTTTGATTATGTATTTTGTGTTTTTATATTGTGATTTTATCCTGTGAACCGCCCTGAGACCTGACGGTATAGGGCGGTATGTAAATATTACTAATAATGATAATGATGATGATAATCTTTCTGGTCCCTGAGAGAGATTCAGATAAGCAACTGGCTTGTTCAATGCGCTGGCAGCTTCTGAGAGAGACCAGGACTTCCAGGGATGAACCATCAATTAACATAAACACTGAAACAGAAACTCCACCCCCTTGTTGCAGCTTTTGCTGCGAAAGGACCCTTTGCACTTTCTTACACTTCTCTGCAAAGCAAACATTCTGCAGGCACAAACCTCCACATAACATTTTATACACAATGCACACAAACACAGCAGCGTATGCACATTAAACATATACAGTGCTACCTCGGGTTACAGATGCTTCAGGTTACAGACTCCGCTAACCCAGAAATAGTACCTCGGGTTAAGAACTTTGCTTCAGGATGAGAACAGAAATCGTGCTCCGGCGGCGCAGCGGCAGCAGGAGGCCCCATTAGCTAAAGTGGTGCTTCAGGTTAAGAACAGTTTCAGGTTAAGAACGGACCTCCAGAACGAATTTCTTAACCCGAGGTACCACTGTATTTTGCATGTGTGCCTACAGCAGAGCCTGAACGCTTTACAGAGGGTTCTGGGTCACGTTGTGGGTCCGGGCGCAGTGGTGCCAAGGTAGGTTAAAGCTGCAATAACCACAGGACAACCAAATAGCATTAAAACAGGTCACAACTTTATTGATTCCCGATGTCAGCCAGCTCTGATGTAGTCACTGAGCATGTATCCTGAATCAACCGACCTGTCTGCCTATGGATTATTTGGCAGCATTAGCCAAGGTTAAGGAGCTCCCTATGATTTCCATCAAATCAGGGCGACCCTCCAAGATCACCATTTTGGAGGTGCCATGGCTCTGCCCACCCCTTGACCCCATCTGGGGGCATCCAGGCACATGCAAGTCCTGAGTCCCTTTAAGGAGATACCTTGATCCTTTGGCACAAGGAAGTCCCCCGCCGCCGCCAATGCACTTAGACTAAGGATGCCTTCTCCATCATCAAGTTGTGACAATTGCTATGAGGTAGGCAAACCCCACAGACAGGCCCAATTGGTCTGAAGGCAATTTCCTCCCTGGCGCTGAGTATAGATAGATAGAAACTTTATTCATGTAGGCTGATGGCCATAGCAACAATAAAACATTGCAATATACCATTCATATTTAGTATAAAAGCACAGTTTAGGGTCCTGAAGATAGTGGCCCTTATTCTGATTGACCCTGCTAAGAACCTAGCAAGCTTTGCTGTTATCTGCTTCGTTTGGTCCAACAGGAGAAAGGACACTGTGGCAGTGGTTGTGCGCCCTGGGATGGTCAGTACGAGTGGGGTGATGATCTCGTTCCTCAGGTCTTTGTAGAGAGTGCAAGAGAGGAGGATGTGAGCCACTGTTTCGGTGCACCCATCTCCACGGGGGCAAAGGCGTTTCTCATGCGGGATCTTTTGGAATCGGCCCTCAAGTAAAATGTTCAGTCTTGCAAGTGTGAAAGCATGTCTGTATTTGGGGATAGCTAGTTTGTGCAGGTATGGAGCCAGATAATCAAAATGGGGAGATGGAAATTGATCATACCATGAGCAGAATTTCCATATAGTGGCTAGGTAGTTCTGATGCTCAATATCTTTTAGACATTAAATTAGACCGTTTGCTTTGGTTAGGCCCATAGTGAGTAGGGGTTGTGGGGATAGGCCAAAAGAGTGGAGTTTTTGTAGATGGTTTTAAGCCAGGCACTTTTGTGGTAGTCTTGAAGTACTAGGGCTAATAAACCGGGGGGATTTGAGGTTAGGATAAAAGATAGAAGTTAAAAGTTCTTTGCCAAGTCCATACTTCTACTGAGGGGAAACTGAATATAACAACCAAAGAGTTATATTTTTACATTATTAAATGGAGAGTTTAATTAATTTTATATACAATTGCTATTGTTATCATGGGATGTTTCTGTAATTAAAATTTAATAGTTACTTGCTGTTCCTCACTCTATCTTCTGGGGATATTTAAATGGGTTATAAATAAAATAAATAAGTAAAAAAGAAGGCAGGGGTTTTGTATCCTGGTGTTGTCCCAAGAGCTGAAGAATGGCTGACAGGATTGGAGTAAGATGATCTGCAATATTCAAACTTCCACTTACAGCAGCAGATGGCAAAATAATAAGCAGCGCAGGAAGGCGGGTGCTAGGGAATTGCAAGTACAATATTAGTATAAATTATATACTTGATATCAGTGGCCCTTTTCTGTAAAAGTGACAGAAAACGCTTCATCTCTTTTTCTTTCCTGCATGTTGTTGAAGAGGACTCTTTAAGCAAAACACAAACTTCAAGTTTTAAAGCTCCTACGTTGATGAAGGTCTGTCTTGGCAGTTTGACCCATGTTTTTAATTATGGCGTTTTGTCTTGCTTTTGCTCACAGGAGCTCAAGGCAGAATGTGTTGGGTTTTTTTTTACTTCATTTCACAGCAGTCCTGTCAAGTAGGACAGGGCAAGAGAAAGCGACTGGCCCAAAGTCGGCTGGTGAGCTTCACAGCTGCGTAGGAATTGGAACAGAGATATCTCAGTACGTTTCCAGTACGTTTCCGAGCACAATTCAAAGTGTTGGTGCTGACCTTTAAAGCCCTAAACGGCCTCGGTCCAGTATACCTGAAGGAGCGTCTCCACCCCCATCATTCTGCCCGGACGCTGAGCGCCGAGGGCCTTCTGGCGGTTCCCTCATTGCGAGAAGCAAAGCTACAAGGAACCAGGCAGAGGGCCTTCTCGGTAGTGGCACCCACCCTGTGGAACGCCCTTCCAGCAGATGTCAAAGCGATAAACAACTACCTGACATTCAGAAGACATCTGAAGGCAGCCCTGTTCAGGGAAGTTTTTAACATGTGATATTTTACTGTATTTTTGGTTTCTATGGAAGCCGCCCAGAGTGGCTGGGGAGGCCCAGCCAGATGGGCGGGGTATGTATAAATAAATAAATAAATAAATAAATAAATAAATTATTATTATTATTATTATTATTATTATTATTATTATTATTATCTCTGATCCAAGTTCAACCCTTTAGGTATTATACCACTCCTATACCCTCCTACTCAAAAGACAGTGGGGCTTACATTATGGTAAGTGGGCAGCAAGATTCCTTCATAGAAAATGCCATACACAAAGGCTTGCATCTTGATGAGTATCTGGCAAAGAACGATGAAGTAACTATTGGCTTGTGACCAGTCTCTTTTATCAAACGGGAGAAGAGAATATTTTCTGGGATAGCTATGTCAGAGGAAAACTTGTTTACATGAAATATCTGCTTTGAGGAGCACCAAATTTCTATCCATTTTATTTCGATTTCTTTCCTCCTTCTATCCCCAGATTGCAAAGCGTGTTCTCCTTCATGGAGAGCACGTGTTGCGGTGGGGGCTGACAAGACACTCCAAAGTTGTGGGGCGGGCTAATTGATCATTGGCCACTGTTGTGATTGGGCTTCCCTTGTTGTTGGGAAGAAGTTAATGTTGCCATTTTGTGACTGACAGCCAGAAATACTAAAACTCCCTGCACAAGGCGTAGAGCTTCCTCTTTTTGCTCCGTGCATCGGATTGCCCATCCCACCCTCCCTATATTTAGGGTTGTTCACATTGACCTTGCTATGCCTGTCATGGGGTCGTCTGCTCTTGGAGCAGGGGCCCGGTAGGAATTTTGTCCATCTGGCTGATTGGCTGGTGCCATTTGGTTTTTGCCTACTGCGTAGCAAATCGTCACAACTTGTAAGGTTGCAGTTAGGCATTGGTTTATGGTTTGGTTGGTTGAGGGGCATGGATTGGCTGTGCCTGCCCCTCTAATGCTGCTGCTGCAAGGGATTCCGTTAAAGGAATTGGGGGCTAACTGTTGCTTGTCCACTCTGTCAAGGGGGCTCGGGCCATAGCAATGAGCTCCTGGCTGCATTTGGGGTGGGCGAACCTGAGGGCAGGTTCCCTGCTCTGTCACTACACCCAAGTGTATCCCCCTTTTCTGACTTTCACAGGCGTGCGGAATGTCAGTCTGTTCCCCTTTGGGGGGGGGGCAGGTAGTCGCAACCAATGCCTAAGCAACCACTCACATTTTTGTATTTTAATAAAGTTGTGGCCAAAATTATGCCAAAAACCTTAAACAAAAATTATTTGTGATGTGTGAGTTATTTGGGGTGGCTTGGGGACCTCAACACGCTAAAGCATTGGATCACTTGGTGACCAAAGTTTAGGTAGGGCATGTCACCAATTGCCAGTTTTCCTGTTTCCTGCTGCACTCTATGCCTCACCTTCCAAAAGCAGACTATTTTCACCACACCAGACGCCTGGCATAAGTTGGTTGTGTGAACCAGCCCTCTGTTTCATCCACCATGGTACATGGTAGTTTGTAGCTGTAAGCTTTACCTGTGCAGGTAGCGCTCATCAGCAGAAGCAGACTGCAGTGCTTTGGTTCAGGATTTGCAGGGAACCCAAAAGGGAAAGATAATTGCCAGTTGCAGCCTCTGGCCTTCTGGAGGAGTATTTGCAAAGTGAGAATGTGGTAATGGCCTTAAGAGAGAATATTATGAAAATGATTTACAGGTGGTACATGACCCCAGTCAAGCTTGCAAAGATCTATCATTTGCCCGATAATAAATGTTGGAAATGTAAAGAAAGTGAAGGTACATTCTTTCACCTTTGGTGGACATGCCCGAAGATTAAGGGCTTCTGGGAAATGATATATAATGAAATGAAAAAGGTACTTAAATGTACTTTTCCTAAGAAACCAGAGGCCTTCCTTTTGGGCATTGTCGGCCAATTGGTGTCAAAGAAAGACAGAACATTTTTCATGTATGCTACAACAGCAGCAAGAATACTCATCGCAAAGTATTGGAAGACACAAGATCTACCCACCTTGGAAGAGTGGCAGATGAAGGTGATTGACTATATGGGACTGGCTGAAATGACTGACAGAATCCGAGACCAGGGGAAAGAGACGGCGGAAGAAGATTGGAAGAAATTTAAAATTTATCTTAAGAAATATTGCAAAATTAATGAATGTTAAAATGTTGTGGTTATATAAAGTAAGGGATTACTGCTGTTAAAGATTAAGTAAAAGAAAAGAAGAGGAAAAAGTGAATAAAATTAAGGGGAAGGATTTGCTGAAATAATTTTGGGAATTGGAATGCAGAAAGGGGAGGTATGGGGAAGTCGACGAAGTAAGTTTAAGAAAAAAAGGAGTTGAAATTATACGTGTTTGTTTGTCATTGTATGTATATTTTTGTATTGTGTGTATTGTATGTGTTTTTAAAATTTGTGAAAACTTAATAAATATTTATATATATAAAAAAGAGAATGTGGTAATGGGCCCTTTGGTGGCCTTGGAACTTTGGCAGAAGTTGGACCTATCCTTTGACAACCCGACTATAAAGTTATTTACAACCCAAACAATTGGCAAGTGCTTTTCAGGATGGCGGTTGCACTTTCCCACATCTTCCCACTTGTAACTACCGTATGTCATTTGCCACTGAAGCTCAGTGCTTACTCTTTTTTTATATAGCTCATTCAGCCTGGAAGTCAAACGTAGGAGAAAACCAGAGCTGCAACCTCACAGGAAGAGGAGAAGCAGAACTTAGTTGTTTGCACATTCAGTAGCCTCCAAGGGCTATCTGACCA
Source organism: Podarcis liolepis (assembly GCF_965112155.1). Taxonomy (NCBI): domain Eukaryota; kingdom Metazoa; phylum Chordata; class Lepidosauria; order Squamata; family Lacertidae; genus Podarcis; species Podarcis liolepis. Next base: position 50,741,002 of record NC_139573.1, read on the forward strand.
GATGTCTGAATTTTTTCCCTTTCCAATACGGCAAACTTGTATTATGGATCTATGACACTGAACAATGCCTATGGCAGTTGTAGCTCTTCTACTGCAGGCTCACACATTAAATTTTATGTATTGTTTGAAGAGAACTCAAGTCATTAAGGGCTGATGCTCTTCCACTTGCTGTTCTGGAAAAAAGAAGGAAAGCTTTTGGAAATGAAGAACACCCTCAAGAAGCGAAGGATGTCATAACAAAACTTCAAGGCAATATACCACATGGTTTCAGCATGGCTATGTCCTGGGAATGGCACATATTTGTGGGTTGTCTCTTACATTTTGTTGTAGCACACAATAGGAAGTCACAGTTGGCCCTGATTTCTCTGCTATGCTCACAAAACCAGACCCTTCATCCTCATGGCTGATCTGGAAATAACACAATTTGTGAGTCTCCTTGTCAGCCACAACCATGCGCAGCCAGTCACAAAGATTCTTCTTCTTGAGTTACTTCCTTGTGAGATACTTAAGGTAACTTCTTGATAACTGCCTCTCAGAAAGCACTTTACTAATCAGAAACCGATCAAATAGACAAAGACTCTCCTCCCTGAAAGAGAGGGGAGTGGTTGTGGGCGGGAGCCCGAGCACCGCCCAGCAGGGGGCATGGCCCCCTGCCTCCAGCTCAGCTGGCTGGCGCTCACGCCCCCCCGCTGGCCACCCAACCAGGTGCCGCGGAGGGGGCGTGTTCAGCAGCCTTTTGCTGCAGCGCCAGCTTCTCCCTGGCCTCATTCCTCATCGTCGTCCCGTCGCGAGTCACCCACCCTCCACTCCCTTTTAGTTAGGGCTTAGGTCATTGGCCTTGCTATGGACCTTAGGTTGGTCGCCCTGGTTGCCCGGGGGGCCTGGTAGGAGTTTTTCCTTTTGGCATTAGGCTTTTTGGTTTTTTCGCCTACCTCGTAGCAATCATCACAACTTTTGTGGTATTGGTGGGTAGGTTAGGCATTGGAATAATGTGTTGTGGTGTGTCGAAGTGCTAGGTGTGGCCATCGCCTATGCCTTCAATTTTTAGGGGTATTCCGTTAAAGGAATCTGGCGGTCGTGTACTCTGTCCGATGCCTGCTTGGCAGGAGGCCATGGCACGACCCTCGGTGACATCAGGGGTGAGCCTATAGTTGGATTAGCATCAACAGGCTCCACCTACTGGTGAATAAACCCACTTGTTTCGATCCAATGCCTAAGCCAATACCTTTTCATTGCTGTAATCAATAAAGTTGTGGCCTTTACTAGCCCATCAACCTTATATCACGTGTCCTTGTGTCTTCATTTCACTTCGCGGGGGTCGGGTCCTCGAACCACAACAGTTTAATCGTAGTTGGGAATCTATCTACCTACCTACTATCTATCTATCTATCTATCTATCTATCTATCTATCTATCTATCATCTATCTATCTATCTATCTATCTATCTATCTATCTATCATCTATCTATTATCTATCTATCATCTATCTATCTATCTATCTATCTATCTATCTATCTATCTATCTATTATCTATCTATCTATCTATCTATCTATCTATCTATCTATCTATCATCTATCTATCTATTATCTATCTATCTATCTATCTATCTATCTATCTATCTATCTATCTATCATCTATCTATCTATTATCTATCTATCATCTATCTATCATCTATCTATCTATCTATCTATTATCTATCTATCTATCTATCTATCTATCTATCTATCTATTATCTATCTATCTATCTATCTATCATCTATCATCTATCATCTATCATCTATCATCTATCATCTATCATCTATCATCTATCATCTATCATCTATCATCTATCATCTATCTGTCTCTATCCATCCATCCATTGCATTTACATCCCACCTTTTTCTCCAAGGAGCTCAAGGTGGAGTATGTGGTTCTCCTCCTTGTTCTCCTCACAACAACCCTATGAGGTAGGTCCAGCTGAAAGGCATTGACTGGCCCAAGTGTCCCTCCTCTCTCCCCACCATGGAATGCTCTCTCTCCCAGGCAGACTCACCTGGTGCCAACACTGATTTTTCTCTTCAGTGCCAAGCACCTGAGTGTTATTTTTTGCCCCTTGGCAGCAGTTGGTGGGAGAGAACTGCAGTGGTTAGGCTTACTTTTGGGGATGGAGGGATGTTTTTATGGCTTGCTTATCTTATATTGTGCCTCACATTTGCTTGCTTTGCTATTATATATTGTACTGCGTATTTTACTGTTATCTGTAAGCTGCTTTGAGATGCTTGTGTAAAGCTGAACACTTAAGAAATAGTTCTAATTTAATGCAACAGTGATGAAGTAGTATTGAATACTATTTTTTTATAATACACAACCATACGGGGTGGGTCTGTAATGGCTCTAATATTTATTCCCATGAGGTCTTTCAGGTGAAATATTTTGCTCAAGAACTTATTATTTCAACTTAAAATCTTCTTGTGTTGTGATTTGGGGTGAGGGTGGGGATACTGAATCGTTAGCATTTCTCCTTAAGTGCTAAATCAACATAAAGTAGCATCATTTAGACCAGAGCTGGGTAACCTCCTCTTAAATGGCAGAGCTGTATTTCCCCTGGGGAAAGTGGTTTGGGGGCTGAATACCAGCACTGGATATGGTCAAATCCAAATTGGGTGTGGCTAGACCATACAAACAAACATGCACCACATTTACACAAAGTTTATATACCTTGACCTCTCATTAGCACACAGCATGGAAACGCAGCAAGCGATGCACGGAGGAACAGAACATTCCTTTCCTCTATGGTTACTTTGCTTGGTTTCTGCTTGGCCTGCTGGGAAGGACCACCCTTTCATAGAATCATAAGATTGTAGAGTTGACAACCTCTGGCCTCTGGCCCACCTCTGCTTAACAACCTCCAAGGAAGGAGAGTCCACCATCACACAAGGGATGTTCTACTGTTCTACTGTTCTACTGTTCTACTGTTCTACTGTTCTACTGTTCTACTGTTCTACTGTTCTACTGTTCTACTGTTCTACTGTTGAACAGCTCTTACTTTCAGAAAGTTCTTATTGATGATTAGTCGGAAGCATCTTTCTTGTAACTTGAATCAGTTCCTAGCCTCCAGAGCAGGAGAAAACAAGTCTGCCGCATCTTCCACATGACAGCCCTTTGGAGATGGCTATCATCTCTCTCAGGGACATGGGTGGTGCTGTGGGTTAAACCACAGAGCCTACGGCTTGCCGATCAGAAGGTCGGCGGTTCGAATCCCTGCGACGGGGTGAGCTCCTGTTGCTCAGTCCCTGCTCCTGCCTATCTAGCAGTTCGAAAGCACGTCAAAGTGCAAGTAGATAAATAGGTACCGCTCTGGCGGGAAGGTAAATGCCGTTTCCGTGCACTGCTCTGGTTTGCCAGAAGTGGCTTTGTCATGCTGGCCACATGACCCGGAAGCTGTACGCCAGCTCCCTCGGCCAGTAAAGCAAGATGAGCGCCACAACCCCAGAGTCCGCCACTACTGGACCTAATGGTCAGGGGTCCCTTTACCTTTACCTATCATCTCTTTCAGTCTCCTCTTTTCCAGGCTAAACATATCTAACTCCATCAACCATTCCTCACAAGGCTTGGTTTCCAGACCCTTGATTATCTTGGTCACCTTCCTCTGCACACATTCCAGGCTGTCAAAATCCTTCTTAAATTGTGTTGCCCAGAACTGGACACAGTATTACAGGTGCGGACTCACCAAGGCAGAATAGAGTGGTATTATTACTTTTCTTGATCTGGACAGATGGAGGAAGAAATGATCTTCTTACTCCATGGGCAGATTCAGCGATGCCCTGTCTTTCTCCCATGGTTGCTCTGTTTCCCTCTGTTCAGGTGAGCAGCACTGGGGAGTGAGATCGTTGGGACACAAGAGCTAACCACCTCTTCCTGTGAACTCTCTCTTTTCCTCTGATCAGGTAAGCAGCTGGGACCTTGGGGCTGGGAGGAGAGGCTGGTGGAATGGGTGGGATGATTTTGTTGGCTGCATCCAGGAGTCTCCACGAATACAGGTGGCTCCCTGCTTCAGATGGCCACCCTCCAAACTTTGGAAAGTGACGACAGACTGGAGCTACTGCATCACCCCAGCCCTGTGTTTACATAACCTTTTATGTGAATGCATGAAGATGGTTTTTGTTGGTAATTCCGCCACAATGTGGTTCTTCAAGATATTGAACATCAATTCATAATTATAATAAAACACAATTATAAGACACACTGGCAATTTTCAAGGATTCTTGCTAATGCAAATCCATCAGGTGAATGACTAGCAATACTGTCTTTGCCCTTAGAACTAATTCTATTTTTAGTAAAGCTTTGCCTCTCTTGCAGATGTGTCCTTCTCATTTTAAAGAACAGAAGAAAACATGAGACAGAACTGTGGCTTACTCAGTGGTTTCTGGATTCAAACAGGTTTTTAGAAAATCTCGTAAGTCGCTTGGTTCCCAGAGTGAAGCCTATAGAAAAGGGTTATTCTATTCCTGGTTAGAGACATCTGTTCACAGTTCCTGCTGGGAATTCTGAGATTTAGACAGCCATCTGCTTCTTACCATAGCAGCTTAACAACAAAGGGAATTTTACCCACAACTAACAGATAAAGTATTTTGGCTAATGAAAAAGACATTGCTTTGAGCACATTCTTTGTTTTTCTCTCTCTGAGATTCAATCACTATATTTTTATAATTTCATTTAAATACTTCTGAAATGTATTTAAGATTATATAGACTTACACACACACACACACACACACACACACACACACACACACACACGTATATCTTTTGAAAGATAAGTTGTTGCACTGCTTTGGGGGAGTTATCTTAATGAAACTAAAGATAAATAAACTAGCAGATATTCTTCTTGAGCTCCTTGCTGAATTTGGGTACCTGGTGAACCATTAATATTGCCCTTGATGCAACAAGAGTTGTGTTTCTATGCCAACCTATAGTTGGTAGGAAAACTACAACTAATCATGTTCTAATAAAATTAAAGTTTCAGAGGTAAATCTCTAAGTGCTGATTTTTAAATGCTAGGCACCAAAGTTCAGTTTTGGGTAGCACTTCTAAAGGTCAAAGGAAGGCTACACTGTTGAATTTTGAGATGTGATTAAGGAATCTGCTGAGGAAAAGAATGTATCCTATTTAAACCAGGATCCAAAGAGGATTTATGTGCACCTGGTGGAATTGTGGACCTGGAACAGAAGAACTCTCTCATGCCACACAAAAACTTGTTTTCAAAAGATCTCAGCTTCAAAAACTACTACAAAGCATGGAGATATATAGCTGTACTTGGGCAGGCAAGCTTCTTGGCATTAGAGAGCTCAGAAACAGGCAGAGGCCTTGGGTGGTGGAACCCCAAGAAGTGGCATTTGTCTGGGTGCCCCGCCACTTCTCCCATTGGTGGAGAAGCAGCAGCAGCTTCCAGCAAGAATTCACTGAAATATTGCCAGATCTTGTGCGCTCTGATACTTCTTGTGTGTCAGGGTGCTGTTGACAGTTCCTGGCTGATTGCCCAGGAAGCAGAGAGACAGAGAAAATGCAGGCTTCTTAGTCCTTTTTATTATTATTCTGGATGCCAAGGCAAGGCAACCAAGCACCTTTCAGTATCTAACGTGGCTTTGAACTTCCCTGTTCATCAGTCTCCTCTGCTACGGTTGCTGTTAAGGGCCACCTGCCTCCTCTCCTCTCTTCTCAGTGAAGGGAACGTGTTCTGGGAGACTCACCAGCGACAGCGTGTCAGTCAACTGCTGCTCGGGCTCTGCCTGCTCAAAGCTACCTACCTGACTCCTCATCTCCCATTATCTCCCAACTTCTTCCCTCTTCTCCTTCCTCTGGGGTGTGCCCTGTGTCAAACCAGTCCTGTAGATCTATACTATCTGCCCCTTCCTCCTCTCTGGAAGGCTCTCAGGGATGTGGTCTCCACCACTCCTCTTCATCTGCCCTGTCCCTGGCATTGTGAGATCTTGCCAAAATCTCTCAAGTTCTTGCCGGAAACTGTTGTCAGCAGCACCACTTCACAGGTGCCGCGGTGGAGTAGCACCTTACGGTTTCGCCTCAGACGATGACACAGGATGGGTTGCCCCTAGTCTAGAGACAGAACCATATGACCAGCATCGAGTTGTGAAGATGGAGGAAATGTGCAGGCCCAATGGTCCTTATACATGCTTTTAGCACTGATATTGAGGGTGCTTCCCAAGATCCTATAAGGATTATTGGCAATCTGGAGAACCTGGCAGCTACAACTGCCTGCAGTCGACTGGACCTCGACCAGATGACCTGGACCACAAGGTAGAAAGTGTCTGATTTGCAGGGCTCCCAGTATGTGCTCTCACCCTTTGAAGTGGTGGCCACATAGAGTTTGCCAGCTGTAGCGTGTATGATGACCCATAGGCTTTAAAGGTAAAGGGACCCCTGATCGTTTAGGTCCAGTCATGGACGACTCTGGGGTTGCAGCGCTCATCTCCCTTTACTGGCCGAGGGAGCCAGCGTACAGCTTCTGGGTCATGTGGCCAGCATGACTAAGCTGCTTCTGGCGAACCAGAGCAGCGCACGGAAATGCCGTTTACCTTCCCGCTGGAGCGGTACCTATTTATCTACTTGCACTGCGTGCTTTCGAACTGCTAGGTTGGCAGGAGATAGGCTTTAAAGGGCCTGCCAAATCCATAAATCTTCTCATGCACATACATCTTTTTTTCTTTTCTTTTTTGTACACAGGGACTGTGTGACAATTTTGGTCTGTTTTTATTTTATTTTTTTCTGACAGGACTACCACAATCAATCAGATATGCCTGAAATTGGAATTGGTGTGTGATTGATGATTGTTTCCTCTCTCTCTATCTCTCTCTCTCTCTCTCTCTCTCCACCCCCATTGTTGTGTACATTTAAGAATGGAAGAGTTATATAAAGGTTCTCCTACTTCTGGTACCCGGGACACGGGTGGCGCTGTGGGTTAAACCACAGAGCCTAAGACTTGCCGATCAGAAGGTCGCAGGTTCGAATCCCCGTGACAGGGTGAGCTCCCGTTGTTTGGTCCCAGCTCCTGCCAACCTAGCAGTTTGAAAGTACGTTAAAGTGCAAGTAGATAAATAGGTACCGTTCCGGCAGGAAGGTAAACGGCGTTTCCGTTCGCTGCTCTGGTTCGCCAGAAGTGGCTTAGTCATGCTAGCCACATGACCCAGAAGCTGTACGCCGGCTCCCTTGGCCAGTAAAGCGAGATGAGCACCGCAACCCCAGAGTCAGCCACGACTGGACCTAATGGTCAGGGGTCCCTTTACCTTTTTACTTCCGGTGTGCACCTTTGGCTTCTTACTGTAAGCTCTCCAAAGTGAAACCCAGTTGGGAAGGTCCCACCAAATGGATTTTGCACAAGATCCACAACACTACATGGCCACTGATGAACCTCTTAATTGGGGGTGGAGGTGGGGAGCTTCTGTTTCAGAAACATGTGGTCTGAAGCCCACCTGAATGCATGGAACTACATGCATGGTTCTTTGAATCCAGAGCAGAGCAACTGCACACATAGTTCTGGTAATGGGGAGCCTTCATAAATCAGTCATGCCAGTGGCTGACAATCTACTATTAGCTGAGAGAGGAATGCATTCCATGGGCACCAAGGAAGGCCTTCACAGGCACTGGGTTGGTTATAACCACCATAAGGGTTGTGGTGACCTATGGGAAAGCTGAGGAGCCCAACCATTGTTTGTGAGAACTTCCTTGGCATAGATTTTGTGAGTAGTTAGGATTGAAACTGTGAACACCCCCGCACCCCCGCTGCTTTTATTAAGATCAATGTACCTGTTTCCTCCTGCCTTATTATAATGCTGCTAAATCTCGTTGATCTAAATGGTAACATTCATTTTGATAAGGGTGTTTGTGGTTTTCCTACTGAGATCTTAGTGAAGGCTTTGATAGCTGAATTTGGATATTTTTGTGTAACGAAAGGAAGGTTTTTCACATGTTCAGGGATATTTTAATTGCTTTTTTGTTAGCTTGCAAATGTAGATATAAATATATTTACGTATGATACAGATATAAATATATTAATGTAGGATACATTAGCATTGTGTTGAATTACTATATATTATTTACTCTTATTGTGAACATAGTTGAGAATAATTTGGCATATACATAAATTCGTTATGATGATTTTGAGCTTGGGATACCTTGTGTTAGGCCAGATCTACACATGCAACAGGAACCCCTGGAAGTTATTTCTGGTAAATATGGCTTCAAGTTATAAGAAAGAAGATTCTGACTAAACATCAGTGTCAGGGAACTGACATCGGAGCCTGAGGCGGAGGGAAGGTTCTCAAATGATGCTGGAGAAGGGCCAAGCAGGGAGAGAGGCAGTTCAGCAGAGGGGGAAGCAAATCAACGTTACACCAGGGATAAAGGGGGGCAGATGGGGGAATCGGCGAGAGGGCTCCAGGACTCTTCACTGGACACCAGCGGGGAGAGCACGGGTCCTCCGCTACCCACGCCCTCCCTGCCCAGAAGACTTCCCCGCAGAGAGAGTAGGAGGAGACTGGGAGTCAAACAACTTTTATGTTGGAAGAGGTTTAAGCAACGCCCACTGACGGATTCTGCTAGCGACTGAGGCAGCCACGATGAGAAGGGCTGTCCAGACAGAAAGGTTTAACCAGGCAACATAGCCAGGAGAGGCGGCAACTTACGCACGAGCAACCCCATACCCATTACAATCAGGAAGAACTTTCTGAAGGTAAGAGCTGCTTGACGGTGGAATGGTCTCCCTCAGGAGGTGGTGGATTCTCCTTCCTTTCAAATTTTTTAAGCAGAGGTTGGATGGCCATCAGCCATGGATGCTTTGGCTGAGATCCCTGGACTGGATGACCATTGATTTCCCTTCCAACTCTATGATTCTATGCAGTTGTGGCATTCAAAGTATCGCCACGTGCGGCTTAAAATGAAACCTCCTGTTGCCTCTGGATTCACTCTTCATTTTGCTTCTCTGTTCCAGGACCTTTACAATAATGGTGAGCTGCAGGAGCTTTCTTCTGGTGTCAAGGCCATGACCTCCCCCAAAGCATGCTCCCAGTCTAATCCTATTTGTCTGGAGGCAATGAACCCTTAGGATTTTGCTTTTCGTTATTATTTTCGCCATCAGTGGAGCTGCAATGCATCAGGACTCTCCAGGCTCTCTGCCATATACCCTACTGATCTGTCCTCTTAACAAGATGTGCTTGGGTTATTTTTTAAAATGATTTTTTTTCCCACTGTGGGAGACATTGACTTAACTACTAAGGCCAAACTGTTGGGATTACATTTCTGGAAAATTAAAAGGGAAGGCTGACAGAGAAGGCAACACAAGGAAGACAAACTACGAATGTTCAATGGCCTAAGATGATTCTTCTGCTGCCTACATATGGTGCTTTGAACTCCATTTCCCCTTGGGCTGTGTATTTATTTTAAAGACTGCTGCTCATGAAAAAATGCATGTAGCTGGTTTTCCCCCTCTCTCTTAATCGTATTTTCCAAAAACAGTAGAAACAAAAAATAATAGTTTCCTTGTTCCTCCGTCTGATTACTCTCCACAGGTGATTCACTGGTACATGAATCTGGAGGCTGGAGACCTGCAGGATCACCAAACAACAGAATATTATGAAGAGATGAAGACTCCTGTATGGGCAGAATGGGGTGAGATGTCAGGTGTTTCTCGCTGATTGCTTTTACAGTCGAGAATCTAAGCTTTGGTGCCATTTTCCTGTTTCAGAGTATGTGAGCCAAAATGATTTCTGGCTCACCTACAGTGAGCCTCATATTGTTTAATCCAGGACAAATCTATTGTTTAATGTGTTCTTGAGCCCTCTGATATATGTTCTTGGTCTTTGGCTGTTCTAAAAGAGAGAGTTCTTTATACAGTGGTACCTCGGGTTACGTACACTTCAGGTTACATACGCTTCAGGTTACAGACTCCGCTAACCCAGAAATATTACCTCAGGTTAAGAACTTCGCTTCAGGATGAGAACAGAAATCGTGCTCCGGCGGCGCGGTGGCAGCAGGAGGCCCTGTTAGCTAAAGTGGTGCTTCGGGTTAAGAACAGTTTCAGGTTAAGAACAGACCTCCAGAACGAATTAAGTTCTTAACCCGAGGTACCACTGTACACAGGTGTAATGAGTGCAGCATCTGTTTCTGCAAGTAAATCCATCCCCCTTACAGAAAGCTAAGGATTCACCAAGACCTCTCAGAAGGAAAGAGGAGGTTTTGGGGTGCTAAGGACACTCATAATTTAGCTGCTCATCTGGGGTGATAGATCCAGAACAAGAAGGATCCAGCCCAATTCTACTCAATATTGATCCAGAGTAGATTCCAGTGTCTAGTTAGCAGAGTAAAAACTTAAACACGTTGCAGGATTCCCAAAAAATAGACTAGAGGCGATTATATTTCATCCAGCAGAGCTTGGAGAGCAACTGCCAAATCAGAGGAGATGGAACTAGATGGTACGGCAACATAATGTATTCATGGTCATGGAATTCTATTCAATATCGATCCAGAGCAGAACTCCGGCATATAGTTAGCAGAGTAAAAATTTAAACACGTTGCAGGATTCCTAAAAAACAGACTAGAGGCAATTATATTTCATCCAGCAGAGCTTTACTGCTACTGAAGGCAAATGAGCATAGTGGTCACAAATCCAATACAGTGGTGCCTTGCAAGACGAAAAGAATCCGTTCTGTGATTCTCTTCGCCTAGCGGTTTTTTCGTCTTGCAAAGCAAGCCCATTGACGGATTAGCGGATTAGCACTATTAGCGGCTTTTAGCGGCTTTTAGCAGCTTATCTGCTGATCGGATCAGCTGATAAGCGGCTTAGCGGCTTAGAAAAAGGGGGGGGGGGAGGAAAAAAACCCAGCAGGAACTCGCAAGACATTGTCGTCTTGTGAAGCAAGCCCATAGGGAAATTCGTTTTGCGAAGCACCTCCAAAACGGAAAACTCTTTCGTCTAGCGAGTTTTCCGTCTTGCGAGGCATTCGTCTTGCGGGGCACCACTGTACTTTCAGGACTGGCACTGTCCATAAGAAATCCAGTTGCAGCAGACGTAACTTAAACTTTCAATAACTTATAATAAGTCTGAACCTTAACACTAAGCATACTATGTACAGAACACAACACCAGGAGGAAAAGAGAAATTGAAACCTAGGCTCCTTCTGGCCCTACTTTAATAGTCAGCATGACCTTGACACGGACCTCTCGGAAAGAATAACCCAAATATCATGAAGCTTCTGCTTGTTTCTTTCACACAAAGAAGCTACCAGAACCCTCTTGAACTAATTAGAATAGTAAAGATCTCTACAAATCAGATAAAAACCTTCTGTACTAAGAAATGCAAACTGACAGCCTTATCTGCCCAAGTTGTGACGGTTGCTATGCTTGCAGGAGAAATTTCCTCCCTGGTCCTGAATATGGCGACCGAGTAAACCATAGCAAGGTCCATATACCACTCACCCACTGAGTGGGCCCCTAACAGACAAGGTGGGTGGACAATCCAGTGATGAAGAGCCAAGAGGGCTCTGGCTTCCCCCTTAAACAGGCCAGGCCAGGGCTGGGCACAGCCCTCAAACCCTTGCCACTGATTGAATCATAGAATCATAGAGTTGGAAGAGACCACAAGGGCCATCGAGTCCAACCCCCTGCCAAGCAGGAAACACCATCAGAGCACTCCTGACATATGGTTGTCAAGCCTCTGCTTAAAGACCTCCAAAGTAGGAGACTCCACCACACTCCTTGGCAGCAAATTCCACTGTCGAACAGCTCTTACTGTCAGGAAGTTCTTCCTAATGTGTAGGTAGAATCTTCTTTCTTGTAGTTTGGATCCATTGCTCCGTGTCCGCTTCTCTGGAGCAGCAGAAAACAACCTTTCTCCCTCCTCTATGTGACATCCTTTTATATATTTGAACATGGCTATCATATCACCCCTTAACCTCCTCTTCTCCAGGCTAAACATGCCCAGCTCCCTTAGCCGTTCCTCAAAAGGCACCGTTTCCAGGCCTTTGACCATTTTGGTTGCCCTCCTCTGGACACGTTCCAGTTTGTCAGTGTCCTTCTTGAACTGTGGTGCCCAGAACTGGACACAGTACTCCAGGTGAGGTCTGACCAGAGCAGAATACAGTGGCACTATTACTTCCCTTGATCTAGATGCTATACTCCTATTGATGAGGCCCAGAATTGCATTGGCTTTTTTAGCTGCCGCGTCACACTGTTGGCTCATGTCAAGTTTGTGGTCAACCAAGACTCCTAGATCCTTTTCACATGTACTGCTCTCAAGCCAGGTGTCACCCATCTTGTATTTGTGCCTCTCATTTTTTTTGCCCAAGTGCAATACTTTACATTTCTCCCTGTTAAAATTCATCTTGTTTGTTTTGGCCCAGTTCTCTAATCTGTCAAGGTCGATTGGCTCTACAGGCGCTGCCCACCCACACCTCAGAGGCCCGTTGTGGCTGGAGATGAGTGGTAAGCATTTCCCTCCCCCAGGTGCATTGGATGATGATGGTCTCCCTGGACCCATAACAGCTGCCCCATGAGGAAAATATCGCCCATCCAGAGTCCGTGGTGAGTGGATACTCCTCCTGTGTAAATATAGCAGAACATACGGTAGCTATAAAATGCTTTATAAGTGGAACTTTACTCCATAACATCTGAGTTAGATATAAGGTAATAAAAATAGGGATACTTGCTTGGCATGTTCAACAGGGTGGTGCTGATTTTCTCCACAAGTCCTGGAAATGTCTGACAAACAGACTTCTTTGGAAGAAGATTCTGTACGTTATTGCTAAAAACATCAAGAGATCTCTATTCCTGATCCTATGATCATTTTAATTAAGGGAAGGAAATTTCAAAGCTAAGTGTGTGTTGAAAGGAAATTTCAAAGCTGGTATGTTGGAGGCTCCAAAAATCAGGCTGTAAGATTCAGGAGGATATCTCATAGCTTCTTGGATGTGTTACTCTTGCCTGCATTGGACAATCTCAGAAAGGATCACTTGTCTGTATCTACAGAGAAGTGATTCCACGAGTGTATGCCTTTCTTTTGAAAAACCCCTAACCACCCTATCACATCTTCCAAAACTCTCACACATCTAGCAGTAGAAGCTTCCATTTATTTCCAGATGTTTATGGAACCAAGAAGAAAGCAGTGGACCCTGGATCTGTCCCAGAAATGCTTTCTTTCCCCAGAGATTATGGTGGATGTGGATTTCTTTCCATCCTTGGGTGGCAAGTTTTATCTCTTCCTTCCATTCTCTCCTTGAAACTCAAGTGTCATGAATCCTTTACGATACGATAATCTTTATTGTCATTGTCCCATACAGAACAACAAAAACAAAAAATCTACATAAGACATTCAAAACCCAACAAGCCTGCTATCCCAGCTATCCCAACCTGGTTAGCCCCCTAAAAACTCTGATACCCCATTTTAAATTCAATATGCTCCTTACAGATAGAGATGCGCATACTTTCCAAAAATCTCGTCAAAATAACTTTGAAACAATTCAAGTTTCCTGGAGGGGAAATGGGAAAAACTTAGAGGAGAGCGCAAAATATGGTCTGAAGCTCAACATCAAAAAAACGAAGATCATGGCCACTGGTCCCATCACCTCTTGGCAAATAGAAGGGGAAGAAATGGAGGTAGTGAGAGATTCTACTTTCTTGGGCTCCATGATCACTGCAAATGGTGACAGCAGCCACAAAATTAAAAGACGCCTGCTTCTTGGGAGAAAAGCAATGACAAACCTAGGCAGCATCTTAAAAAGTAGAGACATCACCTTGCCAACAAAGGTCCGTATAGTTCAAGCTATGGTTTTCCCAGCAGTGATGTATGGAAATGATAGCTGGACCATAAAGAAGGCTGATTGCTGAAGAATTGATGCTTTTGAATTCTGGTGCTGGAGGAGACTCTGGAGAGTCCCATGGACTGCAAGGAGATCAAACCTATCCATTCTGAAGGAAATCAGCCCTGAGTGCTCACTGGAAGGACAGATCGTGAAGCTGATGCTCCAATACTTTGGCCACCTCATGAGAAGAGAAGACTCCCTGGAAAAGACCCTGATGTTGGGAAAGACGGAGGGCACAAGGAGAAGGGGACAACAGAGGACGAGATGGTGGGACAGTGTTCTCAAAGCTACCAGCATGAGTTTGACCAAACTGTGGGAGGCAGTGGAAGACAGAAGTGCCTGGCATGCTCTGGTTCATGGGGTCACGAAGATTCTGACACGACTAAAGGACTAAACAACAACAACAGCATTTCCCCAAAACAATCAGAAAAATATCCTCCATCCCTGCCAATCTCCCAAAACTTTCCTCTCTGTTCACAAACTGTCAATACATGTTTCCCCTTCCTTGACAAGTAGAGGTGAGAGCAGCGCTGGTGGACATGCAAAGAGTGATAAAGCTTGAGGGCTGGTCTCTTTCATCCCCCTCTCCCTCCCTCTTCACCACCCTGGAAAAAATGAAAAAATTCCTTCCAGTAGCACCTTAAAGACCAACTAAGTTAGTTCTTGGTATGAGCTTTCGTGTGCATGCACACTTCTTCAGATACACTGAAACAGAAGTTGCCAGATCCTTCTATATAGTGAGAAGGTGGGGAGGGGTATTACTCAGAAGGGTGGTGGGAATGGGAGATTGGCAGGTAGCTGAGATGAGCCTGTTGACGACTCTTAACGACTGCAATAGGTCTTACAGGAAAAGGCAAGGGGTGAGAAGGTGAAAAATGGCTTAGTCATGTATAATGAGATAAGAATCCAATGTCTCTGTTCAGACCAGGTCTCTCCATGGTTTTAAGTTTGGTAATGAGTTGCAATTCAGCAGCTTCTCTTTCCAGTCTATTTCTGAAATTCCTTTGTAGTAAAACAGCTACTTTGAGATCTTGTATAGAATGTCCTGGGAGATTGAAGTGTTCTCCTACTGGTTTCTCTGTTTTGTGATTCTTGATGTCAGATTTATGTCCGTTTATTCTTTGGTATAAGGTTTGGCCTGTTTGTCCAATATAGAGAGCTGAAGGACACTGTTGGCATTTGATGGCATACACACATACACTTAGTTGATCTTTAAGGTGCTACTGGAAGGAATTTTTTTATTTTGACTATGGCAGACCAACACGGCTATCTATCTGTAACTGGAAAAAATGGTGGGTTATAAATAGAATGAATGATGCTAGGTAACAGTGTGCTCAGGTGCAAAGTTTGGGGGAACCTGGGAGATATAGTTCTCTCGAAGGTAACTTGATCCTTGGCAACAGTGTCTGGATTAGAAGCTGGTTCTTCCTTTTTGGCTTCTAATTTGGACTAAGCTAGGCCATTTCAGCAGGATGCAGGTGGCGCTGTGGGTTAAATCACAGAGCCTAGGACTTGCTGATCAGAAGGTTGGCGGTTCGAATCCCTGACGGAGTGAGCTCCCGTTGCTCGGTCCCTGCTCCTGCCAACCTAGCAGTCCGAAAGCACATCAAAGTGCAAGTAGATAAATAGGTACCGCTCCAGCGGGAAGATAAACGGTGTTTCCGTGTGCTGCTCTGGTTTGCCAGAAGCGGCTTAGTCATGCTGGCCACATGACCCGGAAGCTGGACGCTGGCTCCCTCGGCCAATAAAGCGAGATGAGCGCCGCAACCCCAGAGTCGGCCACAACTGGACCTAATGGTCAGGGGTCCCTTTACCTTTAGGCCATTTCAGCAGGGCTCTTACATCTTATTTACCCCCCCTCCCATGTGTCTCTCAATTTGTTGCTCATTGACTTTGTTGCACAGAACAAAATGGGAGCGGAGAAGCAAGGTCAATCTTATCTGCATTCCTCTGTTTGCAGTTGGCCACACTACCGTAGAAGGGAATACCATGCTGTGAAAGGGTGTGTGTGTGTGTGTGTGTGTGTGTGTGTGTTCTAATGGAGACCAGCACTATTCAGCGAAGCTAACATTGTACAGAACCACAGCAATCACTTCAACCGAATGGAGTTCTTCCACGACACTTCTCAGTGCTTGCAGAGTTCAACGGGGCACTCATTTTAGGGCTTAAACTTTTCAGCGCTAATGGCTTTGGACTGGAATGATTAACACCAACCTTGGCAAGTGGCAAGGGTAAAATTACATAACATGTTTGGGAGCTGTGAGTTTGTCAAAGTCCTCATTAGTTGAAATACCAGGGTGTAAGTCAACCAAGGACACCTTGATTAGTCTTTAATGTCCTTCTATTATCTCCTTTTGCAGATGATAGATATTTATTAAACCCAAGTATCTAATGAAGATTTATCCCTTCTGCCAACCAAACTGTGTGCTCCTGTAGTTCTGATTATTTCGCAAGTTTTGAAGAAACGGTAATAGGCTTAAAAAGGAAGTATGTTTGTACCAAGATATGTACCCTTTACATCTTTTGAAAGTAGCAGAGCCTTTTACTTCATTTGGATTAGTTATACAATCAAACCGTAAAACCCTAATGAGCATGAGATTTATAAGGTGCTGGTCTTGTAGACTTGTACATGCGCACCTATCAGTGCCTTTAAACTTTCAGCATTTCATGAGCCCATTTTGCAAGGAAATTGGAGAGTGTGACGACACAGGGGCCATTTTCTGACTGGAGGACTGCCTGTAGGGGGCAATAGATGAAGCAGTTGATCTCAGTGGTAAGAGGAGATGTGAAAGTGGATTGGGTTCAGCATTGGATTGGGTCCAATGTACACTATTTCAGAACACTCCCCCCTTTTGAAACTATCAAAAGTTAAATTTGAGCCTTGCCACTAACCCATTCCTTGATACCACGTTAAAGAGTTGGAAGAGATGGACGTCTCAGCACTGAAAGACTCTCCAATCATTCCTTTTCTACGCCATCCATTTTTCTGTGAGGATGCTAAGTTCCCCTAGTATATGGGAATCTAACAGGATTTATCTAGTCTGGAACCATTTTTATAACGGCTGCCACCTGGAACTGTCCAAAATGGGCTTAGTGGAACTTAAATGGTTTCAGTTTTTCCAAATTCAATCATTTTGTAAAATTTACTTTCGTAAAATGGGAAATGTGACATCCTTAACCTCATGCAAGCTTCTATGTGTTAAATATTTGGGTAGCTTAAAGGGTATAATCTCCGTGCTATATAAAATATTTACTGTCCATTCCGTAGGCCTGCTGACAGGTCAGAGAGGTTTGGGAGCAGGAATTAAAGATCCCATTCTTCTTATTATTATTATTTATTAAATTTGTATACCACCTGTAATAGGTATGAGTTACTCGTGCGTAAACTGGTGGCTTTCTCGGTTAATTTGCCTTTTTAAACCTTTCTGACTGCACAGCCCCTTCTCATCGTGGCTGCCTCAGTCACTGGCAGATTCCGTCAGTGGGAGTTTCTTGAACCTCTTCCAGCATAAAAGTTGTTTGACACCCAGTCTCCTCCTCCTCTAACTGCGCGGGAGTCTTCTGCGCAGGGAAGGCGTGGGTAGCGGAGGACCTGGGCTCTCCTCACTGATGTCCAGTGAAGAGTCCTGGAGCCCTCTCTCCAATTCCCCTGTCTGCCCCCCTTTATCCCTGGTGTTGCGCTGATTGGCTTCCCCCTCTACTGAGCTGTTTCTCCCCCTGCTGCTGGGTCCTTCGCCAGCATCATCTGGGAGCCTCCCCTTCGCCTCTCGCTCCGATGTCAGTTCCCTGACACCACCCTTCATCCAAAGGTCACAGGGCAGTTCACAACATAAAAATACAAAACGACAACACAAAATACACAACAAAAACAAAAACAAACCAATAACTCCCCTCCCGAAAACACATTTAAAAGGATACAGAATGTTAATTAGCCAAAGGCCTCGTTAAAGAGAAACATTTTCACCTGGCACCTAAAGATTATGCAATAATAATAATAATAATAGTAGTAGTAATAGTAATAATAATTTTATTTATACCTCGCCCTTCCCAGTTTAAAAAACTGGGCTCAGGGCGGCTAACAGCAAATATAAAACATTGATTAAAATGTGACTTAAAAACAGCATAAAACAGCATAGAAGACAACATAAAATGCAGCATCAGTCTCAATAAAATTCAAAAATTCAGGGTTCATTTTTTTGGGGGGGGGAAAGGGTTGTAGTCCAAAAAAAGAGGGACACACACTTCCAGGTTTGACGTGGTTGTAATCCAAAACGGTTGCAAATCAAGGTACCACTGTATTTTACAAATGATGCATTCTGTCTCAGTTGTAAGAGTTTATGATACTGCATATCATATCTGCACCAAATACTGAAAAATTTAATTAATGAAGTAAAAACGGTAATAACTTTTTACTGTTGTGTAGATTTTGACATCTGAATATTTTAGGATTCTTTTTCCGAACGGAGGAATTAATTTTACTTTTTGAGGAAGTGATGGGGAGTTTTCATTATGGCCTCTAAATGGACTGCTACTTCGGCTGAAGCTGTTCCTCAGCTATCGCTAGGTGTGAAGAAGACAGCTCTGAGCAGAAGCTGTGCTAGCCCTGTTAGATACCTGTGCCCTGCCATTATAAACTGCCGGCCAGAGTCTGGACCTGCAGTGAAGCAGAGGAGCTTTATCAACACTTAAAAAAGGCTCAAGCTGTGCCTCAGCACATTGCTAAATTTGTCATTTGTGCTACCTTTGAAGGTGTGCAAGGGAATCAGCTTCATGCTTAGTAGTCGGGAGTGTTTTGTAAAAGTTTTTTTTTAGCAATGCGATTCTATGGGAGCAACAAATCCTCTCATATTTTGTTGCTATTATCATTTTAATTTAATATAATAAATTGCAGAATGGAATAAGAAAATAGACCTATGAGCACAAACAACCAAATACAGATATAATGGTAGTAATGTTAGTATAAGAAATAAAAAAGAAAACATTTATACGTTAATGACTCCCAGATAACCATTATATGTTCCTGTCTAATATTTTACAGAGTTGCTAATAATTTATATGGTTAAATAATGTCTTGATTGATTAAAAGATAAAGATAAAGGACCCCTGACAGTTAAGTCCAGTTGTGAACGAATCTGGGGTTGCGGTGCTCATCTCGCTTTACTGGCCGAGGGAGCTGACGTTTGTTTGCAGAGAGTTTTTCAGATTCATGTGGCCAGCATGACTAAGCCGCTTCTGGCGAACCAGAGCAGCACACGTAAACGCCATTTACCTTCCTGCCGGAGTGGTACCTATTTACCGTATTTTCGTCCCATAGGACGCTCTGTCCCATAGGACGCACCTAGTTTTTTTGGGGGGAAATAAAGGAAAAAAAATTCCCTTTATTTCCCCCCCAAAAGCAGGTCGGGGAAACCGAACCAGGTCGAGGAACAGCGGGATGGCGGCGCTGCGCCTCCCTGCTGTCCCCCGAGCTTGTGGGGCTGGCCGATGTCTGCCCGGCGCGAGGGGTGCCCTGCTTCATGGCGCCCCGCCTGCCGGGCGGCAGGCTGCTATCCGCAGCGTGGGGAGCCCTGCGGGGAACTCCTGCAGGGCTCCCCACGCTGCGGATGTATGCCCGGCGCGAGGGGCGCTCTGCTTCAGGGCACCCCGTCCACCGGGCGGCAGGCTGCTATCCGCAGCCTAGACATCCCTACGGGACCTCCCGCAGGGCTGCCTAGGCTGTGGATGTCTTCCTGAAGCCTGGAGAGCAAGAGGGGTTGGTGCGCACCGACCCCTCTAGCTCTCCAAGCTTCAGCAAAAGCCTGCATTCGCCCCATAGGACGCACCCAGATTTCCCTTTCATTTTTGGAGGGGAAAAAGTGCGTCCTATAGGGCGAAAAATACGGTACCTACTTGCACTTTGATGTGCTTTTGAACTGCTAGGTGGGCAGGAGCTGGGACCAAGCAACGGGAGCTTACCTTGTCGCTGGGATTCGAACCACCAACCTTCTGATCGGCAAGCCCAAGAGTGGTTTAGACCACAGCGCCACCCACGTTCCGGTTTTATTATGCTACTTAATTAGATGGAGAGCAATGAAAGCATCAACTGGCACTTCAGACAAGTTTATTCTGGATACTGATAGGATGCAGTTAATCACTAGATGCATATATTTAAGTGACTAAAATGCCAGAAATTTTGAATTCTTTTCACAAAACATTTGAGCTTCCAATTTCATCAGTTGCTTCCGTAAAAATGATGCTCTTTTCAAGGTGACAGTTATGGAACTTTGACGATGGATTGCTCAGAAGGGCATTATTTGCTAAAGGCGATGGGTTGAGGGTGATAATGCGTCCAGCTTGTACACCCAAAAGTGACCACTTTTTGCTAACACTGTTCAGTTTGTTGGCATTTCTATAGCATTTGTTGACAAGTCTGACTGGCTGCAGTTCTCAGAATTAAAGTGTTTAGCAACAGATTGCTCCACTTTTTTTTCTTTTCTTTTTTTGCATTCAGTGACATAGATTATATTCAATCACTTACTCTGTCCTGACACGCACAGGTGATACAGCATTGGAAATGGCAAAGATGATACCCAGTATTGCTGATAGCTCTGCTTTAAATACAGACCTGAGGTTGGCAAAATGTTGTAACAGGAGGCTTGCTGATAGCAAACTCCAAACAGCATGCTAAAGCTAACAGCATGCTAAAGCTAAAGCTAACAACCTATGATTGTCAGGTGATAGTTAAGAGATGCTAAGTGGAAATCTACCACAAATGGGGTAAATTGTTCTTTGCTGGTTGACACCTCACTTGGAAGGAGGAGGTTTTCCCTAGAAAGGATGGCAGCTTGGTGGATGTTGAATTCAATTACACATGGAGGATATTCTCTTTGCAGTAGGTGTTCTTTAAGTTCACTGATCGTTCAAAGAAAGATAAATACCCAAAAAAGATCAGTGAACTTAAAGATTAAGAAGGCGGAGTGTTGTTAGGAGACTGCTATCTCCCTCACAGAGTTACAGTACAATTCTTAGAGTGGCTTGCAGTTAATCCTTCTCCCCGGGGAACTCAGAATTGTAGCTCTGCGAGGGGAATAGGGGTCTCTTAACAACTCTCATCACCCTTAAAAAATTACAGTTCCCAGGATACTTTGAAGGAACTGTTTAAAGTGGTATGATGGTGCTTTAAATTTATGCATATGGGGCCTCAGCTGGTGAAGTGTAAGTGGAAAGTTGATATGGAGACGCCCCAGTTTCTAATTCTAGAAATCCCAAGGCTGGAATTCATGCATCAAACCATTCATCTGAGGATACTCCTCTGACATTTCTAGCAGACAAGTGCTTTTAGTCCTGCACATTTGATGAGAAAAAAAGTTCAATGAGATAACATGGGTCAAGCAAACAGTTCCTGGATGCAAACTTACAGTCTCTGTGATTTATTTGTCAGCACAGTTCTCTGAGAGAGGTACGGAGAATTTAAAACAAGTTTTAAATGGCAAAAGAAGGAAACATGAAATACCACTGTTACAAGAATTTAAGGTCTCAAATATGTAAATTAAATGTACAAGGCAAACACGTACATAAATACATAAACCGCATTTCTGAAACGGTACAGGAAGACAATCCTGAAACCATTTTGCTTCCAAACTGACCAAATGTTTCTCTGCAAGGAGGGAGGAAATGAAGAAACCTCCCCATTGTCTCTGTGCTCACAAATCCTGCCTTAAGGGAACATTTAATGTGTGGATAGGGTGAGCCTGTGACCTGGCTCAGGAATTAAGTGTTTATCATTACAAAAGAATGGCCAGCCTAGCCGGGTGATCCAGTCAGTGACCATTGACAGGTTTTCTGCCAGTTTTTCCCATTGACAGTTTTTCTGTCCTGGGCTACACCCCTTCTGTGATGTATGTATGATGTTTCTGGGGGTGGTCTGTAGTTTGAGGGTGGGCAATTTAAAAAGTCTATGTAACAGCTGGCACACCTTTGTTTTGGGTTCTCCTCCTCTCTCCTGCATGTGGGGGGAGCACCCTGTTGCAACAGTTTAATAAAAATTAGGCTTACTAGCTGCTTTGCTTCTCAATATTCTCTGGTTGGTCTGGTCTCTGTTATTTTCTCCTACTGATAGGGAACCACTTAAGGACTCTATACGGGCTCTTGGAAACCCCATAAGGGAAAAAGGGCAGATTGTGTTTACAACACCCTACAAAAACACCCCAAATCAAATCCACAAACAACACAGAGAACAAAATCTAATAACAACTACAATCAGATTTATTTAGTCAGATCAAATACTAAAATCACTTTTTAAAAAGCTGCAGATAGGCCAGCTCCAATAAAAAAGGCCCTAAAATTGGTACCAGTCTTGAAGGGTGTTAAGTGAGGAGGAGGAGTGGATGTTAATAAGGCCTGGGAGGATAAAGTCTTAGCCTGCCGTTGAAAATACAGTGGTGCCCCGCAAGACGAATGCCTCGCAAGACGGAAAACTCGCTAGATGAAAGAGTTTTCCATTTTGGAGGTGCTTCGCAAAACGAATCTCCTATGGGCTTGCTTCGCAAGATGACAATGTCTTGCAAGTTCCTGCGGGTTTTTCCCCCTCCCCCCCTTTTTCTAAGCCGCTAAGCCGCTTATCAGCTGATCCGATAAGCTGATAAGCCACTAAAAGCCGCTAATAGCGCTAATCCGCTAATCCGTCAATGGGCTTGCTTCGCATGACGAAAAAACCGCTAGACGAAGAGAATCACAGAACGGATTCTTTTCGTCTTGCGAGGCACCACTGTATAGTAATGTAGGTGCCAGGCAAGCTTCTGTAAGGAGGGCATTCCATAACAGGAAATCCCTACTGTGGCTGCCTTCTGCCATACATCCACATTTGAGACTGAGGGGGCAAGGTCTCTGATGATGATATGTGTTCTGCTAAAAACTAAGGACCCAGGTAATGATTGGCCATATCTGTCAAAACCAACACCTTGACGTGGGTCTGGAAATTGGTCAGAAACCAGTGAAGAGAATGTATGTGATGAAATACATTCATACGTCTAGTCCACTTAAAATCCATATTGCCAAACTTTGTACCAGTGAAAGTTTCCAGACTACAGTGGTACCTCGTGTAGCAGACGCTTCAGGTTACGGACGCTTCAGGTTACAGACTCTGCTAACCCAGAAATAATAGTACCTCAGGTTAAGAACTTTGCTTCAGGATGAGAACAGAAATTGCACAGTGGCGGTGTGGCGGCAGTAGGAGGCCCCATTAGCTAAAGTGGTGCTTCGGGTTAAGAACAGTTTCAGGTTAAGAACGGCCCCCCAGAACGAATTAAGTTCTTAACCCAAGGTACCACTGTATCTTCAAATGAGTTTTAATTTGTCTGTGTGGCAACCAAATACGTTCGTGCGGATTTTATCCAAGTTTAGCTTCTTTTGTAGTGAACAACGTCTTAGTATTAATTATTCAGTAAACAAGACTATGGTGTTGTGTTTTTTTTTTTTTTAAAGGAATTGGGAACTATAAATGGAAAAAGGATGGCCACTCCACTGAGCTTCACAGCTCTTTCAAATATCTAGGGATCTGTTTTAATGAAATACTTTATTGGAAAACCCAACCCGAAGCTGTTAAACTGATTATATCAAGACATATCCTACAGATTCTTTTTCCCTCAAAAGGCAAGGCAATTGATAGAACCTGCCCTAAAAGCATTTGCAAGGGAAGCAGTTACCCAAGAGTGTTATGAGTAAGAGATATGGGGTGAAGGCAATATACGTAGCTTCACTGGAAGTAGTACAGAATGGGTTGTTAAAGAAAAATTCTCACATTATCTCCATAAAGACCAGCAGCCCTGCTAAGAGAAAGATAGGCCTGTCCTCTATGAAATCAAGAGTTAATATGAGTATGAATTGGAATTGGTGCAGCCTAAACAAAACTGCAATGGGACGTGGCTGGCACTGTGGGTCACAGAGCCTAGGACTTGCCGATCAGAAGGTTGGCGGTTCGAATCCACGCAATGGGGTGAACTCCCATTGCTCAGTCCCAGCTCCTGCCAACCTAGCAGTTTGAAAGCACGTCCAAGTGCAATTAGATTAATAGGTACTTCTCCGGTGGGAAGGTAAACGGTGTTTCCGTGCGCTGCTCTGGTTCACCAGAAGTGGCTTAGTCATGCTGGCCACATGACCCAGAAGCTGTACGCCGGCTCCCTCAGCCAATAAAGCGAGATGAGCGCTGCAACTCCAGAGTCGGCCACGACTGGACCTAATGTTCAGGGGTCCCTTTACCTTTAAACAAAATTGCACATGTATTGAACAAGTAGTCAGTGGGTTGCAAAGGTGATTAACTAACCCGAATTATCATTGGAGGTTTTTCGTTAACTTTCTTTATCCACCTATGGGACTTATGATACAGGGTGGGTGGGTAATAATCATATTAAAATAATAATTTTAGCTATGGCTCTTCTGATAAATTAGAATTGGGAAGCTCAGTAACTCTTTTTTCTTTGATTTTTACTGTTTGCATAGGCCAGTGACTATGAGCAATAAATATTTATTGAAACTGAAGTTCTATATGAAGCTGTCAGGACTAGAAGTAAACAAAAAACAGTTATTTCATGGGAATTTCTACATTTTACATTTCTTAACCAGCCCTGCTCCACACTGCTCTACCTGACTCCCATCATGCTACAAATGCTTAAATATTATTGCTCAAAGGTAATCAGAATTACAGACAGTATTTTGATACTGATACACATACAAATATGCATTGAGAAGTGGATTACTGGTGAAATAGTTCTGTCCTTGCAAGCTGCTCTGCAAAGCCAGGATATGTCCTTTATCACCTGCCTATACTTCAATTTCATGTGGGTTTCTGTTTAGGGTGGTTCCATTCACAGCAAATACAGTGGTACCTCGGGTTAAGTACTTAATTCGTCCCGGAGGTCCGTACTTAACCTGAAACTGTTCTTAACCCGAAGCACCACTTTAGCTAATGGGGCCTCCCGCTGCTGCCATGCTGCCAGAGCACGATTTCTGTTCTCATCCTGAAGCAGGGTTCTTAACCTGAAGCACTATTTCTGGGTTAGCGGAGTCTGTAACCTGAAGCATATGTAACCCGGGGTACCACTGTATCCATAAACTGTACCTCATTCGTAAAAAGCATAAAAAGTAATTCTAAAGCAGGGGCCAGCAAACTTACGTGTCTCCAGCGCCGATTGTGCGGCAGGCCAGAGGGCGGAGGGGTGCAGACGCAATTTCCGGCACACTTCCGGGTAGGAGGAGCAACAGAAATAGCTTGTGTGCATGTGCACAGGCCTCCTCCAACCCAGATGTGCACCGGAAATAATGCTTCGCATGTGCACAAGTTATTTCCATTGCTCCTCTGACCCAGAAGTGGGCAGCCGTGCAGCGCAGCGCCGGTAAGAGCGGGTGGCGGCAGCGGGTGGCAGGGCTCGCTGTGGGCCGGATAAACGAGACCCTCGAGCCTTATCCAGCCCTTATCCACAGGCCTTAGTTTGGAGACCCCTGTTCTAAAGAGTTGCAAATATTAAATGAGATAAAATTACATACCGTATTTTTCGCCCTATAGGACGCACTTTTCCCCCTCCAAAAATGAAGGGGAAATGTGTGTGCGTCCTATGGAGCGAATGCAGGCTTTCGCTGAAGCCTGGAGAGCGAGAGGGGTCGGTGCGCACCGACCCCTCTCGCTCTCCAGGCTTCAGGAAGCTCTGCGCAACCCTCGGAAGACCGGCTCCGAGGGTTGCGCAGAGCTTCCTGCAGTCCCGGGATCAGCGCAGCTCTGCGCGGCCACCGGGAGCCGGGCGCGAAGTCCCGCTCCGCTCCCGATGGCCGCGCATAGCTGCCTGCAGTCCCGGGATCAGCGCACTTCTCCCCATAGCCAGCCCCACAAGCTCGGGGGACAGTGGGGAGGCAGAGCGCGCCTTCCCTCTGTTCCCCGACCTGGTTCTTCCAGCCCCGCACCTGGGGGGGGGGGAAATAATTTTTTCCCCTTTATTTCCCCCCCAAAAAACTAGGTGCGTCCTATGGGCCGGAGCGTCCTATGGGGCGCAAAATACGGTACCTTGTGGGTGTGAGCTGCAAAAAAAAAGGGGGGGTATTAATTGAAATGAAAGATTAAGTGAATTTTGCATACTCCTAGTGAAGGAAATTAGAGTAAGATCTAAAAAGGTAAAGGATCCCTGGATGTTTAAGTCCAGTCAAACATGACTATGGGGTTGCGGCGCTCATCTCGCTTTTCAGGCAGAGGGAGCTGGCATTTGTCCACAGACAGCTTTCCGGGTCATGTGGTTAGCATGACTAAACCGCTTCTGGTGCAACAGGACACTGACGGAAGTCAGAGCGCACAGAAACACTGTTTACCTTCCCGCCACAGCGGTACCTATTTATCTACTTGCACTGGCAGGAGCTGGGACAGAGTAACGGGAGCTCACCCTGTCGCAGGGATTTGAACCCCCAACCTTCTGATTGGCAAGCCCAAGAGGCTCAGTGGTTTAGACCACAGCACCACTCGTGTCCCCTAAAGTTAGGATAAAACTCTCACTATATTTTGCTTCCTGCAGGTCCCAACTTTTTCATACAATCTCATATTTGGCATTTTCTTAAAGTGCAATCTTATTATTATTATTTTAATTTATTACCTTCCCCCGCACCCTAAGGTCCCAGTGGAGGTTACAACACTTTAAAACAACTTTTTAAAATCACAAAGAATACAATCGCAAAAAGTCAGGCAGGGATTCGAACCGCCGACCTTCCGATCAGCAAACCCAAGAGGCTCAGTGGTATAGACCAGAGCGCCACCCGCTCCCCACTAGTAAGATCTAGTACTACTGTTGGGAGGACCTAATGTGGAGGACCTAACGTGGAATAATGTTCTGCATCCCTCCAGGAAATCTGTGGGCCTCCAGGTGCTGTTGGACTCCAACTTCCATCACCTCCACCTACTTTGCTAATCATCAGGTATTCAGCACCATCAGGAGCAACACAGGTTCCATACACTTCCTTGAACTTTGTTGGCACGTGGGTTGATGTGTGGCCATGTGCTAAATAGGGATTGATAATTGGAAAATTGATAATTTTAATAGGTTAATATCTTGAGTGAGGATAAATGTTAGAGGGTAAGGATTTGCTCAAACCAATATCTGAACTGGAATACAAAATGGGAGGTGCGAGGAGGTCAAGAAACTAGTGAATGGAGTATAAGATTTGAAAACACTAATCTATTCTCTGTTTTGTTTTTTGTTTTTTCTTTTGTTCTTATTCTTTCTTTTTTCTTCCCTTTCTTTGTTAACTTTGTCTTCTATTGGGTATTTTTTATGTGTTTTGTTTTTGTAGTTTTATACTTTTGTAGTTTTTCTTATGTTTAAATTTTGGAAATTTTTTTATTGTTTGTGAAACCTTAATAAACATTATTATAAAAAAAATAAGATGTGTGGGCATGTGTCTTTTCTACACACACACACAAGCACCCAGGGGATGGGCTCGGTTGTGTGTGCTCTGTATAAATGAATCATTTCCCACGTGTTCCATGTGTTGGGCTTCCACAATTTTTTTCAGAGACTAAAAATGAATGAAAATAAAAAAAATCCTTCCAGTAGCACCTTAAAGACCAACTAAGTTAGTTCTTGGTATGAGCTTTCGTGTGCATGCACACTTCTTCAGATGCACTGAAACAGAAGTTGCCAGACCCTTCTATATAGTGAGAAGGTGGGGAGGGGTATTACTCAGAAGGGTGGTGGGAATAGGAGATTGGCAGATAGCTGAGATGAGCCTGTTGATGACTCTTAATGACTGTAATAGGTCTTACAGGAAAAGGCAAGGGGTGAGAAGATGAAAAATGGCTTAGTCATGTATAATGATAAGGCTCATCTCAGCTACCTGCCAATCTCCCATTCCCACCACCCTTCTGAGTAATACCCCTCCCCACCTTCTCACTATATAGAAGGGTCTGGCAACTTCTGTTTCAGTGTATCTGAAGAAGTGTGCATGCACACGAAAGCTCATACCAAGAACTAACTTAGTTGGTCTTTAAGGTGCTACTGGAAGGAATTTTTTTATTTTGACTATGGCAGACCAACACGGCTACCTATCTGTAACTAAAAATGAATGTTAAACGATGGGCTTAATGAGAGCCGCAACCCTAGAGTCAGCCACGACTGGACCTAATGGTCAGGGGTCCCTTTACCTTTACCTTTAATTGCAAGTCCAAGGAAGGTATCTTGCTACCTCTTGGCATCAAATACTCACAATGAGCAGAAAGACAGATGCAGAGGTTAGTACCACTGTGGGAGCCTGATGCTACAGCAATACAGGAATAATTTATTAAGAAAGGGATGGTGACTAAGTAGTCTCACTCCCATGGTCCCAATTTCATCTACATGCATATTGATTTTAACAAATCCAGAAAATATAGCTTACCATAAACATGCTAGCAGTAAACATGACACTGTTAAGAGGCTTGGGCTCTAAACTTGGCCGTATTTTCATGTCTCCCAGTTTCTCCAATTTTTGAGGGACCATTCTTATCTTCTGATACCTGCCATTGGTAAAACATTGTTCCTATTCTTTTTTATAGGGAGATATGTGGGGTGCTGTTGTCCCCCCTCCCCAAATATTCTTACTGTACGTCTACTAGTGTTCAAGTTTCATTTCCCTCCCTTGCTCTCAAGACATGGTTTATAATATCTGAGGGTGGGAAAGCGGCCAAAGTAGCATCATGCTTAAAAAAGGGATCCAGGAAAAAGCCTAAAAATTATAGGCTGGTTAGTGTAATATATGCTCTGGCAAAACTGGTAAAAAGCATTGCTAAAGTTAGAATTACAATGGTACCTCGGGTTACATACGCTTCAGGTTACAGACACTTCAGGTTACAGACTCCACTAACCCAGAAATAGTACCTCGGGTTAAGAACTTTGCTTCAAGATGAGAACAGAAATCGTGCTCCGGCGCCATGGCGGCAGCAGGAGGCCCCATTAGCTAAAGTAGTGCTTCAGGATAAGAACAGTTTCAGGTTAAGTATGGACCCCGGGGGAGTTCCTAGTTGATGTGCATCAGCAGGACTCCCCCTACTGGTGGTTAACCCTTCCCGGACTTCAAGCAGACGGGCTGAAGTCGGATATAGTCGCTTAGGACCAATGCCTAAGCCAATACCGCTCATCACCTGTAACCAATAAAGTTCTGGCCTTATTTAGCCCATTAACCTTAATAATTGTGTCATGTGTCATTATTTCCACTGGGGGGGGGGGGCGGGCGGCAGGAACTCACCACACAACAAGATCCTTGAAATAATTAAAAACAAATTTATTTTTATTTTAAAAATAAGATCCTTGAAATAACAAAGGGTGTTATCCCACCCAGCTTGAGTGTGGGGTGACACACTGCAGATTTTAGTCCTATGATTTTAGCTGTGATTTTAGTCCTCTGCACCAGGATCCACCTTTAAGCCACAGTCAAGCATAACTGTTTATAGTTTAAAATGTTGAGCAAACTAGGCCTGTTTGTTCAACATCCATCTCTCTCTTCCTCTCACCATCCCTGTTATGATTAGTTTAAAATGATGAAACTGAATGCAGGTTATGTTTTTTAGGACTGAAGCTCTCACATCCATTAGCTGAAGGGAAGCAAGAGCTTCTACCTTGGCTCTGTTATATTTACTGGGATAGCAGTATGACAACCATATTTCATCTTCATGAGTTCTCCAGGGGAATAGCCCTTGGTTATGATTTTTACAGCGATAGTCTTCAACTGAAATGCAATGCAGGATACTGCAAGAGTATTGTCAAGCAACAGAAAGCCAACTATATTTCTTTTTGGGGGAGCTGCCTGAACAATATTGTTGTGTGCATAAACAATTCTTAAAAATTGAAGCAAGCTGGTGTTTATATGAAAAATATTCTGAAATAATGGAGGATTTGTGGCCAATCATACTTATTATTTCTTTGCAACTATGCTTTAGCTATTCCTTTATTTATTGTAGGAAGCGATTGATCTCACAGTAGGGAGACCATTTATTTTTTATTTTACAAATATCAACATCTTGAAAGGTGGCGTGGGGAGGCCAGGTGTGGCTGGGGCTTACATCTGCTCTGTACTGCAGCCGGCCTGACCAGATGTAGACATGATCCGGACAAACGTGGCTTGGTTACTTTACTCTCTTCTGTTGCCCTATAGAGCAGGGGTCACCAACCTTTTTCAGCCGTGGGCTCGTCCACCGTCCCTCAGAACATGTGGTGGGCTGGACTATATATATATATTTTTTTGGGGGGGGGGGAGAACGAATTCCTATGCCCCACAAATAACCCAGAGATGCATTTTAAATAAAAGGACACATTCTACTCATGTAAAAACACGCTAATTCCCGGACCATCCGTGGGCCGGATTGAGAAGGTGATTGGGCCGGATCCAGCCCCTGGGCCTTAGTTTGCCTACCCATGCTATAGTGGATACCAAGGAAAAAGGAGAGAGAGAGCGAGGAGGCAGAGACTATAGAAAAGAGACCAGTCTACTGGGACATAAACAGTGAACACTGGCTGGAACTGGGATAACTTCTCACCCTGCAGCTGAAACTAGAAAGAGAGCTGATGGTCAAGGCTTTCATAAAGGACCAGAGAAACACTTTTGAGTTGCAGGGCTTCTTTAAGGACTCAGTGGTCTTGCTTTGCTTAAAGGCAGCCGAAGATGATAGGTGATTAGGAGAGGAGCCAGGTGCCTGTGATGAGTTGGGCTTCATGACTCTACATAATAAAGAGCAGGAGGAGGGTGTTGGGATAGAAACATTCTGCACAGAAACAGTAAAGATGTTTGTACCTTTAGGCACAGTTTCTCTAAGCTCTGGGCTAATTGGCTGCAGCTGGCCATGGCTACAAGAGGGCCAGTGTGGTGTAGTGGTTAAGAGCGGTAGTCACGTAATCTGGGTAACCGGGTTCGCGTCTCCGCTCCTCCACATGCAGCTGCTGGGTGACCTTGGGCCAGTCACACTTCTGTGAAGTCTCTCAGCCCCACTCACCTCACAGAGTGTTTGTTGTGGGGGAGGAAGGGAAAGGAGATTGTTAGCCGCTTTGAGACTCCTGAAGGGGAGTGAAAGGCGGGATATCAAATCCAAACTCTTCTTCTTCTACAAAAGGAGAAAAGCTGCAGTTTGAACCCTGCCTGCAGAAAAACACCCGCTGTTTGTTGTTTTGTAATAAACCTTTATTTAATTTGGTTTTACACCTGTCTCATGGAGTCACAGTCTCTGTCATCTGCCACCAGTGGAAAATCCCCCTCTAACAGAGGGTGTGCTCTCTGGATTAAAAGGACTTTAGTTAGGCAGGGCTTCTACTTTTGGCTTAACCATGAGTTTGATACTTGCGTAGTTTGAAACCTCAAAAGGTCTGGAAGTTGCTCGCTTTGGGCGCCTAAGTGACCTCACAGAGAAGTTGAGGGTTGAAAGGGGATGGGGTAAAGAATAGTGCAGTAGCCCAAAGCTCTTTGAAGGAAAAATGAGGTGTAAAAGAGTCAATGCAATGACTGCATAGAGGGAGGGAAATAGTCACTTCTATGTGTGAACTGGCTTAGGAGGGAAGTATGAAGCTCTGCTCCCATTTCTGCATCTGGCAGAAGTTTCCTCCTTATTCAGATCAAAGGAGGAAAGTGTTAGCAGCTTTGGGGAGTCTAGCATGCAGGCGTCATAACTTACTGGTAGTTTATGAGAAAGGTGATTAAAAGCAGGAGGGAAAGCCAAAAGGCATTCAGGTGCACAGCTTGTAAACAATTTAGCGTCCATTAGTCGGAGCAAATCCACATAAAGAAGGTATGAGTGAAACGCCTCAATTCAGAGATGCAGATAATGAGAAGAATCGATACGTGGCTGGCAGGGCTAAAAATGAAATGCTCCTAACATCATTTCTGTATCAAGCTCTTCCTTGGTGGTTTAGAGTTACAAAGAAGCATGCATCAATGTAGCTTGATTGCCTTAGGTGCTTTATGGAAGCTGATTATCTTCTGATTAGAGTTGCCGCTAGAACTTCACCGAAGCAATATTTGAATTGAATTGAGGAATGCGTTCTTGGATAAAACGCATGTGGAACTCTAAAGCCTAAATAGTTTTGATTAGTGCTGTGGGAGTACGGAAGATTGAAACCTCCCCCCCAAAACCTCCCCCCCCCCAACAACAAGAGTGGAAGAGAATTTGGAGATCATTTAACAGCCAGTGTGGTGTAGTGGTTAAGAGCGGTGGACTCGTAATCTGGTGAACCGGGTTCGCGTCTCCGCTCCTCCACATGCAGCTGCTGGGTGACCTTGGGCTAGTCACACTTCTCTGAAGTCTCT
The DNA here is from genome assembly GCF_965112155.1 of Podarcis liolepis. Classification (NCBI taxonomy): domain Eukaryota; kingdom Metazoa; phylum Chordata; class Lepidosauria; order Squamata; family Lacertidae; genus Podarcis; species Podarcis liolepis. Next base: position 50,773,124 of record NC_139573.1, read on the forward strand.
CAGCCCCACTCACCTCACAGAGTGTTTGTTGTGGGGGAGGAAGGAAAAGGAGAATGTTAGCCGCTTTGAGACTCCTTCGGGTAGTGATAAAGCGGGATATCAAATCCAAACTCCTCCTCTTCTTCAGAAACTGGAAGTTCAGATATGACTAGTGATGTTTCAGAATGAGGGTGGGTTCAATTCTTCGTTCCAACTTCATATTATCTCTGATTAAGTCGTCAAGCATATCATTCATTTGTTTTTGAAAAAACCCCAATAACCACTTATAGAAATATCATAGTTAAAAAATTGAATATCTTCAGCTCCTTGCTTAGATATACTTTTGGGAGACATACGAGAATGGTATTTCAGCAGCACTGTCCTAATAATGTTTCTTTTTAATAATAATAAAAAAGTAGTCTCCAGGATATGTGAAACCATGAATTCGATTGACAAATGAAGCCTGCTCATGCGAAGAGTGGATTTATGTTGTATTCCTAAACTGTAAAAGCATTTATTGCAACATGAGTATTGATCTAGAAAAATCAATGCTGCTTCCACCAACTTTGTTATTGTCCTTTCTCCTTTTCTTTAAGAAAGACAAGGTCCCACCTTTTAAAATATAGAAGCTTTCTGAAAGCTAGAAAATCTCAGGGGTTTCTGAAAACTTTGTGGGTTTTTTCCTATAGTGAGGTGTGGTGCTGGCTGTAAAACAAATTGTAAATTGGCTTTTAGTGACTGACTTTCAGTGTGTGCTCACTATTTACAAGTAAAGCTGTCTTTTTTAATTAACTTCAAGTTTAATAATGGTACTTTAATAGTAATTTACAAAACCATTTACAAATGCGTTTCAGAGTAATAAAAAGTAAGAAAACAAACTCATTTCAGTATTATAAAATCTAGTATTTTGGTTCTTCATTTCTCTGTACTACAGATTTAAAATCTGATACATGTATTTTTTGGTACTTAAAATGAAATTTCAAAGACGTCCACAGCTAAAAGTTGATGGTAAAGTTTTTGGGGCAAATTTTCAATGTCATCTAGGCCATATAAAATTCTCAGCTAAAGATCGGGAATAAATTATCAATTTTATTATTGCTAGTTAATCCGGGAATTTCCCAAGTAACTGCTTGAAATAATGTATTCAAACTTTAATACATTATTTCCAATTCTGAACGTGAAATTTGAGTGCAAATTGTGCAATCAATTTGATTATAAATGTCTAACAAAGAACAGTGCTGAAAGGCACATAGCTGCATTAACAATATTGATAAATGAGAAGAGGTTAACACTAAAGTAATCAAGATCACATCACTACAATTCCAGAATGTACATTTCAAGAAAGCTTATAAAAAGAATATAGCACAAAAATAATTATTGAAGAATGCTTTTAAGCAACTGAAAACAGGCAAGCTTCCAGAAAAGGTCCTGTTTTGAAGAACTTCAAGGGGTGATTGTACCTCAAAGGCGTTTCAAGGCCATTTCAAGGTTCTAATTGAAATTTTCACAGCTGGGAGGACTTAAGAAGTTACTCTATTCCAAGAGGATACTACCACTCAAAGATCCAAAATTATTTTTGTGGTTGTTACCTAGAATTGTGCCCTTGTATACAATTTTATAAATACTCAGCAATTACTTGGTGAAGGAAAGATTGCCACCATCAAAATTTGCACTATAGTATGCTAAGGAGTGATGCAGGTGGCGCTGTGGTTTAACCACAGAGCCTAGGACTTGCCGCTCAGAAGGTCGGCGGTTCAAATCCTTGCAATGGGGTGAGCTCCCGTTGCTCGGTCCCTGCTCCTGCCAACCTAGCAGTTTGAAAGCACGTCAAAGTGCAAGTAGATAAATAGGTACCGCTCCGGCGGGAAGGTAAACAGCGTTTCCGTGGGCTGCTCTGGTTCGCCAGAAGCGGCTTAGTCATGCTGGCCACATGACCCGGAAGCTGTACGCCGGCTCCCTTGGCCAGTAAAGCGAGATGAGCGCTGCAACACCAGAGTCGGCCATGACTGGACCCAACCATCAGGAGTCCCTTTTCCTTTATGCTAAGGAGACACTTAGGAAACATTTTCCCCTGGTTTTGGTGACGAAGCCACCATTTGCATATGGAATTTTCTTGGAGAAAAAGGCTTGAGAGGCAGTGGATTATGACCCAGCCAATGTCTAAAACCACAGGTAACATTTATTTTTGTTTGAGAGGCCTTATTTGGCTGATAGGTTAGCAACCTTCTTCGGGTGCCCCCCTTCCACAAGAGTTCCAGAGGGGGGCAACATGAGAACGGCCCTTTTCTGTGGTGCCTCCCCACTTGTGGAATGCTCTCCCCATGAATGCTTGCCTGGGACCATTTTATATATATTTAGGTGCCAGGCCAACACTTTCATCCGTAGCTTAATAGAATAATATTTAAAACACAAGGTTAGCTTTAAAGACATCTTTGATTTACTGAAAATTATTAGCTTAGATATAGAAAACATCACATATCTAAACATAAACAAGTTCATAATGAGAGGCTTGTTGTGAAATGTAAGCTTTAAAAATTTGAAATTCATTGAAAAGGGGGTCAAAAGTAATCTAAAAACATGAAGATAGTTAATCTCAATGTTAATTAAAGGGTTGGGGGTTTGAGCCTTGCCTTGGAGCAATCCCTGCATTGCTGGGGGTTGGACGCCAGGCACTCCTGTCTTCCACTGCCTCCCACAGTTTGGTCAAACTCATGCTGGTAGCTTCGAGAACACTATCCAACCATCTCATCCTCTGTCGTCCCCTTCTCCTTGTGCCCTCCATCTTTCCCAACAACAGGGTCTTTTCCAGGGAGTCTTCTCTTCTCATGAGGTGGCCAAAGTATTGGAGCCTCAGCTTCAGGATCTGTCCTTCCAGTGAGCACTCAGGGCTGATTTCCTTCAGAATGGATAGGTTTGATCTTCTTGCAGTCCATGGGACTCTCAAGAGTCTCCTCCAGCACCATAATTCAAAAGCATCAATTCTTTGGCGATCAGCCTTCTTTATGGTCCAGCTCTCACTTCCATACGTCACTACTGGGAAAACCATAGCTTTAACTATACGGACCTTTGTTGGCAAGGTGATGTCTCTGCTTTTTAAGATATTGTCTAGGTTTGCCATCGCCTTTCTCCCAAGGAGCAGGCGTCTTTTAATTTTGTGACTGCTGTCACCATCTGCAGTGATCATGGAGCCCAAAAAAGTAAAATCTCTCACTGCCTCCATTTCTTCCCCTTCTATTTGCCAGGAGGTGATGGGACCAGTGGCCATGATCTTAGTTTTTTTGATGTTGAGCTTCAGACCATATTTTGTGCTCTCCTCTTTCACCCTCAATAAAAGGTTCTTTAATTCCTCCTCACTTTCTGCCATCAAGGTTGTGTCATCTGCATATCTGAGGTTGTTGATATTTCTTCCGGCGATCTTAATTCCGGCTTGGGATTCATCCAGCCCAGCCTTTCGCATGATGAATTCTGCATATAAGTTAAATAAGCAGGGAGACAATATACAGCCTACTCCTTTCCCAATTTTGAACCAATCAGTTGTTCCATATCCAGTTCTAACTGTAGCTTCTTGTCCCACATAGAGATTTCTCAGGAGACAGATGAGGTGATCAGGCACTCCCATTTCTTTAAGAACTTGCCATAGTTTGCTGTGGTCGACACAGTCAAAGGCTTTTGCATAGTCAATGAAGCAGAAGTAGATGTCTTTCTGGAACTCTCTAGCTTTCTCCATAATCCAGCGCATGTTTGCAATTTGGTCTCTGGTTCCTCTTCCCCTTTGAAATCCAGCTTGCACTTCTGGGAGTTCTTGGTCCACATACTGCTTAAGCCTGCCTTGTAGAATTTTAAGCATAACCTTGCTAACGTGTGAAATGAGTGCAATTGTGCGGTAGTTAGAGCATTCTTTGACACTGCCCTTCTTGGGGATTGGGATGTAGACTGATCTTCTCCAATCCTCTGGCCACTGCTGAGTTTTCCAAATTTGCGATAATGGCCTTTGAAATAACTGTATGGCCCAAGTTATTTTTAAGACGCCAAATTAGTTTTGCTGATGTGTGTTTATCAGTAATGTCCACCCCCATACCAAATGGGTTGTTTTGTTTATCAGAAGTGTGAACAATTGTTCTTTACAGCCAACAGAAGCAGCACCAGATTTCTCTCATCATGTTTAATTGGAGGGAAAAGATATCCAAATGCAAGAGGCACAGTCTAGTTTAGGAAGCGAAAGTGATGGTACAAAATCCAGCCACCATAATTTCTGAAGAAGATAAATGTTTAGCCTCAAAGGTCACTGTTGCACACACCTCCTGCAAATACATTAAGCATTTAGTTACTTTGATTTCAGCAAAGCATTTGACTCTTCCATGATAACGTTTTGGGCAAGATAATAAAATGTTGGGTACACCCAAATGAAAGTAGCAGGGTTTTCTTCGGAGTAAATGTTCATCAGATCAGATTGCATTGTGCTTAGCTGTGACCAGAGAGTGCTCTAGTTACTTGATGAAGTAACAGGGTGGTTATATCTTGCAGCTCCTGGCTAGAAATGAATTCAGTGTTATTAACTATATATATCTGCAAAATCCTTAGGAAATTTATTTGAAAGTAAATAATATATGGCACTTTGATGGCCCACTTTTACCTACATCAGAAGTTATTCACAGAATAAAGTCCCCCTCCCGCCATAACTTTCTAACACTTGCAATATATGTTTTTAAAATATTCAGCCTACGAAAAATATCGTCTTTTTCAGCTTGATGATCACCCTTTTTCAGCTTGAGGATTTTCCTACTCTGCTGCCTACAGAAGGATTTATGCCTGGTGACAGAGGCAATTAACGAGGCATGGCAAAGCACATTTACTTAAATCCAGTACTTTTTTCATGTAAATAAAAGAAATATTAGGAGTCAGTGGTTGGAACACTTCGGATGAACTGGGTTGGATAATAAAGGATGGCATTTCTGACTCAGCAGTTTGAGCTGCTGCAAATGTTTCCGCTGAACAAGAGGTGGTGCAATGGATATCCTTGGTCCGTACAATAAGATGATGCCAAACATTTGTTGGGCATCCTGAATTTTTGCCACCCACATTGGGTTCAAAGTGATGCCCCTGTAACTTGCATGTCTCTGAAACATAATTGATTAACCTATAAATTAAGATCACCCTTATCTAAGACTTGGTGAAGCTGCAATATAATAAAAATTCTTGGATTGTCTGTATGTGCCCGCACGCACACACAATTTTCTGGGCTTCTTGCCCAAGAAGGACCTATATCTCATGGGAGAGCATACCCTCCAAATGTCCCAATTTTCCAGGGATAGTCCTGGAATTACAGAAGCCATCCCAGTTTCTGATTTGATCTGGGATGTCCTGGTTTTGCTTTTCCCCTCCCACCCATGTCAGTGAGAACAATTAAAAGGTGTGTGTATCATAGGACCCAACTCCTAGGGCCCTTAGCCCCCCCCCAATAAAATATTTGAGGGGGTCAGCCCCCCCAAAGTTAATGGGCATTGCCATTCAAATGGTGGGTGGGTGGGTGCTGCCTCAAGTGATTGATTATATGGAGCAGGGCATACCTGCCTCCCATATTTTACTCAAGTTGGCACCCCGGTATGTGTATTGGTGCAAAAATGGAGTTCTGTTACGCTGAAAATAAAATACCTGCACCCAATTAAGGAAATGGTGGAGCTAGCATATAAAGCCCTTCCTATAATTTTGGAGGAAACAGTCACCAATCCTCTTTAAATCCTAAGCATTTTTACTCAGAAGTAAGTCCCACTGAGTTCAATAGGATCCACACTCTGGTATGTTCCTGATAATTCTCTGGTGGTGGTTGTTGCTGTTATTTCCCCACCATTTTCCCTGACGGGCTCAAGGCAGCTTACAGCTAAATTTTTATCTCATTCTCTTTTTCTGTGGAAGGTGTTGTACATGAACACATCTTTTCTGTACAACAATCCTATGAGTTAGGTTTGGTGGAGAGGTTATAATTGGCTCAAGGCAACAGATGTATATGACCTATATGTGTGCAGCGAGATGAAATGCAGGAATGCTGGAGCTTATGGGAGCTTCCACTATTTAATGAGAATATCCCAATTCTCTTTCTTTAAAAAAGAAGTTGAATTCTGTGACCTGCATGCTTGGACCTCCCAGTGAGTTTCTGAGCTTGATTCAGTGTTCATCTTATGTTTTAAGGCCTTCTTGTCACCAGCCTCATCCTGCAGTATTAAGTCCAAGCCAGCCAAACGGCAGAAGGAAAAGAAAGTAACTGTTGAACGCAACTTCCATAATTGGATGACCACATTCTCAATTTATGTGGGGGTTATATCATCGGCTTGCCCAGACAGGGGTTGGCACTTATTCAGCTTACCAACATATCATCCTAAAAGCCAAGTTAATGGCAGGGGAGGCCGCAGCACTGGAGTATGATGCAGAACTTAGGGAGAGGGCGGCGGAAGATCCCACAACGAGGTGGGATGTTCAGGATAGTGACACGTGCTGGTTGCTCCTGATAAGGAAAAACCCCGGGGTGTGGATTTACTCTGCTGCCCAGCTCGTCGTGGTGCCACTCCCTGTGGGTCTCTCCGGTCAGCAAAAGGAGTCTCCAGCCAAGTTAAAGAAGCAAACAGTGGTCAGTAGACCTGATCTTTATTTGTTGCAACGAGGTTCAAACACAGAGTAGGCAACCTCAAACATGGGGTTGAGTGAACTTTTAAGACCTCTTCCCATCTCTCATAATGCATTTTTCAATGGCATCATCAATACATCACAAATATGCCACAAAGTAGGAGTGTTTGGCATGTAGAAACATGGGCCCATCACCCACCCCTGTCAATAACCCATTTCTGACACCTTTTAACTACCCTATTCCCCAAAGAACAATAAGAGTATTTACACCCCCCTAATAATAATACATTTATTGTCATTGTACAACGTGTGCACAATGAAATTAAATGAGCCTCCCTGCAAGGATTTCCTGTATCAGGATTTATTGTGTGGCTAAGATCACACCTTGCGGAGGAACAAGGAGAATGTGACCTTATGCTTAAGGGATTATGGAGGCAGGGGGAGCCCAGGAGTCCCCTCTTCCAGAGGAGTCATTTGCCGTTGGAACCAAGGAAATCTGTCAAACCGTTGAATTTTTGAGATTTTTTGATTCTATATTGGATAGTCAGAGGAAACAGTATGATACATGGTGTCCGCTTATTGCTACAATTTTACAGACTGCCTTTCTGAACTGTTTTGCCTTTCTGAACCCTTGGTCTACCCGGCAGCAAGTCAGTATGCAAAGTTCAAAGTGCAGGGGTCAATCCACATAAGCAAAGCTGAAGGGTCAGGATAAATCCAAGTAGCCAAGTCTGAAGTCCAGCAGTCAGGATACAGTGAAGAGTCGAATCTGAAGCACAATCCTACTAGACCTCCATCAACACAGGCAGTTGAGCGGACACAGAACCTCAGCTCTGCTTCCCTTAGCTCTGCTGCCCTTTTGTAGTTTGCATGCTGTGTGCTGATGACGGAGGAAAGATGTCATGAAGAACAGCTGAAAGCCATTTTTACATAATAATAATAATACCTTTATTGTCAATGTACAAGCTGTGTACAATGAATATAACTGAGCCTCCCTCCCACACAAACACTCAATCTCTTTTTTAAAAATAAAATATTTATTAAAGATTTTAAACAATTCAAACAATACAACCAACTTAAATAAAAAAAGAAGACAAAAAGAAAACATAGAAAACATACAAAAATGCAAGTAAAAAATACATAAGAAAAACAAAACACAAAAAAGAAAATAGTTCAATTTCTTAAGTATTATTTCCCTAATCCTCTTTCATGACTCCCTCACGTCTCCCTTTTCTGTGTTCCTAGTTACAAAATCATGTTCCGCAATACTTCACCTTCTCCCAAAATTTGTTATAAATTGTACATTTCAACTATTATGTCTCCAAATTTGCCTTTCATTATCAAATATTCAAGTATTTGAGTTTGACATAATATTATTCAGATTTCATCTTTGCTCTTATAGTTCAGTTGTTTTCACATTCCTTTCCACTAGGTTACTAATGCCTTATTATTTTCATATCCTGCATCATTTTAACATTCATACAGTTTACAATGCTTTTGCAAATAATCCTTAAATTTTTTCCAGAGATTGAGTGTTTGACCCCAGTACATGACCACAAACACTCAATCTCATTGCACTCTGTGTGCTTGTTGCACAACACACCAACCCCGAAAGTCAGTTACACTATATTATTTTCTGTTCAGCAGCCTAACAGCCCACGGATAGAAACGAAACTTTTTTAGCCTGTTGGTATGACTGATTATACTTCTATATCTCCTGCCCAAGTGTAGAAGATTAAAGAGGTGCTGGCTGGGGTGTGAATCGTGCCTGAGAATTCTTCTCACTCTAATGCAACGATCCCTTGCGATGTCATCTAGTGGGCTCAGGAGACAGCCCATGATATGTGCTGTGTTCACCACCCTCTGTAAAGACTTTTTGTGCGTGGCTGTCAAGCCAATGTACCACGCTGTGATACAATATGAGAGGACACTTTCTATTGTGGGCTGGTAGAAGGAGGTCATTGTCACGGTCCGGTCTACGGCCGATCGAAGTCCCAGCTGAGGGCGTCGGGACCGGGGGCAAGATGGCGGGGTGGGAGCAGGAATGAGAGTCCAGAAGCCGGGGGTCCGGGGATCAGGAAGCAGGGAGTCACGAAGTCAAGGGTCTTAGGGTCAAGAAGCAAGGAGTCAAGAATCCGAGGTCCAATGATCAGGAAGCAAGAAGCCAAACAGGGCAAGGCAGGAAACATGTTGTTGTGGCAAAGAGCCGAAGGGAAATGCTGACCTTCCCGGCTCTAGCCACCAGGTGCAGTGAGTTACCAAGCGGCCTCACCTGTGCTGCCGCGCCTTGCCTCTCCAGAACAAACTTAGGAAGGCCCCACTCCTGCGAAGCCCTACTGGTCACAGGGCCCGGCTCCTGCACGCACTCCTGACAGCCATCAATTGTTGTTTAACATTGTTGTTTCGCAAGACCCTGAGAAAATGGAGTCTCTGTTGGGCCTTCCTAACCACTCGAGTTATATTGTTATATCAGTAACTAGGGTTTAAATCAGGAGTAGAGAATTGGAGTCTGCCAGAAGGGGGCTGCCCACCTGCCAATCACCTGATGTCATATGATGTAGGTGATTTATGTCACACATTTCCTTTGTCACCCTGTCTTGAACCCCCTCATTTGCAAAGTGTTGGCCACTACCCCAGCAGTGTGCTTCAGGAAACAGAGAGGGGCAAGAGTGAGGGGGATAATGTGGTTGGGTGCATTGTTGCAAACACCTTGTCCATTTCATCAGGCCACATCAACTGAAATTGGACCCATGATGTTGTGCTGGATAGCTCACTGGAGACACTGCAATAATTGTGGTGTAAAGCTTGCTATGGAGGCAACGAACTTCATTCAAGTGTTTTGCATATACTTTCCAGTTGGCTTCTGAAGGATCTAAAATTCAGTTGTTTGTAGGCTTCTCATAGGCTTCTGGTTGGCCACCGTGGCAGCAGGACGCTGGACCAGATGGACCACTGACTTGATCCAGCAGACTTTACGTATGCTCTTATTGCCTGGAGTTGATGTTTAACAGGCCCTGGACTATATAGATAAGCTTCCCTGAACTGGAATATGTGATAGAGGCAGTTTGATCAAGGGAAGTAATAGTGCCACTGTATTCTGCTCTGGTCAGACCTCAGCTGGAGTACTGTGTCCAGTTCTGGGCACCACAATTCAAGAAGGACACTGACAAACTGGAACGTGTCCAGAGGAGGGCAACCAAAATGGTCAAAGGCCTGGAAACGATGCCTTCTGAGGAACGGCTAAGGGAGCTGGGCATGTTTAGCCTGGAGAAGAGGAGGTTAAGGGGTGATATGATAGCCATGTTCAAATATATAAAAGGATGTCACATAGAGGAGGGAGAAAGGTTGTTTTCTGCTGCTCCAGAGAAGCGGACACGGAGCAATGGATCCAAACTACAAGAAAGAAGATTCCACCTAAACATTAGGAAGAACTTCCTGACAGTAAGAGCTGTTCTACAGTGGAATTTGCTGCCAAGGTGTGTGGTGGAGTCTCCTACTTTGGAGGTCTTTAAGCAGAGGCTTGACAACCATATGTCAGGAGTGCTCTGATGGTGTTTCCTGCTTGGCAGGGGGTTGGACTCGATGGCCCTTGTGGTCTCTTCCAACTCTATGATTATATGATTCTATGATTCTATGATTCTATGATACTACTTGTCCCATGGTATTCTCCTGGACCATCCAGAAGGGTTGGGAGTTGGAGGCAGTGTTAGGCAGTGGTTCTGCTCCTTCCTCCTGGGCCATGTCCAGCTCACCATTCACACCTCCTATGTCCCTGTAAGAGCAAAGATCAAGAGGGTAAGTGGCTGCATTTCAAACATTTCCCCCTTTCCCTGACAGTGAGATGCAAATAACCACTATGATCCCAATCTCCATGTTCCTCTGAGGGCAACCTGCTCATTCTTATGAAGGGAAATAGCCATGGAGAGAGACTTTTTATGGTAAGCATGTGTCTTTAGACAGCAGGTGGGAACTCATATCAACGAATGCCCCCACACACCTTCCAAAAAACCCCCACACCCCAACTTGTTAAAATACCTGTGTTCTTTCTAGAGGGAATTTTTTCGTATGGTGTAAAATTCATACAAAATGCCCTCCCTTCAGATGTCAAGGATATAAAGAATTACACAATTTTCAGAAGACATCTGGAGGCAGCCCTGTGTTGAGAGGCTTTTAATGCTTGATGCTTTTATTATGTTTCTAGATATGCTGTAAGCCGCCCAGAGTGGCTGGGGAAACCCAAGCCAGATGGTCAGGGTATAAATTATTATTATTATTATTATTATTATTATTATTATTATTATTATTAGTCATGTGGTCTATCGCTTGTAGCCACCTTAGTAAGGACGAGGGACTGTATGCTATTAAGGTCTACTTTGAGCAGTCACTGTAATTGGAATGTCTGGCTACCACCCACAAACTCCTTCACACAACGAGAACATGTCTCTTCCCACCTCTCCTGAGTGTGTGGCACTCTACAAGTTGTGCCAGCGGTACTGCAGCTATTCAGGATGTTCAGTCTCAAACCCTTACCCGCACATAGCTTATTTATTTTAAATTCATTTTTATAATTCCTATTATATACTTTCCTTCAAAAGAACACAGCAAGCTTTACAACGCAGAACATAATAAACAATGTATGTCACTACATAACATAACAGCCTTACAATACAAGAAAACTAGAAGTTATATAAATACAATTCATAATAATAAGCAATACATAGTCATAATACATAGTGAGGATAATGAATGTGGATACACACTGCACAGCAAAGTCAAATTATACACAATGTCATCCCAGCAATAAACTCAACTCCTATAAAATAAAGTCTGATAGCATAAGTTATTACCTACTTATCTTGGGTGCAAATATAAAACATAATGCATATCTAACAGCAACAGCCGTCTGAAAAACAAGGGGGGGGGGACAACAAGGAGCAGCATATCTAAAGTGTAGAGAAACTGTCTATACGTGCATATATTTCTCTCCGTACAAAACTAGCTTGATCTCAGAGGGTAGCCTCTGTTATTAAGGACAGGGAGAGGGAGAGAAAATGTTTGAAGTTCAACTCCCTTTTCTTTCCTTGATAGCGGGGCTTCTGGGACCACTGTTTTTGCCGTGGGGAGCCACCATTGATCTTAAAATTGCTGGGGCAATCAAAGAACCCTGAATCAGCTGATCAGCTGCAAAAGTGATGGGAGATACGTGCCATTTGAAGTAAAGAAGCGTTGGGTGGAAAGTTACTCTGATGTAGAGGGGTTCACAGCAGAAAGTACCGTATTTTTCGCTCTATAAGACTCACCAGACCACAAGACGCACCTAGTTTTTGGAGAAAGACAAGAAAAAAAAAAATTCTGAATCTCAGAAGCCAGAACAGCAAGAGGGATCGCTGCGCAGTGAAAGCAGCAATCCTTCTTGCTGTTCTGGCTTCTGGGATAGCTGCGCAGCCTGCATTCGCTCCATAAGACGCACACACATCTCCCCTTACTTTTTAGGAGGGAAAAAGTGAGTCTTATAGAGCAAAAAATACGGTAATTAGTGGAGGAAGGGTAAAATATTCATTGCCTGAGTTCTTCTTGTACCCTGCAAAGTGCAACTTCTCCTCATCAGTTAGCAGACGTTAGGAAGTGAATGGGATTCTCAAAGTCCTTGGCTAACAAATGTTTGTTTCCACTCTGAGATTCCTACACGGTGCTTGGTACATGGACTTGGGTCATAGGTTCTATTTGTGTTTGCTCTCCATGAAACTCCTTGGAGTGCATGTTGCATCTTGTACTTTAGCTGAGACTTGGCAAGTGATAATCAGAGCCAGAATAACTCTGGGAGCCAAAGCGCGAGACTTATTCTCAAGGCTTTTAGGAAGTGTCTGGGTAATTTTCCATTTGCACACAACACCAGCTGCAAAAAGAAAACATGCTCTTCCCTGCAGCTGATCTTAAAGACAAATTGTCTTGCCAAATTCTAAAGCATTGTTGTGGAGATAAATTGCCTCTAAATACATTCTTCTTTTGGATGGACTAAACAATTGCCATGGTTAGCAGGGTGATGATAATTGCAACAAACAGTTGGGAATAGAAATTTTATTACACACATCAAGCTTGTATGCTGCTAAATGCTGCCTGCACATTACAGCAACTTCAGAATCTTAAACATTAAACAGCATCATGCATCAGAGCTTTCCTTCTCAAGCCTATCGTACCTGTTTAATGCAGTCCTGGTAGGTCCATTTTCTTCAGTATCTGATGGTGAGATGGAAATTGTCCCAGAGATTGCAGGGAAGACATACAGGAGAGAATGCAGTGTAATGTGTTGTAGTCAGCTTCTGAAAGAATAAAATTATGGTGCCTTGAGGAGCAATGGAAGTGGAGCCTGATGGGGTCAGGGGTGCTTCATGGGTATAATCCTGTGGTAAAGTGGCAGTCCCCAGAAATAAAATTTCATCTAAGGTGTAAAGCCCTTGCCTGTCATAGCAAGTTCCTTTTCATCAAGATAAAGGTAAAGGACCCTTGACAGTTAAGTCCAGTGGCAGACAACTCTGGGGTTGTGGCACTCATCTTGCTTTACAGGCCGAGGGAGCCGGCGTTTGTCTGCAGAAGTTTTCCCGAGTTATGTGGCCAGCATAACTAAGCTGCTTCTAGCACAGTGGAACACTGGAATCAGAGCAGTGCACGGAAATGCCGTTTACCTGCCCTCCGGAGCGGTACCTATTTATCTACTTGCACTTTTGGGCTTGCTTTCAAACTGCTAGGTTGGCAGGAGCTGGCACCCAGCAACAGGAGCTCAGCCCATTGCAGGGATTCGAACCACCGACCTTCTGAACTGCAAGCCCAAGAGGCTCAGTGGTTTAGACCACAGCATCACCCACATCCCTTTTCATCAAGATATATGCCCATCATTGACACCATAAAATGCAAAAACGGGTAAGTGTCCAAGATGCTAACAAAATGACGGTTTTATTTTTGTAACAGCCCCGCACGTTTGATCCAACTATAATTTAAGGCCTTCTTCAGGAGCTGTAAAAAAAGACAATGCATCACATGAATATTCAACATCAATATTCAACGTCAAAAAACAAAGTAAATTAATTATATATAAATAGCATAAAAGTTGATATGTATACTTATTCAAATGGATAAATATCCTGCCGAGATCTCTGAGAAATGTATCACTCAGACACATAAGTGGCAATTGTTTGAAGGCAATGAATCATACATTCTGTGAAGAATCGTACACAGGTGTTGTCATATGTGATAGAAAATTGAGGACTTTTTGACTTACAAACATAACAACCATGGCCCAATGCACACATGAAGGGAGCACGCAAGACTTGTACACAGATTAGGGTTAGGAATAAGGTCACAGATGGAGAAATACCATGAATGAAAATGGCTTTGGAAAGGAGGGTTGCATTATCAGAAATCCAGACCTAAATAAAATATCCTCCCTCCCAATACTTCAGACAACTCTTGTTTAACTTTGTGCATGGCACTTTCTAAAGAAACAGGTATGACGAGGCCCCACCTTGCAATTAAGGACACAAGGAAACAACTGGGGGGAGGGTTTGGAGGCATTGGTAGGAAGGGGAAGAATATGTGAATATTTCCATTATATGTGCTTTGGCTAAGTTATAATAAGGTATAGGGACCAGGGAAGGGTAAAGTTAAAGGTAAAGGGACCACTGACAATTGAATCTCTGTGATGGAGTGAGCTCCTGTTGCTCGGTCCCAGCTCCTGCCAACCTTGCAGTTTGAAAGCACACCAACGTGCAAGTAGATAAATAGGTACCGCTCCGGCGGGAAGATAAATGGTGTTTCCGTGCACTGCTCTGGTTTCGCCAGAAGTGGCTTAGTCATGCTAGCCACATAACCCAGAAAAACTGTCTGCGGAAGCAGACAAACACCGGCTCCCTCGGCCTGTAAAGCGAGATGAGCACCGCAACCCCAGAGTCATTTGCAACTGGAGTTAACTGTCAGGGGTCCTTTACAGTTACCTTTAAATTACTTAAGAGTCCTAAATCGCTTCCTCTTATCTGTTCCCACACAATGTTTCTGGACACTGAGAAATACTTCTGTTCTCTCTTCTCTATCTGTTCTGTGCGCCTGCATCTGGCAAAGATTGTGACATTTACATACTTGGCCTACCTCCAAGAATTCATGCTGCAGAACATTTCTCTCCCCCCCCCCCCAGCAGGAACATTTGATTTGTCATGTATCAAATCAGTCGTGTTCTACGTACTACCCGTGGAGATTGTTGGTACCTCTTGATTCATTTCCAGCAGTATTCGAGACTTGAGTTAACAGCTGCTTTTTCTGGAATAGAATGTAGTTTGCTAAGCAAGACAAATGTCTGAAACTAGGAAAGCACTGTCAAGGCAAGTCATGATTCTATGTCTTGCGGTGCTCTTGTTTGTACCCCCCAAAACAAAAATGAGATTTTGTTTAATGCCACCCCATCTCTGAGCAGAGAGATTTCAGGGTTTCCAGGCTTTTACCCAGGGTTCGTGTTTCCTTTGCAACGTGGCACAATGGAAACTCTGGTGTCTTTATGATATATGGTTTGTTTACACATATATACAACCTGAGCCTACGAAGGAGGGGTTTACAGCATCAACACCCCAAGAGAGCCTTGCTTCCTTCATAGCCACAGCCTTGGATCAAAACATTGCTCTGTCTCTCTCAGTTCCAAGATTGCTGTTTTTTGGCTTCTAAGTCACACCATTTCGCTCTCTGCCTTCAACTCTGGCTTTGTCTATCTAACTATCTGGGGGAGTGGGCCCACCCATTTGCTGGCCCCACCCAGATTCACTTCCCCTTAATGGCCCATTACCCAGGTGATCGTCTAACCGGGAAGCTAGTCTAGTTTATATTTTCACACTTGCTGGATCAAGGGTATAGAAAGGTCTTTGACAGACAGCCTACTCCCCCTCGCCGCAAACTCTTCACAATATGAATTAGGGAGTGTGACGTTAACATATGAGAGTGCTGGAGGTGAAATAGTTAAACAGGTTACCCAATCAGAACCCAGGGAGGTGGAGTCAGAGGGACTATAAAACCAGCTCCAGGAGGGGCGAAGGGGGGAGTTTGTTGGGAGTTGGGTGGTTTGTTGGAGTGGGAGTGAATTAGGATAGAGTCTGTGGGTAGGTTGAGTTAGTGTAGTGAAATAAGCTGAGTCAGAAATAGTTAGGGGCTAGGAAGACAAGTAAATATCTGAGAGGTGGTTTAGTGAGTGAGAGCAGGTAGTGGAATTGACCGATACCATTTATGAAACCACACACTTGTTAAACTGCAATAAATAAACAAAAGTTTATGTTCCAATTTAACCCTGACTGGACTCAGTATTGTACCAGGTAGGGCCTGGGTGGTGGAAGCGAGAAATAAAGTGGTGGCACAGGGATCAATAGACGGTGAAACGTCCGGGGACCCTGTGTGATCGCCACAGGGAGTAGCTTTGCAAGCAATATATTTTTCCTAAGAGAGTGCATATTCTATTTTATCGCAAACTCTACTTTCCCAAGCAGAACAACACTTATTCATTTAGAGCATTGATAATCTGCTCAGCTGGACCCCGGGGCAGAAAATGCATGTACATTAAAACTAAAATTAACAATTTAAACAAAAAATAAAATACTACTGTAGCAATGGTATAATTTACTGTAAAATCACAGAATAATAAAACCACAAGGCAGCAGCAAAAACCTTTTTTATATTAAAGGGGGGGCTCCTATTTTTTAACAAAAATCTTGGCAGTTGGGTGAAATTTGCCGGCTTAGCCACCCTTTCTGTGGGAAGGGATCCTGCCAAATTTGACACAGGTAGATGCAGGGTTTCTGCTGGTTTGAGTGGGGGCAGGAAGAATGTCTCCTATGCAAACAGAGATGTCAGAAGTTAGTGTGCATCTTCATTTTCCAACCTTGATACCTTCCGATCTAATTTGAAAACATAATTTAGTTGATGATACTGTAGCCAATCTGTAAGATGATGTTTGATTTCTTCAACTTTTCTCAATTTAAGTTGGTTTTGGTCTTCCTCTAATATTCCTTTATAGGTTGCTCAGTCCCCCCCCCAATGTTTTTCCTCCTTACTGAGATAGCCTCTAGAGGGGATAACCACCAGGGTTTTTTTGGTTCCAATAAATTTTTGTACCTGTCCCACACAGTGTATAATGAATTTCCGTATTAAATAATTTAGAAAACCCCTGTGTACTTTTACTTTTCCATAGCCTAAATAGGCATGAAACCCGTATCTATTGTCCCATCCTTCCAAATCCAATAAATCAATATTCTGCAAGCTCATCCACTCTTTTAACCAGCAGAGGCAGGACTCTTCATAGTAGAGCCTCAAGTCTGGTAATGCAAAACCCCCTCTATCTTCAATATCAAGTTAGTAATTTGTGTTTAATTTGGGGTTTCTTCCCTTGCCTAATGAATTTTGATAGCTCCCTCTGCCAATCCCTGAAACGTCCAGTCCCACCCACAATTGTAATCATCTGGAACAGAAACAACATCTTTGGAAGGACATTCATTTTGATTGTTGAAATTCTCCCCCAAAACAAGAGGTTCAGCCTGTTTCAGGTTTCCAAATCTTTCTTTGATTAAAAGTTGTGTAGTTCTTTATCTCCTTGACATCTGAAGGGTGGGTGTTCCACAGGGAGGGTGCCACTGCCAGGAAGGCCCTCTGCCTGGTTCCCTGTAACTTCACTTCTCACAGTGAGGGAGAAGTCTCTGAGCGTGCATCAGTTTTCAGTTTAGCAGCATAGCAGGTAATAGTAACTGCATTGTGAAGAAAGCTCCCTAAGCCAGCTTTAAGCAAAACACTGGCTCCTTTTCCATGACCTGATGTAGCCGATCATGATGCTCGATTCAAGGAACCTTCAAGACACTGAGTGCTCACCCCTCCCATCTTGAAGGAGCAAACACCCCCTCCCATCAGAGGTCTTCATTAACTGGTCTTCACTAGCACTGGCCTTCAAGGACTGATAAGGAGACACCTGTGTTTGGTCTCAGTGCTTAGGAATTTCTAACAATTCTAACGCAAATCAGAAAACTCCAAGCCGGATGCAAAATTGTTGCAGGAGATCTTGAAGTTCTTACTGGACCCCGATGGCAAAGGTGGTTCTGTTAGACTATGAACCACCTGAAAACGTATCTTTTTCTTCTTTTTCTTTTGACAAAGTAATAATCATAAATAATTAGGAATAAACATGAGCACCTCACCACCAAGACCATTCCATTGTAACTATCCAACCTCCCAAAATTTCAACACCTCTTGCGATGGTTTGACCCTTTTCCGTTTTAATAGTGCAAATTCTACAAACACCCTCCATATCTCCTCAAAATCATTTCTCCTGCATATTCCCCATCTTACCTTAATGGCGCACATGTTAATTTATCATTAATAGCTATATCCCACATATAGATGAATAAAGTATCTTGAAACTGTTATAGCTGAAAAAGTATCTTGAAACTGTTTTCCGCAGATGCAACAGAAGCAGCGAATAAAGTTTGCTTTGTCATCACTATCACCACTTGGTAGGCACAACATTGAGCTCTCATCTGTTTTCGGTCCAATTTTGGAATGAGTTTTTCGCTACTGGCTCACTAGCCACCTCAGTGATTGTTTCACAGCTGTTTCATTCCAGTATCATTTGTATACCAATAATAATAATAATAATAATAATAATAATAATAATAATAATAATAATAATAGAAGACAACATAACAGCAAGCATTAAAAGCTTCCTGAAACAGGGCTGCCTTTGAATGCCTGTGAAAAGCCATGTTTCTCTTTGACATCTGATGGGATGTATAATGCAGCTGTCACAATACAAAAAGCACAACAGGCTGACTGATAATAACTGTAAAATTTTTAGTTACAGATAGGTAGCCGTGTTGGTCTGCCATAGTCAAAATAAAAAAAATCCTTCCTGTAGCACCTTAAAGACCAACTAAGTTAGTTCTTGGTATAAGCTTTCGTGTGCATGCACACTTCTTCAGATACACTGAAACAGAAGTTGCCAGATCCTTCTATATAGTGAGAAGGTGGGGAGGGGTATTACTCAGAAGGGTGGTGGGAATCGGAGATTGGCAGATAGCTGAGATGAGCCTGTTGACGACTCTTAACGACTGCAATAGGTCTTCCAGGAAAAGGCAAGGGGTGAGAAGGTGAAAGATGGCTTAGTCATGTATAATGAGATAAGAATAAAATTTTTACTGATTATTTCCTATTGTAAAGGTCTAGCCCAGTATGTGCAACATATACAGTTCATATGTACTGTACCTCATAGGAGGCTAATTCCAATATTAATTCTTTTCTTTTCTTTTCTTTTCTTTTCTTTTCTTTTCTTTTCTTTTCTTTTCTTTTCTTTTCTTTTCTTTTCTTTTCTTTTCTTTTCTTTTCTTTTCTTTCTGCTTCTTCTAGTAAGTTCCTGTATAACACAATCCTTAGGTGAGAATAGAAAAGTCCCCAAGTTATCGAGAACAACACAGCTGATGTAGACTGCTAGCACAGGGTGCAAACTGCTAACTTGGGCAGAACAAGGTTTCTGGATAATCTCCCCTATTTCTCCCCGAAGGGCTTCCTCAGCTGATATTAGATCTATACAATATAAATGAATGCATGGTAATACAAAATTTGATATCCAAGGTACAATAATAGTGAATAAGATGTCTGCTGTATCGTTAATATTTGTGCACCATATTTTTAATAAGTACTGAAAAATCCAGAAGTTGTAATTTTCAGTACTTTATTGCTGTCCAAAGACCCACAAAACAATTTCAAAACTAGATACAGTTAAAAAGACCAGACAGGCAGATGGAAAAAACCAAGGCAGTCATTTTGTTTTATCTAGGGCATAATGATCTTTGATTCTTATAACCTCTGAAAGAAACTTTACCACGGCCAGTGTAATATCATTTGACCTGTCTTCCAAAAGATATTTAATATGGGAGGCTTCAGATTTTCCCGGCAAATTTGCCAGTAAGGGTTTGATCAGTTGATCCCTTGCTTGCTCATATTGCCCACAATGCAGTAGGATATGCTTCATACAATCGATGTCCTGGGGACATAAACAAAGCCTATTCTGACAAGGGATGCCTCTCAGTCTGCCATTTAGAACTTCCGAGGGAAATCCATTTAGTCTGGCTTTGGTAAATAAACGCGATAGGTAGGTTGTCAGGGAACTGCCATCGGAGCCAAGAGTGGAGGTAAGGCTCCCCAATGATGCAGGAGAAGGGACCAGCAGAGGGAGAGAGAACACTTCCTTTGGGGAAGGAAATCAGCGTGACACCTGGGAGAAAGGGGAGCAGGGAAGGACTTCGGAGAGAGGGCTCCAGGACTCTTCCACAGAGACCAGCGGGGAGAGTCCAGGACCTCCCCTGGCCACGCCCACTCTGCGCAGGAGACTTCCACGCAGGGTGTCTAGGCGGAGACTTGGTGTCAAGGAGTTTTTATGTTGGAGGAAGTTCAGGAAACGCCCACTGACGGATTCTGCCAGTGACTGAGACAGCCACGGAGAAAGGGCTGTCCAGCCAGGGAAAGGTTTAGCCAGGGAACATTGCCTAGAGCATCAGCTACATCTACGCACAAGCAACCCCAATTCTCTTTACATAGGCACAGGCAAATTCCTAAGGTATGAGGATATCTGAAAGTCGAACCCGTATTGGATTCCAGCTGCGACCGGGCTACAAATTACATAAGATCCAGGATTGCAGGTTACTATGTGAGATGTCCCAAAGCCTTTGCCTCAGGGATTCAAGGGCAGTGTCATGACCCAGATGATGTAAGAGGGAT
Source organism: Podarcis liolepis (assembly GCF_965112155.1). Lineage (NCBI taxonomy): Eukaryota > Metazoa > Chordata > Lepidosauria > Squamata > Lacertidae > Podarcis > Podarcis liolepis. The sequence goes on from NC_139573.1 coordinate 50,793,506, forward strand.
GATGGCAGTCCAGTCAAGGTGGTTTTCTGGCCATAGTTTTCAGCCATGGGCTGACAAACTTCTCGTTGGTTAAATGTATTAATAATCCATTCCCCAGGCTCAATACTGAGATCTTGAGCCAGTATCTCAAGGCAGCCCACCATGCTTTGGTGGAGAGTGGGCATTCCAGAAACAGAATTGAATTTGGGACACAGTTTGGGACCTGTAATAGGGACCGGAGAAACTTTGCCTGGAACCTGTCTAACTTAGGAAATGAACTGTTGTATCAGACGTTTGAAGCATAGAGAAGTTGGGAAACAGATTTTGCATTAAAAACCCTTATGGCTGATGGAACACAATGGCCTCCCTTTGTAAAAAAGAATCGTAGTATAGTGTAGTGGCTTGGAGTTACTCGTGCGTAAACTGTCCCCGTTTGGGAGCTTAACTGCCTGGGTTAACCTTCTTGACTGCACAGCCCATCTCAGCGTGGTTGCCTCAGTCGCTAGCAGAATCTGTCTGTGGGCGTTTCTTAAACCGTTGCCAGCATAAAAGCTGTTTGACACCCAATTGTCTCCGCCTCTCATTGCGCGGGAGTCTTCTGCGCAGGGAGGGCGTGGGTAGTGGAGGACCAGGGCTCTCCTCACTGACTTCCAAGGAAGAATCCCGGAGCCCTTCCCCCCTCTTCTCCCATTTGCTCTCCTGGATCCTTGGTGTTACGCTGATTTCCTTCCCCCTCTATCAAGCTGCATCTCCCCCTAGTGCTGGTACCTTCCCCTGCAGAATCGGAGAGCCTCTCCTTCTCCTGTTGCTCTGATGTCAGTTTCCTGACATATAGCAAGTTTGCTTATCTCTGCCTTTTGATAGGCAGTCTGCCTGTAGCAGTTCCAGGACTTTGAGTGATGAAATAAGAGCCCTAAATACCGGAAGCATTTGGTCTGCTCTAGGTTATGGCCATCCAGTGCCAATTTATACGGGGGAAATCTTTTCTCAAAAACCAGTATTTTTGATTTTTCATAATTGATGGCTAACCCATTGACAGAGCAATAATCTGAGAACATCCTCAGTTGGTATTTCAGGCCAGGTCTAGAGCGAGAGAGGATGGCTGCCATCATCTACATACAATAAAAGAGGGGTCTTTTTGGTTCCTATTCTTGGAAGATGGCCATCTGGGTCCATTAGGCTTGCCTCTAGATCATTCAAAAACAAACTAAACAAAGTGGAAGCCAAAATGCAGACCTGTCTCACTTCCCTGGCCATCTTGATACAATCCGAGAGCTGAAGTTGTACATACCGTCAATGTGTATAACAGGTACATAAGTAATTGTACATGAACAATACACATTACATAGGTACTTTACAACATAAACACACCTTAGACACTAACTTTTGAATCTTCTCATTGTACTATTTTACATTTTGTTAATATGTACACAGTTCATTATTATTTTTTAACTTTCCCGTTTTGTATCCAGAATATTCTTTTATATATTGTCTTTGTATTTCAAGATTCATTCTAAGTCTGCCAGGAGTTTACCATTATTTTTAAGATAATCTTTAAACATTATCCAATCTTTATTAACTTTCTGTACTGAATTTCCTCTTATTCTCCCTGTCATCCTTGTAAGTTGTTAGTATTCTACCATTTTTGCTTGCCAGTCAGTTTTTGTGGAGATGTTATCACTTTTCCAGTTCTTTGCTATTAAAATCCTAGCCGCTGTGGCTGTGTACATGAATAGAGGTCTAAGATTTCTTTTGATTTCCATGGACATAATTCCTAATAGGAAGGCCTCAGGGTTTTTTTTTTGTAAATGAGAGTTTGAGTATCTTTTTTAAGTTCATTATATATACTGCCCCAAAATTTTCTTATTCTCTTACACTCCCACCACATGTGCATAAATGTACTTCTCTTTCCAATTTAGATGTTACTTCTGCCAATCCTTTTCGTTCATCTATACTTAATCTTTCGTTAATTTGAAAATATTGTAACCAATCAGACAACTAAGTGTGAATTTCTTCAAAAACTTTTAGTTTCAATTTAATATTATTTTCTTCTAGTAACATTTTATACATTGCCCAATTTCCCTTCGTGTTTTTCTTTTTCACCACCAGATGAAATCCACCAGGGGGTTTTAGGTACTAATAATTCTCTATTTTGCCTGAGAGCATGGAGGTCATTTTGGGCACTGCAATCTCACCCCCAAAAAGTGCATCTTTCAGGGCTTTGATCTCGCATGGGTCATGTGATTTGTACGGAAACACAGCCCCAGAAGATGGCATCCTGGTTTTTTGCTTCAGCATGTTGGAGGGTATGTAACTAGCCCCCAAAACATTTTAGGTGCCTTAAATTTAGGTGCCCATGACAATAGCAAATGATAATAATAATAAATTTGCTCCTGCTGGCTCCACCTTTGGGGGGCAATTTTGGGTGTCCAAAATGCCTGTAGTCCCATAAAATCCAAAATCAAGCATTTTGAACACTATCTGTAGCTTCTAGGTACTGAGAGCTTCCGCAGCATTCTGGATGCCTTTATTAAGCTCTGTCGACCTACAGAGGCTGTCAGGAAAGATTGCTATCTCTCTGCCAGGATTGAGAGCCACTTGTCCTGTTGGTAGTGCTTTACTTTATGTAGCAGAGCCAGCAAAGTGGAGAAGCAACATAAAAACACCATTCAAGCGCAGGCGGAAAGCTCAGCAACCTAAAGTGAGCGACGGGATGCAAGGGTTGTGCCTTTCTCTTGGCAACGGGAAGCATTTCAAGAGAAAATTTCTGAAGAGCAGCCTTGGGAGGTGGGGTGTTTTCTCAGCGGTCAGCATTTCCTGAATAACAATGCACAAATCGGCAATGAAATATGAACTGGCAAGTGAAATAATGATTCCAATGGAAATCGTTTATGAAAAGTATGAATTTAATATGAAAAAATTAATGCTGTGGGGGTATGGTTCAATGGTCAGAGCTTTGTTAGTTAATGCAAAGATTAATTTACTGATATTGCTTTAGGATGAATGAATGAATGAATGAATGAATATGTATTTGATCATTGTCCCCTGGAGGGGTGGCCCATGGCTCAATGTGGTCCTCAGCCCCCATAAAAGGTGAACCATCCCACACTAGGTGATAAAGGAGAGACACAGAAAGTGTGCCAGGAAGTTAGAATGAGTTCACAGTGGCAGATTTTGGGCTTTGGGCTTTAAAATTTCAGTGGTGCCCTGTGCAACACAAAAATTCCGCCCCCCTCTTGCCTTCTGTTCTGAGTCATTGTTGCGATACCCCCTGCAGCACCCTCTCAACTTAGCATCCAGAGTAGGCAAACTGGCTGTTCTCCCCTAAATTTGCCTCTGCTGCTCTTCCTCTTGACTAGAGGGATGGGACACTTGTTGCTCTCCAGATGTTGTTAGACTCAAGCTCCATTTGCTGAATGGCCAGTGGTCACAGATGATGGGAGTTACTGTATTTTTTGCCCTATAGGGCGCACTGAACCTGATGTTGGGAAAGATGGAGGGCACAAGGAGAAGGGGAGGACAGAGGACGAGATGGTTGGATAGTGTTCTCAAAGCTACCAGCATGAGTCTGACCAAACCATGGGAGGCAGTGGAAGACAAGCGTGCCTGGCATGCTCTGGTCCAGGGGGTCACGAAGAGTCAGACATGACTAAATGACTAAAGAGCCAGTGTGGTGTAGTGGTTAAGAGCGGTAGTCACGTAATCTGGGAAACCGGGTTTGTGTCTCCGCTCCTCCACATGCAGCTGCTGGGTGACCTTGGGCCAGTCACACTTCTGTGAAGTCTCTCAGCCCCACTCACCTCACAGAGTGTTTGTTGTGGGGGAGGAAGGGAAAGGAGAATGTTAGCCGCTTTGAGACTCCTGAAGGGGAGTGAAAGGCGGGATATCAAATCCAAACTCTTCTCTTCTTCTTCTTCCCCTAAATTTGCCTCTGCTGCTCTTCCTCTTGACTAGAGGGATGGGACGCTTGTGGCTCTCCAGATGTTGTTAGACTCAAGCTCCATTTGCTGAATGGACAGTGGTCACAGATGATGGGAGTTACTGTATTTTTCGCCCTATAGGGCGCACTGACCCATAGGGCGCACCTAGGTTTTTTTTTTGGGGGGGAAATAAATAAATAAAATTTATTCCCCCCCCCAGCTGCGGGGCTGGGGAAGCCCACGCTTCCCCCGACCCCAGCCCCCAGAACAGGCTGCTATCTGCAAGCCTTGCGAGCCCGGTGGGAACTCCCACCGGGCTTGCAAGGCTTGTGGACATCTGCCCGAAGCCTGGGGTGCGCTCCAGAGCGCGCCCCGTGCTGCAGGCTGCTGCCCGCAAGCCTGGCAGGATCTCCCGCCGGGCTCACAAGGCTTGCGGATAGCTTCCTGAAGCCTGGAGAGCGAGAGGGGTCGGTGCACACCGACCCCTCTCGCTCTCCAGGCTTCAGCGAAAGCCTGCATTCGCCCCATAGGACGCACACACATTTCCCCTTCATTTTTGGAGGGGAAAAAAGTGCGTCCTATAGGGTGAAAAATATGTCATACTCTGACAACATCTGTTCTCTAGAATCCAGAATGTAACAATTCTGCCAGTTGTGAATCCTATTTTGCACTGCAGCATTGTGAACCTGTGATTTCAAGGGCCCGAAAAGGGCCCCTGACACTTTAACACAGGGGTGTCTGACTCCCAATAGACTGCGATCTACTCACAGTATATAAAAAAAAAACTGGCAGTGATCTCCCCAAAGTTGTTAAGCTTTTAAACCAAAGTTATTGAGCTTTGGTTTCTTGTGTGGGTTTGAGCCAGAGATCGACCCAGATCTACCAGGAACACTCCATGATCTACCACTAGATTGCAATCTACCTGTTGGACATGCCTGCTTTAACAGATGGGTGGAATTTCATATATTGATTTGAACTAACCAGGCAGTTCCTTGGCTACAGGCCTCTCTATAGGAATGAATGTAGAAGAACATCACTTTTGTTTAAACTATACCACAGAGACATGTTGTTTGCTGTTTCTTCACAAATGGGATATAAATGCAGGAATTATGGATTGCTTTGCTCTTTTGCAGCTGTTGCCTTAAATTCATTTTCAGGGTGTTTCTAAAGTTGTTCACATCATCACGAGTAATTTGTTTGGAATCAATAAGGTTTTACTGAGTATGCCTGAATCAGAAGTAAAAAGGCAAAGGAGATGGGAAAGTCTTCTGCAATCTGCTGCTAGTTACATAAAATCATATATTCTCCCATCTACCGCTACTTCTGCTTAATTTTAACCGGGACAAAACAGCTGCCTTAGATAAGCAGTAAGCTATTATATAGTTATCTGTATGCACAAGTATGGATAGATTACATCAAATGTGTTCCATTTACCAAAGTGAAGATGTAAGTGACTAATACTCCCAAATACTGAGGAACTGCATATTGGCTCCTAGGGGCATCAATTCACAGAAATGTATTACTAAGGTTAATTATGTCTTAGAATTAGCTGGCAGAGTGGTCTATTAAAAGATGTTGTGCTAAAGCTGAGCGCCCTAAATGCCCATTAAAATAACCAATATTTGATATGGCTTAGTGTTGCTTGAGGTGAAGGACAAAATGAATGGAGAAGCATACATGAAGAGTCAGAAAAATTGATGGAGCCCAAGGATTCTCTCTTTGTTGTATTGGAGAGAGAGAGAGAGAGAGAGAGAGAGAGAGAGAGAGAGAGAGAGAGAGAGAGAACTCCACACTACTGTTAGCCTAATGGAATATTCTTCTACCCAAAGCTTCCACTATCCTACTATCCCTTCTTACAGCTTCATTTTCTGGGAGAGCTGTAAGTCGCCAGCCAACAGCTCTCATTGGGAACTCATGAGGCAAGGGAGGCAGTAGGAAATTATTTGGCCCATGATGGAAGAAGTCTTCCTGAAATATACTCGGGAGTCGAGAGTGGATTTCATGCTCTTTATTCAGCTCATTGTGGTGAGGAGGAATGGAAGTTCGCCCAGAATGTCTGCTTTATATGCATTATTTACACAATGGGCCCCACATGATTGGCTAATTCCGGGATTCACCTGCAGGCCAATCAGGTTGCGGATTCACTTCCACCTGGAGCTGGATTGGGTGGCTCCTGTGGACCAATCAGACTGCTGCATTCTGAATCCTATTGTTCTAGGACCAATCAGACTGCTGCCTTTTGGATCCTATTCAACTCAGTACATAACACTTCCTTTGCTGGTAGTTGCCAGGTGACAACTCCTCTTCAGGGGTGGCCTGTCCTGTTTTGCTACCTGAGGTGAATTCGGAAGATGCCGCTCCCCTGCCGCACCATGGCAGCTTCACATATTGGTGTTGTGCAGTGGCAGCTTCTGGCGAGATCTTGTAGAACTGTCGTGAGATCTTGTGGCTTCTCCTGGCTTTCTTGGTGGCAGTAGGGGTGGGGTGTGGCACCAAGCTGTGGGATTCCATCACCAGAGGTGGCTGCCTCAGTCCACTTCATGGGCAGATTGGCTCTGTTCCTCTTGCATGCATGTAGGTTTTGTGCCCACCAAACTGATGCTCGTATGAATGTTGGTGGGGGCTGGCACCCCACCACATAAAAAACTTCCATAGAAACCAAAAATACACTAAAATATCACACATTAAAAACTTCAGGGAAGTTTTTAATGTGTGATATTTTAGTGTATTTTTGGTTTCTATGGAAGCCGCCCAGAGTGGCTGGGGAAACCCAGCCAGATGGGCGGGGTACAAATAAATTATGATGATGATGATGATGATGATGATAGACTTTTCTTATAAATGGAATTCAGACGTATTTATAGACACAGGCATTAGTACGTTGTAGGCAGATTAAACTCGGCAGACTGTGCAGGTTTCTGTTATCCAGGTGGTTTGGGGATCAGTTTACATCAAGATAAGAAGGGGGATTGTGTAGAGGATATATTCTTCACCCTTCAAAATCTTTGCAAGTTTGAAGAAAGTGCCTGCCAGCTTTTTTAAAAAAACAAAAACAAAAAACACATTTTTGGTTCCTGTTTTGTTTTTATAAAAACATTGGATTCTGTAATGAAGCACAGCAGGTGGAAAGATATTGTGTGGATTTCAAAAGCGAAGGCAATAAACCAGGCTGAAAGCCTTGATATTCTGGAGAATGCCAATAGTTTTGCAAAACAAAGCTGTTGCCAAATTATTCCAGAGCGGATAGGATGCACCTTATGATAAGTTACTGTATGTCTTTCTTTAACTTCATTACAGTCACAGACCGGCATAAAAAAACCCATATGAATAAAAAAGCAACTAGGATTTAAACAGATAGTTATTAAAGCCTAAATAGTTTTGATTAGTGCTGTGGGAGTACGGAAGATTGAAACCTCCCCCCCCAACCCCCCCCCAACAACTTCAACAACAACAAGAGTGGAAGAGAATTTGGAGATGATTCAACAGCCAGTGTGGTGTAGTGGTTAAGAGCGGTAGTCTCGTGATCTGGGGAACCGGGTTCGTGTCTCCGCTCCTCCACCTGCAGCTGCTGGGTGACCTTGGGCCAGTCACACTTCTGTGAAGTCTCTCAGCCCCACTCACCTTACAGAGTGTTTGTTGTGGGGGAGGAAGGGAAAGGAGAATGTTAGCCGCTTTGAGACTCCTGAAGGGGAGTGAAAGGCGGGATATCAAATCCAAACTCTTCTTCTTCTTCTTCTCTTCTTTGACATCTGGTGGGAGGGCGTTCCACAGGGCGGGTGCCACTACCGAGAAGGCCCTCTGCCTGGTTCCCTGTAACTTGGCTTCTCACAGCGAGGGAACTGCCAAAAGTCCCTTGGCACTGGACCTCAGTGTCTGGGCAGAACGATGGGGTGGAGACGCTCCTTCAGGGTCATAAGCCTTAGGTCAGGGGTTGGAGTCAGGCCTATGTAAACAAGGAAAGTATCAGTCTAGCTTTATCTTAATATCATCTGTTTACTTCTGTGCCATTTTTAGTCCAAGACCCCCAAGGTAAAGGTAAAGGTACCCCTGCCCGTACGGGCCAGTCTTGACAGACTCTAGGGTTGTCCGCCCATCTCACTCAAGAGGCCGGGGGCCAGCGCTGTCCGGAGACACTTCCGGGTTACGTGGCCAGCGTGACATCGCTGCTCTGGCGAGCCAGAGCCGCACATGGAACGCCGTTTACCTTCCCGCTTGTAAGCGGTCCCTATTTATCTACTTGCACCCGGGGGTGCTTTCGAACTGCTAGGTTGGCAGGCGTTGGGACCAAACAACGGGAGTGCACCCCGCCGCGGGGATTCGAACCGCCGACCTTTCGATCAGCAAGCCCTAGGCGCTGAGGCTTTTACCCACAGCGCCACCTGCGTCCTAAGACCCCCAAAGCACGGAACAAATTAATCCAAGAGAAAATACCATAGCACTATAGTAAATACAAATACAAAAGCGCAATATAATAAACCAATAAAAATATAAAATAGCACCAATGGAGGCACACCATTAATCACACTTAATACATTCATGAGTTGCATTTGTACGCTCAGCACAGCAAAACTGCCCAGAGGTAGATTTAGAACAGCATGACCAGTTTCCCCGCAATGGACGCCTAGCTGAGGGGAGCACCACAGGACAAAGTGCATGTGCAGAACAAAAGGCGAGAGGCACAGGGTGTTGTTGAAATTTGAAAGACCAACGTCTGCCCCTGAGACTTCTCCCTGGAAGCAGCTCAGGCTCCCAGGTGCAGTAAAGAAGGGATAGGGAGGATAAAATTGGTCTTTACCTCCCAGTCTTCAAGGGTTCCATTACTGATCCTTGTCTACCCCTAAGCGCAGAGTAGCCTCCCTAGAAGTAGCTACAGCGCTTACAATTACTATCCAGGATGGGAGCGGTTGGCTAAGCCCCATCTTAAGAGAGGTATGCAGACAAACCCTGTAATATAAAGAATTATTCTGCCCAACCTGCAGGCCACATTTTAGGCAGCAGATAGGAGCATTCAAGCGATTCTATGCTTTTTGAGTCTGAAATAGTGCAATTCCAGGAATTCTATACCCTGTCATTAGTTTAATGGAGAAAGCATACAGAGCAAAAGTGAAGTAGAGTTTATTACCAAGCATAACTAGAAATGGTGAAAGGTCCGGTAATCTAAAGATAGTAGCTGGAGTGGTTGAAACAGGCTTAAAGACACAGCTCCTGAAGCCATCCAAGCCTTGTTTGTGTCAACAGAATAGAGCACAGAGAAAATAATGTCCTGATTATAACATTTCCGGTTATTTCCACAATGAAAGAGCCTCAAGCGAAACCCCAGAAATCAATGGCGCTTCATAGAGTTTTTCAGCAAGGTGGCTGGAGGATTTTACAAATCCGTTTGTTTATATATATATATTGTAGTTGATATACCCTCCAACATTTCACAGATATAAAATATATTGCGTATTTGGAGCACCACAGTTCTTACAGCACAGGCCACTCCATCCCAGCCCCCAACCACCGGTACATTGCTGAAGAAAATTTTATTCTTCTTGATTAGTTTGCCATGTATTCTCCTTGTGTCAGAAGGAAAATGAATTGATACTGATTTATACATATTAGAAACTTTGTATCAGTGTAACATTTTTATATGTAACCATGTATTTTTGTAATATTCAAAGTTGTCTATTGTTGCTTCTTTTTGTTAAATAATTTTTATTAATTTTCAATTATAAAAATCTAATATATGCCATATTATATTAATATCAAATAACAATACCAATTCAAATACAAATCAGTTACATAGCCAATTATAAATTTTGTGTGGCTTCCCATGTGCTGTACTTCAAGGTCTAATTCCCTGTAATTCTGCCTCCAGACTATTGCTCAAACCAAATACAATCCACTCTTGATAAAATCCATTATACTACAGCTACAATAATTAACGTCAATTTGCATTGACACATATAATAATTTGTAAATTCGCAAATGAAGTTCTCCTTTCTTCTTCCTGTGTATAATAATAATAATAATAATAATAATAATAATAATAATAATAATAATATAATTTATTATTTATACCCTGCCCATCTGGCTGGGTTTCCCCAGCCACTCTGGGTGGCTCCCAACCAAATATAAAAAACATGATACAGAATCAAACATTAAAAACTTCCCTAAACAGGGCTGCCTTTAGATGTCTTCTAAAAGTCAGATGGTTGTTGTTTTTTTTAAATGCTTTTTATTGAAATTTTTCCACAAACAAAATAAAACAATCTTTACAGTCATTATTGATGTCATCTTATTTACACTGCGTATAATCACGCCTCGACTTCCTTCCTTCCCAGTTGCGGTTTTCTTAATATACATCTTCTCTTACTCATTCTTATTCATTTCTATACACATCACAGGATTTATATTAGCCCTGCTGTAGTTTTTAAACTTCTACAGTTAATTCCTATATATGCTACAAATTTGCCCCATTCCTCTTCAAACTTTGCCCCTTTTTGGTGTCGCATTTTATTCATCATTTTAGCTAATTCTGTGTATTCAAAAAATTTAGCCTGCCATTCCATAACCGTTGGAGTCTCCGGTGACTTCCATTTTTGAGCTACAAGAATCCTGGCCGCTACTGTTGCATATTGGAATAGTTTATGATCCTCCTTTTTTACTTCCTCCCCTATTATCCCTAGTAGGAAAGCCTCTGGTTTTTCGGGAATGTGTACTTAAAAAGTTTCTTAAGTTCATTGTATATTAGGTCCCATTTTTTTTCATCTTTTCACACTCCCACCACATGTGGTAGAGATCCCCATCCTTAAGTTTACATTTCCAACAGGCTTTATTGCTCAATTTGTACATTTTCACCAATTTGACTGGGGTAATATACCACCGGTACATCATTTCCCCTAAGTTTTCCCTTAAAGTGGAACACACTGTAAATTTCATCCCTTCGTTCCATAGTTTTACCCATTTATCATATTCTATGATGTAACCAAAATCGATTGCCCACTTTACCATTACTTCCTTTATTAACTCATCCTTAGTGTCCCATTCCAAGAGATAGTTGTACATTTTGGACAGAAGTTTTGTTCTTCCCTCCAGGATTTCTATTTGATATTTAGACTTTTTCTCGCTAAATCCTGTTTTTTTGTCCTCTTTCAATAAGCCATTTACCTGGTGGTATTGTAGCCAACCTGTCAACCCGTCTTTTATTTCATCATATGTTTTAATTTTCCACCCACTCTCCGTTTTCACTAATATGTCTTCATATGTTACTCTCTTTCCCTCCATATTTAGTTTTTTTGTTGTTTACACGTCTATCGGAGATAGCCACCAGGGTGTGGTTCTTTCTAATAAGTTTTTGTTCTTGTCCCGTACGTCATACAGGGCACCTCTAAAAATATGATTTGTAAAGCCTTTATGAATTTTCACCTTGTTATGCCACAAATAAGAGTGCCATCCATATCTGTTATTGTACCCTTCCAGATCCAGCAAGTCAGTGTTTTTCAGAATTATCCATTCCTTTATCTAGCACAAGCAGGATGCCTCATAATATAATTTTAAATTTGGAACTGAGAACCCTCCTCTTTCCTTCCGATCTGTTAGTAATTGAAACTTAATCCTGGGTCTCTTTCCTTGCCAAATAAATCTTGATAGGGTTTTTTGCTAATCCTTAAACTGAGATGACCCCTTAATCACAGGGATCGTTTGATAGAGAAATAACATCTTTGGAAGGATATTCATTTTAATCGCTGCCATTCTCCCGGTCCAAGACAGCTTTAATCTGTTCTAAATGTCCAAGTCTCTTTTGATTCCTTTCCATACTAAAGTATAATTTTCACTAAATAAATTAATATTTTTCATTGTTAGCCAGATCCCTAGATATTTTACTTTTTTACCGCATTAATTCCACACTTCTGTTCCAGTTGTTCTGTCGCATTCCTGTCCAAATTTTTAACCATCATTTTAGTCTTTATTTTATTTAATTTGAATCCTGATAGTTTACCAAATTCCTCTAATTCCTCCAATGCTTTGCCAACACTAGTTTGAGGTTCCTCTAAAGATAGTACAAGATCGTCTGCATAGGCCTTCAATTTAAATTCTTTAGTTCCAATTTTTATTCCATGTATTTCTGATGATTTTCTTACCCTGTCTGCTAGAACCTCTAGAACCATTATAAACAGCAATGGAGATAGAGGGCATCCCTGTCTTGTACCTTTCATGATGTCAAAAGACTCTGTCAAACTGTTATTAACAATTAATTTAGCAGTTTGGTTAGAATAAATTGCTGTTATACCCCTCATAAATGAACCCTCTATCCCCATTGCTTCCATACTCTTCAATAAAAATTGCCACGGCACTTTGTAAAATGCTTTTTCTGCGTCGATGAATATTAATGCCGCTGGTATTTCGTTTCTAATTTCCAAATATTCTATAACATTTACGATATATCTTATATTGTCTTTGAGTTGTCTATCGAGGAGAAACCCGGCTTGGTCCTTGTGAATCAGATCCTTCAAACTTCTTTTCAATCTATTTGCCAATATTTCTGTAAAGATTTTATAATCGTTGTTTAACAATGAAATAGGCCTATAATTCTTGATATTTAACCTGTCAGTTTCTTGTTTAGGAATTAGGGTTATGTATGCTTCCTTCCATGTATTTGGAATGTTCCCTCCTTGAAGATTATTATTCATAACTTCACAAAGTATGGGAATTAATTGTTCATTCAAAGTTTTATAATATTGGGCAGAAAGTCCATCCAGACCTGGAGCTTTACCTAATTTCATCTTTTTTATCGCAATTTGAATCTCTTCTGTTGTTATTGGGTTATTTAGTTGTTCTCTTTCTTCCTCTGTTATTTGTTTCCCTTTATGATCTCCTATTTTGCTTTCCTATTTTGCTTGTTTCTTCATTCTCCTTCTTATATAGATCTTTATAAAATTCCTGGAAGGTCTTCTTTATTTCCCTCGGATCTTCTATTTGGTGTTCTCCTACTTTTATTTTATTTATCACATTCTGTTTTTGTCTTTTTCTTAATTGCCATGCGAGGAATTTCCCTGCTTTATTAGCCGATTTAAAAAAATTCTGTCTCATTGATTTAATTTTCCATTCAACTTCTTGGTTTACCAATATCGAAAATTGAGTTTGTAACATTTTAATTACTTGCTTAATCTGTTCGTCTTTAGGTTTTATCATTAATTGCTTTTCACACTCTTCCAGTTGGCCCAAAATTTCTTCTTTTTTCTTTTCTCTCAACTTTTTCCTATAATTATTTTGCTGAATCAAGAACCCTCTCATGACAGCTTTACTCGCATCCCAAACAATGTCCAGACTTGTTTCTTTATTTAAATTCCATTTAAAATATTCTTTCAAAGTCTCTTTAGCTTTTTCAATCACTTCTAAATTCTCAAAAAGATTTTCATTCATCCTCCATCTGAATGAATTTTGTTCTTTACTTTTTAACTCTAAAATTATAGAGTTATGATCTGATAATGTTCGTGGCAATATTTCACATTTCACTATTCTTGTGGTTAAATCCCTTGAAACCCATATTAGATCTATCCTTCCCCAACTTTGATGTGGCTCAGCGAAAAAAAGTAAATTGCTTTGTGGTTGGGTGTTTGAGTCTCCAAATATCTAATAAATCAAAATTTTCAACGAGATCAAAGAATGTCCTTGGTAGTTTACCTTGTTTAACTTTTTTCTTTTTTGTTTGTCTATCTACTTCTGGCATCACCACACCGTTGCAATCTCCCATTAATATTATCTTCCGATCAACCGTTTCTATCAATCTTTCTTCCAACTTCCTATAGAATTCCACTTTGTTTGTATTGGGAGCATAAACTCCAACCACATTAATCCCCCCCCCGATAATTAATTTGTACAACAATTACTCTCCCTTCTTCATCTTTGCAAATTAATTTAGGCTGCCATTTCTCTTTGATATATAACACCACACCTCTTTTCTTATTAACATCTGAATTAATAAATTCCATGCCCAACCTTTTATTTTTCAAAATATGTTTATGTTTTTTAGCTACATAGGTTTCTTGTAGACAAATTACATCAAGATTTCCCCCCCCCTCAAAACATTCTCAATACACTCATGCACTAGTTAGCAACTGAACAAGACCCCAACTCCCTCCCTACTCCAAAAATCATTAAATCATTTATTTATTCACTTGATTAAATAATCAATTAATTAATCTATCATTTGCCTGGCTGGTGTACAGTGCATTCATTAACTCCACATGCTACAGAACAGCATATATGCAATCATATCTAAAGCTGAAAGTAAACCTTGTCAGATGCAGCAGTAGCCATGGTGGTCATGTAGATACATGATGCTCACAAGGGTCTAGAGTATTTTCAGCCCATGTGAAGATTTAACTTCTAAGGACCTGGACTGGAACTGAAACTTGAAGCACGTCAATTGTACTGCACAGCCCTCTGTCAACTAATACTTTAAAAATGTAACACCGAAACCTCGGTGTAAAGCAAAATACGGACAAATTAAGGACAGTTTTACTAGGGACATGTACCAAACTGGGAATATTAAAAGTGCATGGGAACTACTGAAATGTGTGGGTTTCCCAACCCAGCCTTCTTTTAACTCACTGATGCCACAACTGCATCCAAAGCAGTTTACAAATACTACCTTCTCTCTAATCCATGGGTAAGCAAACTAAGGCCCAGGGGCCGGATCCGGCCCAATCGCCTTTTAAATCCGGCCCACAGACGGTCCGAGAATCAGCATGTTTTTACATGAGTAGAATGTGTTCTTTTATTTAAAATGCATCTCTGGGTTATTTGTGGGGCCTGCCTGGTGTTTTTACATGATTAGAATGTGTGCTTTTGCTAGAAAAGCATCTCTGGGTTATTTGTGGGGCATAGGAATTTGTTCATATTTCCCCCCCAAAAAAAATATAGTCCGGTCCCCCACAAGGTCTGAGGGACAGTGGCCCGGCCCCCTGCTGAAAAAGGTTGCTGACCCCTTCAATTTATACCACTCTTCAAGTATTCTACTATAATAAGAAAATCAATTGTTTTGTGGTGGTTCAACACTTTGCATGCATGTTTTTGCTGTTAAGTGTAATTATTTAATTGACAATGAAATGGCAAAAGTCTGTGTCTATTTCTGAAAGGTTTAACATTGGAAAATTCCACTGGAGTATACTAAGTGGTCTCTGAACTCCTTGATGGGTTGATAATTAGCTATTGTTGTTGTCTAGTAGTTAACACGTGAGTGTTTAACCTTAGATCAGGTGAAAAAAGTATTTGGTTGCAAATCTCCATTCTGAAAGCCTTTGGTCTTTGTTCTCAGGCTCTGTGAGAGTAAGATGCCTCTCCAGGAGCAGCATAGCTAAAGGGGCTGGAACGCAGGCAAAATAGAGGCTGTAAGGGGAGAGAACTTAGCTTATAGGTCTGTTTGAAATTTTCTTTTTATTTCTAAGATGATGAGCCTGTGCTGGACAGCACAATATATTGTATAGAATTATTTGGTTGTATCATTTACTGCTTTGTGTTCTGTTTTGAAGAAAGCTATGCAAGTAAAGTTTTGAACCATCTAATGGGTCTCGACAATGCTTCATCCCAAAAGGACTGAGTTTTTATGCATCCAGTCGCTTCAGCTGTGCAATAATAATATCTGTAATATGTGCTATATTGAACTGTTTCATTGAAAGGGCTTGGGAGTTATTTAGATCTCAGTTGAAGTAATGTAGTGTGGGAGGAAGTGTGGAATGAAACACTGACAATCCAAGTTTTTGGAGGTCTAAATTGCCTGAGTATTGCAAAAACTCTCATTTAATATTGCAGTAGGTACCGTATTTTTCGCTCTATAACACGCACCCTACCATAACACGTACGTAGTTTTTAGAGGAGGAAAATCCGTAGGCATGCCACCCGTAGGCATTCCCTCCATAACACGCACAGACATTTCCCCTTACTTTTTAGGAGGAAAAAAGTGAGTGTTATGGTGCAAAAAATACGGTACTTGATGCTGAAACTTCAGTTAAGCCCTCTAGGAAATAAACTGCCCTCCACAACTCTACCCCATCATACAATTCCTGTTGGTACAATTCCATAGTTTAAGTCAATTGTAATCAACTGGATCACAATTTTTGAACTATATGTCTAATGGTACTGCCTTACGCAGTGGGGCTTTGTTATGTATAGTATTGCAGCTCATAATTGGGGTCTCGTTGACTTTCTTTTCACATTTTATCACAGGAAGGGGGGGGTTTGGAATGGTAAAATGGTTGCTTCTGTGGCACAATAATGATAAAAATGTTTTGTGGTCTGAAAGCGGCCAGTTTTTAAGAATTTTCTGAAAAGCACGTTTATTTTCAGAGGTCTGTAGGTGGAGCTCCAAACTCGTCTTCCTTTTGTACTATGCACAGAGGACTGTAGGAAAAGGATTGTGTTCTAAATACAATACCCAAACAGTAAAATTTCTACAGAAGAAGCTGCTTAAAATTTTTATAACAGAATGCTTTTTGCAGAAGAAATAATGAGAACTGATAGCATTTTTATAGTTACAAAATCATGTTGTTTATTTCCCTTAGCTCCTCAATCTTATCAGAAGAAGCAATTTCTCTCCCCCCCCCCAAGCCTGTTACTTAGCCTTATAAAATTTTTAAATCTATCTTAGAAGAAGATACAAAGGATATCTCTCTTTTTAATGGTTGATATATTATGAATGTTTGGCTTCTCAAACATAAGTCTGCTCCATGTTTCTTAATAAAAGGAATGTGCAGGAACTGACTTAGTGTGCTCAACTCTTATGTTTTACTGGTTTATAAAAAAAGATCTTCTTGACACGAGTAACTGAATGGTGAGGAACATACACAAACCTGATGTTTATATCTCAACTCTGTAGTGATAACAAGTTAATGGATATGGCTACAAATAGTGTCCACCTTATTAACAAATCATGCACAATTACCGTATTTTTTGCTCTATAAGACTCACTTTTTCCCTCCTAAAAAGTAAGGGGAAATGTGTGTGCGTCTTATGGAGCGAATGCAGGCTGCGCAGCTATCCCAGAAGCCAGAACAGCAAGAGGGATTGCTGCTTTCACTGCACAGCGATCCCTCTTGCTGTTCTAGCTTCTAAGATTCAGAATATTTTTTTTCTTCTTTTCTTCCTCCAAAAACTAGGTGCGTCTTGTGGTCTGGTGCGTCTTATAGAGCGAAAAATACGGTACTTTTTCGTGAGCTAAGGGGTGTTCACGCATTGCATTCAACATGCACACAACCTATACACATGTATGGTTATCATTCAGACAAAATGGAAATGTCGCTGGCCCTACTGTTAAGCAGGCTGAAGTAACTGCCTCAGGCAGCAGATGCTGAGGATTAGGAAAGAGTGGTGAGGTGAAGTGTTCCAGTCCTACTTGGATGGTCATTTTCAGAAGGTGAAGCTTCAAGAGTGCTCTTTGGCTCCATGGAGCCTTCAATGTGGGGTTCGTTAGGGTACAGTTTTATACCCTATGCTGTTTAGCATTTACATGAGACTGCCAAATGGGGTCATCTGATGCTTTGGAGCACGATGTCAGCAAGACTGAGAGCAGTACATGTGAAAAGGATCTAGGAGTCTTGGTTGACCACAAACTTGACATGAGCCAACAGTGTGACGCGGCAGCTAAAAAAAGCCAATGCAATTCTGGGCTGCATCAATAGGAGTATAGCATCTAGATCAAGGGAAGTAATAGTGCCACTGTATTCTGCTCTGGTCAGACCTCACCTGGAGTACTGTGTCCAGTTCTGGGCACCACAGTTCAAGAAGGACACTGACAAACTGGAACGTGTCCAGAGGAGGGCAACCAAAATGGTCAAAGGCCTGGAAACAATGCCTTATGAGGAACGGCTAAGGGAGCTGGGCATGTTTAGCCTGGAGAAGAGGGTGATATGATAGCCATGTTCAAATATATAAAAGGATGTCATATAGAGGAGGGAGAAAGGTTGTTTTCTGCTGCTCCAGAGAAGCGGACACGGAGCAATGGATCTAAACTACAAGAAAGAAGATTCCACCTAAACATTAGGAGGAACCTCCTGACAGTAAGAGCTGTTCGACAGTGGAATTTGCTGCCAAGGAGTGTGGTGGAGTCTCCTACTTTGGAGGTCTTTAAGCAGAGGCTTGACAACCATATGTCAGGAGTGCTCTGATGGTGTTTCCTGCTTGGCAGGGGGTTGGACTCGATGGCCCTTGTGGTCTCTTCCAACTCTATGATTCTATGATTCTATGATTCTATGATTCTAAGATGCTGATGACACACAGCTCTACTTCTCCTTTAAATCTGCAGATGTGGCAGTGGATGGGCTGGACCATTGTCTTGCTTCAGTAATGGACTGGTTGAGAGCTAACAAACTGAGGTTCAATCCAGGTAACACTAAGGCAGTGCTAAATGGTTGGTTCTCTAGACCAAATGGACATGGGAGGTTGCTGTTCTTGATGGAGTCACACTCCTTCGTGGGTATGTAGCTTGGGAGTACTCCTGGATCCTTTGTTGTCGCTTGAGGCTCAGGTGGTCTCAGTGCCACAAAGAGTCTTCCATCAGCTTCAACTGGTGGCCCAGGTGTCCCTCTACCTGCACAGGGATAGTCTAACTTATGCCTATACTCTGGTAACCTATAGGTTAGATTACTGCAATGTGTTATACATAGGGTTGCCTCTGAAGAATTTGGCAGCCAGGTTGCTCACTGTAGCAAGATGGCTTGAGCAATTTACACTGCTCATGGCCTGACTGTACTGACTGCCGGTTAGTTTCTGGGCCAAATACAAAGTGCTGGTTTTGACCTATAAGGCCTTAAATGGCTCAAGGCAACAATACCCCAAGGACTGTCTCTCTCCATGTGAACCGTTCCAGACCCTCAGATCCTCTTCTGAGGCCCTTCTTTATGTCCCATGAGGAGTCCAGAGGGTGGCAACACAAGACTGGGCCTTTTCTGCAGTATCTCCTTATTTGTGGAATGCTTTCTCCAGGGAGGATTTCTGACATCTTTGTTACATATCTTTAGGCACCAGGCAAAATTTTTTTCTTCCCCCAGCCTTTGGCTATTTAAAGCAATCTATGACCTTTTAAACTGTGTGTATTAGGGATTAGAGAGGTTCATAAAAAACATTTTTTTGAAAATGCCTGCTCCAAAGGTCTTATCTTACTACACTAGGGGTTATATAGCTATATCTGAAATTTCATGCATATCAGTTAATATCTTGACCCTCCTCCACAAAAATAGCTGTTTACTTGGCTGTTTTCCTGTGTCATGAAGGCTGAAATTTCAATTCAGTGGAGCAGGGTCAAGATATTACCCGTATTTTTTGCACAATAACACTCACTTTTTTCCTCCTAGAAAGTAAGGGGAAATGTCTGTGCGTGTTATGGAGCGAATGCCTGCGGGTGGCGGGGGGATCTGCTGCAGTCGTGAGCAGAGGATCCATGGTTCCCCTTCCTTCCCTCCGTGGTTACAAAGCATGGATCCTCAGGATTTTTGCATTGGGCTACTCCAAACTCACTGTCTGATCACATGTCTGTGGCCACAGCATGAACCACAAAAATCATATATCCACTATTTCGTTTAGAATATTTTTTTTCTTGTTTTCCTCCTCTAAAAACTATGTGCGTGTTATGGCCTGGTGCGTGTTATAGAGCGAAAAATACGGTAATTGATATGCATGAAATTTCAGATATAGCTATATAATCCCTAGTGTAGTAAGATAAGACCTTTGGAGCAGGCATTTTAAAAAAAGAGTTTTTTTTAATGAACTGCCCTATTTGGGACGCGGGTGGCACTGTGGTCTAAACACTGAGCCTCTTGGGCTTGCCAATCAGAAGGTTGGCGGTTCGAATCCCCACGACAGGGTGAGCTCCCTTTGCTCTGTCCCAGCTCCTGCTAACCTAGCAGTTCAAAAGCACACCAGTACGAGTAGATAAATAGGTACTGCTCCAGTGGGAAGGTAAACGGCATTTCCGTGTGCTCTGGCACTTGTCACAGTGTTCCGTTGCGCCAGAAGCAGTTTAGTCATGCTGGTCACATGACCAGGAAAGCTGTCTGTGGACAAACACCAGCTCCCTCAGCCTGAAAGTGAGACGAGCACCACAACCCCATAGTCGCCTTTGACTGGACTTAACTGTCCAGGGGTCCTTTACCTTTTTTACCTTAAACTGTGTGTGTGTGTGTGCGCGCGCAGGGCATATTGTTTTTCTTTGTTCCTATGGTATGTGTCAGAGCTGCTTCCAGATCCTAGCTCACAGAGGATCACGCTAGCCAGCGGCCACTTGTAAAAGTCTTTTATTGAGTTACAGTTTCCATTCTCAAGCTGCTGCGCGCAACTCTACGTCTTAAGGGTTAGACCGGCGAAGCTCCGTCTGAGTCTCCGCCCCCTGTGCACCAGCTTACTAACCTAGCCTTACTCCACCTTTTCCGCCTGACCATTCTTCTCTGGGTCCCTCTGCCCCCCGGGGTCTCTTCCTTCCGGGATTCTTCTGACGCTGACCCCCCGGACCCTCCTGCCTCCTTGCGCCGGGCTTTAGGACCTGGCTCCCTTTCCGGGCTACTTACTGCGCCACCTTCCTGTGCATTTGAACTTGGCGCGCGCGCCCAACCTTCCACTTTCCGCTTAACCGTTTCTTCGCTCCCCGATGGAGGTGTGGCCACTCCTGACTCGTGCCCTCCCTCCTGTTGTGAGCTGCCAGCGCTTGATACCTGGCGCCCTTCCTCTCCCCTGCTCTCTGGCGGTGACGCTGGTCCCGATTTCCAACTGCTCCCCTCTGAGTCCCCTCTGGCCCTTTCTTCCTGGGGTGTCCCCCTAGGCTCCCCCCTTGCCCTGGCCACTGGTGCTCCTTCCTGTGAATCTTCTGATTCACTGGAAAGACTCGGAGATCTCGGGTCGTCGTCATCACTCATCTTTTCTTCTGCCTCCTCCCCCTCGCTCTCTGTTTCCTCCCTTGCCCTTGCCTCTGCTCCTGAACCCCTGACAGTATGTATTTTTGTGTTTTTATATTGCAAACTTCCCTGTGATCCTCGGATGAAGGGTGGCATAGAAATTCAAATTCTAACAGCAACAATGAAAGAATCAATGAGAGAAGAATAGGTTGCTTTTGGGTCTGTGACCTCTCTACCCCCATACTCTGGCTCAGTTAAGATAAGGCTTCTCACCTGAAGAAATGAGACAAAGGGTTAATTTTTCTGTTGTTTACAACTGGAGATGGATTGGCTAGTATTGATTGCTAAAAGCTCATAAGCTGTTTGTCAGCAGCAGACTTCCAATTAGGCCTCTTTCATGGGCTGCAGCTGAGCTTGGAAATTCAATCAGTGATTTTGGAGGGAGCTATACGGGGGTTCTGAAATGGTCATACATTTCTATTCTCCATAGCTTAAAGGTGATAAGTATGACTACTGCTAAAGACATCACTGCTTGTAAAATACAGTAATTTGGTTTCCATCCCCCCGCCCATATATCACATCCAAATTAGAAACGGTCTAGACTCAATCATTTCAAGGAATTTTCATGAACATTACATGCCTTCCCCGTTACATTTCTCTAAACAGAGTCAAAATGGATGTGACACAGCACAGGCCATAGGTAAACTAGTTACCCATGACAACATTCTGTATGCTCCCCATCATGTTTAAATACACTTAGCACCTGACAAGGTGATTGCAACTTCCTGGCTCTTGGGTGTTGTTGAGCCACGGCTGCTGTAGGCAACCCCAGCAAGAGGCTGTGTGAAATCTGCTTTCCTCAACCTCAGGGTTCATCGCTTACTATGCTCAACTTTCCTTTCCCACAGTACCATGAGTTCCCAGGGGACAAAGAGGACCATTACTTTCACCATGTCAGCCAGTTGTTTCTTATTAGTGATAATCAATCACTGTTAATTCTTCATACCCTCATTTGTTCATCCTATCTGTAGAGTTTATCCACAGAAAATTCTAGTATTATTATTGCTACAGTGGTGCCCCACAAGACGAATGCCTCGCAAGATGGAAAACTCGCTAGACAACTCGCTAGACGAAAGGGTTTTCCATTTTGGAGGTGCTTCGCAAAACGAATTTCCTATGGGCTTGCTTTGCAAGACGACAATGTCTTGCGAGTTCCTGCTGGTTTTTCCCCTCCCCCCCTTTTTCTAAGCCGCTAAGCCTCTTATCAGCTGATCCGATCAGCAGATAAGCCGCTAAAAGACGCTAATAGTGCTAATCCGCTAATCCTTCAATGGGCTTGCTTCGCAAGACGAAAAAACCGCTAGATGAAGAGAATCACAGAACGGATTCTTTTCGTCTTGCGAGGCACCACTGTATTTTATTCATTGCATTTCTTACCTGCCCTCTGTGATAAGGACCCAGGGCAGTTTATGACACTGTTAAAACTATTTGCAATCAAAAGAATAGAATGGGCCCCAGTCCTCTAATAACAATCTTATTCCTTCCCAAAGTTCATCACCAAATCCTCTAGTGCCCTGTTCTTGGCTGTCAGAAGTGGGTCTGAGAGCCTTGAAATAAAATCTGAACTAAGTTGGTGAAGCAGCAAAGAGTTTATTAAGTGCAATACTTTCTTGCAAGAGCGGATGTCTAGAGTAGGCACACCTAAAATTGACAAAGCATAAGCTTACATTCCCTATCCCCCGAAGCACAGGTTCCCTCCCTTGTTTCCCCATTGGCTGGGTGCTTGCAAGGTTTACAGCCTATCACGACTGCATAATTTCCATACTAAAACCCCGCTTTTGTTGACATATCGTATCTTCCTCAAAGAAGAGAACAGGATCACAATGACTGACAGATTAGAGAACAAGGCAAAAACAAACAAGATGAATTTTAACAGGGAGAAATGTAAAGTACAGTGGTACCCCGCAAGACGAACGCCTCGCAAGACGGAAAACCCGCTAGACGAAAGGGTTTTCCGTTTTGCAGGCGCTTCGCAAGACGAATTTCCCTATGGGTTGCTTCGCAAGACGACAGCCCATAGGGAAATATCCAGGACAGCGGGGAAGCACAGCGCGTCTTCCCCACTGTCCTCGGACCTCCTCCGAAGCCGGGCGGTGGGGCGAGAACGCCTCCTCCCGCCGCCGGCGGGCTTTGGAACGATGCTCCGAAGCCGGGCGGGGGGGCGGGAACACCTGCCCCCGCCGCCCGGCTTTGGAACGCTGCTCCGAAGCCGGGCGGCAGGGCGGGAACACCTTCTGAAGGCGGGCGGGGGGGGGGGCGAAAGTCTTTGTCCCCCCTGCCTGCCTTCCCAGGGACTTTTAAATCGTCCCGGACAGCGGAGAAGTCCTCCGCTGTCCCGGGGCGATTTTAAAATGCCGTCCGCCAGCATTTTAAGATCGCCCGGACAGCGGAGAAGTCCTCCGCTGTCCCGGGGTTTTTTAAAATGCTGGGGGTGGGAAGAAAAGCCCTTGTCCCCCCCCCCAGCCTTCAGAAGAGGTCCGGGGACAGACTGTCCCCGGACCTGGTCTGAAGGCGGTTTCCCTAGGAACACATTAATTGATTTTCAATGCATTCCTATGGGAAACCGTGCATCGCAAGACGAAAAACTCGCAAGACGAAGAGACTTGCGGAACGAATTAATTTCGTCTTGTGAGGCACCACTGTATTGCACTTGGGCAAAAAAAATGAGAGGCACAAATACAAGATGGGGGACACCTGGCTTGAGAGCAGTACATATGAACAATATTTCAACCACAGGCCGTCCTATTTACGAGCATCCTGCTCACAAGTTGTTCTAAATATGAGTGTAAGCAATTTGTGGTTGTCTAGCAGTAGCAGCATTGTGGCCCAGGTAAAAAAGCAACATTATTATTATTCCTCACATTGGCTGCACTCAAACCCTATTCAAGCATCCATCTCTTCCCGTGGTTAAGACCATATGGAGAAAGAACAGTTTTACACAAGTTGGCTCCACCATCATGTCCTCTGTTCACATGCCCCAGCACGGGAGACTCTCTCATGGTGAGAGTCTACATGCATTTGTTGTGCTTCCCTTTGACAGACAATCCTTCATTGCCTGAGCAGTGTAGGGGCAAGGATGGCAAAGAATGCAGAGGTGAGGTGCAGCCAGTGGGTACCACTTTGTTCTCTCTATAGGTGATCTTTTTAAAAAAAAAATAGACATTTTTAATTAAATTTTCCATTTTACAATTTCAAATAAACATTT
Organism: Podarcis liolepis; assembly: GCF_965112155.1. Lineage (NCBI taxonomy): Eukaryota > Metazoa > Chordata > Lepidosauria > Squamata > Lacertidae > Podarcis > Podarcis liolepis. The sequence continues at coordinate 50,817,538 of NC_139573.1, forward strand.
TACATCCTTAATATATCAACGACTTCCCTTCTTCTCTTTCCATGGTTCATTTTACATATCTCAAACCCCTGCATATTTTACAAAAACCATACCAATCGGTTTTCCATTATCGCTTCCATCAGAGCTTATTTACACTGCTGAAATTATCTTAATGCTGTCAGCGTTTTCAGCTGTACACAATTATTTTCCATATATCCAATAAATGTTTTCCAGCCTTCTTCAAACATATCTTCTTCTTGTCCTCTTATTCTATATGTTAAGACTGCAAGTTGTGCATATTCTGTCAACTTAAGTTGCCAATCTTCTTTGGTTGGGAACTCACTCGTTTTCCATTTTGGGGCCTCTATAGGTAAAGGTAAAGGGATCCCTGACCATTAGGTCCAGGCGTGACCGACTCTGGGGTTGCGGCACTTATGTCGCTTTATTGGCCAAGGGAGCCGGCGTACAGCTTCTGGGTCATGTGGCCAGCATGACTAAGCCGCTTCTGGCGAACCAGAGCAGTGCATGGAAATACCGTTTACCTTCCCGCTGGAGCGGTACCTATTTATCTACTTGCACTTTGAGGTGCTTTCAAACTGCTAGGTGGGCAGGAGCAGGGACCGAGCAACGGGAGCTCACTCTGTCGTGGGGATTCAAACCGCTGACCTTCTGATCGGCAAGTCCTAGGCTCTGTATTCTGTCAACTTAAGCTGCCAATCTTCTTTGGTTGGGACCTCGCTCGTTTTCCATTTGGGGGCCTCTATAGGTGATCTTAATCACACAGACAGAATAAGACATGTATTGGTCTTCCGAATATAATATAGACTAAAACCGACACTTTTACTTTCCAAATCTGTATAATTTGGGGAAAGGGTAATGCCAAAAGCTATAGCAGTTTTGAACACATAGCAGCATGCTGAATGCAGCCTGCTCTGAACTGTTTTAGTATGTATGCCTTGCTTAATGTCTCTTCAGGCAGTTCTAAGCCTCTAACAGATGGCAAGCCTGACACCCAGTGATGTGGAGAGGGGGGGGGGTGAAGGCAGGGACAGAGGGGGAATGGCAACGGAATGCAGATTGTCAGCTCTGAAGGCAAGCAACATGTTTGCAGCTCTAAATTAACTGTCTCATTATTAGGGGTTCCTGATGAATGTATTTAAAACCTATTCCCTTGAGGATTAATTCATTTGTGCACATGATCTGAGCTGTTTGCAAGTTGCTGTTTTTTCACAGTAGGGAACTAGTCACAAGTAAAGAAAAGGAAGGTGTATTTTTTGTAGGTATGGGGAAAGTTATTAGCCACATTATATAGGACAGGAAAAAAGCATTAAAAATGTTTGCATTCTCTGTTTCCCAGGGGCCTGTTAGGAGTGACACATACATGGTGACTTCCTAAATGTGTCCACCTGCAAAAATGTTCTGAAAGTCTGGCTCGTCTACGTAAATTGGTAGTACAGTTTGTTAATTAGGAGGAATATATTATTTCCTTTTCATTAAAAAGAACAAAAAACCTTCTAGCTATTTTTTGTTACTTCCTTTTCATTGGGTTGTTGTATAATTTAATAGTAATGGCTTCTGTTTTCAACCTGTTACATGTAATTTATAATTTTTTATACAGTTTAAAACCAGCATACTTGTCAGGGGCTGGGCTGCATCTGAAGACTGGGGATTGCAATCACAGGAAGATCAGTTCCTAGCAGAAGAGGAGGGGGAAATATTCTCCCCCACCCCCTGTGTCTCCAGAAGCAGAGAGAGACAGGCAGACAGACACAGAAGCTGCAAAGTTGAGAGAGGAGCTATGCAGCTATGAGATAGTAGCTAAGCAACCATAAGGGAGGGAGGAGCTGGGCATCAATAGAGAGTGGGAGGGGAACCCCTCCCTCCCCCCGAACTCAGAGGTCCGAGCGTGTCAGAGAACAAAGGAGTTGGGGGGACGGACTTCCCATCAGCACGCTTCTAGCTGCAGAAGTGAGGAGGAGTCAGAGTAGTCAACTGAAATCCTTGCAGAAGGTTGCCTGTTTGTTTTAAAACAGAATGTTTTAATAAAAGGACTATAAATCTACCAAATGCTCATTAATTCTTACTGGTGAGCCACCGGAAGGGAGAGGGGAACTCCCGTACTTAACAATACTCTATTTCATACAACAAATACTAATATGGATTTTTAAAAAAATGCTAGAGAAGCAAAACTGGAGACTCAATAATTTAAAGACAGATAGACAGTTTACATAGGCCCAGTAAGAATGACTGATGTATTTTGTAGGCTGCTGGGAGGCCAACATGAATAAAATATTGTGGGAGCCTGGTAAGCCCCATCACGCATAATCGATCACATGACAAAGTGCGCACACATCATTGAATGGGAATACCCATCAACTTTGTGGGGGCCCACCGACAGCCCTTAGAAATTGGCTCCTATGGTAGGCTGTCATGCAAAATTTTGTGACTAAAGCTGTAACCTCTGGTTTTCCATCTTCAAGAAGGAAACTGGACAATTCCAAACTAGAACTTCTGGGTTTTCAACCTATTGTAAGATGTTTACAGTGAACAGTGCTAGGGGTTGGAATGCTAGGCAAATTGTTTTAAATAAATGAGGGCCCCAGGTCTTCCAGAAAGGACACACCTACTATATTGCATTATTATCTGGGAAGATCATGGAAACAAAAAACAGGTTTTAAAGGTACAGATAGGTAGCCGTGTTGGTCTGCCATAGTCAAAATAAAATAGTTCCTTCCAGTAGCACCTTAAAGACCAACTAAGTTAGTTCTTGGTATGAGCTTTCGTGTGCATGCACACTTCTTCAGATACACTGAAACAGAAGTTGCCAGATTCTTCTATATAGTGAGAAGGTGGGGAGGGGTATTACTCAGAAGGGTGGTGGGAATGGGAGATTGGCAGATAGCTGAGATGAGCCTGTTGACGACTCTTAACGACTGCAGTAGGTCTTGCAGGAAAAGGCAAGGGGTGAGAAGGTGAAAAATGGCTTAGTCATGTATAATGAGATAAGAATCCAATGTCTTTGTTCAGACCAGGTCTCTCTATGGTTTTAAGTTTGGTAATGAGTTGCAATTCAGCAGCTTCTCTTTCCAGTCTATTTCTGAAACTCCTTTGTAGTAAAACAGCTACTTTGAGATCTTGTATAGAATGTCCTGGGAGACTGAAGTGTTCTCCTACTGGTTTCTCTGTTTTGTGATTTTAAAGGTTTTAAAGGATACAGCACAGACATCAGCCTCCTTGGACACCCAGACTTGTCCTGCTGCACACGGAACTACACATCTGATGCTGCCAAAGGTTTTCCACAGACCTTGCTCCTGAGGTCATACAGTGGTAAAAGGTAAAGGTAAAGGACCCCCGACAGTTAAGTCCAGTTGCGAACGACTCTGGGGTTGTGGCACTCATCTCGCTTTACTGGCAAGGGAGCCGGCGTTTGTCCACAGACAGTTTTTCCAGGTCATGTGGCCAGCATGACTAAGCCGCTACTGGTGAAACCAGAGCAGCGCACGGAAATGCCGTTTACCTTCCCGCCGTAGCGTTATCTATTTACCTACTTGTACTTTGACGTGCTTTCGAACTGATAGGTTGGCAGGAGCAGGGACCGAGCAACGGGAGCTCATCCTGTCGCGGGAACTCGAACTGCCGACATTCTGATCGGCAAGCCCAAGAGGTTCTGTGGTTTAGACCACAGCGCCACCCGTCTCCCTACCACCAGCTCAGCCATTTGTCAGATCCTGGTCTCATTCAACCTCATGAGGCCTGAGCCCTTCTCTTCAGGCTCCAACACCTGAACTGCCAAACACAAACCCTTAGCTCTCAGAGTTAGCTGTCTGCCTCTTTGTCCAGGAGTCTGTTTTTATACTCCACCTTGATCTCTGAATTAATTTGACACCACACTGGAACTTATAATTCGATAATGAAATTAATTACAAATCGGAAAAGGTAGGTTCCTCCACCCATAGCCTGTATTACAAAGAATTGGGTTGTTGTCGTCCCCCCAAGCTGACTTTGCAAAAAATGTGGTGGTAGGAGCATGAAAACAGAGGATGTGGGTGTTGGGGAGAGAGAGAAAAAAATACCACACTTCGTTCATTTAACTACCTAGAGTTGTAAACCTTGTTTTTCTTTAAGAGTAGACATTCTGAGGCTGAGCATGGTGCTCACTGTAGTGATGGGCACCTAACACAATCTTTAGAATTTTTATAGTAGGCTTCCTTCCTCAAATTCTTTGCAGCAAATGCCTAGTTAAACCTAACTGCACATCTGTGCCAAAACAAAGCATCAATACCTTAAAACTACAGGTAGTGCACTGGGAGAAGTAGTCAGAAATTGCTTGTTTTCAGAAACTGGTTAATTCTCTAGACTATGCAATTATGTCTCGTTTAAATAATGGGAGACATAACAAAACTATGAATATGTAAAAGTTCAGGGGCACTGCTGCAAGAACTCGAGTTCATTGTTTCAGAGCTCCCTCCCTGCAAAAAAACCCAGTTCCAAATGGCAATAATGTATTCCTGGTGTCAAGGAGAGTTCAATTAACTATTTCTTCCCACCCACACAATGATCTTTTTGTGGAGCTCCTGTAGAATTAAGGGCAGGTTCACACATTCATTTAAATCATGTAATTTCTCTTAAAACGTGCTCTTTATCTCCTTGACATCTGATGGGAGGGTGCTCCACAGGGAGGTTTCTGGATTGTGTGAAAGCACTCTGACAACTTTGGGAAACAGTCAATTGGCCACTCCTAAGTGTATTTCGATCACTGCAGATGGTGACAGCAGTCATGAAATTAAAAGATACAAACCTAGACAGCATCTTAAGAAGCAGAGACATCACCTTGCCGACAAAGGTCCATATAGTTAAAGCTATGGTTTCCCCAGTAGTGATGTATGGAAGTGAGAGCTGGACCATGAAGAAGTCTGATCACCGAAGAATGGATGCTTTTGAATTATGGTGCTGGAGGAGACTCTTGAGAGTCCCATGGACTGCAAGAAGATCAAGCCTATCCATTCTTAAGGAAATCAGCCCTGAGTGCTCACTGGAAGGACAGATTGTGAAGCTGAGGCTCCAAGACTTTGGCCACCTTGTGAGAAGAGAAGACTCCCTGGAAAAGACCCTGATGTTGGGAAAGATGGAGGGCACAAGGAGAAGGGGACGACAGAGGACAAGATGGTTGGATAGTGTTCTCGAAGCTACAAACATGAGCCTGACTGAACTGTGGGAGGCAGTGGAAGACAGGAGTGCCTGGCGTGCTCTGGTCCATGGGGTCACGAAGAGTCGGACACGACTAAACGACTAAGCAACAACAAGTGTATTTCTATTTGTTTAATTAACTGGGTTTTTTTTCTCTTTAAAAAGGGGGTGTTTAACCTTACAGACCTCTTTGAGCACTTTATAGAAAAGCAGTGAATAAATCCTGTAACAGATAAAGCCAGCAATAATTCTGAATAAACCTAGTCTTTCTGAAATGGCCACTCACCTGGATAAAAAACAATCTGGAAACAAGAAGTAATAGCAGTCTGGGGGACTCTAAAGAAAAATGCAGATTTACTGCAACACCTTCTGCATACCTGAATAAGTACTGAGTCATATTAACGGCACCCACATGGAGACCAATAACAAATATGCCCCGCTAAGCATCAAAACTGTTGATGCACTTCCAATTCTAACAGCATCTCTGTGTAAGAAGAGACAGAAGACCTGAGTTACTATTCAGCAAATGAACTAACATCTGTTAGGCTCCAATGTAGACTTGCACAGACTTTACAAACATTCACTCTGACTGCAGTTCTGTACACATTTACCTATGACCAAACTCCACTGAATCCAACAGGACTTATTTCTGACTACATAATGTAAAGTTGTAGTGTAAAAGTGTCGGCATACTAGCCTAGCCTACGGGGAGCAAAGACAGGTATGATTAAGTAGGCTTTTCTCCTCAACACCATTTAAAAATTATTTAAAACAAAAACATAGCTTCTGAGACTAGATATCCAGGTTCTTGACATATCGAAGCAACTGAAAACAAAGAAAAAATTGTGGGTACCTGGTTTCATCTGTCAAGCTATTGTCAAAAAAATACCCTTGTTTATTCGTTTATGATAGTTTGTTATGTGACAATAATGAACTACTATGTTTACTGCTATGTGTCGGAAATATTTCAAATAATGTCTACCTAATGTGAAAGTAACCTCTGTGAGGGTACCGTATTTTTCGCCCTATAAGACGCACTTTTTCCCCTCCAAAAATGAAGGGGAAATGTGTGTGCGTCTTATGGGGCGAATGCAGGCTTTTGCTGAAGCCTGGAGAGCGAGGGGGGTCGGTACACACCGACCCCTCTCGCTCTCCAGGCTTCAGGAAGCTACCCGCTAGCTGTGGGAGACCCAGCTCTCCCAGGGCTAGCGGAGAGCTTGCCTGCACCCAGAAGCTTGGGGCGCGCGGAGCTCCGCACGCCCCAAGCTTTGGGATTAGCGCAGCGGTCCGCTAGCTCTGGGAGAGCCGCGCGGCTCTCCCAGGGCTAGCGGACTGCTTGCCGGCACCCAGAAGCTTGGGGCGCGCTGAGCTCCGCACGCCCCAAGCTTTGGGATTAGCGCAGCGGTCCGCTAGCTCTGGGAGAGCCGCGCGGCTCTCCCAGGGCTAGCGGACTGCTTGCCGGCACCCAGAAGCTTGGGGCGCGCTGAGCTCCGCACGCCCCAAGCTTCAGGATTTGCGCAGCTGTCCGCTAGCCCTGGGAGAGGCGCCCGGCTCTCCCACGGCTAGCGGAGACCTTGCCGGCACCCAGAAGCTTGGGGCGCGCTGAGCTCCGCACGCCCCAAGCTTTGGGATTAGCGCAGCGGTCCGCTAGCTCTGGGAGAGCCGCGCGGCTCTCCCAGGGCTAGCGGACTGCTTGCCGGCACCCAGAAGCTTGGGGCGCGCTGAGCTCCGCACGCCCCAAGCTTCAGGATTTGCGCAGCTGTCCGCTAGCCCTGGGAGAGGCGCCCGGCTCTCCCACGGCTAGCGGAGACCTTGCCGGCACCCAGAAGCTTGGGGCGCGCTGAGCTCCGCACGCCCCAAGCTTTGGGATTAGCGCAGCGGTCCGCTAGCTCTGGGAGAGCCGCGCGGCTCTCCCAGGGCTAGCGGACTGCTTGCCGGCACCCAGAAGCTTGGGGCGCGCTGAGCTCCGCACGCCCCAAGCTTCAGGATTTGCGCAGCTGTCCGCTAGCCCTGGGAGAGGCGCCCGGCTCTCCCACGGCTAGCGGAGACCTTGCCGGCACCCAGAAGCTTGGGGCGTGCTGAGCTCCGCACGCCCCAAGCTTCGGGATTAGCGCAGCGCACCTGGGGGGGAAATAAATTTTTTCCCCCTTTATTTCCCCCCCCCCCCAAAAACTAGGTGCGTCTTATGGGCCGGTGCGTCTTATGGGGCGAAAAATACGGTATATTCCATGTGCTTGTCATTTTGAGAGAGATGAAGAGATATAAAAGTTCTTTGGGTGAGCAAAAGGTGATGGTTCTCAAACCCTTTTCAATTTAAAGAGTTCACACCTTTGACTGAGAGCCGTCAAATGATGAAAGATCATGTATGCATGTGTGAACCAGATCACAATTGACTGCTGTTGCTGAAATTATTTCAGCAGATATGGATCCTGCTCAAATATTATGGGAATGATAGTAGATCGGTGGCAGAGTACCATTTTTGTTTACAGAAGATGCTAGGTTTAGTCCCCAGCCTCTCCAGCTAGAGGATCTCACATAGCAAGGCTGAGATAGACCCATGCCTGAAACCTTCAAGTCATGGAATCATAGAGATGGTAGAGACCCCATGGATCATTTAGTCTAACCCCATGCAATACAGGAATATGCACCTATACAGGGATCAAATCCATGACCTTGACCTCAGCAGCAGCACGCTCCAACCAACTGAGCTAACCAACAAGACTTGGAGAGCAATTGCCAGATCAGAGGAGATGGAACTAGATGGACTAATACTCTAACTCACTTTACAGCAACATCATGCATTTATTGTCATGGAATTCTACTCAGTATTGATCCAGAGCAGAACTCCGACATAAAGTTAAAGTAAAGGTAAACGGACCCCTGACCATTAGGTCCAGTCGTGACCGACTATGGGGTTGCGGCGCTCGTCTCGCTTTATTGGCCGAGGAAGCCGGCATACAGCTTCCGGGTCATGTGGCCAGCATGACTAAGCCGCTTCTGGCGAACCAGAGCAGCACACGGAAACGCCGTTTACCTTCCCGCTGGAGTGGTACCTATTTATCTACTTGCACTTGGACGTGCTTTCGAGCTGCTAGGTTGGCAGGAGCAGGGACCAAGCAACGGGAGCTCACCCCGTCGCGGGGATTCGAACCGCTGACCTTCTGATCGGCAAGTCCTAGGCTCTGTGGTTTAACCCACAGCACCACCCACGCCCCCTATATAGTTATATATATATATAACTATGTAGACATATAGTTATAGTTATATAACTATATAGACATATAGTTAGCAGAGTAAAAATTTAAACATGTTGCAGGATTCCTCCCAAAATAGACCAGAGGCAATTAATATTTCATCCAGCAGAGCTTTACTGCTACTGAAGGCAAATGAGCATAATGGTTACAAATCCAATACATTCAGGATTGGCCCTGTCCATATGAAATCCAGTTGCAGCAGCAGACTTAACCTAAACTTACAATAACTTATAATAAGTCTAAACCTTAACACTAAGCGTACTATGTACAGAACACCACACCAGGAGGAAAAGAAAAAGTGAAAACCAGGATCCTTCTGGCCTTACTATTATAGTCAGTATGACCTTGACAGAAGAGATAACACAACCTGTTTAATTTATCTGTACTCAGCTTCTCTGAAGGAATAACCCAAACATCATGAACCTTCTGCTTGTTTCTTTCACACAGTGAAGCTTCCAGAACCCTCTTGAATTAAGTAGAATAGGAAAATTCTCCGCACATCAGATCAATACTTTCTACACTAAGAAATGCAAACTGACATTCATAACCTTGAGATCTGTAATTAAGTGCCAAAGAAAATCCAGATCGCTGGACTATTTGCCATAACTATAATTTTTACAAAGAAGAAAACAAAGAAACCCAGAATTTATGGTAGCTAGCTACAAATAAGGTTATGTATTAGTAACATTTTATTCTTACGTTTTTCCTTCAGTGGACTGAAGTGAAGGCACAAGACAGGTGTTGATCATCATGTGAGCTGCTCACAGGTGGGCTGAAGCGAGCTGCTGCCATTCATGTGGAGCCTCCTTTTATTGAGACAAATATGCAAGCTAGGCAGATACATTTTGGGCTGTGACCTTTACACATCTTCCGTCCCGAGATCGTGGGGTGGTACAAAGTTATTTTGGCACCTGTTCCACAGCGTCATTTCCCCCTTGCACAGTGTATGACGAATGGAGACAAAAGGTCTCGGAGACAAAGGTTACAGACAGGACACCGCTGACTACTGAGACCGCAAAAGGTTAGACATAGGAAACAATGTACAGACAGCTGTGGCTTGTCGGGGGGGGGGGATTTTCCCTGCACCCCAAGGTCACACGTGCAGGCAGACTGTGGCTGCCTGCTGGTGGGGAAGTGTGCTCCCTCCGGACCCCACTCCCCACTCCGTGATATCCCTACAGTGGACAAGTTGCAAAAAGTGTGTCAATAGTGCTATGTTACGCATGGTTTCATGAGAACATTGTGTTATCCAGTTAAGTCCAGTTGCAGACGACTCTGGGCCTGCGGTGCTCATCTTGCTTTACAGGCCGAGGGAGCCGGTGTTTGTCTGCAGACAGTTTTTCCGGGTCATGTGGCCAGTATGACTAAGCCACTTCTGGCGCAACGGAACACCGAAACCAGAGCAGTGCACTTCCCGCCGGAGCAGTACCTGTTTATCTACTTGCACTGGTGTGCTTTCGAACTGCTAGGTTGGCAGGAGCAGGGACCGAGCAACGGGAGCTCACCCCGTCGCAGGGATTCGAACCGCCAACTTTCTGATCGGCAAGCCCAAGCGGCTCAGTGGTTTAGACCTCAGCGCCACCCGCATGCTACATTAAATAAGATTAATCGACCTATATGTGCCTTGTAAATTCTGAAAAGTTGCCACACTTAGGGATTGATGGCGTCTCACATCTGTACTAATAGGCTATCACCAGAAACTCAGTGAATCAGTGGGATGGGCAACACAATCCTATGTATGTTTATTCATAAATAAGCCTCACTGTGTTCAATCAGAGTTACTCCTAGGCAGAGTGAATAGAATTGTAGCTCATCAATAGCTTGCATCTGAAAAGCAGACTGAGTGGGCATTTATGCATATAAATTAACATATGCAAATATTGTATAGTACTGTGTTCCCATCTGTCTTTTTTTTTAATGCATGTCCTCTTCTTTGGTGATAGATATGATTACGAACAAAGTTGAAAAGTGAGAAATTTATGCCATCCTGCCTTCAGATGGAGGTTGTATCTTCTCCATAGATGGTATGGTACTTCAAAATAAACAAGGGTGCTGAATTTTAGTGCACAGTTTACCCAAGGTGCAGTGATGATTGGAAAACATTGAAAAGGGGGAGGGGCATTTTGACATCTAAGAAGAAGAAGAAGAAGAAGAAGAAGAAGAAGAAGAAGAAGAAGAAGAAGAGTTTGGATTTGATATCCCGCCTTTCACTCCCCTTCAGGAGTCTCAAAGCGGCTAACAATCTCCTTTCCCTTCCTCCCCCACAACAAACACTCTGTGAGGTGAGTGGGGCTGAGAGACTTCAAAGAAGTGTGACTGGCCCAAGGTCACCCAGCAGCTGCATGTGGAGGAGCAGGGACGCGAACCCGGTTTCCCAGATTACGCAACTACCGCTCTTAACCACTACACCACACTGGCTTCACCACACTGAATTTACAAGACCGCAATTCTGTACCTATTTGGGGGCAAACACGTTAACCCTGTCTGTGGTGCCTACACCTTTACTGCCAAAGATGTGACAAAATTGCTACGGGGAAGGAGAAACCTGCCAATGCAGGGGAAATTCCTTCCTGGTTCTGAATACAGCAACCATCTTACGACTGCAGCAGCGCCCACCTACCTGGAACGCAAAATATTAGTCTTTAGAGAAAGAATCATTAAATTGTATCGCAAAGCATTGGAAGACACAAGACCTACCCACCTTGGAAGAATGGCAGATGCAACTGATAGACTATATGGAACTGGCGGAAATGACTGGCAGAATCCGAGACCAGGGAGAAGAGTTGGTGGAAGAAGATTGGAGGAAATTTAAAACTTATCTACAGAAACATTGTAAAATTTTTGAATGCTGATGACATTGAAATGAATTGAAGGAGCTCTAGCAATAAGATAAAATGTAAGATGGGATTGATAATAGATAAACTAAATAGGACATGAATTTGCTGAACCAATTTTTAAAAGGGATACAAAAAAGGGAGATGTGAGGAAGTCAGGAAAATAAGTTAACTAAAGATGAGAAGCCAAGAAAGAGGGAGTTTTGTTTTCTTTTATATGCGTATGTGTTTTTCTTCTTTTTTTTTCTTTTTTGTGTTTAATTTCTGTATTTTGTAATTTTGTATTTTTCTGTTTTTGTATTTTTTTTGAACTTTTTTATTGATAAAACCTAATAAAATATTAATAAAAAAATAAATAAATTGAAGATCGCTGACCTAGGATGAAATTATGGAGGCAAGAAATTATTAATTTGAGGAAGGGTGGGTGGGTGGGTGATCCTGGAAGGAAGAGCAGCAAAAGAGGCTTGAGCAACGGAGTCAGCCTCTTTTCTTTTGGCCTTAGGCCCACCCCCGGCCGGCTGTCCATTGTCCTCCCTGGCCGAGGGCGGGTCAAAGGCTGGCTCAAGCAGGTGGGAGGCACCTGCCCAGGTGAGCCCCGCTTGGTGCCGCAAATCCCGCCCACCTGTGGGGAAGGGAGGGCGGATATTATCTGATGATCTCAATGGGACTTATTCCCGAATAAGCATAAACAGGGCACCCTGCTTTGCATGAAAAAAATAGATTATGGGTTAATTGATTAAAGCTTGCAGTCCTAGATATTCCAACTGCTAATTAGTTCTTTTTTTGCACGATGTGCAAAGCAAGCATGATGAGTGACAATATTAGAGATGTAGGGAATAGTGAAACTGACAAAAAAAAAAAAATTCTCCCCATTGATACAGGATTCTAAATCCATGCAAAATGAGTGATGAAGAGTAAAGAAAATTTATAAATTGGGGCTGAAAATGTCCACCAACCATTAATCAACAAAATTAATCAGTAAGAAATCATTTATAATCAATTATCTCGAGATTTAAAGAAGACGTGAGGGCTATTTTGTTTTTGGTGGGTTACTTTAAGTGGGAGTGAAAGATAAATGGCCTATCCAGTTGAATTGCTAGAGGAAAGTCAGTTCCAGGAGACACTTCACTCCTAATCCTCTCACTGGCTTTGATGTAAAACAGATGTGGTAGAAAAATAGTGTTAAGTGCTAGTCATTAACTTAATTGTACTAGCTAGAACTGAAATGGCACATAAACAGAAAGTCCCATATGATCCTTTAATTGAGGATGTAGCAGGAAACCCCCCCAATCATCCAGTTTGTACAAACTTCACACATTCACACACTACATATGCTGCGCTTCTGTTATAAATTCATAGAAAATCAACCATACATCGGATTTGCACTGTTCCACTTTTATTTTACTCTATGAAGGAAGGACTACAAAATGGGGAAGGTTTGATACAGGGCAGCCATAATCCCTTGACCATACCAGCACATCCACAGGAGCCCTGCCCAGTTGCTATGCCAACCCTGATCGTCCTAGACAGAAGACCATCAAGATCACAAAGAAATTGCATATGGGAGTGGATTCAGCACAGACTGGAACAAAGGACAATAATCAGCTCTTCCCTCTGGGGGCAGGAAACTGCAAACTCCCCTCTGTCACCTGGAAAGTACTCATGGGGAGGGGGAAAGGGGGAACCAGCCAGGTGACAGGACACTCAGGTTACCACCACAACTCCTCCCTCAACCCCTCCTTTCTGTGATGTATGCATGATGTTTCTGGGGGTGGGCTTGATCTACAGGAGGGGAATTTCAAAAGTCTTTATAAGGCCTTGCACACCATTTTTTTCTGTGTCCTTCTTCTCTCCTGCAAGTGAGGGGAGCACCCTGTTGCAACAGTTCAATAAAGGCCAAGCCTACAGGCTGCTGTTTTGCTCCAAGTTATCCTGGTTGGTGTCTTTGTTTTTGTCCAAGGGAGCCCTCAGATTTTTCCGTTAGCAAGGACAAGATAAAAAGAAATGGGAAGACAATAAATATGAGAAATCTTGCTCACTGAGGCCACTGTCTTATGCGCACTTATCTGAAAGTTAACCCCATTGTAAACATACATACTGTTGCACTATTAATTAATATCCAGGAGGGAAGAGAAAATAGTGCAGAGCTACTTTGATGATTGGGTTTTATTTTATTTTTTGGTCATGTTGGGATGGCATATTTCAATCTGAATGTTCCATTTGAACCTTATTTTTAAATTCTGGGTATTAAATTTTATTTATATGATAAACTATAGAAGTTCAAATGCTAAAAAAGCTACACTAAAAGTTTGCTTTTCCTTCTAATAATAAATGGTAGCTTTTAAAAATTAAATTGTAAGTTATAGCACAGTTTCATTAGTCTTCTTGAAAAGACATATATATAAATTTTAACAATTCTGCACATTACCAAAATGTAATCAGTCAGTTGAAAAACAGATGGTCTAAGTGATGCACCCCTTTTTTATAATGTGTTTATTTGTGTTAGCTGGACTCCATTTCAAATGCTGTGCCATAATGGGCTGAGGATATTGCATGTTGTAACTAAGGAGAATGGCTTAAGAATTTTAAAAAAATGAACTCAGCATGAATATACAGAAAACCTTATTCTGAATTCTTGATCCCAGGAATAAGAACAAATAGATTTTTGCTTAGCTGAGCTATCTGACTATGTTTCATCAACACTCGATATTGGCATCAGTAGACTTCCTAAGAATTATAGATGTTTATGCAGCACTTCTCGCTGCATCTGCTTCCTCAGAGCGGCATATATCAAACCTTTGATGTGCATCACCCACCAAATCCTTTTACTTCCTTCCTGAAGTGATTTACAATGAATTCTTAGCCATACTTATTGGCTGCATCAGGATTCAAGCACTTACCTGGGCTGCTAATCTTCTGGTTTTGGTTTTCGTTGCTCTGTGTAAGTTAGTGAGATTGATCTGCTCCTGTTTTCTCTAATGTTAGAATAGCACATTCAGAATTTTAATAACAATGAGAAGGTGGCAGTCGAATGAACAATGTCTGTGAATTGTTTCCTGAACGTTGGTTGTATAACAAGTGAGGAGGAAAGCCTCCTGTTTTTCCCATTTGGTGTGTAATGAGCAATATATACACAATCATAATATCAAAGCAATAATAATAATAATAATAAATAATAGTAGTAGATTAAGTAGATTAGCACTGGGCATGAAGCACCAAAAGAGAGTAGTTAATGAAAATAGTTCATTAGCTTTATTATTAAGATCGTAAACACAAAGATTATAAAGGCAACAGATGAAATATTGAAGCTGTATAATCACAGAATACACAGTGAGTGAGAAAGTCCTACATCAAATGTAAGCAGGTAACAGTTCCTTTTTCAAAGAAACATTAGTATAAATCAAGGAGACTTGTGCACAGATGTTTTATATAGTGCTATCAATAGAAAGAGCAACAAACTATTAGGACTGGGCATTTGGGGGCTCAGCCTGGACCCCATTAGAGACTCCTCAGTCACTACAACCCAACTGAGAGGCTCTTCAGATGGCAACTGGTGACCCCTGGAAAGGAGGAGCTGAGGGCAAAATATTACGGGGCAGCTACATTAGGATGAGGGTGGCACTGTGGTCTAAACCACAGAGCCTAGGACTTGCCGATCAGAAGGTCGGTGGTTCGAATCCCCATGACGGGGTGAGCTCCCGTTGCTCGGTCCCTGCTTCTGCACACCTAGCAGTTCGAAAGCATGTCAAGTGCAAGGAGATACATAGGTACCGCTCCGGCAGGAAGGTAAACAACATTTCTGTGTGCTGCTCTGGTTTCGCCAGAACTGGCTTTGTCATGCTGGCCACGTGACCCGGAAGCTGTCTGCGGACAAACTCCGGCTCCCTCGGCCTATAGAGCGAGATTAGCACCTCAACCCCAGAGCTGTCTGTGACTGGACCTAACAGTCAGGGGTACGTTTACCTTTGCTTAATTAAGAGTCTGGCCCATTGCCGGACCCCAGTGTGGTCAGAAGCAATTGCCATAGTCTAAACAGGCCAGTTGTGCTGGGAAAACTTGCACCTTTCCCATTGTAAGCAGTGAAAGCAAGTTGAAATTTGTAGAGCTGGAAACCCCCTGAACTTAGTCTGTACAGGGCTAAGGCTAAGTCAAGGAATTTGAGATGTCTGGAGAATGCATGGTGCCAGCAGTTAGTTTCTTTCTTTCTTTCTTTCTTTCTTTCTTTCTTTCTTTCTTTCTTTCTTTCTTTCTTTCTTTCTTTCTTTCCTTCCTTCCTTCCTTCCTTCCTTCCTTCCTTCCTTCCTTCCTTCCTTCCTTCCTTCCTTCCTTCTAAAAAAAAACACTTTAAAAGCTTTTGGCTACCACCCCCCTTCTTTCTTGGGGAACGACAGTAGCACACCACAGCTGTAAAAGAGAGAGGGGGGAGAGCCTCCACAACAGCATAATAAATCCCCCTATTTCATGCCGCATGCACAAATGACTGGGGGTGTTGCAACTCCATGGACAGACCTGATCACCCGGGTCTTTCCTATGCAATATGCGCCTCAAGGGAAAGACTCACAAGACCAGCAATTCCCACACTGCTGCATCAATATACACAGTCCCAAGCTGTGTGGGAGCTTACCACAGGAAGCATGGGCTCTGCTTAGCTGAGGGCTGCTTCTGAAGGGCATTTAGGCATGGTAGCTCTTGTATATTAATTTAAAAATACCCAGACTTCATTACCTCAAAAGGACATTCCCATGTGCAATAGCAAACTACTCTCCTGGAAGGCCAGCTGCCTGAGGTGAGCACAGTTGTTCATCTTGGTACCCATATGGAAAGATGCCTATCTTGACATAATGAGCATACCACTTCCATTTTGCTTGAAAATTTAATTTTAAGTTAATTAAGCCACACAAATCGTTCAGTGGCAATCGTTCTGGACTGCTTAGAACACTGCAGGCATAAAACACAATAAAAATACTGCCTCACATTAAAAATAACAAGATGTAGGTGGAGGATTTGACTGAGGAGGTCAAGGTTTCTCAGTCATATAGCTGGTTCTCCTCGCACCAGTGGCTCCCTCAGACTAACGTACCTCATATGTATGTTGTGAGGGATACTATGGGATTATGCTGTGTGTGTTACCTAAGTACCTCTGAGAGAGTGGGAAGACATAGATAACAAATACCTACAATAATGTTCTTGTCCATCACAGTGTTGCACTTTGAATATCTAGATTTGGACGCTGAGGTTTGTGAAGGCAAATCATGCTTTCCATTCAGGGTCCTCCAATTTGCATTGTAATAGAGATCCTCTGTATTTTGAACACTCTTTAAGCTGCTTATATATCTTTTAACAGGCCTTCCATAACTATTCCGGGTTAATACCGTTCTGACCCCAATCAGAATCGAGCCTATAAATTCTTCGGTGCACTTTTAATCATACAAATAAGCTACTTTACCACTTGGTTTGCTCCTGCTATCAGATCCGAATGTGAAACAGTATGAACCTTTCTCATTACCTTATTAGACTATTTCAGAGTTTTAATCTTCCCAAGCTGCTCTTCAGTTATGTTGACAGATTCATGAAGTCTGCTTTGACATGCAGTACTGTTCAGTTATAATCTAGGTGCCAGAAAAGCTATGACCTCACCTTTGCCCATTTGCCCATTCTGATTTTCCTTCCCAACTGAGGCCTTGCTGCACACCACCTGATTACTGAATTCTGACCCACTTATACATGCAACTCATTACTTGATGTTACAACTCATTACTTGATTATACATGCAACTCATTACTTGGTGGGGCCTGGAATAGGTGGCCGCACATGTGGCTGAACAGCTCAGTGGTTACGCCAGGTGTGCAAAACTGCTTCCCAGCAAGTTTGTAATGTATGCATGTCATGTGGGTATGTATGTGTGCTGATCTACTCACGTATATGTGCTGGCTTTTCCTGACATTGGTGTGGTCAGTGGTGCTACCCAGTATGTGTTTGTTTGTAATAATGATTTGCATGGCAGCACACCTGTGAACTATCGACATTTCAGCACACCTGTATCTTAACAATGTAAGTAATTAGAGGTGGAGTTATGTGATGCAGCAACGAGATAGGGTAAGTGATTATTTTGAAAATTGTATTTCAGCTGACCAAATGCTTGGTATTCCGCTGGGGGAGTGTGGAGTGGTGAAAAGGGTGGTTTTTTTGCAGCTGTTTGATTATTTCTTAAAATAAATATAAGCAAAGATATTGCGGGCTAGTTTTTATTCCATCACCCCAGCCGCTGTGCAAGCTCGGTTGGTCCAGAAGTTCCAACAATATGGTGTTATTTTGAGCCTATTTAAGCAAGGCACTTTGAGGCACAAATTGGGTTCTGCTCTTCAAGCACTTGGTCGGATGACCATTTTGGTCATTTCCAACTCCACGATTTTGTGGTCTCTGACAAAATGTGCAGGGCGTGTGGTTTCCCCATAAGGAACAGCCGCATAATCCTGCTTTGCAGAGGGTCAACCTAGAGTTTCCTCAAGGTCCCTTCCAGCTCTACAGTTCTGTGATTCTTCTTTGGGTGCTTCACCCCAGAAATGGGCTTGTTCTTATTACCCACTTGCTCAGCATTGCAGGCAGCATAGCTTAATAGTTAGAGCATGGTGGGAATTTGCCGTATGGGGTCACCTGCGAATTCATGCTTGGCAGGGAGCTGGACTAGTTGATCCTTACAATCCCCTCTAGCCTTAAGGTGTTGGGTGGCAGGCTATATGACCCAGGACCCCCCGACTTTAACTATACACACAGATAGTCTTATCACTGCATGTGCTGTGCGTTTTATAAGAATAAATAGGAATATGCATGTATTCACTTGCTTAAACAGGTTTGTGTGTGGCTGTGCACAGTGGCGTAGCGTGGGTTGTCAGCACCCGGGGCAAGGCATGTAATTTGCGCCCCCTAACCCGTGGATTTGCGCCCCCTAACCCTAACCCCCAGATGTTGCACCCGGTGCGGCTGGCCCCCCTGCACCCCCCACGCTACGCCACTGGCTGTGCATGTGCTTAGTGTTGGTTAATCGCATGTGCGGCAAATCTAATGTGCTGTACACGGGGGTTGGGCTAGATGACCCAGGGCCCCTTACAACCGTAGCTTTCTAACATTATGGAAGGATACTGATATTTTAGCTCTTGGTATACATGTGGTCATAGGTGGGTGCATGTGTGCAGGACTACCATGTATGGTTTTAGTACACATGTGATTTACGGTACTGTTTATGTGGGCGTATATAATAGTAATAATAATAATAATGGTAATTTTATTATTTATACCCTGCCCATCTGGCTGGGTTTCCCCAGCCACTCTGAGTGGCTCCCAACCGAATATTAAAAACACAATACAGCATGAAACATTAAAAACTTCCCTAAACAGGGCTGCCTTCAAATGTCTTTTAAAAGTAAGATAGTTGCTTATTTCCTTGACATCTGGTGGGAGGGCATTCCACAGGGCAGGCACCACTCCCAAGAGGGCCCTCTGCCTGGTTCCCTGTAACCTCGCTTCTCGTAGGGAGGGAACCACCAAAAGGTCCTTGGCACTGGACCTCAGTGTCTGGGCTGAACGATGGGGGCGGAGACACTCCTTCAGATATACTGGACCGAGGCCGTTTAGGGCTTCACAGGTCAGCACCAACACTTTGCATCGTGCTCAGAAATGTACCGGGAAAATATGTATTCTCTTATATCTCTGCAATTTATATAACTTGTTAGAACAGTAATACCATCTGTGTTGCACACACATGGAACCTTTATGTGATGTAATTTAGTGCGTTTGTCCCTTCTCAACTTGCGAGTTGTTTTTTTATCCATTTTAGCAAATCAAATGGTCAAAATGGGGCCTGCTGATGTTGCCTTTGTATGTTATGCCCTTAAAATTTCCCCCCCTTACACTCTGGAGGCTTCAAATGGCTTGGCGCTAAGAATGCGTACAAATTCATATGGTAACAGTTTTCTGCTTTACTTTTATAGCTTTCCCTAAGCGCGTGCTTATCTTTTGCGGCTCTGTGGCTCTTCCATATAATTCTTTGCTATATCACTTCCTATTTCTTTCCAGTCCTTTCCAGTAGAGTGGTACCTCTGGTTATGGACGCTTCTGGTTGTGCACACTTCGGGTTACGAGCTCTGCTAACCCGGAAGTAGTTGCTCCAGGTTGGGAACTTTGCCCCAGGATGTGAGCAGGAGGCGCCATTAGTGAAAGCACGCCTCAGGATAAGAACGGTTTCAGCTTATCTTAAAAGCATCAACAATGCTGAGAAGAGTGTAAAACGTCAAGTTCTCATCAGACCGTGCTCCAAAGTTATTGTCCGGTTCTTAACTGTGATGATGAAGCATGGTTACATAGGTGAATTTGAGATCATTGATGGTCACAGAGCTGGGAAGATTGTTCTTAATCTCACAGGCAGACTCAACAAGTGTGGTGTGATCAGCCCCAGATTTGATGTCCAACTGAAGGATTTGGAAAAGTGGCAGAACAACCTACTACCTTCACGTCAGTTTGGGTACATTGTGCTAACAACTTCAGCTGGCATCATAGACCATGAGGAAGCTAGGCGAAAACACACAGGAGGAAAAATCCTGGGATTCTTTTTCTAAACTTGTAAAAACAGGCAAACTAATAAATTGTTCAAATAGAAAAAAAGAAAAGAAAAAAAGAATGGACCTCTGGAACGAATTAAGTTCGTAACCAGAGGTACCACTGAATTACCATAATACTAACATTGATAATAGTAAAAACAACAACAACAATAATAACATAACCCTGCTACCAGTCTCATGCGCTATTGCAGTACCATCTGCTAGCACAGCACACCAGCAAGGGATCATTTCTCCACCTCGCATGCATAAGGGCATGGCAAGGGGCGTTCCCAGCTGAGCTGTGCAGGTGGCTAAGAAGATTAAGAAAAGGGCGCTCTCTACGGGGAGGAAGCTCACCACTCCACCCCCATGTTACCACTGGAGGCAAGAATGCTCCCTTGGTTGGCTGACCCAACACATCTGGGAGCCTTGCGACCACCAGGCGCCGTCCGACCAAGCGGCCAGCACTCTCCTCCAGGCGTTGGGTGAGTCCTCCACCCCCAGTTTCTCCCCTGATTATTCCTCTTTTAGCGAATTTTCCCCATGCTCAGTCTCTCCACTCATCACAGCTCGATTCCCAAAGGGCAGGGTAGTTGCTGGGACCTGCATCCGTAGCTGAATTTGACTGCCCATCAGTTAGCGTTCCTATTATTCCAAGGAAAGTTATGTAACTCATGATCATATTTTAACAAGTAATGCTAATCGTTTTCAGGGTTACTAATTGTCCTTGGAAGCTTACACCATTAAAAATTGGTTAGTTTTAAGGTGCTAGGTTGTTTTTAATAGCTCAGAGTCCATCTCCTCTCTTTCTGTTTCCAATTCTCTTGTCGAGTAGCTTTCATTTCATTTCGTTTTGTTTTGTTTTCCTCTGTTAAAACCTTAAGCATGAGAAATGAAAACTGAGATCATGAATGATGAAATAGGTAGTCATCTCTATGTCAGCAATTATTATTATTCAAAATGTATCAGGCAGCCAGAAAAGCAATATAGTTTCTCATCCGTAGTCTCCGCCTGTATACCTGTGCTTGTCATCTTACAAAATGTAATTGTTGCTTCTTAGGATTATGTAATGCAATGTCAGAAGACCTGACATGTTGTTTACATATGTAGGGAGTTAGATTGCCTCTCAGCTAAGGATACAAAGCAACAACATGTAACAGTTAATAGGCATTCATTTGTTAAGGCTGACGGCTACCAATGGGTGCCCTAGAAAAATAATTGGAAGAATGCATTGTTTTTACTACAAAGAGATAAAGTGCAGAATTTTCCTTTTAATTTGTGCCATTTGAAAGGGAGGAATTTGGAAACACCGCTGTGTCAACTGCCTTGAATTCAAGATGCCACCTGTCTTCTTTCAGTTGAATGAAATATGACCCAGCTTTTTTCTCATTTTGTTCATATTAGGATGGGTAAATCCTGCCCTCCAAGAAATTTCCCACATAAAAGCAGGTACTACCAAATTCATTTGGAATTTTGTCTTAGGCTTTATTTCAGTACTGAAGATGTGAAAGAAAAATTGGATTTTCAAGAGTGCAAGAGTTTATTTTTTTAAAAAAACAACAACAAATAAATGAAAATTTTGGAAATAAGGATAAGCAATGAGAAAACAGGAAAGAACAAATGAGTAACAAACCCCCTTTGGCACTGAGCTCCGCTCCTGCCCCAAATCTAATATCACTAACCACCAGGAATCAGCAGCCTCACGTTTCAATTTGGCACCTGAGTCCGAACCTTCTGTTGAAGAAAATAATTATCTGACAAGTTTAGAGAGAACATCCTTCATTACTTAGAATCATAGAATCATAGAGTTGGAAGAGACCACAAGGGCCATCGAGTCCAACCCCCTGCCAAGCAGGAAACACCATCAGACCACTCCTGACATATGGTTGTCAAACCTCTGCTTAAAGACCTCCAAAGTAGGAGACTCCACCACACTCCTTGGCAGCAAATTCCACTGTCGAACAGCTCTTACTGTCAGGAAGTTCTTCCTAATGTTTAGGTGGAATCTTCTTTCTTGTAGTTTGGATCCATTGCTCCGTGTCCGCTTCTCTGGAGCAGCAGAAAACAACCTTTCTCCCTCCTCTATGTGACATCCTTTTATATATTTGAACATGGCTATCCTATCACCCCTTAACCTCCTCTTCTCCAGGCTAAACATGCCCAGCTCCCTTAGCCTTAAGGGCTAACTTAAAATAAAACATTTAGACTGATATTCCAAGCTGTGATACAGGACTCAGTGAAGGCTGTGGTTAGTAGGGGTATGCATTGAATATGTATCCAGCTCAAATTACAAGGCAAAAGGGGGCTATTGAGATGCATTACATAATTAGGAGGCATTTTGAGTCAGGTTCGAGACTCCCATGTTGCTCTATGGACTCTGTTCCTCAAAAGGTTTTCTAGCAAAACATCTGATCTTCTAACAAAAATGTGTAACTCATAGGAGCCAACTCCTAGGGGCCAAGGTCCCTTAGCCCCCCTAAAAAATATTTGAGGGGGCCGCTCCCATGAAGTTGATGGGCATTGCCATTCAAATGGAGTCCATGTTCCATGTCTTGTGATGGATTCTGCAATATGGGGCTTACCTGCCCCCCACAATATTTTATTCAAGTTAGTACCCCTGATGTAACTTGTCCCTCAGCTCAGCCTCAATACTCGAGGAAAATAGCCAAGATAACACCACAACTGTAAAAAACGAATCCTGGAAATTACAGACCAGTTAGCTTAAAGTCTGAGCTGGGAAAACTGGCAGAAAATATGTTTAAAGGAAAAATAACGAAGCATATAGAAATCAAAGTAAAACTGCCAATATGGGAATGTCATTGTACAAATCTATGTTGCAGTCACATTTAGAATACTGTGTACACTTCTGGTCACCTCGCCTCAAAAAGACCTATTGCAGTCATTAAGAGTCGTCAACAGGCTCATCTCAGCTATCTGCCAATCTCCCATTCCCACCACCCTTCTGAGTAATACCCCTCCCCACCTTCTCACTATATAGAAGGATCTGGCAACTTCTGTTTCAGTGTATCTGAAGAAGTGTGCATGCACACGAAAGCTCATACCAAGAACTAACTTAGTTGGTCTTTAAGGTGCTACTGGAAGGAATTTTTTTATTTCGCCTCAAAAAGGATATTGCAGAGTTGGAAAAGGTTTTAACGTAAGAATGGTTCCATGCACCCAAAACTTTCTCCAAATGGGGCAATAGGGTGCAGCAAATAAACATAGGTTAAGACACTTCAGGCTTTCCCGCTCTAGACACCGTCCCTAAAGCTAAAGACATATGTTGGATTGGCCATTTCCCACACCCTCTAGCCCCTGGGATGTGCTTCCTTTGTACCCAGAGATGCACCTTGAGCTGCCCTTTGTTCCATCTGGTTCCCTAATATAGCCTCTGGATTCTCCTGCTACCCCAACCCATACAGCTCAATGAAGTATGAAGATCTTAGTCCCAACTGCAAACTGCTTATACGCACATTCTCAATGGTTTTACCACTGTCCAATTGGATTCTTAGACCCGCTAGCTTTAACAACTTAAGAAAATAATTTCCAAAGTAACTTAGAGTTTTATTTTTCATTGCAGTAGTGCTATGGGTTAAACCACAGAGCCTGGGACTTGCCGATCAGAAAGTTGGCGGTTCGAATCCCCACGATGGGGTGAGCTCCCATTGCTCGGTCCCTGGTCCTGCCAACCTAGCAGTTCGAAAGCACGTCAAAGTGCAAGTAGATAAATAGGTATTGCTCCAGCGGGAAGGTAAACGGCGTTTCCATGTGCTGCTCTGGTTCTCCAGAAGCGACTTAGTCATGCTAGCCACATGACCCGGAAGCTGCACGCCGGCTCCCTCGGCCAATAAAGTGAGATGAGTGCCGCAACCCCAGAGTCGGCCACAACTGGACCTAATGGTCAGGGGTCCCTTTACCTTTTTAAGTAAGTTACTGTAAGTTAGTAACTTTACACTAAGTTAGCCTACTACTAACTATTTCATTGTTGTTGTTTAGTCGTTTAGTCGTGTCTGACTCTTTGTGACCCCATGGACCAGAGCACGCCAGGCACTCCTGTCCTCCACTGCCTCCTGCAGTTTGGTCAAACTCATGTTGGTAGCTTCAAGAACACTGTCCAACCATCTCGTCCTCTGTCGTCCTCTTCTCCTTGTGCCCTCCATCTTTCCCAACATCAGGGTCTTTTCCAGGGAGTCTTCTCTTCTCATGAGGTGGCCAAACTATTGGAGCCTCAGCTTCAGGATCTGTCCTTCCAGGGGGCACTCAGGGCTGATTTCCTTCAGAATGGATAGGTTTGATCTTCTTGCAGTCCATAGGACTCTCAAGAGTCTCCTCCAGCACAATACTTCAAAAGTATCAATTCTTCGGCGATCAGCCTTCTTTATGGTCCAGCTCTCACTTCCATAAAACTACTACCTATGCCTTTCCCATATAATATGCATGCATTAAACAACATCTAAAACTTGGAAATGTTTTGATTCATATACGACTTCTCCGTTACCGTAGTCTAGAACTGTCTGATGAATGAGTTGAAGAATATTTTACTACTGTATATAAATTTATGGGGCCAATTTTTCATGTTAGGTGGTATTATGTGATGAGCTATGAGAAATTCTCTGTGTATAGTCTAATTGCATAAAAACAGTATTTTTTTGGGGGGGGGACCCCTTCCCCTTTGCAGCAACTCTGAGGCTTCTTAGACAAAACACAAAATCTCTGAGCACACAGAAAACTGTCGGGTAAGGGATTCAACCTAGCAATATACTTCAAATTCTACTTTTCAATGGTTCTCCCCCGCCTTGAAAAAACATTCAAATATGCAACCACCCCACCCCGTGTCTACAGCATACACTTATGTAGCCCAACAAAAGCTTTTCTTATCAGACTATGCTGATTTTTGTGATGCTATGATATTGATTGATGCTCTGATTTGTTTTTTTCAGAGTCACCAAAGCGCAGAAGGGACTGGATTCGGAATTCCTTGTTGAGGCTCAAGACGGCTTTTTAAAATGACACAGCTTTTATAGCAGATACAAGCTTTCTGAAGCCTCAAAGCTGAGAGAAAGCGTTTTCATTTACATGTGGTGTAAAGGCTTACTCCCAGTGCTAAACAAGTGGTAGCTGCTTGATTCAGTGTGGTAATTCTGCAAAGCAAAATTGGTTTACAATTTAAAATTACATCAGCGTTCAGAGGTTGCCTCTAATACTAATACTCTAATACTTGGCTGCCTTCATGCACACTTTGACAGTGGTTGGTTTATGAATTTCTCTATTTTTCTTTAGAAGGTTCAGAGTTAAAGCTTCTCTACAGCCAGAACTTTGAAATACAATTTAATAACACAACTTGGTATACTTCATTGCTTTATTGAAAGCACAGAGACATAGTTTGGGTTGGGGGGGGCAGAAAAGAAGTGGCACAACTACTGAAGTCTATCTCCTTGTCAGCCAGCTGCATCAGTCATGCTTCCTGCAGAGTAAACACAAAAGACTGAAAGCTGCATTCAAAGAAGAGAGAAGGCAAATACAATGCTTGGGTCGGAACTAGAATAGTCATGCTTTAGATGTGACTAAGGTGCTAATTGACTGCAATGGTACTGAAGCATGACTTGATTATGCAACCCTTTGCACGTAAGAAGCTCATCAGAGGTTTGTAAAGGACGATGGTGTGGCTGAATTGTGTCTTATGATTTACTTATCCTCTCCCTACATCCAGTGTCTCCTGAACTCTGACATTTCTGTTCCACTAAGTTAGTTCTAGGTATGAGCTTTCGTGTGCATGCACACTTCTTCAGATACACTGAAACAGAAGTTGCCAGATCCTTCTATATAGTGAGAAGGTGGGGAGGGGTATTACTCAGAAGGGTGGTGGGAATGGGTGATTGGCAGATAGCTGAGATGAGCCTGTTGACGACTCTTAACGACTGCAATAGGTCTTATAGGAAAAAGCAAGGATCCATTGGATTCTTATCTCATTATACATGACTAAGCCATTTTTCACCTTCTCACCCCTTGCCTTTTTCTGTAAGACCTATTGCAGTCGTTAAGAGTCGTCAACAGGCTCATCTCAGCTATCTGCCAATCACCCATTCCCACCACCCTTCTGAGTAATACCCCTCCCCACCTTCTCACTATATAGAAGGATCTGGCAACTTCTGTTTCAGTGTATCTGAAGAAGTGTGCATGCACACGAAAGCTCATACCTAGAACTAACTTAGTTGGTCTTTAAGGTGCTACTGGAAGGAATTTTTTTATTTTGACTATGGCAGACCAACACGGCTACCTATCTATTTCTGTTCCACGTGAGCCATGTTGATCCTAGGACTATTAACTCTTTTAAAATGGTTTCCTTGTTTGTCCACTCTCTTTTGCCTTGAAGAACAGCCTTTTCTGACATGAAAAAAGGGCCACAAATGTTGATCAACGCACAAGCATGAATATAAGAGGACATCGACAGTGTATACAGTGGTACCTCGGGTTACTTACTTAATTCGTTCCAGAGGTCCGTTCTTAACCTGAAACTGTTCTTAACCCGAAGCACCACTTTAGCTAATGGGGCCTCCTGCTGCTGCCGCACCGCCGGAGCACGATTTCTGTTCTCATCCTGAAGCAAAGTTCTTAACCTGAGGTACTATTTCTGGTTTAGCGGAGTCTGTAACCTGAAGCATATGTAACCTGAAGCGTATGTAACCCGAGGTACCACTGTACTTTGCAATGTTGCAGGGGTGGGAGGTAATTGGGTATGGGGAAGGAATTTGGTCTGCTTGTTGTCCATTAGGATGCTGAGATTGACCAACGATTGGGGTGGTGGTGGAATGAAAACCCAAGGGGTGTGTGGTGGAGAATCGAGTGTGCAGGAAAAGGAAGACAGTAGAAGAGACACCTAGACATACAAAGGATATACACAGAATCATCTTAGTGTCTAGTGAGGTCACTGCCTTGTTCACATTAAGAAACTATTCTTAAATGGAATATTTCAGTTGGTAGGGCTTGAGGCTCTTAATCTCAGAGTCTCAAATTTGTGGCTTTGAGCAAAAAGTTGGGGTTGGATTCTGTGAAATGTCCCCAGGGACCAAAGTGAGAACTGCTCCCCCTCAACCACTGAGTCAAGTTAGATGCCCATTCAAGGGATATAATATACGACACCTTAGTGCCATTCTCTGCCTATTATATTGTATTGCACTTGTGGCTGTGAAGCTTCACGACACTGACTGGTTGAGCTGGTGCAGTCTTGTGGAATGTCCATGACTGTTTAGATCAGGGGTCTGCAACCTTTAAGACAAAAAGAGCCACTTGGACCCGTTTCTGAAGAAAAAAAACCTGGGAGCCGCAAAACCATTGCGACATTTAAAACAAGTATAACACTGCATATATTGTTTCTTACCTTAATGTCCGATCTGCCAGCGGGCGGGAAGGTGATGTCGGGACGGTGCGTGACTAATGCACGCACCGCCCCCATGCGACGTCACAGCCAGTACAGCGCCCGCCACAGTGGGGAGTGTCGGGGCGCACAATGTGCCTCCTCCCCTCGCTAGTATCCGCCCCGGAGCCGCGGCAAAGGTGTAAAAGAGCCACATGCGACTCCGGAGCCGCGGGTTGCAGACCCCTGGTTTAGATGATAAAGCTCTTAGCGTATGAATATTTGGAATCCAGGATCTGTGAGAAGGGAATACTTGTCTACTTTGTCTGATATTAAAACCCCACACAGGCACCAAGCCACCGCACACAGGCCATTGTATGAGGAAGAGTTTGGAGTGGAAGACAAGCGAGCAAGCAAGCAAGCAAGCAAGCAAGCGCGAGAAGAGGTGGAGGCCTAAGGAAAAAGGCTTGGCAGTTATGGGCTACAGATCTAGACTCTCCTGGGCCTTGCAAGAGCACATACAAGGGATAATTCTGTTACGGAAAAGGAGCAATGCGGCAGCGAGCTGCAGCTGGCTGGAATGCAAAACAGGATGTTGATGTTTGGGACTGTACCATGGGAACAAAGGGGCAGTCTATTCACTGTGCTGAGCACCGGATGTTAGCTCAGAGTGTCATTTGACCTGTACTGGAAGTACAGGGGTGGAGTTTGTCTCTCTGCTGTTGGTGTTTGGAGAGTGAAGACGCGTTTCTCTGTACTCTGCAAAGACAGAAATAAAGGCATGTAAATACATTTCTGTCTATCTCTTTCCCCTCCCTGGGGGAAGCAGGGAGCAGGGAAGAGTGGTGTGTTCTTCTCACGCTTGAGGAGGATCGCCGATCGTGACCTAGCCTGTATCCTGCCGGGAATGCAGACAGGGAGGTCAACCAGGAGATCAAGCCGGGTGCCTGGAGAGTGGCCAGTTTCCTCTGATAAGGCTTTGATTTCCGACAAATTCTACCACCTTTGGCTTCTACAACCACTGATCTGGCAAACCTGAGGAGGCAATAAGGTGAAGAGGAATTCGGATGGCACAAGGAGCTGGATTTCATGTCCTGACTAGGACTAATTCTGATGCAGGGTTGACTGCTGGCAAGGGTAGCTATCCTGTTTTGCAGGCGAAACAGGAAGGTGATGCCTTCCCCCTGCTGAAGCCTCACTTACTGGGCTCATGTGGCAGCAGCTTCCAGTGACTCTCAAGGAGCTCTGATGAAATTTTGCTGGAAGCTGATGCTTCTCCTTGAATCTCTGGCAGCAGTGGCATGGGTGGGTTGTCTGTAGGGCTGCCCCCCATGAGATTATGCCACCAGAAGCTGCTGCTTCAATTTATCTCATGGGCGGGTCATCTACAAGGTTAGTTTGCCCTGAATATTCTGGGCAGATAAGTAGCCAAAGCAGCCTAATACAGTTAATGAGACAATGTCCAGGGCAGCTGTCTACCAGCTCCATCTGGTACGCAGGTTGAGACTCTACCTGCCCGCGGACTGTCTCACCAGGGTGGTACATGCTTTAGTTATCTCCTGCTTGGACTACTGCAATGCGCTCTACATGGGGCCACCCTTGAAGGTGACCCGGAAACTACAATTAATCCAGAATGCAGCAGCTAGACTGGTGACTGGGAGTGGCTGCCGAGACCACATAACACTTGTCCTGAAAGACCTACATTGGCTCCCAGTACATTTCCAAGCACAATTCAAAGTGTTTGTGCTGACCTTTAAAGCCCTAAACAGCCTCGGCCCAGTATACCTGAAGGAGTGTCTCCACCCCCATCGTTCAGCCTAGACACTGAGGTCCAGTGCCGAGGGCCTTCTGGCAATTCCCTCACTGCGAGAAGCCAAGTTACAGGGAACCAGGCAGAGGGCCATCTTGGTGGTGGCACCCATCCTGTGGAATGCCCTCCCATCAGATGTCAAGGAAATAAACAACTATCTGACTTTAAGAAGATATCTGAAGGCAGCCCTGTTCAGGGAAAATAAAAAAATTCCTTCCAGTAGCACCTTAAAGACCTTAAAGACCAACTAACTTAGATGGTCTTTAAGGTGCTACTGGAAGGAATTTTTTTATTTTGACTATGCCAGACCAACACGGCTACCTATCTGTAACTGTTCAGGGGAGTTTTTAATGTTGGATGTTTTCTTGTATTTTTAATATTTTGTTGTAAGTTGCCCAGAGTGGCTGGGGAAATCCAGCCAGTTGAGTGGAGTATAAATATATTATTATTATTATTATTATTATTATTATTATTATTATTATTATTGATAATTCTACAGCCTTATATTGTTCTATATTGGTTCTATACACAAACACTTTAATATGGAAGCAATGGCATATCTTCCAAATGGTAGTTTAAAACTATAAACCAGATTGCAAAGGTGCCTCGTCACAGGATTTTTTCCCCTCTCAGGAGTAATTTGTATACACTTCCTGGATTTTATTCAGATACAAAATTTGCATTTAGATTGGACTCTTTTGGGGGAAAAAACCACAGCACAGGAATCTTATGATTTCTTTTTACCTTAATGCAGCAACAATTGCAATGATTGCCTGTGGCTGGAAACCATTAAGCATATCAAATTGTGATTCAATTTTCCCCACTCACCTAGGATAGGTCAGCAGGCATCAAAGATTATTTTCAACTAGCCACCACTCAAGTCACATATCAGGCTGAAAAGGTCAAGAATATCATGTTTTGCGTTCATTAGAGAATGGGCGATGTTATTGTCTTGTGTTCCCAGAGTATATTAAACAGACAACACTCTAGCATGGGCCTACCCTTCCAGGGAGCCGACATTTGTCTGCAGTTTTTCCGGGTCATGTGGCCAGCATGACTGAGCCGCTTCTGGCGAACCAGAGCAGCGCACGGAAATGCCGTTTACCTTTCCGACGGAGCGGTACCTATTTATCTACTTGCACTTTGACATGCAACGGGAGCTCACCCAATAACAGGGATTTGAACCGCCGACCTTCTGATCGGCAAGCCCTAGGCTCTGTGGTTTAACCCACAGCCCCACCCGCATCTCACATACCGACCTGTACCTGTCTGAAAAAGACAGAAGGCATAATATAAACAAAACCAAAAGCAAGCCAAGAACCCCCTATCTCACAACACATCTAAAAGGGCATCAGATGTCAATCAGACAAAGGCCAAACATTTTTGTCTGGCACCTAAAGGTGTACAGTGACGGTGGCTGCCGAACCTCGCTGGGGAGAGCATTCCACAAATAGGGAGCCACTACGAAAAAGGCCAGTTTTCGTGTTGCCGCCCTCTGCACCTCTCGTGGAGAAGGCACATGAAGAAGGTCTTCAGCTGATCACAGGGTCCAGGTAGGTTCATATTGAGAGAGGCAGTCCTTGAGGTATTGTGGTCCTGAGACATTGATATAAATATAATACAGTATAAGCTCTGCTTTTTTCCGGGGGGGACACAGGGGTATGCATACCCCTAAACATTTTGTGAATTTTTGTACTTTTGTCAATTTACTGTATTTATTTTACCCGATTTGAACTATAAAGTGGTGATTTTCTTGAGTCAAAATGAAAGTACCTCTAAATATTTTTTTTAGAAAAAAAAGCAGTGAATAGAAGTATGAATTTATATTGATTTTTAAAGTTTTAGCGTTTTTGTAAACTGCTTGAGAGATTTTTTTTTTAATATCAGGTCCTCCCTTAAAGAGGGCATGTATTGCGGTGAGACCTGGAAACTGACACCCTGTGTTCTGGGTGTTTACGATTGGTCAGCCACAACACCCAGTTGGTAGGTCCCTTGTAGCTGGGTGCAATCTGGCTAATGGGGAGCCGTCTAAATGGGCCAAGGGACCTATATATACCTACGCACGTGACCCAGAGCTTCCTCTTTCGGCGCATGCATTTGGAACACCCACCCACCTCTCCCTACTTTTAGGGCTTTGCGCTTTACCTTGCTATGCCATCGTGTGTCGTCTGTCATTGGGACAGGGGCACGGCAGGAATTTTCCCCACTTGGCTGATTGGCTGTTGCCATTTGGGTTTCGCCTGCCGCGTAGCAAATCGTCACAACTTGTAAGGTTGCGGATAGACTCTGGTTCAGGTGATAGGGATGGGAGAACGCTCTCGCCATCCCGATGTGAAGGGTATTCCATTAAAGGAATCCAGGGACTCGATGGTCTGGTCAACTCCTGAGAGGGGGTTGTGCCCGTGCCTGAGTCCAGTCGGATATTTGGGTGGTGGAGATAACCTGTTCCCGGCTTTCCTCTTATCCATGTGTTCACCCTTGGCTGACCTATGCTGGAACCCTGGGTCAGCGCTACTTGCATGGCAGGGAGCTAGTCGAACCAGAGCCTATGCAACCAGTCACTTTCTGTAATCAATAAAGTTGTGGCCTAAATTCTGCCAAAAACCAAAACCAAAATTTGAGGCAGGTGTGAATTTATTTAGGGGGGAGGTTTCTGGGTCTGCACACGCAAATTAAGCAGCATTTAAATTGCATAAGCAACCACTAAAACCCACACAGAAGGAGTCTCTTCCTCCTTCAGGAGGGGGGCAGTTAATTTTTCTTGCAGCACTTTCAGTCCTAGTGAAGAGCTGTGGAAAACCATCGAGTCTCCTTTACTGAATAAACTCCCTCCTTGTGCTGATGGCAACTGGCTGGGGCCTAACCATTGCAACACCAAATTAAATTTGATGACAAGCTTCTTCTCCTTTTAAGCGAAACTTCGAATGCTGAAATTGGGGGTGGGGATCCTTTGAACAGATGCCATGCGTTGAGGGTGACAGCGTACATCAATAATTCAGCTCACTGAAAGTATCTGAAGCCTCTCAACAGGGTAGCATTTATCAGAAGTAGCAGCCATGGATTCCGAAAGCTATAAAGCTGTCAGGGAAATGTTAATTTAAACCACTGCAGGTTCCCATTGGGTGGAAATTCAACATCTCATCTACTTGACTGCCTGGATAGAATTCATATCTGGGAAGAGTGTTTTATACTTAGCAAAAGGCTTACTCTTCAGATGAACTGAAAATGCTGCAAATTGTTTGTTTGTTTTAAAGGAGTTTTGTTGCAACATCAATTAGGGCTGTGTAATGTCTTTATTTTGCAATATTGCTTATTCTGTTATTAAATACTTCATTCATTGTTATTATTTTGTCATTCATTCCATTTAAATGACGTTCGTTTTTTATTGCGCATTTCCTTTCTCCCCCTTCAGTCCACTAAGTGCAGCTGATTTTTCTGTAATGCCCCAGATACTGCATAATTCCTGGACGTTTGGGGGGGCAGGGAATGGTGGCCCCCGATGGTGACCTGGAAGGTCTCGTGGGGGGAGAAGCTGGCCTCAGTTGCTGTCGCCAGAGAAAGAAAAGCCTCCTAGCCCTGAATGAGTGACAAATGGGTATTAAAGGGATGTGAAAAAGGAGGGGTGGAAAAGTCAAACAGACACTGTATTCTCATTTTGCTCCAAGTGTGTGTGTGAGAGAGGGGGGGGGGGAGGGAGAGAGAGAGAGAGCTGCTGTGAATAGGGAGATCTCCAGCTGTGGAAGCTGGTGTTGGGTGGGGTGGCCCTCGAGACCAAGAGTGGTGTGGTCCTGGGTTCAGCTGTGGTTTTTAACAGCTTTGTCTGGTGCCCTCAACTGTACTCTTATCTGGAGAGGGCTAAACTTTGCCACGGTGTTCCACGCTTTGACCACATGCAGACTAGATGGTCTAGTCTATACCATTGCAGTGCTATTTACATGGGGCTGCCATTAAAGATGGCTTGGAAACTTCAGCCGTTCCATCATGCGGTTAGGTACATTGAACCTGCATCAAATCTCTACATTGTAGGGTTTGGGGAAAGCCCTGGGGACCTTGTGCTCTTCAGCTTGAATTCCAGGCATGATGTTTATGAGCTGGCTGATGGTCAGGTTAAATTATGGATTATTATTTTTTGGTCTTCCTATTATTATCATCAATCAAACAATTTTATTGTTTGTAGCTAATGGCCATTACAATACAGTGTGAACACAAATCACATTATTGTTATTACTGTTTTTCTTATTTTAAAAATGTGGTGTGATGCTGAGTTGTGGTTTTGAGTGTTGTAATTCTATATTATGGTTCATTTCATCTTTTGTTGTCTTTTGATTGTCATTTGCCTTAAAAAACTTCTTTTTCTAATAACAATAACAATAACAACAATAACAATATGATATTGCAACTCATTACCAAACTTAAAACCATGGAGAGACCTGGTCTGAACAAAGACATTGGATTCTTATCTCATTATACATGACTTAGCCATTTTTCACCTTCTCACCCCTTGCCTTTTCCTGTAAGACCTATTACAGTCGTTAAGAGTCGTCAACAGGCTCATCTCAGCTATCTGCCAATCTCCCATTCCCACTACCCTTCTGAGTAATACCCCTCCCCACCTTCTCACTATATAGAAGGATCTGGCAACTTCTGTTTCAGTGTATCTGAAGAAGTGTGCATGCACACGAAAGCTCATACCAAGAACTAACTTAGTTGGTCTTTAAGGTGCTACTGGAAGGAATTTTTTTATAATAACAACAAAAGTAATAATATCAGGATCTTTAAAGAACATGGCCAGCATCTGCTGCCTTGAAGCAGTTGGTTTAGTTTATTATTTAATGAGAGCCTATTCCCCTCCCCTTTATCCAGCGTACAACTGTAAATCAGCAGTAATGCACTTGATTTTAACAGGTAAAGCAAGCAGCAAAATTTATGCTCCTGAAAGGTCCCTCCCACCACAACCAGTACTGAAAAATCAATAACGTTACATCTTGTCGGAAAACAAGTGCATGGATTTTGGCATCCCTTTGGCTGGTGGCAATATCTCTTCTGACATTTTTCTGTAAAAATGCTGGAGTTTGTTGCTTAATTAGGTTTTTATTGCATTGATCTTGGAGACGTAAAATAATATGAGATTTATCTATGCAAGAAGCCAGCATTTCAAGAACAAAATTACCTTTTGGGTCACACACACACACAGAGGATTATCTCATGCTTGTTCAGTTCTTCTGTGAATTAGTCTGAAAAGAAAGATCTTAAAGTGTTCTGTGGCCTTTTCCTAATCAGCTAGTATCATACACATGCGGAAGGAGCATTTCATGTGTAGTTCCCTAGTTGGGCGAGGAGCCATCTGCATAGAATGGTGATGTTATGCATCAAATCAAGCCAATTAATCAATGGATGCTCTGTGCCTCAATTAGAAAATAGACCTTTAGGTTAATTAATAAAAAACACACCTAAAAAATTGTCCAGTAGCACCTTGTTGTTGTTGTTTAGTCGTTTAGTCGTGTCCGACTCTTCGTGACCCCATGGACCAGAGCACACCAGGCACTCCTGTCTTCCACTGCCTCCTGCAGTTTGGTCAAACTCATGTTGGTAGCTTCGAGAACACTTAGAGACTGATACGGAAAGGGGGGGCATGTATTCTTCACCTCCTTCTTCGCTACAATATATCCATTTATTTCCAATTGTCAATGTCAAAAGGGACTAAAATCTATAAAATTCATAGAAAATCAACGTGCCAATTTGCTCAATTTCTCTAGGACCCCCATGACATCTCCCCTGTCTTCCATAATCCCTCAAGCAAGGTGTCAAGACCCTAATCCAGTCAAATCGCTCTGCCAAGCCCTTCCTACCGGCGATGCCAGGTGTCAGACTATGCATACATGGACCATTGTCTTCTCAGGATGTGCTTATCTGCGCATATCTCCAGCTCTGCATATTCCCCCTCCCTCCTCCGTATCTCCAGCTCTGCATATTCCCCCCTCCCTCCTCCATATGTTAATCCGGTGTAACCCAACCTCTTCCTAATGTATTCGTGATGTAATCTGTGTAACCCAACCTCTTCTTAGTGTATTCATGATGTAACTGGGATGTATTTTGCACTGTATTCTGGGATATGGAGGGAAATTTCAAAAGTTCATGTCACCCCTTTCTCGCTGTTCAATCTCGCCTTGAACCTGTTGCGCAATAAACTTGGATCTTCTGCAGTTTGCTCCTGCTTCCGGCTGAGCTCATTTTCTTCCGCATGGACCCGCGGACCTAGTCCGACGAGCTGGGTGGCAGAGTAGCCCTGCACCCAGATTTTTCCATAACAAGACCAACTAAGTTTGTTCTGAGTATAAGCTTTCATGTGCATGCACACTTTTTCAGATACACTGAAACAGAAGTCACCAGACCCTTATATATAGTGGGAGGGTGGGGAGGGGTTTTCCTCAGAAGGGTAGTGGGTTGATCGGGTTAATTGTGAGCTGTTAATGCATTGTGTGGAGCAGTGGCGTAGCGTGGGGGGTGCAGGGGGGGCCAGCCGCACCGGGCGCAACATCTGGGGGTTAAGGATTAGGGGCGCAAATCCACGGCTTAGGGGGCACAAATCCACGGCTTAGGGGGCGCAAATTACTTGCCTTGCCCCGGGTGCTGACAACCCACGCTACGCCACTGGTGTGGAGAAGCAGGTGTATCTGAGCATACCCACTCTTTGGGAGTTCTTCGCTTGGGCTGGGTTCTGCTCCCCATCAAGACACAAGGATCTGTGGGATGTTTTTGTTGGAAAACAAGCCTTTTTCGGGAGAAGGCGATGGCAGACTTTATCAGTTCCCCTGGAATGCGAAGTATGTGGCACTCTCTGTGCTGTTTTTAATCCAAAAAGCAGCTTCTGTGAACCAGAGAAGGATCAATCTGCGTTCACTCTTTCAGCCATAAATCAGCATACCTGGAACATAGCTTATCAGCAAGACGTCTCCTCTGGTGCTCAGCTGTCCTTTGTAGCTTCCATCTGCTTGCTACCACATCTTCATGCAGAGGATGTTTATGATCCATCTACCTCCGATCTGCTACCACATGTTGGAAAATAAGCCTTTTTCGGGAGAAGCTGGCAACTCTCCCAGGTTCCCGGCTTGGTCTCCGGCAACCTTCCTGGCTGCAATCCCCGCAGGCTCCAGGCTAGGTCTCGATAGGCGACACTTCCCAGCGTGGGAAGTGCACACCCACTTCCTCCTGCTTCCCTGGCAGGGAAAGGAGATAGTCAGAAACGTCTATTTACATCCTTTTATTTCTGACTTTGCAGCACTACAGAAAACATGTCCGATCACTTCAAACTTCAGCAATCAAGTGAGAGAGACTTCCTGTACATACGCAAGAGGAAGGTCTCATATTACACTCTTCACAAAGACTTTCCCAGCCTGTGAACTTCCGGGAAGATTCTTTCCCACAGCTAGCCATATCACATGATGTCAACAAGCTGGCTGTCTGCAGCTGCAGTGAGCTCATATTGTAACAGTTCTACCATTTCCCAATGAGAGGGTGTTTGGAGGAGGAAGTGGAGCTGCTGCTGTCCAAACTTGCTCTCCAAATGCTTTGACCACAAAGAGACAGCATGGGTTTCATCATGGCAGGCTAACACCTACCTTTTAAAAAGGGGGTTCCTAGCCTGGTAAAGGTAAAGGTGAAGGACCCCTGACCTTTAGGTCCAGTCGTGGCCGACTCTGGGGTTGTGGCGCTCATCTCGCTTTATTGGCCAAGGGAGCCATCGTACAGCTTCCGGGTCATGTGGCCAGCATGACTAAGCCGCTTCTGGCAAACCTAGCCTGGTAGATCAGGGGAATTCTGTGGATTTTGGCAAGGATTTTGCAAGGTCTCTGATGACATTTTGGCTGGCAATCTTGTAAAATGTGGATAAGATGAGGCAGATGCTAGGTGGATTTATAGGAGTATGGGCAGTACTCCTATGTGAGACAGGTAACTGGCAACCCTGGTTGATGGAAACCTTGCAGATATCTGCCAGCTAGTGTGAAGCTTGTTTCCTTCAGGGTATGAAAGTACTAGGAAAGCTGTAATCAGAGTCTCTTGCCTGAACCATGAGTTTGGCAGGACAGAATTCTTGATCAGGAATAAAGGCTTCTTGTTTTGCTGCCTTGTTTGGCTCATTGACCAACCACTAGGCAACAAACACTTGGGACCTTTATCATATGGCACTACTGAGGGTCCTTTCCAGCCCTATGATTCCAAAAAGAGGTTTGCAGTGCTCAAAAGGGATGGGGGAGACTTAAGGTAGTTGCATTTTTAAATAGCAGTAGGGGGAAAAAATCACGCGCCTTCAATTTGTCTTGGCTGTGAGTCCTGGAAGATCTGCTCCTTGCCTTGCAAGCTTTTCCCCACCTGGTCTGAGAAGGTGGGGACCGGACTGACTCCAACTACAAAAAAGTGGGGCTGCTGAACAGGCTTTTGGACTGGAGTACTGCGTTAGGGGTTTTTTGGGGGGGTGTTGTTGCTGTTATTGATATTAATTTAGTATCTTTATTTCAAATCTTATGATTTACGTGGAAAGCCAGCATACGTATAAAAATGGTATACGTATGTATGTTTGTGTCAGTGTTTTCTACCTTATTTAATTTGTGCCTACTGGGCAAGTCAAATTGGCAGCAGTTTGCTTGATTGGTTTGCAGTGGTAAAGGAATGGAATCGTTCCTGCTTTTTACTCTTTGTTATAAAATGGCTGTGGGGCTTCTTTTGGGGGCTTCTCTAAACAGAAAGGTTATTGGGAAATAAGGGGCAAATACAAATTAGGGAGATGAATAATGTATATAAGCAGAGACTTGAAGAGATGTTGAGAGAAAGAGCTGAAGGTCTGTTGAAGGAGCTGGAACACTGTGAAGTCAGGGAGCATGCCTGATGCACTGGAGCAGAAATGAAAGGAAGAGAGACGAGCTGCAGACCAAAGAAACAATTGAACTCCAAGATGGCTGAAAATTGACAAATATAGGCTTGGTTAGAGAAACAGTTGAATCCAAGTTTCTGGATAATTTATCTCTGGGTTTTTTGGGTTTTTTGGGTCCTTTGGGGGAACTGTCAAAACTTTCCCCCTAAAACGCTTTCATGTACCCTCCAACATTTCTCCAATGAAAAAGGGACATCCTATTAAATTAATAGGACCATAAAGAAGACTGATCGCCGAAGAATTGATGCTTTTGAATTATGGTGCTGGAGGAGACTCTTGAGAGTCCCATGGACTGCAAGAAGATCAAACCTCTCCATTCTGAAGGAAATCAGCCCTGAGTGCTCACTGGAAGGACAGATCCTGAAGCTGAGGCTCCAATATTTTGGCCACCTCATGAGAAGAGAAGACTCCCTGGAAAAGACCCTGATGTTGGGAAAGATGGAGGGCACAAGGAGAAGGGGACAACAGAGGAAAAGATGATTGGATAGTGTTCTCGAAACTACCAGCATGAGTTTGACTAAACTGCGTGAGGCAGTGGAAGACAGAAGTGCCTGGCATGCTCTGGTCCATGGGGTCACAAAGAGTCGGACACGACTAAACAACAACAACAAAAATTAAATAATAATAATAATACTCTGTCCATCTGATTGGGTTGCAGCAGCCACTCAGGATGGCTTCCAACATATATAAAAAGCATAACAAAACATTAAACATTAAAAACCTCCCTATACAGGGCTGCCTGCAGATGTCTTCTAAAGGTTGTATAGCTACTTATCTCCTTGACTCGGGAATCATATAACTCCACACCTGCCAACATTTCTCTGATGAAAATACAGTAGGGACGTCCTAAGGAAAAATGGGACATTCCGGGATCAAATCAGAAACTGCAATGACTTCTGTAAAACAGGGACATTTGGATTATCTGCTTTCACCCTTCAGAAACCTAAAATAAACACTGAATTTCCTTTGGATAAAATATATTTGAGACCCATCTAACTCATCTCTCTCTCTCCATTTGATACAGCCCTGATTTTGACAAGCGTGAGTTTTCAGGAATCCCCCCTCTCCTTTATTTGTTTATTTCTTTAATATATATTTCATTGCCATGTTTAAGACAACTAGCAAAACTGGTTAGTCCGCTTGAGTTTATACTCCTGCCTGAGCTTTTAAATGGCGAATGTGCTCTGACGCACAGTTCTACATACTGTAAGTATTTGGAACTGCTGAATGAAAATTGCATACAGTGGTGCCCCGCAAGACGAATGCCTCGCAAGACGGAAAACTCGCTAGACGAAAGAGTTTTCCGTTTTGGAGGTGCTTCGCAAGACGATTTTCCTATGGGCTTGCTTCGCAAGACGACAATGCCTTGCGAGTTCCTGCGGGTTTCCCCCCCTTTCCCCCCTTTTTCTAAGCCGCTAAGCCGCTTATCAGCTGATCCGATCAGCAGATAAGCCGCTAAAAGCTGCTAATAGCGCTAATAGCGTCAATGGGCTTGCTTCGCAAGACGAAAAAACCGCTAGACGAAGAGAATCACAGAACGGATTCTTTTCGTCTTGCGAGGCACCACTGTACCTGCTTGTGCAGATAAATGTCCAAAATGTGCATTGACAATGTACAGGAGAAAAGGGAAATATCCCCCAAAAGGGTGAAATATGCCTACTCACCATTTATATTCATGTGCACCCTGACCCTCATGTATTCATTATAGGCTAGAATCCTTTTTTTATTTTCAAGTCTTCCAGAGAAGGATTGGCCATGAACTAAGCAGATGTCTCCCATTCACAATATTCCAGATTCTATTCCTAGAGCTGAGCTGAAAGGGCTGCCTGTGACCCAGAATGGCTAGCACTGAGATAATGTTCCCTGCCCCCATGTACCCACCAGCTCCTAACATAATGCTGTGATCCCCATGTGCAAAATGTGACAGCGATGCTCCGTCCAGGAAAAAGTCAGAATACAAACTCAAGAGGATTCATCAAAAGGTCGTAACAATTATTCATGAAGTGCAAATGCTGTTTGCTTCAGCTGCAAAAACCACCAAATGCCCTGACCTTACACAGTCTAAAACGGCTATGTTTGCTTTGCTGACTCCAGAGGTTACTTGGCAAATGTTAACTGTAGTAAACAAATATATTAAGATGGATGAAGCACAATGAACTGTTTGCATGATGATCCCAAATGTCTGCTCATTACAAAAAGTACAGAGGTCTCACATGCCTTGTGGGTTGTAAGAGAATGTTCCCCAGCATGCAAAATTAGGAAATCCTATTCAAACCCTCAATTGGGCAGATTCTGATGTTGCATCTTCCTTATAGTGAAGTGACTATGGAATAGATATGTATATATATATATATATATATATAGAGAGAGAGAGAGAGAGAGAGAGAGAGAGAGAGAGGTTTTTATCCTACTTAGCCACACAATTAATTTTAAAATTAATTTCCACCTTTGCCAACACAAAGACTGCCTAGTTCCTCTTTATTCCTGTTTTCCGCCTATCAAGAAAACAGTGTGCTTCGCCTAAGGATGGAGGAAGACTTGAGTAACAGGTGTTTTTGTGTTTCCAGAGATTTGGGGTTGGCTTGTGGGTTGGTCGTGGTTAGCTTCTTGTTTCCCAGCAGGCTTTATTGCAACATGACACTCCTAGTAACACATAAATGACCTCATTTATATGTTGGCTACCTCCTCCAAAATTCTCTTTAAAGGCTGTTATCAGATGAGGATGCGTGGCATTATCATAAGTCAAGATTTCATCTCCTCTCTGCTTTGTTTAGCATTTAGCCTGATGAAGATTTCTGAAGAACTCAAAAGGTTGCAAACTATTTTGTCTTATTTTGAGTTGACCTAATAAAGGCTTACCCTAATATGTTTTTAAACCCCATTGATTTCAATGGGACTAAAGCATAGGCAGCTTGGTGTGGATCCGACCCATAGTAAATGCATCTCCAATTCATCAAATGTATGAAATCAAGAAAGCTCAACACTGATTCTTGACATGGGTATCCATCTTGTTGGTTGATTTCTTTTACAACTTTATCACACTATCCTGGTCAGTAGTAAGATTTTCAAGAATAGAACTGCAGATGGCCAAAATCTGGAAAAGAAGAATGATTCCAAATGAAACAGCATTGGCTCCTTTAAAAGTATTGTCCATGAAAATGTCATTTTCTTATTTCCCTGCTGACATATTGGGTTGTGCGATTTGTCACAAGGGCTGTGTCTGTCATACTGCATGACATAATACAATGAAGTTGACAAAATGTGATATGACAAGCGACCTAATGCCTGGAGTCAGTAGGGAAATTTAAAAAACCGTTTATATATCCCTGTTGTTTGGCTTTTGAAAGAAAAAATAAAACAAGAAAAACAAAAACTGCACTATCATTTGTATGAAAATATTGCCTCTGCATGATGGCTAAGATCAGTTGTTCCATATGCAGAGTTACGGATGACATCGTAGACAGGCAAATTATGGAATATAATTTGCAGCAGCAGTGGGTGGAAATGGTTTTCCCTGGTGCCCTGCTGGGAGGTGCCATTGCTTGCCCAACAATGTCCTTGGAAAGATGCAAACGTTGTGATATCACATCCTTCCACAAGCAGCATTGCGTTATCTGCCGTGCTGTCAGTTCACAAGCACAAGGGCCCTTGCATTAGCACGGGTCTGCTTCTCAATGCTGTGCAACAAGGGAATAAAATGCAACAGGTCTACTGGTAGAACTACTGGGCAAGAGTTGCACTGGTAGAAATGTTGAAAATCTACTTTTTATTTTCCTCTACAAATTGTACATACTGTAATGGGAATTGGGGTTGCTTGTGCGTAAACTGCAAACTGCTCCAAGCTAGTCGTATAGCTAAACCTTTCCCTGGTTTGACAGCCCCTTACAACGCGACTGTCTTAGTCACTGGCAGAATCCGTGAGTGGGCGTCTCCTAAACTTCCTCCAACATAGAAGTTCTTTGACGCCCAGTCTCCTCCTAGATTCTCTGCGCGGAAGCCTTCTGCGCAGCGTGGGCGTGCCAAGCGGAGGTCCTGTGCTCTCTCCGCTGATTTCACTGGAAGAGTCTCGGAGCCTCCTCTCCGCAGTACTCTCCACCTCTCCTTCCTCCCTGATGTCCCCTGGATTTCCTTCCCCAGCGGAAGCTCTCTCTCTCTCTCCTTTCTAGTTCCCTCCCCTGCATCAGATAAGATAAGATAATATTTATTACGGCCATAGGCCCATACAGGTAAAAGCAACACATAAGTGACAGCTTGTGCCGTGGGGAAAAGAAAAAAAAACAGTCGCTAAAACACCACTATAACAATAAAATACTATAGGATGGAAAGGCATGCTACGCCTTAATTAGCTTGTAGCGCTCCTTGGCGTCGCTTTTGGGAGAGGACAGCGACCAGGAACCTAGCCACTTTCAGGGTCGTGTGGGAATCCTTATCCTGCAAGATTTGGGCAAGGTGGAATTTTGGTGGGGTACCCTCTAGTTTCTGTATGATTGATCCCAACAAATTTGCCCGTGGCACATTGAACAAGGGGCAGGTGAACATAATGTGCTGAAGCGACTCCGGCGTCACCTTATCGCATTCGCACGTGGCGGGGGCTTGGCCCTTTGAGAATCTATGTCTCAGGACATTGGAGGGGAAAACGTTGAACCTCGCTTTGGTGAAGGCCAGTCTATGGGCAACAGTCGAAAGGGAGGAGAGGTATGATGGGACGCAATAAGTTAAAGTGATACCAATGTTCTGGGGCGAACAAACACCTCCCCCCAGCATATAATTTTGCTGTAAGTCGATGTCATCCAGTCTTTGACGGATCAGTCTTTGAGCAGTGATTTGGTCTAGTTTTAGGGAATCTGAGGGAGAGATTCCATAACTCAAGAGTTTGGCATGAATTCTACTAGTCCAAAGGCTGGAGAATTCATCTCGCCATAAGCATTGGACAAGGTAATGGTTTGGTAATCTATGCCACAATGATAACCAGTAATTGAAGACTTGCTTCCATAGGCAAGTTTCTAAGGATGCGATCTTCAATTCTAGTCGCATGGCTGCGTTGCTTACGCACAGGGGGAGCATTAGGAGCCGACGTAGGAATTGGCTTTGCAGAGTCTCAAGGGGAGCAAGATCTGTCATCACGGCCCAGAGCGGAGCAGCATAAGCAAGCACTGCAACCACTTTTGCCTTGAACACCTTTAGGGCCGAGGGAACATGCAGAGCTCCGTCCGAAAAGAAAAATCGGAGGAGCGCATATGACAGGGTTTTGGCCTTGTTAAGTAGGTGTTGAATTTGAGCTTTCCATCCCAAGTTGTATTGAAAAATAACTCCTAGATATTGAAATTTTAGGACTTGCTCTATTTTTGCTCCACCAAGCTTCCATTTGTATAATCTCCGGCTTCTGGAGAAAATCAGAATCTTGGACTTAGCATGGTTGATGGTTAATTGATTGAGTTGGCAATACGTGGCAAAGATCTTCAGAGCTCTGGTTAGTCCAACACGTGTATAAGATAGAATTACCGCGTCGTCCGCATATAAAAGGAGTGGGCAGCGGTAATCCGCTAGTCTAGGCGCGTGTGTACTTGGAGATGAGTTAACTAGGGGTGCTCGCATGTCGCTGATGAAAAGGTTGAATAGGCAGGGAGCCAATATACATCCTTGGCGCACTCCCTTGTTTATTGGTATAAAATTTGTGAGTTCGCCCGCAGGAGTAAGTCTCACTCTGGCAAGGGTACCTTCGTGGAGCTGACTTATGAGCCATAAGAGTCTTCTATCAATGCCCTGTTTCGCAAGTTTCTCCCAAAGAATATTTCTAGGAACGCTGTCAAAGGCTGCCTTTAGATCTAAGAAGGCAGCACAGAGGTAGCCCCGGGGAGGGGAGGAGTACTTCCGTGCCAGATGATAAAGAATTATCGCATGATCTGTTGTAGAACGTTTAGTTCTGAACCCTGCTTGTTCGTGGCCAATCTGGTTAGTCTCATCTACCCATCGCAATAATTTAGTCAGCAAAAAGCTGGCATAAATTTTCCCTATGATCGAAAGGAGGCTGATGTTACGGTAGTTTTCCGGCTCCGTTGGGGAGTCCCCTGCATCATTGGAGCGTCTTACCTCTCCTCTAGCCTCTGATGGCAGTTCCCTGACACATACATATACAGAGTTTCCACTTGTGAAACCTCTTGCACTTGTGGAATGTCTCGATCGACTCTCTGTTAGTGGAACAAGTTCATTGCCATTT
This sequence comes from Podarcis liolepis, assembly GCF_965112155.1. Taxonomy (NCBI): domain Eukaryota; kingdom Metazoa; phylum Chordata; class Lepidosauria; order Squamata; family Lacertidae; genus Podarcis; species Podarcis liolepis. The sequence continues at coordinate 50,861,696 of NC_139573.1, forward strand.
CTCTTTAAATTAATTCCACACTGCATATAACCCACCATGAGGCTAAAGGCTCGCAGATCAAACTAGGGGCACTGTTGCTGCTTTGCGCGGTGGCAAAAACCACCAAAATGTCTGTAGAAAGAAGTTCCATTTGGAACTTTTGGCACAGCATCAGGAAATCTAAATCATGGAGCCAGTTCAGTCTATTTCACCCTCCTCTCCCCTTGGTCTTGCTGGTGAGGAAGGAGAACTCCCGGGTGCCAAGATCTAATTTTGGGAAAGTACTCTTTGGTGAGAAAACCCAGCAGAGATTTAAAATTATTAAACATGCAGCAAAAGGCTGCTGGACCTTTAAAATATAATGCCTTCCAACATTTTCTTCCCCAAAATTGGAGCATCAGGAGGGGTGCACCTTTTGGTTCGGTGCTCTGGCACTCATTAGCAGGGTGCATCAGGGTGAACACCTTTTGCTCCTGCCGGATCCAAAAAGGGACATTCCAGGATGCAAACAGAAGCTGGGATTGGCTTCTATGATTTTGTCCTGCTTAAATTGGGACAGTGGGGGTGGGTGTTATGAAATATGTCCCTTCAAGTGAGTTCCAAAATGTCCCATTACAAAGTTTCTTTCCAAAGTTTCCCTCTTCCTCCAACCTGGGAAAAGACCATATGTTTGGTAAGTTTAGAACTGATATTCTTACCAACTCTCCACAAATCAAGTACAAATAGAGAAAAAAGCATCTATAGTTTACGAAAGTTACATATTTCTCCAGACACTAAAGAAAATATGTAATGCTCTCAGGCTTTACAGTGGTGCCCCACAAGATGAATGCCTCGCAAGATGGAAAACTCGCTAGATGAAAGGGTTTTCCGTTTTTGAGCTGCTTCGCAAGACGAATTTCCCTATGGGCTTGCTTCGCAAGACGAAAACGTCTTGCAAGTTTGTTTCCTTTTTCTTAACACCGTTAATACAGTTGCGACTTGACTTCGAGGAGCAACTCATAGAACGCAGTGTACATAGTAGCCTTTTTTGAGGTTTTTAAAGACTTTGGTGATTTTTGAAGCTTTTCCAAAACTTTGTTTGCAGCCATTTGGTAAGTTAAGCTTTTAAAACTTTTTTTTTTGGGGGGGGGTGTTGGATTTTGGGTTGGGGTGTTTGGAATTCAAGGACTTGGTGTTGGGAAGGGGTTTGCAAGAATCTGGAAGCTTGTGTTTTTTCCCCTGCATTTTTATGATTTTCTGTGACCATTGGGCCACTCTGCTGTTTTTTTTAAAAAATTCTGGATTTGAATTTCTGTGTGCTGGGTGGCTGGGGGAACAGTTGGGGAGGGGTTTGCAAGAATCTGGAAGCTTGTGGGTTTTTTTCTGCATTTTTATGATTTTCTGTGACCATTGGGCCACTCTGCTGTTTTTTTAAAAAAATTCTGGGTTTGAATTTTGAAATGCTCTTTACAGTATGTGTGACTTTAAAGAGCACTTAATAAACTCTTGTTGTACCAGGTTTAGCTTTGTTTGGACTTTTTTTGACCATAGGAACGCATTAATTGATTTTCAATGCATTCCTATGGGAAACCGTGCTTTGCAAGACGAAAAATTCGCTAGATGAAAAAATTCGCGGAACGAATTAATTTCGTCTTGCGAGGCACCACTGTACTATGCTAATCTGGTCCACATTTAAGAAAGATGTGGATTAATATGCCCATAGTTCATTTCTGTTCTCTTATATATAATGGAGATACAATTCAGTGTTTGGACTGTTCCAGATTAACTTCATTTATCAGCATGCTTCTCCCCATTCCTCTTCCCTTATTCTTTTCTTTTCAGTCAGTTTAAGAAGGAAGTGGATATTCTCGGTTTACAAAAGTTGTCTTTAATTAATGATCAGAGAGCTTTGGCTCACCACAGTCAAAGCTACGACCTACCTTTTCCCATGTTTCTCAGGCTCATGAGTTGGGTTGAACCTCTCTGAGGGGTAGAATCACCACTACTGTGCCTTAGAGCACGTTCTGAGCCAGTTGTTATCAGAAGCAGCTTCACTCTCAACGCAGCAATCATGTACAGTGGTACCTCGGGTTAAGTACTTAATTCGTTCTGGAGGTCCGTTCTTAACCTGAAACTGTTCTTAACCTGAAGCACCACTTTAGCTAATGGGGCCTCCCACCGCTGCTGTGCCGCTGGAGCACGATTTCTGTTCTCATCCTGAAGCAAAGTTCTTAACCTGAAGCACTATTTCTGGGTTAGTGGAGTCTGTAACCTGAAGCGTATGCACCGTATTTTTCGCTCTATAGGACACACTTCCCCCCCTCCAAAAATTAAGGGAAAATGTGTGTGCATCCTATGGAGCGAATGCAGGCTCCTTGGCTTCAGAGATAGCAACGCAAAGCCTCCGAAGCACAGAGGGAGTGCTCCCTCCGTTCTCCGGAGGCTACACGTTGCTTTCGCTGAAGCCTGGAGAGTGAGAGGGGTCAGTGCGCACCGACCCCTCTCGCTCTCCAGCCTTTAGGGATAGCCGTCTGAAGCCTTTGGAGCGCAGCGGGAACTCGCGCTGCACTCCGAAGGCTTCAGGTTCCTTTAGCTGAAGCCGGGAGAGCAAGACTCTCCTGGCTTCAGCAAAGAGGGAGAGCTGTGCGGCGCCCCTTCAGCGAAGCGGGAGGAGAAATGGAAGGGGCTCCGTTTCTCCTGCCGCTTCACTGAAGGGGCACTGAGCAGAGAGGGGGAGAATTATTTTTTTCCTGTTCTCCCCCTCCTATGGTCTGGTGCGTCCTATAGAGCGGAAAATACGGTAACCTGAACCGTATGTAACCTGAGGTACCACTGTATTGGCAACATTTTTAGAGTTCACCCCCTCCCTTCCCAGAATATCTCTCTATCCGGTCATCCATTTCTTTTCCTGCTGCTTTTTTAAAAAGCAAAGTGCAATGGAGTGTGTTTTGGACAACAGATGCTTTTGTGGTTTGCTTTAGAATAAGAGGCCAGCTGTTCCTTATGCTCCAAAACCACTGCCAAGCTCTGCCTTTATGGATATTATTATTGTCTATTTTATCCAAGGGGGTAATTACTCCCACTGTGGTTTTCCCCACTTTAATAGACACTTGCTTTTATGCCAGAGGTCATTGCGGCTGTTATTACCTGCAGTGACAGAATATCTGGAGCAGTAATCCATATGGCGTTCCATAAAGCAAAGCTAAAAGTGTGGAGTAAACACTGGACTAATCAAAACACTGAATAAGTATATATCCAGCAAGCAACAAACCTGTGCACTTGTGTTCAAGCCAAGAGATGGCTCCTTTACAGCGGCTTCTCTTTCCTTTGGGAAAAGAAATATAAATTCCAGTCCTGTAAAGAGAGAAAGTCTCCTATATTCAAAACATTATTAGCGATGCTTCTTTGGGATACAGATGCCACAATTTATTTCGGCAAATATCCTAGATTGCAAACAAACCAGGAGTTCTAGAGCACTTCAAAAACTAGCAAATTCCTTCCAGTAGCACCTTAAAGACCAACTAAGTTAGTTCTTGGTATGAGCTTTCGTGTGCATGCACACTTCTTCAGATACACTGAAACAGAAGTTGCCAGATCCTTCTATATAGTGAGAAGGTGGGGAGGGGTATTACTCAGAAGGGTGGTGGGAATGGGAGATTGGCAGATAGCTGAGATGAGCCTGTTGACGACTCTTAACGACTGCAATAGGTCTTACAGGAAAAGGCAAGGGGTGAGAAGGTGAGAAATGGCTTAGTCATGTATAATGGGATAAGAATCCAATGTCTTTGTTCAGACCAGGTCTCTCCATGGTTTTAAGTTTGGTAATGAGTTGCAATTCAGCAGCTTCTCTTTCCAGTCTATTTCTGAAATTCCTTTGTAGTAAAACAGCTACTTAGTTACTATCTGTAACTAGCAAATTTATTGCGGCAGAACCTTTCAGAAGCTAGAGACTACACTGACGTATGGCTGCCTGCATCTTATGCCATGGTTACTGTGCTGGAAGAAATAACATTGAATACTCTTGCAAGCCCATTCACAGAGGAGTCAGCCTACTGCTTCTCTTAATGATTTAATGTTCTGCCCGTGTCTCTGGAGCAGGTAGTTCTTTTTAGTTTCTGCACTGTGAATGTACCGTTCAATCATTCCTGATTAGGGATGCTGGACAATTCTGATGAAAATGGAAATACTTATTGCCCCACGTCTGGAACAGAAATCAGTCCAGGGAATAGGATTTGTATTATGTTTCTCCTCCATCTGCTTTGTGTTTCTTTGGCATTGAAATGAATGGGGTGGAATAGCATAACAACAATTTAATCAATTACCTAAGTTGCATAATTTTGCTAAAGTGAACGATGAGCAGAATAATGTAGGGTTTTGCGGGCTTTTTTGTTTGCAAAAGACAAACTGCAGCAGAATGGAAACGGTGCTGAATGCAGGGCAAAATGGAAAATACCACCTTCATACACCCATTCTCTTTTGCCCACAGAATGAAGTTTACATGAATCATTGCTCAGATCGTGAGGCATACCTAGATCAGTTACTTAAGCAAAAACACAGGTTGTGGAGTCCTCCAGTAGCATGTGATAATAATAATAATAATAATAATAATAATAATAATAATAATAATAATAATAATAATAATAATTTATTTGTACCCCGCCCATCTGCCTGGGTTTCCTCAGCCACTCTGGGTGGCTTCCACAGAGACCAAAAACACACTAAAACGTCACACATTAAAAACTTCCCTGAACAGGGCTGCCTTAAGATGTCTTCTGAATGTCAGGTAGTTGTTTATCGCTTTGACATCTGATGGGAGGGCGTTCCACAGGGCGGGCGCCACTACCGAGAAGGCCCTCTGCCTGGTTCCCTGTAGCTTTGCTTTTCACAGTGAGGGAACCGCCAGAAGGCCCTTGGCGCTGGACCTCAGCGTCCGGGCAGAGCGATGGGGGTGGAGACGCTCCTTCAGGTATATATATCAGTATACGGGTTAGAATGTTCAGGACATGAGAAAACTGCATCCCCATTCAGTGATGAAGTTTGCTGTGTGACTGCTCACTATAGGATGTGGGTGGCACTGTGGTATAAGCGATTGAGCCTCTTAGGCTTGCCGATCAGAAGGTCAGCGGTTCGAATCCATTTAATGATATGTCTGAGAGCATTTGGCTGATGCTCAAGATCGCTGCAGAGGAGAAACTGCATGTTTCCCATCATGACATTAATACAGCTTTTTTGTACGGGATTTTGGGGGAGGAGCTGTTTATGCTTCCACCGCGCATGGTTTACGTACCATGGTTTACGTACAAAGGTTGCAGTTGGGTTGAACCACAGGTACTACAGGTTACACGGAAAGGGGGAGGATGTTAGGATATTTCCGTTCCACCTTAAAAGGGAGCAGGCTTTGTGAGTCAGAGTCTGCGCATGTCCTGTTCACAGGATGTTTATGTTTGCTATTGCTTTCGTTTCTCTGTCGGAGACACTGACGCAGGCAGTCATGTCTTTCTTTGTTCTGATCAACACTGAATAAAGCTTGTAAATAATGCTCTCCGGAGTGCGAATTCTGCTGTGACTATCTGCTGATAGAGTGTGCATGAGCTCTAGAATGTGGCAAGATAACTTCTAGAAACTCATGTCGCTAATCGATGATACTGTGTGCCTACCAGAGATCGATGGATCGTCCGGCACACGGCTTGGGGCCATGATGGACTTTATCTCCCTGGCAGTATCCCAACAATGTCATCCCTGGTCCAGGTTTCCTGAATCAATAGGATGTGGTGTTGTGATAGAAAATCAGTGAAACAGGTTTCCCTGATAGATGCAGCCCATCCGGCTACATTCCAGGTTAGGAGGGTGACCTTATGCTGGCCTGTTGACTGTCCGTCCCTCATGAGATGGTTGGGGGGCTGTTAGTTCCTTCTGTGCCTTTGGAAGTATTCCCCCCCCACACATTTTAAATACTTTATTGAAATTCATAGGTAACATACACAATATACCAAGATGAAAACAACCGTGTACTAATAATCTTATATATGTTCACAAAAAATAAATTTAAATTTATGCAACCTCTTTTTTCCTATCTTTTTACTAACAGAGAATAGACTTCCTATCATTTCCCAATGCGTATAACCTTTCTGGTGATGAATGTACTTATCATTATTAGCTTACTCTTTCTGTATTTTCTAATACTCGCCTCCAACAATTCATACCTTTTTGCTTGTTTCTTAACAGTTCATTTAGACATGGGTCATCCAAACGCTGCCATAGATATTGTACCACTGTTATTATTTTGTAAATATCTCTTATACTTATCCCATTTTTGAATAAATGATTGTCTTGTACTACCTCTTAGTCTGTTAGTCAATTGCGCCATTTCCGCATATTCCAATAATTTGCACTGCCAATCTGATAAGTTTTCCCCCTTTCCAATTCATTGCAATCAGTATTTGGGCTGCAGCCGTTGCATATAGCAAAATTTATCTAAGATTTTTTGGAAATGTTAACTTAAAGATCTTTTTCAGCTCATCATAAATGAGATTCCAAAACTCTCTAACCTTTCTGCATGTCCACCACGTGTGATACATATCTCCTTCACCTTCCCCACACCACCAATAATTGTTCGCTATGTTTTTATACATCTTTGAAAGTTTTGATGGGGTGAGATACCATCTATATTGCATCTTTAGCATGTTTTCTTTAATGGTGTAAAGGTAAAGGGACCCCTGACCATTAGGTCCAGTTGTGGCCGACTCTGGGGTTGCGGCGCTCATCTCGCTTTATTGGCCGAGGGAGCCAGCGTACAGCTTCTGGGTCATGTGGCCAGCATGACTAAGCCGCTTCTGGCGAACCAGAGCAGCGCACGGATACGCCGTTTACCTTCTCACCAGAGCGCTACCTATTTATCTACTTGCACTTTGATGTGCTTTTGAACTGCTAGGTGGGCAGGAGCAGGGACCGAGTAACGGGAGCTCACCCCGTTGTGGGGATTCGAACCGCCGACCTTCTGATCGGCAAGTCCTAGGCTCTGTGGTTTAACCCACAGCGCCACCCGTGTCCCAAAGAAAGCCAGACAGCGCCCGCGGAGTATCGAACTGCCATTAAGCAATTGGTGAATCTGCAAAGATTTTCCGAAGTAACCGCTAGGCTAAGCTGGCCTTTAATGGTGTAGCATGCTGTAAAGTTCATGCTTATCTTCCAGAGAGTTTCCCACTCACTCATCAAGAGGGTGTGTCCACTGTCCTGAAAGTATTAAGGAGGCATGTGCTGCAAGGTGGGGGTCGTTGGCTAGCAAGGAGCCAGCTTCCTGGGCAGGGACCTAATTTGTCCTGTTCTGCCAGAGATTTAGTGGGGAAAGCTGGCCCTCCTGTATGAGGGTGAACATCTGGGCACCAATTGGATCTTGAGTTTTAGAGGCATTAGGCATAAATCCGTGTGTAGCCTGGGTACTGTTGTGTGGTTTCAGCTGTCTGTCAGTGACATAAGGTTCCTTGAAGGTTATTAGCATGGGAGTGGCAGGGTTGTCAGACTCCTTCTCCTTGTCACTGTCGCTTAGGGAGAAATCAGACGGATGCACACGTAGCCTTCTTCATGACGAGGAGGTGTTAGGCGTACAGTGGTGCCTCGCAAGACGAAAAGAATCCGTTCTGTGATTCTCTTCGTCTAGCGGTTTTTTCGTCTTGCGAAGCAAGCCCATTGACGGATTAGCGCTATTAGCGCTATTAGCGGCTTTTAGTGGCTTATTGGCTTATCGGATCAGCTGATAAGCGGCTTAGCGGCTTAGAAAAAGGGGGGAAAGGAAAAACCCCCCGCAGGAACTCGCAAGACATTTTCGTCTTGTGAAGCAAGCCCATAGGAGATTCGTTTTGCGAAGCACCTCCAAAATGGAAAACTATTTCGTCTAGCGAGTTTTCCGTCTTGCGAGGCATTCGTCTTGTGGGGCACCACTGTATTTGAATGTTGTATTTCTAGCTCCCATGTCCTTGCGTCTAGATTTGGGATTGCAGACTTTATGCCTACTGATCTTTTCTTAAGCTTTTGGAGTTCTAAACTCAGGGTTTTATCTGCCCGCTTCGTCACTTATGGACTCACTGTTAAAATCGTGTTTATGGAAGACACTCTTACTCGGCTATGAGTGATCGCAGAAGAAGAAGAAGAAGAAGAAGGAGGAGGAGGAGGAGGAGGAGGAGGAGAAGGAGAAGGAGGAGAAGGAGGAGGAGGAGGAGGAGGAGGAGGAGGAGGAGAAGGAGGAGAAGGAGAAGGAGAAGGAGAAGGAGAAGAAGAAGAAGAAGAAGAAGAAGAAGAAGGAAGAAGAAGAAGGAAGAAGAAGAAGGAAGAAGAAGAAGAAGAAGGAGAAGGAGAAGGAGGAGAAGGAGAAGGAGGAGGAGGAGGAGGAGGAGGAGAAGAAGAAGAAGAAGAAGAAGGAAGAAGAAGGAAGAAGAAGAAGAAGAAGAAGAAGAAGAAGAAGAAGAAGAAGAAGAAGAGCAGCTCCTCTAAAGAGATGGGGTAAATATAAAAAAATACACATGCTGAAGTAGAACCTTTCTGGTGTTGGTACAGAAATCTTTAATCTGTCTTTGCATTTAACATGGAAGGCTTATGCAGTAAAAGTGAGGGTAGTTATTATGTTCACAGGAGGCAGGGTTTCCCCTGTTGTGGTCCTGGGGGGAAATGACTCATTGGAAGGCATTTGCTCTCAACGCAAAAAAAGCAGGCTCAGAGAAGGGATATTCCTCAGGGCCTTTTCAGGGGAGGAAAGGCTTAAAATCACCTTCTCCACCCACTATAGTCATGATAACTATCATCCCTTCCTCAGCAGATGTTATTTACAGTTTAAAAAACCTTCCATGTTAAATGCCAAAATGCATTTAATGTCACGTTTGGATTGGCCCTTTGGTATTTGCTGTATAGCAGACAAGCAAAGTGTGCAGCTCACATTCTTTCCAACCGACGGGGTTCGTGCAAGAGAACTACCTAGTGGATTGGGCCCTGGATTCCTCAGCCTGGGCAAATCGAAGCAAACTTAGCAGGCTCTGCCTCTACGAAGCCGCACCTTTCTGCGGTGGAGAAAATAATGATTTGCCAGCTATTGCCTCAGCTTTCCTTGCTCTGCAAAGGCAAACAAGACTTGTCAGGCAATCCATCACCATTTTTCACTTGTCCACAGCTCAGTGACTGGCCTTCCTATTGCTCGTTCTTCAGGTCAATAAACATGTCCTTTTCTGTGCAATAAGCCAATAAATTTCAAGGGGGCGGAAGTCATATTTGGAGTGCCATAAACAATATGCGTGTTTGTCCAGTTATCTTGGGCAAACATTCCCATTCTGCCTGGTAAATCCAAGCTGGTGCTACTACCATAGATGGGTGTAGAAGTCATTTAGCAATGTAAGCTTTTGTGCTGGGCTGGACAACCGAGTTTGCATTAACAAACTCAGTGGTAGCTGTTTTCTCACCATGTATGCTGACTGACACAGACTAAGCCTCCTCTACTCAGTTCAAGGGAGCATCTAGGGTTTAGGCCAAATTTGCTCTCACTTTCCATGGGCTTAAACCAGCCATATCTTAAATGATTTTTGCAGCTAACATTCCCCCCCTCCAAATTCTCTTTTGCATATGTTGAGATCTCACATTCTTTAAATTGTATTCCATTAGCTATTTATTATACTCAATACTGAATTATATTTGATTTCAATATTTGGTTTCTGATACTGATTCTGATACAGGGACACGGGTGGTTCTGTGGGTTAAATCACAGAGCCTAGGGATTGCCAATCAGAAGGTTGGCGGTTCGAATCCCCGCAATGGGGTGAGCTCCCGTTGCTCGGTCCCTGCTCCTGCTAACCTAGCAGTTCGAAAGCATGCAAAAGTGCACGTAGATAAATGGGTGGGAAGGTAAACAGCGTTTCCGTGTGCTGCTCTGGTTCACCAGAAGTAGCTTGGTCATGCTGGCCACATGACCCAGAAGCTGTATGCTGGCTCCCTTGGCCAATAAAGCAAGATGAGTGTCGTAACCCCAGAGTCGTCCGCGCCTGGACCTAATAGTCAGGGGTTGCTTTACCTTACTGATTATTATTTTGCAGTATTTGATCACTGATATGCAGTTGTGTGTGAAGACCCCCAAATCCACCCCCAAATGAAGACAATAGACAAAGATTTTAGTTTAAGTTTTTTGGCATTAATTTAGACCACAACTTTATTGATTGCAGCATGTGAGTGGTTGCTTAGGCATTGCTTCCAGACTACCTGAGCCTGCACAGTAGCAGGAACAGGACTCACACTGGGCACCACCATATGTCAGTAAGGGAAAGCATCCTGGGGGAGTGAGAACTCCTTTGATCTCACAGCTCATCCCAGATATTCCTAGGGGCTCTGGTGTGGCCATAGCCCATTGACAGGGTTCAGACAAAAGCAAGGTGAGCCCCTGGATTCCTTTAACACAATTCCCTAGCAGCAGCAATGGAGGGGCAGGCACAGCCAACCACGTCCCCTCCACAAAACATTGAAACAAATGCCTAACCGCCAACCTTACAAAGTTGTGACGATTTGCTACACGGTAGGCAAAAACCAAGTGGCACCAGCCAATCAGCCAAATGGCAAAATTCCTATCAGGCCCCTGCTCCAAAACAGACGACCCCTAGACAGGCATAGCAAGGCCATAAGAGCAATCCTAAATATAGGGAGAGGAGGGCAGGTGACCTGCTGCACGTCGCAAGAAAGTGAAACTCTCCAGCAACGTGCAGCGGCTTAAGTAGCCCCTCAGCAGCCAATAGCCAACCCAACTGACCAAATTTCTGCCCCAGTAACAGAGGGGCAACCAATGGGGTGTTGTGGCCATCCAAATGGTCCCGCCTTACAAAAGGGAGGCAGTTTCTGGTGATCTCACCGTAAAATGTGCCCTCCATGGTGGCCGGTGGCCTTACCATATTGGCAGCTGATATACAGTGTTATTTTAGCTGAGCTGAAATTTACTGGGAGTTATTTTGATGTATTTATGAGATTTTTCTTTTCCTTACTTGCGTAGAAAAATGCCAGGTCACATAATCTCCTGTCAATATTCTCCAATGTGTTTTGTGATGCTCTCCCACTCCTAGACCCTGGCATGACAATAGGACTGGGGTATTGTGAAGGATTCAAGATGGTGGCCAGAGAAAAAATGGGAGGGAATTGCTGTGCTACCACCACTGCTAATGGTGAACATTGACTCCCAGGAAAAGAATGGAGAATTTCTTCTTTCCCTGAAAATACTTGGTGAAATATCCCCCTCCCTTAGTTTCTCTGCTCACTGGAGGGGTTTTTAATATTTTGGTTTTGCCCAAAGTTGTCGAGCTTTTGGGCAATATTGCTATTTTTTTTTAAAAAAAATTCTTTTTATTAAGTTTCATATACATAACCAAAGAGAAAAAAACACACCAAATCAACCATTACAAAAAATAGAAATAAATAAAGAAAATATAAGTAAAATATAAGTAGATAAATAAGTGAATAGGTTGCAAATGTCCAAGTATAACATAATAATCCTATCCGTTTCCATTCCAATTATTAGTCTTCACATTTGTTTCTTTATAACTTTAAAAACTTAGATCCCTCTTCTTACCCCTACCGACCTCTATCCCTCCCGCTTTCAGGCTTCTTAATATCCATAATTAATTTCTCCTGCAGCTTATACTTGTTACTGATTTACACATGGTAAGATTTATATCAAACCTGCTATAGTCTTTAAGTTTCTGTGGTTCCCTTCAATGTAAGTCATAAATTTATTCCAGTCGTTCATAAACTTCGCATTCTTTTGGTTTCTAATTTTTTGTGTCATTTTTGCTAAATTAACAAATTCAAATAATTTTGTTTGCCATTCTCTAATTGATGGGGTATTTTGATTCTTCCAGTTTTGGGCAATTAACAATCTGGCAGCGGCCATGGCATACTGAAATAGTACTTTATCCTCTTTTTTGATTTCATCCCCGACTATTCCTAGTAGGAATGCTTCCGGTCTTTTAGGGAATGTATAGGGAATGTATATTGCTATTTTTATGGAAAATCGGCAAAAACAGTACTGCCTACATGGGCTGCCATACATTTGCCAATTCCCACCCGGACACTGCTGTTGAATGCAATATTCTGAATATGTCTGAGGAATTCTGGATGTATGCCAACCCTGTGGGAGTTTTCAAACAAAGAACGCCATATTTACATCTGCTAAGGAATGTCAGTGGGTCTGCCACACAATCCATAAATGGCACATACACATGGGGTAGCATTGGATCTCACCATCACTGATAGTGAGCTCAAAATCCTGTGCTGGTGACAAAGCTCAGTAGTGATGTCCAAGCTGCCTTTCAGCTCTTCTTGAGCATTGGAAATGTGGAGAACAGAGTTTAAAGGATGGGAAAATGAGGAACAGAGAGAATCGGTAAAGACAGTGCCCTGCTGTCTATTAGAGAGCCAGTGTGGTGTAGTGGTTAAGAGCGGTAGTCTCATAATCTGGGGAACCGGGTTCGCGTCTCCGCTCCTCCACATGCAGCTGCTGGGTGACCTTGGGCCAGTCACACTTCTTTGAAGTCTCTCAGCCCCACTCACCTCACAGAGTGTTTGTTGTGGGGGAGGAAGGGAAAGGAGAATGTTAGCCGCTTTGAGACTCCTGAAGGGGAGTGAAAGGCGGGATATCAAATCCAAACTCCTCTTCTTCTTCTTCTTCTTCTTCTTCTTCTTCTTCTTCTTCTTCTTCTTCTTCCTGTGCCAGGCAGCCAGGGTGAAGGAGCTGCGACTCGATGCATCTCTACACGTCTCATCAAGGAATCATCAGCTTCTCCCTGAGGAGGCAGCAGTAGAACACCATGTTGTAGTGCCTCTAATATATAGAATCACACCCCAGTCAATAAGCAAAGCCAGGGTTTAATTTTGGGTGGTGCACTACATGAAAAGAGTCAATTAGGCAAAAGTTGTATAGCACTACTGAGTGACTGGAGGGGATGTGACTCACCAAATACAAAGTCTATCTTCAGGTGGTGGGAAAAACAGAAAAGTGAACTTCGAAAGCACGATCAGAGGAGCTTGCCTTGATGTTTACCAATGCTGTTCTGGAACAGCCAGGGAATTCTAGAGAAAGAACCTTCTTGCAGTGTGAATTCTCACTTACATTTACTGGTATATGTTTTTTCCTGATGGGTTTGCAAGAAAACACCAACTAAAGAAGAGTCACCAGCCAACACCCTTTAACACTCAATTGTTTGAAATTCCAAAAGTCCAAATCATAACCTACAAATATTCATTTTCTTCTGTGATTTGGACAGTAAGTTTCCGCCAACAAGACTCTTGAACTAAGATCATATTTGAGTTTCCTTCCTTTTATTTTCTTTGGTCAAGATTCATCATTCACTGCTCTAAGCTCTTTTTCCTCCCCCAAATACTACACTCAAATGAAATGCAAGAATGCATTAAAGAGCCACATAACTTAAGTCCCCCAAAGTAAAAAATGCCACCAAGCCTAAGGCACTCAAATTTCAAATTAAACATTTAATGTGAAAAGGCACATTTTAATTTTGCTTCAGAATTTCTCATTTGATAATTTGAATGGCAACACTGGAAAATCACCTTACCTTCAGACAACAGACTTTAAAGAGAGGCCCTAGTATGGCATTACTTAACTAGAATGTATTAGCTAATTAAATTCCATGCAGTATGGAATTAAGTGAGATTTCTCACTACAGAAAGCATTTGCCTCTTTTTAAGTGTTAAATTGGCATAGCCAGTAAATATCATTGCCGTTAATTGACGCTGTGAATGCGTCACTCTTCACAGAAATATGAGTTAGTGCGAGTGCTTGCATTTCATGGTTTTTGAGCCCCACCTTGCACAAATGTTTTTCTTTGTATTCAGATAAATGGATTTCCCTCAGGGTGACCCAATGAAATCCATCACCAGTAGGTCTTTGATGGCATCTTTTAGGCTGGCAATTTTGTTGTGGCAAAGACTTTCATCCCTGGGGGAAATTACTCTCTATCAATTTTCTCACCCCATTCTCAATTTTATAGATCTCATTCATGTACCCTCTTCAGTAAACAGATAATTGAAGGGAGTTTTGTCATTGTCATCAGTGGGGTGTGGGTTGCATCCAAAAAACGAATGGCTGCTATAATGTATTTTTACCCCCAGCTACTAAAATGGGAAGCATTTGGTTTATCTAAAGCCAGCGCTAAATGGGAGATGTTGCATTAAACTAGCAAATAATTCTGGCTAATTAGCCGGCCTCATAATTCCTGGTGGCTTAATATCATGTAAGTATTGTTCCACTGGGCTGTGACTGAAAATTGGCAAGACCTGACTGAGCTGATTAGTACAGGGAGGGTTTATTGGAATTTTAATTAAGTTTCGGAAAATATGTTTCAGTAATTTGAAGTCGCCCAAGGGCTAGTAGAAAAGCCTTTTAAAAACATGATTTCGCCTGGATTGCCTTCTTCATCGATGTTTTCTATAACACTGGTTTTGCCCATGCAACATGCATTATTTAGATTATCCTGCTTTAAGAAATGAAAGTATATTCTGCTGTATCAGAAGACAATATTCTTTTCCTCTTGCACTTCATGGCATGGTTCACATATGATATATGTCGCTTTATTTCTCTCAACACCTGGTTGCTCTACACTCAGTGTTCCCAGGGACTTTATTGCACTTGAGGCAATAATGAAAATTCTGTTTGTGATGTTATATTGGCAATGCCTCATGCATACATGCAAATAATCATTTGGCTAAAAAGACCCACCACACCCCCCCTCTCTCAAGGTTTTGGGGATGCATTGCTACAGATGCACAGCTGAAGAAGAAGAAGAAGAAGAAGAAGAAGAGGAGGAGGAGGAGGAGTTTGGATTTGATATCCCGCTTTATCACTACCCGAAGGAGTCTCAAAGCGGCTAACATTCTCCTTTCCCTTCCTCCCCCACAACAAACACTCTGTGAGGTGAGTGGGGCTGAGAGACTTCAGAGAAGTGTGACTAGCCCAAGGTCACCCAGCAGCTGCAGGTGGAGGAGCGAGGAAGCGAACCCGGTTCACCAGATTACGAATCTACTGCTCTTAACCACTACACCACACTGACTCTCTGTAGTTTTCCTTCCTAGGTATATCTGAATTTCAGGGGGGACATTCTCTGTGACCGCTTCCAAGTTGTGGAACTCTCTTCCCAAAGAGGTGTATCTGGCAGGATCATTGCACACTTTTCATCATATGCTGAAAATGTATCTCTGTATACTGCCTGTAACACCAGTTCGTTTCCGAGCTCCCAGTACGTTTCTGAGCACAATTCAAAGTGTTGGTGCTGACCTTTAAAGCTCTAAACGGCCTCGGTCCTGTATACCTGAATGAGCATCTCCACCCCCATTGTTCAGCCAGGACACTGAGGTCCAGCTCCAAGGTCCTTCTGGTGGTTCCCTCCCTGCGAGATGTGAAGTTACAGGGAAACAGGCAGAGAGCCTTCTCGGTAGTGGCACCCACCCTGTGGAACGCGCTCCCATCAGATGTCAAGGAAATAAACAAGTATCTGACTTTAAGAAGACATCTGAAGGCAGCCCTGTTTAGGGAAGTTTTTAATGTTTGATGTTTTAGTATGTTTTTTTAATATTCTGCTGGGAGCCGTCTAGATTGGCTGGGGAAACCCAGCCAGATGGGCGGGGTATATTATTATTATTATTATTATTATTATTATTATTATTAACAACAACAACAACAACAACAATAATAGAACCCATTCTGCCCATTCTGTTCTGTTGACTGGACTTTGTTTTAACCGGTTTTAACATTGTATTTTTAAATTGTTGCAACTTGCCCTGGAATCCTATGGTGAACGGTGGGTAGGAAATCCAAAATATCTTGAGGAAAGGTCTGTGGCCAAAAAAAAGTACATCTTGGCTAATGTTAAACAGTATTGATTAGTATTCCGATCACTTGGAATTCAACAAAGTGATCTAGGAAAAATGAAAGACTACTTTTCAAAATGCATTTAAAAGTCTGACTGCAAATAAAAACACATCTCAACTACTCCCCATGTGTCTAACAGCCAAACAAAGGCAATGAGGTGTTGGAGGTACTAAACTGTGAAGTCAGGAAAGTTGGCAACTTGCTTATAAGCAAAGAGGGTGTGTGCAGAGACAACCATTCTGTATTCTTCCTGTCTTGTCCATTAGAGTATCAGCTTGAAGTATTTACTTGACGCTGGATTGCTTTCTCATCTCAAGGTTGTCATGTTTCACCCCTTGATTTCTTGCCCTTTAAGCCTGAATAATGTGACTAACTCTCTGCTCCTGTATGCTATCAACTCGCCTCAGAGGTTTGCTCTGAGATCTATCCATCTTAATCATGGGAGTTGAGTAGTGCTGCCTGCCAGCAACTGGCGTAACACACCCTGGCATAGCGACTTTATGTTGTTTAAGCAATATGCAAAACTACATTGGAGCAACACAGTAATATGCCCGAAGAGTCCACATGCAGAATAGACTCTCCCTCACGTGAACAAACCTTGATGTATAAATGCGTACCAGCATTCCTTGACACAGTCTATGAGTACAGTGGTGCCTCGCAAGACGAAAGGAATCCGTTCTGTGATTCTCCGCCCATTGACGGATTAGCGGATTAGCGCTATTAGCGGCTTTTAGCAGCTTTTAGCGGCTTATCTGCTGATCGGATCAGCTGATAAGCGGCTTAGCGGCTTAGAAAAAGGGGGGGAGGGGAAAAAACCAGGAGGAACTTGCAAGACATTGTCGTCTTGTGAAGCAAGCCCATAGGAAATTCGTTTTGCGAAGCACCTCCAAAACGGAAAACTCTTTCGTCTAGCGAGTTTTCCGTCTTGCGAGGCATTCGTCTTGCGGGGCACCACTGTATATTATGGGGGAATCCCAGAAGCATTGGCAAGGGAAGAACAGGGGTGGCCCAATTCATTTTGGCACTTGAGGCACAAAATGGTACATTGGGAACAAAACCAACACAACTGTAAAAAAATAATTAAAATGGTAGACACCCTAATAGTAAAATTATCATCATAATAACAACAGTCTACTTCCCCACACTTTCACAGACCATTCAGTGGTCTGTATTTGCCTGAGCTTGAGTCTGTACTATGAATTTTGAGCCCCTGTGTTCTGATTTGATACATGATATCCAATCACAGAACATTTCAGGATTTGGGCTTTTGCCATTGGCCCTTAAACTCTTGAGTCGTGATTCGCAGCTTGTTAGTTTAGACAGCCAATCATGTTGGGAGTGGGAGTGGCCCAGACTTTCTGAAATGTATATAAGCAGTTCCTTTGCCCCTGTTGTCCAGCTCTGTTAGTTGAATAAAGGTTCTTGCTGTTATCACTGTGTCTTAGAATCATAGAATCATAGAATCATAGAGTTGGAAGAGACCACAAGGGCCATCGAGTCCAACCCCCTGCCAAGCAGGAAACACCATCAGAGCACTCCTGACATATGGTTGTCAAGCCTCTGCTTAAAGACCTCCAAAGTAGGAGACTCCACCACACTCCTTGGCAACAAATTCCACTGTCAAACAGCTCTTACTGTCAGGAAGTTCTTCCTAATGTTTAGGTGGAATCTTCTTTCTTGTAGTTTGGATCCATTGCTCCGTGTCCGCTTCTCTGGAGCAGCAGAAAACAACCTTTCTCCCTCCTCTATGTGACATCCTTTTATATATTTGAACATGGCTATCATATCACCCCTTAACCTCCTCTTCTCCAGGCTAAACATGCCCAGCTCCCTTAGCCGTTCCTCATAAGGCATCGTTTCCAGGCTTTTGACCATTTTGGTTGCCCTCCTCTGGACACGTTCCAGTTTGTCAGTGTCCTTCTTGAATTGTGGTGCCCAGGTTAGCATGCCAGAGTCTCGTTCGTTATCGGAATTAACCAGACAAATCGCTCCACCAACTAAGAATGGCCATGCACCACCACCCACAGAATCGAGAAAGAGCTATCAATCTGTCAATCCTTTCCGTGTCCGGGCCGGGTGAGCTTTCCCATGTTGGGAAACCCACCTACATTTCAGTTCAATCTGGAACAACCTGAATTGGTGTCCAAATGGTTCCTTTGGCTGAGATAATATCAGTGGAATCCAGTGAGATAAAGTGGTTTTTAAAACATGGGCTTGAAGTAACAAATCATTTAGCCCTTAGAGGTCAAGACTAGGGCATTTTCCCCCCCATCAGAAGTCTACTTGGACGCATTCTTCCTCACCATATGGACAAACTGAAAGGGAAAAATCTGTATTACGCAGAGCGTTCTGTTTCAGTCAAAAGAAAACGAAATCTTACAAATGACAAGGCTGGTAGGCTGCACAAAGCAATTTAACTGCCTTTCCCAAGCAAACACAATAGATTTAGAAGGGAGAAAAATCCTAAAATGCCGAGGGGGACAGGGATGGGCGGTGGGCAGGGAGAATGGGGGCAAAAACTTCAGTGTAATTAAAGTTTTTACATAAGAAACTCGTTATGCTTCCCTCACTCTATTTTTAAGCATCCCCCCCCCCTCATGCATTCTTTTATTTTCAGTGTATATTCTCTGGGTTTCTCTCTCTCTCCAGAAAATGAAGAATAATTGTCAGCTGTGAACACTCAATGAAGACAATTTTGGATGTTTTATATAACCATGTTAAGAGCAGAACTGAAGTCATTTCATGCTACACTCTGATGCAGGGAGTCAATTCTATTTTCTTAAGGACAAAACATATTTGTATGAAAAACAGAATATAATCTATTGATTTGACCGGGGGGGGGGGGGAGAGAGAGGTGCAATCCCACCATCCTAAAAGGAGAATAGGGTTTAAGATAAACCAGGAAGATGAAGCATATCTGCATCTGTATTGATATGGTCCTTTAAGTCAGTGCTTTGGGCAAAATATCACATTAGTCCTAAATGCTCCAATATTTTCATATTTCATCTTTAGTTGGGGTGGGGAAAACCCAATGTCTTGCTCACCAAACATCCCCATTAACATTATGAGAAGTTCAGATTGTGCAAGACAAGAAAAGGGCATTTGCTGCAACATGGAGATGATAGAGCCTCATTTAGTTAATTAACTTGGGCACTCGTTACATAGAAAAGCCCCCCAAAATACTTTAGGCATTCAATCCCATGGCAGATAAAAGTGACAGATTTATTCCAGGAAGAGTCCAGGCCTGCATTAATGAAGACATTATTGCTTGATAACATACAGCCATTAAAGTGTCTGGGTGCTAATTGCCTTTGTCATTAGGAAACCATGCTCTGCAGTTACAAGGCTTGAGCATGAAGCTGTCGGCAGCAATCAAGTGTCTCATCCTCTTCAGATGTGAGTGTACAACTGCGGACGAGAAGCACCAAGGGTCTGACTCTAAACAAGGCAGCTATGCTTATGATGGAAAGGTTACAAGGAGGATGGGTTGAGTGAATTTATGGAGAGAAGAAGAAGAGGAGGAGGAGGAGGAGGTGTTTGGATTTGATATCCTGCTTTATCACTACCCGAAGGAGTCTCAAAGCGGCCAACAATCTCCTTTCCCTTCCTCCCCACAACAAACACTCTGTGAGGTGAGTGGGGCTGAGAGACTTCAAAGAAGTGTGACTAGCCCAAGGTCACCCAGCAGCTGCACGTGGAGGAGTAGAGACGCAAACCCAGTTCACCAAATTACAAGTCTACAGCTTTTAACTACTACACCACACTGGCTCTCACCTTGAGATTCATCACGCATACCCTCCAAGTGTCCCGGATTTTCAGGGACAGTCACAGAATCACAAAGCCACCCCAGATCGTGATTTGATCCTGGAATGTCCCTGTTTCCTCCACCGGTGCTGCTGCTGAACTCAGGGAGGAGAATGAGCCTGTGCTTGTCTTGAGTGACGGTGGCTGTGATGGTGGCTGTAGCTGTGAGGAAACACTCAATTGCATCTCCATGGCTGCTGTTGCCAACTTCCTCCCGTGAACCAAAAACAAACCCCTGTGTTGCAATAAGAACCAATCACAACAATACAAACACAACACATAGGCTAATGCTTAGTAGAGAATATATAATAGAATAATGATGCCATTCGAATTGTAGGAATAAGCCTGTCAGGGAACTGCCATCAGAGGCAAGAGGAGAGGTAAGACTCTCCAATGATGCAGGGGAGGGAACTAGCAAGGAGAGAGAGAGAGCTTCCGCTGGGGAAGGAAATCCAGGGGACACCAGGGAGAAAGGGGAGGCTGAGAGTACTGCGGAGGGGAGGCTCCGAGACTCTTCCAGTGAAATCAGTGGAGAGAGCACAGGACCTCCGCTTGGCACGCCCACGCTGCGCAGAAGGCTTCCGCACAGAGAATCTAGGAGGAGACTTGGCGTCAAAGAATTTCTATGTTGGAGGAAGTTTAGGAGACGCCCACTCACGGATTCTGCCAGTGACTAAGACAGTCGCGTTGTAAGGGCTGTCAAACCAGGGAAAGGTTTAGCTATACGACCAGCTTGGAGCAGTTTGCAGTTTACGCACAAGCAACCCCAATTCCCATTACAAAGCCAAACAAAGTTCATATGTACGACATAACAGGGTGATAGCAAGGACCGTCAAGCCGTGTGTTCAAAACAGATGTCTAAGGACAGTCTCACAATAGTCTTTCAAACGTTTCAATGGAAGACATCTCAAAAGGACAGTGTCTCCGGAATGGTACTACTGTAAATAAGATTCACACTAAGGATCAGTGCTCTATCTAGTATCGGTCCTGTCTTCCCAAGTGACGTGTAAAAATTTTCAGAGACACCGTTGAGGGAATCTTTTGAGGAATTGGAGATGGCGTTTATAAGTGGTCTATGTTTCAGAAGAATACAGTAAGGTTGGCAGTACAATAGCTTTGTAAACAAGCATTTTGTTTTCCCTGTGAATGGCCTGGTCCTCAAATACTCTGCACTTCAGTTGGGAGAAAGCTGCACTCGCAGAGCTCCGGCAATGCTGAATTTCGGCACCGGTGTTGGCCCTTGTGGAAATATAACTGCCCAGGTAGGAGAGGTGATTGACATTTTCCAACGTTACATCATTGTTTATTAAATGGATTATTAAAAGATGTCAGGGTGGTGTACAACATTACAACACATTACAAAATATCAATGATAAAAACAGACATAGTAAAAAGCATACATTGGGAGTCTGTCCATCCACACTTCAGAGAACAGACCACTTTCTCCCTCTTTTGATAGGCTAGTATGATGGTACAGAGACCAAGGTGTCAGGTTCCTGCTACCAGCACATTGAGATTTGTGCCTTTGACCCTTACATTGAGGTCCAGCAACACACACACACACACACACACACACACACACACACACACACACACACGTAATTCCTCAGTTAGGGTTACAGTAACACACACAAACAAACATAATTCCTCAGTTAGGGTTACACACACCCTGCGAAAAAGCAGAAGTCCTTTCTTCTTGGCTCCTTTTCCCCATGGTGCTTTTTGGGTTTCCAGTGCATTTCCAAGCCCATTGCCCTTGCTGTAATTCTTGTCATCTCTCTCTTTACCCCTCTGTGCCATAATGTAAGCACACTACAAATGAAACACATCATATACAATTTTTAACAGGATGCATGTTCCTGCTTTACTTGAGCCATTAGGAGAGTTGAGCAACGTTCTAGCAGACTCTCCACATTTATATTCTTGGTAGGCATGCTTGAAAATGTATTCCGTGCTTGGCATGAGAAAAGCAACCCTGTTTCCCCTAGTGGAAATTGGTTTCTGCGGATCTCGACACACTAAGATGGAAGGATATTGATAGTGCAATACAAGGGGACCAGAAATGGATCTCACTGCACTGTAGCTGGATTGTCGATTTTAATCTCTGGAACGCTCCATCTTTCTCCCTTTATGAACACCAGTGAATTAATCATCTGCATTTTTCCTTTCTCTCTTACACACGTTCCTGCATTTTACTACTTTTAACATTTCAAACATGAATTTCATTAGTGAGCTCTCTAGATTTTAAAGAACAAATGGATCATCTGTAATTCCACCCGGGGCAAAATTTCATTAGAGCGCAAGGAAATGATTTAGCCCAAAGCTGGTCACTTTTGAATCTCATTGATTTCACCAGGAGTGGTTTAAGCATGTGATTAAGCATAGAGTGGGATCAGTCTGAAAGCATCACCCCATGAGGTCATGAGGCATGCTCTGAAAAATCTGTTCTACAGTTTTTCAGTGTGTTTCAAGGGAGTGGGGAGAGGTACCTGTTGGCTAGCAGTTGTGACATCATCAACACACCACCTTCCCAGTCACCACGTCAATGTAACCATTTAAAAAATAACCTTGCCATTAGTTTTAATATGGTGAAGGTTAATATTTATAACTATAAGCATATACAGTGGTACAGTGGTACCTCGCAAGACGAATGCCTCGGAAGACGAAAAACTCGCAAGACGAAAGAGTTTTTCGTTTTTTGAGTTGCTTCGCAAGACGAATTTCCCTATGGGCTTGCTTCGCAAGATGAAAACATCTTGCAAGTTTGTTTCCTTTTTCTTAAAACCACTAGAAGAGGTGCAGTTGCGACTTGACCGTGCTTCGCAAGACGAAAAATTCGCAAGATGGAAAAACTCGCAGAACGAATTAATTTCGTCTTGCGAGGCACCACTGTACCTCGGGTTAAGAACTTAATTCGTTCTGGAGGTCTGTTCTTAACCTGAAACTGTTCTTAACCTGAAGTACCACTTTAGCTAATGGGGCCTCCTGCTGCTGCTGCACTGCCATCGTGCGATTTCTGTTCTCACCCTGAAGCAAAGTTCTTAACCTGAGGTACTATTTCTGCGTTAGCGGAGTCTGTAACCTGAGGCGTCTGTAACACGAGGTACCACTGCATATGCTGGTTTAATCTCTTGTTTAGAAACAGCGCACCTGAAGCATGAGAGAAAGAGCTGAAATGATGATATGTATAAAACAAGCTCAGCAAGAACCAAGAGTCCTAGTGGAAATGAAGGTTCCCTCAAGTTTCATTACAAAAGCTTTGTGAAACCTGAGGTGCTGAAACAAAGCAATGTCCCTTGGGGAAAAAATCTCTCACCTTTTCAGCAAGCTCTGCAAATTCTCAGTTGCTTGATCAAAAATGATTTATTTGCAACCATTATTTAGCTAATCAAAATAAACTTATTTATTTATTTGTATGTATGTATGCCACCCCATAGGATAACATTACAATAAATAGGCATAACACCATTAGAGGGTGGAGAATGTAAGATCTGTATTGCTAGCATAAATCAGAAACCAGACTCTAATTGGTTTTCAAATTCATCAAGAGAATCAATACTTATTAGGAGATTAGCAGCACAGAGCAAAGGAAACTAAAATGTAGCAATTTTCTGTCTTATACCTTATGGTTATATCATATTTTTAGCAAGGTTATCTGAATGAATGCAAATATCTACTACACATTTATTTTTAGCACGGGTGAAGAAGCACAGGCAGAGAGCAAAAAGACAGGGAGGATACTCTGCCGCTAATCAGAGAGTCAGAAAGTTGGAAGCAAGGATGGGAAAATCTGTCGTTGTTGCTTTCTCTCAGTTTCTCATTTCTCCAGTCTTTCAGCTAGTTCTCCACATTTCCATACCAGCTTGCTTTTTTTTTTTTAAGTCCTCATGAAAATTCATCCGTACTTTAGGTGAATTTGCGTGCTGAGGTCCCCCAAAACACCCCTACCCCAATAACTCACACATCACACATAATTTTTCTTTAAGGTTTTTGGCATAATTTTGGCCACAACTTTATTAAACATACAAGATGCGAGTGGTTGCTTAGGCATTGGTTATGACTATCTGCCCCCCCACCCCGCCTTGGGGGACAGCACTGACTCCCGGATTCCAGCGAAAGCCAGTGTGGGGAAACAAGATCAGGGATAACTGGAGCTGCGCCACAGACCCTCAGCTTCTCCCCGCATGCTCCCAGGGGCTTACGCGGCTCAAACCCAATTCCAGGGGTTTGGATGAAAGGATGGTAAGCCCCTGAATTCCTTTAATGGAATTCCCTTGCAGCAGCAGCATTGGAGGGGCAGGCCCAGCCAATCCATACCCCTCCTCCAACCAATTTTAACCAATGCCTAACTGCCAACCTTACAAGTTGTGACGATTTGCTACACAGTAGGCAAAAAACCAAATGGCACCAGCCAATCAGCCAAATGGACAAAATTCCTACCAGGCCCTTGCCCCAAGAGCAGATGACCCCATGACAGGCATAGCAAGGTCAAAGCACAAGCCCAAACAAGGGAGGGCGGGCAGGTGATCCGGTGCCCACAGCGAAAGAGAAAGCAGATTGCTGTGAGCACTGTTTAAATAATCTCTGTTCCCACCCCCAAATTGGCAACATCAATTTTACCCCAGCAACACCAACAACCAATCCTTGCCAGGCCCCTCTATCCTATCCTGCCTGGCAACTACGGGGTGTCTTGCTTGGCCCCATCCGCAACACACGCTCTCTTTTAATGAGAACACGCTTTCTCATGACATACACACTTTGGTATGGAATTTTGCCCACACCAGCTTTTTTTGTATGTCATTTTTACTAATATGATGCAATACTTTGCACACTTGATCTAGTAATGTACATGTTACTTGGCAGGAGAACTGCTGCCGCTTTGCCGGTGAGTCTTGGGGAGGACTGCTCCCCCTGCAAGCCCATTTTCCACCTTGGGCCTGGGGGCAGGCCCCATACTCCACCTCAGCATATAAGGCTCCAAGGAGGCCTCGGGACATCGCTGCTGCCGCTTTGCCGGTGAGTCTTGGGGAGGACCGCCCCCCCTGCAAGCCCATTCTCCACCTGGGCCTGGGGGCGGGCCCCTTACTCCACCTCAGCACACAAGGCGCCAAGGAGGCCTCGGGACATCGCTGCTGTTTTTCTGCCAGTGAGTCTTGGGGAGGACCGCTCCCCCTGAAAGCCCACTCTCCACCTTGGGCCTGGGGGTGGCCCCCATACTCACCACCGCCACAACTCTAAGGACACTGCTGCTGCGGCAGCAAATGTTTAAACGTTTTATATTTTTTAAAGTGTTTTAAAAGTGTTTTTACTTATTACTTTGTTGTATCACCAGAAACGGTGGTTTTTTATCCATGTATTTTTATTTTGTTTTGTTTTATTTTGGGTTGGGATGGTTGTTGAGTGGGGTGGGGATTGGTTTTGTTTTGGGGTAATTGTTTCTTTGTTTGTTTGTTTGCTTTTATATTTTGTAAATGGAGGCGAGTATGAGGCCTGGGATTCCTACTGTGGAGGGGCGAGGGAGGTATGGCGGTGGGGGCAGATGTCATAGGCGAAGGGGATCGAGATACGGATATGCTCGTACCCCTTCCAATCTGCGCCCCATCCCGAGAGACGAGGGTAGGGTGAGCAAGGATTACTCACCTCCGTCACTGGTGTTGTGCAATGCCAGGTCTATAGGCAACAAAACCGCCACCCTGCGAGATTTCATCATCTCGCAGGGGGTCGACCTGGCTTGTGTGACGGAGACCTGGGTGCGCGAAGGGGATACTGTTACCTTACGAGAGATGGCGCCCCCGGGTTTTTCCGTCCTCCACCAGTCACGGACTGTGGGCCGGGGGGGAGGGGTGGCACTATTAATCCGGGAAGATTGTTCTTTCAGGGCTCTACCACCGCCATCGATCCCCGGCATTGAATGTGTTGGCCTAGTGTGGGGCTCCGAGGTGAGCTTGGCTGTCTGGCTGGTGTACCGGCCACCTAGCGCACCAGCAGCCACCCTGTCAGGCCTGCTGGAGGCGGTGGCCGGCTGGGCCTTGGAGTTCCCTAACCTATTGGTATTGGGGGACTTCAACATCCATGCCGATGCCACTCCCTCCTCACAGGCTCTGGACCTGGTGTCTTCCATGGCGACAGTAGGGCTCTCCCAGTTTGTTTCGGGCGCCACACATCAAGCAGGCCACACGCTGGATCTGATCTTTGGCGTCGGTATAGATGTGATCATGTTTCCTTCGATGAAGGTGCCATGGTCTGATCACTACGCTCTGAAAGCCAGGATTGACGTTCCACCCCCACCCTGCTTAGGTGGTGAGCCGATTTGGGCTCGCCCGCGGAGGCTGATGGACCCTGATAGATTCCGTCAAGCCTTGCGAGACCTTTCTCCCCCTGGCGACTCATTGACTGAGCTTGTTGAGGGCTGGAATACCCAGCTCCTGGCAGCCATCAATGAGATCGCACCTAAGCGCCCTCTGCGACCCCGCAGAAACCGGGCTCCCTGGTTTACTGAGGAGCTCCGGAAAATGAAGCGGGACCTCAGACGGCTAGAGCGAGTATGGCGGGGTGCCCGTGACGGAGCCTCAAGAACATCTTATAGGGTTTTTATGAAAACCTACGAGATGGCGGTGAAGGCCGCTAAGAAGTCCTACTTCTCGGCCTCCATTGCATCCGCTAGCTCTCGCCCGGCACAATTATTTAGTATAATTCGGTCTTTAACGTCCCTCGAAGGACAGCCAAATTTAAATAACAATTCGACACACAGCTGTGAGGCATTTGCGAGCTTTTTTGCGGAGAAGGTCCTGTCGCTCCGCCATGACCTCCCTGCCAATTTGGATACAATAAAGGAACTGGAGGCCCCTCGACTGTCCTCGGGTCCAGTATTGGACCACTTTGACCGGATATCCCCAGCCGATGTGGACAGACTCCTCCGAGCTGGAAAGCCCACCACTTGTCCTCTCGACCCGTACCCGTCTTGGCTGATTAGAGCGTGTCCAGACGAGGTGCGGGCCCCCCTGGGGGATATCATCAATTTGTCCCTTGGCACCGGGACATTCCCAGGGGAACTGAAGGAGGCAGTGGTGCGTCCGCTCTTAAAGAAAACATCATTAGATCCCTTAGATCTATCCAATTACCGCCCAGTTTCGAATCTTCCATTCCTGGGTAAGGTGATTGAGAGAGCGGTTGCTGAACAGCTTGGTAGGTTTCTGGATGAAACATCTGCTCTGGATCCATTCCAGTCCGGCTTCCGCGCTGGTCATGGGACCGAGACGGCTCTGGTCGCCCTAACAGATGATCTTCGTAGACAGCTGGATCGAGGCGGGTCGGGGCTGCTGATTCTTCTAGATCTGTCAGCAGCTTTCGTCATGGTTGATCACGAACTTCTTGACCACCGCCTCGCCGACGTGGGGATCCAGGGCACAGTCCTTCAATGGCTGCGCTCGTTTCTCTCTGGTCGGGGACAGAGGGTGGCGCTTGGGGGGGAACTGTCATCCCGCCACTCCTTGATGTGTGGAGTGCCTCAGGGTGCGATTCTCTCCCCGATGCTTTTTAACATCTTTATGCGCCCCCTCGCCCAGCTTGTCCGGAGTTTTGGGCTGGGCTGCCATCAGTATGCTGATGACACCCAACTCTATCTGTTGATGGATGGCCATCCTGACTCGGCCCCAGACACACTGATCAGATGCTTGGAAGCTGTGGCTGGATGGTTACGTGGGAGCCGGTTGAAGTTAAATCCTTCGAAGACAGAGGTCCTCTGGCTGGGACGGGATGATATGGGATTGAGGGGGCAACTCCCATCTCTTGCGGGGGTGCAATTAGTGCCAGCACCGTCCGTTAAGAGTTTGGGTGTAATCTTCGATACCTCCCTCTCCATGGAGGCGCAGATTGCAGCTATAACAAAGGCGGCATTTTTTCATCTCCGCCAAGCTAAGCAGTTGGCTCCTTACCTCTCTCGCCCTGACCTAGCCACTGTGATCCACGCGACGGTCACCTCCAGACTGGATTATTGTAACTCGCTCTACGTGGGGCTGCCCTTGAGACTGACCCAGAAACTCCAGCGGGTGCAGAATGCCGCAGCGAGACTCCTTACGGGGTCTTCGCTGCGGGATCACATTCATCCGGTGCTATACCAGCTGCACTGGCTCCCGGTGGAGTACAGGATCAGGTTTAAGGTGCTGGTTTTAACCTTCAAAGCCCTACACGGCCTAGGACCCTCGTATCTACGGGACCGCCTCTCCTGGTATGCCCCACAGAGGAACTTACGGTCCTCAAATAAAAACATCTTGAAGGTCCCAGGCCACAGAGAGGTTAGGCTGGCCTCAACTAGAGCCAGGGCTTTTTCGGCTGCGGCTCCAACCTGGTGGAACGCTCTGTCACAAGAGACAAGGGCCCTGCAGGACTTGACATCTTTCCGCAGGGCCTGCAAGACAGAGCTGTTCCACCAGGCCTTTGGTTAGGGCACAGCCTGACTCCCTCCTTTGGCAATCTTTACAATACTTTAGTCTATGGTTGCCATCAATTTTGATTTTAATTAATTCTTATGATGTTTTATAATGGTGCACTATTTTAGTGTTGTTAGCCGCCCTGAGCCCGGCTTCGGCTGGGGAGGGCGGGATATAAATAAAATTTATTATTATTATTATTACAAAATGCAGCCTGAATTTTGAATGACGGTTGTGCTTTAGTTTAGAAGTGCAAGTGAGGTAATTAGTTGGAAGGGGCCTTCTAATTAATAAGTTCTCCCCTGGCTCAATGAAGGATCATTATTCCATATGACTGGTGCTCTGTTTGTGATGTTCAATCATGTTATTGGTATTTATTGTTTGTAAGCTACTTTGGGATTCATTTGAATGAAAAGTGGCATAGAAATATATCAAATCATATATGAAAAAACATTGTTCTGGAGTTAGTATATTGGTATGTAATGAATGATGCTTTACAGGGTTAAAGAAAAAGAAAAATGGTGTAAAAAAAATAAAAAGTACCAAGGTGGAAGTAATCTAATTAGACACAACAATACAGTAAGAGTAAATTTTCTGAGGTCTTAGAACAAAGGAAGGAACTCAATTTGTGTTTATGTACGTAATGATATGGTTTTTTTCTGTAGATGTGTGCTTTTTTGTTTTTGTTTTTGTTTAGTTTAGTTTTGTTTTCTTTGTTTTTTCCCCCCTTTTCCTTTTCTGTTTTTTTCCTCTATATGTTCCGGGGATTTTTGTTTGTATAGTATTATTTTGGATTCAATGTTTGTAATTTTTGTTATGATTCTGCATTGAAAATAAAAAAAATTTCTTAAAATAAATAAATAAATAAATAATAATAAAAAGAAATATATCAAATCAAACAGTGCAGGATACAACCATAGCATGCTGTCAGGGATGCAGGTGGTTGCTCACGAGTAAACAGCCAGGACTCTGACCTGCCTTTTACAGGTTTTATTAAGTGCACAACTATGTACAGTGCAGGAATCCAGAGTTCAAGTCTCTCTCAGTCACTTGCAGATTCCCGGAGTGGGTTCTTACTGTCCCCGCCCCCCAGCATAAGAACTTAGACACCCCAAGTCTCTGCCTCTTTTCTTTACGCTTGACCCCCTTGCAAAAACTAGGCGACGGAAGCTGCATGTCTCTTTCTGTATCAGCCTGGCTGAGAGCAGTGCTAGGGCTCACAGTAACCTCTTTATCCTTTACCATCCTTTAAGTTGGCTTAAATGAGAGCCAGAATACATTTAAAGATGCTTTACAAAATGTTACAGTGGTACCTCTGGTTAAGAACTTAATTTGTTCCGGAAGTACGTTCTTAACCTGAAACCGTCCTTAACCTGAGGCACCACTTTAGCCAATGGGGCCTCCCGCTGCTGCCGTGCTGCCGGAGCACGATTTCTGTTCTCATCCTGAAGCAAAGTTCTTAACCCAAGAAGAAGAGTTTGGATTTGATATCCCACTTTATCACTACTTGAAGGAGTCTCAAAGGGGCTAACAATCTCCTTTCCCTTCCTCCCCCACAACAAACACTCTGTGAGGTGAGTGGGGCTGAGAGACTTCACAGAAGTGTGACTGGCCCAAGGTCACCCAGCAGCTGCATGTGGAGGAGCGGAGACACGAACCCGGTTTCCCAGATTACGTGACTACCGCTCTTAACCACTACACCACACTGGCTCTCACCCAAGGTACTATTTCTGGGTTAGCAGAGTCTGTAACCTGAAGCGTCTGTAACCCAAGGTACCACTGTATTTAGTGTTTAATAACTCATTTGGAGAACTGCAGTATGCTATGCTTGGAACACTCAAACTTAACGTGGATCTTCTCACTTAAAATCCATTGAGAAGCTTCTGAGAAAAACTAACAGTGAACATGACTAAACTGCAAGAAAAGCTTTAACCAAGGAAGTACATTCATAGCATGACTTCATGGTATTTTCCATCATGAAGATTATATATTAAGGACAGATCAGGCTAAGTAATAGCTTGCTCTTAAAAGCTTTGTTAGGTTAGTGTATTGCGCTGTAATAATTATAGTTGTATTTCCCATACAAATATTCTAATCTAGTCCTGAAAAAGTAATGCACAATTCTAGCAAGATGGAATTAATTCCGTTTCTTGGAGGCAAAAAGCAAGTTAAAATAGCATTCTGTACAAAACTGAATCATTTCTTGCAACTCCATCTCTCTGAAATAGTATTGTAGGTATGCTATGCTCTTTAATATAAATTGTGGTAATAAGGTGCTCTCCATCTGTGCCAGGTAATAATCATTGCACCGTGTCATGCATAGTAATATGATTTATCTGAAAAGGA
The DNA here is from genome assembly GCF_965112155.1 of Podarcis liolepis. Taxonomy (NCBI): domain Eukaryota; kingdom Metazoa; phylum Chordata; class Lepidosauria; order Squamata; family Lacertidae; genus Podarcis; species Podarcis liolepis. The sequence continues at coordinate 50,892,128 of NC_139573.1, forward strand.
GCAGAATATGCTTCTCTGTAAATAGCTGATTTTACCTTGTATAGTCACTTAAAAGAAAGAAATATAGGTAGTACTACTGTTCTCTAGGTGGGGGCGGCATACCCTTTCCCACCATAGCTGAAGAGGGTCAACTGTCAGAGGCCTCTTTGTGGTGGGAGTGGAAAGCGCCAACATCACTGCTTCTCTGCCTTCAGAACTTGGTGGGGGCATGGGCTAAAAATGGAAATATCAGGGACATTTGGGCAGTGTCCTCCTCTTCCTCCTGAAACATTGCCCCAGTAGATCACAAAAATATACCAGCCGTAGAGCTGAGTTACTTAATCCACCCATTTCAGTCAATGGGAAGTGGATTGGGAAAAGAACAAGCACAGTAGGGGGAGAAAATCCACTCCCCTACCTTCTGCTCCAACCAGCACGAACATCTAGAACAGTGATGAGGAATCTATGGCTCTCCACTTATCACTGGGCTTCCATTTGTCCCAGTCAACATGGCCAATGATTAGGGATTATCTGAGTAGCACTCCAGAAGTATTGAGAAGGCCACAGGCATCCCATTCCTGCTGTATTAGGATATGACAAAGACATGCAGGTTCTGAGGCCGATTAACAGCTGGGCTACTCTTTGTCTGGAATACATCAGTTTTCATTTGGATCCAGAGGCCGCTAACATTTGTCCTTGGAGGCCTTCCCTGGTACCCGTAAGGTCGTCTGTGTGTTGTGCAATGATTATAAAACAACGGTTTCTCTGATGTGGAAATGTGCTCGCAGACCCAAAGAGATTGGCAAGCCCTTCCTCTGGTATTCCATTGCTTGCGTGAGTAGATCACTTGTGCAAGAAGTTAAACTGCACAACAAAACCAGTTGACATAATTCATGCATTGGGTTTTTGCCCAGGAGGCAAGCAAAGACAAGACAATAACAAACAGCCATGCATGCACAAAGTGTTTTACAATCTTTAATCACATTATATTCACTTTACTCTTATTGCCCAATTTTCTTGTGTAAAATTTTCTAGGTGGGTGTCTGACTGATTAACATATTCAAGGGTTGGAAAGGTTTCTGTCATCCTGGCATTTGTTTTTCTTTCTCATAGCACGTATGATTTTGTCCAGGAGCCCTGCAAATCCTCATCGGGGTCTGAAGCTGAATAATTTACATAATTAAGGGAAGAACACTATTGAAACAAAAATATTTAGTGATACCTTCCTATGTTATCCTTACCCAGTGGGTGATAGAATGGCATGCTATTAGAAATGTTAGAGTTTTCTGAAGAGAGAAGTGTCTGCAATGTTAAAAATACTTACAGCATTTCCTAGAGTGGCAGCATGTTTATTGGGTGGATTAATAAGTTCATGCTTTCAGAACGTTTCAACACATTAGAATATAATTAGTATTATCAAATTATTCCTGACAGAGTGATGATACCTTGAAGGTGTTTCCTGTTGAATACATGGATGTTGCCTACAAGGCAACCATTAATTTGCCACCTGCTCCAACAACTAAGCACTTGTGACAGTCTCTCATGTTGTTTCACAGTCAAGAAATTTAGAATGCGATCTAGAAACACGTTTATCTGGATGCATGTTGCCATCTTCAGCCTGTGGTGTTTAAAGGCCACATGACTCCAAAACACCAAGAAGTGTGGTCTGTTCTTCTGCCACATTGTGTGTTCAGGAACAGGACAGCCATGCAGAAACTTTGCCCCCAGGCCTGCAGAAACGAAGAGCCACCAAACCAAGCACAGCCCAGGTATCACAGGCCTGCCAAGGGCTCTTGATTTTGTTGCATATCTATGATAGCAAAAACAGGGGTGTTGTCACAATCCTATTAGGCCACAATACACACCTGGCAGAATGCATTTGGTTCAGGATGGAGATCAGAACATGTGCAGGATTTCCCCTTTCAATTTCCATAGTTCCTTCAAATGCACACCTGCAGCCCAAAGAGAATCTGGGTGGGCTTTGGGAAGGTGACGGGTGGACTCTTGGATCCATCATGCCTCCCTCCCTAAGATGGGGATAGCTTCCCCAGCTTTGGGAAGGAGGTGCCAGGGGAACATTTAGGGGAGTAGCCTAGTCCTCCTAGTTCACTGACCACACACACATCACTGCCACAGGCATACTTCCTGAAGGAGGAAGAAGAGTGACGACGCATGGAGTTCTCCTTCTCTTTTGGGGTTCTATGCTCTGGTGTGAGCCTACTGACTTGCGCCACAGAGCAGAACAACAACAAAGTCTCTGGGTCCCATGCTCTGGCTGAGCCAAAATTGGACATCTGGGATTGGGATCAGCAGCTGGGACGACTTCTGTCAATCTGTGATGTTCAGCTTAAAATGGGACACTTGGAGAATATGTGTTTTCAGTTGCACACACGATCTCTATTCCCCAATCGAAGGGTCACAGCAATCTTAAGAGTTGCAACCCAATGTCATCATCCTGAACCAATCAAAATCGTTTGGCTCTTTGGATCAGCTTTCATCATAATATCATGTGATAACCATTTTTCAATGCCTCTCTTTATTTGGACTTTGACTAATTTTCCTATTCATTAAATGTCTCCCAATATCCTCTTTCATCCATCTACAAAACAATTCAAGATTAATCACAATTGCCATGCCTAGCCGATTCTCTTTTCATGCATGCAGTGGCCACGATAGATTATTTATTGTTTTCAGTACCTAAAAGCAGTTAGTTCTGTACTGGAAAAGAAGGGTACGCATAGCTCTTTTCAGTTTAGCTGCTAGGCCATAGGCTCAAAAGAAAATGGAATCAACAAAATGATACAGTTTCATTAAATTATTGCTTTCTTCATCACATGCATGGGATTTACTGCCTAGTTTCCAGGTTTTGCCTGAGAGACTGGAAGGATTTCCTTCCCAAAGGGATACCAGTCTTGCACTTGAGGCAGATCTCCAGAGGAAAGCTTGAACTCTTAACAAGACGTACGTATGATTCAATCATGTGGCAGAGGTATTTTCCACAATATATTCCCACAGGTATTCCACCTTGTAATTAGATCATTTTTGAGTTTAAAGGATTTGGCGTTGGGGGTTGGGGGTGTGGAACGATGTACTTTTAAATAAAAAATACATCTTCTTCTCTCCTTCATTGTAATAGAAACTTGCGGATTAAATAAGAGATAATATCACGGAGAGCGATACATCTTTGAGGCTTAAATGGCATAAAGAGCAGGGGGCTATGAGCAGGTTTGTATATATTCCAGCTCTTGAGCCAAAGAGTATATCGCCTTGAATAAATTGAAAGCATGCCTGCGACCTGAAGTTGCAGGCCCCTGTCTCCTAGCTGGATCAAGTTGCTTAGCAACAGAGACGGGTCTTTTTTTGTTTCTTTTTTTAAAGATAGTAAACTGTGTGCATGCATGCATGCGCGCGCACACACACACACACACCCTCACTTCAAGGATACAGCATTTTTATTGTGCCTTAGTGTCCCTGATTAGCCTTTAAAAGAGAATCATTTCCAGGTTCTTGGAAGGAGAAGGTTCGAACGGAAACAGAAATAAAACTCTTTTTATGTGGATTCTTGGGATGCGGGTGGCGTTGTGGGTAAAACCTCAGTGCCTAGGACTTGCCGATCGTATGGTCGGCGGTTCGAATCCCCGCGGCGGGGTGAGCTCCCGTCTTTCGGTCCCAGCTCCTGCCCACCTAGCAGTTCGAAAGCACCCCTAAGTGCAAGTAGATAAATAGGTACCGCTTTATAGCGGGAAGGTAAACGGCGTTTCCGTGTCCTGCGCTGGTGCCGGCTCACCAGAGCAGCTTTGTCACGCTGGCCACGTGACCCAGAAGTGTCTGCGGACAGCACTGGCTCCTGGCCGCTAGAGTGAGATGAGCGCACAACCCTAGAGTCGGACACGACTGGCCTGTACGGGCAGGGGTACCTTTACCTTTGTTATGTGGATTGAATCTGCCAGTGATTGTTTCTGGGGAAAACTGCAGCTAGATGATTCATTCAAAGTAAGCCTGATGACATCTTATACCTTCCTTATTTTAAGTCTTCCCACATATTCAAGAAGGACACTGACAAACTGGAACGTGTCCAGAGGAGGGCAACCAAAATGGTCAAAGGCCTGGAAATGATGCCTTATGAGGAACGGCTAAGGGAGCTGGGCATGTTTAGCCTGGAGAAGAGGAGGTTAAGGGGTGATATGATCGCCATGTTCAAATATATAAAAGGATGTCACATAGAGGAGGGAGAAAGGTTGTTTTCTGCAGCTCCAGAGAAGCGGACACGGAGCAATGGATCCAAACTACAAGAAAGAGGATTCCACCTAAACATTAGGAGGAACTTCCTGACAGTAAGAGCTGTTCGACAGTGGAATTTGCTGCCAAGGAGTGTGGTGGAGTCTCCTCCTTTGGAGGTCTTTAAGCAGAGGCTTGACAACCATATGTCAGGAGTGCTCTGATGGTGTTTCCTGCTTGGCAGGGGGTTGGACTCGATGGCCCTTGTGGTCTCTTCCAACTCTATGATTCTATGATTCTATATTTGCCTTTTACCATGCTTCGGCCCTTAATAATGGCGGAGAAAGAAACACTGCTCTCAAAGGAGATAGATACAGTTGCAGTTGGAATTGTTCAAACCCCCATTGCAAATGGGGTTGGTTGTCAAAATTTACAGGGCTTCCAGCTGTTTGCAATGAGCAAATGGAACAAAAGCCATGAAATAGCTCAACGCAACAGATGCTTCAAGTGGTTTCCCCAAATTCAGCTGAAAATGCAATTTATACTGGCTCTCATCCCATCCATTACTGAGGTAGCATATCCACTGGCTCACCTGCAGATGTAAAGGAGAAGTAGAGCAGTGTGTCATCAGCATATTGCTGACATCGTGCTCCACACCTCCATCCAGCATTTGCATGTAGATGTTAAGCAGCGTAGGGGATAAAATCGAACCCTGAGGAGCCATGCATTGAAGGCTCCATGGGGCTGAAGAGCCTTCCCCAAGCATCACCCTCTGGAAATGTCCGTTCAAGTAGGGCTGGAACCTCGGCAAAGCAGTTCCTCCTATCCCCATGGTCAATGGTATTGAAGGATACCATGGTCAATGGTATTGAAAGCTGCTGAGAGGTTAAGGAGAATTAACAAGGGCTCCTTTCCTCTGTCTCCCCCGCAACACAGGTCATCATACAGGGGGACCATAGCAGTTTCTGTGTCAAACGAATGAGTATTTGCCCAGATGATTAAAAAGAGCATGCTAACCGCAACATGACCATGCTAAACAAAGAATGTTTCCTTCATTTCACAAACCTTTGGTATAAATTTAACACTTCTCACTGACTCCCGCTTCCTGTTTCCACCCCAGCTCCCTCATGTCCACCATCTCTCAAGGGAATATCTGTCTTGTCACCTCACAATTGTTTTCTGAGCCTCAGCTCCATCCTCACCTCCTACTGCACATGTGCCTTGTTACATGGATGGTATCATGCTAATCAATAATAGCAGCAATGTTGAAAGTTTGTGCTTTGTTTAAGGAAGTGATATACTAGGTGTTACATGACACATTAAATGTTTTTGTTCTTGTTGCACCTCAAACACTGGCGTTGTAGAATTCTTCTACTCTGGAGGAAGACATCCAAATAATGACTATCCACCTTTGGTATGCTGCGTACAAAAAAAGAAAGAAAAGAAGAAGAAGAAGCAAAAAGCAAAGGGGAAAAAGAATAGTCAGTAATTTATGTCAATAAAGACAAAGCACCAGTTTTTACAAGGCGAAAGTGGCAATTTTCTGTAATAGGCATGGCAGCAGTGAAATTGTGTGAAAACTCAGTTCAAGGAGCCAAAAAAGAAATCAGCCCATAAAGTCAAATTATTTTTGAACAGGTACAAAAAAACCACCCCATATACACAATTTTTACATTTAAGGGAAATGATTCAATGTGAAGAGTTCTTCTCATTAACTTTCAAGGGTCATTTGGCAGATAATGGAACTTAAGTCACAAGAAGCATCTATTTTCCTGCCTTATGGACACAATACTTGTCACGGAGCAAGAGCAATTCTCAGTGATAAAAGCAGTGTAAGTGGATGTGCGAGGAAGGGAAAGCAGGGAAACAAAAGGAAACAGAAGCAAGTAAGGGAAAACACTGTGGATTTTATCACCTGGACATGCCCCTTTGCCTCTGCCCCCCTCCACCCTGCCCTATAGATCAGGGCAGCATATATGGGGCACCCAATTCATCCTCTGAAGTAAGCTTGGCTGAGATATAGCCACTTGCCCACGGCAGCTGAGTGAGCATCCTGGTTAAGCAAGCTGAGGAAATCGTTTCTTGGGGTCATGCGATTTGCAGAGAGTGTTCATTTTGCTGAGATGCCAACAAATGCCCTCTGCAATTCTAGATGGATGGCAGCAACACGTTTATCGTATCCTCTTGTATTTGAAGAGAGGATGCGATTCCATGTCTTGTTTCAGAGAACGTACAATTTAGGTTCCTTCGTCAGTTTTTGAAAGCAGGATACTGGAGTGGTATCACTTATTTATTACATTTATTAGCATTTTTGTCTCTGCAGAGACATCACCTTGCCAACAAAGGTCCGTATCGTTAAAGCTATGGTCTTCCCAGTAGTGATGTATGGAAGTGAGAGCTGGACCATAAAGAAAGCTGATCGCCGAAGAATTTATGCTTTTGAATTATGGTGCTGGAGGAGACTCTTGAGAGTCCCATGGACTGCAAGAAGATCAAACCAATCCATTCTGAAGTAAATCAGCCCTGAGTGCTCACTGGAAGGACAGATCCTGAAGCTGAGGCTCCAATACTTTGGCCACCTCATGAGAAGAGAAGACTCCCTGGAAAAGACCCTGATGTTGGGAAAGATGGAGGGCGCAAGGAGAAGGGGATGACAGAGGACGAGATGGTTGGACAGTGTTCTCGAAGCTACCAGCAAGAGTTTGACCAAACTGCGGGAGGCAGTGGAAGACAGGAGTGCTTGGCGTGCTCTGGTCCATGGGGTCACGAAGAGTCGGACACGACTAAACGACTAAACAACAACATTAGCATTTTTTACACCACCTCACTCACCCACCCAAGGAGCTGGTATTCCCGGTTTTGTCTCCCCAATTCATCCTCGCAACAATCTTGTGAGACAGGCGGAGAGATGGTGACTGGCCCAGGTCACCCAGTGAACTTCATGGCTGAGTGGGGATTTGAACCCAAGTCTCCCAGCTCGTAGACCAATGTCCTTAACTTTTACACCACACTGTCTCTCTAGCTGAACCTCTGGCCTGAACCAGCACAGCTGCTCTTACATTCAAAGGATCCCCACTCCCTTTGAGAGAAAAGATTGCTCCTTCCTGTCTGGTTTTTTGAGTTCAGCTTACTTTTTATTTTTGCTAACCTGTCAGCACAACTCAGTGCTTCAAGAACCTTGGCAAACCCCCCTGCTCCGAAGCACAAAGGTATTCTGCATACTATAAAGCTGAGAGAGGAACGAAGTATTCCACTCCTCTCTTCAGACTAAACATTGCCAGAGCTGCTTCCAAAGATCAGCAATGACACAAGACAGCCATAATGTGGGTCTCCCTTTGAGAGAGTAATGTAAATTGTAAATGCACATACTTCTTGGGGAGGTGAGAGTGGAGTGAAGGATTCTTATAGTTCTGTCAGTGGGAGGAGGTGAGGAAGGGTGTTTGCAGAGGGAATGGATGGCAGCTGGAGAGAAATGGGGAGGGTGGGAGATGGAGAGTGGAAAGAGGGGGGATTGAAGGATGGAGCAAAAGAAAAAGAGTAGTAGAAAGAAAAAGGATGAGTTGGAGGGGAATGGAGGGGACAAGGAAGTGAATGGAACTAAGGGAAGCTGAGGAAGAGAAGAGGAGAGGGAGAGGGAGAGGGGATTGAAGGATGGAGCAAAAGAAAAAGAGTAGTAGAAAGCAAAAGGATGAGTTGGAGGGGAATGGAGGGGACAAGGAAGTGAATGGAACTAAGGGAAGCTGAGGAAGAGAAGAGGAGAGGGTGAGGGAGAGGGAGAGGGAGAGGGAGAGGAGGCAATCAGAGGAAGAATGGAAGGACAGAAACAAAGAGGTAAAGAAAAGATTGGAAAGCAGGAGGAAGATGCTTTGTTCTGGCAACTCCAGAAATAGTTCCCCTCTGACCTGGCCTGCTACTGTCACAAGACCTGTGCAATAATGATCATTATTATCGTTTTCATAGAATCATAGAATTGTAGAGTTGGAATGGATCCCAAGGGTCATCTAATCCAAACCTCTGAAATGCAGGGATTTCATCTAAAGCATCTATGGCTGATGGCCATCCAACCTCTGATTAGAAACCGCCAAGGAAGGAGAGTCCACCACTTTCTGAGGGAGGTTGAACAACTTACATTCAGAAATGTCTTTCTGCTGTTGAGTCTGAACATGCTTTCTTTTAACTTGAATCCATTGGTTCGAGTCCTCCGGAGCAGCAGAAAGCAAGATTGCTCCATCTTCCATTAATATCATTAATATAGCCTTAAAGACTACAAGTAAAAATGTGTATCTGCATAGGGATGATGATGATAATAATAATAATAATAATAATAATAATAATAATAATAATAATAATAATAATGTATACCTTGCCCATCTGGCTGGGTTTCCCCAGCCACTCTGGACAGCTTCCAACAAAATATTAAAAATACAATAAAACATCAAACATTAAAAACTTCCCTAAACAGGGCTGCCTTCAGATGTCTTCTTAAAGTCAGATAGTTGTTTATTTCCTTGACATCTGATGGGAGGGCATTCCACAGGATGGGTGCCACTACTGAGAAGGCCCTCTGCCTGGTTCCCTGTAACCTCATTTCTCGCAGGGAGGGAACCACCAGAAGGCCCTTGGATCTGGACCTCAGTGTCCGGGCTGGATGTTGGGGGTGGAGACACTCCTTCAGGTATACTGGGCTAAACTGCCCCCTTCATTTTGGTGCACCCCACTGTTTTAGGCTAGTGGTGGGCCTGATGCATGCCTCTCTTGAGAGAGAAGGAGAAGAACCGTGTGTGTGTGTGTGTGTCTTGTGGGGTCCATGACTGTTTCGTTATGTCCATTGTTAACCTCCCCTTAAAGGGTAAAGGGGGATGGATAACCAGAACAGACTGCAATGAACCCCCCCCCCCAAAAAAAATACTCTGCAAAGATAATCATCTGCAAAGATGCACATGTTTGCAAGCAATTGCCTGGAAAAGGAAATAAAAGTGTATTTGGGAACTGCCCGTGCAGCCTAGGTAAAGGTAAAGGTTCCCCTGATCATTAGGTCCAGTCGTGACCGACTCTGGGGTTGCGGAGCTCATCTTGCTCTATGGGCCGAGGGAGCCGGCGTACAGCTTCCGGGTCATGTGGCCAGCATGACTAAGCCGCTTCTGGCGAACCAGAGCAGCGCACGGAAACGCCGTTTACCTTCCCGCTAGAGTGGTACCCATTTATCTACTTGCACTTTGACGTGCTTTCGAACTGCTAGGTTGGCAGGAGCAGGGACCGAGCAACAGGAGCTCACCCCGTTGCAGGGATTCGAACCACCAGCCTTCTGATCAGCAAGTCCTGGGCTCAGTGGTTTAACCCACAGCGCCACCCGCTTCCCACCCGTGCAGCCTAAAATCCACCAATCGCTTCTCATGTACCTCTTGCTCTGTGGTACAGTGCTGTGTGGTATGGATTTGTGACATAAATTCAAGAAAAGCAACACAACACTGAGGGCTTCGTGGACATGGAGCAGCAATTCCTTTTAAAACAAATACTGGCATGGTGATGACTTGAAAATAAAAGGGTTTCCAGAGCGTGCATGGGGGGGAAAGAGCCGACCACTTTAGCAGAAATCAAATGCTCAAAGGAAGGAGAATTCCAAGGACAAAGGATCTCTCTTCTCCTCTACCCTTCGATTATGATCACTGTGTTATACTGTTCCTCTGGTCAAAACTGAAGTGTGTCGCATGTGGCATCCACTCTCTGCTATTTGAAGTAATTTTTCAGACATTTTAGATAAACTCGTAGAGAACATTACAGTCATTGGCATTCAGCAGTTGGCAGGATTACAATTAAGGGCCAAAGAGCAATTATTCTATGTGTCTGAAACAGAGAAATCTCTATTTTGATCTTTTCTTCTTCACCCTGGGACAGAAGCAATCAAAGTCTATTAAGTTGCCTCCGGGATTGTAATAGCCGCGATTCATTTTTATAAAGCTTCTGTGTGCCTTTGAAATGTTTTAAGTTCCGTTAAATAGTAGTGCCATTCCTCTTCTGGCATTCTGACTAGGATACAAAGAGCACGCAAAATCTAGCTACAGCTGTTTATCAAATGCCTGGAATATATAGAAGGAATGGGATTTTGGTTGCATTCAGATTTAATTGCTGTGTTCTGAAAACCAGGCTGCAATAAAGACAAAGGTTAACATGTGGCTCTTTCAAGTAAAGTTTCAAACTGAGGGCCAGGCTGGACTTTGTGCTGAACTGCAACTGAGCCAAAATTTATCAGAACAATATTTTTCTGCGATCTTTCCCTCCCCAATTTTCTATGAATGTTGTCCACCTTCCCACCCAGTCCTCCGAGGACCCAGAATGATGGTTGACTTGGGACATTGTGGGATATACCAAATGATAGTCAGGCTGCCAGCACAGTTTCCATGGGGAAAACAATTGCTGAAATGATCTCCCAGTTTCTGTGCCCACAAACGGAGTGGGGCAATTTCGAGAGTCTGTTGGCATAGCTCTATGCTGCACCCAGCTGCTGCCAAAAAGAAGTCTTGCATTGAGCTTCCAACTCTTATCTCCTTAATCTCTGGCAGTGCTTTGAGTTTACCAGGGTCATTGAGTTGCAACAGTCTGCATTTCCCTGCTTCCCGTGAGTGGATAATGTTGGACCTGTGTACAATGGCTTGAGCACATTCTAAGGAAGCTGAGTGTGTTGTGCAGAGGGCGGCAGAGGACAAGTAAGCAGGTGACAGGAGAGGCTGGGTGTGTGGCTGCTGACCGGCCGGTCATCCCCATCTCAAGCACTAACCCATGGCATATATTGGCCAACAAAACAACAACAAACAAACCTATGGCCACGTAAAGCATCCTCAATAAACACACGAGACGTAACTGGCTGTGTTCTTAGATAAATAAGGTATACTATTCATTATGGTGACAGCAGTCATGAAATTAAAAGACGCCTGCTTCTTGGGAGAAAAGCAATGAAAAGCCTAGACAGCATCTTAAAAAGCAGAGACATCACCTTGCCAACAAAGGTCCGTATAGTTAAAGCTATGGTTTTCCCAGTAGTGATGTATGGAAGTGAGAGCTGGACCATGAAGAAGGCTGATCACCGAAGAATTGATGCTTTTGAACTGTGGTGCTGGAGGAGACTCTTGAGAGTCCCATGGACTTCAAGAAGATCAAAGCGATCCATTCTGAAGGAAATCAGCCCTGAGTGCTCACTGGAAGGACAGATCGTGAAGCTGAGGCCCCAATACTTTGGCCACCTCATGAGAAGAGAAGGCTCTCTGGAAAAGACCCTGATGTTGGGAAAGATGGAGGGCACAAGGAGAAGGGGATGACAGAGGACGAGATGGTTGGATAGTGTTCTCGAAGCTACCAGCATGAGTTTGACCAAACTGCGGGAGGCAGTGGGAGACAGGCGTGCCTGGCGTGCTCTGGTCCCATGGGGTCACGAAGAGTCGGACACAACTAAACAACAACAACAACAATTCATTATATCAAATTGTAAATTTCAACAGAAGTAACTCATAAAGTTCAATGAAGCAATGAAGCAGAAGACCCAGTGGATCAGATCATTCTCTAGTCAGTTCATGCATAATGTCCATCTGTGTAATGGTGTCTATTCCACCTGTCTGTTCATAAAGTCCAAACAATCTACATGAAAGGTTGTTACACTTCCACAAAATCCTTTCACAGAGTCTAGACAAGGATTTCCGGAATATTGGCCTTGTTTTGCCGTCCTGGGCTTCATCAGTAATTCAAGCACATATGTAATATTACAAGACAGTGGATCTTATGGCATAGTAGTAGCTGGCCAACTGCATACATTTTTTTATTTTTTTGCAGTTGATAAATATGGACACCAATGAGCAGGTTCCATGCAGCCAGTAAGTGGATTAATTCAGCCCAGTTCAAAATTGTCCATGTTGGAGAATCTGGGAATATGATTCCGGAGGGGTAGCTCAGTTGGTAGAGCATGAGATTCTGAATCTCAGGGTTGTGTGTTTGAGATCTGCACTGGGCAAAAGATCCCTGCATTGCAAGGGTTTGGACTAAGATGACCCTTGTGGTCCGTTCCAACTCTATAATTCTACGATTCTTTGCACATTCATAGATTTTAGCATTGCTATAATGAAATACAATTAAAACCAGATGAGATCCATTTCTGTCCCCACCCCCTAGTTCTACGTATGAGCAGCTGCATGAAGGTTATGTCTCCAAAAGGGTTTTCTGGTTCAAACTTCCTTCGCTAGACATATACATGATTTAAAACTGTTTGTTTTTCTTCATTTAGACTGCAATGGTATACACTTTCCTGGAAGCAAGCCTTGATGGACTCAGTAGGACTTCTGAAAACACATGTCTAGGATTGCTCTGTTAATCACACTAATTATCAGTCAAAAAGCCATCACAATTCCAATTATATTGGTGTTAAAGATGTCCCGTTCTGATTGTGCCCTGCATTCAGGGTGACTTTGCCAGATGTTGCAGGAACTGAGGGAACAATGGGGGAGGGCAGAGTCACGCCTCCCCATTAGGCTCTCACAATATATTTATAATAATAAAAATATATTTATACCCTGCCCATCTGGCTAGATTGCCCCAGTCACTCTGGGTGGCTTCCAACACACATAAAAATACAACAAAACAACAAACATTAATATTAACAATTTGATCCAATATAAAAAGTTACAATAACTTTAAAATAAGCAACGTATATCAAATAAAGCAGTGATGGCCAAACTCAGCCCTCCAGCTATTTTGGGACTACAATTCCCATCATCCCTGACCACTGGTCCTGTTAGCTAGGGATGATGGGAGTTGTAGTCCCAGAACAGCTGGAGGGCCAAGTTTGGTCATCACTGAAATAAATCAATATTCAATAATCCATTAGAATATAATAGTAAAAAGGAAAATTAAACATCAGCAAATAATAATTAAACAGTTTACACTTATCAATTACAATAAATTACTAATCTATAATCAATAAAAATAATTGCAAGACTCAATTCATAGAATACCACAAAACATGTGAAACCATGTAAAAGGATTACTTGCCCCAAAATGGAAAGAAGCAGAAGTCCAAGTAAAGGAAGAATGCAGAAATGGCAAAACTTACTGGAAGAATAAGAAATCCAGATAACAAACTTTTTATAAAAGAATGGAAATCTTTTATTGAATTTTCACAGATAAATTGTAAACAGATAAGAACATTGACAGTATTATTGTAATAACCTGCAGTTTTATAAGAGTATATATTTAAAGTAGATGAACAAATGAGCTAATTAAGTTAATTTGGATATGCAGAAGATATTAAAAATAAATTTAAGGAACTGCAGAACGAGGGAGAAGGAGGTCAAATTTTGAAATGTTAAAATGATTGTAAAACCAGTGAAATGTATAAACTTGAAAAGCATAAATTATTTTTTTTTTAAAAAAATACCCGTGTAAAAGGATCAAACTGAGAAACACGGACGTGTAAAAGGATCAAACTGAGAAACACGGACATACAACTTACAAAATTACACACACACACACACACACACACACACATCTCTGAACTTCTCTCTTCCCAGCTGCTACTGCTGTTCTCAAAGTCATGGTCTGGGAAAGGCTCCTAGGATCACTAGATCCTGCAGGATGTGGATCATCCCAAGGGATCTCACGAGAGGGAGGGAGGACCAAGGCCTTGGAAAGGCATTATCCCTATGGGTTCTGGGCCATTTTGCCCTGTGAGTATCTTACCCACCATTGGTGTTAGATGTTGACTGGGCTACTTGTTTTTTTCTGGTTGGGAGGGCCGGAAAGGAATTTTCCCCGCTTCCAACCTTAGCTGGGTGTTTTTGAGGCATCTGATCAAGACCTGCATTTTAAAATGAGCTTAAAAATATATATATTTGTAAATGTTTGTATCTCTCATTCTCTCATGCCAGGCATAAAGCAGCTGGCTGCGTGCTTTGGCAGATGTTTATCTTCCTAAACAGGGCCCCTCTGATCTATAAGCAGTGCCTCAGGGTTGTAAAAGGAAATTACAGGCTGGGAGCAAAAGGTCACACTGACCATACAAATTACAGAATATAATCAAGCTGCAAAGACACAATTAAGAGTTGGTAAATAGTGAAATTTATTGCTTAACAGAAGACTCGAGCCACATCTTCCTAAGGTTAAAGGGCAAAAGCTAAATAGAAACAGCAGATGGCTTGAAAGGGGGGTGTAGATCTAAGGGGTTGCCTTTCGAAACTGTTTTTATTAAAGTTCCTTTTTACTTTGAAAAGGCCTTTCCTTCTAAAAATCTATCTATGTTATGTATGAAATATATTGGCTTAAATGTAATTATGCAAAGGATTTAGAAAGTAAGAAATGTTAGATTCTTATGTTAGATTCTTATTTCGTTGATGGTGTGTGAGAAGGTGAACCCAAGATCTCTGTTTAAGATAAAATTAGAACCATTAGCCATCTGTTTTGGAGTGAATAGGGCAATAGGGTAAAAAGGTTATCTGGTAATTAAGGTGTCTGGTCGAGGCAAATGTAAGATATATGGCTACTTGTCTGCCATTTATGGATAGAAGGAAATATAGCTCTTTGTCTCCCATAAAAGGTAATAGGAAATGGGTGTATCTTTTATGATTGGTTCTAGCAAACAGCCAATAGGAATTTCAACCAGGCTGATTGGACAGAGGCAGCCAAAGGAGGAGCAAGGGGGCTGGGCTGAGGGAATATAAGTGCTGGCCATCAGGGCTGGAGGGGGCAGAGCTTTGGTAACCATATACCACTGTGTCTCTCATTTATTTGTCTGACAAATAAATTATTATTTTAATTTCTCTATTGCTGCGTTGAATATTTCATTCCAGCTAAGCGTTAACCACAAGCAGGATGCTACATTTTCTTCCTCTTTTCCCTCAGTGAAATGCTTCATTATGTCAGGCGGTTGTACATTTCGCCACCAATTTGGCAGAAACGGCACTGGGAGGGACCAGCATAGTAAAGGGCCTCCCATAAGTGACCTGTAGAGGAAACATTAACTCAAGGCATGCCCTGGGTGAAATCTCTCTCCCAAGTTGCCCAATGGGCCCCTGGATGCTTGGTTTGCACCATACCAGGGTTTGAAACAGTGGTGTAGAATGGGTTGCTGGTGCCCTGGGCTGTGCAAAGTCAGGGTAAGAGGGAGGATGCATGTGTATTCAACTGCCTAAAGGTATTGTGGTGTTCGTACAGAGCCCCCAGTCGTTTCACAGACTATTTTACCCCCCCCATTTTTATTTTTATTTTTATTTTCTACATTTATCACAAAATTGACATAACAAAACACACACAAAAGAAACACATTACACTACAATTAAACACAAAGAAATATTGATTCTTCAAATAACTACAGTAATTCTCATTACATTGATAACTGACTTCCTCGAATCCCCTCTAACTGAATTTCATTATATCACCTACATAACAGTTCTCCAAATTCATATTTCTAATAATAGTAAACTCCTTTCCTTTACTAACCTCCTCTCCTTTATTAATATTTCAATCAATATTTAATTAATTTTATTAATATTAATATTTAATTAATATTTACAATCACATATTCTAATTCTACCCCTAAGCCTATTTATTATTTCCAAGAATTCTCTATTTATCTTATATCACAATATTTAGCTAAATATTATTTAAATTTCTTCCAATCCTCATAAGTTTCCTCCTCTTTCTGGTCGCAGATTCTTCCAGTCAGGTTGACCAGCTCCAAAAAGTCCAGCATCTTCATCTGCCATTCTTCTATTGTTGGTATTTCTTGCAATTTCCAGTTTTTGGCTAATAAGAGTTTTGTCACTGTAGTGGCAAACAAAAACAGTCTAACATCTTTTTGGGGCATTTCCAGTCTTAATATTCCAAGTAGAAAGACTTCTGGTTTCTTAATAAATGTATATTTCAACATTTTTTTCAACTCATTATAAATCTTTTCCCAGAAGTCTTTCACCTTAGGACACATTACACGGACTATTGACCTGTACACCACTGCTTTATTCTTCCGCTGCCACCAACCAGGTTTCTTCTGGTGAAATACTGAGTCTCAGTCAGGTTGTAAAGTCAACAACAAAGATTAAAGTTTATTGACGAACAAACAAGTTTTAAATATGTTCAGAACAGTTTCTCAGATGCGTGCCATTGATTAGATGTGGCACTATCTCACACTGTCACACTCTTCTGTCTCAGTTCTATCCCTGTCTCTCACTCTGTCGCAACCACTATGTTCGACTTTTCTGCCTCTGTCTGACCCTCACTCATCTATCTCCCAATGGTAAACCCCTGGACTGAGCCTCAAAACCAGGTATGCTCCGCCTCTGAGCTTTCTCATTGGTCAGTCTACATTAAGCATTTCCATCCCCCCCTATACAAACATAATCACAAGGAATGAGCAAGCGCCACAGGCATCCACATCATTCAGGAGACTGCAGCTGCTGATAAAGAAAAGAAGGGAAGTTCCATCGCCTAGAGAGGTCACTTTCTGGTTCTTATGGAGAAGCCATTTTCAAGGGAGCCCACCTACAGAAGCGCACAGCTGTATCAAGGCAGCACTGGGTGTTGAAATTTTGTGCCCCTAACAATTTTGTGACCGGGCAAGCACCACTGTGAGCCCTTCCCCCAGTGGGTTCAACACTGGCCTATCCCCATGGTGGGAGTTTGGGCGTCACCCAGTCCTGAGTGGAGTGCCATTTCATCTCATCTCACTGCAAGAGCTGAAATAAAAAAATGCCTTCCAGTAGCACCTTAAAGACCAACTATTTTTTATTTTTTTATTTTTCAAATTCTTTTTATTTTTTGTTCCATAAAGAAAGTAAAGACAAACACACATACAGAATAAACAAAACACAAGAAAAAGAAAAAAGAAAAGAGCTTACCAACAAAGGTAAAAAAAATACACAAAATTCTTATTTTCATAGTTCTCTCATCACATAACTCTTTCTTTTAAGACTTCCTTCAGCCTGGCCGCAAATCATACGGAGCAAATAAATAAAATCGCACGTTTCATCGTTTATATTGTCGTTATATCCAATTTTGTTCCCTATTTTCATTACACAATAACCTTAGTCTGTCACAGTACATCTCTGAACCCCTTTAGCGTAATTTGTCCATCACTAATACCTTCCAGATAGTTTACGTATTTTCCCCAATCCCTGATGAACACTTGGTCTTTTATATATCTAATTTTTCCCGTTAATTTATCTAGCTCTGCATATTCCGATAATTTAGATCTCCACTCCTCCACTGTTGGGGTTTCCTGCTGTTTCGTGCATGCACACGAAAGCTCATACCAAGAACTAACTTAGTTGGTCTTTAAGGTGCTACTGGAAGGCATTTTTTTATTTTGACTATGGCAGACCAACACGGCTACCTATCTGTAACTGCAAGAGCTGAGTGAGATAAGGAACTGATCCCTGCCCTACTGCCACGCCAGCCCCACTTGCCTTCTGTCGATAAAGTCGTGGCCTGATTTCACCCAACACTGGCATTTGGTCTGAGTTATTTCCACCGCACTTTCAAGTTGCAGATACGTGCCTGCCTGGGGGAGTTTCTAGCATCTAAGAGGAGCTTTAATTATATCAGACATAGATGTCTCAAAGCATGTCCACGAGCGGGTAGATTTATGCAGATGAAATGATTGATGCTGTATAGAATTTATCTGAAACATATGATGCAAACAGCTTGGCATGCTATGCAGGGTTTTGTTCCCTGGGTGCTTTTAAAACAGGAATGATGAAAAGCATAATAAACAGCACTACAACAGTGGGTGTATCTATGTTACATATGGGATAGAGACACCTATCAGACTGGCTGCTTATAACACAGTGAAAAATATTTCACTTGTAATTACCAGCTGTTGGGACGCTATGTCCAGTTTGGATTGCTTAAGCACGGAAGTTTGCAAACCACACATAATCCTCATTTTACTTCCAAACTGATAAGCACTCATTTGTCCTAGTTCATTAGTGGATGGAATTAAAGGGAAGTCCTCTTTCTGCACATAGCTGTTGGTTCTCCTTCTTCCCATAACTGCTCCATTATGGGGAAGCCTTGCTCCTCTTTTCTCTTGCATTCTGGGAAAGTCTTGCTTACAATCTGCTTCTGTACAAACTGTACAAAACTGTACAAACTGTACAAAACTGTTCCAAACACCAGGACATTCTTTTCCTAAGCTCATGGAAAACAAACTGTACCTGCTCTTCATGCCTAGCTGACCACATCTACAGAACTTGATTGTTATATTGTTTCATGTTATGATCAATCATTAGTAATTGTTTGTGCCATATTAATCTCTAGTTACAATTTAATTAGGAGGCTTCATGCCTGTCTAATTCTAGCTCCGATTCTCAGCCTTTAATGTATCAGTGATAAATGATCATATGTAAATCCCACCTCTCACATGTAATCCCCGCCTTGTAACCAATCACAAGTTTCTTTGTGTATGTATCAACCAATCAGCCACAGGCCCACCTGTGGCAATGCTTGCAATATTCAATAAAATAGGCTCCCAGGGCCCGCCCTCACAGACGCCTCATGTTGCACCTGCCTCTCTCGTCTCCCGTGATTTTTCATTCCTACATGGAATGATTGTGTGAGCAATCTTACATGCCACATGAACCTATATACATGTTTACTCCAAGGTAAATCCCATGGCTAGCTTCATTAACTATGAACCTCAATATCTGGGATCTCCTTGAAACTGGTGCCAAAGATTTGCTGTTGTTCTGCAGCATTTTGCAGCAAAACCCCCGTGTTTTCCAGCGCCCCACAATCAGAGCAATTGAAACATCACACTGGGATTCGTAGTTAACACCCCCAAACCCAACATTGTCCAACTGTGGGATGCTGCAAAATGCAAGGGGTAGGGGGGGTGCCACAAAATAATCGCAAAACTTTTACCAAAATTTGGCACCTGTTTGGAGTGAATAGGATGACTTGGGGTTTTGGAGTGTTAAGTAGAAACCCTGGTTTGATGTTTCAATTACTCCATTTGTGGAGTGCTGCAAAACGACTGCAAAGTCTTTCTTTGTTTTTGTCTTTTCAGCTATGGGCTTTTTAAAACCATCGTTGGGGGTGGGGGCTGACTTCTTTTGTAAAAAGTTTTTATTATTATTAAAGAGTTGTGCTGCAAAATTTAGTTCTGTTGGTTTCTATATTAGTCTTCTTTATTTTTTATTTTGAAAATTGGCCTTGTTAATGCTGCTGCCTTTGTTGGTTTTGATTATTTTTAGATTGTTTTAATTTGTTGTGATTTAATGATATTCTGAGCTTCCATTGGAGGGGAATGTCCTAAGAAAGAGGTTTTCAAGCTTTTTGAGTCCATGCCTCCCTTGACCAACTACATTCTTTCTGCGGCACCCCTGTGGGGTTCAGGAGCCCAGTTATGTCACCCCCTTGCTTGCGGAGCTGGCAGCCCCACTCTTTTTCAAACACCCTCCTTTGTGGAGTGTTCCCTCAGTCTCCTCTCCTCTCCCCTCTCCTTGGGAGTCCTCTGGGCCACCACTGCTTCTGCCCCACTGCTTCTGCTGCCCCCTCACCCCAAAGAGAGGTACCTCCTCACACTGCCCCACAGGGCCTGGGATTTATCTGTCCATTCCCAACAGCAAGGGTTGGAGAAGTGGCTGGCTCCCTCGCCTGTGGCTCCCTCGCCTGCTTGCTTGCTTACTCCAAGGCTGGCCAGCCCCAGAGGCACCATTTGTCTGGGAAGCTTGCAGCCAGGGCTTCTGCAACAAACAGCTGTGCAAGCCTCGGGGAGGCAGAGACAGGGGCATCTTACCCATAGAGGCTAGTGGTGCAGGGTGCCAGGGCACCAAGTTCAGGAGAGCACCAGGGAAGAGGCGGAGGCTGGATGTGGCACCTCCCAGCATCAGCTCACCGAACTCGCCCACCTCCGCCATGCCACACCGAAGCAGTGCCACGCCCGGAGCCTCTGTCTGCCATGGCCACCGTGGCACAAAGCAGCCAGCTGAGACAGAAGGCGCCGTGTCCAGCCTCCGCCTCTTCCCCACTGGAGGGGCCGCCCTCCAACCGCTGCCCGCCTCCTCCAGCCCTGCCGGCAGTGCTGTCCTCCCTAAAAAAAGGTGGACAACTCTGGGAAATGGAGGGGGGGCAGAGGGAGCTTTGCACCACGGCGCCGGATACACTTAAGATGGCCCTGGGCAGAGACATGAGAGGGTATTAGAGGAGGGAGGGAAGGTAAACAGGACAGAGGCCAGTGTTGCCCGCAGCACCCCTGACCATCCTTTAAGGCACCCCAGGGTGCCATGGCACACTGGTTGGAAACCATTGTCCTAAGGGGTGGAGTGACCTGAATTGACCTATAATATTTTGAAAATTCTATATGGTATTGGTGGGGAATTGTGGCCCTCTAGTTATTGAGAGAGCCAGTGTGGTGTAGTGGTTAAGAGTGGTAGTCTCGTAATCTGGGGAACCGGGTTTGCTTCCCTGCTCCTCCACATGCAGCTGCTGGGTGACCTTGGGCCAGTCACACTTCTCTGAAGTCTCTCAGCCCCACTCACCTCACAGAGTGTTTGCTGTGGGGGAGGAAGGGGAAGGAGAATGTTAGCCGCTTTGAGACTCATGAAGGGGAGTGAAAGGCGGGATATCAAATCCAAACTCCTCCTCTTCTTCTTCTTCTTCTTCTTCTTCTTCTTCTTCTTCTTCTTCTTCTTCTTCTTGTACTCCAGTTCCCACCAGCCCCGACCAGTTGGGGATAATGGGACTCAGAGTCCAACAACTTCTGGAGAGCCACAGGTTTCCCACACGTGCTATATAGTAAGCCATATTAGGGGGGGAAATCTATATTGAGTATTATTGAGGAAAGTTTGGAGAGGACTGACAAAAATTAAATTTTGTCCTGCCAGGCAGTGCATTGACTTTATGGCTTCGTGGGGGACTTTAGTCACCTTCCAGGGCCATTTTGGAAAGTTTTCCCTACACTCCATCTGGGTTGTGTGACAGAATGTCTCCCAGGTGATTTGCAAACCTATTCAACATCCATATACCATATGCAGCTGTGATCTGGCAGTGAAATAATTTGGCCCTTTGTTCCTGAACTAATAGAAGAGGCAAACGGTGCAGTAGATCTTCACAACGATTGCAGTTCGTGTCATACCTTATGTCTTAATTGACCAAAAATCATAGAATTAGAGAATCATAGAATTGGAAGGGGCCTCAGGGGTGATTTAGTTCAACCCTCTGCAATGCAGGAATCTATGACAGGTGGCCATCTAACCTCTGCTTAAAAAAAATCAAAGATATATAACATATCTGTAGAAAATGAAGCATAAGCTGGCGTTCTGTTTGATATTTGGCCACGCCTCTCCTTGCATTGAGAGCAGGGGCAGAGAAAGAGGAAAAGAACTGGAGCACTGCTTTTAATTTGGAATAATTTATTGAAAATCTTTCACTGTAAAAAACAGTTGAGGAATGGCCAATATGCCATGGCACTTTTGCAATTGGTTCTTATCTTCCCTGTGAATAAAAACTATTTTGAAATACCCATTCTGGCTAGCTATAAATCTGCATTATTAGGTGTTTTATATTCTCTCAGTACTACGTGTGTACTGCTCAGACCAACATACAGCAAAATATCACATATGCACACCAGGACCCCTTAAAATTTTTCTGTGCTCTTGGTCATATGTAATAAACTACCTGGCTAGCTTTTCATGAAATGATTACTTGCGTGTTCAGACCCAGAGACCTCCCCCCCCCCTAAATAAAGACACATTTGACTCAAATTTTAGTTTTGGTTTTTGGCAGAATTAGGCCACAACTTTATTGATTACAGAAAGTGAGTAGTTGCATAGGCTATGGTTCGATTAGCTCCCTACAGACCTGCAGGTAGCGCTGACCCAGAGCTCTATCATAGGTCAGCCAAGGGTGAACACCTGAGGCAGGTGAAAAGCCTGGGAATGGGCTATCTCCACCACCCAAATGCCCCCCCTGGACTCAGGCACGGGCACAACCCCCTCTCAGGGGTTGACCAAACCATTGAGTCCCTGGATTCCTTTAATGGAATACCCTTCACATAGGGATGGCGAGAGCGTTCTCCCATCCTTATCACCTGAACCAGAGCCTTTCCACAGCCTTACAAGTTGTGACGAATTGCTACGCAGCAGGCGAAACCCAAATGGCAACAGCCAATTAGCCAAGTGGGGAAAATTCCTTCCGTGCCCAGGGGTCCTTGACCTTTACCTTTTACCTATCCTGCTGGGAACCCATGTTTGGTGAACAAACTCGCTCCTCTACAGAAGCAGTGCGTGATGTGAGGAGGGCAGATATGTTGCTGCAGTCTCCCACATTTGGGGTGCTACATTTGCCAGGGCAGAACAGGGCAAGGTGGCGGTGGGGTCAGGGAAGGTCTGGACTGGTGGCAGCCACATGCAGGAAGCTGCCAACCCAGAGCTTCCTGGACCCTGCTGCTGCCCCACCCCAGCCCACCCCACCCCTGCCCTGGCAATTGCAGCACCACTGGAAGGGCACAGCTGCCCCTGAGCACACACTCATCCCCCCTGACGCAGTGCTGCCACCGTTCTGTGGATAAAACTGGCACGACCTTGGAACAAAGAGAGCAATTTGAATTTCCCATCTTGGCAAAATACAGTGGTGCCTCGCAAGACGAAATTAATTCGTTCCGCAAGTTTTTTCTTCTTGCGAGTTTTTCGTCTTGCGAAGCACGGTTTCCCATAGGAATGCATTGAAAATCAATCAATGCGTTCCGATGGAAACCGCTTGCCAGGCTGGCGGTGCGGAGAAGGGCTTTTCTCCCCACCGCAAGCCTTCAGGACAGGTACGGGAACAGAGGGGAAGGGGCGCAGCGCTTCTCCTCTGTTCCCGGGGCTTGCGGTGGGAGGAGGGTTTTTCGTCCCCACCGCCAACATTCAGAACAGCATTCTGAATGTTGGCGGTGGGAAGGAAAACCCTCCTCCCACTGCAAGTCTTCAGGACAGCCATCCGAAGGCTGGCGTGGGGAGAAGGTCTCTCCGCCCCACCGCCAGGCTTTGGAGGAGCCTTCCGAAGCCTGGCGGCGGGAGGAGGTCTCTCCGCCCCACCGCCAGGCTTCGGAGCAGCCTTCCGAAGCCTGGCGGTGGGGCGGAGAGACCTCCTCCCGCCGCCAGGCTTCGGAGCAGCCTTCCGAAGGCTGGCGGTGGGGCGGAGAGACCTCCTCCCGCCGCCAGGCTTCGGAGCATCCTTCCGAAGCCTGGCAGTGGGAGGAGGTCTCTCCGCCCCACCGCCAGGCTTCGGAGGAGGTCCGAGGACAGTGGGGAAGATGCGCTTCGCTTCCCCGCTGTCCCGGAGATTTCCCTATGGGCTTTCGTCCTGCGAAGGAAGCCCATAGGGAAATTCGTTTTGCGAAGTGCCTCCAAAACGGAAAACCCTTTCGTCTAGCGGGTTTTCCGTCTTGCGAGGCGTTCGTCTTGCGGGGCACCACTGTATTATATATCTTTATTGCGGTCCATAGACCCACAAAACAGTTTCAAAACAAGATACAGTTAAGACAACCAAACAACAGGCGAAAGTGACCAAGGTAGTCTATAGCATGATGGTCTTTGTTTCTTGCAACCTCCGAAAGAAACTTTGCCACGGTCAGTGCAATATCATTTGACCTATCCTCCAAAAGGTATTTAATATGGGAGGCTTCAGATTTTCCTGGCAAATTTCTAGTAAAGGTTTGATCAGTTCATCCCTTGCTTGCCCATACTGCCCACAATGTCGTAGGATATGGTTCATGCAACTGACGTCCTGAGAACATAAACAAAGCCTATTCTGGTAGGGAATGCCTCTCAGTCTACCATTTAGAACTTCCGATGGAAATACATTTAATCTCGCTTTGGTAAATAAATGCCAGTAGATGGGTATGGACAGATTCCTAAGATATGAGGCTAACTGAAAGTCATTCCCATATTGGATTGCGTGGACAGGCGGAGTCCCCAGATCCTGCATGGTCCCCCCGTCATGTGGAATAATGACTCAAGACAACGTGCTATGGGATTAAATTGGCCACAACTTTATTAAATTTCAAATGTGGGTAGACCTTGGCTCAGGCATTGGGCGTTCTCCCTCCCCGGTCCCCAGCTGGGGACCTAGGGAGCATCAGGGTTATCCAGTGTGTGTGGGGGGGATGGGCCGGCTCTGGAGAACATATGTTCAAGCAGAGATGGCCGCCCCCATTACGTCGCCGCCGCAGGAGAGAGCAATGACGACCTTTCGGTGTACGGCCAAAGCCTCCCTTCAGAAAACCCCTTTAATGGGGAACCCGTATTGCCGCCACAAGAGGAAGATGGACAAAAGGATTCCGCCCAAGGCCTGATACCGCCAAAGTTGTGACGTTTTGCTACGGGAAAGGCGAAACCTGCCAATGCAGGGAAATTCCTTTCCGGCCCTTTAACAGTGACCTTAACGTAGCAGCGCCCGCATACCTGTGAAGAAAAGTTAACCTGCAAAACCTGTGAAGAAAAGTTAACCTGCAAAATAAGACATTAACTGAGGGTGGGTAGGGTGGGAGAAGCTCTGGAGCCAAGTGAGGATTCCCAGGTAAGATCCTCCCTCTATTGTGTGGGCAGGTAATCCCTCCCCTACCTGGCCTGGTCTCCTTGGCAACGCTTCCCCCAGGTGGGATTGGACAACTGACTGAGGTAGGCGGAGACCTCTAGGTATCCCACCTGAGGGAAGGCAAAGCCAAGCCTATGCTGTTGGAGCCGCTCCAGATCTAGGGGCTGCACGCGTCCACGCAAAGGGTGCCCCCCATTTTAGGCGGGGAGTGGTCATTCCAGCTGCAAGCAGGCCACAGTTTGCATTGGATCTGGACTGCAGGTCGCTATGTGCATATTGGGGAAAGAAAAAAAAGCTTATTCAAAGGAAGCTTAAACAGGCAGATTTTCTCAGGTTATCCTGGCCACCCTTAGTGAGCCAGATATAGATTCCAAGGAGGAAGGGAATCATGTCCAGACTATGGCAGAGACCCTTCTACCCTCCAGAATTAGTGTTATCGTGGAACTTGGCAATTAGCCATTTCAAAATATAAATTGGGTGCACTCATAACATGATGCTCCTAGTTCTTTTGTCAGAACCAGAGAATAATTCCTTTCTCCTACTCTTCTTATATATATCTCTCCCCTCCAACCTCTCTGCAGAACCTGGAGACAACACTGCCATTGCAGTGTCATAAGGAAGTGTCATTTTGATTTACTTACTTAATATTAGCATTCCTCTGAAGAAGTTATTCGTGGCTCTGTTTTTCCAAAGAACAGAATTTGCATACCTAATGAATAGCTATGTGAAGACTCCTATGAATTGCCTTTGAGGCATTTGCTGTCAAAATGTGGTTGAGGACGTTATTCTTTATTTATTGAACTGCCCATTGTATGCCTTGCTGAGGCACAGGTATGTTTCCCTTATATTTCCAGTTACAGATAGGTAGCCGTGTTGGTCTGCCATAGTCAAAATAAAAAAAATCCTTCCAGTAGCACCTTAAAGACCAACTAACTTAGTTGGTCTTTAAGGTGCTACTGGAAGGATTTTTTTTTTAATTTTATCCCTTATATTTGTAATGGTATGTCTGCTAAACTGGAGTCTGTGAAAAGCTGTTACTTGCTTTCTAATTTGGACAAATCTGTGATTTGCAAACTTGCTATTTTTTACTTTTGTAGCACAAAAAGCTTATTATTTGTCAGAGGGACCATTTCACTGACAACCTTTTTCAGAGTTCTATTTTATTCACTATTTAAAATTCATTTCAAAATATTAGAGACCGCAAACACACACATTGTGAACCATTTCAAATATACTGTATTTCCAGTGTGTGTTGAAAATAGATATAGAGCAATCTGTCAGTTTCAGTTTCAGTTTCTTTTCTTTTCTAATTTTTTTCCAGCCTTAGCTTCAATTTTCGGGGGGGGGGGGAATCTCATGGACAAATGTTCAAATTTTTCCTAATATGCACATTTAGGTATACAATCTTATCCAACATGCACATATCTGCAATCATTTGTCCCTATCATGATGCTAATAGCTTCATCTTAATGCAGGATTTCCCCTAATATATACATTTTTATACAAATGATTCGGCCAGAGAACTGCACTACAAAATTCGCAAAAGTGCAAGTTTCAAAGGATAGCTGTATTTTGGTTTTCATATTGTTTTAGGAAGTGCAAATTAGATATGCTTGCAATAAAACACAAACCAATGCAAATTTATCCCCTATGCCTAGTTGTGCATGGCAGCTGTCCAAGGCAGCAGGGCTAAGTTGTGTCCAAGAGTTGTAAATAAACCACGTTACTTGGCATTATTAGAAAGAGTACTTATTATACATTTTGAATTTCAGTATCAATCTTCAGATTATTGCCTGAGGCTATAAAAAAAATATCTTTCTGCATAAATCAAGCTAACTTAGAAATGTTGGAACAGCTGTCTGAAGTGTGACAGATAAAGACATAATGTTGAAACATCTGCCACCATGTGTCTAAATGCTGATTTAATTATTTATTAATTACATATGAACAGTGAGTTCTCCCCATCTCGACAGAAATTATTTTTGAATTTAACAGCTCAGCCCTGCAGACGGAAGCAGTGGTGCATGCCATTTCCTGATTTTCGTTTCGGTCTAAACCACAGAGCCTAGGGCTTGCCGATCAGAAGGTCGGCAGTTCGAATCCCCACTACGGGCTGAGCTCCCGTTGCTCGGTCCCTGCTCCTGCCCACCTAGCAGTTTGAAAGCACGTCAAAGCGCAAGTCAATAAATAGGTACCACTCCAGTGGGAAGGTAAAAATGGCGTTTCCATGCGCTGCTCTGTTTCGCCAGAAGTGGCTTAGTCATGCTGGCCATATGACCTGGAATAACTGTCTGCGGACAAACGTCGGCTCCCTCGGCCAGTAAAGAGAGATGAGCGCCGCAACCCCAGAGTCGTTCGCAACTGGACTTAACTGTCAGAATCATAGAATCATAGAGTTGGAATAGACCACAAGAGCCATCGAGTCCAACCCCCTGCCAAGCAGGAAACACCATCAGAGCACTCCTGACATATGGTTGTCAAGCCTCTGCTTAAAGACCTCCAAAGAAGGAGACTCCACCACACTCCTTGGCAGCAAATTCCACTGTCGAACAGCTCTTACTGTCAGGAAGTTCTTCCTAATGTTTAGGTGGAATCTTCTTTCTTGTAGTTTGCATCAGGGGTCCTTTACCTTTACCTATCATTTGCCTTACCCAAACAAACAGAGCCCTAAAAACAGCCCACAATGTCCATGCACAATAGCAATAGCTCAGTGGCTGGTTTTGATAATTGCTGAGACCAGATTTTTCACTTGGTTTGTTTTCTTGTATGGAAAATATTATACCACTGTTAGAGGCAGAGTGTCATACTTTTCATCCCTGTTCATAAGCAGAAACTGGGAAGAAGGGCAATTTTCATTCAAATATGAAATTCTAGAGTACAATACAATGCTCTTATTTTATAAAGAACATGTCTGTGAAAAAGCAGCCGGTAATAAATTGGTTATTTCTCAGACGTGTTTTTCATCTGTCACCTTCTTATATTATAGTCTGTGAAGAGGATCCTTAGAGAAGTGAACACCTGCAGTTTCTTAAGAGGAGTTAATAATGATGAAAGCAGACAGGAGGATGTGGTCCTTGAACTGATTTCACAGTAGAAGAAGCGTATTTCTCTTCCTTGGTCTTCAAGCAATTGACTCTCCCAGGTGCTTTTCTTTGGCAAAGAGAATATACCTTTTAATTTGCTTGTGTGTGTGTGTGTGTGTCTGCATTAACGAGAAAGAAGGGAAACCTCAGCTCCTGCACTTGACCCTTTGCTTTGAATTTCCATCCTTAGCTGACTCACTTTTTAATAGAGAATCCAGATAATGTTGTTGTCAAATGGTTGCAGTCCAGTGCTTCCTGTATTGCTCTAGTGTGTTTTTGTCTCTTTTTTTGAATATGTTATTAAAGGTCCGTATAGTAAAAGCCATGGTTTTCCCAGTAGTGATGTATGGAAGTGAGAGCTGGACCATAAAGAAGGCTGATCGCCAAAGAATTGATGCTTTTGAATTATGGTGCTGGAGGAGACTCTTGAGAGTCCCATGGACTGCAAGAAGATCAAACCTCTCCATTCTGAAGGAAATCAGCCCTGAGTGCTCACTGGAAGGACAGATCCTGAAGCTGAGGCTCCAATACTTTGGCCACCTCATGAGAAGAGAAGACTCCCTGGAAAAGACCCTGATGTGGGAAAGATGGAGGGCCGAAGGAGAAGGGGATGACAGAGAATGAGATGGTTGGATGGTGTTCTTGAAGCTACCAGCATGAGTTTGATCAAACTGCGGGAGGCAGTGGAAGACAGAAGTGCCTGGCGTGCTCTGGTCCATGGGGGTCACGAAGAGTCGGACACGACTAAACGACTAAACAACAACAAGATCAACATATAATCAAATACAAGCAATCAAATACAGTTTTCCCCTAACCCCCCAAAAAACACCCCCAACTACATCCAGGTAATTACATTAGTAATATAATCAAATAAAAAAAACATTTCTACAGTTGCTGGTTTTTTAAATATCATTCCACATGCTCCCATGTGTCTAAGGTGGTTTAAATGCATGTTTTTTTATTTGATGTATATGTAATAAAGGAGGACCATGTTATGTTAAAGTTATGTAGTTTATCACGTTGTTTTCTTTCATGTACCCTTTCTGTTAACTTTTCCATCAACATTAATTCCCAGACATAAGCATACCAAACGTCATATAGGTTTAATGTCCTCCAGTGTCTAGCAACAGCAAGACGTGCTGCAGTTATAAGACGCACAATTAAGTCTTTGTCTCTAAGATTTTATGCTTCATCTGCAAATATAGAAAGCAGTACTATTTCGGGATCTAAATTGATCATAGAATCATAGAATCATAGAATCATAGAATCATAGAGTTGGAAGAGACCACAAGGGCCATCGAGTCCAACCCCCTGCCAAGCAGGAAACACCATTAGAGCACTCCTGACATATGGTTGTCAAGCCTCTGCTTAAAGACCTCCAAAGTAGGAGACTCCACCACACTCCTTGGCAGCAAATTCCACTGTCAAACAGCTCTTACTGTCAGGAAGTTCTTCCTAGTGTTCAGGTGGAATCTTCTTTCTTGTAGTTTGGATCCATTGCTCCGTGTCCGCTTCTCTGGAGCAGCAGAAAACAACCTTTCTCCCTCCTCTATGTGACATCCTTTTATATATTTGAACATGGCTATCATATCACCCCTCAACCTCCTCTTCTCCAGGCTAAACATGCCCAGCTCCCTTAGCCGTTCCTCATAAGGCATCGTTTCCAGGCCTTTGACAATTTTGGTTGCCCTCCTCTGGACACGTTCCAGTTTGTCAGTGTCCTTCTTGAATTGTGGTGCCCAGAACTGGACACAGTACTCCAGGTGAGGTCTGACCAGAGCAGAATACAGTGGCACTATTACTTCCCTTGATCTAGATGCTATACTCCTACTGATGCAGCCCAGAATTGCATTGGCTTTTTTAGCTGCCGCGTCACACTGTTGGCTCATGTCAAGTTTGTGGTCAACCAAGACTCCTAGATCCTTTTCACATGTACTGCTCTCAAGCCAGGTGTCCCCCATCTTGTATTTGTGCCTCTCATTTTTTTTGCCCAAGTGCAATACTTTACATTTCTCCCTGTTAAAGTTCATCTTGTTTGTTTTGGCCCAGTTCTCTAATCTGTCAAGGTCATTTTGAAGTGTGATCCTATCCTCTGGGGTGTTAGCCACCCCTCCCAGTTTGGTGTCATCTGCAAATTTGATCAGGATGCCCTTGAGTCCATCATCCAAGTCGTTGATAAAGATGTTGAATAAGACCGGGCCCAAGACAGAACCCTGTGGCACCCCACTAGTCACTCTTCTCCAGGATGAAGAGGAACCATTGATGAGCACCCTTTGGGTTCGTTCAGTCAGCCAGTTACAAATCCACTGAGTGGTAGCATAGTCAAGACCGCATTTTACCAGCTTCTTTACAAGAATATCATGGGGCACCTTGTCAAATGCCTTGCTAAAATCAAGGTAGGCTACATCCACTGCATTCCCTTCATCTACCAGGCTTGTAATTCTGTCAAAAAACGAGATCAGGTTAGTCTGACATGACTTATTTTTCAGAAATCCATGCTGACTATTGGTGATCACAGCATTCCTTTCTAGGTGCTCACAGACTGTTTGCTTAATTATCTGCTCCAGAATTTTCCCTGGTATTGATTTCAGACTGACTGGGCGGTAATTATTTGGGTCCTCTCTTTTCCCCTTTTTGAAAATAGGGACAACATTTGCCCTCCTCCAATCTGCCGGGACTTCGCCTGTTCTCCAGGAATTCTCAAAGATGACTGCCAGTGGTTCTGAGATCACATCTGCCAGTTCTTTTAATACTCTTGGGTGCAGTTCATCTGGCTCTGGAGACTTGAATACATCTAAACTAGCCAAGTATCGATTGAGATGTAATTTGTTCCATTTCTTGAAATATTTTTAACCAGAAGTTTTTAATCAATGGGCATTTCCACCACATGTGTATAAATGTTCCTTCATTCCCACAATTTCTCGAACAATGCGGAGAAATATTTTTGTCTATTTTGCTTAGCAATGTGGGATGCAAGTACCATCTGTGGGTTAGCTTTTAAGGTGTTTTCTCTTATTCGGGCAGAATGTTTTTGTCTTTCACAGTCCTGTAAATATGCAATATTTCTTGACGCGCCCACCGCAGCATAGTCATTCCCCATCAGTGGCAATCCTCTCTGCCAATGCAGGCCAGCACAGGGACGGACTTTGGTAATCTTTGGTAATATGGCGCCCTGAGCAAGGCCAACATTTGGCGCCCCCAAATGGATCTTTTTAATTATAGATCTTCACAATAGACCTGTGCGGCGGAACCGCTCACACCACCCTAAACCCAGCGCTTGGCCAGCGGAGAGGTGGTTGTGTGAAATCCTGCCTACCCCCCATCCCACCCACAAACACTGGATTGGTGGAATTGTTCTGTGATTTGATGGTGAAACATGTATATATGAAGCCAAAGCCAGCTGTACTCAATAGCAACAAAATCTCAGAGCACTTAAGTTGTAACTAATTTTTTTTAATGTTCTCTTTATGTATCTATCTGATGCATTTCAGACGCTTTCTCAGGAAGCCCCCAAAATATGCAAATCAATTCATGTCATGTAAAATGCAATCACTCATATTATTATCATTTCCCAAAACATATATCCACTGATAAGGATATATATGTTCTGAGAAATTGCTGCGGCGTTTTAAAATGAAATGTTGGAGTATTAGAGTTGCATATAGTATTTTTTACAGAATGTGAAGCGTTTCACACCAAAATGAATAATATGAATGAATGATTGCATTTTACACTGTTGTAAAAGTGATTTGGATATTTTCATAGCTCCCCGAGGAAGAGCCTGTAGGGGCTTAAAATGTATTGGACGTTTAAAGAAAAAAACTGAGGATATTCAGAAGCTTATTTGAAACATTCATTTTGGCAGAGGGTTGTGTGTGTGTGTGTGTGTGTGTGAGAGAGAGAGAGAGAGAGAGAGAGAGAGAGAGAGAGAGAGAGAAGATCCCTTTGTTTTTCTACACCAGGAAAAAGTCATATTTCTGCTTCTCTGTTCTGATGCTTTGTTTCATAAAGTTCAGTTCTATCTTCAAAAGGTTCTGGGGGGGCCAAGCTAGATATGATGGAAGCAGTGTGGGTTTTTTGGGATCTATTCATGTACAAAGCCTCCTGCTTGTTTTTAACATCAAAAGTGAGATGCAGGCAAGCGATGCTGAGGGATCCTTGCATTTCCCTTAGTATGCCTTCTGAACTTTTATCCAGTGATGGACATCTAATTCATATAGATTTCATAATGCAAACTGCTTCTGCACCATTTCCTTAATTTCGCTCAGGGTTGCTGTTGGGCCCCAGCCCAGATCAGCCCCAGCAAGCACTGTTAATGGTCAGGGAATTACAGGCCAGAGATTCCCTGACTCTGATTTAGCTGCTACTGATTCCTTCATTCTGAATCAGTGAAGAAGAAGAAGAAGAAGAAGAAGAAGAAGAAGAAGAAGAAGAAGAGGAGGAGTTTGGATTTGATATCCCGCCTTTCACTCCCCTTCAGGAGTCTCAAAGCGGCTAACAATCTCCTTTCCCTTCCTCCCCCACAACAAACACTCTGTGAGGTGAGTGAGGCCGAGAGACTTCAAAGAAGTGTGACTAGCCCAAGGTCACCCAGCAGCTGCATGTGGAGGAGCGGGGAAGCGAACCCGATTCACCAGATCACGAGTCCACCGCTCTTAACCACTACACCACACTGAAAGCGTGTTACCTCCGCCGAGCAAGTATTACATAATTTTGTAACCAATCTTATTTATTTTATTTCACTTGATTGTAAAAAAGAAAGAAAAACTCAAAGCAGTTTACAAAAAAGTAGAGCAATAAAATCAAGGGGGGGGGGGAATCACAATACTTTAAAACTTTCAAAAATTCAAAATTCAGTTGAACCTCTTCTTACGTCCGCCTCTGCTCGTGTCCATTTCGCCCAACGTCCGTGGCAAACCCGGAAGTAACCGGCGGGTTTGCAGCCGTTCTGCACATGTGCTGAAGAGGGCAATCGCTGCCCGCACCTGCACACAATGGCGACTCTCCCAGAGACCTCTTTCAACTTCTGGATGGGCCTCCGGAATGGACTGTGGTCGTGAGTAGAGGTTCCACTGTGCTAAAACAGATTAACGTTCATGCCAGCATTTCTAAGCACCCGGGTAGGCTTGCCTAAACAAGATTGTTTTTAACAGGTGATGAAAAGAATACACTGCAAGTGCCTGCTTGATATTGATGGGCAAGGAGCTTCAACTGCATAGGGAATATTCTAATCAATAAGTGCATAGGAAATATTCTAATCAATAGAATATTTGTATGAGATTGTATGGGGAAAATACAGAATAACAGATATAAATTTGCTTAAAACGTATATAGGAAGTGCAGTGTAAGCGATGGAAGTCAATCAATGAAATTTTATTATTGAGATATTTGTAGAATACATTTCTTTTCTTCTTCCAGTTTTTCTTCTTATTTTTTCTTTTTTCTTTTCTTCCTTTTTTCTTTTTTGTTCTTTTTAAAATATGTGTGCTTATCTGAAAAATATATGTATGTATGCATTTTGTATGTATTTTACTTGTATTTTGTAATAATTATGTTAAATAAAATTTAATTAATTTTTTTTTTTAAGTGCATAGGAAATGACAAGATCATCAACTTAAGCCACTGCAGCTTCACACTTTTTCGCGCAGTCCTGAATTCCCAAGCAGCCTTCCCTTCAGTGCAGTATTTCAATGTGTTTATTGGAAGTTTAGGTCTGTGCACCCCACATTTCTTAGATCCATGCAGTGTTTTGTTTTTTAAGATTTTCACCGTGAAGTTCTTACAGTAACTGCAACACTTTTAACATTTTATTTTTTTTGGGGGGAGGGGAATGTGCTGGCACTGCATGCCCTTGGGTACCCACCAAAAAAGGACTGAATCGATGCCTCCCCCTCACTAAATTATGGCTTCGCTTCCTATTTTCATGAAAACAAGATCTGGGCCACTTGAATGCTCCCAAGAAAGATTTTCAACATTACCCTGCTCCTCAGTTGGTTGGTTTCCTATGAAGAAAGCAGTGGCTTCTTGGCTCTAACTTGCTTCGTTCAGCTGCTATGTCTGGTCTGCGTTGCTGCCCCACCCTCAGAGGAGGAGGCATGGATGGAGAGGGCCTCTGATGTAGAATATGTCCCTATTTTCCTCTGAGGAATGTTGGAGGGTTGCTGCCATGCTAAACCATCATGTTCTTACAAATGAAGGACAAGAATTATATGGCACTTGTGGTTCGAGGACCCGACCCCCGCGATGCGAAATGAATACACAAGGACACATGATATAAGGTTAATGGGCATGGAAAGGCCACAACTTTATTGATTACAGCAGTGAAAAGGTATTGGCTTAGGCATTGGATCTCAAAAACAAGTGGGTTTATTCACCAGTAGGTGGAGCCTGTTGATGCTAATCCAACTATAGGCTCCCCCCTGATGTCACCGAGGGTCGTGCTATTGCCTCCCGCCAAGCAGGCATCGGACAGAACACACGACCGCCAGATTCCTTTAACGGAATACCCCAAAATTGAAGGCATAGGCGATGGCCACACCTAGCCCTTCGACACACCACAACACATTATTCCAATGCCTAACCTACCCACCAATACCACAAAAGTTGTGACGATTGCTACGAGGTAGGCGAAAAAACCAAAAAGCCTAATGCCAAATGGAAAAACTCCTACCAGGCCCCCTAGACAACCAGGGCGACCAACCTAAGATCCATAGCAAGGCCAGTGACCTAAGCCCTAACTCTAAGGGAGTGGAGGGTGGGTGACTCGCGACGACAATGGTGAAGAATGAGGCCGGGGAGAGGCTGGCGCCGCAGCAAAAAGCTGCTGAACATGCCCCCCTCCAAGGCACCTGGTTGGATGCCTCCAGGGGGGCGTGGGCGCCAGCCAGGTGAGGTGGAGGCAGGCGGCTATGCCCCCTGCTAGGGGCAGTGCTCGGGCTCCCACCCACAACCACTCCCCTCCCTTCAGGGAGGAGAGTCTTTGTAGCACTGCCAATTACGCCGACCGAAGCCATGCCATCACGCCACAGAGGGCAAATTTAGTCAGCTGAGAGAGAGAACAATGTTCTTTAAATTATTCACATGGCTAATAAATGCACTTCCATCCCTAGACCATGCAGCTGATCAGTTTCAAATAGGCGATGGCATGGCTGATAGCAGGTAAAGTCAATTGAGAAGGGGAACACATCATGGTAAGTGAATAGGCAAATATTTCACAAGGAGCGTCGAAAAAATATGTATTTTAGAAAAACACTACAGGCATTTTTTTTACACTGTTCAAGAGATTAACAACATGCCCCCTTGAAGTTCTAACTCAGCCCTAATCCACATATTCACAACCACAATAGTAAACTAGAGCCTCAATAATTGTAACTAGCAGACAAGTCTTGAACTTCAATCTGCTGCTTCTTAATCTTGGCTGCATGGTTCATTTATCAAAAGGTTTCCTCCCAGATCCTGTAGATCTTGCTACGGTGTAGCTTTTAGCTATTGCTGAATATATTGCTAAGAAGGAAAACACGTCTCAAGAACTGTTCTGTTTGATGAGACCCAGTTGGATTAAGGGATTCATGACAAATATTAAATGCTGCCAGCATGGTTGCTAAACCACTTTGGTAATAATAAAAAAGGCTGTAATAAAGGAACACTGGAAATTATATCTATTATTACTGTTCTGCTAACAATAACAGTAACAGTGGGAATTCTGGATTCAAGAGACCATTGAGATTAAGAAAGCTTTTTGGGGATACAGAACAATTAATTATTACCATCTTTTAAAAAACTATGTTAATCCTGATGATCTTGTGAACTCAGACTTCCCACTGTGAGTACTATTATAACTGCATTAGTATATCATTTTTGGGGGGAAAAACAACCACACTCTTCTTCCAGCCAATTAATATTAGCTTCCTTCTTTTTTAAAAAATAAAACCACACACAACGCCCACAGTTAAATTCATACATTCAACAAGAAAAGAGATCTAGAAGTTGGTCTTTCTTCTTATGCAAAAGTGATGAAATTTATGCATAAACAAATTGACTTAAGCGACCAGCTCAGAATTATTCCTTTACAAATAGGACAGAACAGTACTTCATATTGCGGTGTGTGCCTTGGCTGATGATGGAAGTCTCCTAAATGCCACATTAGCAATTCAGAGGCAGCAGTTTAACATGGGCAATAGCAGGTAGTTAAGTGACCTTGATTATGAGCAAGTGACAAACATATGGAAGGCCAAACGTGGAGGGGGAAGGGGGAATCAGAGCATGTCCCATTTTAGGTAAACACATCTGTCTGGTTTAACTTCTTCGTAAACTGGAAGTGGGATTCGAAGAGCAGCTTCAAGCACACAGGAAGTTTTGGCTATGCCTTTTGCTTCGACACACACAGAGGTCATATGACAAACTGCTTTTGAAAATCCCTTTGAAAGAATATTGTTATATGGCATGGAGAGATTATGTCTGAGAACCAAACTGGATCTGATGGAACCATATCTTCCATTTAAACATGGAACTGGCCCAGTCAAGAAGAAGGGAGCTATCACTGGACTGTAGTACAGTGGTACCTCGGGTTAAGTACTTAATTCGTTCTGGAGGTCTGTTCTTAACCTGAAACTGTTCTTAACCTGAAGACCACTTTAGCTAATGAGGCCTCCTGCTGCTGCCGTGCGATTTCTGTTCTCATCCTGAAGCAAAGTTCTCAACCCAAGGTAATATTTCTGGGTTAGCGAAGTCTGTAACCTGAAGCATATGTAACCCGAGGTACCACTGTATTATGTAGCTTTTAATATATATATATATATGTGTGTGTGTGTGTGTGTGTAATTTTTCAGATTTTGACATTTACAAACAACCAAACAACCAAAATAAAAAGAGAATTCCATAGATTCCCTCCTCCCCTTTGTGGGTCCTTATGTTAACTTTTCCCCTCCTGCATCTTCTCTATTAATCCAAATCTATTAAATCTCCATCGCAACCATAGTTCAACGTTAAACTACAAGTATCATTCTAATCCTACCAATAATTTTAATCGTTTACAATGGTTTTTAAGGTAAATTATATATTTCCCCCATTCCTTATTAAAATTTGGGTCTTCCTGGCAGAGGCGTAGCAAGGTTAGGTGGTACCCCGGCTCGGGGTAGGCTTGGGAGTCAAGGGTGGGCGACACGCCAAATGTCACCCCCCCCCGCAATGACACCTGGGGTGGTCTGCCCCTCTTTCCTACGCCTCTGCTTCCTGGTTTCTACTATGTCTTCTTTCCATCTCTGGGCGTAGTATTATGTAGCATTGGCTTCATGGAACTACAGTATTATGGGAGAAGAATGTCCTTCTTCCCATACCTTTTGAAACTGTAGGTGATTTTGAATTGATGCTTGCCAAAAAGACAAAACAGGTCAGCTGCGCACAGCTTAAGATTCCAGATTTCACAACATGTGTTACTATTTTAAGTACATTAAACTCTGAAGCTACAAAATTATCCCTCCATTGACACATTGAAAGGCTAACGTGGAAAGGAAACTTCATTTATTCTTTAATAGATGTCCACGCATTTCTCTGAGTGTTTATGATTGAAACAGCCCAGCTATTGGCACAAAGGAATTAATACAGAATTAGTATTTTGGTAGGAGTGTCCACTGATCTGCAGCTAAATTAATGCAGCAAAGTTAATTTTAAAAGCATTTAATAAGCTGTCAGCAGCACACAAGCGTTCTGCTCATCACTTGAGCAGAGCTATTCATTCTTAGTGCGGAAAAACACTCATGTTCAGTCTAGTCTAAGAGATTTTTCACCTTTGCCTTGAGCAATGAAATTAGTTGCCTTCAAGGAGACAGCTTATTTTGTCTCCAGTGTAGTTCCTTAGAAGCAATTTATTTCTGGCCTTTTGTTCCTGATATCCCCCCCACCCTCTGCCTCTCCTTTGGGCACTTCCAATGTTCGTGTAATTATATTAGGAGAGATCCTTTGGATATGCTGTACATGCACATATAAACATTACAATAATTAAACTGTTGTTAGCTCTCAAAGGGCTCAGCACTCTCTCGGTTTGATGGGACGAGACAATCCTATTATGAAAACATGGATATTCTCCTGGTTTCCAGGGTATCCCAGCCAGCAAAGAATGAAGGGCAGACATGGAATTAGGGAGGCGTGGATTCCTGTCAGCCCAGTCTCAAATCACGCCACAAATCTCTGCATAGTATTTGGGAACTGTGGCCAAGGCAAAATATGGTGGGGAGATTGCTTTGAGGTATGCTCTTTGCTGACTACGGTCCTGCACCAACTAAACCAGCTTCCAGGCTTAATTCATGGTGCTGGTTCTTACCTCTAAATGGTCTGTGGCTAGGATCTCTGAAAAACCACTTCCTCCAGTATGGAGCTTCCTGTAGTTTAAGACTTATGCTTACCAGATTTTTTTCAATGAATCCGGGGAAACTTTGTTGTTGTTGTTTTTTTTTGAAGCTGAGTAGCAACAGGGAGTCAGTAGTGGGGATGGTGAGGCAAAAGACCCTGGGCCCAAGCACACATGCATATAGTATTAAGGTGCAAAGCCCTTCTTTCACACCCTGTGAAACATAAACGCACAGAGTTCTTAAAAAAAACTGGGCAACAGCACGACGCCCGCCCATGACTCCTGAGCCTTCCCTGATCTCCTTCCCCCTTCCCCCTTCATTTTGACAGCCAGCTCAGGGGAGGCTTGGGGGTCACGGGCGGGCCGTGGCGCAGGAAAAATGGTGGGCGCCACAGCAGCGAGCAGTGAGCAGCTCCTGAAGCCAGCCAGAGCCAACTGCGCTAACAGGCTGGCTCCAGGCTGTTGAGGCTTCCGCTGCCACGTTTCCTGGGAACAGATTTGCAAATCTAGGGACATTCCGGGGACGGAATTTGTCTGGGGACAGATGTGCAAATCCAGGAACTGTTTCCGGGAACCGGGGATGTCTGCTAACCCTAGTTTAAGTTCCTAGGAGACCAAGCTTCACATGCCTACTCCATTGGGTGATCTTGGACCAGTCTTCTTAGCCTAACCTACATCGCAGGTTAGTTATTTTTATTATTATTTATCAAATTTATATACTGCCTTCATGTGAAGACCACAGGGCAGCTTACAGCATAAAAAATGAAAACATAAAATACATAATAACAACATTAAAACCAAGAACCCCTTCCCATAAATACAGTGGTGC
The DNA here is from genome assembly GCF_965112155.1 of Podarcis liolepis. Classification (NCBI taxonomy): domain Eukaryota; kingdom Metazoa; phylum Chordata; class Lepidosauria; order Squamata; family Lacertidae; genus Podarcis; species Podarcis liolepis. The sequence continues at coordinate 50,931,132 of NC_139573.1, forward strand.
CTCGCAAGACGAAATTAATCCGTTCCGCGAGTCTCTTCGTCTAGCGGTTTTTTCGTCTTGCGAAGCAACCCTATTAGTGGCTTAGCGGATTAGCGCTATTAACGGTTTAGCGGCTATTAAAGGCTTAGCGGATTAGCGGCTAAAAGGCTATTAGCGGCTTAGCGGCTTAGAAAAAGGGGGGGGAGTGGAAAAAAATCGGAACACTCGAAAGACGTTTTCATCTTGCAAAGCAAGCCCATAGGGAAAATCGTCTTGCGAAGCAGCTCAAAAACGGAAAACCCTTTCGTCTAGCGGGTTTTCCGTCTTGCGAGGCATTCGTCTTGCGGGGCACCACTGTACATTTAAAAGGCCATAGATGGTTTAATAGCCCAAAGACATGATTACTGAGAAACTTTTTTCATCTGGGGCCTAATGATACGTAATGAGGGTGCCAATCAAGTCTCCCTGGGAGCCACCACAGAAAAGGCATATTTTCCTATTGGCGCCCATTGGACCTCTCATGGAAGAGACACACAAAAAAGGGTGTCAGATGATGATTGCAGGGTGAGGTTTGGTTAATATGGAGAGAGGTGGTCCTTGAGGTATTGAGGTCCTGGGAGATTTAAGAAGTGTTGTGGGGATCAAAAGGCAAAGTGAAAAACCATGTCTGCCACCACCAAGAGCCCGTTGTAGGAAATGTGGGATACAAATCTAATAGATAGGACACAGGACACAGGACAGAGACTTTTCAGTGGTAGAACCTCAGCTGTGGAGGTCACCAGGGAGGTCAGATTGACTTCCTATTCGATTAGATTTAGATGGACTGTTAAAACTTTTGTTCTTGTTCTTAAGCTCTTTATTATATTATTTTAAAGGTTTTAAATCCTGTCACCTTAAATCAGTGATGGCCAAACTCGGCCCTCCAGCTGTTTTGGGACTACAATTCCTATCATCCCTGACCACCGGTCCTGTTAGCTACGGATGATCGAAGTTGTAGTCCCAAAACAACTGGAGGGCTGAGTTTGGCCAAAACTGCCTTAAATGGTAAAGGTAAAGGGACCCCTGGCCATTAGTGGCCAATCGTGACCGACTCTGGGGTTGCGGCGTTCATCTCGCTTTATTGGCCGAGGAAGCGGGCATACAGCTTCCGGATCATGTGGCCAGCATGACTAAGCCGCTTCTGGCGAACCAGAGCAGTGCACGGAAACGCCGTTTACCTTCCCGCCTGAGTGGTACCTATTTATCTACTTGCACTTACAGCTGCAATAAAATACAGAAAAATTAAAAAAACAACAATTTAAATTCGAATCTTGTTCTTATAGTCATATTTATATAGACTACACTTAAACACATTTATTGTTGAAGCCAAAAATAATAGGAATTGAAAAAGTAGCAAGGGAATGAAGCCATTGTCCTACTTTTTTTTTAACTAGATAAATGATAAACATCATTAACACAAAAAATGAAAATGCAATAACTGACATTTTCACTAGGTCATTTTCGCTGTAGCCCACCAGCTGTAAACGATAATTTCTTCCCATCGAACCCAATATGTTCAAAACAGCCTTTTCTAGGTTAGTTTCCCACTGCCTCAAATAGTTAACTGGTACAGCAAGAATATTAGGGTTAAGCAACTAACACCAGCAGTTCTGGTGCTAAAATCACACAACCGTTTTTGGCCCCGACTTTAACAAGCTCCGAGTCCCAGGCATTTGTTTTCAGCCCCTTTTCCAAGACATGCCTGTAAGCCTGAGTTAAGCAAAATTTAAGTCTGTTCTGTTCCAGATGGCTAGCCAGATGAATGGATTTTGAAGGGCTTCTTACGGCAGCTAAATGTCCAGTGAGCCAAACTGATCTATTCCAATTTGCTGCAAGGCCTAATCGTGGCTCCGGGGAGGATGCGATTCTCCTTGCACTATGCATGACAGTGCCAGGCTATTAAAACATACACCCCAGAAGATTTAATGGCATTGAATTTGTTCAAGAGCTCCCACTTCCTTTAACCTAATTATCTTTTGAATCCATTGGCTGTTCCCCCCCCCTTTTTTTTCTTTTTGGGTTTCCAAATACAAGTTTCATGGCTGGGAAAGAGGTTCCATATAGAAGAGATAAACAGTGTGTTCATGCGAACCTCTCCTGATCCAAGTATTCAGCTTTGATGGAGACAATAAGCATTTAGGGAATATTTCCCTGTCTGTGTTAAGATAACAAGCATTTGGGGGCAATTGGGTGGTGCTGGGGAAGCACACGGGGATTTCAATGCACTTATTTCCATCAAGAGTAATGAGATTTGCATAGCTTAACTTCCCCCATGCAATTGTGCCTTGTCGAAGCTCTGGTGGAGCACGTTGTTCAGGGAGAGTTTTGCTTATCTTTCTAGCAGGGACCTTGACTACAATGGGGAGGCTACAATAGGCTCAGGCGGCTCATGTAAATCCCGTGTTGTCTACTGCTAAAGCCGTTCACCAGAGTTCTTTTCAATTTATCACTCAGTGCCATGTCCTCCAGCCACTGGCTCTGTAATAGCAGAAAGGCTCACCACAGACCAGGGACACCACATTCTGAAGGTACTAATCTCACTTGGAGCCCGAAAGTATGGTCTTCCTGCAATTTCCTTCACAAGAATAAACTCTGGGCCAGAGAAGGGAAAATAATTGTATAATCAAGATGTCCTTGCTTCAGTCCTTACACAAATGTCAAATGCTCCAGTGTGCATCTTGAAATTCCAGCACTAATAATATAGGATATATTACTTGACAGAATGCAGGACAGAAACTAACCCCCCCTAAAAACTTATGCATAACTTTGCTGGAAATATTACTATTTGTTGTTGTTGTTTAGTCATTTAGTAGTGTCCAACTCTTTGTGACGCCATGGACCAGAGCACGCCAGGCACTCCTGTCTTCCACTGCCTCCCGCAGTTTGGTCAAACTCATGCTGGTAGCTTCGAGAACACTGTCCAACCATCTAGTCCTCTGTCGTCCCCTTCTCCTTGTGCCCTCCATCTTTCCCAACATCAGGGTCTTTTCCAGGGAGTCTTCTCTTCTCATGAGGAGGCCAAAGTATTAGAGCCTCAGCTTCAGGATCTGTCCTTCCAGTGAGCACTCAGTGCTGATTTCCTTAAGAATGGATAGGTACAATGCTTTAATTTACTCACTGTACAATTCTGGTCGCTGCACCTCAAAAATATTACTGTACAGCTGGAAAAGGTGCAGAAAAGGGCAACTAAAATGATGATAGGACTGAAGCAACATTCCTTTGTGGAAAGGTTACAATTTGGGGACTTTTTAGTTCAGGGGAGAAAGGAGGGGACATGATAGAAGTGTATAAGGCAGGATGCCTCTCAATACCAGTTTGTGGAACCACAGGAGGAGAGAATACTCTTGTAGGGCCTTCACTGGCATCTGGGATATTGGATATTGGACTAGATTGGCCTTTCTTATTTAAGGTTACAAATGGTACAGGGGAAGGGGACAGAAATAATTTGTTCTCCTCCTCACAATGCCAGCTGCTGGAGGGAATATCTGGGTGAGATATGTTGTCTTCATGGCCTGCTAATGGACTTCAGCAAAGATCTGGTTGGCTTCTGCAAAAACACAATGGTGGTAGGATGACCCACTCAGACAGAGAAACCCTGCTTGCTTATGCCCTAAAGCTTCACCTCATTGTCCCCGTTCCCCCGCCAACTGTGGGCAGTCATGTTTCCCCCCGCCATACAACTCTCCCTCCACCCTGAGTGATAGCATGTCAACAAGTCCATTTGCTTCTAGGACAGGGGTCTGCAACCCGCGGCTCCGGAGCCGCATGTGGCTCTTTTACACCTTTGTCGCGGCTCCGGGGTGGGGAGGAGGCGCATTGTGCGCCCCGACACTCACCACTGTGGCGGGCACTGCACTGGCTGTGACGTTGCATGGGGGTGGTGCGTGCATTAGTCACGCACCGTCCCGACGTCACCTTCCTGCCCGCTGTCAGATCGCGGCTCTGGAGATATATTTGTTTTAAATGTCGCAATGGTTTTGCGGCTCCCAGTTTTTTCCCCCTTCAGAAACAGGTCCAAGTGGCTCTTTTTGTCTTAAAGGTTGCAAACCCCTGTTCTAGGAGAATGCAATTTGTTTTCAACCTAAGTAATCGCAAAAGTCTCATACCCTAGCTAGCCATTGGTAGGCTTCTAAAGCAACAAAGAGAAGGGAACCCTCAACTACCTTGTAGATGCTTTTTAATTTTTTGAAAAAAGTTCTATGTAGTTTTTAAGGTTCATGAAGATTTCTCCTGCAAAAATTAACACACACTAACACACACACAGAGAACTGTGACTGGGTGGGATTTTCTCTAATCCCATGCAGAACCAGGAACAGCCAGAATTTGGTTTTGTCCCCATCCTGAATAGTATTTGAACTGGGATCTTTCTGGTTCAGCTTCCTAAATCACACATTTCACCAGCTCTGTAGTTTCACAAATTACTTTGATTATGAAAAGAATCAGGAGAGAGCCATTCTGTTAACAAAGAAAAATTTAGCTCATAGCTTCTCCTAGAAAGGTCCCCACAGGAGAAAAACCCCACAAAAAGCATTCTCTTGAAACACAGAATAATATAAAATAATAATATCCTGTGATTATCCAGCTGTTAGGCAGCTGCCTAAAGAGGAGCTTAAGGAACTGTAAAACTAAATCCAGTGTTGCCAATGAATGCCTTCAATTTGTTTTAAAATGGTGTTGGGAACTTTGCTAAAAGCTACCTCTCTGCAATTTCAGGAAAATTGATTTCTTAGCATAATTACACTGCCCCATTTTCTTGACAAGGGCATGAAAGCCTAATGCAAGAACTTGTGCATGCATCATTCATTCAATTTTAAACATGGTATTAAATGCAATTAAGCATGGAGTCTACACAAATAAATTAAATGTGAGAATGAATGTGGTTAGGCAATCTATAGGTGCTTGTATCATAGACTGTAAATACAGATATTTATTTTTTTGTGTTTTGGGGTTTTTTTAATAGAGAAAATGAATACCATCTTTGTGACTGATGGGGCTCTAATCTGCCCTACAGCAGAAGCAGATGATGACAGATGAGAAGACCTCCCTAGGTCTATGATGTATGAGACTGCCATATACAGAGATGGACCAATGAGCTCTTTAAGTCTCCCAAATCTGGCAGTGGCAGCGTCTGCCCAAGGTCTCACATGGAATTCTGGCCCAAGCCCCACTACATCTATCCCAGGGGAGTTGTGTCACAGCCCTCCTATCCGTGGAGTGGCAATGAAATGTGAGTATAGTTTTAGGAAGTGGTGTGATTTAAGCATGAATCCTTTCTCGCCCCAGTAGTGTGATTCTGTAAGCACAAATAATCTTACGCAGAGTTGCCAGAGCATCTATATTTTGTCACAAAGCCTCCATCTTGCTTGTCTATAGCTGTCACTCTGGCCAAGACTAACAGCTCAGTTGTACCTGCTTGCCAGGAGCAGTACCAATCCTACCGAATTAGAACATCCTATCTGCTGAATGAGAACAATGGTTTACCTAGTCCAGCATTCTGTTTCCAGCGGTGGCCAAGCAGATGCCTATGTGTTTCACATAGAGCAATTTTTTAAAAGAGAGATCAGTTGTTCATTGGCCAGGTAGTGGAGGAACTTCAATGGAATCACAGAATCATAGAATCGTAGAGTTGGAAGGACCCTGAGGATTATCTAGTCCAACACTCTGCAGTGCAGGGATCCTGTCCATAGCCATCCATCGATGGGCTTGTACCACCAACCTTCTGGCCCATTGTGCCATAGGAGTCCTAGACAAAGGGATTTTGAAAGGGAAGGATGGAGAGAGGGCGGCACCTTTTTAATATTAATATTAAGGTTGGGGGTTTTTTAAGTTAAAGAAAAGGCTCCAAATACAAGCAAAGCCAGCGCTCACACCTGTCCCAGGTTCAGCGGCGTAGCGTGGGTTGTCAGCACCCGGGGCAAGGCAAGTAATTTGCGCCCCCTAACCCCTAACCTGCCGCGTCAGGTGATCTGAGGCGAGTTGCTGCTGGCGCTGCAGCCCAAACGACGCCGCTTGCCCGGAGGAGGAGGAGGGCAGAGAGGCGAGGAAAATGCAACATGGCCCAGCAGCTGTGGTGGTGGGACTGTGAGGAGGGGCTGCCTGGCGCACCCTCCACGGCCCTGATGCGCGGGGACCGCGGCAAGCGCTGAGAGCCGCTGCCAGCTCGTCGGTTCCACGAGACATGGGGCTCTGCTACAGCCTGCGCCCGAGGCTCTTCGGCGACTCCAGAGGCAGCAAGCGCGCCCCCCCAGATGTTGCGCCCGGTGCGATCGGCCCCCCTTGCACCCCCCACGCTATGCCACTGCCCAGGTTTTCAGAAACTGGCTTTCCTGGCTCAAGGGAAAATGTCATGCCGTCAGTCTTTCCATGGGGATTTTCTAGATCCGATAGTCCAGGCAGAGTGCTGGCTGCAGAGCACTGGAGAAATGGAAAGACCAGTTCTTCACCACAGCCACCACCCAACGATAAAGTACGTCCCACCCACCAAAATCATAAATAAACTATAAATTTCTCATTTGTAGGTGAATAAAACTTTCGAGAAGTTGGATGATAGTTTTTTTAGGGGAAGAGCACTACTCAAGACAAACTGGGTAAAGAGAAAATAATCAAGCTGCTGTGGTTTCCCTCTTGTTTTCTTATTTGCTATCTAATATACAAAATACACGAGGAACAGAAACTTGATGGGAAAGGTAGGATATCAGTTTGTTAATGCCAGAACAAAGAGAGGAGCTATTAAGAGGCATTTACATCCATTTGGAATGAAGTTGGTCTTCCCTTGATACTGCTGGAATAGAGGTGGTGCCACTAATATTTGAAGTCGTCTTATCTGCCATCGATAAGCTTATAAGAAGGATTATATTCAGATATCCATGGATAGGGATCCACAGCTGGGGTGCAATCACTGATAACTTTCTACAGATTACAGTCCTTTGCTCTTCTCCAGATATGTAGTGTTGTTAAGGCATGAGAAGGAATATATGGGAGAAGGCTTTCTTTTACATAAGCAAAACTCAGACCATGTAATGCTTTAAAGATCAAACAAGCCCTGTGTCCAACCAAGCCAACTGGTAACCAATGTCTTCTACAACCAGCAGTTTACTCTAGTTAAAATTGTGGCCTCTGGATTCTGGATCAGCTGAAGTTCCTTGAACAGGTTCCTCACATACCACAATGCAGCAGTCTAAACTTCAGGTTCCCAAGGTATGGGAAATGGAGAGAGAGAGAGGTCTTAATCATACAACCCATGAAATTCTTCAGGTGTTTTTTGTCGGAGGAGGAGGAGCTTCCAAATTCACCTTGAAACTTTTGCTGAGAGTGAAATTCTGTGTCAATTTCAATGATTCTTTCCACAAGAGCAGAGTGTCATTGTTCTGTTGAGTTATCCTCATTGTTTCAAGCAGTTTCGTTTTCATCCGAAACATTTCCTGGATGATTTCACTGGGCTTTGTAATTATCATTAGTGAAAGATCCTAGAAAAGTGAGTAAGAGGCTACACCAGGGGTAGTCAACCTTTTTATACCTACCGCCCACTAATGCATCTTTCTTGATGGTAAAATTTCCTTACCACCCACCAGTGCTCTATGGAAGGAGGATTCAGCTTGTGCCATAGAACCCCCTACCACCCACCTAGGAATCCTGAAATGCCCACCAGTGCTGGTTTTAACCTTTAAAGCCCTATACGGCCTAGGACCCTCGTACCTATGGCACCGCCTCTCCTGGTATGTCTCATGGAGGACCTTACGGTCTTCAAACAAAAACACCTTGGAGGTCCCGGGCCACAGAGAGGTTAGGCTGGCCTCAACCAGAGCCAGGGCTTTTTCGGACGTGGCCCTGATCTGGTGGAACACTCTGTCACAAGAGACTAGGGCCCTGCGGGACTTGACATCTTTCTGCAGGGCCTGCAAGACAGAGGTGTTCCACCAGGCCTTTGGCCAGGGCACAGCCTGACTCCCTCCTCTGGCAATCTTCACAGAACTCTAGCCCAGTGGTTGCCATCAATTTGATTTGAACTGATTTTATAATGAATTGATTTTAGAATGTTGTATTATTTTACTGTTAGCCGCTCTGAGCCCGGCTTCGGCTGGGGAGGGCGGGGTATCAATAAAATTTATGATGATGATGATCCAGGTTGACAACCCCTGGGCTACATGATAGAAGTTCAGGAAATCAAGCATGGCATGGGGAAAGTTGATAGAAAAAGGGTGTTTCTCCATCTCTCATAACACTGGAACTCATGGACATCCAATGAAGCTGAATGTGGGGATAATCAGGACAGATAAAAGAAAGGACTTCATGCAGTGCAACTATTGAACTTGCTCTCCCAGGAGGAAGTGGTGGCTTCAAAAAAGGATTGGACCAATTTATGGAGGAGAGGGCTACTAGCCACAATGGCTATGCTCTGCCCTCCCCAGTTGGAGGCAGCAATGCTTCGGCATATCAGCTGCTAGAAGCCATAGGAGCAAACAGCATGGCTCTTGTGCTCATCTTATTCACCCTAATTCCCCACAGGCACCTGGTTGGAGACTCTGAGAACAGGATGCTGGACTTAGTTGGGCCTTTGACCCAATTCAGCAGGCTATTCTTTTGCCCTGTGTTCTTATCCCTATGGCATAAACTCCCGAACCACTATCTCATTCAATGCATGTGGCGGGATGACTTCACAAATTTGTGGTCAGGAAAAATCCATGCCAAATTGCTGTCCTATGAGATCTCGCCCACTGAATTGCTCAAACAGGATCTAAACGTGGCAAAAAGGTGTATAAATCAAAGGCTGGATGACGTGGAGTTATGCCAAAATTTCTTAGCTGGTGGTGGAGCCTGCTCGCCGTTAAATTTCGGCATAACCCCTATCTACCGTGCTCCGTCCTACTTAACATTGCTTATGGCAGCGTCTCACCGATATGCTTTCATTAGAGCTAGGTTCAATGTTTTTCCAACAAACTTGCTGAGACATAGATTCACCAAGGGCCAAGTCGCTTCAACGTGTGCTTGTGAAATGAAAACACCAGAATCCCTACATCATGTTATGTTTATCTGCCCTATGTACAGTTCAGCTCGTGCTAGTATACTAAACTCCATAATCCAGCCTATGGCTGACAAACCAGTAGACCTACAGCTTGCCTGGGTTCTTCAAGATGTGGATCCCTATATTACCTTACAGGTTGCTAAATTCCTAACAGCCGTCCTCTCGTACAAGAGACGGAAAGGAATGTTAGCTGATTATTGATAGTTATAAGATTTTTCTACAATGACATCAGACATTGATTTTAGTGTAGTGCCTAAATTTTAATCTTAATCTTAAATTTTTCTTTTGAATTGTTAATATCTGTCCTTGTGAGCTGTGAATTGTGTTATATTACTTGTGGCTTGTACGAGTCCGTTGTTTTATTTGATTTGTTGTGTTGTGTTGTGTTTTTATGATGGGTGTAAAGCCGAATAAACAAACATTCATTCCTTCAGGGGACAGGATCTTTGGTGTAGAAATGTTACAGACAGGAGCGGAGGAAGAGGGGTGCGGTGGGTGCGGACCGCACCGGGTGTCACCACTGGTGTGTGTGTGACAAAATGCCGGGTGGCATTCACTGTGGGGCCTGCAGCGCACCTGAGCCACATGTCTCTCCTGGTCCGTCTGCTGCCTCCTCCCCAGCTGTAGGGCAGCTGAGTGGGAGGAGGCAGAACAGATTCCGGAGGCCCCATGCTTCGCCCCACCCCTATGGGTGGCTCGCCCTGCCCCTGGGTGCACTGCCCCAGGGGGCTGAGCGGCTTCCTCCACTGCTGGTTACAGAACCTTCAAATAAGCAGAAATGTTTAACAATGAAATGTTAAACAATAGCAAAGCAATTGTGTAAAGAAAGCAATATTTGCCTAATCACAGGGAAAAAACATCTTTCCATGAAGTTCAAGTTTTTGATTATATATGAACTATTTAGAGAATATTAATGCCACACATAGGAAAGATAATAGAAGTTCCTGATACATTTCTCCCTTTACAACCGTTGCATCCGTGTGTCAGATGGGGGAGATGTCTAATTTGGTGTCCTGGGAATGCTCTAGCCAAGAGCATCTTCACCCATAAATCACTCTGTTACATTAAGGATTTATAACAGGTGCTTGTGAGATGAATTTAGAATCTATTCCCCCAAGAATAGCACTAGGACCAAGAGCGATTGCAGTATCTGAAATTGTTAGCTGCTAGCTTGGATCACTGCCAAGCCAATTTGTCATGCTTCCAGTTCAGAGCGCTGATCTTCTCCCACACCAGGTTATACTAGGACTAGAAACCAGCCCTTCAGTCATTAAAACGAATAGGAAATGTCCATTGTTTGTTGGTGACATTTTTAAGCTCCTAAAGCATTTTTCCGGATCCTGATAAAGATGTGCAACATAATCTTATGCATGTTTACTCAGTAGTCAGTTCCACTTTTTTCAGTGGGGTTTAATATGCATTTTCTGTTTTGTCAGGGTTTGGGGCCCTCTATGAAAGAGACAGGCAAACTGAAGTAAGTCAGGCTCAGTCAGGCTGAGATAAGTCCAGGGTTTGCCAGGTGAAGTCAAGGCAAGCCAGTTCATGATTGCTTCAGTCACAGCACATTCCAGCTAGTGGCAACGAGGCCAATGCACAAGCCCAATCCCTTCCAACTCTACAATTCTACGATTCTTCAAGCTGAGTGTCAGGGAACTGCCATCAGAGGCACGGGAGAAGGAGAGGGTCTCTGATTCTGCAGGGGAAGGTCCAAGCACTAGAGGGAGACTTAGCCGGGAAGAAGGGGAAGAGAATGAGTGTAACACCAGGGATCCAGGAGAGCAACGGGACAGGGAGGTGCAGGGGCTCCAGGACTCTTCGTTGGAAGTTAGCGAGGAGAGCCCAAGCCCCCCGCTGCCCACGCCCACCCTGCGCAGGAGACTCCCGCGCAGTGAGAGGCGGAAACGATTGGGCGTCAAACAACTCTTATGTTGGCAACGCTTTAAGAAACGCCCACAGACAGATTCTACAAGTGACTAAGGGCAGCCACGCTAATATGGGCTGCGTAGTCCGAAGGGTTTAACCAGGCAACCTAATGCCCAAACGGGGCAGGATTACGCACAAGTAACTCCCAACCACTACACTGAGCTATAGAAATACATTGTCTCAGCAAAGGCTTGGAATTACCTAGCTGAAGCCTTAAAAAGTTGGCAGGGCTTCACTTTCTACTGGCTCCATTGCTCTGGGAGAGCTGTCTCCAAAATTTAAAAACCATGTGACTGATTCTATAGCTGAATTCTCTTGTGTGTGCAGAAGAAACTACAGGGAAGTACCTGAGGATGATGGGAGAGCCATATTCTCAGGCTCTGAGGGTGGATGGTGGGGCAAGGCAGGTGGAACAAACACTTGCCTAATGGCCAGCAGGGACGCGGTTGCCAATCAGAAGGTCGGCAGTTCGAATCCCCGCAATGGGGTGAGCTCCCATTGTTTGGTCCCAGCTCCTGCCAGCCTAGCAGTTCGAAAGCATGTCAAGTGCAAGCAGATAAATAGGTACCGCTCTGGCAGGAAGGTAAACGGCATTTCCGTGCGCTGCTCTGGTTCACCAGAAGCGGCTTGGTCATGCTGGCCATATGACCCGGAAGCTGTCTGCGGACAAACACCGGCTCTCTCGGCCTATAGAGCGAGATGAGCGCGCAACTCCAGAGTCGTCCGTGACTTCACCTAATGATCAGGGGTCCCTTTACCTTTTGAATGGCCAGCAGAGAGTCCCATTCTCCTTGCACTTGGGCGTATGCATTTTCTGCACTGTTTAAATATCTAGCATTCATAGATTTGCATGAAAGTTTCAAAAGCACCAAAAGAGATATGGTATGGAAAAACGATGTCTGCTGTCATAAGCACATGAGGATACCTACCTTTTCCTCTTCTTCATACGATTTCCAGAAGAAGAATTATGAGGGGTGAGAGACTTTTTCCACCTTCTCTAGCCCTAAGAGCGAGCCTTCATAAGGGAGCTTATGATGAAACCATAAGGTTGATGGGACCTCCCTGTTCCCGATGTAGAGGGGGACGTGGGTGGCGCTGTGGTCTAAACCACTGAGCCTCTTGGGCTTGCCGCTCAGAAGGTCGGCGGTTCAAATCCCCGTGATGGGGTGAGCTCCTATTGCTCTATCCCAGCTTCTGCCAACCTAACAGTTCGAAAGCATGCCAGTGCAAGTAGATAAATAGGTACTGCTGCAGCAGAAAGGTAAACAGTGTTTCCATGTACTTTGGTTTCCATCACGGTGTCCCATTGTGCCAGAAGCGGTTTAGTCATGCTGGCCACATGACCCAGAAAGCAGTCTGTGGACAAACACTGGCTCCCTCAGCCTGAAAGCGAGATGAGCGCCACAACCCCATAATCACCTTTGACTGGACTTAACTGTCCAGAGGTCCTTTACCTTATCCCCCAACACACTCTAGACAAGGGAAAATAAATTAATCCAGCCATGGAGGTGAACCTAATGGGAGGGAAACTGTTAAAAAAGGACAACTAAGTATGAAAAGGAGGTGAGGGGAAAACTGCCCCTCTTCTGTCCTGGCTGGTGGGAGCCCAGCAGAGATGGGGAAATAGTGGCATCTCTACCATGGACTCTTCTTTCTCCCCCCACCCCAATAGGATTACTCTGTTTAAAACTAATGGTGAGGGGAAGGATAATGGACTAAATGATACAGTTGATGAATTTCTTTGCTTGTGCATAAGTGCCCAGCCAGGCTTAAAAGGAGGAAGGATGACTGACCATTCCAGAAGCTTCTATTGAACCACCAGTGTGGTTCTCCAATGCTTTAAAGGATACCAAAGATAATATTTGGGGAGTGGCAAGATGAATACTTGTTGTTGTTGTTTAGTTGTTTAGTCATGTCCGACTCTTCGTGACCCCATGGACCAGAGCACGCCAGGCACTTCTGTCCTCCACTGCCTCCCGCAGTTTGATCAAACTCATGCTGGTAGCTTCAAGAACACCATCCAACCATCTGTCGTTCCCTTCTCCTTGTGCCCTCCATCTTTCCCAACATCAGGGTCTTTTCCAGGGAGTTTTCTCTTCTCATGAGGTGGCCAAAGTATTGGAGCCTCAGCTTCACGATCTGCCCTTCCAGTGAGCACTCAGGGCTGATTTCCTTTAGAATGGAGAGGTTTGATCTTCTTGCAGTCCATGGGACTCTCAAGAGTCTCCTTCAGCACCGTAATTCAAAAGCATCCATTCTTCGGCGATCAGCCTTCTTTATGGTACAGCTCTCACTTCCATACATCACTACTGGGAAAACCATGGCTTTTACTATACGGACGAATAGATGAATGCTAACAACATTTATTTAACACCCAGGTTCTTGTGTGGTGTCCATTTTAATAAACATATTGGCACAGTAGAACAACTGAAATGCACTTACTCTTAGCTGGATTGTTGTTTTTTTTAAAAAAGACTATTTCTGTATTATTTATCTGACATTTGGGGTACTTGATTTACTGAAATGTGCACATTGATTTTACCCTAATTTTCCATGGGATCCTGTTACCCTTCAGACAATTGCAGGTAGGTGGGTTGAAGCGAAATCTTGTTTTGCTTTCCTTTCTTGCCACTAAATCTCCTGTGGATTGTTCTGAATTAAGCCAGGATATTGTCATTTGTTCTTTAATCCTCTTTTGCATAATTCCTTCTTAAATTAAGAGCACCAAAAATTAATTAGTTAAAGGGAAAAGGAGAGAGAATTTGGGTTAGAGAAAGAAGAGTAGATTTCTGTCCTTTGCCCTTGGAGACTTTTTTTTAAAAAAAATCCACATTTAAGAAAGAAAATTAGATACAATTTGATGTTCAGGGTTTGAGATGGAATAAATCCAAAGGTTGTAGCAAGTCCCATTTACTATGTCAGTGACCTTTCCAGGTCAAGGATGCAATGCATTAACAAGGTTGTGTGTGAGGAAAACCATCTGTCAAGCTTCTTAGCTCATGAATGAATAAATCAGCCTTCTGGTGTAAATATTTCATTTTTAATAAGTAATAAATTCAGAGTGCAGAAAGAGAGAGACATTAAATGGAGGGCAAAACAAAGGCTTTCTCAAATGATGGGGTTTAAAAAAGACAAGGGCATTTCCTGAGTAAGTGTATGCATTTGAAGTCTGAGTAATGCTCATCTTTTGCTCAACGAATGGTCTAGAAGCACATATATGAAGCTACCTTACACCAAAGCAGATCATTAGTCCATCTAGATCAATGTCTGTAAACTGACTGGCAGTGGCTCTTCAAGCTGGAGTTGCAGCTAAACAGATGAGACATGCCCAAGAACATTTGTGATGTGATTTGGGGATCATCAATATCCATATTTCCTAAAGACAGCTGGTTCACTAGAAGAGAGCAAATCCTTTTACACTGGCGGCTGGATGCAGTTGTAACAAAGAGTATAGTCAGATATATGCTCAATGGGTTGAGCATCCGACTAAGATCTACTCATGGTTTGGGAAGAAACCAAAGCAGGTATCAGAAGTCTCACTGGCCTTCCCTTTGCCCATGATGTAATTCTCTTCCTACCCATGATTACATTGCTTGGGGCTCTACTTTTTCTCCCTCAGTACTGGCACACCAACTCTCCCAGATCCATAATTAAAAGTCCCTGTGAGAGAAATGTCTCAAATATGCTCACTTTACTAAAATGCACCACACACTTCCTCAGTTGTCAAGACGATTAGTTACAATAACCAGATGGAGAAGGATAAGCCTCACTAAATCTTAGTGAAAAGCTATAATACAGCAGCCTCCTCATCCAGGTTTCACTTATGCATAAAACTCCAACTTCCCTTAGATTGGGGACCTTTCTCCCACCTCTCTCTTTTAAAAATCGGGATGGCACAGTGTGGTGTAGTGGTTAAGAGCAGTGGACTCGTAATCTGGTGAACTGGGTTCGCTTCCCCACTCCTCCACATGCAGCTGCTGGGTGACCTTGGGCCAGTCACACTTCTCTGAAGTCTCTCAGCCCCACTCACCTCACAGAGTGTTTGTTGTGGGGGAGGAAGGGAAAGGAGATTGTTAGCTGCTTTGAGACTCCTTCGGGTAGTGATAAAGCGGGATATCAAATCCAAACTCTTCTTCTTTTCTAATTGAATCCACAAAGTGACTCTGGCAAAGAAGGGGCTGCCTTTGGGTGCCATCCCCTTCGTGGCAGTGGCAGAGGAACCTTCTCTGGCACCTGGGGCGGGATGCCTAGGGGCGAGGCGAACCTCCTGGCAGCACATGCGTGATGTCCATATAGACTGAGCACGCATGGCATCCCATACGGACTGCACACGCATAGCAGCCCGTAAAGTCACCGTGCGAGAGGCAGCCCATATGGACGCCCGTATAGACAGCGCACAAGAGCGGCAGCCTGTACGGACGCCACACTGAGAGCCAGTGTGGTGTAGTGGTTAAGAGCGGTAGACTCGTAATCTGGTGAACCGGGTTCGATTCCCTGCTCCTCCACACGCAGCTGCTGGGTGACCTTGGGCTAGTCACACTTCTTTGAAGTCTATCAGCCCCACTCACCTTACAGAGTGTTTGTTGTGGGGGAGAAAGGGAAAGGAGAATGTTAGACGCTTTGAGACTCCTTAGGATAGTGATAAAGCGGGGTATCAAATCCAAACTCCTTCTAAAAGGATATCACATAGAGGAGGGAGAAAGGTTGTTTTCTGCTGCTCCAGAGAAGCGGACACGGAGCAATGGATCCAAACTACAAGAAAGAAGATTCCACCTAAACATTAGGAAGAACTTCCTGACAGTAAGAGCTGTTTGACAGTGGAATTTGCTGCCAAGGAGTGTGGTGGAGTCTCCTACTTTGGAGGTCTTTAAGCAGAGGCTTGACAACCATATGTCAGGAGTGCTCTGATGGTGTTTCCTGCTTGGCAGGGGGTTGGACTCAATGGCCCTTGTGGTCTCTTCCAACTCTATGATTCTATGATTCTATCTTCAAATATCTAAAGGGCTGTCACATGGAAGATGGAGCAAGCTTGTTTTCTCCTGCTCTTGAGGGTAGGGCTTCAAGTTACAAGAAAGGAGATTCCAACTATAAACATCAGGAAGAGCTTTCTGATGGTAAGAGCTCTTTGGCAGTGGAACAGAGGTTGTGGACTCTCCTTCCTTGGAGGTTTTGAAGCAGAGATTGGGTGGCTATCTGTCATGGATGCTTTAATTGAGATCCCTGCATCACAGGGGGTTGAACTAGATGCCCCTTGGGTTCCTGCCAACACTGTGATTCCATTATATGGCTCTTTCTCCACCACCCTTCTAGCTATTATAATACTAGCAGCTATAAAGTCAAATACTATTTATTGATCATTTTCTGGAATAACACCTTTTAAATAACCAAGCTGAAATAGTTTAGGTCCCAAGGGTATATGTATGAAGGGTATATCCTAATGTATCAGATACATTGGTCTGAATGTATTTCCATCATATGTCTATTTGAGAACAGTTATAAAAGATATGTATGTAATCTGTTTTGTTTAATCCACATCTAATGGGAGAGTCATACTTTGAGCCTTCTGGCATTCCCTCCACTAACCCCACACAGGGACGAATTATGGTTTGGAAACAGGGCCAATGTTGCATATAGAATGCTTCTGTCTTGTCAGGATTCAGCCTCAATCTGTTAGCTGCCATCCGTCCTCCAACCAGGCAGAGGGCTTTCTCAGTAGTGGTACCCGCCCTGTGGAACACCCTCCCATTGAATGTCAAGGAAATAAATAACTATCTGAATTTTAGAAGATATCTGAAGGCAGCCCTGTTTAGGGAAGTTTTTAATGTTTGATGTTTTATCATGTTTTAATATTTTGTTGGGAGCCACCCAGAGTGGCTGGGGAAACCCAGCCACATGGGTGGGGTATAATAATAATAATAATAATAATAATAATAATAATAATAATAAATATTATTATGGAATATCCTAGATTTAGTCCTTGGCATTCCCAGTAAATAGATCTTTGTACCAGGGTTCAAAAACTGCCACTGCCAGAGACCTTCAAGAGCTGCTGAGAGATGAGGCTTTCTGGGAAATGATATATAATGAAATGAAAAAGGTATTTAAATATACCTTCCTGAAGAAACCAGAGGCCTTTCTCCTGGGCATTGTCAGCCAATTGGTGCCAAAGAAAGACAGAACATTCTTTATGTATGCTACAACAGCAGCAAGAATACTCATCGCAAAGTATTGGAAGACACAAGATTTACCCACTCTGGAAGAATGGCAAATGAAGGTGATGGACTACATGGAATTGGCAGAAATGACTGGCAGAATCCGTGACCAGGGAGAAGAGTCGGTGGAAGAGGATTGGAAGAAATTTAAAGACTACTTGCAGAAATACTGTAAAATTAATGAATGTTAAAATGATGTTGGAATGGAAAATAAGTGGTATTGGCAAAAAGACTATTAAGTATATGTAAATATGGATTGACAATGGTTGAAAATATATAGTTATAATAGGTTAAGATACCGAGTAAAGATAAATGATAGAGGGTAAGGATTTGCTGAAAGGAATTTTAAATGGGAATACAAAAGGGGAGGTGTGAGGAAGTCAGGAATCAAGTAAATGAACTATAAGATATGAAATACAGATTTTTCTTCTTTTTAAAACTGATTTTTACTTTTTGTGTGTTTTCTTTTTGGTATTCTTGTACCCTTCTTTTTTCTTTTTTCTACTGTGGCTATTCTTTGTTTTTATCTTTTATGTTTAAATTTTGTAAACTTTTATTGTCTTTAAAATTCTAATAAATATTATTATAAAAAAGAGAGCTGCTGAGAGATGGTCCCATGTCTCATGTGTTTATATCCTGCTTCTCCTTTTATTACGTCATTTTCTTATTTCAATCCTTTGCATAAGGGTTTTGCTGTCCTGATTGCTGAACGATGGCATCTGTTTGTGCAGCTCCAACCCAAAGTTTGCTGCCACCCAGTTCACCGAGGACCAGCTAATAATAGCACCGGGGGGGGGGGGGGAGAGAGGCAAGAAAAAGTAATTGTGTCTCAAACAGTGAACCTGCTGTGGAGATGGAAGAATTGTTGATAGAATTAGTCCACTGACTATACATTACTGTCTTAGCAGAGCAGCCGTGATTAATCCCCACCTCATCTACAAATAAATCTAAAGCTTCAGATGGCTAATCGGCAAATGCGGGGGGCATACCAGCTGACGCTCAATCATTTGACAGGGAAAGACCAAAAGGACCCTTAAAAATAAAATAAAAATAAAAAGCCTCTCAAGTCATAATGACAGCTCCCCACATCAAATGGGGGGAGCCTTTTGCATGGTCACGCGCAGCCCCCCGGATCCCAGTGCAGCTCCTGGTAGTATGGCCTGGCTTCGTGCTCCCCAGGCTGGATACTTGGAGGTCTCCGCCTACCTCAGCCAATCGCCCAATCCCGCCTGGGGAGGCTTTGCCAGGGGATTGGCCAGGTAAGGGGAGGGACCGCCCTGCCCACAGAACAGAAGGTGAATCTTACCTGCAAAGTGTCAGTTGGCTCCAGAGCTTCTCCCACCCTTCCCTCCCTCAGTTAAGCCTTCTTTTGCAGGTTAACCTTTTCTCCACAGGTACATGGGCACTGCTAAATCATGGTTGCTGTTGAAGGGCCGGAAAGGAATTTTCCTGCATTGGCAGGTTTTGCCTTTCCGTAGCAAAACGTCACAACTTTGGTGGTTTCAGGCTTTGGGTGGAATCCTTTAGTCTATCTTCCCAAAGGGGGGGGGTGAAGCGGTGGTGATCCTAGGGTTCCCCGTTAAAGGGGTCTTGAGGGGAGGCATTGGCCATATGCCAAGAGGTTGTCATTGCTCTCCCTTCCAACAGTGGCAAAGCGGGGTGGGGGGGCTCTCTGCTTGAACATATGTTCTCCAGAGCCAGCCCAATCCCCACACATTCTGGATAACCCTGGTGTTTCCTAGATCCCCAGCTGGGGACTGGGAATGATAAACGCCCAATGCCTGAGCCAAGGTCTCCCTACACCTGAAATTTAATAAAGTTGTGGCCAATTTTAATTCCATAGCATGTTGTCTTG
The DNA here is from genome assembly GCF_965112155.1 of Podarcis liolepis. Lineage (NCBI taxonomy): Eukaryota > Metazoa > Chordata > Lepidosauria > Squamata > Lacertidae > Podarcis > Podarcis liolepis. The sequence goes on from NC_139573.1 coordinate 50,950,162, forward strand.
AGTCATTATTCCGCTTGGGGAGGTTGCCTGGGGCTGGGGGGACTCCACCTGTCCATGTAATTGGCAAGTGCCAGAAATGTACAACAATGCCCAAGCTTTTTGGCATGTTCATCAGAAGGGAAGTCCAAAATAAGAGAGAAATCCACTCCAAGAGGCCTTCATGTAAATATGTAACCCCTCCTGGTGTTGGAATGGTTTGCCCCTTATCTACTGACTTGGGGGTCAGGCTGTGCTAGGGGGGCAATAAGCTGATGTTGAATACTGGCAAGATAGAGGCACTGTGGGCAAGCAGTTCCTGAGTCCAGAAGTCTAGTCAATAACCTACCCTGGATGGGGTTGCTCTCCCTCTGAAGGAACAAGTTTACGGTCCAGGGGTGCTCCTTGATCCAGCGATATCACTGGAGATGCATATTTGGGTGGTGAGACAGTTGCGGCAATTCCTGGACTGGCATAGCTTATGCACACTAGACCATGTGTTGCTATTCTCAATATTACTGCAATGGGCTTTAAGTGGGACAACTCTTGGGTCTGTTGTGGAAGCTTCAGCTGGTACAAAACATGACATGTCAGTTGCCTATAACTAACACCTGTCCTGACATCTCGACAGCATCTAGCTAACACCTGGGCTGCAGGAACTGCACCGGCTATCTGAATGTTACTGGACCAGGTTGCAGGTTTTGTTTACAAAGCTCTAAACCAGGGGTCGGCAAACTTTTTCAGCAGAGGGCCGGTCCACTGTCCCTCAGACCTTGTGAGGGGCCGGACTATATTTTGAAAAATATATATATGAACGAATTCCTATATTCCACAAATAACTCAGAGATGCATTTTAAATAATGGGACACATTCTACTCATGTAAAAACACGCTGATTCTCGGACCGTCCGCGAGCCAGATTTAGAAGGCGATTGCGCCTGAGCCGGCCCCCGGACCTTAGTTTGCCTAAAGGTAAAGGTACCCCTGCCTGTACGGGCCAGTCGTGTCCGATTCTAGGGTTGTGTGCCCATCTCACTTAAGAGGCCGGGGGCCAGCGCTGTCCGGAGACACTTCCAGGTTACGTGGCCAGCATGATGAAGCTGCTCTGGCGAGCCAGCACCAGCACAGCACACGGAAACGCCGTTTACCTTCCCGCTATAAAGCGGTACCTATTTATCTACTTGCACTTAGGGGTGCTTTCGAACTGCTAGGTGGGCAGGAGCTGGGACCGAAAGACGGGAGCTCACCCCGCCGCGGGGATTCGAACCACCGACCATGCGATCGGCAAGCCCTAGGCGCTGAGGTTTTACCCACAGCGCCACCCGCGTCCCTCAAGTTTGCCTACCCATGCTCTAAACAACTTAGGACCAGTCTACCTGAAAGAGCATTTCACTCCTTATAGGCTAGACAGATCACTCAGATTGTCAGATGCTGAGCTTCTGGAGGTACTTCAGAAATCACATTTCCCTGTACCCAAAAGAGAACATTCAGGTCAGTAACCACCCCATTCATGACATCTCTGTGACACAGATTTGGCGCCATGCGTGTGTGCACAATTGCATGTCATTCAGATGTGCCTAAACCAGGTGTTGCCTGTACTGTATATTTCAGATGAACAGAATCTTAAGAACGAGCCTGTCCTTAAGATTCTGTTTATCTGAAAGATACAATACAACAAAATAAAATATCCCTTCTAAATTACCTCAGTGAATTTTGAACTTGATTTTGAAGACAACACATTTGACACATTTTTAGGTTTATATTCTGGTTTGGGTTTTTTTTTTAAAAAAAAGATATTTATTAAAAGTTTTTAAGATATAACAAGAAAAAAGAAAAATAAACATACAAAATAAAAAAACAGTTAAAAACACATTAATTTTCAATAATATAACTTCCATACACTCATTTCTTCAGACCTCCTCATACCTCCCTTCTTTGTATTCCAGTTCGATTTGTTAGTTCAGCAAATCCTTACCATTAAACTTTTACCCATTTATGAAACCTCTTTTTTTTTTTCCATATCTCTTAAAGCATTACAGCTGGAAACCGCTTAGTTTCTATCCAACATCCTTCTAACATTCATTAATTTTACAATGTTTCTGTAAGTAGTCTTTGAATTTCTTCCAGTCTTCTTTCACCGACTCTTCTCCCTGCTTTCGGATTCTGCCTGTCATTTCTGCCAATTCCATGTAGTCAATCACCTTCATCTGCCATTCTTCCAGGGTGGGTAGATCTTGTGTCTTCCAGTACTTTGCAATAAGTATTCTTGCTGCTGTTGTTGCATACATAAAAAAAGTTCTGTCCTTCTTTGGCACCAATTGGCCGACAATGCCCAGGAGAAAGGCCTCTGGTTTCTTCATCTGGTTTGGATTTTATACTTAGTTCAAACACTTAAGCTGCATTGGGTCACTTTTTTTTTTAAGTGACTAATAAATGTAATAAAAATAATGCTGGAGCAACTGGCTGTCCCAATGGATCTTTGGCACTTGATCCCTACTCCTTGTAGGGATGACAGTTTCCCATCCTGAAGTGTATTCGGCACCTATGTGGTACCCTTGAGATGTTTTCAACTACAGCTCCCATGATTCCTGACCATTGACCATGCTGACTTGCGCTAATAGGTCCAAAATAACTAAATCTGATGAGCAACATGTTCAGACAGGTAGGGCCTGCACTGACCATCTTCAGTCCTGAAAGACCTACATTGGCTCCCAGTACATTTCCAAGCACAATTCAAAGTGTTGGTGCTGACCTTTGAAGCCCTAAACAGCCTTGGTCCAGTATGCCTGAAAGAGCATCTCCACCACCATCGTTCAGCCCGGACGCTGAGGTCCAGCACTGAGGGCCTTCTGGAGGTTCCCTCAGTGCGAGAAGCGAGGTTACAGGGAACCAGGCAGAGGGCCTTCTCGGTAGTGGCACCCACTCTGTGGAACGCCCTCCCATCAGATGTCAAGGAAATAAACAACTATCTGACTTTTAGAAGACATCTAAAGGCAGCCCTGTTCAGGGAAGTTTTTAATGTTTGATGTTGTGTTGTGTTTTTAATATTCTGTAGGGAGCTGCCCAGAGTGGCTGGGGAAACCCAGCCAGATGAGTGCGGTATAATAATAATAATAATAATAATAATAATAATAATAATAATAATAATAAGCCCAACCTAGCCCAATGGTTGCCGTTAATCTGATTTGAATTAATTTTATAATGAAATGATTTTAGAATGTTGTATTTATTTTACTGTAGCCCGGCTTTGGCTGGGAAGGGCGGGGTATAAATAAATTATTATTATTATTATTATTATTATTATTATTATTATTATTATTATTATAGCATGGAAGCTCCTGGCTATCTGATCCTTTGAGACAATAATGGCTCAGTGTAGTTACATCCAGACCTACCAATCAGGAAAAGGGCAAAATGAAGTGGGGTGTTGCACACCAGTCAGAGATGTCAAAGCACTGCCAAGCAGTTGAAATGCTGAGCCTGCTGCAAGCTGAAATGATTTTGTAATTTGCACTTGAATAACGCCATCCTCAAGTCACGCTTATCTGTTGAGTCACTGATGCAAGGCTCTTTGCAGCGCAAGAGCTCATTATCAGCCCTTCGTGTCAGTTTTAGCTTTGGAGCAACATTCTTGTCAAACTCCACCCTCGCCCCTGAATATGTTTTCTCCTTTTTAGGAATTATGCAACTTTATTCAGGTAAATTGCTCAGATAGCATTGCTGTGGATGTGAAATCATCTTGGTAATATGCTTAATGATGACAACTCATAGCCTGTGAATAAAACAGCTACAAACAAGGTTGTCTACCTGCAATTTTAAAATCGCCTGGCCCATTGGCGGGTCACTGGATAGAACCAGGGACAAGTTTGTCAGGTCAGGAGTGGAAATTGATAGACTTTGCTAGGTCTATAGAAATTTTTTCCCCAGCTCCCCTCCCTGGTTCAATGATTTATTTTAAAATATAGCTTAAAAAGGTAAAAAGTAAAGGACCTCATGATGGTTAAGTCCAGTCAAAGGCGACTATCAGGTTGTAACACTCATCTCGCTTTCAGGCCATGGAAGCTGGCATTTGTCCACAGAAAGCTTTCTGGGTTATGTGGCCAGCAGGACTAAACCACTTCTGGCACAACAGAATACTGTGATGGAAACCAGAGTGCACGGAAATGCCGTTTACCTTCCTGCTGCAGATACCTATTAATCTACTTGTACTGGTGTGCTTTTGAACTGCTAGGTTGGCAGGAGCTGGGATAGAGCAACAGGAGCTCACTCCACTGCAGGGATTTGAACCGCCGACCTTCTGATCAGCAAGCCCAAGAGGCTCAGTGGTTTAGACCACAGCGCCACCCGCGTCCCATGCATTACAGTGGTGCCCCGCAAGACGAATGCCTCGCAAGACGGAAAACCCGCTAGACGAAAGGGTTTTCCGTTTTGGAGGTGCTTCGCAAAACGAATTTCCTATGGGCCTGCTTCGCAAGACGAAAATGTCTTGCGAATTCCTGCAAGTTCCCCCCCTTTTTCCCAAGCCGCTAAGCCGCTTATCAGCTGATCCTAAGCCGCTAAGCCGCTTAACAGCTGATCCGCTAAACCCGCTAAGCCGCTAATAGCGCTAATCCGCTAATCCGCTAATGGGCTTGCTTCGCAAGACGAAAAAACCACAAGATGAAGAGACTCGCGGAACGGATTCTTTTCGTCTTGCGAGGCACCACTGTATATATAGAGAGGGGGTGAGGATGGGGGAGAAATGTGATTCAGTTAACATCCTTCAAAATTCTAGGAATAAAGTCTGTGGTCTGCTTGGGCAGCTTCACCCTGCAAAAGCCTGCTACATGTTTAGACCAGTCCGATTAACGCTACTACTTTCCTAAATAATTCCTTTGAGCTTCCAAGGTGGTTGGTTTTTTAAAACTCATTTAGTTTTAGCATTAAAGTCAAATAAAGAAACATTGCCTCTAATGCATCCCTCTTTGCCCCTCTGATTTCTTAAAACAAGTTAGGAAATCTTATGATCAGCTTGGGTGTGCCCTAGGACCTTCTTGGTAGTGGCGCCCTCCCTGTGGAACGCCCTCCCATCAGATCTCCAAGAGAACAACAACTACCAGACTTTTAGAAGACATCTGAAGGCAGCCCTGTTTAGGGAAGCTTTTAATGTTTGATGTATTACAGTATCTTAATATTTTTTTGGGAAGCCGCCCAGAGTGGCTGGAGAAGCCCAGCCAGATGGGCGGGGTATAAATAAATTATTATTATTATTATTATTATGACTGCTGCAGCAAAAGTAACCCAGATGAATTGACCGCTCTCTGGACTGTGGCTCCCGAGTTAGGTGTGTCTGGTACCAATCCCCACAATTTACTCTTTGACATAAAAGGGTTGATTATGAAATCTTCCCCTAGGCTTCAACTGTCGGGGAACTCTTGTTTTCCAATCATTGCTTACTCTGCAGTCCACGGGGTGGCACTGCTGACTCCATGTTACTCAGAGGCCAAACGATTCACACATCAAAGCCCTTCTGCTCAGTGGACCAGAAGCCCACAGAAAGATCAGTTATTGCAGCATCCCTTTTCCTTATTATTAAATACCATCAAGGTCAGGCATGCATGTGGTTCAGATACTCATTTTATTACTTCGAAATGTATTGTTCTTTGATGGTGCTTATTCCCAATGTGTTTAGCATCAGGATAGCAGAAGCAAACTCCGTTTTATTTTCGGCGGTACAGTAAGTGAGTCTAAAAATGCAAAACTGAACATTCTCAAGACATTTATTTTTTCTTTTTATCAGAGTGGGCAAATGGCTTTGTTTCTGTCGCTTGCTCTGACGTATCAGGAATGTAGAAGCAGTTGTGGAAGGCATGGAATGGCAGCGGAGAGGAGTAGAGAAACATTAATTGCATGCTTCACCACTGAAGTAATACACATTGACTTCTAAAAGCAGCCCTCCCCAAAACACCGTTAAATCCAGGCTGTAAAAGTACTTTATCACTGCCTGGAAGTGTAATCATATGTACTGGGCCGGATTTAGGTTTGATGAGCCCCAGTGGCGTAGCGTGGGGGGGGTGCAGGGGGGGCTGGCCGCACCGGGCGCAACATCTGGGGGTTAGGGTTAGGGGGCGCAAATCCACGGGTTAGGGGGCGCAAATTACTTGCCTTGCCCCGGGTGCTGACAACCCACGCTACGCCACTGATGAGCCCCTAAGCTACTGAAGGTAATGGGGCTATTTATATGTCCAGCTGTCCTTTGTCAACAACAAATTGTGGCTGTTTTTGGTGTTGAATATATGCTATATGGTAATTTATGGACCTAATGGGTATCTGAAGCCATTTGCACATGCAGACTGTAAAGGTAAAGGGACCCCTGACCATTAGGTCCAGTCGTGGCCGACTCTGGGGCGTACAGCTTCTGGGTCATGTGGCCAGCATGACTAAGCCGCTTCTGGCGAACCAGAGCAGCACACGGAAACGCCTTTTACCTTCCCCTCCGGAGCGGTACCTATTTATCTACTTGCACTTTGATGTGCTTTCGAACTGCTAGGTTGGCAGGAGCTGGGACCCAGCAACGGGAGTTCACCCCGTCGCGGGGATTCGAACCACCGACCTTCTGATTGGCAAGTCCTAGGCTCTGTGGTTTAACCCACAGTGCCACCCGCATCCCATGCAGACTGTAATCAATAAAGTTGTAGCCTAAGTTCTGCCAAAAACCAAAAAAATTGAGTCATGTGTGAATTTATTTAGGGGGGAGGTTTCTGGGTCTGAACATGCAAAAAGGAATCAATGGGCTAAGAGAGGATGTTTGAAAGGAATGGGGTCCTGGATACCCTCAAGGTTATTCAAATAATGTTAAAACTGGATTCACAATTTGTACCCCAAATGCACAGCTTTTAAAACCAACGGAGCAATATCTTCCATGAATTCAACATGATGTCTGTATAGAGTTTGAATGATGAGATGTCAACTGAGGTACAAGATTGTATGAAATCAGTTCACAGAGTTCTCTTCCCTATTCCTTGATACATGACATATGGAAAAAAATAATATTGTGCCTGACAGATAGGCCTTCTGGATAGTCAGATCAACTCCTGAAGGAGCAAGAAAATGAATGAGCCAACCTTATTCAACTTCTCTGTCCCCCTCCCCCATGTCAGTATCTTCACTGCTACTATCGCAGAGGTCACATGACCGGATGATGTCATTTGTTATGAATGTGTAAATGGAAGTCAGGCTGATAAACTTCCGCTCTTTGTTTTTTCTCTCTGACAGAGAGGATGTGTGCGAATCAGCTCACACAACAGTTGCTTTTATTTCTTTGCTGTAAATAAAAATGCTTGATGCTACAATTCCAACACAACTCTGCTTCTGCTGATCTCTGCTGATTCTGTGTGCACATTTCTTTCTGGATGTGTGTCGATGTTCATACGGGACTCTGCCATCAAGGCGAGCGTCCTGAAACCTCTCCTGCTAAATTAGCCTCGTTTAAATATGCTCTTTGTGAAAATTAAGGTCTCCAGTGCTGCACATGTGGAGTTCTGCTCATGCGATGGGACTTCCTTTTCTTACCAGCCCTGCTCCCATATCTATTCTGAGCATCTCCACAACATCCGGATCTGATTTTGAGGTGGACAGGGGTGGGGGTGGGGAAATGAGGAAGATCCATTGCGTGCACCAAAATCTGTTGTAAGAATAGAGTTGCACTATTGAATACAAGAAAGTAAAATCTCTTACTGCCTCCATTTCTTCCCCTTCTGTTTGCCAGGAGTTGATGGGACCAGTGGCCATGATTTTCGTTTTTTTGATGTTGAGCTTCAGACCATATTTTGCGCTCTCCTCTTTCACCCTCATTGAAAGGTTCTTTACTTTCTCCTCACTTTCTGCCATCAGGGTTGTGTCATCTGCATATCTGATGTTGTTGATATTTATTCCGGCAATCTTAATTCCGGTTTGGGATTCATCCAGCTACCAGCATGAGTTTGACCAAACTGCGGGAGGCAGTGGAAGACAGGAGTGCCTGGCGTGCTCTGGTCCAGGGGGTCATGAAGAGTCGGACACAACTAAACGACTAAACAACAAAACTGAATCCAAGGTCAAATAACTTCTGAAGAAACACCTCCTCCTGCTGGAAGGAAACTGCACTCAGACATGCATGTCAAAGGATGACCTTCCTTTGAGGGCTTTGTTATGCCAACCATTTGAAACCCTTTCCCCCCCACATAATGACCAGAGAATGAGTTTAATTTAAGCTTGGCCTCATTGAAATATAGTGACTAAGAGGCTGGTATATTAATCAGAAAGACATTGGTGAACAACTTGCTAATACCTTACCCCCATTCCCTGCAAAATGGGGTTAAAATATGGCTTCCTTTTAATGGTAGTTTTTGTAAAGTTTATTGAAACAGTGGCAGGTGAAGGGCTCTGAAATCTGAGTGCTCTGAAACCTGAGAGCTGTATGTTTAAACATTTTTACTATTAATTAAGCCCGCTGGCTAGTTTTCAGCGCCAAGACCCAACTGTAGAATATGGGACAGATAGTTAAATAAGTACAGCAATGAGCTTTAATTGGATTAACTGGTAGATTAATATACTAAAGCATTAATTGATTCATTGATGGGTGCTAATTCCAATTGGCAAGGATAAATGTTAACTGAATCCTGGGAGTTAAATATACTCATTTACATGTGTTTTGGTTGTTGCATGTAACTGTAATAGGATATTTAAAAAAGATTGCCAAGATGGCCTTTCCTTCTTACATCGAGCAATACTTTTTGCTAGAAAAGTTATAAAAGACTCCCTTTAAGTACAGTACACCATATTGACAAAGAATGGTCATAAACCTGCTCAGTCTAAGATAGCAGTCACCTGTCTTGCAAAGTTGTTTTGACAATTATCAAAACACAACCTACCGTAGAAGCTGCTGTAGAAATACTTACCACACGCTTTGCGTGTGAAGACCCCCCAACCCCCTCCAAAATAAGCCACACAGGAAACAGGATATTTGTTTAGGATTTTTGGCATTAATTTGGCCACGACTTTATTGATTACAGCATGTGAGTGGTTGCTTAGGCATTGGTTCGGACTACCTGAACGTGCACCGGCAGGAACAGGACTGACAACTGGAACCTGCAGAGGTCAGTAAGGGAAAACATACTGGAGGAGCACAGAGGCAGATTTCTGTCTCTTAGTTTACCCCATATGCTCCCAGGAACTCTGGCCTGGCCCTACCCCTGAGAGGGGATCGGACAGAGCAAATCGAGCCCCTGGATTCCTTCAATGGAATTCCCTAGCAGCAGCAACAAAAATGAGGGGCAGGCGCAGCCAATCCATAATCCCTTCCACCAAAGAATGAATCAATGCCTAACCGCCAACCTTACAAGTTGTGACGATTTGCTACGCAGTAGGCAAAAACCAAATGGCACCAGCCAATCAGCAAAGTGGCAAATTTCCTACCAGGCCCCTGCTCCAAAAACTGATGACCCCTAGACAGGCATAGCAAGGTCAAAAACACAGCCTTAAATTATAAGGAGGGAGGGCGGGAGATCTGCTGCATGATGTGAAAGAGTAAGTACTTCGCCTCGTGCAGCCCCTTAAATAGCCCCTTAGTTGCCAATCAAACGCCAACCAACAGAAAATTTTCCCCAGCAACAAAGGGGCAACCAGTGATGTGCAGAGGTCATCCAAACGGGCCCGTCCCTGCAACAAGAAAGCAGTTTGGTGATCTCACCGCAACATGTGGCTCTCCATGATTTGGAGGGCACGATTTGTCAGAAAGGCACTTAGAATGAGATTCTGAAAATAAGCAGACATATTGAAATGTAATTGAATATTTAATCCCTCGAATTGAGAATAGATAACCAACTAAAATTATTTAATCAGTGGCAGCATTAAAAACACAGAATTGTAAAGAAAGCAGTAGCTTTGACCATGTGCCGAGTGCCTTTCCCCCACTGCAGCAATTGAACTCTTTGCCTAAATGAGCCAAGCAAAATCTTTTCAGAAAAAATCTTTTTTTATAAGAATTTTTATTAAATTTTCTGTTTCTCAATTTCCAATAAACGTTTTACAAACTTTAAAATATCCAATGACTTCCCTTCTTCTGTTTCCATGGTTCATTTTGCATATCTTACACCCCTGCATATTTTACAATAACCATTCCAATTGGTTTTCCACTATTACGTCCATCAAAAATTATTTACTCTGTTGAATTTATCTTAATGCTGCCAGCGTTTTCAGCTGTATACAGTTATTTTCCATATATTCAATAAATTTTCCAATCTTCTGTAAACATATGTTCTTCTTGCTCTCTTCTATAAGTTCAATCTGCATATTCTGCCAAGGTAAGTTGCCGATCTTCGTTAGTTGGGACCTCGCTCACTTTTGTTAGTTTTTGGGCTAACGAAAGACTGGCCGCAGTTGTTGAATACGTGAATAACCTTTTCTGACTCCTGCAGCAATTAAACTCTTTGCCTGGGGTGAGCAAAATCTTTTCAGAAAATTCTTCACCCTGGGGAGACAGGCCCATGTATTCAGCCGCCATGGCATTGCCTGAAGTAATACTACTTGTCCATTGAGCCCACAAATCAATGGGAAAACACATCAGACCTAGTTGTAAACTCAACCCTTAAAAAAAAAAAAAACTTGGCCTAAAGGACATGAAATGTGCAGGCCTTATGCAAATTCTTTTAACACCCAAAATGTGCAATACCCGGCACAGAATTAGCACCAATTCACAGTGTCAAATTATTTCAGGAGGGTCATCCAGCAGTACAGTGGTACCTCGGGTTACATACGCTTCAGGTTACAGACTCTGCTAACCCAGAAATAGTCTTCAGGTTAAGAACTTTGTTTCAGGATAAGAACAGAAACCGTGCTCCGGTGGCGCAGCGGCAGTGGGAGGCCCCATTAGCTAAAGTGGTGCTTCAGGTTAAGAACAGTTTCAGGTTAAGTACAGACCTCCGGAACAAATTAAGTACTTAACCCGAGGTACCACTGTATACAAATTTAGCAGTGTGAATCCAACTGGTAGCATAGTGGGAGGTTTGGAGGCAATTCTTTTTGAGATGTTAAGAGTACAGAGACCCCTTTCAAGCTCTCTAGGACTGCTCCCCCAGCGTAAGTCCACATGTAGCTATATTTTTACCTATACCTTACATTTTGTGGCTCTTGCATTGCCCCTGTCATAAACAGCAGGAAGATAACTGTCATTCAAACGCTCTGACAGTGCACATTTATTTTTATTTTTAAACACACTCTTCCCTCGCTCTCCCAGGCTCTGCTTGGTCCCTCAATCTCATCTCCTAATCCTTTGAAACAAACAGTGCTGTTCTCGAGAGATGATGTGGCAATCATTTCTCTTCTATTTAAAGCATCTAAACGATACTGTAATTAAAAAGCACTTACTGTTCCATATTGCTTCTGCTAGCTATAATTTTGCTCTCTGAGTTGTCTAGTAAAGGATACAAAATCATGCATTAAAATCATATTAAAGAGGAGCTGCCTAGACGAGCAAAATAAACATTAACCTGCAGAAGCGTCAGCCGCCTACAGGGTGTATCAGAAAAACACACAGGGCACGATGCAGCCAAAGCTAAGCAGTCTGCAGTCCAAATTGATTTCAGCCTGAGAATTCATAGGGATGAGAGTCTCCCTCCTGAGGTGTTCCCTTATAGTTCCATGGGACCCTGCTTTCCTGCACTGCATTTAGATTTACCTGGAAGAATTTCTAAAATTTACGAAAGGTGGCAGTGCTGCTGTTTTGACACTCCTTAGGTCATTCCATGACTTGGTAGTGCAAGGCCTCCAGATATTGTTGGTTCGGGTGCTGGATAATAATAATAATAATAGGAAGAAATTTAAGAACTATCTTAAGAAACATTGTAAAATTAATGAGTGCTAGAATGATGTGGTTTTAGAAATTAAATGGAGTACAGCTGTAAAGATTAAGTCAAAAGAAAAGAAAGGTTGACAATTAGATAAAATTAAGGGTGAGGATTTGCTGAACTAAATATTTGAAATGGGAATGCAGAAAGGGGAGGTATGAGGAGGTCGGCGAAGTAAGTTTTAAGAAAATAAGGTTTTGAAATTATACTTGTTCTTTTTTGTTTGTGTTTGTGTGTATTGTTATGTCTGATATAATTTGTAAAATCTCAATAAATATTTTTTTTATTAAAAAAGATAAGAAGAAGAAGAAGAAGAAGAAGAAGAAGAAGAAGAAGAAGAAGAAGAAGAAGAAGAAGACCGGGCTCAGGGCGGCTAACACCAAATATAAAAACAATTGATTGAAATACAACTTAAAAACAAGATTAAAATACAACATTAAAACATTAAAATGCAGCCTCATTTCAGTGGAAACTCAATCAAAAACTTTTGGGGGGATGAAAACGTCAAGTCTTCACCAAGGCTAACTATCCAGACTGGTCCTACATGAGCCAGAAAAAAGCCAGGGAAGTCCCCAAATAGGAGTTCCAACACAGGAAAAAGGAAAAAAGAAAGAGGGGGAGGGAATCAAATTGATTCCAAGCCAAAGGCCAGGCGGAACAACTCTGTCTTACAGGCCCTGCGGAAAGAAATCAGATCCTGCACCAGGCCGGAGCCAGTGTTGAAAAGACCCTGGCTCTGGTTGAGGCTAATCTGACTTCCTTAGGGCCCAGGACCTTTAGGGTATTGCTATTTATGGACCTTAAGGTCCTCTGTGGGGCATATTGGGAGAGGCAGTCCTGTAGGTATGAAGGTCCTAGGCACTGGGTTGGACCTTTGGCCCAGGTGGGGACAGGAGTTGAGAGTCCACCTGGCCCTCTACAAAGAATTGGGTGCCCTGTTAAAGAAGTCCAGGGGTGTTTTTGTCCAGATGCCTAGGTGGGGGCCATAGGCACCCCTCCAGAATGGCAATCCTGGATCACCCAGATTTGATGTACATCATAGGATGACCCTTAACCCAGGGTCAACCCAACCAAAATAACCAACCAGCAGTTGGGCTGGTTGAGTCTCACAACATACCGAATTCCTACACCAAAGCCTACTGACATTTGCAATCACAAGAAAGTGTCAGCATCGCCCTAGAGCCAGTGCACCAACTGGACTCGTGCACCTCAACCCCGACTGGGCTAGGCGAGCTGGGAAGCACCGCCAGAGACCTCCTTTCTCACAGGAACAGGTCACAGTGCTGTGGACTCACAGCTTAGAGCTGAGAGCACCGGATTCACTGTCTCAATAATACAGTCATTGCGCAGCAGAGTTTTGCAGAGTCTTGCAGAGTCTAAACCACTTGGAGAGCAGCTCTGTAGAATATCTTCCTTTTATTCTGTAACTACAACTATGATACAAAACTATATACAGAGCTGAATATTCTAAGCATAAATCAATGCTACACTGAGAGACTGCAGCTGCACTTAGCAGCAATCTTATCTCTAGAATCTCTAATACTCTCACTCTCTCCGATACACTGACTGACTGCCTCTCACTCACACAGATATGTTGCTGGGCAGAATAAGTAGATAGACAGGACACGCCTCCTCCTCTCTGGAGAGTCAGCAGAGACCATCAGGAGATCATCAGGAGATTCTTGGGTATGGGAGGGGTGAAATCTCCTCAGAAAGTTGTGGCCTATTTGAACCCAAGATTCTGTTTTCTTTATTTATCACCCTCACTTTGGACCCAGCCTGGCGCAGACTCCTTGCGCTTGGGACCACAACTACTTAAGCCTCTCTTCCCGCCCCAAATCCCATCTAATCTTAACCTCAGGAACAAATTAGATGTTCTGTGGGAGACACAGGTTTGCTTTGAACTTAAATGCATGTATGGGGGACCATGTGGAAGTGGAGGGGTGGCAGAGGGGAGGAACGCTTAACCTCTTCATGTCTGAAAGTGATTAGAAGTGGGACCATTCTGCAAATGACCTCATTTGATACTGGGTTACTGCCCCTCTGTGGCAGGGGAGGAAAAGGAGTGATAGTCAAAGGGTGATTTCTGTTAAATGAGGCAGGGCAACAAGATGGACTATTCTTTGAAGGAAATATGAAAACCTACTCGTTATGAAAGAAGAGGAAAGAATAGGCTTAGCCTGGGCTCATAGATTTTGATGCAAAGCCATGCCACGAATAAGGGAGAATTTACACTGTCCTGTTAGAGTGCTTCTGAACAGACAGCAGGAAGAAAGAAACACTTTGGAGAAAAGCTCACATGTGTCTTAAAGTTTTGCTCTCTTTGTTTCAGCTGTTCTTAGGAAATGGGATTATCTTTAATCTGAAGGCTTCAAATTATTCTTACATCCTCCTTGCATTTGCCCAGTAAGAATCACCTCCCACAAATTGTTTTCTTTGCACATAAAAAAAGATATGTTCTTCTGCAAACTGCATTGTGGGGTGTGTGTGTGTGAGAGAGAGAGTGTGTTTGTATGTGCAGGGGGCGGGGGGGGGGCGGCGGCGTTGCATGAACCAGTAGTAGGAATGGAATGGGCTAATTGCCCCCTTCCTGACTCCCAATTACACCCCCAAAGCATTTTTCCCCCAGTTAAGAAGCTCAAAACATTCAATACTATGTCCTGGGAAGGTACAGTTTGTGTGGAGCTAATGATCAAGCAATCCAGATTCACACCATGACATATCCAAGCATCAACAGGTGTTATCTAGATTCGATAAAAAAGAAAAACAAGCAAAATCTTTGTAAAATGAAATTGTGGATGGTGACATCCAGCAGCCTATTTCCTCTGTTTATGGAGCAAGGCTTCAGATCAGAGGGGGGCAGTGAGCATAAGGGGCCCGAACACCTCTCAGTTTGGAAATTAATGAGAACTTTGTAGTCAGAGCTGATGTTCGCTCTGTGGCCTTCATTAAGCCAATTTGCCACAGCTTAACCAATCTCACAGGGTTGTTGTGACGTGATAAAAATTCATGTCCTTCCACAGTTTTGCAGCTGAGTGCGCAGGGATTATATTTCGATGCTCTGGAGAAGCTTAGCCTAGCTAAGTAACAGGTTGATTTTAACGAGCGCCAATCTCTGTCCTAATTGCAGTTGCAAACTGTGAGCTTGCAATGTCACCTGCTGTGGCAAAGACACCTTTCAGATTCTGTGCTAGCAGGTAGACAGGATTAGGGATGTGAGAGCCTTTTCTCAGAAATGACCGACTCCTTGTGTTTGGCACGGCAGTGACACACCTTCCTCCAAATCTAGGGAGGAACGCAGCAGTCAGACAGAGAGGTAGGCACGTGAGAGTCAAAGTCAAGACAGATTAATCAGCACAGGCAAGGCAGCAGGGCAAGATGAAGCACCTATTTTTGTCTGCAAAGCGAATCCATTTGAAAACAACTCAAGATGGCAGGGAGTCTGGATGCTCTTTCATGGTTAGCTGAAAGGCATTCTAGCAGCTGCCCCTCAGTCTTTTGGGGGCTCTAAGAAGAGGGAGTGAGGAAGCAAATTGCAGGAATTGCAGGAATTTATATTTCCCAAGACTAGACTGAACAGCTCCCATGCAAATAAATAATAATAATAATAATAATAATAATAATAATAATAATAATACCTTTATTGACAACGTACAATGTACAAAAGCAAGGATGGAACTGGGTACAAATTGCAGGATGCTATGAGCCTTTATTGCATGTCATGACAATAGTGTTACAGCTTTACTGTAAACAGTCTTAAAATAGTTACAAATAAACCCCACAAGATACAAAGTTGCACATTGCTCTTAAACAGTCTTGTCTTCTAGTCTTTAATGCAGTTCAGTAACTTTCTTCTCTCTAGTCCCAGAAAGAGAGTGAATTTGGATACTCATCCTATAGAAAACAATGAAAAATATGCTTATGTGCTTATAATACACATCCTAAAATCAAGGAAATGTACTCACCTGTATAGAGTTTCCAAAAGTATTTGAGATTATGTGGTGGAAAAGCCGAAGGTTTTTCTGCATCACTATTGTGTATAAAAGTAGAGGTTCTAATATAGACATTAGATTTACTGAAGATCTCCCATTTCTACAACAAAATTAATCCCAACCTATATCAAACTACCTGTGGGCTATACAGTTTTCTGTAATTTATTCATGAGAAGGTAATTCTTAATTTGCATTCCTTGCTTTCCCAAACATACTTTAATAGCTCTCTTTCTAATGTCCTCATGTCTCTTAGAACTAGACTTTTATTATTATGTTGGCCCATGCATTTATGACCTCACATTTATTTTATAATATCTCTGTCATTTTTCTGTTTTTAAACCTTAAATCAATAAAATAAATAAATGTGGTGCCACCCAAGGTTGAAGAAGTAGTCCAATTTTATTACACTCTCTGACAGTGTGAAGTAAATTGTAAGATATTACCTTCAAGATAGATAATAGAAAATTTTAATTTGTAATGGTGGTGTGTATTTCTTCATATGTAGAATTACTATTAATTCAATACAGTAGCGTGAATTGACTACTCTCATTTTACAGTACTCAGTGTAATTATTGAAAAATACCCCGATGGATCTGTGGATCTGTAGAAATATCACAATTTTCTTTCTTTCTTTCTTTCTTTCTTTCTTTCTTTCTTTCTTTCTTTCTTTCTTTGCTTTGATGCCTGCTGTGATTCATAACAAAGCATAAATGGAAAGCACTTTAGAAAATGAGATAATTTAGTAAGCTATTTAGGATAGCCACAAACAGGTTGAAAGTGGTGCTAATAAACCCTCCCTACATTGACCTGATTATGAAGGTACTCCAGAATAATTGCTGCAGAATACCTGTGTGGGTTAGACCATTCTGAGTTGTCTTGTATATTGCGTGGATAGGCGGAGTCCCCCCAACCCCAGGCGACCCCCAAGCGGAATAATGACTCAAGACAACATGCTATGGGATTAAAATTGTACACAACTTTATTAAGTTTCAGGTGTAGGGAGACCTTGGCTCGGGCATTGGGCGTTTATCCTTCCCAGTCCCCAGTTGGGAATCTAGGAGACATCAGGGTTATCCAGAATGTGTGAGGATTGGGCTGGCTCTGGAGAACATATGTTCAAGCAGAACATTTTGCTGCCGTTGCAGGGGAGAGCAATGACAACCTCTCGGCGTATGGTCAATGCCTCCCCTCAAGACCCTTTAACGGGGAACCCTGGGATCACCGCTGCAAGGGGAGACGTTGGTTACTGCTACAAGCCCACACCCATTTAGGGAAGATAGACTAAAGGATTCCACCCAGGCCTGAAACTGCCAAAGTTGTGACATCTTGCTACAGGGAAGGCAAAACCTGCCAGTGCAGGAAAATTCCTTTCCAGCCCTTCAACAGCGACCTTGACGTAGCAGCACCAGCGTACCAGCGATGAAGAGTTAACCTGCAAAAGAAGTCTTAACTGAGGGAGGGCAGGGTGGGAGAAGCTCTGGAGCCAACTGACGCTTCGCAGGTAAGATTCACCTTCTGTTCTGTGGGCAGGGCGGTCCCTCCCCTTACCTGGCTGATCCCCTGGCAACGCCTCCCCAGGCGGGATTGGGCGATTGGCTGAGGTAGGCGGAGACCTCCAGGTATCCAGCCTGGGGAGGATGAAGCCAGCCCAAACTGCCAGGAGACGCACTGGGATCTGGGGGGCTGTGCACAACCACTTAAAATGCGCCCCCATTTGATGTGGGGAGCGGTCATTGTAGTCTTAGCTGTATCCATTGCTGCTGGTCTTTACCTATAATTTTGGCACTGAAACCGTCTTGGTCATTCTGTTGGATAACCTTCTCTGGAAGGGAAATGGAGCAGAGTGTGACCTTACTGTTTCTCCTAGACCTCTCAGTATCAGCCATCAGCCATCAAGTCATCTAAATAAGTGGTCTGGGGGTTTATCCACGTTTAGCTTCTGCCCCACTCTTTCCAGGCACAGGTCCATGCTTAAAACCTCCATGTCCAAGTTTGTTTTTCCCCCTTCTTCCTTTGCTCCTCAGAGCAAATGTCAGTTTGGATTTTCTGTGGGTTGCTGTTTGCTCTGATTGAACTTTAAAGAGTGCGTTTTTGAAGGGAAAGTTCCGGAGCCCAAAAATAAAAAAAGGTTCTCAGACACAGAGCTTTAAAGTGTGGACCATGCCTGGAAAGAGTGGAGGAATAAACCTTGGATCAGGAAGCAGGGGCACATTTTGTTATTGTTTCATTCCTATCTGAATAGTTGACTCCAGAAGCTCATTCTGGGGCACCAGTGCATGATTCATTGCCACTTATGCTAAGAGTCCTTAAGGTTCCAGTGTTCTCCTCCATGCTTGTCAAAACCTACATGAAACCTACATGCAGAGCTCACTCCTATGCCTCTCTGCAGCCAAACATGTAATTGTTGGTGCTTCAGTTCTTTTGTTTCTGTCTCCTTTGTTACTCTGCTGCAGTTCTTCATTCCATCCTTGCACGCCCAAACTCATGTATGAAAGCCTGTTGAGATGCACACATTTCTGAAGGCCCCTTGTAGATTATGTGGTGGAACAGCTTTCCTAGTGTGGTTCCCTGAGGTCAAGGAGAACTTGTGTAGCCAAAGCCACTTCCCCACAGAGCTCAGGGTGGAGCCTCGAGAGATGTGCTTCTGCAGCTAAACAATATTATTGAAACAAATTAATTCTTCTTTTGTTTCTCTAAGCTTTTGCCCTCTTGACGTTGCCCTTCTTGTTGACTCTCACTCAACACTGGAGTTAAAAGAATAAGCCAGGAAGACACGCTGCATTGTGCTGTAGTTTGCAAATGTGTGAATCCACTTGCTCTATGTTGAGTTAACTGTTGGGTTCATAAAAGGAGAAAGAGTGTTTCATCTTGACCTCCTACAACTCTCCTCGTATTTGACTGAAAGCATTCTTCAGGAGGTGAAAAACTCTCATGCTCAGCAGGAGAATAGTTCCAAGAGGAGGGAAATCAGTTTACAGTAGGGTGGAAAGTAAAGAAAATGGCAAAACAAGCATTTGCACTGGTCTTTGTTGAATTTGATAAAGCACTATGGCAACCAAGAGCACTGGTGCTCTCCTCAGCTTTTACCAGGGGTGCTTTTGCAGTGGGACGCCTGAGCATTTAGGAGGAATGGTGACAGCTCTCCAATGTCAGGGAGCTGTCTGCTCTGCCATTGGCCTCTTCATATTCAGGGTTGCCACAGAGGAGCATCTATGTCCTGCTGTTGGAGGGAGAGAGGTCCCATACTGAAGGATGGTGACCAAAGTTATGAGCTTTGTGGTTGGCCCCTTTTTGAAGTCTGAACCAATTATTGTCGTCGTCCCTGTCCCCCCACCCCGTGCACCCCTATTTATTACTTACAAACTTTGGTTACATTTGCCTTGTTATAGTGACACGTCACGTTTTGAAAGCTTGAGTGGGATACAGGAATTTAGAGAAATAAATAGACAAATATTAATAGGACAACCTATTTTGCATGACACAGCTGGTAATGCTGACATCTGAACTACAGATGATACGTATATAACAGGGCAAACAGCAAAGAGACTAACCTATTTATTTTGGCATGCAATATGGTGGACCCTAGTCCAATTTGTCAGCTACATGAGGTGTAATCCCAAATTGGCAAGCACACACACACACACACTTTTTGTGGGTATGGGGTGTGTGTGGGTGTGTGTAGAGAAGTGAATTCAAAGGGAATTGAAATGGAAAAGAACAGATAGTTATGATTACCTGACTAGTTATGTCAATGAGGACACCAATGCCAGGATGTTTGTGTTGACTTGTTAATTGGTCACTATAACTATGAATCTCTCACACCATCACCACCACAGGTGTATATTTACTTGCCAATTCAGGATTTTATTCATTCATTTGTTTAATAAAATTTATACACCACTTGATTGTAAAAAAATAATAAATCAAATATCAAAGTGGTTAACAAATAGATAAAGCAATAAAATCGAGAAAAATTCAAAACCATACATAAAACATACAAAAGTTAAAAAACTTAAGCAGATTAAAATGACCTAAACTTTCTAAGTATTTGGGTGGGCTTTTCTAAACAAGGGTGTTTTTAGCAAGCACCAAAAAGAATTACCTTACATGGGCTACATGCAGCTGATGACATGGACTATGGTGTACTGAACCTTATGCCATAAAAAATTGTTAGTCTTTAAGTTGCCACAAGACAACAGATGAACATGGCAACCCTTCCCAATATCATAGGGCAAGAATAGGACAGTCATGTCAAGTATTCATTTATCTTCAATAAATTTTATGAAAGTTTGAAAGAAAATAAAGGTTAATATCAAATATATTTTTATCAAAGATAAAATAAACTCTTGCCCCTTGTTTCTTCTTCTTCTTCTTCTTCTTCTTCTTCTTCTTCTTCTTCTTCTTCTTCTTCTTCTTCTTCTTCTTCTTCTTCTTCCCCTTCCTTCCTTCCTTCCTTTCTTTCTTTCTTTCTTTCTTTCTTTCTTTCTTTCTTTCTTTCTTTCTTTCTTTCTTTCTTTCTTTCTTTCTTGAACAAAGCACTTCATCTGCTTTTAAATCAGTGCAGGACATGCCATTGCAAAGTAAATAAATACAGCATATGGCAAACAAATACCCTTCAGTGTTGTGTAATGTTGTGAGTGAGGCTCTTCCAAGAATGTAAGAATAGGAATCTTAAAAGTACAGAAATGTGTCCCTGTATGTGAAATGTTGGGTGGGAGGCACTGTCTTTAATGTTGTTAGTCCTGGGTTCTTAGTTTTTTATATGCTCAGAAAATGCCAAGAACCTTTAACGGTGTACTACATCAGAACAGGGATGCGGGTGGCGCTGTGGTCGAAACCACAGAGCCTAGGGCTTGCCGATCAGAAGGTCGGCGGTTCGAATCCCCGTGACAAGGTGAGCTCCCATTGCTCCGTCCTGGTTCCTGCCCACCTAGCAGTTCAAACACAAGACACCAAGAGCCAACATTTAAGAGCTTCTCACTACACTCTGGTTTGCAGCTGATGTTCATTACATCTACAGGAGATTTATCACATTTACAATGTGGATTTATTGCTGTATAAGTTGCTCAGACACCTGGGCCTCAGCATAATTGCATGTCCTTTACATTTGCAGCTGCCCAATGTATAAGTTCTTCTCTATCATTCACAGTTGAGTACATCTCAAATAGAAGTTGAAATGCAAATATATAGCAGCAAGCCTTATTAGGAACTTTGCTTTCTCATGCCGCCTGGGAATCTCTCACAACTTGTAAGGATACGGCAAATGGGAACTGAACCGGCAGTGGGTGCAAACATAAATGCTGTGCAATGGCAAAATAGGGAGCAAGTTTGTGATAACAAGGGACGCGGGTGCTGCTGTGGTCTAAACCAAGAGCCTAGGGCTTGCAGATCAGAAGGTCGGTGGTTCAAATCCCCGTGACGGGGTGAGCTCCCGTTGCTTGGTCCCTGCTCCTGCCAACCTAGCAGTTCAAAAGCGCATCAAAGTGCAAGAAGATAAATAGGTACCCCTCCGGTGGTGGTTCCCTTCCTGCGAGAAGTGAGGTTACAAGGAACCAGGCAGAGGACCTTCTTGGTAGTGGCACCCACCCTGTGGAACACCCTCCCACCAGATGTCAAAGAAAAAAACAACTACCAGAATTTTAGAAGACGTCTGAAGGCAACCCTGTTTAGGGAAATTTTCAATGTTTGATGTTTTATCATGTTTTTTATATTCTGTTGGGAGCCGGCCAGATGGACAGGGTATAAGTAATTATTATTATTATTATTATTATTATTATTATTATTATTATTATTATTATTATTATTATTTTAGGAGTTGCTTGTTTGCACAGATGGTGCCTCCCCATGACCACTGCCCAGATTCATGAGCCTAAGCTTGCCTCTTATATGTTCCTGAGATATATCTGTAGGTGCTGTGGATGGTTAGAATAGGACTTGGGGCCAAATTTTGGGACAGGTGATGAACACAGCTGTGTAGGGTACCACATCTAGGGCACCCACGGGCGCATGGGGCACCTGAATTGCCAGGTGAAAAAATCTGTGCAAGCTGTTCACATTCACTTGGAAAGCCAGCAAGACTGACCTTCATCTCTATAACTGATAATAGATTCCCACCACCACTGCCCACCCCAGAAAATGTACACTTATTTTTATAAGTTGGCACCTGTCTGTCCTGGGAGACAATGGAGGAGTGAACGTCTAGGGGTGAAGTCCAACTGTTGGAAGGTTACAGTGCCTGTCGTGGCTGTAGAGAGTGATATGTGAGAGACATGTTTTGTTGCAGCCAGGGCAGATGAAGGTGTCTAGTGGTGCTGCAGAAGCACCATAGAGATTCTTCTCTCTGCCCTCCTCCCAGTGGTCATTCCTCCTCTGGTCAGTGCTATGGATACACAACCTGACTGTCTGTCTCCAAGCACTGCAGTCATCTGCAAGGGATTCCCACATGGCAGAGTTGATGTTGCAAGCCTTCAGGTTTTCTTTGAAGACATCTTTGTAACACAGAGTTGGTCTGGTGCCTGAAGCCAGTTCCTCATACAGCACGTCCTTGGGGATCCTGCCATATTCCATCCTGTCGACATGACCAATCTGTTATGTACTGAGTTGAATAGGATCCAAAATGCAGCAGTCTGATTGGTCCTAGAACAATAGGATTCAGAATGCAGCAGTCTGATTGGTCCTAGAACAATAGGATTCAGAATGCAGCAGTCTGATTGGTCCTAGAACAATAGGATCCAGAATGCAGCAGTCTGATTGGTCCGCAGGAGCCACCCAATCCAACTCCAGGTGGAAGTGAATCCGCAACCTGATTGGCCTACAGGAGAATCCCTGAATTAGCCAATCACGTGGGGCCCATTGTGTAAATAATGTATATAAAGCAGACATTTTGGGGAACTTCAATTCCTCACTACTATTAGCTGAATAAAGAGCATGAAATCCACACTCGACTCCGAATATATTTCACAATCCAACATAGCCATTGCTGAGGCAGGGATGTGAACATGCTGGGAATATGGGCTTTGGAGAGCACATCTTTGTTTGAGACCCTGTCTCATTTGTTCCAGTTATGGTGGCTGGCCGTGGGTGGACCAAAATCTGACCGAAATCCATGGAAGTTAAGAATGAGACTTCAAAATACCAAATTGTGCTGGCTGTTATATTTGAGATACCGCCTCTCAACCTCACAAAAAAGGCAGAGGAGGAGATTGTGTCGAACCGTTAGAGACAGAACAATCAAAATCCAGAGTCAGGCTAATGCTTTTATTAGGCCAGCCAAAATGTCACCAAGCCTTCGCAGAACTCTTGATCAACCTTGACGTTAATCAAAACTGAGAGATGGACACGAAAGGGATAGTTCATTTCTGAATTTGGAAATCCAAAGCCTTTCGAATGACTGGAACAAATGGAAGGAGCTTCCTGATGTTGATATTTGCAGAACCAAAAATAGGCAGATGGCTGGCAACTGAGGCCACATACTTTCGTGTAAATATTGGGCAGAAGCAAGAGATCTGCTGAGTGTGAAAGTTGGCAGATAAATCACCCTTGAATGATCAGATGTATTCAGGCTTTTAAAATAATAATAATAATAATAAGAAGAAGAAGAAGATGAAGAAGAAGAAGAAGAAGAAGAAGAAGAAGAAGAAGAAGAAGAAGAAGAGTCATCTGAAAGAAAACATATCTGTTCAAATCAAAGACTTATGAGAAAAACCATGCTATGCTAGATTCTGAACTCGAATGGCTCATTCCATTAAATGTGGAAGGCTTTCACAATGGAGATTGTGGAAATGGGAAAAATGAAAGTAATTTGCTCCACAAGCTACAATTTTTGAGCAGTGGGACTTTTGAGCAGTCTGTGATACAGTGGCTGCTCTGGTTTATTTATAAGCAGTGCCTATTTTTTTTCTAAAACACAATGTTTAGGGGTACTCTCATTTTCCTGCCCATATTGAAATATTGCCCCTCAATGAGGCCAAACTTAGATTCACAAAATGTTTAGGGGTATGTGTCCCCCTGCGTCCCCCCCAGAAAAAAGCAGTGATTATTTGTAATGCTATTTTTAAATGTCTATGCTTTTAATTGCTTCAGCTTATATTATGTTTCTGCTTATGGTTTTCCTATAGGCCACCTTGACTACTCTTGGGGCAGAAAGGCAGTCAATAAAAACAAGTAACAACAAGCACAATCATGAACTGGCTGGCTGGCTGGCTCCATTCTGCTTCTTTGAAATAATTCTACATTTTCCTGCTTACTAGTTTTGTCTGGAGCAAATCCAGGCAGACACATCTGACCCACCATAGGGTGAACAGATGGTAGCGTTACAGTTTGATCCAGAACTTCATCAGCCAGAGTCCTAATAGCTGGGCATCCTCTCTCAGATATGTATCATGATGTGATGGAGAGATCACTTAATTGGTCAGAATCAGAAAATCATAGAATCATAGAGTTGGAAGAGACCACAAGGTCCATCGAGTCCAATCCCCTGCCAAGCAGGAAACACCATCAGAGCACTCCTGACATATGGTTGTCAAGCCTCTGCTTAAAGACCTCCAAAGTAGGAGACTCCACCACACTCCTTGGCAGCAAATTCCACTGTCGAACAGCTCTTAGTGTCAGGAAGTTCTTCCTAATGTTTAGGTGGAATCTTCTTTCTTGTAGTTTGGATCCATTGCTCCGTGTCCGCTTCTCTGGAGCAGCAGAAAACAACCTTTCTCCCTCCTCTATGTGACATCCTTTTATATATTTGAACATGGCTACCATATCACCCCTTAACCTCCTCTTCTCCAGGCTAAACATGCCCAGCTCCCTTAGCCGTTCCTCATAAGGCATCGTTCCAGGCCTTTGACCATTTTGGTTGCCCTCCTCTGGACACGTTCCAGTTTGTCAGTGTCCTTCTTGAATTGTGGTGCCCAGAACGGGACACAGTACTCCAGGTGAGGTCTGACCAGAGCAGAATACAGTGGCACTGTTACTTCCCTTGATCTAGATGCTATACTCCTATTGATGCAGCCCAGAATTGCATTGGCTTTTTTAGCTGCTGCGTCACACTGTTGGCACTGTTGAAATATTTCCCTAGCTTTTTTGGGGTGGTGGTGGGTATGACATATGACTGTTGGTATCATATGACTCCAACTCCACGTTTGAAAGCCACAAGGATATGAGAAGGCAAGAGTTGACCTTCACCAACTCCATTCTTCATTTGGACCCTTGTCATCTCCACCAATCCCTTTCTTTGCATCCTTTCAATGTTTCTGCTCTGTAGGCCGAGATTTCCTGTCGAATTTCAGTGCGCAAATTCACCAGAAGGATGGAATGTGGGAGGTTTTCCCCAGAACCAAAGTGCTGGGCTTCCTGATAAACTTTAAAATCACAAACAAACAGCAAAGAGTACATCAGCCTTGGGCTATTATGGGAGCTATTCCCAAGCAATTAAATGGGTGCTAAAACGAATACAGCCAACAAATTGGTTAAAGGTTCCACTGTAAATTTGACATCAATAATACCTTCTTAGGACTCATTAAGAGGGATAATTTTCCTTCTGTTCTCAAAATTATTGTTTCCTGTGATTCCTGAAGGGCTAAGGTGTGCCCTAGTGTTTCATGTTAGGTTTGTTATTACTACAATGGTACCTCTGGTTACGTACTTAATTCGTTCCGGAGGTCTGCTCTTAACCTGAAACTGTTCTTAACCTGAAGCACCACTTTAGTTAATGGGGCCTCCCGCTGCTGCTGCGCCGGCACCGCACAATTTCTGTTCTCATCCTGAAGCAAAGTTCTTAACCTGAGGTCATATTTCTGAGTTAGCGGAGTCTGTAACCTGAAGTGTATGTAACCCAAGGTACCACTGTGCAGTAGAAAAGATAACAGCATAGGAGCATCTCTGCTTTTGGCCTCAGAGAGCATCTAGTGTGAAGTTTGTATTCCTTCTTCTTAACATAGCAACTCCTGGGGCTTCACTCCCCCCCCCCCCACTTTCTCTCAGTGGATGCTGCACATTACTGCAGGAACTGCAAACATACCTGCATAGAAAAGCCGTCGGTGTTCAGACACACATGGCCATTAGTCAAAGTGCACGAAAACACTGAGTCATACCCAGACCGGCTTTTTGGAGAGAATGCAGAATGAAATATTTAGTGGAGTAGGAAGAAGTGAATTAGAGCTGGCGCACACTTGCAGAATAGAAAAATGGTTTTGCACAAAATGTCAGGCAGGGTTTGTCTCTCTTCGTCAGACCTATTTTACATTAATCCACACAGAAATCACATTCCTGGATAATTGAGGGTTTAGTAGATTGCTGTTATGGATGGAGAAAATTGTGCATGAAGTCAAAGCAACTCTGTCCAGAACACAACCTGCAGACTAGCTACTGGGTGCCTCCCTTTCCTGCAGTCTGAAGATAAGAAGTTGCCATGGACTGAAACAGATTACTGAACTATCTTCATGCTTATGGGCATACATAAACCTACTGCTGAACACTTATTAACTGCAGATGCCAGGGACTGCCATTGGTACCTTTCTGCATTCATCATCTATGATTGCTGTGGATTCAAGGCCCCATCTGCACTATACACTAAAACAGTTCCATACCACTTCAAAAGCAAAACAGAAGCACTGAAGAGCATTGCTCAGCATTGCAGGAGGAGGGAAGACTCCTCTTCAGCTGAAGACATTAAACCATCTGCTCTCAACCTTGGGTCCCCAGATGTTGTTGGACTACAACCACCATCATCCCAGACCACTGGTCCTGCTTGTGTGAAATGATGGGCTTTGTAGTCTAACAGCGTCTGGGGAACCCAATTACAGATAGGTAGCCGTGTTGGTCTGCCATAGTCAAAATAAAAAAAATTCCTTCCAGTAGCACCTTAAAGACCAACTAGTTAGTTATATTGGACAAACAGGCCAAACCTTACGCCAATGAATAAACGGACATAAATCTGACATCAAGAATCACAAAACAGAGAAACCAGTAGGAGAACACTTCAATCTCCCAGGACATTCTATACAAGATCTCAAAGTAGCTGTTTTACTACAAAGGAATTTCAGAAATAGACTGGAAAGAGAAGCTGCTGAATTGCAACTCATTACCAAACTTAAAACCATGGAGAGACCTGGTCTGAACAGAGACATTGGATTCTTATCTCATTATACATGACTAAGCCATTTCTCACCTTCTCACCCCTTGCCTTTTCCTGTAAGACCTATTACAGTCGTTAAGAGTCGTCAACAGGCTCATCTCAGCTATCTGCCAATCTCCCATTCCCACCACCCTTCTGAGTAATACCCCTCCCCACCTTCTCACTATATAGAAGGATCTGGCAACTCCTGTTTCAGTGTATCTGAAGAAGTGTGCATGCACACGAAAGCTCATACCAAGAACTAACTTAGTTGGTCTTTAAGGTGCTACTGGAAGGATTTTTTTTATTATGGGGAACCCAAGGTCAAGAAAGGCTGGATTGAACAGTCATACCTTCCCCCTCAAAGAATTTTGGGAAGTGTAGTTTGTTAGGAAACCCCTGTGCCCTGCACAGAGCTACCATTTCCCAAGCGCTTCAACAGTTAATCCCTCTTCCGTTGATTGACTTTGGGCTCTCAAATTTCAGGGGCGCCACTCACGCTCTGTTCTCCATCATTGTGTGATGGTCTGGGAATCGGATTCAGAGGCTGAACCTGAGGAATCCCAGCCTGCACAGGAGTCCCCGCCTCCAGAACCAGCTGAGCCGGGGCTGGGGCCTGAGCCTGAAGGGTCCTCATCTGTGCTGGATCCTCAGGTGCAGGCACCAGCTGAGTCTGCTCTGGCTCCTGAGAGGATGGAGGACCCATTGCCTGCAAGTGCTCGACTCTCAGCCCCGTCAGGGGAAGCTGAAGTTGCCTCTAGGTCCGGTAACCCTCCAGCCTCTCCTGAGCTGCAGAGGCTCAGGGCAGAGAGACGGAGGGAACTAAGTTCTGACAGGAGGAGTGCTTGCCTCCAGGCCAGGAGAGGCAAGTCACCTGTGGACTGGGACTGCCCTATGCCTCGGGGCAGATAAAAGCCAGCCAGCCCACCCAGTCCCAGGTTGCGGGAGCAACATTGTTGGTAACCTGTTCCAGCTGGCACCCTGTCCTGCTCTTCTGCCAGAGTTCCTGACCACCCCGACTCCTTGCCTTGGACCCCGCTTCAGCCTTGATGGACAGCCTCCATACCACACCCTCGACCTCGGACTGGACTCGAACCACGCCGCAGGGTAACCCCCCGGGACTAGCACACATTGTTGTGCCCAGTGTGACTGCACCAGTTGCCCCAACTCTAAAACCGCCTCTGCCTCTTCCCAAGGAGCTCTGAGAATTTTAGCTATCATCTCTTCATGATTCTCAGCACCTTTAACCAGCTATACTTCCCATGATCCTTTGGGGGAAGCCATGATTGTTCAAAGTCTTTGAGAGTTTTGACCATTGAACAAAACTCTCAAAGATGTATAAAAACCTAGCGAACAAATGTTGGCGTTGCGGGGAAGATGAAGGAGATATGTATCACACGTGGTGGGCATGCAGAAAGATTAGAGAGTTTTGGAATCTCATTTATGATGAGCTGAAAAAGATCTTTAAGGTAACATTCTTTAAAAAAGCCAGAAGCCTTTCTGCTCAGAATTTTAGGTAAAGACATTCCAAAAAATCTTAGAGAAATTTTTCTATATGCAATGGCTGCAGCCCTGAATATTGATCCCAACGAATTGGAAAGGGGGAAAAGTTCCAGCCTTATCAGATTGGCAGTGCAAATTATTGGAATATGCAGAAATGGCACAATTGACTAACAGTCTAAGAGGTAATACAAGACAATCATTTATTCAAAAATGAGATATCTACAGAATAATAATAGTGGTTTAATATCTATGGCAGCGTTTGAATGACCCTTGTCTAAACGAACTGTTAAGAAACAAGCAAAAAGGTACAAATTCTTGTAAGAAAGTATTAGAAAATACAGAAAGAGTAAGGTAATAATGATAAGTACATTCATCACCAGAAAGGTTATATGCATCGGGAAATGATAGGAAGTCTATTCTGTGTTAGCAAAAAGATAGGGGAAAAGAGATTGCATTAATTTAATTTAAATTTATTTTTTGTAAACATATATAAGAGTATTAGTACATGATTGTTTTCAACTTGGTATATTGTGTATGTTATCTATGAATTTCAATAAAGTATTTAAACTGGAAAAAAAGATTGATCAATGACTTTGTTCGAGGCTTGTCTTCCCTCCTCCTGCACTGCTTCACATTGATTTTCTGTGCTCCTGTTTCGTTGCTTTGCCATTCATTGTTTAGTGATTCTGCTTTAAGATTTTCAATTCTGACATTTTTTTAATGTGACCTGGAACCTCTGGGTGAAGGCTGTTTAGGCTACAAGTACAAATGATAAATCAGGTCCTCCCTTAAAGAGGGCACGTATTGCGGTGAGACCTGCACAGCCGACACCCTGTGTTGTGGGTGGGTACGATTGGTCAGCCACAACACCCAGTTGGTAGGTCCCTCGTTGCTGGGTACAATCTGGCCAATGGGACGCAGTCCAAACAGTTCAAGGGACCTATTTATGCCCATGCACGTGACCCAGAGCTTCCTCTTTCGGCGTGTGCATTCAGAACACCCACCCACCTCTCCCTACTTTTAGGGCTTTGCGCTTGACCTTGCTATGCCGTTGTGTGTCATCTGTCGTTGGGACAGGGGCATGGCAGGAATTTCCCCCACTTGGCTGATTGGCTGGTGCCATTTGGGTTTCGCCTGCCATGTAGCAAATCATCACAACTTGTAAGCTTGCAGATAGGCTCTGGTTCAGGTGATAGGGATGGGAGAACGCTCTCGCCATCCCTATGTGAAGGATATTCCATTAAAGGAATCCAGGGACTCGATGGTCTGGTCAACCCCTGAGAGGGGGTTGTGCCCATGCCTGAGTCCAGTCGGATATTTGGGTGGCGGAGTTAGCCAGTTCCTGGCTTTCTGCTTATCCAGGTGTTCACCCTTGGCTGACCTATGCTGGAACCCTGGGTCAGCGCTACTTGCATGACAGGGAGCTAGTCGAACCAGAGCCTATGCAACCAGTCACTTTCTGTATTCAATAAAGTTGTGGCCTAAATTCTGCCAAAAACCAAAACCAAAAATTTGAGTCATGTGTGAATTTATTTAGGGGGGAGATTTCTGTGTCTGAATACGCAAATTATATTATACAGAGAAGCATGCAAGTGCAGGTCCATTTCTGTGTGGATTTTAAAGAAAAATGATCTTTTGTCTAAATCCTCATAGTGCTTCTGCACATTACTGTGCTTCTGAGGCGATCCAGGAGCAGCTGGAACATTCACAGCACATTCACAGTCACTGCCCAGGTAGAAATGCTCCCAAGAAATCTCTACGTCATTATGCAAAATCCCTCCCTGCAGAAATGTACAGGAGGAAAGATGACTGCCACCATCCTCTTCTGCTAAGAAAACTGCAGCTTGCAAGCTCGAAGGAACCAAACATTTCACGAGGCTGGAATTTGTGAGACTTCAGAAAGGAGACTCGGGCAAGGCTTTAAAAGTCCCATCACACCCGGACTTTTTTTGTAGCCAGCAAACAGCATACCCCATCCCACTTCTGATAACAGGTTCACCCCATCTTGGTTGTTTGCTCTTTTGGGGGTAAAGAGGGATTTTTTTCATGCAACCTTGATTGACTGTGGACAGCATATTTTTCATATTATTTTTTTTGAGAGGGGAGGGTTGTAACTCCCTTGTTAGAAGTTTTCCATAGCATCCTTGCATTCATTGGCAAGTGGGAGAGCAAGCGGGGGCTTACTCTTAAGTAAGGCTCTTAAGCAAGAAGTTATTCTTCTGTCCTAACATTTCTGACGCAAGGATACTTAGAGCCAGTGTGGTGTAGTGGTTAAGAATAATAGACTTGTAATCTGGTGAACCAGGTTCGCTTCCCCACTCCTCCACATGCAGCTGCTGGGTGACCTTGGGCTGGTCACACTTCTCTGAAGTCTATCAGCCTTACTCACCTCACAGAGTGTTTGTTGTGAGGGAGGAAGGGAAAGGAGAATGTTAGCCGCTTTGATACGCCTTAGGGATGCAGGTGGCGCTGTGGCACTGTGGGTTAAACAACAGAGCCTAGGACTTGCCGATCAGAAGGTCAACGGTTTGAATCCCCGCCACGGGGTGAGTTCCCATTGCTCGGTCCCTGCTCCTACCAACCTAGCAGTTCGAAAGCACGTCAAAGTGCAAGTAGATAAATAGGCACTGCTCTGGCGGGAAGGTAAACTGTGTTTCCGTGTGCTGCTCTGGTTCGCCAGAAGCAGCTTAGTCATACTGGCCACATGACCTGGAAGCTGTACGCTGGCTCCCTCGGCCAATAAAGCGAGATGAGCGCCGCAACCCCAGAGTCGTCCACGACTGGACCTAACGGTCAGGGGCCCCCCTCTAGGGGAGTGATAAAGCGGCATATCAAATCCAAACTCTTCTTCTTCTTCTCCCCTATGTCCAAGAGATGCCTATGCTCAGCTACCATGCAGGTCAGAGGGGCAGGGGGCAGTCGGCTGACCTGGGCAGCTGCTGGAAATGGGACCTTTTCTTGGCCTAGGCCAGGCATAGGCAAACCTGGCCCTCCAGATATTTTGGGACTACAATTCCTATCACCCCAACCACTGGTCCTGTTAGCTAGGGATGATGGGAGTTGTAGTCCCAAAACATATGGAGGGCTGAGTTTGCCTATGCCTGGACTAGGCTATGGCTGGGCAAGAGGCCTCAACACAGTTGCCTAAGCTCAAGCATGGGCATTGCAACCAAGGGGCAACTGTGGCATGGGCACCTGTGCCAGTTCCTTGGACAGAAATAAGGTAAAAGGTAAAGGACCCCGGACGGTTAAGTCCAGTCAAAGGCAGCTATGGGGTGTGGTGCTCATCTCGCTTTCAGGCCGAGGGAGATGGCATTTGTCCACAGACAGCTTTCCGGGTCATGTGGCCAGCATGACTAAACTGCTTCTGGTGCTGGCATCAAACACCAGTACAACTTGCCAAAATGTATTAAAACAGGTCACCCATATGTTGGAGATGCAATAAGGAATATGAGTCTTATTTGCACATGTGGTGGAACTGTGTGGAAATTCGAGAATTTTGGAATAATGTATATGAAGAATTTAAAAAAATTGTTTAAAATAACATTTTTAAAAAGACCAGAAATATTTCTTTTAAGTATATTGCCAGCTGAAATAGGAAAATCGAAAAGACCATTGTTCATGTATGGGGTTACGGCGGCCAGAATTTTAGTGGCAAGAAATTGGAAAAATATTAAAACACCTAATATAGCAGACTGGCAAACGTTAATGGTAGAATGCTTGCAGCTAGCAAAGGTGACGGGAAGAGTTAGAGGCCAAACGAAACAAAAACTCCACAAGGAATGGAGAATATTTAAAGAATATTTGAAAAACCATGGCATAAAGGGTAATCTCCTGGGAGACCTAGACTGAGCCTTGTAATTGGTAATTGTAATTGTAAAAGGCAATTGACAATTTACATAGAAATATGATAAAAAATAGAAGAAATAAGTAACTGTGCGGTAAAAGTTTATTTAACAGATAACGTACAATGAGAATGTTTGGAAGTCTTTTTTAAAACCTCAACTACTTTTTCTTCTTCTTTATTTTATTTTTATTTTTGAATCTATTTATTTATTATTTTTCCATAAATTGTAGTGTCATGTGTATTGTGAGGTATACAAAGTATCTTTGCTTCAGTTGCCTTCGTTTTCTTTTTTGTTACAAACAAAAACAGAGTGTTGTATAAATGTATATTTTAAAAAATAATAAAGATTGAATTAAAAATAATAATAACTAAATAAACTGCTTCTGGTGCAACAGGACACTGTGATGGAAACCAGAGTGCACGGAAATGCCGTTTACCTTCCCACCACAGAAGTACCTATTTATCTACTTGCACTGGTGTGCTTTCGAACTGCTAGGTTGGCAGAAGCTGGGACAGAGCAACAGGAGCTCACTCCATTGCAGGGATTCAAACTGCCAACCTTCTGATCAGCAAGCCCAAGGGGCACAGTGCTTTAGACCACAGCGCCACAGAAGTAGAACAGGGAAAATCCCTCCCACTCTCCCCCAATTCTCCCTGATCCCTGTTGTGCTTGTTGTGATTGCAAATGATAAAGGTTGTGTGTGGCAGGATTCATCCCAGTACCAGTGTCTTCCCTTTTCTGGATAATATTGAGCTAGATTGGTTAACAGTCGTAACTTGCGGGTCATCCTTACGTCCACCTGCCCCATGCCTAGAAAGCAGAGTTCTAAGCGGCTTCCCACTTGTTCCACAGTTTCTAGGCCTCGGCCAGAGTGGTTTGGCCCTTGCCCTGCCAATTGACCTGGGAAACTCGCAGCTTAGCGATAGGTAAAGGGGTAAAGGACACCCCTGACCATTAGGTCCAGTCATGACCAACTCTGGGGTTGCAGCTCTCATCTCGCTTTATTGGCTGGGGGAGCCGGCGTACAGCTTCCGGGTCATGTGGCCAGCATGACTAAGCTGCTTCTGGCGAACCAGAGCAGCGCACGGAAACGCCATTTACCTTCCCGCTGGAGTGGTACCTATTTATCTGCTTGCACTTGACGTGCTTTCGAACTGCTAGGTTGGCAGGAGCAGGGACCGAGCAACGGGAGCTCACCCCATCACGGGGATTCGAACCGCCGACCTTTTGATCGGCAAGTCCTAGGCTCTGTGGTTTAACCCACAGTGTCCCCCGCATCCCCTAGCTTAGCGATAAATTAGAGCAAATGTCAACCTGGATAAAACTCAATCAACATTTGCTCTGATTCAGCAGTAAAGATTGGGTTTCCCCGGGGGAAAGTAGCGGGGGGAGAGCAGGTTTTGATAAGCCCTTGGTATGGGGCGATTTTTAATGTTCATATACCATTAACTGCATCTAAATTGCAAAAATCGAGAAACTGGAAGCAGAAGTGTATGCCTATTAATTATTGAGCACTAGGTTACCTTTTGGGGATCAAAAACCCACTTGCAGAATGAAAATCCCCCCCTCCAATGTATTCATTTAAGACCTCCTTTGGCTATCCTGATTGCAACTGGAAATTTAAATAATTTAGCTCTTCATTACTAAAACATGTCAAAGTAATTTGCAAATGTTTACATTTGATAAAATGCACCTTTTAAATTATGTATCACTTCATATCACTTCAATAAACATTTGTTTTCTCCCATTTCCCCACCCAGTGTACATGGGATACGTTTCAGCGCAGCATGATTTCCAAACAATGGCTCTTAATAAAAAAACCTAAGTTCACGCCGCTTAAATGCAAAAAAGAAAACAGGCCTGATTGAAGATGTCGAAATAGCTTCTTGCACCTCTGTTTGTCCTTCCTCCTTCCTCCTCTGCACACTGCCTGTTTATAATGAACAGTGTGACCTTGTGCTGCATTTACCGTTGAGAATGATTAGTGATGTGGAAACAGAGAATCAAATTTATAATCCTTCTGGCAGGAGGGATTTATAGAGGCTATTTAATCTTGTTTCTAGCTTAAGAACTCAGTCTGTTAGTAGAGGAGTGTTTGGAGAATCAGTTCATAGGTGAAACCCAGTTTAATGAGGCATTACTCATGAACAAGAAGAAAGCCTGTTTCATAGAAGTGGGGACTAGGCCAAAGGAACAGGTGGAAATTGCGGGGAGAGAGGATAAGGCATCTCTTAAAATGCCTCCAGCAGTATCACGAACTGAATTCTGTTTGTATCGAAGCAAGTGCTCCGTTATCCCGTGCAAATTCTGCAGACAATTACTTCTATACAATATTGACCAGAGGTCTCCCACTTCAATCTATATTTTGTAAGAAAGAAGATGCTGGCATGTTTAAAAGGAACAGCCTTGCGTTCCTGACATTTTCCTTTCCAGAGTTCCAGAAATCATTGGAAAGCTTGGACATACGCTTGCTTTGAATCACAACCAGGGACTCGCCACAAATTCATTTTCCTCACCCAGTTCCCAGTGGCGTAGTGTGGGGGGGTGCAGGGGGGCCAGCTGCACCGGGCGCAACATCTTGGGGTTAGGGTTAGGGGACGCAAATCCACGGGTTAGGGGGCGCAAATTACTTGCCTTGCCCCGGGTGCTGACAACCCACGCTACGCCACTGCCAGTTCCTGCTGCATGCGAGAAACATGATGAGCATGGCGTGTGGCTCTGGATGAGGCTGTATCAATTATGATGATGATATATTCCTGCATAACGGGGGGTTGGGCTAGAATGATCCCTTTCAACTCTACAATTCTATGATTCTATAATTTATTTGCACCCCAGCATTCCCCCTGACAGGGGCTCAAGGCAGCTTACAGGTAAAATGACAGCAGCTAAAAACATAGAAAATAAGTCCAAGCCTTAAAAAGCAATTAGGCATTGACAGAATTAAAACTATACATATACAGTAGATCTATTAATGACATAAAGATAATTTCCATTAAAACAACATGGCACCAGCCTTTTCACCGAAAGCAGCCATTTCCCTAAATCCTGTTGGAAAAAGAAAGTCTTTGCCTGCTGGCAGAAGGACAACAAGGAGGGAGCCAGTCCAACTTCTGTAGGGAAGGTGTTCCAAAATCTGGGACTAAGAAGGCCCTCTCCTGTGTGCCTTTGAGAGGTCTGCTCCACTTCCGGGTGGGTGGCATTGTGGGCAGACCACGTGGTCTCCCGCTCTCAGCAGGCTGGACTATACCCCGACATCATTCAGAAGTCCCTGGCCGCGTCATGGCCCCGGCTGGCCAATCCGGTTGGTAGGAATTTTTCCACTCGGCAGATTGGCAATGGCCATTTGGTTTTTGCCTACCTCGTAGCAATCGTCACAAGTTTTGTAAGGTTTGGCGGTTAGACACTGGAAAAACTTGGTTTGGGGGAGGGGAGGTGTGGCCATCACCTTCCCCTCCAGTTTTAAGGATATTCGTTTAAAGGAATCCGGGGTGTGTGGATCTTGTCCGAAGCCCGGGGAGGGGCTAGGGCCATGCCACGGTCCCAGCGGGAACCCAGGGGGGCTCCAGTCAATTTGCATTAGCAGGGATCCCCCTATTGATGGTTGGCCCTTCCTAGACTTCCTGAGTGATGGGCAGGAGTCAGATATAGTCTGTTCAGTCCAATGCCTAAGCCAATACCGCTCACATTCTGTAGCCAATAAAGTTGTGGCCTAAATTCTTCCCAATCACCATTAACCAAATATAATGTGTCAATGTGTCTTTATTGAACATAGCGGGGAGGCCTGAGGGTCTTGACACGCAATAGCAAGATTGAGAGAAAGGCCTCCCTTGAAGATCTTAAAACCTGGGTAGGTCTGTAGGAGCAAATAAGGTCTTTCAGATAGCTTGGACCTGAGACACATAGGGCTTATTAGATCATAGCCTGCACTTTGAATTTTGTCTGGAAACAGACCGTAGCCAGAGGAGCTGTTCTAGCAACAGTCTTCACCTCCCTACGTATAACCAGCCCCAGTCAGCAATCTGGCTGCAGCTCTTGGAGCCAGTTGAAGTTTCTGACAACTTTTCAAAGGCAGCCTCACATAGAGAGCCTTACAATAATCCAAGTGGGTTGTAACCAAGGCCAGAGTCACTGTGGCCAAATCAGACATCTCAAGGAACAGTTGGTGCCCTAACTTTAACTGTGCAGCAGAGGTATCAACCCATCGAGTTCAATGCGGCCTGAATAAGCATTCTGATAAGTTGCAGATTCCCATCCAAATGTACAACCAGCTTTAAGACTATTCATAAAGTGTGTGTCAGGCGGCGGAGGAACCAACCCCCTCGGCAGGTTGCCAGGAATGGATAAGACAATGAAAACTCCTTACCATCTGCTTTTTATTCAATATTTACAGAGAGAGGGTTGAGAATGCAGCCTTTTGGAATAATGGCATCGTCCTGAGTGAATCTTCACACACACACACTTTTCTTCCACTTCCTCATTCGTCAACAGCACCCCCCGTTGGTCAGAGTTGATGGGAATTGTAGTCACAATGTAAGCACCAGGTTGAAGAAGGCTACAGTAGAATCTGTCCATCAATCTATGCCACTCCTCTCTGGGGTGGCAGGAATCACGGCAAGGTACATATTAGCATGTAAATATGCAAACAAGCAAAACCCATCTTACAACTTGGATTATGTTGGGGTTGTTTTATCAAATCTCATATGTTGTGAAAGAGCCATATTAAAATTAGGATATGATGATTGCATATGAAAACAAATAACTGGGAATTTATTTTAGTCTAAATAAATATATAGCAATTAAATAACGGGGGAAATCTGTGATCTCATTCCGACTTATGGTGTTATGGAGACTGGGATGCACCAAATGAAGCCAAGGAGTGACATTTTCTGGAACTCCAACTAACTCCCATCAACTCTACATAGCTAAAAATAGCAAGAGAATAATCATACCAAGAAATTAGCTATAAGAGTAGCTTACTAAATGATCTCATTGCAAGAAGTTTAATTAAACTAATCAGATGCTGGATTGGGTTTCTTCCTGAACATGATGGATGGAAGCCTGATTTAGAAGAGAATTTCTTCCCATTCGACTTCCATTAAGTTGAAAGCACTTCTCTCCTCATTGGAGGTACAGCAATGACAACTGAAATGTTAGCCCTCTCCCTAACCCATATATATATATATATATATATATATATATATAGTCACAACTGGATGGGCATCCACAATACTACCTCAGCACACTCAACAGCTTGGGCACACCCAGTGGGATTTTGGTGGCTGTTCTCTCTTTAACAGCACCTTATGGTATATAAGAAGTTAAGGGGTGATATGATAGCCATGTTCAAATATATAAAAGGATGTCACATGGAGGAGGGAGAAAGGTTGTTTTCTGCTGCTCCAGAGAAGTGGACACAGAGCAATGGATCCAAACTACAAGAAAGAAGATTCCACCTAAACATTAGGAAGAACTTCCTGACAGTAAGAGCTGTTCGGCAGTGGAATTTGCTGCCAAGGAGTGTGGTGGAGTCTCCTTCTTTGGAGGTCTTTAAACAAAGGCTTGACAACCATATGTCAGGAGTGCTCTGATGGTGTTTCCTGCTTGGCAGGGGGTTGGACTCGATGGCCCTTGTGGTCTCTTCCAACTCTATGATTCTATGATTCTAAGAACCTGCATTTGAAAGTTTCCTTGCTTTCAAAAGCACACTAACTTTTATTATGATAACCTCAATCTTCAAGGGAGATACCACTTAACAAATATTCTGGAACTTCCCTTCTTCCACACCTGAAAATTCAGACATGTCATGTAGACTTGTCCCTTGAACATGAACACTGGATGCCATCATGATGTTTAATATCAGGAGAGTTATTGTGTTAACAAGCAAAGAGAATGCCAAAATAGGTGACTGAAGCCGAGGGTCTTCACCTGTATGGTCAGTCACCCAAAATGGAAGAAAACCTTCTTAAATTAAATTCATGTACAATTGCTGTGGTAGAGCATCTCTAAGTCATCAACTAGCCCTGTTTGGCAATGTGTTCTCATTGTCCCCAGATAAAGGGCAAGTTGTCCCATGCTATCCCATGTTGGTGGAGACAAGTTAATCATAGGCAGCAATGAATGCCTCTCCCCATTCTGTGCCTGAACTTTCTTAGCATGTGGTTTAATGCTGGGGAAGGATCCTGTGCATCTGTTCATGGTATGTTTCTTGAACAGTGAATTGCTTTAACTTGGCTAAAATTACTAAGAAGTGAAACCCCCGTTCCTACTGCCATTTCCATCTGAAATCAGGCTCAGCAAACCGAGCCAGTGAAATGAAGAAATCGCTTGGTGTTTGGTGGAGAGAGAGAGAGACTGAGCATTTCCACATGTATTGGCTCACACAACCCACATCTTTGGGCTTGATAAAACTGCTGCCAGAAATGGGTGTTTGGAAGGGAAAGGCCACCACTTGTCTCCACCTGCCTTACTCCATCTCCTGAGCCTGATGAAGCCTTCCAAATGAGAGAGCACTATGTTGCACTAGTACAAATTTCTACCTCCCCAAACGAAATATGAGAAAGTGACTGGGAGAGAACTGGGAGGAAAGGCGGCAAAAGTGAGAGGTGGGGATTACCAACCAATGTGTGTAACTGCATGCTGCCTTTTGGGACGGTGAGCTATTTGGCCTTGTTCTCTCTTCTGTTTAATATTAAACTGTTGGCTTAGATTAGTTTATTTGCATTGAGTTATACAAAGATGTATGGAATGGGTTTCCTCCCTTGCACATTTGCTTATTGACCGTATCATTATTTGCAATTGTCGCTACTGTGTGAGTGTGTTTTGAATTGTTATGCTTAGTAAAAGGTAAAGGTTAAGTCCAGACAAAGGCGACTATGGGGTTGTGGCGCTCATCTTGCTTTCAGGCCAAGAGAACCGGCGTTTGTCCACAGACAGCTTTCCGGGTCATGTGGCCAGCAGGACTAAACCGCTTCTGGTGCAACGGGACACCGGGACGGAAACCAGAGTGCACGGAAACACCATTTACCTTCCTGCTGCAGCAATACCTATTTATCTACTTGCACCGGCGTGCTTTCGAACTGCTAGATTGGCAGGAGCTGGGACAGAGCAACGGGAGCTCACTCCATTATGGGGATTCAAACTGCCAACCTTCTGATCAGCAAGCCCAAGGGGCACAGTGGTTCAGACCACAGCGCCACAGAAGTAGAACAGGGAAAACCCCTCCCACCCTCCCCCAGTTCTCCCTGATCCCTGTTGAGCTGGTTGTGATTGCAAATGATAAAGGTTGTATGTGGCAGGATTCATCCCATTACCAGTG
This sequence comes from Podarcis liolepis, assembly GCF_965112155.1. NCBI lineage: Eukaryota > Metazoa > Chordata > Lepidosauria > Squamata > Lacertidae > Podarcis > Podarcis liolepis. The sequence continues at coordinate 50,989,766 of NC_139573.1, forward strand.
TCTTCCGTTTTCTGGATAATATTGGGCTAGATTGGCTAACAGTCATGACTTGCGGCTCATCCCTACTTCCGCCTGCCCCATGCCTAGCAAGCAGAGGTCCAAGCAGGGATTCGAACCACCGACCTTCCGATCGGCAAGCCCAAAAGGCTCAGTGGTTTAGACCACAGCGCCACCCTCATTCTTAGTACTGCCCTATTGATACACTGTGAGCTGCTCTGGGTACAATCTTGTAAGAAAGTAAGACTTGGTTCCTCTTCCAATGACCCATTGGTGGGTTCAGCTGCTGTTTCAAGGAGAGGGAAGTCATACAATCCCCCACCCACCGTACCTGTAGTACTAATGCTTCTCTAGTAATACACAATGTGCAAGATAAGGTGGAAGAAAATGGAAGAAGCCTCGTTCTCTGCTCTTGCAGCCAAGGAAGGAGTGTGGGGTGCAGGTTCATAGAATCATAGAATCATAGAGTTGGAAGAGACCACAAGGGCCATCGAGTCCAACCCCCTGCCAAGCAGGAAACACCATCAGAGCACTCCTGACATATGGCTGTCAAGCCTCTGCTTAAAGACCTCCAAAGTAGGAGACTCCACCACACTCCTTGGCAGCAAATTCCACTGTCGAACAGCTCTTACTGTCAGGAAGTTCTTCCTAATGTTTAGGTGGAATCTTCTTTCTTGTAGTTTGGATCCATTGCTCCGTGTCCGCTTCTCTGGAGCAGCAGAAAACAACCTTTCTCCCTCCTCTATGTGACATCCTTTTATATATTTGAACATGGCTATCATATCACCCCTTAACCTCCTCTTCTCCAGGCTAAACATGCCCAGCTCCCTTAGCCGTTCCTCATAAGGTTGGAAGGCAAGACTTTTTCCAGGTTTTTATTACAACCCAAACCAGAGTAGGCCAATGCCTATGAATCTGGACTATCATGGATTCGGGTGCAGGAGAGAGTACTTTGATTCTGTCTAACTGCTTGGGAGTATATGAGGTAAAATGGCTTTGACTGGCCGGCTAAACTAGATGTGGGTAGCCGATGGGTTTCAAACCCATGGTGAGTTGTTGTTGTTGTTGTTAAATAAATTTATATCCTGCCCTTCATCACAAGATTGCAAGGCAGTTCACAGAATGAAATAAAAGATGAAAAGGCGAGTAAATTCCTCATAAAATAGGGACATTCCATTTTCTGAGGAATGTTACAAACAGAAAATCATCTTTCTTACTGAAGAAGTGGACTCTAATGTAAACGTACCCTCAACCGTCCCGGTAAAACTGGGACATTCCTTTTCTTGCACAACAGCACAGCAGCCATTTTGGGCACCACAATCTCACACCACAATCTCACTCCCAAAAAAGCACATCTTTCAGGGCTGCAACCTCACTCAGGTCACGGGTCACATGACTTGTGCAGGAGCGTGGCCCAGGAAGATACGCATCCTGGCTTTTTGCTTCGAAATTTTGTAGGATATGAAAAACTTGTACAAGGACCACAGGACTGCTTGATTGGATCCTCTTCAAGGAGGGAACCCTAGCTAACAGTACTAGTGGTCAGGGATGATGGGAATTGTAGTCCCGAAACATCTGGCGGGCCGAGGCTGCCTGTGCCTGACCTAAGCCAATACCACTCACATTCTGTATTCAATAAAGTTGTGGCCTAAATTTTGCCCAATAACTTAAAACTAAAATCCCTTGTCACGGTGTCTTCATTTTTGAGGGTGGTTGGGGGTCTCGAAGCGCAATGACTTTTTGCTGCACTCTGCAAGCATGGTTCTTCCCCTGGAACTTGTATTTCTGTCAGCCTCTAGTACAACTCCCCTGATAAACGTTTCCAATTTTGTCAAAACTCAGATATCATACACAGGAACATCCATTTTCACCCCAATATTTTCATTTAGAAGAAATCTCTGTTTCGAGTGCTGTATACCTTGAAGATCTCTATTCAGCAGTGAGGTGTGAAATACTTGGACTTTTTTTTAGAAAACTCCGCACGCTTTCAATCAGCTTAAGCAAGGCCACCCTTTTCAATAGCCCTAAAGCGAAACCTTCCTTTGCCTTCATAGCAGTAGTTTTCAAATCTTCTACCCTCAAGCAATCTTTTCAACATCAACTCATCTGTCTTGTGTATCTGCCCCAGAAGCCCTGTTCTTAGCTGCACTCGCAATTCAAGGATGGTACAGGCCATAGAGTTTGGCTCTACTACCACCCAGTCCATTTAGCTGGAGGCTCTGTTTAGCTGGAGTTTGTTAAAACACCAAACAAAGCCCATCTATTTAACTCTGGCAAAATGGATCCTCCGGCTAATCAACCACTTTAAAAGAAAGTTGATGCAACCGAGTGCACAACTGTATGATTAAATAATAAAGGGGAAATGCCCATAAATATTTCCTTTCACTCAGAAAATATTTTCCTTCCTCCCTACATGCCTCGGGGCTATTTCTTTTTTCAGGTTTACAGGTACGTGACTGGTTGGAACTGAATAGTCGGCGTACAACAATTTTGCTTTGTTCAGAGCTGAAATCTAAGACAGATTTCTACACAGCAGGCAGTGAGTCTAGCAGTTAGGTTTTTCACCTTAGCTCCCTTTACAACAATTGCCATGGTAAGGGAGATTGTTCTCCTTCATCTCAGCAGACGGGTGTGTGTGTGTGTGGGTGTGTGTGTGTGAAATAGGCTTCAAGGGCGACTTTTAATCACAGAGCAAATCTAGTTATTATTCAGAATATTCAGTCCTTTCCAGATTGTAAATCCAAGGTTGCATCATCTAGTTAGCATGGGACTCTGCAACCTGCCGAGCCTTTTCTAGCATGGGTTGTCCAGTTGTCCAGGCTGAGAGAGGTCATCCAGGGTTTGAGAGCCATCAATATGGTGGTGATATCTGACTCTTCTTTTTGAGCTGATGCCAAGGAGACTGTCAAGTTTCTGAGCTGGTGTCTGAACACAATGATGGATTAGATATAATCTAACCGAGCTGAGGTTTAATTGAGAGATGAAAGATGTTCTGTTCAGCAATCATCATTATCATTATCATCATGTCACACGCTGCATGGCTTACCTTCAAGTAGGGATGGTAGATAAATCCAGCGCAGTTTGCATTTTAGGCCAAAACTATCAAATCTCCACTTTCTGAAACTATATGCAAACCGAAAGAAAGACATCCTACAAAATTCACATTTATCCAAACTTTGTGATGTAGTTCTCTAGCCAACCAATATCTACAAAAATGTATATATTAGGGGTGAAGTGTGCATACAAAGCCATATACAGTGGTACCTCGGGTTAAGTACTTAATTCGTTCCGGAGGTCCGTACTTAACCTGAAACTGTTCTTAACCTGAAGCACCACTTTAGCTAATGGGGCCTCCTGCTGCTGCCGTGCAGCTGGAGCCCGATTTCTGTTCTCATCCTGAAGCAAAGCTCTTAACATGAAGCACTATTTCTGGGCTAGCGGAGTCTGTAACCTGAAGCGTATGTAACCTGAAGTGTATGTAACCCGAGGTACCACTGTATTAGTGAAAATAGCAGGCATAAATGCATTCCATTCATACCGCATCAAGGTGTGGTATGATGGTTTGACATCAACTGATTGGAAGTGCCTACAGAGGGTGGTGAATACAGCACAAGATATTATGGGCTGTCCCATGAATCCGCTGGATGAAATAGCGGAAGATCATTGCCTCAGGAGAGTGAGGAAAATTCTCAGGGATGATTCACACCCTGGCCTGCACTTTCTTGATCTCCTGCCCTCGGGCAGAAGATATAGATGCATGATTAGTTGCACCAATGGGGTAAAGAACAGCTTCTATCTGTGGGCTGTTAGGCTGCTGAATGAAAAGATAACAACAGGCCAGGTGACTTTCAGGTTTGGTGTGTGTGTGTCAGTAAACGAGGGGAATTAAGACTAAGAGAGCTGAGTGGGGGGTGCGCTCATGTAATCTCACTGTATACAAGTTGTACAAGTGACAATAAAGTATTTCAATTCAATTATCTTGGGGGAAAGTGCTTGCAAAAAATGTGTAGAAACTACAGGAAAAATGAGTTATTTGCTGAGACTGAAACTCCCCGCCTCCCCGCAGCTGCCTATGTCCCCCACTTCTCCGGGGTTTTTCCCCAGGCAATCAGAGACTGCATCTGTGCATCACCAATCTCTCCTCCACCCTTTTCACGCCTCTTCTGGTTTTGGGAGACCAGGGGCAAGGGAAGCTTGTTGCAGCAGGAAGGGGAGACACCCATGACTCTTCACAAGCCTAACTCATCTTTGCCTCTTGGCCTCTTTCCTCTGATTCTGCCTCTGATTCTGAACTTCTCTGCCACAGACTCTCCCAGCTCACTAAGCCCTTCAGCTCCCAACACCTCCTCTTCCCAGTCTTTCCCCTCTTCTCCCTCCAACCATTCATCATTGCCCTGCCACCAATCCCCGGGGTTTGAGCCTTCTTGCCTTGGGGGTCGCCCAGCTAGTTCCTCCCACCATTCCTCTGTGTCCAACCAGTCCATGAAATTGCGTGACCCTGCCTGTCAGCTGTGACCATCTCCTCTGTGTTCTGACACAATGGCAAGTGCAAATGGTGGTGACACAGGAAATGGCTTTTTTAGCAGCAGTGCCGAGACTGTGGGAGGTTAGACTGGAGCAGTCTGTGTTAAGAGGGAGCTTAAGACATTTCTATTGCACAATTCTCTTATTTTAATTTTACCTAGTTGTGGCTTTGTTTGTTTGATTTTAATGCCCTTTTCAAATTGTATTGATATTTTATTGTTGCAGTTTACCCTGGGAGCTTTTTTTAGAGCTAAAAGGCAGTATAAAATATTTTATAAATACATTTATGCTGAATAAAGAATAGCTGTTTAACAATTCCATGAAACCCTACATGGTTGGGATTTCTGTCTAAGGATATGTAAAGTTAATTATAGCCACTGTCACGAATCAGCTTTGCACTGTGGACAGGCATGTTCATAAAAAGTTAAACCCTGCTTTCTTACTATTCAACCTTATTAGCACAGAGGCACATCTGAACAAGAGCATTACAGACTTATAATCCTTTTACTTTAATACTCAGTGACACATTAGCTTATTAAGAATGTAAGTTATTGGAAGCAGACACACTTATTAAAGTTAAAACTGGCAATGAAGCTGTCACTATTTTATATGGGGAACTCGGTGGCTAAAACAAGAAAGCTGTGCTTTATAGTTTAAAACAATTCATTAAAATGTTACTTTTTTATTAAAAAAAGAGAAAACCACACATTAAGGGTTGTATCCAAACATTAGTCTAACTCTGTGTAGACCCACTAAAGTTAATGGACATGACCCTGTGTAGACCCACTAAAGTTAATGGATGTTTCCGAGCACGATTCAAAGTGTTGGTGCTGACCTTTAAAGCCCTAAACGGCCTCGGTCCTGTATACCTGAAGGAGCGTCTCCACCCCCATCGTTCAGCCCGGACACTGAGATCCAGCGCCGAGGGCCTTCTGGCGGTTCCCTCATTGCGAGAAGTGAGGCTACAGGGAACCAGACAGAGGGCCTTCTCGGTAGTGGCGCCCGCCCTGTGGAACGCCCTCCCATCAGATGTCAAAGAGATAAATAATTACCTGACATTCAGAAGACATCTTAAGGCAGCCCTGTTCAGGGACGTTTTTAATATGTAATGCTGTACTGTTTTTAACACTGATTGGGAGCCGCCCAGAGTGGCTGGGGAAACTCAGCCAGATGGGCGGGGTATAAATAATAAATTATTATTAATATTATTATTATATTATTATGACTAACTTAATTTCACTAACAGAGTGCGTCTACTTTGAGTAGGATTAGTATTGGGTACAGCCCAAAGGATAATTTTTTTGACACTCACAGTCAGAGTGGGTCCATTGAAAGCAATGGACCTAGGTTAGCCATGATGGCTAATCTACACCCATTAATTTCAATGGCTCTACCCTAAGCTTGACTTAGAGTCAATCCACTTATTTAGAAACACACTTTTATACAATAATCATGCTGTACACTTTTCCTCTTTGTAACTTCCTCCAGCATAATTTTTCATTGATCAGCTGTACGTCATAATAAATCCTATATTACGGTTGCAAACCTACACACATTTACCTGGGAATAAGTCCCATAGTACTCCATGAGTCTAACATCCAAGTAAACCTGTTTTTAGAGATTGCACTGTACTGCAAATAAGCGTCTCTACCCCCATCGTTCTACCCGGACACTGAGGTCCAGTGCCAAGGGCCTTCTAGCGGTTCCCTCGCTGCAAGAAGCCAAGTTACAGGGAACCAGGCAGAGGGCCTTCTTGGTAGTGGCGCCTGCCCTGTGGAACACCCTCCCACCAGATGTCAAAGAGGACAGCAACTACGAGACTTTTAGAAGACATCTGAAGGTAGCCCTGTTTAGGGAAGCTTTTAATGTTTGATGGATTACTGTATTTTAATATTTTGTTGGAAGCCGCCCAGAGTGGCTGGGGAAGCTCAGCCAGATAGGTGGGGTATAAATAATAAATTATTATTATTATTATTATTATTATTATTATTATTATTATTATGTGTGTATTCCACTCCCTCATGCACCACTGCCAATCTATGCCATCAATTATTGTAAGACCTCCAATAAACAAATGTAAACTGGGGTATTTTATATTGTGATTCATAGTTTCCAATGCCCTGGGTCCTTTGGTTGCCTGAGCACCCACAAAATTCTCCTTGAATGGGCCATGTACCCACAAATTTTGGTACCAGGGCCATGCCTGCTGCATGGCACCCAGCGCACCCACGGTCGTGGCGCCAAGCCGGCACTCTTGTTGTGATTTATAGAGCTACTGCAATGTGCACGTTTAGCAATAAGACTGCTGAGCTAGGGCCTGAGAAACCTGGGTTCAAAACCACACTTCCACTGTGCTATAGCACCAGTGGCGTAGCGTGGGTTGTCAGCACCCGGGGCAAGGCAAGTAATTTGCGCCCCCTAACCCTGTTACGGAAAAGGAGCAATGCAGCAGCGAGCTGCAGCTGGCTGGAAAGCAAAACATTATGGGAATGTTTGGGACTGTACCGTGAGAACAAAGGGGCAGTCTATTCACTATGCTGAGCACCGGATGTTAGCTCAGAGTGTCATTTGACCTGTACAGGAAGTACAGGAGGTGGAGTTTGTCTCTCTGCTGATGGTGTTTGGAGAGAGCAGACGCGTTTCTCTGTAATGCTGCAAGGACAGAAATAAAGGCATGTAAATACATTTCTGTCTATCTCTTTCCCCTCCCTGGGGAAGCAGGGAGCAGGGAAGAGTGGTGTGTTCTTCTCACGCTTGAGGAGGATCGCCGATCGTGACCTAGCCTGTATCCTGCCGGGAAACGTAGACAGGGAGGTCAACAAGGAGATCAAGCCAGGTGCCTGGAGAGTGGCCAGTTCCTCTGATAAGGCTTGAAATCCGACAAACCCGTGGATTTGCGCCCCCTAACCCTAACCCTCAGATGTTGCGCTCGGTGCGGCCGGGCCCCCCTGCACCCCCCACGCTACGCCACTGTATAGCACTATATATGGTGCTTAATTGTTGCCTTTATCTTAAATATTTTAAATTATAGCATGTTTTCTTACTAATCTAGGTATAGCTGCATATGACTGCAGATGGGATATTAATAAATGAACCTATATTGAGCCTAACCAATCAGGTAACCAAAGGAAGACAAAAATGTATTTCATACACTCTCCTTAGGAAGAATATAAAACAGCCCTTAAACTATCAGGAACTCATTTTATTTTCTTCAGGAGCCAGCAGGAACCGTGACATTGAAGAGCTGTTCAGGTGGGCACTGGATTTTTATGCAAAATGAAATATCTGAGAAATGTCAAGTTGTCACTGAAATTTAAATTAAAGTGACATTAGAGGGAATTTTGGAGATTCCCACTTAAGCAAAGCTTCTAAGGAATGCCAAGGGAAATGTTGCTTTTTAAAGAAGACAGGCAATTTTTTCAAGACCCCCACACCATATAGACTATGATGTTGGCAGTGCCGGATTTATGTATAAGCTAAACAAACTATAGCTTAGGGCCCCACTCTCTTGGGCCCCCCCAAAAAAAATTAAAGAAGAAAAAATTGGATGTACATTTCCAAAATATAAGATAAAAAACAATAAAATAAAACAGTGACAACCCAAATGGCACCAGCCAATCAGCCAAGTTGGGAAAATTCCTGACATACCTCTGTCCCAACAACAGACGACACATGATGGCATAGCAAGGTCAAGCGCAAAGCCCTAAATGTAGGGAGAGGTGGGCAGGTGTTCCGAATTCACGCATCAAAAGAGGAAGCTTTGGGTCACATGCATGGGCATAAATAGGTCCCTTGAACCCATTGGCCAGATTGCACCCAGCTTTGAGGGACCTACCAATCGGGTGTTGTGGCTGACCAATCGTACCCACCTACAACACAGGGGTCAGTTGTCCAGGTCTCACCGCAATACGTGCCCTCTTTAAGGGAGGACCCGATTTTTAAAGGAGACAGGGCAGATCTCCACCACCAGAAGGAATCTATATTCTTTTTAACTGTTGGTGGAATGAAACATTCCCAACTGTTGTTGATTGATTTGTAGGCACTGCTAACTACAAAGGATTAGATACATTATTAAATGAGACACTGATCTATGAGTTTGACATTCTTGTAGGAGTTCAATACCTTCTTTAATGGCATAATTACAGCCCTGATAACTTTGCTAAAAGGAACATTAGCATGACAACCACTGGTGCTTCTTTCTCTTTCTTCCCGAACAAGGTGTGTTGCACCCAGACATCCTCCTGCTGCAGCATATTTCATGCAGCTAAAGAATTTTGTTGTTGTTTAGTCGTTTAGTCGTGTCCGACTCTTTGTGACCCCATGGACCAGAGCATGCCAGGCACTTCTGTCCTCCACTGCCTCCCGCAGTTTGATCAAACTCATGCTGGTAGCTTCAAGAACACCATCCAACCATCTCATCCTCTGTCGTCTCCTTCTCCTTGTGCCCTCCATCTTTCCCAACATCAGGGTCTTTTCCAGGGAGTCTTCTCTTCTCATGAGGTGGCCAAAGTATTGGAGCCTCAGATTCAGGATCTGTCCTTCCAGTGAGCACTCAGGGCTGATTTCCTTCAGAATGGATAGGTTTGATCTTCTTGCAGTCCATGGGACTCTCAAGAGTCTCCTCCAGCACCATAATTCAAAAGCATCAATTCTTCGGCGATCAGCCTTCTTTATGGTCCAGCTCTCACTTCCACACATCACTACTGGGAAAACCATAGCTTTTACTATACGGACCTTTGTTGCCAAGGTGATGTCTCTACTTTTTAAGATGCTGTCTAGGTTTGTCATTGCTTTTCTCCCAAGAAGCAGGCGTCTTTTAATTTCGTGACTGCTGTCACCATCTGCAGTGATCATGGAGCCCAAGAAAGTAAAATCTCTTACCGCCTCCATTTCTTCCCCTTCTATTTGCCAGGAGGTGATGGGACCAGTGGCCATGATCTTCGTTTTTTTGATGTTGAGCTTCAGACCATATTTTGCGCTCTCCTCTTTCACCCTCAATAAAAGGTTCTTTAATTCCTCCTCACTTTCTGCCATCAAGGTTGTGTCATCTGCATATCTGAGGTTGTTGATATTTCTTCCGGCAATCTTAATTCCGGCTTCGGATTCATCCAGCCCAGCCTTTCGCATGATGAATTCTGCATATAAGTTAAATATATACCTTCACAAAACAGGGCATTGCAATGCATGTGAAATTCAGGGTCGATACTGTGCAAAGACAACTACACTTCAGTAGCATATAGAATTTATTGTTAAAATGTCTCAGAATGCAGGAAAAACCAACCATAAATGAAGGCTGCTTGAGGTGCAAATTGACTTCCTCCCCAGTAATCAGATTGATCATTTGATGACCAGAGAACAGATCATAACCACTCCTTAGCTGATCTGCATGGATTAGCCTAGGAGAACATCTGTTTCCCTGTTTGTGTGTGTGCATGTGTGCAATGAAGTCGCACACACTTTTGGTCACATCCGCTGCTGGCAAGCAGCTTCCAGGGTTGAACTTTAATAATAATAATAATAATAATAATAATAATAATAATAATAATAATAATAATTGCAGCCTCCTGAGCACACTTGTTGCCAACACTCCTCCTTCTCAGGACCCCAGACAAAAATACCTGCATGAAGTTTAAAATACCTGCTTGAAGTCATGAGATGCCACCCCACACAGTTAAACATGATAAAGGTGAACACATGTTGTGGATCGAGGGCCCGACCCCGTTATGTGAAATAAATACACAAGGACACTTGATATAAGGTTAATGGGCAAGAAAAGGCCACAGCTTTATTGATTACAGCAGTGAAAAGGTATTGGCTTAGGCATTGGATGACTATAGGTGGTGGGTTTATTCAACAGTAGGTGGAGCCTGTTGATGCTCATCCAACTATAGGCTCACCCCCTGATGTCACCGAGGGTCGTGCCATGGCCTCCCGCCAAGCAGGCATCGGACGGAATACACGACCGCCAGATTCCTTTAACGGAATAACCCACGGTAGATAGCATAGGCGATGGCCACACCTAGCCCTTGACACAGCACAACACATGAATCCAATGCCTAACCTACCCACCAATACCACAAAAGTTGTGACGATTGCTACGAGGTAGGCGAAAAAACCAGAAGGCCTAATGCCAAATGGAAAAATTCCTACCAGGCCCCCCAGCCAACCAGGGCGACCAACCTAAGGTCCATAGCAAGGCCAAAAACCTATACCCTGAGCTAAATGGGAGTGGAGGGTGGGTGACTTGCTGAGGGACGACGACGAATGAGGAGGAGGCGGAGCTAGCACCACAGCATTAAGCTGCTACACACGCCCCCCGGAGGCACCTGGTTGGCCACCTCCGGTGGGCGTGGGCGCCAGCCAGGTAGGAGGGGCGGGGGCTAATGCCCCCTACCAGGGGTGGAGCTCGGTCTCCCGCCCACAACCACTCCCCTCTCTTCCAGGGAGGAGAGTCTTTTTTTGGATTTAGACCTCTGGTGTCAGAGTGGGATGCTAGAACAGAGAACCCAACACAGGTGACTGAGGGAAGTGGAAATGCTTAGTGCTCCAATGGTTAAGGAAGGCTGGAATTGCCAATGAAAAGATCTTTGCAGCAATGAGCTACCTGGCCATTGTAAATACGATGCTATCGTTGGCTAGTGCTCAAGTGGAGAGATTATTATTCCTAGGCAAGTTTTTGAGGGCTGTTCATTGCCCTTGCTATGCTTAGAATGGCAAGGAAGAATTGGGAATTATTTTTAATGGTCCCCAAGGTGTGCTCAGGATTGTTTTTAACATATATTGTTTGTAATAATTAAATTTGATATCTGCAGTAATGTAGTTATGTGTGGAATTATGGGTCTCATTAAATCTAATGTTGATCATTTTGTTTGGATGCAGAACGGGCTAGTAATGAATGGGCTGTGCCCTCACGCTTGCCAGAGATAATGCCTTATGACTCAATGTACCATAGAGGAACATTTATTTACAGGGAAATTGCACTAAGGATGTTGGCTACTTGACTGTCTGTAGTGGAAGGTTCTTGGCCATGTTGTAGGAAACTGTGTTCGAAGAGACTGAAGAGCATGGAGCTACTTAACTGGATTTTCCCCAGCCGGGTGTTTCTTTCTTTCTTCATTTCATAAAATTTATATACCGCTTGATTGTAGGGAAAAACCTCAATGTTGTTTACCAGGACTATTTATTAAAAAATTAAACTATCAGAAAAAAATGCAGCCACCATTTGAAATATTCAGAAGGTAAAAAATAACAACAGAATAGATGGAAACAAATTAAAACTCACACCGACTTTCTAAACACGTGGGTAAGGTAAAGGTAAAGGGACCCCTGACCATTAGGTCCAGTCGTGGCCGACTCTGGGGTTGCGCGCTCATCTCACTTTATTGGCTGAGGGAGCCGGGTCATGTGGCCAGCATGACTAAGCCGCTTCTGGCGAACCAGAGCAGTGCATGGAAACGCCATTCACCTTCCCGCCGGAGCGGTACCTATTTATCTACTTGCACTTTGACGTGCTTTCGAACTGCTAGGTTGGCAGGAGCAGGGACCGAGCAATGGGAGCTCAGCCCGTCATGGGGATTCAAACTGCCGACCTTCTGATCGGCAAGTCCTAGGCTCTGTGGTTTAACCCACAGCGCCACCCGCGTCCCCAAAACACCTGGGTAGGCATCTCTAAATAAGAATGTCTTCAGCAAGCACTGAAAATAATAATAATAATAATAATAATAATAATAATAATAATAATAATAATAATAATAATAATAATAATATTTCTGTAGCCTCTCTGGGTGACTCCCAACAGAATATTAAAAACACATACACAATGAAAGCTCCTTCTAAATATCCCTAGGCAGAGAGTTCCAAAGTGCTCTCACACTAAACTATGGAGTACATATAGATGCAGTGCAGGTATTGTGTGAAACTTGTGAAAATGCCAATTACACCCATCAAAGTGGTCAAGTGAGAACATGCAAGGTAAACTGATCTCATAGGTAAAGTGGTCCCAAGTTGTTAAGGACTTTATAAATGAATAGTAACACACTGATCTTGACTCAGCTGCAGGTGGGCAACCAGCGCAGACTTCTGAGCCCAGGTGTTGTACGGTGATAATGTCTCACTCAGTATAATGTCTTGGCCCAGTATAACTGAAAGAGCGTCTCCACCCTCATCGTTCATCCTGGACACTGAGACCCAGTGCCGAGGGCCTTCTGGCGGTTCCCTCACTGTGAGAAATGAGGTTACAGGGGGAAAGGCACAGGGCCTTCTCGGTAGTGGCACCCGAGTTTTTAATGTTTGATGTTTTCTTGTATTTTTAATATTTTGTTGGAAGCCGCCCAGAGTAGCTGGCAAAACCCAGCCAGATGGGTGGGGTATAAATAATAACAATAACAATAACAATAATTACTCCTGTCAGCAATCGTGCTGCAGCATTCTGTGCTAACTGCAGTCTCTGGATCAAGTGTGAGGGAAGCCCCAACAAGAGTCCACTGCAGTTATCCAGTTTTGAAATAACCAATGCATGAGGATATTATGCATTATTATATTATTATTAATAAGATTCTCATTCTGTAGCTTCTCAGAGAAACAATTTATTTATTAACTTTTTGTTGGAGGAACTATGCCACCACAATCCTATAAACCCCAATCTTCCCCCAAAATGACAGCAGTGCAAAAAGCATAAACGCACAGGGATTGTGAACATCCCACATTTGTACCTTTGTAAGCATTTAATTTTAATTTCCATTCCATTCTATTTCCCCTCTTTATTTCCTTATTTCTTGTATGATATTGAATTTTTTATTTTTAATATATAATGATGATGATGATGATGATAATAATAATAATAATAATAATAATTTTTATTTATACCCCACCCTCCCCAGCCAAGGCCGGGCTCAGAGCGGCTTACAAGCAATAATAAAAACAAGTTAAATGATTACAACTTAAAAACAAAATTAAAAAATACAACATTAAAATATTGAAACATTAAAATATTAAAATGTTGCCTCATTGCAGAAGGAGAAGGAAAAGAAAAAAGAAAGAGAGGGAGGGAGGGAATCAAATTGGCTCCAAGCCAAAGGCCAGGTGGAACAACTCTGTCTTACAGGCCCTGCGGAAAGAAATCAGATCCTGCAGGGCCCTGGTCTCATGAGACAGAGCGTTCCACCAGACCGGAGCCAGAGTTGAAAAAGGCCCTGGCTCTGGTTGAGGCTAATCTAACTTCCTTAGGGCCCGGGACCTCTAGGGTGTTGCTATTTATGGACCTTAAGGTCCTCCGTGGGGCATACCGGGAGAGGCGGTCCCGTAGGCACAAGGGTCCTAGGCCGTGAAGGGCTTTAAAGGTCAAAACCAGCACCTTAAATCTGACCCTGTACTCCACCGGGAGCCAGTGCAGCTGGAAAAGCACTGGGTGAATATGCTTCCATGGCAGAGACCCCGTGAGGAGCCCCGCTGCAGCATTCGGCACCCGCTGGAGTTTCTGGGACAGCTTCAAGGGCAGCCCCGCGTAGAGTGAATTACAGTAGTCAAGCCTGGAGATGACCGTCGCATGGATCACTGTGGCCAGGTCGGGGCGGGAAAGGTAAGGGACCAACTGCTATATATATATATATATATATATATATATATATATATATATATATATTAGTGTTATCCCATCTCAGCTGTAAATCCAAGGCGGGTCCAAACATAAACTAAATGTTTCAGAATATGAAATTATGCAAAGTCGCTTACTTTCTTTATTCAGTGAATTATCTAGACCAAAGTGTCGAAATGTGTCCTATTCCCAGGGTACCAGATCCCTCAGTTCCTTGCTTCCTTCTGAAGCAGGTGGTTGTCTCTTCTCTAGTTTCCCATCACATGGCTATGTTCTCCCACCACAGTTGGAGGCAGCAATGATTCCAGATTCCAGGAAACCACGGGATGGGAGAGGAAACTTGTGGTCAGGCTCTGCTTGCAGGTTTCCCAGTGGGGCATCTGGTTGGCCAATGTGAGACCAAGAGGGACCAGATGGGCTACTGGCCTGAACCAGCAGGCTCTTCTTTTGTTCATCTACTGCCACTCTCCAAGACTTCATCTTCCCTGAGACACAACCTCTGCCTTCTTCAGGACTCTCTCTCTCTCTCTCATCTGCACTCCATGGGTGTCCTGCAGAAGCAGCAAGTGAAACATGAGGCTGTCTGTGAACTGCTAACTAACTATTGGGTGCGGGTGGCGCTGTGGTCTAAACCACTGAGCCTCTTGGGCTTGCCGATTAGAAGGTTGGTGGTTCAAATACCCGCGGCGGAGTGAGTTCCGGTTGCTCGGTCCCAGCTCTTACCAACCTAGCCGTTTGAAAGCGCACGAGTGCAAGTAGTTAAAGGCGTTTCCATGCGCTCTGGCTTCCATCACAGTGTCGTGTTGCACCAGAAGCGGTTTCGTCATGCTGGTCACATGACCTGGAAAGCTGTCTGTGGACAAACGCCAGCTCCCTTGGCCTGAAAGCAAGATGAGCGCCGCAACCCCTTAATTGCCTTTGACTGGACTGAACCGTCCAGGGGTCCTTTGCCTTTTACCTTCTGGGAGGGAGATTCCAGCATAGGGGACAAGGAGGGTGGAGTCACCTCCGCCAGGAAGAGGCTTTATGTGACTTAACTGTCCAGAGGTCCTTTACCTTTTACCTTTACCTTACTTACTAACTACAGTGGTACCTCTGGTTACATGCTTAATTCGTTCCGGAGGTCCGTTCTTAACCTGAAACTGTTCTTAACCTGAAGCACCACTTTAGCTAATGGGGCCTCCTGCTGCTGCCGCGCCGCCTTGATATATACTCAGAGTCGCAAAGTGATTTCATGCTCTTTATTCAGCTCATAGTGGTGAGGAGGAATGAATGAAAGTCCCCTCAAAGTATCTGCTTTATATACATTATTTACACAATGGGCTGCACATGATTGGCTAATTCTGGAATTCGACTGTAAGCCAATCAGGAGCATGATTGGGTGGTTCCTGCCAACCAGTCATACTGCTGCATTGTTCTAGGACCAATCAGGCTGCTGCATTCTGAATCCTATTGTTCTAGGACCAATCAGACTGCTGCAATTTGGATCCTATTGTTCTAGGACCAATCAGACTGCTTCAGTTTGGATCCTATTCAACTCAGTACATAACAAGCCTCCTCCTGCTGCTGCGCCGCTGGAGCACGATTTCTGTTCTCATCCTGAAGCAAAGTTCTTAACTCGAGGTACTATTTCTGGGTTAGCGGAGTCTGTAACCTGAAGCGTACGTAACCCAAGGTACTACTGTAACTAACTAGAGCAGGCTTCCTCAAACTTGGGCCTCCAGATGTTTTTGGCCTACAACTCCCATGATCCCTAGCTAGCAGAACCAGTGGTCAGGGATGATGGGAATTGTAGTCTCTAAACATCTGAAGGGTCGAGTTTGAGGAAGCCTGAACTAGACTGTATTTTCTCATCTGTTTACAAGTAATAAACAAATAAGTTTCAAAACAGGAAATACGGTGGTGCCCCGCAAGACGAATGCCTCGCAAGACGGAAAACCCGCTAGACGAAAGGGTTTTCCGTTTTTGAGCTGCTTCGCAAGACGATTTTCCCTATGGGCTTGCTTTGCAAGACGAAAACGTCTTGCAAGTGTTCCGATTTTTTCCCGCTTCCCTCCCCCCTTTTTCTAAGCCGCTAAGCCGCTAATAGCCTTTTAGCTGCTAATCCGCTAATCCTTTGATAGCCGCTAAGCCTTTAATAGCCGCTAAATCGCTAATAGGGTTGCTTCGCAAGACGAAAAAACCGCTAGACGAAGAGACTCAAGGAACGGATTAATTTCGTCTTGCGAGGCACCACTGTAAAAACTTGCAGTTGACTTAATAGTCCCAAAGCAAAGGTTGCTGGAGCTCCAAAGCAGTAATTTTCTAATGATAGATTTCGGTGCAAACTACCCTGGTAAAATAAACAGCATTGCTTTACATCCCAAACTAGTGAGGGGTAATAATTTCTAATCTTGGAGTTCTGCAAAGTCTGAGGTGTCCCCCCCTCCCTCGCCCAAGAGCTGCTGCCACAATAAGTTTTGCAGGGCAATCATTTGAGGGATCAATAGTATCCTCTCTTTTTTTATGAAGCCTGACAACTTTTCCATTGATTGTGGTGATTCTTACAGGCCTGCACCTGCTGCCTTTAGAGCTTCCGATTAATTTTCCGGCATCTCCGCTCATTCATATATTTCAATCTACTGTGGTGACACGGAGCTTTTGAGAATATGCCAGCTGTTCCTGTTTTGCTTGGATGCTGTAATCTAAAGTGGCAACGTGTTTGCTGTTTTATATACCTATTATAGCTGTTGTGGATTCTTCTGGAACAAACAGCTGGATGAATAAGGTATTATTCTGTCATGCCTGCAGCTGCAGAGTACCAGGATAAAAATAAAAACCTCTGAGTAACAAATGAGGCTTTAGTAACTCATTTAGGCAGCAGCAAAGAAATCCCAAAAAGATTGTGCAATATAGTATCCAGAGTAATAAGGTATCTTACTTTTCGGATGAGAAATATTAGAGATTGAATTTTTGGTCCTTCTTTAACACTGTAATAATTCAAAGATGACTATATTCAAGCATTCAGCTTCACCCCACAGAGCAAAATAATCTATTCTGCACTCAAGGAGGCAAACATTCAGGGCTGGTTCTGCAGTAAGGCTGCAGTTCTGCAGACAGTTGCCTAGGAGTAAGCTCCATTGAACTCAATGGGTTTTTCCCTCTAGAGTAGAAATCATTTTGCCAATCATTTTGACCCTATCACCCTCCCTGAGTTAGAAAGCAACAGTCTGAAGTGGGAAGCCTCTTCTCACGTAAGCTCCCTGTGTGAAGTAGAGACCAGGATTACATACAAGTTTTTACATGTATATAAAGGTTTCGTAAAGGTTTATATAAAGGTTTTACATGTATACAAAGGTCCGTATAGTTAAAGCTATGGTTTTCCCAGTAGTGATGTATGGAAGTGAGAGCTGGACCATAAAGAAGGCTGATCGCCAAAGAATTGATGCTTTTGAATTATGGTGCTGGAGGAGACTCTTGAGAGTCCCATGGACTGTAAGAAGATCAAACCTATCCATTCTGAAGGAAATCAGCCCTGAGTGCTCACTCGAAGGACAGATCCTGAAGCTGAGGCTCCAATACTTTGGCCACCTCATGAGAAGAGAAGACTCCCTGGAAAAGACCCTGATGTTGGGAAAGATGGAGGGCGCAAGGAGAAGGGGACGACAGAGAACGAGATGGTGGGACAGTGTTCTCAAAGAGGCCAGCATGAGTTTGACCAAACTGCGGGAGGCAGTGGAAGACAGGAGTGCCTGGCGTACTCTGGTCCATGGGGTCACGAAGAGTCAGACACGACTAAACGACTAAACAACAACAACAAAGGTTCAATCCTGTACCCACCTAGTTGGGAGTAAGTCTCATTGACTCAATGGGACTTACTTCTGAACAGACATGTACAGAAATGCACTGTATTGATGATCTTCCACATACAGTGTTCCTGTTATATTTGTATTCTATTTTGTTCTTGTAAGACACTTTGGAAGGATGGTATAGAAATTAATTAAACAAGCAAAGAAATCTTGTTGTTGTTTTATATGTGGATGTAATCTTGGTCTCCGCTGCAGCTCAGGCCCATTTTCTCTCTGGGCTGCACTGAATCCAATTAAGAGTGATCACAATGGAAGCATTTCTCTCACTCTGATTTGGCTTTGTGATGCTGACACGCAGTAGCCCATTGGATTTAGCCAAGAAATGTCAAGAAGACAAACTAAAATGAAGGCAATGCTTTCAGCTCTTTTCACAGCTGAAAGGACAAAGATGGTGCCTAGCAGGAGCAGGGAACATCAAACCGTCCTTTCATGCAGGAGATTATACACACACACACACACACACACACACACACACACACACACACATTTAGCTCAGTGCTGCTGCTGTTCAATCATCTATGCCCCCAGTCCTTACTCGGCATTTATTCTGGAGTGCTCACGTGTGCGAGTGCCACTTTGCAGCTGAGGCAGACACAAGACATAAAAGTCAGATTGCAGGCAGACGAGTGCTATTACACTGCATACAATTTGCCTTCCTTCCCAAGTAGCTTAGTGCCAACATTCACTGTGACGAAAGCAAATGCCAAATGGCTGGGAGTTAGATGGCACTGTTAGCTAAGATTACATTCCATCTGATGTTTTGCTGTTCTGTGGATTTGCCGAATCTGCTGTATTCCTCTGGGGCTATAAGACTTCTGGAAATGTTCTGAGTCATGCTACTGATCTAAATAGGTCAAATGCACCCTCTTGCGGCATCAAAGGTTTTCAGATAGAATCTAAGTTGATATGACCTGCGCTTTTTGCCAGATTCCTTCGTGCCGCGTTGCTCCTACACAGACTTTTCCTTGTTTAGCTTTACTATTATGACTTCCTGTGCTTTTAATGATCTTTTCACTTGTGGCATA
The DNA here is from genome assembly GCF_965112155.1 of Podarcis liolepis. Lineage (NCBI taxonomy): Eukaryota > Metazoa > Chordata > Lepidosauria > Squamata > Lacertidae > Podarcis > Podarcis liolepis. Next base: position 51,008,752 of record NC_139573.1, read on the forward strand.
ACATAATCCACTCAGAGCTGTCATGAAATAACAGGATAGAATCTAGCTATCTTTCTTTCAGCTGTTTTTAGGGCTTTGGAAATATGGGCTGGAAACCTTTCAAACAAACCAACAAGCCAAAGGAAAATGACACGCTTTCAAGCTAATTGTAATATATCCCACTATATAATCCACCCATGTCCTTCAGATATCCTTTTGTTAAGAGTCTGAAAATTAGCTGTTTTACTTTGAATTGCTTTTGGAAACATGGCAATAAGCACCAGCTCCTTAACAATAGGTATCGCACAAGTCCTTTGGGGGGTTACTAGCTGTATTCTGGGCCGGCTACCTTTTCCAGAATACAGAATAGAACTGGAACGTGTCCAGAGGAGGGCAACCAAAATGGTCAAAGGCCTGGAAACGATGCCTTATGAGGAACGGCTAAGGGAGCTGGGCATGTTTAGCCTGGAGAAGAGGAGGTTAAGGGGTGATATGATAGCCATGTTCAAATATATAAAAGGATGTCACATAGAGGAGGGAGAAAGGTTGTTTTCTGCTGCTCCAGAGAAGCGGACACGGAGCAATGGATCCAAACTACAAGAAAGAAGATTCCACCTCAACATTAGGAAGAACTTCCTGACAGTAAGAGCTGTTCGACAGTGGAATTTGCTGCCGAGGAGTGTGGTGGAGTCTCCTACTTTGGAGGTCTTTAAGCAGAGGCTTGACAACCATATGTCAGGAGTGCTCTGATGGTGTTTCCTGCTTGGCAGGGGGTTGGACTCGATGGCCCTTGCGGTCTCTTCCAACTCTATGATTCTATGATTCCGAATGCACCTCATTTTAGTGTCATGTTAAACAAATTCTGCTGTGTCACCTCTACTAACAGTGTCTCATACCGAATGCAGAAGAACTGTGAAAAAGACTCCATGAATTGAAAGTGGAGACGCTATATACACTTTTTTTTTGAGGTTTTAAAGAAAACCTTAAATAAAAACTAATTTAAAAAACAAACAAACTAGTCTTTCCTATAAGTATAGCAAGGGGGGGAGGCTTCCAACTGTGTGCCTGATAGTGGCTCATCTTTTTTTAAAAAAAACCACCAATGTTTTGTTTTTGTAAACGCATTTTTTTAAAAGATAAAAGGTAAACCAGCCCTTAAACAACAAATATCAGCATCTGCGCCATTCTTAGGTGCTCAGTAGTGTCATAAGAATTCTAAGGTCTTAAATATAGAATATTCAGAAATGCTCACCTATCTAAATATATAAACCATGTGTCTGTAATAGTACAGGAGAGCAATCCTGATGTCATTTTGACTCTCCCAATGTTTGACTCAAATATTCCTCTGCAGTAAGAGAGGCAAATGGGGAAAGCCTTCCCATTGTCTTTTCGCTTACAAATCCTTTCTTAAGGACTTATTTGCATATGAATAGGGTGAGCCTGTGACCTGCATTCAGGAACTAAAGTATTAACCATCACAAAAGAATGGCCAGGCTGCCCAGGTAATGCAACCAGCGACCATTATCAGGTATCCTGGCAGACAGGATTTCTGCTGTGGACTGCCTCCTATGTATGATGATTTTAGGGTGGTCTTTGGCTAAGGGGATTGGGCAATGTCAAAAGCCTTTCACGGTTCCTGCACACTTTTGTTCAGGGTATCTCTCTCCTTCGAAGCAGGGGAGGGAACTCTGTTGCGACAGTAAAATAAATATCTGCCTTGCTTTCCGCTGGATCCTGTCTCCATCCATTGTTCTCTGACCAATCATGGACTTAGGGGAGTCCCATGGGGAGTTGGGCAGCAAAAGCCAAATCCCAATTTTTACATCTTGGGGAATGAAAACTCTGATCCAAACCTCTGCTGCTTTGCAGCTATACAGTGGTACCTCCGATTACGTACTTAATTCGTTCTGGAGGTCTTAATTCGTTCTGGAGGTTCTTAACCTGAAACTGTTTTTAACCTGAAGCACCACTTTAGCTAATGGGGCCTCCTGCTGCCGCCGCGCTGCCGGACCACGATTTCTGTTCTCATCCTGAAGCAAAGGTCTTCACCCAAGGTACAATTTCTGGGTTAGCGGAGTCTGTAACCTGAAGCGTCTGTAACCTGAAGCGTATGTAACCTGTGATGGGTTTGATGAGCCCTTCGCAATAAATCCCTCTGCGCGATCGGAGTTGTATTTACAGTTTTTATTTGTACATTATTTACAAAGTACAGAGCATCTCTGCAAGCATTCGAATAGTCCGTAACAGATCCTGGGAGTGGGGACTCCCTGCTCCTCCTCCAGCAAAGCAGCCTGGCCAATCCGTTGTTCTCTGCATTAAAACCCCCTCCTGTCCTGGGCTGATGGAACTGATGTTCCCTCTCCCTCCATGCCTGAGCTGGTAGAGGGGTCTGCTGCTCTCTAACCTCAGGGAGCCTTGCCTCTGCCTGAGGGACTTCCCCTTTCACTCCACCCTCTCTCAGTCCTCTCTCCTCTACTGGCTTCCCGCTCTCCCCCTCCTCCAACTCCGGAGCCTTCGCAGATGGCTCCGTGACATCACCCTAGGTACCACTGTACTCATTTGTGAGAAAGGCTTCAGGAGTAAAACCTGAGGAAATATCCATACCCGCTGCCTTGCAGGAGATTGCCAGGAGAAGAAAAGGCTAAGGCAGGGGTCTGCAACCTTTAAGACAAAAAGAGCCACTTGGACCCGTTTCCGAAGAAAAAACAACAACTGGGAGCTGCAAAACCATTGCAACATTTAAAACAAATATATCTCCGGAGCCACGATCTGACAGCGGGCGGGAAGGTGACGTCGGGACGGTGCTGCGACGTCACAGCCAGTACAGCGCCCGCCCCTCGCTAGTATCCGCCCCGGAGCCGCAGCAAAAATGTAAAAGAGCCACATGCGGCTCCGGAGCCGCGGGTTGCAGACCCCTGGGCTAAGGAGTAAACCCTACAGAAAGGCTAAGGAGTAAACCCTACAGAACCCTACACAAGATCTACCCACCTTGGAAGACTGGCAGATGCAACTAATAGACTATATGGAGATGGCGGAAATGACTGGCAGAATCCGGGGCCAAGGAGAAGACTCAGTGGAAGAAGATTGGGGGAAATTTAAAACCTATTTGCAGAAATATTGTAAAATTTCTGAATGTTGATGACATTGAAATGAAATGCTGGGGTTCTAGCAACAAGGTAAAATCTAAGATTAAACCAACAACAGATAAATTAATGGGCTATGAATTTGCTGAACCAACTTTTAAAAGGGATACAAGAATGGGGGACGTGAGGAAGTCAGGAAAATATGTGAATTTAAGATGTAAAATTAAGAAAGAGGGAATTTTTGTGTTTTTCCTATATGTGCTTTTTCTTTTTATTATTAGTTTTTAATGTATGTATTTTTGTATTTTGTATTTTTGTGCTTAATGTTTGTATTGTTGTATTTTGTAGTATGTATTTTGTGTCTTTATATTCTTTTTGTCTTTGTCTTTGTATTTTTTTCTTTTATACTTTGCATTGTTAAAATTTAATAATTTTTTTTTTAAAAAAAAGAAATCCGGAGTAGAGTCTCTAAAATGCTTGGATTATGCCTTGTATGCCTCCTTCCAGCAACTCCTGCAGCCAAGCTGGTGCCAAACATAATGCTCTGCTTTCCTTTGGACCACGTCAGTGAGGCTGAGCGGGGGGTGGCAGCCCAGAAGTTCCAAATGCACTGCCCAGACTTGTGCCCTGGAGTTTTTTTTCTGAAGGCACGCTCTTCCACTGTCGCTCAAGGCAGGCGGTTGCCAAGAACAACGAGGAGGGAGAGGCCTTCACCCGTTAATTGAAGAGCTGCATACAAATGACTCACACTGAGTACTTTTATCTGGATGCTTTTTTGTCTCCTGCAAGAACACTAACACCAATATTTCAGCCAATGTCAACTCTAAAAGGAACTACCAGAATTTTAAAAAGAGAGATTAGACAAAGGGATCCAGGGGGACTGCCAGTATACATCTGTTCTGTTCTGCTTGACTGCCAGATCATGCGCCTGTTCTGTGCATGAATTTAATAGGATAGTATCTGGAGTTTCAGAAACCTTAGCAGCAGAATATTCTTGCGTGTTGAGTCCCACAACGCCACCCCCCGCCAAAAAAGTCACACATCACACATCAATTTTTGTTTAAGGTTTTTGGCATAATTTTGGCCACAACTTTATTCAAATACAAAAAATGTGAGTGGTTGCTTAGGCATTGGTTATGACTATCTGCCCATGCCCAGGGACAGAGCTGACTTCCGGATTCCAGCGGAAGCCAGCGTGGGAAACAAGTATTGGGTGAGAAAATGAAGCTGGCCATCAGTCCCTCACTTCTCACCCTCATGTTTCTGTGGGGCTTGCACGGCCCAAGTCCGATGCCAGGGACAAGGGCGAAAAGAATGGCAAGCCCCTGGATTCCTTTAACGGAATTCCCTTTTCGCACCACCTTTGGAGGGGTAGGCACTTACCCCTTCACCAACCAATTTTAACCAATGCCTAACCGCCAACCTTACAAGTTGTGACGATTTGCTACGCAGTAGGCAAAAACCAAATGGCACCAGCCAATCAGCCAAATGGCAAAATTCCTACCAGGCCCCCGCTCCAAGGCGGACGACCCCATGACAGGCATAGCAAGGTCAAACGATCAAGACCCCCCCCCCCTATTAAAGGGAGGGTGGGCGGGTGATCTGGTGCAAAAAGCCAAGAGGACGACCAGGGTTGGGCGTCCTGTATTTATGGCCTCTGACCCCTCCTCCGAACTGGCAACATTCAAAACTCCCCAGTAACCCAAATTAACCATTAAGGTCCTGGGTTTAGCCAAAACTGCCCAATAACAACAGAGTGGCTTGTATTCCCCAACCGCAACACGTGCTCTCATTTAGGGAGAACACGTTTTGTCTGAGATAAAGCCTGTGTTACACAGACAAGGGCAACAATGGTAGCCATTTGGTGTTACAGCATTTGGTTTTGATAGCTATTGCTGGGAACAATTGTACAAGTTTAGAGGAAGTGTAATCAGAATGAAAATACAAATCTATAAGTGGCAAGGGATGGAGGAATCACTGCATAAAAGGAGCATCTCCACCCCCATCGTTCTGCCCAGACGCTGAGGTCCAGCGCCAAGGGCCTTCTGGCGGTTCCCTCATTGTGAGAAGCAAAGCTACAGGGAACCAGGCAGAGGGCCTTCTCGGTAGTGGCGCCCGCCCTGTGGAACGCCCTCCCATCAGATGTCAAAGAGATAAACAACTACCTGACATTCAGAAGACATCTGAAGGCAGCCCTGTTCAGGGAAGTTTTTAATGTATGACATATTAGTGTATTTTTGGTCTTTGTGGAAGCCGCCCAGAGTGGCTGGGGAAACCCAGCCAGATGAGCAGGGTACAAATAATAAATTATTATTATTATTGTTATAAAAGCTATACTTGGACATAGCATGTGAGAGAGAGAAAGAATGGAAACCAGCCCAAACTGTGCTTTCGGTCAGACACAAACTGGTTCTTCTATTCCTCCTCTATAAAAATGAAATTTCTGTCCAGGTGATTGCATTTGCTTACCTTCATCCTTAGTTACTTTTGTCTCTGCAGTCTTCATTCTTCTATATTGTTACCTACAACTCTTTCCTTTCTCTCTCGTCTTTATCTACATAACTTTTTGGCCAGAGGTGGGGAAGCTTATATTCTGTCAAGGGCAGAATTCCCTTAGGGATAATCTGTTGGGGTGCATGCCAAGGTGTGGACATACCTTCCCCCCTCTCCGTGCCACCTTTCTCTCCTTCTATTTTCCCATATACATCCCTGCTATCCAGAGTTGTGGTTTGGTGGAGTAGTGACTCAGGATGGCTTCCCCCAACCATTGCAAAGACATGGCAGTTGAGACAGAAGCACAGGGCTTCTGGCTATGGGCAGGATCATGCTCAGTCTCAATTAGACAAGCAAGCCCACCTTAGCCATTTCATGCACAGCAGCAGTTGCCAATGTGGTATCCTCCAGATGTTGTGGATGCTGAGATGCTCTGTTTGAAATGAAGCTCACTATAACAGAGAATCTCAGAATGACTGTAACTCCCCCCCGCTCCACTTTTGGCCAAAGTGGATGAAATTGACAGACACAGAAGACCCACCAGAATGGATTTTTTGTTCTTTAGTCATTTAGTCGTGTCTGACTCTTTGTGACCCCATGGACCAGAGCATACCAGGCACACCTGTCTTCCACTGCCTCCCGTGGTTTGGTTAGACTCATGCTGGTAGCTTTGAGAACACTATCCAACCATCTCGTCCTCTGTCGTCCCCTTCTCCTTGTGCCCTCCATCTTTCCCAACATCAGGTTCTTTTCCAGGGAGTCTTCTCTTCTCATGAGGTGGCCATTGTATTGGAGTCTCAGCTTCAGGATCTGTCCTTCCAGTGAGCACTCAGGGCTGATTTCCTTCAGAATGGATAGGTTTCATAGAATCATAGAATCATAGAATCATAGAGTTGGAATAGACCACAAGGGCCATCGAGTCCAACCCCTGCCAAGCAGGAAACACCATCAGAGCACTCCTTTGATCTTCTTGCAGTCCATGGGACTCTCAAGAGTCTCCTCCAGCACCATAATTCAAAAGCATCAATTCTTCGGCGATCAGCCTTCTTTATGGTCCAGCTCTCACTTCCACACATCACTACTGGGAAAACCATATAGTTAAAGATTTTACATAGCTTTAACTATATGGACCTTTAACTATACGGACCAGAATGGATTAAGCCTACCAAATAGAAGACAAATAGGGGAAGCAAAAGGGATTCACTTTCCTCCATAATCTATATTGGGACAATATCTTTATTAGACTGATGAAAACTCCAAAATCCATTTTAGTTTCATATGGGTGGGAGCAGAGGGTCATCTCTCGCTGTTTCTTATCATAAAGTACAGTGGTACCTCGGATTACAAACACCTCGTGTTACAGACTCCGCTACCCCAGAAGTAATACCTCGGGATGAGAACTTTACCTCAGGATGAGAACAGAAATCTTGTGGTGGCAGTGCGGTGGCAGCAGCGGGAGGCACCATTCGCTGTAGTAGTACCTCATGTTAAGAACAGTTTCAGGTTAAGAACAGACTTCCGGAATGAATTAAGTTCATAAACAGAGGTACCACTGTAATTTAGTGTTCACTCAGTGGTTGTGTATTCTTTCTTTTTTTTAAAATGATATTTATTGAAAAAAGAATTTTTTTAAAAGTTACAGAGAAATAAAAAGACAAAATTACAAAGAAAAAAGACAAAAACAGAAAAAGAAAAAATAAAACCATCATTTTCAAATTCTCCAATTTCATTACCTTCTTTCCATGACCTCCTCCTCCTCCCATCTCTTGTATCTTGATTAATAATTGTCACAGCAAATCCTTTCCATAATTCATAATTCTTTTCTTTTAAGCTGTGGGGCTTCTCACTTGACTGTCTGGTGCTTGTTTCCTTCGTGATAGACTTTACAAAGTATGGTTGTTCAAAAGATTGCTTGCCGAGGTCTGAAGAGCTCTGGTTTGCTTGCTTGCGAAGCAACATAGACTTAATAAAACTGTTCAATGGAGGTCTTAACTTGGAAAAAATGCTTTATCAACAGCAACCAAACCAAAATTCTTCCAAGCTCTGCAGGCAATAGGTTGGACACCCTCACTTCTTGCATAGTCAATGGACCTGGAGGACCAGAGACAGAGGGAAGCATAGTGTTATAAGGAGCAGAGAGAACACAGTGACATAAGACTTTGGGTGATCCTGAACTGACATGGGGGCTATTGACTTCACACCTCAACTTGAAGGGGGACACACACCCTGAATCATCCTACTTCACCTTGTTATCCTTCACCCTAAACAGCTTGTGCAAACGACCAGTATTCATTGCAGATCTCTGTTATATGTTAATATAGCTGTGGCCCTAGACAACATAATGCAAATGTTTGTTCTGGATGTGGGTGCAAGCAGCACACCGCTATTCAGAACCTGGCAAAGATTTAGTGGGTTCAGCACATGCAGGCCCCAGTCGCAAGCACCAAAAATCGGGGTGCAGGTGTCAGAATCGCTTCAACAACAACAGCAAAACTTACTGTTTCATGCAGATGGATTGCCACATAATTTTATAGTGTATTCTAAGAATTCATTGGCCGGCTGCCTTTTTCTATGTGCCCAGAAAATGATATAAGTCTCTCCATTCCAGTGCTGATCAATATGAAGGCCATTCACTTTGAAACGAGGTTAGCTACAGGTTAAGAGGGTTGGGGATAAATTGCAACCTGTCTAATCTCAACTTTGAATTTACTCAGGGATTTTCTTGCCAGCAACAAGCACACACAACCCCTATTGATAGCGTGAATGAAAGCAAATACAAGCAATGTGTTGTTTTAAAAATGAACATTTATTGTAAGTCATATGGGATTGTGTGATGTAATGCTTGCTTGTGTGCATCTTTTATTTTGTTGTATTCTTCCCCAGCTTTTTCCATTAAGCATGAATTTGCTAATAATTTATTATGGCGTGGTAACTTTTACATGGTAAACTTTTCATTTTTAAAAGGAAGAAAAACGTTTTGTATGGACTTACTCTGGCTTTCCTTTAGAATCATAGAATCATAGAGTTGGAAGAGACCACAAGGGCCATTGAGTCCAACCCCCTGCCAAGCAGGAAACACCATCAGAGCATTCCTGACATATGGTTGTCAAGCCTCTGCTTAAAGACCTCCAAAGAAGGAGACTCCACCACACTCCTTGGCAGCAAATTCCACTGTCAAACAGCTCTTACTGTCAGGAAGTTCTTCCTAATGTTTAGGTGGAATCTTCTTTCTTGTAGTTTGGATCCATTGCTCCGTGTCCGCTTCTTCTTCCTTTATTAATCTATACCATGTATTCTTCAAAAATCTTAATTAAAGGTTACATGGAAATGCAGATCTACTTGGCATGGCTCTTGGGGATCTTAGCCTAGAGAACACGCTTTCCAGAAGTAAAAGTCCCGCCCTGTTCTGCCTTGGTCAAACCACACCTGGAATACTGTGTCCAGTTCTTGGTGCCCCAATTTAAGAAGGATATTGAAATGCTGGAAAGTGCGCAGAGGAGGTCGACCAAGATTACCAAGGATCTGGAAACCAAGCCTTTTGTTGAATGGTTGAGGGAGTTGGGCATTGTTATGTACTAAGCTTGGATCCTAGAACAATAGGCAAGTAGGATCCTAGAATGCAACATCTGATTGGCCTGCAGGAAAAGACCAATCAGGCTCCAGGAGGGAAGCAGAACCAACCAATCAGACAGGACTCATTGTGTAAATAATGTACCGTATTTTTCGCTCTATAAGACGCACCCAACCGTAAGACGCACCTAGTTTTTAGAGGTGCTATGATGCTCATGTACTGTTTGTGGGCTTCCCACAGGCATCAAGCTGGCCACTGTGTGGCCACAGTGCTGGCCACTGTCTCTGCGCAGCGTCCCTTCAGCGAAGCGGGAGGAGGAACAGAAGGGGCTCCATTCCTCCTCCCGCTTCGCAGGACAGGTGCTTCACTGAAGGGGCGCTGCACAGTTCTCCCTCTCTGCACAGCGCCTATCCTGCGAAGCGCCATTCGCTCTATAAGACACACTCACATTTCCCCTTACTTTTTAGGGGGGTGTGTGCATCTTATGGAGCAAAAAAACCCCGGTATATAAAAGCCTGAGGTTTGGGGGGCAATTTAATCACTGTTTTGCAAGCTACAATAAAAAGCATGAAATTGCTGCAGGACTCTGAGCATATTTCAGGTATGTTTAGCATGGAAAAGAAAAGATTTCCTTGTAATTTACAAGTTTCAGTGCTTTTCAATGCAATTTTTTTAACATAAAATATTCATTTTAATGCAATATGTGCATTTCCATGCACATTGTTTTGCAAAGCTGCATTGCAAGATCTGGAGAAGTGGAAGTTAAATTCCACTGGATTAGGTCAGTCTGCTGCAGAAAGCAGGATTCATTCTCTCTCTCTCTCTCTCTCTCTCTCTCTCTCTCTCTCTCTCTCTCTTCCTCCCCCCCCCACCCCACTCAATTCTAGGTGTTCCAGAAAGAACAGGTGCTCTAAGTATTTGTTATACAAAAGTTGAGGGGATTAAAAAGAACCCAACTTTCACCTTTAGCTAGTTTGGCAGAGCATTTTCTGGCACAGCTGTGAGGCCAATCCCTTTCAACTTCTTTGGCAGATATGATGCTTATTCAAACTGAGTCCCGGCCTAAGTCTTAGGTACAGTAGTATTCAGAATGTTCACACAGCCACTCCAACTACCAGGAGGCTGCCATAATTGGCTGTATCTGCTTTGTTGTCTGGCCACCAGCTGGCACATGAGTGCTCGATGCCATCACACCCTGTCTTGCAACGGGGCTGCTTGGCTATATCCAGTAAAAGCAACACCCACAAGGAATAATCCCTTCACAATTTGCCGAGGGCTTCTTGCAAAGATGTGCATCACCTGCACATGAAGGATTAAATAAAGCAGTGTGGATTTGTGTGTGTGTTTTTTAAAAAAAATCTGGGGTGGGTGGGTAGGGCAGTGGTTATAAATTAATATCCTGCAAGAGGACAGATGGAAATCACTCATGGATTTGAACAGCAGAATATCCCAATGAACTGGGCATAGTCACTGACATTTGGCTGGCACCAGCCCCTGCTTATTCTGCTCCAAGGCAAACCACATATTGCCAGACATCTGCACCCAGTAGGAGTATAGCTACACCATGCTCAGCAATAGGAAAACAATTGAAACACCTGATTGAACCGTAGCTTCATCCAATAGGAATAATTACATGTTCTTGGCATTCCTGGACCAATTTGAGTGAAGAAATAACTCGGGGGAGGGGGAATCTCTCTGCAAAACTCATAAGTGATGTCAAAAGTGATATGCATCCTGTAGATTCATTTCATAATGGATTCTATATTTACAGCTTAATTTTCCCACTTCAGATCTGTGATGGTGTGGCCAAGATATAGCCTGTAAAAGGCTACAGACGTCACCCCAAGAGTTATCACAGGCTGGCATCTAAAAACGCGTGAACATTAACATCAATGAGCATTAAAGGACAGGAGTTTGTCTACCCATGAAGGAATAGTCTTATATCTCTGTGGTTTGAAAAGGCAGATCTGATCTTACCTGAAGGTAAAGCTTAATGAAATCCAATGGCAGTGCAGCGTAGTCCTGTACATCGCACGGTGTTCAGTGAGTTTTATTCACTAATGTGGGTGTTTAGTGCAGCAGTCTTAAATCCATAGAAAATCTACATTTAACACCTAGCTGACAAATCATTGGCCAGATTTCAGATGTTCAAGGTTGAGGTGGGGAGGACAATATTATGTAGACTATTGCTGCACCAAACCTCCCCATGTTCTTACAAAGATTTCTAGAGAGTCTGTGCTACATGTACAAATGCACACACACTTTTTCTGCGGCATGCTGTCCTATCAAATAAAATATAAGGTATTGCTTTTCTTCGAAATGATTCAATTTTATTTGTTTCTCATTCTAGAGTCTGCAAATAGAGTCCTATGAATTTACAACTGTACCTGGGTATAGACTATTTACCTATCTTCACACTACTAGGGTCAGGGGTTGTGTGAAACCCCTCAGGGGTCTGATGCTATGATCCTGCCCCCATGTGTACTCACTGGATGTCCAAAAGGCTCTCAAGTGTTCGGTGACCTATCAGCCAGGTATTAAATATATCCCAAGGTTTGAAAGGGTCATTGGCCAAAACGTTTGTGAAAGGGATAAGAGAAAGTCAAGAACTGCTGAAGCCAAACTGATCTGCCTTTTCAGTGCCTAGATGAGGAACCCCACTGACACCACCTTGAGTACAATGATGGATGTTAAATGGGATATATATGCGCCAGGGACATGCAACTCCCGCTTTCAGAACACAGTGCATTCCCAGGAAATCATTCATTAGGCAAGTGTTTGCATAATGAGCTGGCAATTCCCATTATTTCCTATGAGAACATTTCCAATTTGTGATCTTCCCCCTGTTTTCCCACCATGGTTACTTCTTAAAATGGCTGGAGCCCAACAGCAAAAGAGAGACAATGGAAAAACTGGTTTGACTGATCTCCACTGCTCTCTGAATAGTTCAGTCTCTCCCTCCTGATCCTCCTGCTCTCCATGGTTTTTGCCTGAATGACCAGGAAAGCATAAACAATTAGGAAGTGGGCAAACTCTGGCTGTTCAGATATCTGAATTAGTTTTGCATGTATTAAGATTTGGGTATAATTCTTTATGTTCAGAGAAGTGAATTTTTGGATAGCAAGTGGGCGGATAGCAGGACCCTCGTGTAAATATAAATGTATTTCACATTTCCATTTTGCCTACTTTGGCTTACATCCCTAGTGTCACCTAAAGCTTCTGGAGGTCTTGACCAGCTGGAGAGAGGTGGGTGGTTTGTTAGACCAGAGGTTTTGTTTCCTTCTGAGTCAGTGGACTGCCCAGGTAAAGCTGAGCAGGAGCAGACAGGCAAGGAGCCTCCAAAAGTCCACTCTGAACAAGAACACCAGTGAGAAAGGTTTGTTCTTCTAACAAACAAGCACAGGACAAACCTTGGGAGAGGACAAAAGCTCTTCACTAGCTTTGGCCAGCCTGTCACCATGCCATCACTTTCAACCAGGAGGCCTTGTTCTGTAATGATGGCGTTCACCTTTCTGATGCTGGAAACGATATCTGGCTGAATGGCATTGCAGAGGGCATCAGAGATTGGTTGCAGGTGTGAGGGTGTTGGTGGTGAGCCGTTTGGGTGATTTGGCATTGGGTAAGCCTTTGTTTAAGGGAGGGGAAGTTGTAACCTCCACCTGCCCCTCCTCAATAAGGGTATCCTGTTAAAGGGATCTGGGGGTGTGGATCCTGTCCAATGCCTGGATGTGGGCTAGGGCCATGCCATGACCCCAACAGGGATCCCTTGGGGTGTCCCTATTTGAAGTAAGTGATAGGGTTCCCTCTACTGGTGGTTTACCCTTAGTTGGGCTCCCTGCAGATGGACAGGAGTCGAGATATAGCCTGGCTTCACCCAGTGCCAAACCGCTCACATCTGTAGCCAATAAAGTTGTAGCCTTTTTTTATCCCATAAACCTAAATACTCATGCCCATGTGTTCATTATCAAGGGAACTGTGGGGCCTAAAGCCTTGGCACACAATAGGTTTCAAATTGCGCATATAGTCTTGAGATAGACTGGGCTACCTGATGATACAAGACGATGCATGGAAAGGCCTCTGTTTGCACGAACTGCTTGGCACATCATAACATACTTGATACAACTGTGTCTCACTCTGTGTGAAGGGTGGCATTGTGGGGTATGGTAGGGTGATGTAGCCATCATACACACCACCTCATCACCCTGCTCTGTGGTCAAAGACGGTGCAGGATGGCAACCTTAGGGTCGTGTTCAACTAAGTCCCACTCAGAATAGACCCACTGAAATTAACAAACCTAATTTAGTCTTGCCTGTTAACTTCAATAGGTCTTCTCTGAGTAGAACTGGCACTGACTACCACCCTTATATTTTATTGTTTGACCTCTTCTAAGCTAGAGACATTTTTCTTCCTCAATTTAGTATCATGCACATTTGGCTTCAAAACATGAAGAAATAATTTCCCCCCCTTTCTGTATTTAATACCACAAGCATTTGGCTCCAAAAGCTGCAGAAATTTATGGAACTATTACATTAATTTCAAGCCCCTATTAGCAAGCCCCATTGCTAAAAGAAAGAGGTAAGTAAAGGCCCATAAAGTTCTTAATGGCCTTTATATCAGAAACATCTGCTAGAGCTTGGAGCCATTTCTCACCCTGTGTAGCAGATGAGAACTCCCTGTCTCTGATATATCATTGTGATTTCTGTGCATTGTGTCTGGAGGGAGAGGAAGTATAAACAGCCTATTATGTCAGTGGGTGGACAGGACAGAGTTAAAGGGGGTCAGAATTATTGCAAATGTCCCTCCATCCTCAATGGCAAAGTTGCTAGGCGCCTCTTAAAGAAATTAAAGGTATATGACCCAAGAAGACAAGGAGGTTGTTGGAGAAGAGGACTCATTCTTATTCCCACCCACTTACCATCTAGCCAGAAGGGAGAGGCAAGTTAGGTTTTAAGTAGAAAAGCAATAGAAACATTTTGGGAAACAGACTGCAGTTTTCAAGGAGACACAGGCAGGCAAAGAGAGAAACAGGTTTGGAAAATACAATTTGAAACAGCTGCCTGCCTCTCTCTGGAGAACTGATGTGGGGCACTGTAATTTGCTTTTGGGGAGCTGTGCGCCTCCACTATTTTCAATGGGCACACTTGGAAAGACATATTTCAAAACACAATAAGCCTCCCCCAGAGGCCACATTCCAGAGAAAACAAAACCTGGATATGACCTGCACTCCTGGAACTTACAAACAAAGTAGCAGCCCTTCTGGATCATGTCAAAGTCTCATCCTGCCCAGCCTCCTGTTCCTGCTGTGGCCAACCAGATCCCTATGTAAAGCTGGAAGACAGGACCTTAGCACAACCGCACTCTCTGCACCGGAAAGGCCCACCCCATTTTGCCACCTGAGGCAAAATAGGAAGGTGCAGTCCTGTGCGTCCCTACACTGCTTAAGCCTCACATATTGGGGTTGTGCTGTGGTACCTTATTCATATGCCCCCCATTTGACTGGGTTGCCCCAGCCACTCTGGGCAGCTTTACTAATTATAATTATAATACTTATTTTCCTTTAAAATTGCTCAACACACTACATTTACTGAGAATTACTTCACACAGGGACGTTAGGTTGACAGTGGCAGACAAATTAGAACCAGCCTCTGTTAAGCATCAAGTCACACTGTTTTGGATGGTGAGAGAACAATACCTGAAGGTGCAATTGCCCTTACATTTTTATGGATCCTTTTAAGATCAGCGCTATCAATTACAAAACATGAAGACATTTCAACAATTAAGCCAGCTCATCAAGCAAAGTCAAGCAAAAAGGGACCTGGAAGTGCTTGAACTTGGAAGGTGAGGGAGGGACATTTTAGACACACATATATATAAAACTTAAAACTCCTTTCCCCCCAAGATGCTGCTTACAGAGCTATATATGACTGGAACATAAAGTGATGGCATGCATGTGTGAAAAAGCCAATGCAAATCAAATATCACAGCAGATGGAACTTCAAGAGCAGCACACATCACTTCAGCTGCACAGCGCTATTCAAGGTAGTTAATTCACATATTCAGCAGCCAGTTACCAAAGCCTGGTTCATTGTGAGATTGACAAGGGAGGATTAGTCGGGCCAAGAGGAGTTGCTTCTGCTTGCCAGGCCTGGCTACACATTCCTTTTGTGCAGGGACCGCATGTCCTGCTTTGCTTTGCACACCTCCTCTGCCAAAGGACGCTATGATGCAGTGGCACAAAGCAATGGTGGCAACAGCAGGTTCTGTCTTGATCACATGAAATCTGGAGAGTTTGGTGAGATCTCGTGGGGATTTTGGTGAGATCTCATCAGAATTTTTGTGGCCAAAGTTAATGCCAAAAACCTTAAACTAAATTCTGTGTTTATTGTGTCTTTATTTTGGGGGTGGTTTTGGGAGTCAAATTACCTTCCATTAATGGAGTTGATGGAATCTGGAATCCATGTATCAGGCGTTTATTCTAAATCCTTTTTCTTCTTTTAGAATTTTATGCTAAAACCTTTTGCATGTGCTTTTTGAAAAGTTAAATGATTTACATATTTTTTTCCCTCGTGCAATATGACATTGTTTACAGTGGGTTATGGTCCTTCCAGTTTAAGATATGCAACTTAAAAAAACAACAACAACATTTGAATAGGAATAACCAGCACAACAAGATTCTCTCCTTTTAAGTGGAACATGTTAATAACAAGGTAAAGGTACCCCTGACCATTAGGGTCCAGTCGCGGACGACTCTGGGGTTGCACACTCATCTCGCTCTATAGGCTGAGGAAGCCGGCTTTTGTCTGCAGACAGCTTCTGGGTCATGTGGCCAGCATGACTAAGCCGCTTCTGGCGAATCAGAGCAGCGCACCGAAACACTGTTTACCTTCCCACTGGAACGGTACCTAATCTACTTGCACTTTGATGTGCTTTTGAACTGCTAGGTTGGCAGGAACTGGGACCGAGCAACGGGAGCTCACCCTGTTGTGGGGATTCGAACCACCAACCTTCTGATGTGCAAGCCCTAGGTTCTGCGGTTTAGACTACAGCGGCACCCGCATCCCTTGTTATCACAAACTTGCTCCCTATTTTGCCATTGCACAGCATTTATGTTTGCACCCACTGCTGGTTCAGTTCCCATTTGCCGTATCCTTACAAGTTGTGAGAGATTCTCAGGCAGCATGAGAAAGCAAAGTTCCTAATAAGGCTTGCTGCTATACATTTGCATTTCAACTTCTATTTGAGATGTACTCAGCTGTGAATGATAGAGAAGAACTTATACATTGGGCAGCTGCAAATGTAAAGGACATGCAATTATGCTGAGGCCCAGGTGTCTGAGCAACTTATACAGCAATAAATCCACATTGTAAATGTGATAAATCTCCTGTAGATGTAATGAACATCAGCTGCAAACCAGAGTGTAGTGAGAAGCTCTTAAATGTTGGCTCTTGGTGCATGGAAAATGTCCGCTTTCAGTGGTTTAAATTTCATTGGATATTTATTTCAGAGCATTTCTTTTCACTCAGGAGCTATCAGGTGCTTTTTCTTTTAAAAAATAGATGTTTACTTAGCAGCTCTTTCCTTTTAAAACAGTTGGCTACCTTTGAGAGCAGCCACTTCTCCCTCACCTATCTCTTGGTAAGGAGCTAACTAGGAGCAACCTCTGTTTCTTATGTTATATTTCTCCACCTCTGCCCTTCAGCTGTTTCTGATACTCCAGCAAAAATCCTTGCTGACAGAATGCAAGACAAAAAGTATCTGTTCGTTGACAATAGGGGTGTAAAATCACAGTGACACGATGTACCCTCATTACACTCCTTTCACCTGGCCCCTAAGCAGTGGGCAAGTTCCAGCTGTATTCCTCTTTGTACAACTGAGAAAGGAGGAAAAAAAATCTCAGCTAAAGGAGTTTAAAGAATGGATGTTAGTGGCAGGGTTATGGCTTTGTTGATGTTTAGTCGTTTAGTTGTGTCTGACTCTTCATAACCCCATGGACCAGAGCGCACCAGGCAATCCTGTCTTCCACTGCCTCCCGCAGTTTGGACAAACTCATGTTAGTCACTTCTATAACACTGTCCAACCATCTCATCCTCTGTTGTCCCCTTCTCCTTGTGCCCTCAATTTTCCCCATCATCAGGGTCTTCTCTTCTCATGAGGTGGCCAAAGTATGGCAGCCTCAGCTTCAGGATCTGTCCTTCCAGTGAGCACTTAGGGCTGATTTCCTTAAGAATGGATAGGTTAGATCTTCTTGCAGTCCATGGGACTCTCAAGAGTCTCCTCCAGACCATAATTCAAAAGCATCCATTCTTCGGATATCCGTCTTCTTTATGGGCCAGTTCTCACTTCCATACATCACTACTGGGAAAACCATAGCTTTAACTATACGGACCTTTTTTCGGCAAGGTGATGTCTTTGCTTTTTAAGATGCTATGGTTATGGCTAGTGGTGGTCAAATATGCCAATCTCAGTTTCTCCAGTCTTAAGTTTGGCTCTCTACATTTCCACATAAATTTCATAAAATTTATACATCACTTTATTATAAAAAGAATCCCTCAAAGTGGCTTACCAAAGATAAAAGAAGAAAATCAAGAAAAAATTACAACCCTACTTTAAAACACACAAAATACTAAAACAGATTAAAATTGCCTCAGCTTAACTAATTTTGTATGCCACCCTTCATCCGAACATCACAGGGTGGTTCACAACATAAAAATACAAAATGAGAACTCAAGATGCAGAATAAAACAAAAACAAACCAATATCCTCGTTCCCACAGAGACATTTAAATTTTAGGCTGGGACTCACAGGCAAGATGGTTTTGTGCACTTATAATTTCCAGACATCAGTGGGAGTGGTGTATGCCGATGCTTTACATTGTTGCCTGTATCTTTGCTTGGTCTTATGTATCCTGCCAGGTGTGGCTCACACATAAGGTAAGGTGTAAGGTAATCCCAGCGGCGTAGCGTGAGTTGTCAGCACCCGGGGCAACGCAAGTAATTTGCACCCCCTAACCCGGGGCAAGGCAAGTAATTTGCGCCCCCCCCTAACCCCTAACCTGCGAGTTGCCGCTGGCGCTGCCGCCCAAACGACGCCGCTTGCCCGGAGGAGGAGGGGGGCGGAGAGGCGAGGAAAATGCAACGGCCCAGCAGCTGCAGCAGCAGCGGCGGAGGCGGGGCTGTGAGGAGGGGCTGCCTGGTGCGTCCTCCGCGGCGAGCGCTGAGAGCCGCTGCCTGCTGGGCGCCTTCAGCCCGGGCGCGCGCACAGCTCGTCGGTTCCGCGAGACATGCGGCTCCACTACAGCCTGCGCCCGAGGCTCTTCGGCGACTCCGGAGGCAGCGAGCGCGCCCCCCCCAGAAGTTGCGCCCGGTGCGGCCTGCCCCCCTTGCACCCCCCACGCTACGCCACTGGGTAATCCTGTCCCAGGCTGCAGGATTCACAGGGGCAACAGATACTTATTCCTACCTTGTTCACTCACCTCTTCTTCCCTGGAGGGGAGGAGGCACCATTTTGTGGTTTGCCTCAGATGCCAAAATGTCTTGGGCCAGCAAAAATTAGTGAAATGGACAGGAAGGAAGGGAAGGCAGGGACAGTTTTTGGTTGGGGGGGGAGCTTTCTACACGTGGATGTTCATGTTGTGCTATCCGTGTGGGACCAGTTCCCGAACAAACACAAGATTCAGGTTAACTTCCTGTCCCTGACCCAGTTTTCTTGCTGGCATTGTAAGAGCTATGTCACTGGTGGCTTCTGCAACGTTTCTGCAGCTGTAGGGCATTGTGCTCTAGCACAAGAGGACTCAGCTGGCATAAACTGAGGATAGGATCATAGAGAACATTGCTCACAGTTGCCATTGAAGGGACAAGTAAAAGGTCCATGGATTTTGGAGGAAAGCAAAAAGAATTTCAATCATTTCCCCGTGGTGGGAGAATTTCTCCTAAAATGAAATGTTGATGTCTTTGCTTGGGAAAGAAACGTAATTTCAAAAGAAATTACGTTTTAAAGTAAAGTATTGTATTTAATGTAAAGTATTGCACTTGGGCAAAAAAAAATGAGAGGCACAAATACAAGATGGGTGACACCTGGCTTGAGAGCAGTACATGTGAAAAGGATCTAGGAGTCTTAGTTGACCACAAACATGACATGAGCCAACAGTGTGACGCGGCAGCTAAAAAAGCCAATGCAATTCTGGGCTGCATCAATAGGAGTATAGCATCTAGATCAAGGGAAGTAATAGTGCCACTGTATTCTGCTCTGGTCAGACCTCACCTAGAGTACTGTGTCCAGTTCTGGGCACCACAGTTCAAGAAGGACACTGACAAACTGGAACGTGTCCAGAGGAGGGCAACCAAAATGGTCAAAGGCCTGGAAACGATGCCTTATGAGGAACGGCTAAGGGAGCTGGGCATGTTTAGCCTGGAGAAGAGGAGGTTAAGGGGTGATATGATAGCCATGTTCAAATATATAAAAGGATGTCACATAGAGGAGGGAGAAAGGTTGTTTTCTGCTGCTCCAGAGAAGCGGACACAGAGCAATGGATCCAAACTACAAGAAAGAAGATTCCACCTAAACATTAGGAAGAACTTCCTGACAGTAAGAGCTGTTCGACAGTGGAATTTGCTGCCAAGGAGTGTGGTGGAGTCTCCTACTTTGGAGGTCTTTAAGCAGAGGCTTGACAACCATATGTCAGGAGTGCTCTGATGGTGTTTCCTGCTTGGCAGGGGGTTGGACTCGATGGCCCTTGTGGTCTCTTCCAACTCTATGATTCTATGATTCTAAGAAGACAACATAATTGTGTTGGATTAGTGTTGTTTTATGAGGTGAGGGGCAGATTCTAACGCCCACCTCAAAATGCGAAAATCTTCTGCTAACCCCAATCTTAAAGCCTGAGCCGAGGATGAGAATTGAAGCAATTGTGTATAATGTCCTGGAACAAATTATTTCTCCAGAAAACCAGCATTCAAAGAACAATTTCGACTGAGATCTGTGCATAAGAGTAGTTGGGGGAGGAACACCTTATCCTTTTAGACAGTCTTTTGAGACTGCATAAAAGAATAACACAAGACGCATGGAAGAAACATTCAAGTCCATGTGGGCAATCAATTGATAAGATTCCCTGGGGAACTTTGAAGACACACAGCAAAGGGCAATAATTTTTGCCTAAAGGATTCTCTCTTTGGCAGACATGAATTAAGCTCTTCTGGGGATAATGTAAAAGCTGGAGATCTTTATCGTGATAGCCCAAACAATAGGAAACCACTAATTAGTGGTCTGTAAGCCTACTGAAGCAAAACATATTATCTAGGTTTCCGCTGTGAGAAGTGATCCTCTGAAAAGAGCAAGCTAGTCTTATAAGGCACTTACACCTTGATTTGGTAGCTACTCCAAAAAATGCATCCGTTTCTGCGCAGTTTGGGTCTTGAGCAACACAATAATTAGTACTGAACAAAGAACATGGGTTGTTGTTTTTTTGGAGGCAGGGGTGCATCAGTCCCTTGGCATGCCTGACACCCATGTACTGGATGTTATATTTGCATAGAAACTACATACATGGAACAAACTGCGTGACCAGGCCACTACAGTCCCAGCCCCCAGGGATCATAAGGAAGGAATAAAGACTCTGACAAGAATAATAATAATAATAATAATAATAATAATAATAATAATAATAATAATTTTTATTTATATCCCGCCCTCCCCAGCCAAAGCTGGGCTCAGGGCGGCTAACAACAATCAAATAATCAAACAATCAAATAATCTAACGTTCTAAAACATTTCATTATAACAATTAATTAAAATCAAATTAATGGCAACCGTTAAGCAAAGTTCTGTGGAGGTTGCCAGAGGAGGGAGTCAGGCTGGGCCCTGACCAAAGGCCTGGTGGAACAACTCTGTCTTGCAGGCCTTGCGGAAAGATGTCAGGTCCCGCAGGGCCCTAGTCTCTTGTGACAGAGCGTTCCACCAGATTGGAGCCGCAGCCGAGAAAGCCCTGGCTCTAGTTGAGGCCAGCCTAACCTCTCTGAGGCCTGGGACCTTCAGGATGTTTTTATTTGCAGACCGTAGGTTCCTCTGTGGGGCATACCAGGAGAGGCGGTCCCGTAGGTACGGGGGTCCTAGGCCGTATAGGGCTTTAAAGGTTAAAACCAGCACCTTAAACCTGATCCTGTACTCCACCGGGAGCCAGTGCAGTTGGTATAGTACCGGATGAATGTGATCTCGCAGCGAAGACCCCATAAGGAGTCTCGCCGCGGCATTCTGCACCCGCTGGAGTTTCTGGGTCAGTCTCAAGGGCAGCCCCACGTAGAGCGAGTTACAATAATCCAGTCTGGAGGTGACCGTCGCGTGGATCACAGTGGCTAGGTCAGGGCGAGAGAGATAAGGGGCCAACTGCTTAGCTTGGCGGAGATGAAAAAATGCCGCCTTTGTTATAGTTGTAATCTGCGCCTCCATAGAGAGGGAGGTATCGAAGATTACACCCAAACTCTTAACGGACGGTGCTGGCACTAATTGCACCCCCGCAAGAGATGGGAGTTGCCCCCCCCCAATCCCATATCGTCCCGTCCCAGCCAGAGGACCTCTGTCTTCGAAGGATTTAACTTCAACCGGCTCCCACGTAACCATCCAGCCACAGCTTCCAAACATCTGATCAGTGTGTCTGGGGCCGAGTCAGGATGATCCATCGACAGATAGAGTTGGGTGTCATCGGCATACTGATGGCAACCCAGCCCAAAACTCCGGACAAGCTGGGCGAGGGGGCGCATAAAGATGTTAAAAAGCACCAGGGAGAGAATCGCACCCTGAGGCACTCCACACACCAAGGAGTGGCGCGATGACAATTCCCCCCCAAGCGCCACCCTCTGTCCCCGACCAGAGAGAAACGAGCGCAGTCATTGAAGGACTGTGCCCTGGATCCCCACGTCGGTAAGGCGGTGGTCCAGGAGTTCGTGATCGACCCTGTCGAAGGCTGCTGACAGGTCTAGAAGAATCAGCAGCCCCGACCCGCCTCGATCCAGCTGCCTGCGGAGATCATCTGTTAGGGCGACCAGAGCCGTCTCGGTCCCATGACCAGCGTGGAAGCCGGACTGGAATGGATCCAGAGCCGATGTTTCATCCAGAAACCTACCAAGCTGTTCGGCAACCGCTCTCTCAATCACCTTACCCAGGAATGGAAGATTCGAAACCAGGTGGTAATTGGATAGCTCTAAGGGATCTAATGATGTTTTCTTTAAGAGCGGGCGCACCACTGCCTCCTTCAATTCCCCTGTAAATATCCCGGTGCCAAGGGACAAATTGATGATATCCCCCAGGGGGGCCCGCACCTCGTCTGGACACGCTCTAATCAGCCAAGACGGGCACGAGTCAAGAGGACAGGTGGTGGGCTTTCCAGCTCGGAGGAGTCTGTCCACATCGGCTGGTGATATCCGATCAAAGTGGTCCAATACTGGACCCGAGGACAGTCGAGGGGCCTCCAGTTCCTTTATTGTATCCAAATTGGCAGGGAGGTCATAGCGGAGCAACAGGACCTTCTCCGCAAAAAAGCTCGCAAATGCCTCACAGCTGTGTGTCAGATTGTTATTTAAATTTGGCTGTCCTTCAAGGGACGTTAAAGACCTAATTATACTAAATAATTGTGCCGGGCGAGAGCTAGCGGATGCAATGGAGGCCGAGAAGTAAGACTTCTTAGCGCCTTCACTGCCATCTCATAGGTTTTCATAAAAACCCTATAAGATGTTCTTGAGGCTCCATCACAGGCACCCCGCCATACTCGCTCTAGCCGTCTGAGGTCCCACTTCATTTTCCGAAGCTCCTCGGTAAACCAGGGAGCCCGGTTTCTGCGGGGTCGCAGAGGGCGCTTAGGTGCGATCTCATCTATGGCTGTCAGGAGCTGGATATTCCAGCCCTCAACAAGCTCAGTCAATGAGTCGCCAGGGGGAGCAAGGTCCCGCAAGGCTTGACGGAACCTATCAGGGTCCATCAGCCTCTGCGGGTGAGCCCAAATCGGCTCACCACCTAAGCAGGGTGGGGGTGGAAAATCAATCCTGGCTTTCAGAGCGTAGTGATCAGACCATGGCACCTTAATTGAAGGAGACATGATCACATCTATACCTACGCCAAAGATCAAATCCAGCGTGTGGCCTGCTTGATGTGTGGGGCCTGAAACAAACTGGGAGAGCCCTAGTTTTGCCATGGAAGACACCAGGTCCAGAGCCTGTGAGGAGGGAGTGGCATCAGCATGGATGTTGAAGTCCCCCAATACCAATAGGTTAGGGAACTCCAAGGCCCAGCCAGCCACCGCCTCCAGCAGGCCTGACAGGGTGGCTGCTGGTGCGCTAGGTAGCCGGTACACCAGCCAGACAGCCAAGCTCACCTCAGAGCCCCACACTAGGCCAACACATAAAATGCCGGGGATCGATGGCGATGGTAGAGCCCTGAAAGAACAATCTTCCCGGATTAATAATGCCACCCCTCCCCCCCGGCCCACAGTCTGTGACTAGTGGAGGACGGAGAAACCCGGGGGCGCCATTTCTCGTAAGGTAACTGTTGCCCCTTCGCGTACCCAGGTCTCGACAAGCCAGGTCGACCCCCTGTGAGATAAAGAAATCTCACAGAGTGGCGGTTTTGTTGCCTATAGACCTGGCATTGCACAGCACCAGTGACGGAGGTGAGTAATCCTTGCTCACCCTACCCTCATCCCTCGGGATGGGGCGCAGATTGGAAGGGGTACGAGCATATCCGTATCTCAATCCCCTTCACCTATACCATCTGCCCCCACCACCATACCTCCCTCGCCCCTCCAACATATTATGGAATTATTTTAGGCCACAACTTTATTAAACTTCCGAATGTAGGAAGACCTTGGCTTTGGCCTTGGGCGTGTACCCCTCCCAGCCCCCCAGTTGGGGGAAACAGGGACTCATCAGGGTAAATGGGATATGGGGGTGGTCTGCGAGACGTATGTGTACGCAGGCAGCCCAGCCCATATCCCTGCATATAGGGTAGTTCACTGACAACCTTTCAGTGTATGACCAGTGACACCCATTATATAACCCCTTTTAAGGAGGGACCCTGGAATCACCGCCGCAGGTGATAGACTGCCAAACTCACCCTTGAAGGTGAACCAGGGTGAGGAAATATGAGAAGGTAAGTTACCCTTGGCCTTTGAGAGTACCAACCACAAGTGCCAACACTCAGCGCCTAGGTGCTGCTGCTTGTGCAAGATAAGTTGCAGGAACTGTGTGCCTGACTCTTACCTTGTCAACAGGTGCCAAGGTAGTGTTAATAGACTGTTAAAGGTAAAGGTAAAAGGTAAAGGACCCCTGACAGTTAAGTCCAGTCACAGATGACTCTGGCGTTGTGGCGCTCATCTTGCTTTACAGGCCAAGGGAGCCAGCGTTTGTCCACAGACAATTTTTCCGGGTCATGTGGCCAGCATGCCTAAGCCGCTTCTGGCGCAATGGAACACTGAAACCAGAGCAGCGCACGGAAATGCCGTTTACCTTCCTACTGGAGCAGTACCTATTTATCTACTTGGCGTATTTTCGAACTGCTAAGTTGGCAGGAGCTGGGACCGAGCAACGGGAACTCACCCCATCGTGGGGATCTTAACCGCCAACCTTCTGATCGGCAAGCCCAAGAGGCTCAGTGGTTTAGACCACAGCGCCACCCACGTCCCTGATAGACTGTAAATAGCGTTAATCTGTCTGTTAATAAATAAAACAAGACTGCCAAAGTTAAAAGTTTGTGGCCTGTAGTTGAAGTCTAACTCCAGCTTCTCATATCTCCATCATGATCAGTATCTCTCCTGTCACACATAGAATTTTAACAACGAAATAGGTCTAAGATTTTCCTCTTTCGAAGCTGCAGTGAGCAGAAGGAGCTAATTAATATTAAGCCTTCACAACATCTCTCTGAATGAGTCTGTGTCCTTCATGAGGAGATAAAGTTGGCCATAATGCAGTGCTTTAATTGCTAAAAATGGCCATGAAAGTACTAACAGTTATGATGAATTATTTGCAGTAATAAACTGCTCCCGGTAACTAATTAACACCACTGGCAAGTAATATAATTTTTCTGATGAGGGAAAAATCGAATAGACAAAGAGAAAGTAAGATTTTTATCAAATTCTTTTATACCATGGAAAATCCTATATAGAATTTTTTAATATGATTATGACACGTCACTCAGAAATTAAACATCTTTTGGCATTTAATTCATTCCGCTATCTAAAGATGTCTAGCGGATGGAAGTAGTAATTTTGCATTGACTGAATTTCAAGAAATGAATACTAGGTCATTTTAAACTTGGTTACTGCTTAGAATGAAGGCAATAATGTTATTTCTTGGTGGGCTGATTCTCCTGTTACATTAGACTACACTAAGGTTTGAACTCATTTTGGAGAAGAAATACATATGCCAACACAAAAATGGCTATGCCAAGTGAGTTCACAAGTCAATTACATTTTCTCCCACCCCCTTGGAAGTATCAAGATGTGTGGGGTAGAATAATGCATTATAAAATATCCCCCCATCCCAGCACATGAACCTGAATCAATGAAAATGCATGGTGGGAATTGACCCTTAGTTGTAGTTTTGAATGATGCACAGATCAGGGACAGTCATTGCCCTTTATATGCAGAGATCAGCATGGAACCTTGGCTCATGGCAGAATGGATCCAACGGATCATTGCTCTCATTGAGCTGTATTAATTCCGGGAAAATATTTCTGAGATTTCCAAAGTGGAGCAGAGAAGCACAGCAAAATGGATTGCTGGCACTGCAGTCTCTCTTATACATGTTTACTCCAGAAGTGAGTGGGAGGGACTCACTGAGGTGTCAGGATGCTGTCAGCGGCTCCCGGCTGGTTGCCCAGAAAACTATAAAGACAAGGAAACATTTCTTTCAGTCCTTTTCATTTCAATCTTTACAGAGAGAGGCTATAGAACCCAGCTTCTTGGATAATGGTGTCGTCCCAAGTGAATCTCCACCCCTTCTCTCCCATTTTCTCACTCATCATCATCATCACCTCCTCTAGGGGTGCTGCTAAGTGTCCCCTGTCTTCAAGCTCTTTGCTCTCCTACTTTTAAGGCTCGCCGGGTTCTGGTTAAATGGAGGGTCTGGGATGCTTTCTAATGTCAACGTGTCAGCCACCTGTTCTGGCTCTCCCATGATTTCCCAGCTTTCCCCCACATCTGCCTCTGAGCTGCGACCTCCCTCAATTCCCTGTTGTAAATCTATCCTGTCTTCCTCCCTGGAAGGGTCAGGATGGGGAGGTGGTCTCCACCATTCCTCCTCTGCCCAGTCCCTGACATGTCTACTTCCACCAAGAGCAAGCATAGTCAGTACATCTTACTACAGCATACAGTTGAGCAGAGCAATTGGGGCAGCTGCGGAAAGGAAGGGAACATTCTGCTAATTTGCCTGTCTTCTGGAAAGGGCAGTTTTTACTCCCTGCTTATTCCCAGGAGAGAAGGAACTTGGTCACAAGACACTGTCAGACAGGGGTTTTTGTTGTTGTTTTTTTTGTAATACTGCTATAACTCTTTAGGAAATCTACTGTATATTTTTGAATGTTGTTTCTTCAGTATGCATTTGGACACTTCTTAAGATAACAAATTAATTTTTTAACTTGCTACTTATGCGCCAATCGTTGGAAGCATTCCAGACAATTAAGTGCAGATTGCCAGAGATTGAATTTCAAAATCTCCATAGTGCAGCCAACAAATTTTGCTCACCACTCGTGTTATAAATCCTACCTTTATTTGGCAAGGCCATTCCATATCTACATCACCTATCCCAATCTTCTCTAACATTGAGCTTTTTCCCTTGCAATATTTAGTTTGCAATTCTGCAGGGTAAGTTCTCAAAGTTTTCATATTCAGAGAGATAATGTCCTTGCGGTGTCAAGGCAATTGCACATGTCTTGTCTACTGTCCATTTTATGCAGTAATTTGCGACAAATATTTGAGGCCCATGCTGAAGGAGTGGTTGAAGTCTTCTGACTCCTACAGGGTTTCCTTTTTACTGAATAGCTGTGGACGTGATAGTATGGAAAAAGTAGCAGAATATCTGAGCAATGCCATGAAGCTTTGTCATTGTAAGACCTGAGTGGTACTTTTTATAGTTTTATAGTTTTATCTCAAAACATCTCCTCCTGTGAACAGATGCCCATCTAATGTTTTGATTCATATATTCCTGTATTCTCTGTATGCCAACAAAGGTTGATGGATGGATGGATTGATAATAATTTTTGCACAGTGGCTCCTGCAATCAAGCAGGAGGTTTTGGTTTATGTTTGGATTCAATGGGATACCATTATGAATCAATAATGGTGGACTGAACCTTTCAAAACTGGTTTCTTAGAATTCTCAAGCAATAGCAAATCTAACAATGCTAGTAATTCCTCATTTTGGGACTGGGATAGACATAAAGAACAGGTAGACCCTTAAGAATCTCAACCTTCTAAGGCTCTAATCTGATTCTCAACATATTTACTTGGTAGTAAGTTTCACTGTGCTCCGTGAGGGAATTGAGGTGAAGGAGGTTAAAAACCAGTGTTCTGGAATGGTGCAGTAAACACACTGCACAGATTTCAGGAATTAGTATTGTGCTGAAAGGCTAACAAATGCGTAAGACAGCTTCTGTCCCTTTGGGAGATAATATTCAAGAGCAGAGGTCAGTCAGGGTTCTAGAGAACATCCAGCAGATATAAAATGTTAAGCAATGAAGTCCCAGATTTAACCATTTCCACTGAAGCCATAAAGACACTTGAAAAATTCTGTGGTATTTAACAGTCACTGATGTTTGGAGAGAAGTTGGATTTTTAATGAAAATTATTCAACATTTTAGTGCGAATTTATCCCGATTAACACATCTTCGTATACAGTTTTACCTAATGCACACATTTTTGCAAGAAATCTCCCCTAATATAAAGCACTTTTGAACATTAGTTTCATGAGTATTTTCATGTTTATTCAGCTTTGCTTCTCATATATGCATTTTTGTGAACAATGTTTGATTAGACAACTGTGTCGCAAAATTCAGGAAAGTGTGAATTTCAAAAGATGGCTGTGTTTTGCTTCTTGTATTATTCTGGGAAGTGTGAAGCTGATAGATTTGCTTTAGATGTAAACTGAATTGAATTTCGCTCCCCCGCCCCTACACCAAATCCCTAGAGGAAGCACACAGCAAAATTGGGCACATCAGTGGTCCATCTGGACTTGTGTTGCATGTCTTAGCTCATTGACACAGCCTCCTAAATTATTCCAGCTCCACTCCTGACATATACATTAGAATGTGGAGCTGCCTCCAGGCTGGCTGTTTCCTTAATGCTGTATGTCTGCACACTACACAGAACTTCCTTGCTACAACATCTCCACTGGCTACTCATCTTGTTTCCGGGCACAATTCAAAGTCCTTTTTATGAACTCTAAAACCCTACACAGCTTACTCAAAGGCCATATTTCCTCATATGCCGGGGGACATGGAAGAGGACCGCCTTGGTGTTTGCTCTCAGATTCTGAACTCCCTAGAACAGGGTTGGCCAACTCCCAAGAGACTGCGATCTACTCTCAGTGTTAAAAACCGGCAGTGATCTACCCCCTTTGGGGGGCTTCAGGTCAAAGTTGTTGAGCTTTTTTTCAGGGAAGAGGAAGGCCCATTTTTTAGGGGTTCAGGTCTAAATTGTGTAGCTTTTCTTAGGGAGGAGGAAAGCCCGTGATCTACCAGTGATCTACCGCAGACGTCCAGTGATCTATCAGCAGATCACCATCTA
Organism: Podarcis liolepis; assembly: GCF_965112155.1. Lineage (NCBI taxonomy): Eukaryota > Metazoa > Chordata > Lepidosauria > Squamata > Lacertidae > Podarcis > Podarcis liolepis. Next base: position 51,037,639 of record NC_139573.1, read on the forward strand.
CCTGTTCTTGTTCTAACAGGCCTTCGGGAACTGACTGCTTCTAAAGAGCTAGTGCTCTTCATTGTAATTATTTTTATGTTTTAAACAGATTTTATATATGCCTATAGTTTAAATTCTACCTATGTTTGATTGATTTTAATGCCCCCCCCCTGTTTTTAACAATCCTTGTTTTATCTGTAAGTCACCTTGAGTCCTATCAGGGATAATGGTAGGCTAAATAATAGTAGTAGTAGTAGTAGTAGTAATAATAATAATAATAATAATAATAATAATAATAATTGCATGTCCTGCCTCCAACTGGAACCAGATGAAATGCAATCCCCCTACCACCTTCCCAGGGATTGGGGAGAAGGAGTGGAATTTCTACCACTTTTTACCATATCAGGAAGAAAAAATGTCACTTGCTAAAATTTCTCTGCATTGAGCTGCTGTTAAAGCCCGTAGTAGCAAGACCTGGGGGGAAAAGTTGGTAACTATCATCCTTGCTTTCCAATACTATGTTTTTGCTGCTGGCTGCTAAGTTGTTCTTGAGATATGTCGTTGACGTTCTTCTTTCCTTTCCAGAAAGTTCACCTGATAAATGCTCACTAAAATGGAAGCATATCAGACCAAGCCCGGTCAAAGCATCTGTGTGGCTTTGGTTTTTATTTCCATGTAAACCTCTGCAATCCAAAACTGCAGCAAAGCCAATTCATGCAATTTCTACCAAGCAGTTTAAAACTAAGAGCTGCACTGACCTTTAAGGGAAAGGAAGAGATGCTACATTTTGTGTGCGCTGTTTGCTCTCTGTCTCTTTCCCCTCCCACCTCCATAAATACATTTTGCTCATAAAGCTGTGAATGTCAGGCATTCTCAGGAGAGCTGACAAATGGCATTTCAGGCGCAGTAGTAGCTTTTGTGGTTATGGAAACCCAACAGGAACCGGCAAGGTCTTGTTTCCCTTGTAAAAAATAATCTAAAGTTCTTGTTCTCTCTGGAAGGAGGAGGTGACTGCAGTATGAGGTTTTACACTCTGGTTTACGAATGCTCGTGGAGGCAGACATTTCCAAAGGAAGCGGAACACAGAGATTGCATGGACAGGCGGAGTCCCCAGATCCTGCACGGTCCCCCGTCACGTGGAATAACGACTCAAGACAACGTGCTATGGGATTAAATTGGCCACAACTTTATTAAATTTCAAATGTGGGTAGACCTTGGCTCAGGCATTGGGCGTTCTCCCTCCCCGGTCCCCAGCCGGGGACCTAGGGAGCATCAGGGTTATCCAGTGTGTGTGTGTGGGGGGGGAATGGGCCGGCTCTGGAGAACATATGTTCAAGCAGAGATGGCCGCCCCCGTAACGCCGCTGCCGCAGGAGAGAGCAATGACGACCTTTCAGTGTACGGCCAAAGCCTCCCTTCAGAAAACCCCTTTAACGGGGAACCCTGGTATCGCCGCCACAAGAGGAAGATGGACAAAAGGATTCTGCCCAAGGCCTGATACCACCAAAGTTGTGACGTTTTGCTACGGGAAAGGCGAAACCTGCCAATGCAGGGAAATTCCTTTCCGGCCCTTTAACAGCGACCTTAACGTAGCAGCACCTGCATGCCTGTGAAGAAAAGTTAACCTGCAAAACCTGTGAAGAAAAGTTAACCTGCAAAATAAGACATTAATTGAGGGTGGGTAGGGTGGGAGAAGCTCTGGAGCCAAGTGAGGATTCCTAGGTAAGATCCTCCCTCTATTGTGTGGGCAGGTAATCCCTCCCCTACCTGGCCTGGTCTCCTTGGCAACGCTTCCCCCAGGTGGGATTGGACAACTGACTGAGGTAGGTGGAGACCTCCGGGTATCCCACCTGAGGGAAGGCAAAGCCCAGCCTATGCTGTTGGGGCCGCTCCAGATCTAGGGGCTGCGCGCGTCCACGTAAAGGGCGCCCCCCATTCAATTTCCAGTAGACTGCTGGTTCTTCAGGGTCCCTTATGGAGAACGGTGGATGATGTAGACCTTGATCTGATCCAGGAAGTCACTTCCAATCTTCCTAAGCAAGATTGCATGTTCAGAATCAGTTTTCACAGATTAGTTAATTGTGAAGACCTCCTGAATATGCACTCTGACTTGGCAAATTTCAAATACCTCTGGGGAGCACAAAGGTGCTAATTTTAAAAAGGATCTCTGATGTAACTACAAGCAGGTCCCACTACCAGAACGCTTGCGATCTGCAAATTCAGTCATCTGAACATAAATAACTATTGGTGTTTCACAACTTTCTGACTAGTTGCAGGACCTTAGCCAGACCTAGCAGAGTAAACACAGAATCCACGGAAGCAATTGGCGACTTGGCTGCAGACAGGATAGACGAAGCAGGAATCAGGAACTTGTAGTTAGGTGTTTATTATATACAGTGAACTATTTACAGGAACAGAACACAGATCTTTGACTAGCTCTCTCTAACACAACTCTCAACTCCTACACTGACACACTGAACTCTGAACTACTGACTACTACATTCCAGTTAGTAGGCCATTAATTATCACTCCCTTGAAAGAGCTTGACCAATCATGGAGCTGTCTCCATGCCTTTTGTAACACCAGGCAGACTTACTCCTTCAGATTGCCTTCTGGCTGTCTGCCAAACCTTAATTGACTCTGTGTGAGTAGCTGCACATACACAGATTCCCAATATGTTGGGTATATTCTGTGTCTATGTGCAATGGAAGCTTCAGTTAATCGGTAAAGCTCACAACATGAAACTCTATAGACAGTTGTTACATGTAGGCGTCTCTCTCTAATCTCAGAGAGGGTTCTTTGCTTCAGAGTTCTTGCTGCCCAAAGTCCACAGCAATTTCCAAGTTCGGTTGCTTTCAAATCTCCTGCAGCTCTTTGCAGTTTTCTTCCACAGTTCTGAAGTTTCCCAACACTGAACGCTGCAACTTGGAGCTCCTTGTGTACCTAAGTGTTATGTGCTCAATGGGCCCAGCAACAGAAATGGCAGCCACCAGAACCAGACAGTTGCATTGTGGGAAATAAGCCAGCATTACCAAACTAGACACTGGTTGACTACAGTCATTTCAGGTAGAAACTATGGAGGGAGCGGTGGAAGATTGGACAAATCATGGGTTAGAAATGTTCCAACAGGAAATAATGAAAATTTTCACCTCGTGATGTGGACGCTCACCTAGCAAATGATTTCCTGGGAATGAAGGACTTGTGTGCATATGTGGTGTTATGGTAAAATCTGGGTGCGGGGCTACTCTGCCACCCAGCTCGTCGGACTAAGTCCGTGGGTCCCTGCGGAAGAAAAATGAGCTCAGCCGGAGACAGGAGCAAACTGCAGAAGATCCAAGTTTATTGCACAACAGGTTCAAGGCGAGATCGAACAGTGAGAAAGGGGTGACATGAATTTTTGAAACTTCCCTCCATGTCCCAGAATACAGTGCAAAATACATCCCAGTTACATCATGAATACATTAAGAAGAGGTTGGGTTACACAGGTTACATCATGAATACATTAGGAAGAGGTTGGGTTACACCGGATTAACATATGGAGGAGGGAGGGGGGAATATGTAGAGCTGGAGATATGCGCAGATAAGCACATCCTGAGTACCGGTGATGGGAAGACAATGGTCCATGTATGCATAGTCTGCCACCTGGCATCGCCCGGAGGAAGGGTTTGGCAGAGCGATTTGACCGGATTAGGGTCTTGACACCTTGCTTGAGGGATTATGGAGGACAGGGGAGGTGTCATGGGGTCCTAGAGAAATTGAGCAAATTGGCACATTGATTTTCTATGAATTTTATAGATTTTAGTCCCTTTTGACATTGACAATTGGAAATAAATGGATATATTGTAGCGAAGAAGAAGGTGAAGAAGACATGCCCCCCCCTTCCGTATCAGTGGAAACAGTTTACTGAGTAGGAAGAAGCTTCTGTAGTAGCTTCCCAGCAGGTAGATCATTGTGCTTACTGGGGTGTGAAGGAGGCAAAAGGAGACAGGTTGGCATGAGGCAAACACACTGCAGGAACCCATTTGGCAATCTTGCCAATGCATTTGCGCTGTGCTGACTATCCCAGTGCCTCATCCCTCACCTTCTTGGTAAGCAACAGTGCTCGCTCGCCAGGAAGCTAGCACAGCATATCTTTTTTTTAATATAATCTTTTATTAAGTTTTATCAATAGAAAAGTTCAGAAAAATACAAATACAAAATTACAAAATACAAAAATACAAACATTAAACACAAAAAAGAAAAAGAAAAAACACATATAAAAGAAAAGAAAACTCCCTCTTTTTTTTTGATTTCTCATCTTTAGTTAACTTATTTTCCTGACTTCCTCGCGCCTCCCTTTTTTGTATCCCTTTTAAAAATTGGTTCAGCAAATTCATATCCAATTTAGGTTATCTATTATCAATCCCATCTTACATTTTACCTTGTTGCTAGAACCCCTTCAGTTCATTTCAACGTCATCAGCATTCAAAAATTTTACAATGTTTCTGTAAATAAATTTCAAATTTCCTCCAATCTTCTTCCACAAGCTCTTCTCCCTGGTCTCGGATTCTGCCAGTCATTTCCGCCATCTCCATATAGTCTATTAGTTGCATTTGCCTTTCTTCCAAGGTGGGTAACTCTTGTGTCTTCCAGTGCTTTGCAATAAGAATTCTTGCTGCTGCTGTATAGCACAGCATATCTTCCCCACCCAGTGAGCATCTTCTGACTATATCACTTCCATTTTGGGGTGCTCCGTTGACAATGTTTAATTTTACTGCAGCAAAAAAAATGCTTATACAGTAAGGATATCTCTACCATTAGGCGGAATGAGGCAGAAGCCTAAGCTAACTCAGCTTTGGTGTCTCCTAAAGGGCATCCAATTGACAGGTATTATTGCAATATTTTAATATAAAGGACACTATTTTTATTTCTGCCTTGGAGCCTTTTCACAGATCACATTTTTAAAATTATACTTTATTATAATTTCTGCAGTAAAAATAACTCAAGGCCGGAACAGTCGAATCAAAATGGGAAGGGGTTGGGGGTGGAAATCTGTTCCCACCCATCTATATCCATTTCACAGTGAGTTTAATTAAGAAATACTTATTACCATCACAAACAAGTCTTGAAGTAATCAAAGACTCTGTTATTCACCCTCCAACACTTTGCAGTTCTACCTGAATTAACAGGTACAGTAATACCACGGGTTATGTACCGTCCTCCTTGCAAATGCTTTGGGTAACGAGCTCTACTAACTCGGAAGTAGGTACTCCTGGAAGCGAACTTTGCCCTCGGATGCGAGCGGAAGTCGCGTGCCAGAGGCGTACACACAGCAGAAGGCCCCATTAGCGAAAGCACACCTCATGTTAAGAACGGTCGCAGGATAAGAACGGACCTCCGGAAGGAATTAAGTTCATAACCGGAGGTACCACTGTACTTTGTTGAAACTCCAGGGAAATCTGCCTTCACACATTACATGTTTTCATTTATACACTATAGGGTTTTTGTTTTTTTTTAACCGAAACCATATGTTTTAATGTGTAAATGAAACAGGTTTGGAAATATGTATACCCTAGCCAAGATTAGCAACACCTTCCTGGGAAATGAACCTATGCAGAGGCACCAACTTTTAAGGGAGATTGCCCCCGATGTAGCATGTGTGACATTCAGACATTGTGTCGGGACATCGGAGGAGCACTGGCGGAGGAAGAGGAGTGCGGAGGGAGCGCACAGCCCCTGGCAGCATGATCCCGGTGGGGTGCCATTGTGGCTGCTCCCCCTCCCACGTTGGGCACCATGCCCCTGCAGGCGGCGTGCCACTCCCCCAGGACGCATGCCCCACCCCTGTGGGTGGCACACCACACCCCCAGGACACACACCACGCCCCTGGGATGCGCGCCAGCCCCGCTCCCACCTGCTCGCCACCCCCGGTGCTGGAGCATGAAGCTCTGCCACTGCGGAGGAGCCAGGGGGCAGAGCTGAACACGGTGGCAGTGCAACTTCAATGGCTGGTGGCTCCTGTCACCGCCACCAGACAGAGGCTGCTTCTTCTCTCCTTCCCCTCCGTGTCGGAGGAGGAGCTGACCACTGAAGCCATGCCATGCTTGGCTCTGCACTTGGTCCTGACATTTTTGGATATGGGCGGGCAAAAGAGTTGGTGCCCCTGTACTCATGACAGTGTTGCCACACTGTAATATTTGGAGTGGTTCTACAAACCTTTTGCAGGGTCCCAGTTCTTGAGAGCGGCCCATCCAGGGAGATGCTGCCAGTTCAGGAGAAATCTGACAATCCAAAAGGAGAAAGGCAGGACTAGATGGGCTGATTCAGGAGTCAGTATCAGGTTTATATGACACAGCAGGCTCTGAAAACCCTGCATCTTTCCTGCCATAGTCCTACACTGGGAAATCCAAACTTTGCAGCAACCATACTATAATTTAGAACATTTCCCAATGTTTTAAGTTGGCATACCACGTGTGATTGCACAGAGGTACAGCTTTCTCTTTTGCTAGCAAAATGTCCATGGCATTGCAGTGAATAGGAATGTGTGGAGGAACATGCCTCTTTGCATCCTGGGAGGGGCTCTGTTAGCTATCTAGTGTCAGGGACAGGTTTGTTTCTGCCACAGCTTGGGTTGCCATAAGTCCAGAATTTCCCGGACATAGCTAGTATCCAGCTCTCGTAAACAGCATCCAGGGGGGAATTGCTGAAATGTTGGAAGTGTTGATTTCAATAAAAAAAACACCTCAACAACTTTTCTCAACAACTTTTGTGTCTGGATTTTTACTTTTTGAAATATGGCAACCCACTTCCCATCCCCAGGTTCAGTGTTCAGTTTTTCTCCATAGAAATAAATGGAAGCAATTCATATAAGGAAGAAAATTAAGGGTGGTGTATCAGGGAGATAGGGAGCCTGCCCATTTTGTATTTTCAGTTTCTAGCTATTTGCGAGATAACTGAGGAGGAAAGCTGATTTCCCCCTATTGAATCCATGTTCTATTGTCTATCTGTATACAGTGGTGTCTCGCAAGACGAAAAGAATCCGTTCTGTGATTATCTTCGTCTAGCGGTTTTTTCGTCTTGCGAAGCAGGCCCATTGACGGATTAGCGGATTAGCGCTATTAGCGCTATTAGCGCTATTAGCGGCTTTTAGCGGCTTATCTGCTGATCAGATCAGCTGATAAGCGGCTTAGCGGCTTAGAAAAAGGGGGGGAGGGAAAAAACCCAGCAGGAACTCGCAAGACATTGTCGTCTTGCGAAGCAAGCCCATAGGAGATTCGTTTTGCGAAGCACCTCCAAAACGGAAAACTCTTTCGTCTAGCGAGTTTTCCGTCTTGCGAGGCATTCGTCTTGCGGGGCACCACTGTATATCTATCTATCTATCTATCTATCTATCTATCTATCTATCTATCTATCATCTATCTATCTATCTATCATCTATATCTATCTATCTATCTATCATCTATATCTATCTATCTATCTATCATCTATCTATCTATCTATCTATCTATCTATCTATCTATCTATCATCTATCTATCTATCATCTATCTATCTATCTATCTATCATCTATCTCTATCTATCTATCTATCTATCTATCTATCTATCTATCTATCTATCTATCTATCTCTATCTATCTATCTATCTATCTATCTATCTATCTATCATCTATCTATCTATCACTATCATCTATCATCTATCTCTCTATCATCTATCTATCATCTATCCCTATCTATATCATCTATCTATCTATCTATCTATCTATCTATCTATCTATCTATCTATCTCTCTATCTCTCTATCTCTCTATCTCTCTATCTCTCTATCTCTCTGTCTCTCTATCTCTCTATCTCTCTATCTCTCTATCTCTCTATCTCTCTATCTCTCTATCTCTCTATCTATCATTTATCTATCATCTATCTCTCTATCTATCTATATCTGTCAATCAATCAATCATCTATCTAGCTATGTAAATTTTGTATAGCGTTCTAACAGGGTATGGCTGAGAGGCAAGGGGTGATGGTGCCCCAGTTTACAAGAAAATGTGCAGCCTGAAATCACTACTGTGCTACCTGCTCTCTCCTCTCCCTCCCCAGCTTGGCAGGGTGTTCATATCTGGCCTGGCTGGCTATGGTGGGAGCAAGGAGCCGGTAGTGGATAGGAGATGCAAGCAATATCCTCAGGCAGGAGCAGAGCACTGACCGGTGGTTGTAAGAGGAGCTTCTGGCTAGCCAGAAGACAGAAGGGGTAGCAGGCAAAAAGTGGTGGCAACTTTGGAAACATTGAGTGTTTAGAGGTCTGGGCCAGGATGCTGCTGGTGGTGGAATTGGAGGTGGTGGCAGCAATATGGACTTTTTGAGTAGTGTTGGGTAGGGGTGGCAGTGAGGGAGGAATTGATTAAGTCTCCACAGAGGACTAACCAGATCAGATAATCCTGAGCATGCTTGCAAATGCAATTTTGGATTACATACCTCCCTGGATTTTGCAATATATTCTGAGCACCCACATGTGTCCATGAGAAAATGTATTCTATATGCTGTAAGAGGTCCATGCAGGGATGCGGGTTAAACCACAGAGCCTAGGACTTGCCAATCAGAAGGTCGGCAGTTCGAGTCCCCGCGACGGGGTGAGCTCCCGTTGCTCGGTCCATGCTCCTGCCAACCTAGCAGTTCAAAAGCACGTCAAAGTGCAAGTAGATAACTAGGTACCACTCCGGTGGGAAGGTAAACGGCGTTTCCGTGCGCTGCTCTGGTTTGCCAGAAGCGGCTTAGTCATGCTGGCCACATGACGCGGAAGCTGTACGCCGGCTCCCTCAGCCAATAAAGCGAAATGAGCGCCGCAACCCCAGAGTCGGTCACGACTGGACGTAATGGTCAGGGGTCCCTTTACCTTTACCTTTAAGAGGTCCATGCAAAATGTGTATTTTACAGGTGAATGCATTCCAACATGTTAAGAAGTGTTTGTGGTGCACTTCTTTACACATTTACAACCTCCCTTTACACATTTACAACCCAACCCCTCCTGTTACCCCCCCCCGCTCCCTTTACACCTCATTCCCAGTCCCCTTCACGATAAACCTCACTCCATCCCACTCTACAGCATGCCCTCAACCCAGGGGTGCCAACTTGAATAAAACATTGGAGGGGTCCCAGTAAGCCCTACCCCACACAATCAATCACAGGATGCTGTGCATTTGAATGGCAATGCCCATCAACTGGCGAGGGGGCAGCCCCCAGAAATATTTTATTGTGTGGGCCGAAGCCTCCACAGCCCCTAGGAGATAGCTGCTATGCCTCAACCCCCTCCACCTCCAAATCATCTCACACAACCTCCCTTCTCCTTACAGCTAACCAAAGAAAACTCTTATCCACACAGCTCACCCCAAAGAATCCCTCCCTTCAGTGCTTTTCTTTTAGGAAAATATATATATGCTGGTACAGTGTACCCCTGAGTCCCCCCAGAAAAGAGGACTGCTTCCCCTCTGCTGTGTTGTTTTTATTCTTTTTGTCATCTGCATTTTAACTCATTCGTTTTTAATATTATTATTTTTTAGTTCTGAGTGTAATTAGTTTTTAATGATTATCATATACAGTGGTGTCCCACAAGGCGAATGCCTTGCAAGACGAAAAACTCGCTAGACGAAAGGGTTTTGCGGTTTTTGAGCTGCTTCGCAAGACGAATTTCCCTATGGGCTTGCTTCGCAAGACGGAAACGTCTTGCGAGTTTGTTTCCTTTTTCTTAACACCGTTAATACAGTTGCGACTTGACTTCGAGGAGCAACTCATAGAACACGGTGTGGTAGCCTTTTTTGAGGTTTTTGGTGATTTTTGAAGCTTTTCCAAAACTTTTCCGACACCGTGCTTCGCAAGACGAAATATTCGCTAGACGAAAAAACTCGCGGAACGAATTAATTTCGTCTTGCGAGGCACCACTGTGTGTGTGTATCTATATCTATATCTATATCTATATCTATATCTATATCTATATCTATATCTATATCTATATCTATATCTATATCTATATCTATATCTATATCTATATCTATATCTATATAGATAGATGATAGATAGATAGATAGATAGATAGATAGATAGATAGATAGATAGATAGATAGATATGTTTCAGATTTTTGTATTTAATTTTGCATTTACTGTGTAAGTCGCTTTGAGTCCCAGTCCAGGATAATCCAGTAATACCTCTGGTTGCGTTCGCTTCATGTTGCAGATTTTCGGGTTGCGAACGCAGCAAACCCAGAAGTGTATACTTCCGGGTTTCGACACGTGTGCATGTACAGAAGCAATCTATGCACTTCTCACATGCGTAGAAGCGCTCTATCGCGCTTCACGCATGCGCAGTAGCTGCACTATACTTCGGACTTTTCGGGGTGCAAACGGCACCCCGAAATGGATCGTGTTCATAAGTAGAGGTACCACTGTAATACAGTGATACTTCGGGTTAAGAACTTAATTCATTCTGGAGGTCTGTTCTTAACCTGAAACTATTCTTAACCTGAGGTACCACTTTAGCTAATGGAGCCTCCCGCTGCCGCCGTGCGATTTCTGTTCTCATCCTGAGGTAAAGTTCTTAACCTGAGGTACTACTTCTGGGTTAGCGGAGTCTGTAACCTGAAACATCTGTAACCTGAAGCATCTGTAACCTGAGGTACCACTGTAATAGTAAGTTGGCTATCATATAAATGAGTGCAATCATAGTACTAACGTGTCCCCAGCCATGAAGGCACTGACAACATCTTACAAATAAACAACTGTTGCTGAAGTTTGTTTCATGGTTCATTTTTATTTTTTTAATGAAAAACCAGTTTCAGAAGGGAGATTTATAGTGGAAATCTTGTTGGCCAGGGAAGCAGGCACCTGATACATTCCCTACCTGCCATTTCTCTGTCTCCCACCCAAATCTGCTTTTCGAAACTTGTCCAAGCCTTTGCAATGGATGTAGCGCTTCAAGACTGAGCCTCCATCTTTTCAGATGACCCTCTTCTGGTTTCTGTTTTGACGTTGCAATGAATTGTGAGGAAGCCTTGGGGAAAATGCCTGGATCGTTTGTTTTTTTAATAAATCGAGCTTTGCTGTGACTGTAAGTTTTTCTGGTCGGTTTCTGGGCATGAGCAACATCAGTTGTCTTCTTCAATGCAGCCTGTATAGCGAGAAAAGGTGGAAGGCCAGCATTATATAATATTCACAGTACATTGCTTTATATAGAACAAGAAACGTGATTTCCATCATCTTTTGGGTGCTGATTTATTCTCCAACCCAGTTCCCCTGGAGTTTTCTGTGTTACGTATTAACTTTGTAGTTTGCCTCTGGGAGCTTAGAAATTTGAATCAGTCCATTGAGATTAGATGATTAACAAAGGTGTGGAAGATTTGAAGAACTCCATTCCAAGGTGAAGTGATTTCCCCCCTTCCAGCTGCAAAGTCAAGGTATTGAAGCATTATTACAACTCTGGGGGCATGGAGAAGGATCCTCATTCATATTTATTAGAACACACCTGGCAGTTTTTCTTAATTTATATGCACTAAATCTTGATAACCAATACTAAATATACACACCACATACTCAACTATCCTGCTATTATGTCTTTTAGATATTTTACTGTTAGGCATGCTATGAATTTCAAACATTTTCTTAGCCTATAGTAAAGGGATTTGAATGATGACTAATTGCCCTGCAATAAATTCCATTTTGGTGTTCCTGATGTGAACAGAAGCTTCTGTGGGCTTCTAGGGGAAAGGTTTAGGTTGGAGGAAAGCAAAACAAACCAGTGCTAGGATAATGTTTTCCCTCCTTCCCATCTACTTCCCTGAGTCCCCTCTTTTCATCCAGTTCATGGAGCACTGCAGTAAAAATCACTGGGGTGCCAACAGTCCCATCAAATGGAATTTTCTCAGAGCTGCTATGTCCATCTCGGGAAGATGGGATGAAGGGGTAGGGGTCTGTTCTTCTCTGGCTCAGAATAAAATCTGAGATGGGATAAATTTAGAGGTCATAATGCACATAAAAAGGGACGCGGGTGGCGCTGTGGGTTAAATCACAGAGCCTAGGACTTGCCGATCAGAAGGTTGGTGGTTCGAATCCCCGCGATGGGGTGAGCTCCTGTTGCTCGGTCCCTGCTCCTACCAACCTAGCAGTTTGAAAGCACATCAAAGTGCAAGTAGATAAATAGGTACCACTCCGATGGGAAGGTACACGGCGTTTCCGTGTTCTGCTCTGGTTCAACTGAAGCGGCTTAGTCATGCTGGCCACATGACCCGGAAGCTGTACGCCGGCTCCCTCGGCCAATAAAGCGAGATGAGTGCTGCAACCCCAGAGATGGCCACGACTGGACCTAATGGTCCCCTTTACCTTTACCTTTAATGCACATAAAAAGTGGCATGAAACAGGGCTGTGTTCTCACCCCAATCCTCTTTGGCATATTCTTCTCCCTGTTGCTTTCAACTGCCTTCAGCTTCACTAAAGATGGTGTGTACATCCATTCAAGGAGCAATGGGGGTCTGCCCAACCTGTCAAGTCTCTGCACCAAGACAAAGGGGTGGTGGGTCCTTATCCAAGAGATGTTGTTTGCAGATGGCACAGCCTTGACACTACACTCCAAGGAAGCTCTGCAAAGACTCATTGGCCTTACCACCAATCTGAAGAAGACCAAGATCCTGGTTTAGGATGCCACCAGTACTCCATGTCCCAACACTGGTGACTACATGCTTTAGGTGGTGGATGATTTTGTCTACCTGGACTCCACCATAACCAGCAACCTTTCATTTGATGCTGAGCTAGACCATCATATTGGCAAGGCAGCTTAGCATGAGCACAGCCATGATGTCCTCACGAAGCCCATGAGCACTTTTGATATGAAAACTGAAGCTTTTGAAAAATGAGCAGTGGAGAGATCTGACATGTTAAAAGATAGACACATTAATTAACTCAATTATGGGATGGGTCAGGAGAGCACACTGGCAGAATTTCCATAGAAAGTTTTGCTCGTTTCACATCACAGCTTTTCTGAACGTACTAATGGATAATCCAACATAAAATGTATTTTTTTCAACATTGTTCTCTTTTCATCACAAACTTAAATGTGGTTTTGGGTGATTAGTAAGGCAGTTGTATGTTTTGAAGGGAGATCAAGGCAATTTGGGGGGAAATCTTTCCTAGGATAATTCTAATGAAATCGGTGGATTTACTCTTGGGACGACTTTGGCATTCTGAATTCCACAAAGCTTTAAAACCAAGGATATAGTCTCAGAGGTTGCTTTTGGCGAAATATTGGACATAGTGTTTCTGGACTATAAATTGGAAGGCTCCTTAACACTTTCAAAGGGACTTTGATGTCTATATCAAGCTTTTATATTATTCCAGCCAAGAACCACCACAATTTGCTCTTAAGAGAGAACTACTGTGTACATCTTGATGCTTATTACTATTTCATTCTTCATCTTTTTAATTGCAGGAGGCCGTTACAGGGTTTAAAAGGCAGTTAACAGCATTTTATTTTTATGCATACGAGTTACAGCAGACAAGTAGGACTGGAAACAAAATGTTGAAGCATGAAGTGTCCATGTTCACTGCTCCAGCCAATCAGCCATGCTTTCCTCTAACATGTCCTGTTCTGTTCCGTTCCCCTCCCCTCCCCAGTTTCTGTTCTGAAAATCATCAGTCAAAGGGCACTTAGTATCTTAAGTCCTCATTGGACTGCTTCTGCCCCCCTCTACTGTGTCCCTTTTTCTAAATATGTTTTGTTCTTCTGCAGACCTTTGAGTGGTCCCAAACCTGCTGAAACCTCCATTTTGTACAGTGGTACCTCTGGTTACATATGCTTCAGGTTACATACGCTTCAGGTTACAGACTCTGCTAACCCAGAAATATTGCTTCAGGTTAAGAACTTTGCTTCAGGATGAGAACAGAAATCGTGCTCCGGCTGTGCGGTGGCAGCAGGAGGCCCCATTAGCTAAAGTGGTGCTTCAGGTTAAGAACAGTTTCAGGTTAAGTATGGACCTCCAGAACAAATTAAGTACTTAACCCGAGGTACCACTGTATGTGCCAATCCAGCTGATCCCAATACAGTGGTACCTCGAGTGGAATGCTCTGTCCTGCGAGACTAGGGCCCTGCAGGACTTGATCTCCTTCCACAGGGCCTGTAAGACAGAGCTATTCCACCTGGCCTTCAATTTGAATTAGTCTGATCCTCTATTCCCTTTTCCCTTTCCTTTTCTAGGAATAAACCCTTCTGGGACCCCACATTTAAACTCTTCCCAGGTCTCCTTGCTGGCCCTAGTAGGACCAACGTGGCCAGTTAGCCCTGGTGATCATTTGATGTTTGCTAACTGAGGTCCCCCCCCCAAATGACCTCTGAATTTTAGAATTTTATTGACATTGATGCTGCATTTATGTTGTATTTTATGTTGTTTTCAAGTCACATTTTAATTAATGTTTTATATTTGCTGTTAGCCACCCTGAGCTCAGTTTTTAAACCGGGAAGGGGGGGTTATAAATACAAATTTATTATTATTATTTATTATTACAAATGCCTCAGGTTACAAATGCTTCAGGTTACAAATTCTGCTAGAGTTTGGAAGAGTTACCTCGAGTTGAGAACTTTGCCCCAGGATGAGAACGGAAATTGTGTGCCGGCGGTGCAGCAGCAGCAAGAGGCCCCATTAGCGAAAGCACACCTCTAGTTAAGAACATTTTCAGGTTAAGAATGGATCTCCGGAACGAATTAAGTTCATAACTGGAGGTACCATTGTAAATTATACATTTGTGCTGGAGCGGCAACATTCCCCATGTTTTGTGCAGCTGGCCTGGACTTTGGTGAAAGTTGAAAGTTGCAACTGGCCAATGAATTCAGGACTCTCAGATACAAGGTGTTAACAATGACCACCTCTTCTTACAATGCCTGTAGCAGCTCTTTCCCTTCATATGGAGCAATCAAATTTATTCATGGGGGAAAACATAAACCCTCCATCTTGTACATGGGTGTTGCCATTTCAGTGACATCATCATCCCACCTTTTTTCCTGATGGAACTCAAGGCAGCTTACAGATAAAAATAAGAACCATTAAATACATTAAAAAGTAAAAATAAAAAAATTCCTTCCAGTAGCACCTTAAAGACCAACTAAGTTAGTTCTTGTTATGAGCTTTCGTGTGCATGCACACTTCTTCAGATACACTGAAACAGAAGTTGCCAGACCCTTCTATATAGTGAGAAGGTGGGGAGGGGTATTACTCAGAAGGGTGGTGGGAATGGGAGATTGGCAGATAGCTGAGATGAGCCTGTTGACGACTCTTAACAACTCTAACAGGTCTTACAGGAAAAGGCAAGGGGTGAGAAGGTGAGAAATGGCTTAGTCATGTATAATGAGATAAGAATCCAATGTCTTTGTTCAGACCAGGTCTCTCCATGGTTTCAAGTTTGGTAATGAGTTGCAATTCAGCAGTTGGTCTTTAAGGTGCTACTGGAAGGAATTTTTTTATTTTGACTATGGCAGACCAACACGGCTACCTATCTGCAATTAAAAAGTAAGAATAATTTAAAAACAATTAAACAGTGATAGAATTAAAACTAAATACATATATAAAATCTAATAAAACCAGACCCATAATTCAATAAAAGCAGCCCTTTCATTAAACGCAGTCAGTTCCCAAAAGCCAGTTAGAACAAGAAAGTTTTCACCTACTGGCGGAAGGACAGAGGATATAGGATTGCAATGCTGGTGATTTAGGTAAAGGTAAAGGGACCCCTGACCATTAGGTCCAGTCGTGGCCGACTCTGGGGTTGCGGCGCTCATCTTGCTTTATTGGCCGAGGGAGCCAGCATACAGCTTCTGGGTCATGTGGCCAGCATGACTAAGCCGCTTCTGGCGAACCAGAGCAGCACACAGAAACACCATTTAACTTCCCGCCAGAGTGGTACCTATTTATCTACTTGCACTTTGACATGCTTTCGAACTGCTAGGTTGGCAGGAGCAGGGACCGAGCAACGGGAACTCACCCCGTCACGGGGATTCGAACTGCCAACCTTCTGATCGCAAAGTCCTAGGCTCTGTGGTTTAACCCACAGCGCCATCCGTGTCCCTTGCTGGTGATTTAGATTCCTTTAAATCTCTCTCTCTCTCTCTCTCTCTCTCTCTCTCTCTCTCTCTCTCTCTCTCTCTCTCGGTATATTCATCAGTTTTCTGTAACAACATTAAGTAGATTCAACAAACCCCTCCCTTTCCCCAGAGAGCATAAATAGGTCATTTATAGCATTACTTTGTGAGTAGAGTTTGTGATTTAGATTACTTAATGAAAAGTTTCTTAATTAGCTAAATTTTGTCATTTCATGAAAGGAATTGATTAGCGAAATGTTAATTGGTATGCCATTGTTAGCTAATTTATGTATTTAAGCATGAGATGTGTCTAAGGGTTTTATGAATCTACACATTTTTGCTGTGTGTATATAGTAAAGTTTTGCTCCAAGTTTCTTTAAACTATTTGGAATGCAATTATGGAAAAATGCATTTAAAGAGACATAATCATCAAAATAAACAAACAAATGACACTGTGATGCCCAAGACTGACCCTCATATCACCCCAGTAACTTGGGGGGAATAAATGTGATAGAAAGATGGTTCATGATGTTGAAACAGGGCCAGAGATCATACAGAACTAATTATTTTTCTGTGTTACTTTATTGAATGCCTGGAGGATCTAGCCAATGATATCTCTAACAATAGTTTTCACGGTATTCTTCTGAACTTCAGGGAAAGTGCACATTCAATTTTTCTGTTTTTCAGAGCATCTTTTAAGTTTTGGATGTTGTCCAGCAACACATATAAAAAGGTTGGAAGAAATTCCTGATGGATTGTTCAAATCTTTGTTATTTATGAATGGCTGATTGCCTTTCAGGAACAACCCAATCAACATCAAACCTGGTAACATTTTTTTGGCAATATTTTTGAGATACAGTGGTACCTCGCAAGACGAATGCCTCGCAAGACAAAAAACTCGCTAGACGAAAGGTTTTTCCATTTTCGATTTGCCTCGCAAGACGAATTTCCCTATGGGCTTGTTTCGCAAGACGAAAACGTCTCGCGACTTTGTTTCCTTTGTCTAAAAACAAAGACATGTTTTGTTTAGAAAGTTAATTTATTTTCCCTTCAATTTTTGAACTGCTCTTTACAGTATGTGTGAGTTTAAAGAGCAGTTAATAAACTGTTGTTGTACCAAATTTGGCTTTGTTTGGACTTTTTTTGACCATAGGAACGCATTAATTGATTTTCAATGCATTCCTATGGGATTTCATGATTCGCAAGACGAAAAATTTGCTAGATGACAAAACTTGCGGAACGAATTAATTTCGTCTTGCGGGGCACCACTGTACTACTGGCTTCTTTCCAATGTGTGATTCTAAAGCAGCAACTGTGGTCCTTTTAAAACGAAGTCATGGCAAAATGAATAAATTCAAATAGTGAAATGAATGTACATGGGGGGGGGGTTAATGATGCATCTAACATAGTCTTTCAAATGCCGTTTCATAGGATTGCCGTATTTTTTGCTCTATAAGACTCACTTTTTCCCTCCTAAAAAGTAAGGGGAAATGTGTGTGCGTCTTATGGAGCGAATGCAGGCTGCACAGCTATCCCAGAAGCCAGAACAGCAAGAGGGATTGCTGCTTTCGCTGTATAGCGATCCCTCTTGCTGTTCTGGCTTCTGAGATTCAGAATATTTTTTTTCTTGTTTTCCTCCTCCAAAAACTAGGTGCGTCTTGTGGTCTGGTGTTGCGTTCTGCAGTCTGGTGCATCTTATAGAGCGAAAAATACGGTATATGATACAAGCTACCCAAATGTGTGTGAATTATGGGGCTGAGATGCTCCCCCAAAAAACTTTAGTTAACAAATCTGTGGTTAATAACATATCTCAGTACTCAAGAAAAGATGAACACTGCCAGGAGAACATGGCACAATTGAAAGCCATATTTGAAGTATATTTTTGGTAACACTGTCATTGAAATGCTGAAAGGTGGACACATTCAAAATGAGAATTGATTAAGCCTCTCGAGTAAATTGCTTTTTGCTGAGCTGCTTAAAGAGAAACTATTCTCATGCCCTGTCCTCAAAGTATTAACAGTTTAGTTATGAAAGGCAGAGTAAAACTTAGACAAGCAATAAGACTATCACTCAATGTGTTAGATGATCTGCAGCGCATATCTTTGTACCTGATCCATAACTCTCAGACTAATAGCCGAATAGGTTCCAGCTTTTACACTCCCCAAGTGTTTCAGTGCAGTTTTTCACTTGTAAAGTATATTTGAAATGTGTGCTCTCAGAGAAGGCACATAGAATCATAGAATCCTAGAGTTGGAAGAGACCACAAGGGCCATCGAGTCCAACCCCTTGCCAAGCAGGAAACACCATCAGAGCACTCCTGACATATGATTGTCAAGCCTCTGCTTAAAGACCTCCAAAGTAGGAGACTCCACCACACTCCTTGGCAGCAAATTCCACTGTCGAACAGTTCTTACTGTCAGGAAGTTCTTCCTAATGTTTAGGTGGAATCTTCTTTCTTGTAGTTTGGATCCATTGCTCCGTGTCCGCTTCTCTGGAGCAGCAGAAAACAACCTTTCTCCCTCCTCTATGTGACATCCTTTTATATATTTGAACATGGCTATCATATCACCCCTTAACCTCCTCTTCTCCAGGCTAAACATGCCCAGCTCCCTTAGCCGTTCCTCATAAGACATGTAGAGATGCATATTTTGATAGGTTTTATTTTTTTAAAAAATATATCAACAAATATTTAAATGCAATCTAAATTTTGAATGCTAATCGGGATTCTATTTGTGCATTGGTTCAAAAAGCACAAGTAGTTTCTTGCTAAGATGCAGACAAAATCAAATTTCTTTCCCATGCCTAGTTTCACTACAAAGCTTGTAAGAGCCACTGCTCTATAGATTTGTTTGCAGTGTTATGAAAATAAGTAGGAAACAGAGCCTTTTGACTCATGAGTTTCCCCTTCCCTGTATTTGCATTTTCAGTCCTGCAGGGACTATATTTCATGTCATGCTGCTGTAAGACCTTGACTGCATTATTTCGATCTGGACCAATGTGAGATGTCTTTTTGAGTTAACCTGCGCATTAAACTGCTTTGGTATATCACTTAAATAATCCTTTGGATACTGGAGGATAGGGAGATGTATTTATTGATCCCCAAATCTCTCCAGATAATCCATAATAAAGGAAACATTAAATATTTAAAGAACTTTGTAAATATTTTAAGGGAAGTGAAGACAGAAATAAGGTTCATTATATTTCATTTGGCATGTCCATGTTTCAAAAGTGCCAGAAGTAAATCCAAACTTTACCAAGAAAATAAAGGCGGCAAAATCTTATCCTGTGGTTATTAAAATCGGAAACCTTTATAACTGACTTGGGAGCACTGCTACAGTATATAAACTTGTTGATGGAAGGGTGCTGACTTCTAATTAACCTGTTCAAAATGGAAACAATTGGATGTTATATTTATCCCCTCGTAGTATGATGTGAATAAATTCTTCTTCTGTGTTTGTTTGGGGTGGCCAGTACTCAGGGTCTGACCTCAAGACAGACCCACCACTTTCTTTAATTGGTTTGGACATGGTCCGAGAGCTCCAGTTATTTTCTTTTCTTTCTTTCTTTTTGGATAATATTTTTTAATTAGTTTTCAATTACAGTGGTGCCTCACAAGACGAAATTAATTCGTTCCGTGAGTCTTTTCGTCTTGCGATGTTTTTTGTCTTGCGAAGCACAGTCCGTCGCAACTGCGCCTCTTCAAGCGGCTTTAAGAAAAAAGCGAACAAACTCGCAAGACATTTTCGTCTTGCGGAGCAAGCCCATAGGGAAATTCGTCTAGCGAAGCAACGCAAAAACCGAAAAACCCTTTCGTCGAGCGAGTTTTTCGTCTTGTGAGGCATTCGTCTTGTGGGGCACCACTGTACAACAATCCAATCCAATAGCGTCCTCTTTATAACAATGCCAAATTTTAATACAATTAATAATACCAATCATTGAGATGTCAAATTATAAAATTTAGGTGGCCTCCCGCACGCTAGAATTAATGGTTTGATGCTTTCCTTTGTTTCTGCGTTCCAAAGTCTTATAAATTTCAATTACGCTCCAGTCCAGATACCAATCCCTTATATCGCAGCTGCAATTTTAATGACTTCCATTCGTATTGACACATTGAATAATTTCTGTATCTACAGATGAAGCATTCAAACTCTCTCTTTCCTGTGTGTCCGTAATATTTCTTCCTGTCCTTGTAATATATTATGTCTATCTTTTGTCAATTGCTGTTGTTCTCCAGCATGCCTTGGGAGGTAGTAGTGTCCTATTGTTGTCTCAGAGGATCTCCATCATTTTCGAGCTACAAAAGTTACACTGTCCCAATGCTTTTCCAATTTTCGCCATCTTTCTCTCAGCCGAAGCTGTTATTTGAATAGAACTCCAGTTATTTTCTGAGCTAGTATCACCCTCCCCACTTACCCTCCCCATACCCCAAATACCCTCCACTGTCTCCTCCCTTTATACACAGGTGCCACTATCTGCCCACGATACGTTCACAAGGGAAGGAGATGACGGCGACCTTCCCCTTCCCCTCATTTCTCTCTGTTGCCCTGATAGACCACATGGTAGTGTATCAGGAAGTAAGAGTCCAGTGGCCCTTGGGCAGTTGTCCCAAAACATACTGCAGTACCAGTAGTTTTTGAGAAAACCATATGTCACAAGGGCCATTGTCCCTTTCCTCCTGCCATTCTGTCTGATGGATGGGGAAATGGGCAGACCCTTCTTCTCCCATGCCACCCCACCGCTTCCATTGCTGCTACCAGACAAATAAAGGGAAGGCATTGGGAAGTGCTGGCCACATCCCTACAGCTTCTCGGTGAAGAACCTTCTGGGCTGACTCCACAAGAGATGAGCTATTGCCTCTTTCTGAGAAGGAAAGAAGAGGGTCTCAGTAGAACTTTGCTTTAGCAACAAGCTCTGGGTGTCTTGGGTTTCTTGTCTTGGTCTTTCGTTTAGATTCCTGGTTTGCCTTTTGGACCCAACTGCTCTTGGGCCTGACTCCTGGCTTATTCAGATATTCAGATCACTCACAACAATACAAACACAACATGTTGGCTAATAGTAGAAAATATATAAGAATAATACTATATATATATATATATATATATATATATATATGAAAATATATATAGAAGAATGATGTCATTCACATTACATTGGTGCCCCACAAGATGAATGCCTCGCAAGACGGAAAACTCACTAGACGAAAGGGTTTTCCGTTTTGGAGGTGCTTCGCAAAACGAATCTCCTATGGGCTTGCTTCACAAGACGAAAATGTCTTGCGAGTTCCTGCGGGTTTTTGTCCCTTTCCCCCCCTTTTTCTAAGCCGCTAAGCCGCTTATCAGCTGATCCGATAAGCCCATAAGCCGTTAAAAGACGCTAATAGCGCTAATCTGCTAATGCGTCAATGGGCTTGCTTTTCAAGACGAAAAAACCGCGAGACGAAGAGAATCACAGAACAGATTCTTTTCGTCTTGCGAGGCACCACTGTATAGGAGTAAGCCTATCAAAGTTCTTATATACAATATAACAGAGTGGTAGCGAAGACCGTCAAACCATGTGTTCAAAACAGATCTCACAATAGTCTTTCAAAAGTATCAACGTCTCAAAAGCTTCAAAAGTAAAGTCTCTCAATAGTTTTTCAAAAGTTTCAACAGAAGACGTCTCAAAAGCCTCAAAAGGACAGTGTCTCTAGAATGATGCTACTGTTTCATACTAGACTTCATCAGCCAATATTTTTCAACAGAATATGCAGCAAAGAAGCCAATACCATTGTATCAGTGACTTTAGTATGCTCTATAACCCAGATGAAATGAGATGTATCTTGTAGGTAGCCAGGTGAGTCCTTCGCAAAAGGTTGCAAAAAAGAATCTAAATATTTCGCAATGGGTTCCAGAATAGACCCGGAGCCCGGTACTATAGGTCTATCTGGGGGAGAACATATGTCCTTGTGGATTTTGGGTAAACAATAAAAAATAGGCGTGCGGGGATAAGAAAGCAAAAGAAACTCAAAAGTGTGCTTATCAATCACCCCAATAGAATATGCATGCTGTAATAATACCGTTTTAAGGATGATAGCTATAGAATCTGTGGGATCTTTGGCCGTTTTTGCATAGAACCGAGAATCAGAAAGTAGTCTGGTGGCCTCTTCCATGTACTGTTGTCTATTTTGGATGACTATGTAAGTCTCCCTACATCTGAAAGTTGCGGCCAATTTTAATCCCATAACACACTGTCATGAGTCATTATTCCACCCGGGGGTCGCCTGGGGTCGGGCGGGTCTCTGCCTGGCCACGCAATATAACCAACTGACTACGTTAGAAGCTGCCATATGGGCCATCCCATGACTTACAGCAGGGGTCAGCAACCTTTTTCAGCCGTGGGCCGGACCACAATCCCTCAGACCATGTGGGGGGCCAGACTATATTTTGAAAAAAATAATGAAGAAATTCCTACGCCCCACAAATAACCCAGAGATGCATTTTAAATAAAAGGACACATTCTGCTCATGTAAAAACACCAGGCAGGCCCCACAAATAACCCAGAGATGCATTTTAAATAAAAGCACACATTCTTTTCATGTGAAAACACACTGATTCCTGGACCATCCGTGGGCTGGATTTAGAAGGCAGTTAGGCCGCATCTGGCCCCCGGGCCTTAGGTTGCCTACCCCTGACTTACAGCATCACTTCTTCCCCTCAGTAGAATGAATGAAGCTTTAAAACAGGAAAGCAGGAAGGAATAAATACTAAATATTCATTGGAGTAAAATGCCTATGAATCTTTCAGGATTCAGAGACATTCCTATGCAGGTCCAGGACTCTTTTGAAGACTCGTAATCTTTTTCTTTCTTTCTTTTCTCCTGGAGAGTTGCAGAGGGAAGCTGGCAGGTTTATTCACAAATCTATTTTTCATTATTTGAACTTCTTTAAAAGTGCAAAAAAAAAAAGGAAAGTGCACGAGGGGCTGTCACCATCTAGTATGAAATGAATGAAAGAGGAAGCTATAAATAAAGCTACAATGGGGAATAAGAGTTCATAAAACAGGGGAAAGGGAAATATTACTGGAATTAATTGTTCCCTTAAACCACTGAGCATTGCTGTTTATATAGCACCATAAACTGGTACATAAATAAAGTATGGTCAACCAACAAATCTAATAGCATAACTTTGGCCAGAAAAAGGTGGAGAAAGGAACACAGCTGGGTGGCACACAAGGAACGACATAAATAACAGATCTTTCTGCTGGGAGTTTACAAACTAAAAAATAGACATGGGAGGCAATGGAGGAAGAGGACGAAGAAAGGAGGTGAAGGGTATTATGGACCAACTATGGTTTCCAAAGAAGAAGAAGAAGAAGAAGAAGAAGAAGAAGAAGAAGAAGAAGAAGAAGAAGAAGAAGAAGAAATACTTTTATTTGCATCAAACAATAATTAAATTACCTCCTAAAAAACAAGTCAGGATCAAATTAAAATCTAATTAGATGGCTTTCCGCAGGATTAGGGATGGGAACATTAAATGTTCATCAGGCCCAACTGTTTATGCTGTTCTTATATGGGCCTGTGAGAATGCTAGGAGGCCTCTTTCATACTTCTTTTCATACTTCTTTTCATACTCTTTCATACTCTTTCATACTTTCATACACCTCATGTTATGTCCGCTTCATGTTATGTTATTTCAGGTTACGTCCCGCAGTGACCCGGAAGTAGTGGAAAGGGTTACTTCCAGGTTTCACCACTTGTGCATGTGCAGGGGTGCAAAATGATGCCACGCGCATGCGCAGAAGTGGCAAATCACAACCCATGCGTGCACAGATGTGCCGCTGCAGGTTGCACTCTTTTCATGTTGCGAACGGGATCCCGTTTGCAACCAAAGGTACCACTGTAGTTCTTATACAAAAAGAGATGGGGAGTCAGACTGAGCCCTGACCAAAGGCCTGGCAGGCCCTGCAGAAAGATGTAAAATCCTGCAGGGCCCTGATCTCTTGTGGCAGAGCATTCCACCAGGCTGGTGTCATGACTGAAAAGTACTCTTCAAGGAAGAAATAATCCAGATGTGATGTAATGTATATGTCACCCTGGCCAGAGTCTGCACCTTCCAGAGATGGGCATAAATGGTGCATCAATGTGAGCTGGGCAAAGGGCTGTCCTGGCCACAGCTGATACCTAAGTATCCAAGGTCAATGCTGTCTCCAGAATAAGCCCCCAAACTATGCAACTGCCATTCCCTTTGTTATGTACTGAAGTTCTCACCCTGGGCCAGCAGGGGGATATTGTAGATAGTTGCACAAATGAAGGATCGAAAGTGACGTTCAGTGATTGGATAGTTTGTATGCAAATGAAGGATTGAAAGTGATGTTCAGTGATTGGCTAGTTACAGAAAATGGTTACTGTTGCATTCTAGTGGAGCTCTATATAAGCAGGCTGACTGAGCTCCTCAGTTCAGTTCTGTTCCATCTTACAAATAAAGAGCAGCTATGGAAGAATCGCTCTGTTGTCTGATATGTTTGCCCACAACTTAACACCCTTCTAGCATGGGTTGAACCCTGTGACGTTAACATACGAGAGTGCTGGAGATGAAATAGTTAAACAGGTTACCCAATCAGGACCCAAGGGGGTGAAGTCAGAGGGACTATAAAACCAGCTCTGGGAGGGGCAAAGGGAGGAGTTTGTTGGGAGTTCGGTGTTTGGTTGGAATGGGAGTGAATTGGGATAGAGTTTGGGGATAGGTTGAGTTCGTGTAGCGAAATAAGCTGTGTTAGGGATAGTTAGGGGCTAGAAAGACAAGTAAATATCTGAGAGGTGGTTTAGTGAGTGAGAGCAGGTAGCGGAAGCTATAGGTCTGGATAGGCACCCCATGATTGTAATTGACCAATACCATTTATGAAACCACATGCTTGTTAAACTGCAATAAATAAACAGGTTTATGTTCCAATTTAACCCTGACTGGACTCAGTATTGTACCAGGTAGGGCCTGGGTGGTGGCAGCGAGAAATAGAGGGTTGGCACAGGGATCAATAGATGGTGAAACGTCCGGGGACCCTGTGTGATCGCCACAAACCCCCATCCTGAAAAAGCTCCAGTGACCATGATCCAGTGACCATCAGCCTCTGCCTTGCCTAGATTGGGCTTCAGGGTTTTGTTGCAATTTGCCCATATCTGGCCCATTACTGCTTGCCTGCATCAGCTCCAATGAATTTCATAGCACAGCACTGGACTGCGTGCTTGTTTGTAGAATATACCACCATAGTAATGGAACTGGGAATAGAATGGCAAAAGTTATCATTTATTGCAGCCACAGAACCATACCACATTAATTGCAATTTAACCCAATATTCTATTTCCCCCAAACAATTATTATGGGACTTATGGGGGAAAAAATGAAACTTCTATTCTATCCTAGCCTATTCCACATCTCACTTCTTAGCTCTTTGTTTCAATCACAGCTTTCTTGGAACATCAATGAATCCTAAACAGGCTCCAGGCTTTTGATTTCTGCAGTGTTTTTGACAGGATATATGAAATACTTCCAATAAAATGGAACCTAACGAACCTTAGAGGTTTAGCTTAATATTGCCCTGTGGCTCTGTTTTGGGACAATAGCTGAAAGTAATCCACCTATTTATTATACAGTTATTGTATCTTTAAATAATAATAAACATCCAATGTCCAGAATTTTACTGTTGTCTGAAATTCGAGTGTCTGGTGTTCCTAGAGTCTTTTGAGAGGAACACAATGGGGTGGGGGGTGGGGAGACTCCTATTAAGTGACTAGCCTGACAGGATATGATATTGACTTAGATCAATACCCGAGCTACAATAAACACCTTTACAGTTTAGGAGTACAACGTATTATTTCTGTTTTCACATGAGTAAGCATCTAGTGCCAGTTT
The DNA here is from genome assembly GCF_965112155.1 of Podarcis liolepis. Lineage (NCBI taxonomy): Eukaryota > Metazoa > Chordata > Lepidosauria > Squamata > Lacertidae > Podarcis > Podarcis liolepis. Next base: position 51,063,578 of record NC_139573.1, read on the forward strand.
AATTTATTGTTTTGAAAGCACTGGAGACCTAGCACTGCAATTTTATGTTTTATTATCCAAACAAATGTGAAGTACCGCTGAGGCATTTTTATAGCCAGGGATGGTCCAGAAAAAGGCCCCATCTCCTCTGTTCGCAGATAAAACACCATCTTAATTTCTTGTCTTTCCTTGTAGTACAGTCTACTGAGTAAGTTAAGCATGAAGAATATTTATGAGTTCTGAGGAGTTTTTATCATCCATATAAGAAATACCTGCTTGCATAAGAATTGAAATTAATACAGCGCATATATATGACATGGGTGGCGCTGTGGTCTAAGCCACTGAGCCTACGGCTTGTCAATCAGAAGGCTGGGGTTCGAATCTCTGTGACAGGGTGAGCTCCCATTGCTCGGTCCCTGCTCCTGCCCACCTAGCAGTTCAAAAGCACATCAAAGTGCAAGTAGATAAATAGGTACCACTCCAGCAGGAAGGTAAACGGCGTTTCCGTGCGCTGCTCTGGTTCGCCAGAAGCGACTTAGTCATGCAAGCCACATGACCCGGAAGCTGCACGCCGGCTCCCTCGGCCAATAAAGCGAGATGAGCGCCACAACCCCAGAATCAACTGCGACTGGACCTAATGGTCAGGGGTGCACACATCCACTCCCATTCTAAAGACGGATTGACCACATTTCTCACATTTCTCAAATGCGGAAAATTGTCATGGCCCTAATGTTGCTTGGAGATAAAACTCATTCTGAGTCTCAGCACTACTTCCAGACGTTAGAAAAAGAAAACTTCAGGATCAGGTAGCTTCCTGAGATCTAAAAACATGCTGAGGATAATCAAGGGTCCATTTTGTTTAGGTCCCTTTTTCTCACAGTGGCCAGACAGATATTTCTAGGAAATACATGTGCTGGGTCCGATGGCAATATGTTCCCCACTACCTGCGCCTCTCCAACTGATATTCATGGTTACACTCTCTCTGAACCTGCAGGGTGCACGCAAGTTATCTATTTTCATGGCTAAATGGTGCTGGCAGGCCTGTCCTCCAGGAATTTGTCTCACCTGCCGATGCAAACATCTAAGCAAACATCTAAGCCATCATCATATATGGGGCAGCACATCATGTGGGCGCAGCGGATCCAGGCACACCACTTTCAGCGGTCATGAGAAGGCAAGAGAAGGCTTGAGGAGACTGCGAGTGAGAGCAGATTTGAGAGAAGATCAAGCAGGCTGAGAGGAGGAAGTGGAGCCCAAGAGAAGGCTGAGGGCTAGCTGCGGCAGAGGAGAAGAGAGACAGCAAAGGTAAGGTGGCGGCGGCAGGGGCGTGAAGATTGGGTGCGAGGAGGTCAGAAAGAGTGCAAAGATCAGGCGGTGGGTGGGAAAAGGAGCACAGAGATCGGGCAGAGGGGTGGGAGAAAGAGTGTGGCAATGGTGCAGTGTGTGTGTGTACCAAAATGTTGGACGATATGCTGAATCCATTGGTGCTTGGGAGGCTGAGACTCCTCTGTGACGTGTGGGTGCTGGGTTCCTTTTGCCCCAGAGCTTCCAGGGCAGTTGGGGACATCTGGGGCCAGTGCTGAGGGCAGTTTCCTCCCCCAGTCTGATACCTTCTCCAAACCTTCTCATCCCTCAAAGATGGGAAATCAGATGCCGGCATCATGACACACTTTGCCATTGGTAGGATGATAATATTTTGTTTTATCATAAAGAAGAATAGATAATTCCTTCCACACTGCCTTGATAAATAATGGCCAGGATTCTAAGTGTTGCAAGAGATACGCCAGATGGTCCATAAAAGGTGAATCTGGAAAGCATTAAGTGATAATGATTCATAATTAAACTCAAAGGGAAGCGGCACTTTCCATCCTAGCTTTCTCCCAACAAACCTATGCATATTGGTTGCGTTGCCTCGCTCTTTGCAGCACATTATAGTCTGGGTGGTAAAGGGGGTATTTCAGGGCTGCTGAAGATGGGTCTGTCTCAGTGGCACAAGAGAGGACAGTGTGGCAGAACAGTACTTACAAAAATGAGCTGTAAGGAACTCCAGAGGTAGGACACGCAGCAAAACACTGCTTGGGTTAGCTAAAGGAATTGGTGCCCCTCAGAACTCAAACCCTTGTCTCTCGCTTCCTTGCTTCCATCAGTCATGTTTTCGGCTCCTGCTTCCTTACTCTCTGCCTCCAGTTTCATTGTTGTTATTTAGTCGTTTAGTTGTGTCCAACTCTTCGTGACCCCATGGACCAGAGCACGCCAGGCACTCCTGTCTTCCACTGCCTCCCGCAGTTTGGTCAAGCTCATGCTGGTAGCTTCGAGAACACTGTCCAACCATCTTGTCCTCTGTCGGCCCCTTCTCCTTGTGCCCTCCATCTTTCCCAACATCAGGGTCTTTCCCAGGGAGTCTTTTCTTCTCATGAGGTGGCCAAAGTATTGGAGCCTCAGATTCAGGATCTGTCCTTCCAGCGAGCACTCAGGGATGATTTCCTTCAGAATGGATAGGTTTGATCTTCTTGCAGTCCATGGGACTCTCAAGAGTCTCCTCCAGCACCATAATTCAAAAGCATCAATTCTTCAGCGATCAGCCTTCTTTATGGTCCAGCCCTCACTTCCATACATCACTACTGGGAAAACCATAGTTTTAACTATACGGACCTTTTTTCGGCAAGGTGATGTCTCTGCTTTTTAAGATGCTGTCTAGGTTTGTCATTGCTTTTCTCCCAAGAAGCAAGCGTCTTTTAATTTTGTGGCTGCTGTCACCATCTGCAGTGATCATGGAGGCCAAGAAAGTAAAATCTCTCACTGCCTCCATTTCCTCCCCTTCTATTTGCCAGGAGGTGATGGGACCAGTCTCCAGTTTCATACCTCTCTCTTTGTCCTTTTTCTCCTCCTCCATCATCTTCACCCACTCTGCTCCCACAAGTTCCACCTCTTACTTGATCATTTACCATCCCCCTTCATCTGTCATCCCTGCTCCCCTTTCCCCTCTGGTTTTCTCCATCTGCCTTCCTCTGCCCCTGGTCTCCCTGTATCTCTCCATTTATTCACCTCTTTCCTACTCCTTCATTTATCGTTCTGGCTTCCTCCTTTCTCGTGTGCCTCTCCTATCATTTCAGGGGGTGGTTAATGTGTTCAGTTTCAATGAATGCTTTGGGAAGGGGTGTTTCAGAACATTACTACAGACTTTTCCCTTCTCATTGCTGTTAGCCTTCAAATGGTACTTCTCCTGAATACTCCAGAAAACTAATTCTGGAAGAGAAGGCAAGCAGGTTTATTTGCATAGAGCTGAGACATCTTCTATTACAACATCTCATATGTCTATGCCTGAACCACATAATTGGCTTGGGTACCAGAGGTGCTGCCAGAAAGCTGACAGGCATGAGAAGCTAATAGAGTTTAAGGAACTTGTCACCTTTCACCAGGGACAATGTCATTCCCCAAATGCCCTGCAGTAGTGGAGGAAAACATCTCTCGATGCAGTTGTTGTGACACCAGAAACCACCAGACCAACCCTATCCTCCTGCCCTCTCTCCTGGTCACATTTGAAAGCTCTGAGCTAGCAAGATGGAGTTAGCTGCATAATTCTGACCATTTTGTGGGTCTCTTGCAAGTTATGATGTAAGATTGGAACACACCAAATGACTTTCATATCATCCACCTCTATAGACTTAGGATTTCAAGAAGTCGTTCATGCACATTTCAATGACATAGGCTGAGTCTCATAAGCAACAGTGCACAGCATGAACTGTATATCATTAAGGATAGAGTGAGTCATAAAAGGAGATATATTTCAAATCCCCAGCAGCTGCAAAGTTCACGGGTCAATCTGGATCCATTAGGAATCCTATGCATAGTATTGAACATTTCCCCAAGGAGATTTCCTTATCTCTCCATTTATATGTACTTTACAGAAAGCAGGTTTTAATATTTGTAAAATGTAATTGGCCAGATGGGAGTCTCTACAGTCCTTTGGACAACTGAAGGGTGAATGGATTTTAGGAGATTTGGAAAGAAAAGACAGAATATCATATTTTATTCAACTTTTAGAATCACCAAGTGATTTTTGTGTGTGTGTTATCACAAATCTACAGTACAATGCCACACATATATCACTGTTCTATAAAAGGGTCATTAATGTATTTTATTTAATGTTGCCCCTACCCAATGACTGATTAAGCTTTGGACTATCCAAGGTTTGCCATTCTGATGCAATTAACCTTCTCTGTAGAGCTCTCTCAGTGTGTGGAATTTGTAAAAGACAAGCTGCTACAGTTGATATTCACTTACAATTTATACCCTGCTTTTCTTCATTTTAACTCCTGTGGGAATGTTCAGGGATGCAGGAGAGGATATATTGTTTGATTATATCCTTATCAACTTGTGTTAACAAGTTCTACAATTTAGCAGAGAAGCATTCCCCTTTTTTAAACTTGCACAGCAGATGTGTTTGCTCAGGCTCGCTAAAGCCTCTAAAGTAAGTTACCTGGTAATTTCCCCTTTAGTGCCTCAGAAAAGAAATAGACACAACACAGTCTTCTATAAAAGTATAAGAAGAGTTTACTCACTCACTCATTCTGTTCACAGATGGATCCAAGAAGGCAGACTTAAGTTACAAAAGTAATATACCTCGAATCTATCCCATAAAGAGATACAGTAGTCCCTTTGTCCTCTCTTAGGCTAAGCAGATGTTGCTTCTTCAGTGAATGTTATCAGAGAGAGAGAGAGAGATGGTAGCCAGTCCTATGCTTTTGTTACCTGCACAGGTGAGGCCACGCCGACTTCTGGTCACATGTAGAGGAAGTCTGTCCCAGCCTAGGAGGAAACAGGAAATTCCAACTGGCTGGTCCAGACATCCCCTTTTTATGTCCACTCTAGGGATGTTGTAGTTGACTGCTCTGTGTTTCACATCCCACAACAGAGATCAGGGCTGCAACAGGTTTATAACAATACAAAGAATTTAACATCTCCCTTTGTGGCTGGGGTGCCAAGAGACATTCTAAGGGGCTCTGATTCGAAAGGATTTCCCCAGTTCCCTAGAATATCTCCACTCCCCACGGGAAAGTACTTCCAAGCAACATAGGATCTGCCACTAGAATGTGTTGGGAACACGGGCCTGATGGAAGGTGGCTCCTGGTTTATGTCCATGGAGGCTTCTGCACACCGGAAGAAATGGTCCTTATCTGAGAGATTCCCTGACTGAACTGGCAAGAGGGAGCAGAGTCCTGTCCAAAGAAGCCAACCGAGTTGCAGGGCAGACAGCAGAATGGGCATGACATTTTCTTTCAGAGGCAGGCATGAAGTTCTGAGTTTCTGAAGTTCTGAGTTTCAACACCCAGAGACTGGGAAATTGTAGGTGTGCATTCTGTCCTGAGTCCAGAGCAAAATCAGGCAGATTCACAGGCAAAGCAGGTATCCTCTGAGGCAACCTGGACTAAATTGGACTGCTCCTAGAAATCTTGGGGCTGCTTCCCGGGTCCCAAGGACTCAGATAGTCCATCTGCCTCTTCTCAATTGCTACATTTCCCCAAGCTCTCCATGTAAGGGCAGGCAGACTGTGATTAGAGTAAGAAAGGAGAACCTTGGTAAATATATTTGCTCATTGGGAGCAAGAGCTGACAGTCACAAAGCTATACCCTTCCTCTTATTTCCCCTCCCACTTCCTGCAGGGAAAAATGGCCCGTTGAAGGTGCAAAAAGTTTCTCAGTCTTGAGGCTCACACCAAACTAAAACTAAAGCCACTCTCCAAAGGCTGAAGCTTTGTGAACACTCCAATACACTTTGCCTCACTTTGGACAAGAGCCACTTTGCTTTGGAAGTGCTCCAAATACCTAGTCTAAACGCCATAGTAATCAGGCTTCATGCAAAACTGAATGACACCTCTGCTATGTATTCCCATGTCCCCAGAAACTACATGTCCCAAAGAATGCACCAAGGTTCTGTGACAGACATGAACACATTTCTAAGCAGATGAGTCAATGTGGAAAGGGGTTCTCTGAAGGAAAGGAGTCCCAAAACCACTAGGTTACTGCATTGTGATATTATTTGAGCTATTTGCTTTAGAAATGTAAGTTAATTTATTGGCTACTAATTTAAAAGAAGCACTGGGGTGTTCTAGATGTAAATTGCGACCCTGTAAAAACTCATATTATGGATTCCCACTGCAGGTTGTTTGAGTCATTACCATATAAAGTACCTCATTTAAACAAGCCAAAATGAAGATTACAATTACTTTTCAAGAATGCTTCATGTATAAAAACCATAGGGATTTCAGAAAATGTTTGCAGATAAGACATTGTAAAATAACACCGTCCCTCAAAGTGCCCTTCCTCTTTGCAGGTATCTGAATAGTGAATCCATCAAACATCAAACATCAGGACATTTTTCCAATACGGGAGAAATAATGAGGTGCAATTGTTGGTAGCTTTCTAAAAGGTTAATGATGCATTCCATTCAACGAGATCGTCCTAGTTGACCATAAAGATACTATTTTTTAAAGCCGTGGTCAGAGAAAATGGCAAGAATAAAGCCAAGGTTTTAGTGAGTGACTAAGAGGAGCAATCCTATGTTGAGTTATGTTGGTTGAGAAGGCATCACATTTGCCAGAAGCCCCAAAGCACCAGCTTTGACCACCTGTAGCAAAGCTGGGCCATGGAGCACTCATGGTTCCTCCAGTCTATGGACCACCAGGTCAGATGTAGGCTCCAGGCCACTATCCAGATGAGGGCCTCTGGCTCCTTGCTACTGCCACTGTCAGCCATATTATGGAGCTGCCTGGGTCAAATATATTATTGATATCTCTGCCCCATCCCTGCTCCACAGTAATGTCTTCAGAATATTCATGCAGATTTCCAGGCATTGTCTATCCATCTCCCCCTTGCTTTTTTCACTCTAGCAAGCAGTTACTATTCCATGCCTACTGAGTGTACTTAGCTTTGCATTAGACATTTAAAAGTAGCTTCTCAATGTGAACCAGGAATTCCAAAACATGGGGTGGTAGTTTCTCCACTTTTTGATATCTGTGTGTGTGTGTTTTCGACATTCCACCTTAGGTGTGTTTCCCCCCTCTAAATATTTTTGTACCTCTGCAAGCCTTGGAGTTACCCAAAGTCTGCTGATACCCCTCTCTCTCCTATGCTGGTGGTACAATTTGGGTTACATAAGCACAGTGGGACTTAAACTGGAAACAGAAAGGACGGTTTGCCATGTAACAAATTGGAAAGTTTTGCACAAACTATTGTTCGCACAAAAGTTCCACTGGGGGGGGAAAGGGGGGATGAATGGGAGCAGTTGGGCAGGTGCCTGTGCAATCACATGAATGTTCTACTTAAAATAACAGATGTTAGTTCATATATAATTCCATCCTTCATAATATAAAATAATGATTTATTTTGGTTATTTGCTGTGGCATAAAGGAGTTACCAAACATTATTAATATTTTTTTTGCAGCTGGAATCAGGAGTCATTAGGCAAAAATAAATGTACCAAAGAGAGCTGTATATGAAAGCTTAATTGACAACTGTGTACACAAAGAGCTGCAATTTATTTTATTACAAGCAAACATAACCTTTCCAAATGTCAGCTCGGCATTCTGTTGACCAGCATTTTAATTTAGACACATTGTTGTTGCTTATTAAAATGGTGATTATCATTTTATTTTCTTCTAGAATTTGATCGTTCACTTTAGTTTTCGCAAGCTTTATTGTGCTGCACTTTTGGAAATGGCAGTCAAGTTGTGATAGTTGTAGTGAAGGTGATGGAAATGAAAGGAAGGCAACTTTTTTACAGTGCTTTGTCAGAATCTGTTAGATAGTTTTGTAAACCGATCCGGACTCTGTGTTCCTCATCAGGGGCCCTTCTTCATGTGCCTCCTCCACAAGAGTTCCAGAGGGTGGCAAAATGGAAACGAGCCTTTTCTGCCATCTTCCTTCCATATATTTCAGCACCAGGCAAAAACTAAAATAAATAAATGCACCAATATTTTCTCATTTTGAGCAACGTTTAGAGGAGTGGGAGCCATGCACAGCATGCTACAGCAGCCATTTTCAAGCCTTAGACTGGCTACATTTTCCAACTCCAAACTAATCACATAAATACAGAGGCCTCCGTCAGTTAGTAGGGTAAACAGAGTAACAGAGTAAATAGAGTGGCTAAACTAAAGACTACCATTTCCTTCTGGAGAAACTACCAAGGGCTGCATTCTGATGATGGCCAGAGGCAAGAGTGAGCAGAGCAATAAATGGAAATATTGCCTTTGTGCAGTAGACCAGTTACTTCACACTTGCACTACCCTCTTTTCCCCCCAGCCAGGAAAGCGGGAGGGATTGTTGGACTTCAAGGACCCATTGCACCCAGGCAAAAACACTCAGGGTCCAATGCAAAGCAGTTGCTTGAGAAGATGGATTGTGTGGGGGAGGGACTGCCTTGCCAGCGGTGTCCATAATTCACCCCCAGATTTGAAAGAAGGGGGTGCGGACACTTGGCACGAAGCCCTCGAGTGAGATCGGCTCTCCCTGACGCTGTCTCCAATCAGCGCATTGGTTCGCATTAGCTCGAAATATATAATTGGAAATATATAATTATATATAATTGGAAAGAAGCTAATGCACATACATCAAGTGAAGATCGGGAGTAAAGACTGCTGATTAATGGAATCTCTGGGAGCGGAGCGACGGGTTGGATAAAGAAATCGAGTGAAGAATCATCATTAAAAGACTGGTATGTTGGAGTGAAACGGAAAGGAGGGGGGAGGAAAAAACTTTTCTTTTTTTGCCTTATGTGAGTACCAATAACCCTCCCCTCCAGAGAGAAGAATCATTGCGATTATTAATCACAAGCAGGAGACTAAGAACTGTGTGGCAATGAATTACTGATTAAAGAGAGAACTGATGTAAACATCGAGGAATGGAAGGAAAGTTTTATGACGCAGCAATAAATGGAATCTCATGAAGACAGGCTTGCCTAAGGAGGACGAGAGGGAGGAGTACCAGGGTCACTGGAATGTGAATGTATGGTTATTGGAACGTTATCTTAACCTGGCAGGGCCCTCTGAGATATAGATTGGCAAGCCTGTAAATCAACGGACGGACTGTGGGAATGTTTTTAACGGAGGTGTGGAAATGGCATCTGTCCTTTATGTGATATGATTTTTGGAGAGTGTAAAACCCACACAGGAGATGTTTGTCTTTCACCCGCTTGTGAAGATTATCAGAGATCACAAAGAAAGGAATATATGATAACAACAAGAAGATGAAGAAAATAATAAAAAGACTATCTGGACAGAACTGGATAGAACTGTTTAATCAAAGCAGCAGCAAGAGTGATGTTTGTACCTCTGTTCGGAGCTTGAAGTATGGGTACCCCCAACAAAAATTTAAAAAATTTGGCTGTATAATTTGGAATTAATGTGATTTGATTGGCCTGTTAATAATTTTTTTTAAAAAAAAAGAGAAGAAGGAATGTGGTCTGGTGAGGCTTCTTGGCCATATGGAAAAGCCTGAAGATGTCCCCAAGGCCTGAAGTTTCCCATCCCTGACCTGCAACTTTGCAACAAGCTCATACTAATAAAAGCACAATTTTCCCAGGACCTCCAAAGACTTTGCACAATTTGTTTTTTTATGGATTACACAAGACTGAGTTTCCCAGGCTTTCCCTGAACCATACGATTGGGCCCTATTTTATGTGTCTGAATCCTCTGAATTTCTGTTCTGTTTGTTTTTATATGTTTTCATGTTCTTTTATGCTGCTGTCTCTTGGTAGGAATGATGGGAACGGCCTTGCCAGTGACTCCTCCCAGACTTTGGAACACCCTCCCTAGAGAAGTTAGACTTGACCGCTGCTTGTAGTCCTTCCATCAGCAGGTGAAGACTTCTTGTTTCAACACACTTTGGGGGGAACTGATGGCTTTTAATAAAAGGGTTGATGCCATGATGCTCTTTGTGATTGTATGTATGTTTCTAATAGATCTTTTTAGCTGTTCTTATTTTATCTATGGGGATGCGGGTGGCGCTGTGGTCTAAACCACTGAGCCTCTTGGGCTTGCCGATCAAAAGGCCGGCGGTTTGATTCCCCGCGACGGGGTGAGCTTCCGTTGCTCGTTCCCAGCTCCTGCCAACCTAGCAGTTCAAAAGCACGCCAAAAAGTGCAAGTAGATTAATAGGTACCACTCCGGCGGGAAGGTAAATCGTGTTTCCATGCACTGTTATGGTTTCACCAGAAGCAGCTTAGTCATGCTAGCCACATGACCCAGAAAAAAATATCTGCAGAGTGGACAAACACCGGCTCCCTTGGCCTGTAAAGCAAGATGAGCGCCACAACCCCAGAGTCATTTGTGACTGGACTTAACTGTCAGGGGTCCCTTTACCTTTATTTTATCTATAGAGCCACCCTGGATTCTTGTCAGAAAAAAAGGTAAGGAACAATAATGGTTTTAGGTTCTACTTTTATTTGAATGGCATTGTTTGTTTTTGCATTATATACCACTTTACAATTTTTTAAAAAAATATTAAGTGGTTCATAAATTCTTCAAAAGAAAGAAACAAGAGTGGATTAGTCCAGTAGACAATCAATTGGAATCACTTCTGCCTCACTGGATCACCCTGATGCAGTCAAAAACGGCTTGTTGTCTGGGGACAAAAAATATATTCATTCGCATCGTTCCTGGCGCAGTGAAGGATGGCAAACTATTTGCATCTGCTAGCTAGGATTTTCAGGTGTGTTTAAGATTACAGTTGAACTGGGCATACACTGTGTAGGAAGAACTCAATATTAAAGTGGCTGACGTTTCCATATGGACCCTGGGATACGTAATTTACACAGGAGGCTAGAATGGCCAAATAACCAAAGGGGAAAGAAATAAAAGGTATTGTTTCACAAATAGCCAGAGCCAGTGAGGGACACCCTTAAGCAAAAAGATCATATACTCTTGCTATGCACACTGCTTGCTCCAGAATCCCACTATATACCATTCAAAATGGATATTTGGGGGGGGGGTCATTCTTTGAAAAAACCTGTCTAAGTAATCATTTTTGCTCTTTGTGTCATAAGCAATGATCGGTTTAATATTAGAGAGGTCTTTCCAAGACAATTTTGAACACTGTAATTTTAAACACAATGTATATAACTCCTTAGGCATTCAATTTACTCAGTTCTCGAAACTTAACATTGTATAACATGCAAAACATTCTTGCATTAGCCTGGAAAAAATGAAATCTGCCGGCTATTGTGCAGTTAATCATTTTTCATTGCATACAGGACTTCTCAATATCCGATTTGTCACATAAAAGGCAGGATTTTTGCAGTATACTGGGAATCAATGCCATAAAAGAACCTTCCTTGGAAGGGGAAATATGTTAATTCCTACTGTTATAACTACTGTGTAATTATCCTCACTAATGCTGTCTGGAAAGCAAAATGTGATATATTAACATCAATATAGAAGAATGAAACTTGGAAAACTAAGGTGCTATAAAGCTCATTTAACTTACATTCCACCAGCTGTACGTTTTAGCCACTTGGTTTTATAGTGGCACTATTTTGTAAAAATATGTGGTGGTAAAACGGATTTTTGTTTTAATGGACTTCTCCTTTGTTACTTTGTAAACATTTCTAAGAATTGTTTATCTTATTTATTTATCTCATTTAATTAATTTCTATACCGCCCTTCATCCGAGGATCACAGGATGGTTTACAATATAAAAACAGAAAAATACATAGCCTTGTGTTGACCTCTGTCTGTCTCAATAGACAATGGAGTGAGCCTCGGTGGGGGGGTGAAGTGAAACCTGCTGGGAAGTGTCTGCGGAGGTCCTAGGCTTCCCAGATGACAAGTCCCCCCTCTCGCCCTCACTGATGTGGTCCAAAGGAAAGCAGAGCAATGCATTTGACACAAGCTTGGAGGAAGGTAGTTCCTCGATGCTGGGTTTCAGTCTGGCCAATGGGGTTGCAGTCTAAACTGATCGAGGGACATATATAAGCCCTTGCACGTGACCCAGAGCTTCCTCTTTTGGCTCGTGCATCAGAAGGAGCGTCTCCACCCCCATTGTTCTACCCGGACACTGAGGCCCAGCACCGAGGGCCTTCTGGCGGTTCCCTCACTGCGAGAAGCCAAATTACAGGGAACCAGGCAGAGGGCCTTCTCGGTAGTGGCACCCGCCCTGTGGAACGCCCTCCCACCAGATGTCAAAGAGAACAACAACTACCAGGCTTTTAGAAGACATCTGAAGGCAGCCCTGTTTCGGGAAGCTTTTAATGTTTGATGTATTATAGCATTTTAATATTCTTTTGGAAGCCGCCCAGAGTGGCTGGGGAAGCCCAGCCAGATGGGTGGGGTATAAATAATAAATTATTATTATTATTATTATTATAACACCAGCCCACCTCTCCCTACTTTTAGGGCTGTGTGCTTGACCTTGCTGTGCCGCCGTGTGTCGTCTGTCGTTGGGACAGGGGCACGGCAGGAATTTTCTCCACTTGGCTGATTGGTTGTGGCCATTTGGGTTTCGCCTGCCGCGTAGCAAATCGTCACAACTTGTAAGGTTGCAGATAGGCTCTGGTTCAGGTGATAGGGATGGGAGAACGCTCTCGCCATCCCTATGTGAAGGGTATTCCATTAAATGAATCTAGAGACTCATCTTGGTTTGGCCAACCCCCGAAAAGGGGTTGTGCCCATGCCTGAGACCAGGGGAGCATCTGGGGAGTGAACAGAGTCTGTTCCTAGGCTTTTCACCTGCCTCAGGTGTTCACCCTTGGCTGACCTATGATAGAGCTCTGGGTCAGCACTACCTGCAAGGGTGCAGAGAGCTAGTCGAAACTATGCAACCACTCACTTTTCTGTAATCAATAAAATTGTGGCCTAAATTCTGCCAAAAACCAAAGCTAAAATTTGAGTCAAATGTGTCTTTATTTAGGAGGGACGTCTCTGGGTCTGAAGGCGCAAACATTATCTAGTGATTTCTAGTTTGTGGTCACATCACCTCAAATGCCTCACTTTGGAAGGGCTCCATTTTTCCCTAGAGGATCCTTCTTTGTCAGTGAGGGAGAGGAGTCAGTGTGTGACGGGAGACAGCACTGCCTTTGCTTCAGGTAGCAGAACATATTGCTTTGGCCTTTTACTGAATAACAGTAATTATTATTATTATTATTATTATTATTATTATTGTTATTATTATTATTATTATTAATACCCCACCCATCTGGCTGGGCTTCCCCAGCCACTCTTGGCAACTTCCAAAAAAATATTAAAATACTGCAATACATCAAACATTAAAAGCTTCCCTAAACAGGGCTGTCTTCAGATATATCCTAAAAGTCTGGTAGTTGTTTTTCTTTTTGACATCTGGTGGGAGGGCGTTCCACAGGGTGGGTGCCACCACCGAGAAGGCCCTCTGCCTGGTTCCCTGTACCTTGTCTTCTCGCAGTGAGGGAACCGCCAGAAGGCCCTCGGTGCTGGACCTCAGTGTCCGGGTAGGACGATGGGGGTGGAGGCGCTCCTTCAGATATACTGGATCAACATATCTGTATGTAGACATATCTGTGACCTAAAGCATGGAGGCTCACTTGAAATATACAGGCCTTCCTTCCAAATACATCCCACCCACCACAATGATGTCCAGTCATCTCCCATTTTAGCACCAGAAGAAAATATGAATCTAATGCTCTACTAACTGCAGTGTGCCAATGCTTAAAGTTATTTCCCCTACATAATTACTTAAGCAAAACATGCCGTATATCCATTGGCTCTTCAGCTTGTCTTTTGGTTGTTAATCTTAAGAGCATGTGTTTGCTGTCTGCAAATGTGCCAATTTGTAATGACGAATAAGTAACTTTGGTGACACAAGGTTCGCTGCAAAGCATTTTATTAGGCTGCAAAGATTTAAAGGGGCTGGCTTGCTCTGCAGGAACGCAGTCAAATACGGACAGGTCAAAGATGGTCTTCTGTTTTTGGACCTCTAGAATATGACTCCATTAGTGCTGTGCCAAAGTTCATAGCACTCAAAAGAGGCCATTTTTTTTAACTGCCTCTTTTACAGAGCAGAAGAACAGAAGAACTTTGGCAGACATTGGGGTGGTGGTGTTGCTCACCATGTTAAATGTACAGTGGTGCCTCGCAAGACGAAAAGAATCCGTTCTGTGATTCTCTTCGTCTAGCGGTTTTTTTGTCTTGCGAAGCAAGCCCATTGACGGATTAGAGGATTAGCGCTATTAGCGCTATTAGCGGCTTTTAGCGGCTTATCAGCTTATCGGATCAGCTGATAAGCGGCTTAGCGGCTTAGAAAAAAGGGGGGAGAAAAAAACCCGCAGGAACTCGCAAGCCCATAGGAAATTCGTTTTGCGAAGCACCTCCAAAACGGAAAACTCTTTCGTCTAGCGAGTTTTCCGTCTTGCGAGGCATTCGTCTTGCGGGGCACCACTGTATAAGATGCCTGAGGTGCCTTTTTCATCAGCAACTTTACAAAAAAATATTAAACCCTTCCATGCATGCAGACTGTAGCACCGGGCTGTTCTCTACAAAGCTTGCAAGTTGGTATCACTTCCTACACTGATTCTGTGACCAATGCAATGTTGTCTAGCTCACATGATCAGTGTAGGCCAGATGTTGACAACCTAAGGCCCATGGGCCGGTTCCAGCCCACCAGCTTCCTGGAACTGGCCCATGGCCTTTCCGTGGATCTGTGTGGGGATTCCGTGCTTTCCCCCCCATGGGGCCATTTTTTCTCTTGCCATGGGGACCGACTTCCGGGTCAGAAGTGCGCCAGAAATAGTGTGTACGCACACACGTGGCCGCGCATGGGCTCACACGCTCTGGCCCACCGAGAGGTCTGCTGCCTCAAAAAACGTTGCTGACCCCTGGTGTAGGCACTGCTGTTGATGTGCGATCCTTTGGCAAAAGAGCTTCTCATTGCTGCATGGGTAAACAGGGCTTTTTAAAATGGTTAATGGCAGCTTGCTGTACTTCTGGAGGTTTCCTGCATGATTTAGAACCCTGCACAAACAGGGTTTTAAAGTTATATGGGGAGACTTCACAAGTAGAAGAGACTCCTCACGTCACACCCTCGTGCTGAAATTGTGGTTGGTTTTAAACAGAAATGATGCACCAAATGGGACAAGGCTTGTCAGTGCACCCCCAGATTTTACATGCGAGGACTGGTGAGAACTGGGGCAAACATCCAGTACATGTGATATGCAGCCATACCTCTAGTTGCGTCAGGTTCATGTTGCCTTTTTTCTGGTTATGAACGCGGCAAACCCAGAAGTGTTTACTTCCCTGTTCACCACTTCACACATGCGCAGGAGCGATCTGTGTGCTTTGTGCATGCGCAGGAGCACTCTATCATGTCATGTGCATGCACAGAAGTGGCGCTCTACTTACGGACTTTTGGGGATGCGAACGGCACCCCGGAATGGATCGCGTCCATATGTAGATGTACCACTGTATTATGCACCCAACAGAAGTGAATTTAGTTGTTTGGGGCTGGGGTGAGGCATATTAACCCACTTGTCATGGTAAGATCAGTCCATAATGATTGTCCATTCCTCCTTAAGTGATGCAGTACAATAGTAGGTAAGAAAAGGGGTGCAGAATAATGCCTAGCGAAAAGCAACATCCATTCCTAGGTGGAATCTACACACATATAAAAAAATGCCGTGAAAAATATATTGAATTTGCCATAGCTCACCATCGCCATCTAGTGTCACATTTGTATGTTGCACTTTACATTTAAAATATTTTATTTGCAGCTGTATAGCTGAGTCTGTAGTGACCAGCATCTGCCTGTGTCATGCACTGGAACTGGGTAGAAGAAGGTCACTGACAAATTGCCCACTGGAATAATCTTGTTCCCTATTAAAGTATATGAGAAATGTTGCACTGCCTTTGCTACTCACACAAATGTTTTTTTTTGGGGGGGGTGGGGTGGGGGAAAGGAAGCATCATTACTGGGAAATACCACTTCAGTGGAGCCACTTGCAAGTAATAATACAGTAGACATTTTATGCAGTGCAAAGCGAAATTGAACTGACTGCGTAAAATGAACTTCAACCAATTAAATGTTGACCCTGCATGATTTGGTAATGTTTTGTTTCCCCTTTTGAATAACTTCACTTTACAGCACATTCTCCAGAAAATGAAAGCAAAAGGAGAAAGCCAAAACAGAAAGCTTTTATAATTAGCTGCGTTTCCAGCATAATGAAAATTAAGGAGTATCCATCATGCTTGCTGTTGTCAACGGATGTTTAGGAGTAATGACTAGGTATTTATCACCATCTCTAATGGTTACTATTGACAGATCAAACTGAAGCTACAGTATGGAAGCTTATTAGAGAGATGTGTAAACTAGGTCACTCTTCTCTAACTAATGGGTCATACTGACTGCTTCAAATTGATATTGTGCTTCGAGTCTTTAAAAAACAACTGGGAGCTATTTTGGGTATCATTCTTGTACTCAAATATTAATAAAAATACTAAATATCAACAAAACACCAAGGCTTTATGAAATAGATGCTAAAGACACCTAAGTATAATGCCAAATTGTGTGCTATGATTTAGAATAACGATATCGTATAATTGAAGAGTTGGGACTCTGAGGTTCATCAGTCTGTGGGTAGGCAAACTAAGGCCCGGGGGCCGGATCCAGCCCAATTGTCTTCTAAATCTGGCCTGCGGACAGTACGGGAATCAGCATGTTTTTACATGAATAGAATGTGTGCTTTTATTTAAAATGCATCTCTGGGTTATTTGTGGGGCATAGGAAATCGTTCATTATTTGTTTGTTGTGGGGGAGGAAGGGAAAGGAGAATGTTAGCCAATTTGAAACTCCTTAGGGTAGTGATAAAGCAGGATATCAAATCCGAACTCTTCTTCTTCTTCCTCCAGACACACAGTGAAAATTCTCTGCTCAATTAGAGAATGAACTAGTCTGCAGACTGAAATGTCTGTGCCTTGGGGTGAAATCAGCTGTTGTGATCCTGCCCCCCCCCATCACCACATGCATTCATTGTAGACTACCATAACATACAGGGCTGGATTTAGGTTTGATGAGGCCCTAAGCTCCTGAAGGTAATGAGGCCCTTTATATGTCCAGCTGTCCTTTGTCCACAACAAATTGTCACTGTTTTTTGTGTTGAATATATGCTATGTGGCAATTTATGGACCTAATAGGTATCTCAAGCCATTTGCACATGCAGAATGTAGGCACCCTATATAGAGAAATGAGCAAACCAGTGATATTTTAGGGAGCAGGCTAGCAAGCCATTACATACCCCACAGGAGCCTACACAACACAAAACACTGTTGCTGTATGTAGGTTTTATTTTATTTGTTTTTTATCTTATATTTTGAAAATGTACACCCTGTTCTTTTCCTTTAATTTTTTTGGGGGGCCCCAAGAGAGTGGGGCCCTAAACTGTAGCTTGTTTAGCTTATACGTAAATCTGGCACTGACTAACATCCATGGAGTTACCATTGAAGATAGCTTAGCCGAGGTATTGACAGGACAGCCTGGCTGAAGTGTGTGGCACAAATATTGCATCAATGGCACACTTTGTAGTACATTTCTGGCCCAGTTCAAATGGCAGGGATTGACTTTTAAAGGACAGATATGGGATCTCTGGCTTTAAATTGCCTTTAAAAAATAAATAAAGTATTTTTAAACGTTTTGGTTTTCCTGGGCTGTTTTCGTTGCTGGCAGTTGTATTATTGCAGGGTGCTTCTATTTTATGATTTGTGGTGGCATTTTGATACGTTTGGATTTGGCTATCCTTTGTTTAATGTATTGGAAGATGCCAGACCACCATCTGCCTAGAGTAGGCCTCCAGAAAGTGGCACTGTCCACCGAATTGAATTGGGCAGGGCCCGCCTTCCTTGATTCTGCTTGTGGTTAATTCCCTCGCAACCTTCTTCAGGCTCAGCCTTGACTGTAGCCAGGAAGGACTTATCGATGCCATTTCTTCAGCTAAGCACCAGCTTGCACCCTGACTAGGAATCCTTCAGCAGCATTAAGGGGAGTTCAGCTGGAGATGCAACTTGCACACCCCCATCTCCTGTTGTTAGTACAGTGGTACCTCAAATTACAAATGCCTCAGGTTACAAACGCTTCAGGTTACAAACTCCGCTAACCTGGAAGAGTAACCTCGAGTTGAGAACTTTGCCCCAGGATGAGAACGGAAATCGTGTGCCAGCGGTGCAGCGGTAGCAAGAGGCCCCATTAGTGAAAGCACGGACCTCCAGAACAAATTAAATTAGTAACTAGAGGTACTGCAGGGTGGCGCTGTGGGTTAAACCACAGAGCCTAGGATCAGAAGGTCGGCGGTTCGAATCCCTGCAAAGGGGTGAGCTCCCATTGCTCGGCCCCAGCTCCTGCCAACCTAGCAATTCGAAAGCACGCAGTGCAAGTAGAAAAATAGGTACCGCTCTGGCGGGAAGGTAAACGACGTTTCCGTGTGCTGCTCTGGTTCGCCAGAAGTGGCTTAGTCATGCTGGCCACATGACCCGGAAGCTGTAAGCCGGCTCCCTCGGCCAATAAAGCAAGATGAGCGCTGCAACCCCAGAGTCGGTCACAACTGGACCTAATGGTCAGGGGTCCCTTTACCTTTAGAGGTACCACAGTACACACCTATGCCGTCTTGGAATAATGATACTGGTCTCCATCTCTGCATTAGAGGACCAGTGCTCTTTTGTGTTCAAATTTGGTCGCCCAGGAAACCTTTTCTTTTGTGATAATAGGTAAAGGTAAGGTAAAGGACCCCTGGACAGTTAAAGGTAAAGGGACCCCTGACCATTAGGTCCAGTCGTGGCCAACTCTGGAGTTGAGGTGCTCATCTCGCTTTATTGGCCGAGGGAGCCGGCGTACCCAGACTCACTTCCATAAGGCAGCATGCTCAGCATGCAAGCTTGGTAGACCTTCATCTTGGTATTGGATAACATCACATGAGTCTGACCAAACTGCGGGAGGCAGTGGAAGACAGAAGTGCCTGGCATGCTCTGGTCCATGGGGTCACGAAGAGTCGGACACGACTAAAAGACTAAACAACAACAACAACATCACATACCGTGGTACCTCTAGTTACAAACTTAATTCGTTCCGGAGGGAGAAAGAGTTAAGTCCCAGCATCTCCAGTTAAAAGGACTACACAACTGGGAAAGACAACTGCCTGACTCTGGGGAGACACTCGCAGTCACAGTTTAAAACACCTTCATCTGTTTGTTCTATTTTAATAAATCTAGGATAATTACTTCTAGCAAAAAAATAAGCCATACACTTCTCAGATATTTCACTTGGGCATTTACACTTAATTGCACATTGCACTTTACCTGGCGAAGAAAACTGCAATCCACAGTTTTTCAAAATATAAGCTGCATATCTCATGCTTACACAATAGAGTTAGGTGTAAAAAGGGGAATATCCCGCCCCCCCCCCGCCAAAACTATGATGTATTATTCAGCCTTGCCACTGTTCTGTAAGCAAAAGTACACACAGAACACACAGCTTTCAATAGCTCTTTCTAACAGCAGAGATATATTAAAGATGACTTAGACATTTATTTCTTGCCTTTCTGAGCTATAGGATAAATATTTAAGAAGCCACACAGCTTTCTCTGGTGTTGAAAGTTCCGCTTCAGCAATCTTCAGAAGGCATGCGTGCCAAAGAGTATGCATTCGAGATATATTGAAGTGGGCTAATTATTCCTTCACATCCTTTAACCATTTCACCATGGTCTCAATCAATCGCTAAAGGGAAGATCGGCCCACTGCCATTGCATGTGATGCTTGGTAGGGGTTATAATGCACATTAGTTATTAGTCTTTTTCAAACATGCCACTCATTGTATGGGAACCACTTTGCTCTGCTGGGATCTCATGCCACTAAAGTAGGCATAGGCAAACTCGGCCCTCCAGATGTTTTGGGACTACAACTCCCATCATCCCTAGTTAACAGGACCAGTGGTCAGGGATGATGGGGATTGTAGTCTCAAAACATCTGGAGGGCCAAGTTTGCCTATGCCTGCACTAAAGTATGCCTCTGAATTGCAGAATCACATGACCATTGCCCGTTGATACGTGCAAAAGTGGTAAATTTTAAAATGCAGAAGCTCATCTTGACAGCTCTAAAAGCCATGCCTCCAAAGAAAGTTGAAAAAATGCAGGCAGCTGTGTTGATCTGTTTTATATATATATAACCCCCGTCCCACCCCCTGCAAAGGGTAGCAATACATAAAATATAATACCCAATTTATTTGGCTCAGTTGACAGTCAAAGAAGAATGAGCTGGCAAGGAATGGCATAATAGTTAGGATGTTGGAGGCCTGGGTTCAAATCCTTGATCAGTTCTGACATTCACTGGAATACCTTGGGCAAGTCTTCTCTATGCTGCAGGTTGTTTTTTTTTAAAAAAAACCCCAGTTTTTCTAAGTGTCAGGCTGACATTAGCAAGAGTTTTCCCACCCCAAGTACAGAATCATAGATTCACGAATGTGTGTCTCCAGAGAAGGGAGACCTCTTTCCAGTCTAAATAATGCAACAGGCATAGCGCGTGAGACTCAAAATAGTGCCTGTAGGAATTTATTTGGAAATATACCCAGTTAATCTCTATTAGAGACACCCCAGAAAACTGCACCAAATAAAATACCTTTTATTTTTATCATTTTATCAACAGGCAGGCAAACTGAATTTTCGTTGCCTCACAGTGGGTGTGCCAAGGAGTATTTTGACAAAAGCGAAGCCCTAATTACTTAAATGAGTTGCACTGTTTGATGATATTGCCATACCAGGAGCTGCCTCAGTCAGCTGTCAGACCCTGTGCTGTAAGTTTCTGTTCTGCATTGCAAACAGCGGCATACCATTTTTGTATTAAAGCTATTTTTGCTAGGTATCCTCTGTTTGGCACCCTCTTCACCATACTTTGAAGATATGCTCATCTATTTATGATGCTTATGCTTGGGCAAACACTGCCAATTTGGTCTCACTGCAATTAATAGATAAATCTTGCTCATAAGAAGTTCCTCATTTAGAAAGTACACCTGCCTGGGATGATGAAAGGAGGCCCATATTGTCTGCAAAAAGGACCAATCCAATTGTTTGATTACCAAATTTGTGAGGGGTGGGGAGTAGCTGCTGTATAGGAAAAAGCAGTCAATGATTTGTCCAATGAAGTAACTGCTTTTCCATAGACACCATCTACAGCTTTTCTGGGGTGATACAACATTGTTTATTATGCCACAGAGTTGAGACGTGGGAGGAAATTGTTTGGCCTCCTTTTTACGTCACACTGAGCTGATGATCCTGGACTTGCTTGTAGATTAGAGAACAACTCCCAGCCAGATTAGGCATGTCTCCACATTTGGGTGAATTTGATAATGATTTTACTGCATATGTAGTAACTGCTGTTGTTGTTTTCCTTCTTTGGATGATGCCCTGGCCTTTGGCTAGTGCAATAAAAGTTAATCTTTGTATTTTATGCTAAAGATGATGATGATACATAATTTATACCCCACCCATCTGGCTGGGTTTCCCCAGCCACTCTGGGCGGCTTCCAGTAAAATACTGAAATATAATAGTCCTTCAGATATTAAAAGCTTCCCTAAACAGAGCTGCCTTCAGATGTCTCCTAAAAGTCTGGTAGTTGTTTTTTCCTTTGACATCTGATGGGAGGGCATTCCACAGGGCAGGTGCCACCACTGAGAAGGCCCTCTGCCTGGTTCCCTGTAACTTGGCTTCTTGCAGTGTGGGAACCGCCAGAAGGCCCTTGGAGCTGGACCTCAGTGAATGATGGGGGTGGAGACGCTCCTTCAGATACCTACAAAATGTGTATTTCAAGAATGAAGACATTTGAAAGCTGTCGTTCACATATTTTACATTTCAAAAGTGTAAAAAGTTTGTACTAAATGCATTCCATTTAAATGCAGAGTTTTGAGAACTGCCTGTAAGCCTAGCGTACTTTGGACAGCTCCAGAATCTCATAGTTGAATTCTCCTTACTGCTTGACACCTTTTTATGGCCTCACTGATGACCTTCAGCTTAAGTCAGTGATTTAAGTCTTTGTGGGCAGCCTATATTTCCAGCTTTCTCTAACCTTAACAGTTTGCTGCTGCTGCTGCTGTTATTGTTCTTTACACCCCACCTTTCCCCCTGACTGGGACTTGAGGAGGCTTACAGATAAAGCCTTGCCCACTGTTCCACAGCCAGTCTCACCCTCTGCCATTGCTTTCTTCATTTTTATTTTCATCTCCTTTGCCTCTCTCAACTGTAGCAGAATAGGCCTATTTATGTTCCAGCCAGCCTATTCTCCAACCTTTCAGATTTAGGTGGCAAAGAATTTCCCCCATCATCAAGCCCCCTTTTCCATCAAATGAGCAGCTAAGAATTTCTACCCAGTAACCCAATCAGAGATGCAATTTTGCAACCTCTCTCACAGTATTTTAAGAGAACCCTGTTTTCCCAGGTCAACCTAACATAACTAAATGTCAGCCATCAACAAATTTGACCCTTTACCTCAGGCATAGGCAAACTCCGGCCTTCCAGATGTTTGGGACTACAATTCCTACCATCCCTGACCACTGGTCCTGTTAGCTAGGGATGATGAGCATTGTAGTCCCAAACATCTGGAGGGCTGGAGTCTGCCTATGCCTGCTTTACCTGATCCTACATGCACCTACATTGTATCAAAATGAAATCCTGCTCCAGCAAACACATTTTAAAAGGTGATTTCCCCACAACCAGTGAAGCTGGAATGAGGCTGAACTAGCTGCTCATTCCATCCCTATCACCTGCAAAATCAAATGGGGCACCACAGCCAACAGTTTCTTTAAAAAATAAATAAATGGGCAAATGGAGCTGTAAGAACAAATTTGTTACCAAGAAGAACAGCTGGGAAAGAAAATGTACAACAAATGTACAACAATTACCAAAAATTGCAGACGGAAGATGCAATTCAATAGCCACAGAAAAGTGGTGCTAGGTAGCTTTGACTCAGTCCTTATCTTCAGGTTTTGGGGAAGAAAATACGTCATTGCCAGAATATATGAGTTGAACATGAAATAACATATTACCACAAGCTTTTGAAATAAATAGATTGGTCTTCAGTAGAATAATAATTATTTACTAATGAGTTAATGCAGTGAACTTTTTAAAAAAGGAAAACTTTCTTCATACCCATAATGGGGTAAAGAAACTACTATAAAACATTAGAATGCCATTAGGCATTTTGAAATACATTTAGGTTAATTTACATTAATGGCCAAATAAATTATTTTTCATTTGTTACTGTACAAATAAAAAGGGCAAGCCCATCAGTAAGTCCAATTAACACATTATCCATTGGTTACATAATGAATAAAAGTAGGTTAGCCTGCATTATGGAAAGCAGAAATTCTTGGGCTGGAGCATTGTTTTTGGTAAAATATTGCCTGAGGACAATTTAAGTGTTTGAGTTTTAACAATAAGTTTTCACTCAAATGACATGCCCATCAACATTCTGCCTTAGTGAAAATTTGAGGCTCATTTGGTCATTGAAATGTTGGAGGAAGCATAATGATTAGCATGTGCTCGATAATAAACCTTTTAAAAGAACACTAAAATGGTCACATATTTATTCATGGTTCTTGTGATGACATCACACTTGCTCTCTCAACTTACATGGACGAACAAGGCCAAAGCAGACAAAAGTAGCCTCAATCAACTGCTGCATAATCTGCCCCTTCTTCGATTTTTCTCTACAAGTTTGTTGTGCAACTGAATATTACAGTCATGGACTGAAGTTCTTTCTGCCCTTCTGATTCTCCCCTGCATGATCTTCTGAGTGTGTGAAGTTGGAGGTATCTGGTTAGAAAAGGGAGGTGCAGATGTATTGGGTAGGAAGGGAGAGAAGAGTGGTGTGATTTTTCATAGGAGAATTTTAACCCCCACCACAATTTCCCCATAGCACATTCACACACTCTTTGTCAAGTTGAAAATGCACTGCTCTTGTAAGAAATTTCAACTCAGGTTCAGTTTTTTTCACAGTACAGTGGTGCCTCGCAAGACGAAAAGAATCCATTCTGTGATTCTCTTCATCTAGCGGTTTTTTCGTCTTGCGAAGCAAGCCCATTGAAGGATTAGCGGATTAGCGCTATTAGCGCTATTTAGCGGCTTTTAGCGGCTTATCTGCTGATCGGATCAGCTGATAAGCGGCTTAGCGGCTTAGAAAAAGGGGGGGGGAACCAGCAGGAACTGTCTTAGAAAGGGGGGGGGAAGGGAAAAAAACCCCGCAGGAACTCGCAAGACATTGTCGTCTTGCAAAGCAAGCCCATAGGAAATTTGTTTTGCGAAGCACCTCCAAAACGGAAAACTCTTTCGTCTAGCGAGTTTTCCGTCTTGCGAGGCATTCGTCTTGAGGGGCACCACTGTACACAGATTTACCAGGGTATGTTCTTACCAGAACCAGTGTTGCCTTAAAGGAAGTATTTTTGCCTGTGATTGCATGACCCCAAAGGTTTAAAATGTGGGGAGAAGATTTCACAAAAAAGGGAGCCTTTCTTACCTTTCTTTTTTGGATGATCCATTTCCTGCTAGCTGAGAAGCAGCCAGAGGGCAGTTGAAACACAGCCATGGGGGAAGTAGTTAAAAATAAAGAATGCAAGGCCAACATCCTGATCTGCATTAAAAAATGAATGATGATCAGTTTTAAGTGGCTATTCATCATTCCACTTTGATTGGCATACTAAATCTTCCACAGAATGACAGTGTTGTCGGCTAATGCCACTCTCTGCCTGACTCTGGTCTTATCAATCCCAAGAGGTCCATCGTGCTGCAGAGCTCAGAGTCAAGAAAGGAAGAAAAACAGCCAGCGTTTCATGCTTGCTCCGTGGGGCTTTTCAAACTTGTGCTGCCGCAAACCGCAAGAAAGATTGTGACGTGCAGAATGGCCGTGCTAGAATGCTACCCACTTTTTTTTTTTTAACTTAATATTCTACATGTCCAATTGATAGAAATGACAATTCTACCTGTGAGGTGACAAGATTAATTTCCCAGTGGAAATAAATAATTTCTTGCCAGCCGACATTTTATTGACTTGTATCAGGCATTCTCTCCTCTATTTGACTTTGCTCCTCGTCCTCCTTTGCACAGCCCAGCTTTTTGTAATTACGTTGGAGATACCAACACCGTGTTAGATTTTATAACCTTTAGCACAAGGTATGATAAGGCAGAAATATATGCTCCATTAACTGGCAAAGGCACAGGTGTTACAAAATCCTTTTTGTGTATATATATATATATATATAACCCAGTGACTGACACAGATACAGTAGTCACTGGGTTATATATCTCCAAACAAAAGACAAGTGGCTGTTCAGAAAGTTCACCTGACCAAGAGACATTAAAGAAGTAGGTGAAGGTAGAATTGGTTGGGCGCTTCTGAGCTCCGAGGTTGTGAACAGGTGCCTGAACAGGCCAATCTCACTCCAGACACTACAGAACCATAGATGTTTCCTTTTTTAAAAAGGGAAATTCCCTTATTCCGAATAGGATTCCTCGCAATAAAAGGGAAAAGTTGACAGCTATGTGCAGAACTCAAACTGGCTGATAGCATCAGTCATTCATATCTACACAGACAGAAATCAATGAATTTATGTCCCAGCATGCACCGTCTGTTAGTGGCTACCCTGGTTTTTCTTGTGAAAGTTCAGTTTGGTGGCAGACCTGCTTGATTAAGCAAACAAACCCTACCCCCCCACCCCCACAACAAAAACCATTATCTTGGGGTGGTGGAAGTAATACTAGCCCATTTTTGCATAGCTGTGATTTGGACAAAGCGTGTTCTCCAATAAATGAGAGCACGTGTTGCGGTGTGGGCCACCGGGCCAGGCCTCTTGTTCCCAGGCAGGTTAATAGTTGTTGCCTGGCATTGTGATTGGATAACCGGGTTGCTGGGGCAAATTGTATGTTGCAAATTGGGTGGGTGGAACCATAGTCTTTAAATATTGGTGCACTCTGGTTTCTCTTTCTCTTTGCAGAGTGCATCGGATCACCCACCCGCCCGCCCTCTTTTCCGGTTGACCTTGCTTTGCCTGTCATGGGGTCATCTGCCTTGGCGCAGGGGCCTAGTAGGAATTTTGCCATTTGGTGATTGGCTGTGCCATTTGGTTTTTGCCTACTACTCAGCAATTCGTCACAACTTGTAAGGTTGCAGTTAGGCATTGGTTATAATATGCTGGTGGTGGAGGGGTCAGGATAGGCTGTGCCTGCCCCTCCTATTGCGCTGAAGGGAATTCCGTTAAAGGAATCCTGGGGCTTGCCACCATTTCGTCCAATCCCTGTCATGGGACCAGGGCCGCCCAATCCCTGTCATGGGAATCCTTGTCATAGGACCAGGGCCGGCAAGCTTTCGGGGAGCTGCTGGGGTGAGCGGCGTGGGCCCGACGCTTAGCTCAAATGTCCCCGAAGTTTGACTTTCCCTTCTACTGGCTACTGATCGGACCTCGGGATGTCAAATCAAATCAAATCAAAACTTTATTAGCAAAGCCAACAGGCCACAGCTGTACAAGAGTTAAAAGTGAGAATGGGGATAAAAGGAAGAAAAGAACAGGCAAAAGGAGGTCCGTCGGGTAAACAGGTCTGTCACTCAGATGGTGGCCCTCAATTTCGCAGCTCTCTCGATGTACCTCGCGACCTTCTCTGTTATCTGACTATCCGTATCAGATAATAGAAAATACAGTGTAATGTCTGGTGAACGGCCGGGGTTGGAGAGAATGAGTGGAGTAATAATCTCATTCCTTAGGTCTTTGTAAAGGGGGCAAGAAAGAAGGACGTGGGACACTGTTTCCGTGTTACCATCTCCACATGGGCAGAGTCGTTTTTCAAATGGAGTCTTTTGGTAACGCCCTTCGAGTACAGCAGAGGGAAGAACATCCCATCTAGCCAATGTAAAGGCACGTCTGTATTTTGGGATGGTTAGTTTAGACAAATATGAGGCTGGAGAGTCAAAATGAGAAGGAGGAAAGTAGGTATACCATGGGCACAGTTTCTTTAAGATAGTCAGGTTGTTTTGTCGTTCAATGTCTTTCAGGCACTGGCCTATTAGACTCTTTGCTTTAATGAGGCCCATTGATAGTAGGGACTGTGAGTGCAGACCGCATGTAAGGAGTTTTTGATGCACAGTTTTAAACCACTTGCTTTTGTGAGGGTCTTGCATTACTAACGGCAGTAGACCAGGAGGATTCAGATTAAGACGAAGCCAATAATTAAATGTTCTCTGCCAGGTCCGCGTTTCCACAGATGGAAGGCAGGCCTCGAGTCGTAATGCTGCGTTTGGAACACAGGAGGGGACACCGAGTATCTGCCTTAGAAATTTGGACTGGACAGTTTCAAGACTGGAGCAATGGTTCCTCGGGATGTCAGTTCTGTCCCAGGCGGGGGGGGGGGGACAGATAGTCATAACCAATGTCTAAACAACCACTCACTGATTTTGTATTTTAATAAAGTCGTGGCCAAAATAGTGCCCAAAAACCAAAACTAAATTATGTGTTATGTGTGAAGTTATTTGAGGGGTGGCCTGGGGACCTACACACGCAATATCATATCCACCCACAAACAAAAGATAGCAGCAAAAATTGCTGCGATCTTTCTTTTTGTGTTTTATTTTAATTTGAAGTTTAAGAAAATATTTAGAATATGCACGATATCATCATCATTATCCTTATTATTATTATTTGAATTTATATACTGCCCTATACCTGGAGGTCTCAGGGCAGTTCACAGAACAAAATCAAAATATAAAACCACAAAACATATTATCAAAATAAAAACAGCAACCCAGTAACTCAGTGTAAAGCCCAGTTCCATGGTTACAGTCTTTATTGGGATTAGAACAGCTGAGGGCATAGGCATAAAGTAGGCACATAAAATTAACACAATCTTGGGACCACTGTGAAAGTATACTCACAGCATTTTCTTTATATGGAGAAGAGGAAACTGGTCCTGCCAGTTTGATTGGCTGCTGTCCATCATGTCACCAAGAAACCTCTCCCCACAGCAGAGGACCTAAATTTCACTGTAATCCCAAGAGAAACCCCTGTGATATACAGTAAATGTTGTTGTTGCAATATTGCAGAGAGGTGGCTATGGCTGAGAATGGGCTTATGAAGGTCTCCAAGTGAGCTTCATATCTGAGCAAATGTTTGAATGCTGGGCTCCCTGTTCCAAGTCCATCACTCTGTCTCTTTTAAGATGGATTGTTTGTCCTTTTCCAAAGCATCATGAAACAATATCAGCACAGAAGCCGCCATCGTTCCCTTCAGTATTTTTTCTCTTACTTCTGTGCCTCCTTTCTCCTCTTTGCTCTTTAATCACTTCTCCCCCAGGGAAATTTCCAATTCTGGCACACTAGAAAGGAAACATTTGACCCGGATCCACACAGTTTGGTCCCCCTCCAATTGGGTCCCTCAAATAATTGCATGCTGCAATTCTGCCATGAGAAAGACAGTGTGCTAGTGAAAAACTTCTTCTAAATGATATATAATGAGATGAAAAAGATGTTGAAATATACATTTACTA
This sequence comes from Podarcis liolepis, assembly GCF_965112155.1. Lineage (NCBI taxonomy): Eukaryota > Metazoa > Chordata > Lepidosauria > Squamata > Lacertidae > Podarcis > Podarcis liolepis. Next base: position 51,092,075 of record NC_139573.1, read on the forward strand.
AAAAAACCAGAAGCATTTTTATTTGGCATTGTAGGGGAGGATATTAACAGACAGAATTGTAAGTTGTTTTTATTTGCAACAACGGCAGCAAGAATATTATTGGCACAAAAATGGAAGCAAGAAGAATTACCAACGAAAGAAGAATGGCAAATGAAATTAATGGACTATGCAGAATTAGATAAATTAACAGGAAGGATTCGAAACCTGCGGGACCAGAGATTCTTAGAAGACTGGAGTAAATATTTGAACTATTTGAAAAGCAATTGTAATAAACAGATTACGCTAGTAGGATTGCAAGAAGTTCTGTAAGGAGGACTTTGTGAAATATTGCAAGGAAGACTATGAAGAGAATTATTAGTTAATGACAATTAAAAGTAATAGAGATACTAAGAAATGCAGAATAAGTGATAAAAAATGGAAAATCTTCAGAGGTTGTTGATGGAAGTCTAAAATATTGTATAAGATAAGAAGTTATGTTAAATGATTGTTGAAAATGATATGTTAACACACACACACAAAAGAGAAAGACAGTGTGCTGCCCCAATCCATTTTCCTCTCCCATTTCTGGTGTGCAGATGAAAGACAGGAATCGGGGCTGAAATATACTCAGAGTCGCAAAGTGATTCCATGCTCTTTATTCAGCTCATAGTGGTGAGGAGGAATGAAAGTCCCCTCACAGTATCTGCTTTATATACATTATTTACACAATGGGCTGCACGTGATTGGCTAATTCCAGAATTCTCCTGTAGGCCAATCAGGTTGTGGATTCACTTCCATCTGGAGCCGGATTGGGTGGCTCCTGCAGACCAATCATACCGCTGCATTGTTCTAGGACCAATCAGACTGCTGCATTCTGAATCCTATTGTTCTAGGACCAATCAGACTGCTGCATTTTGGATCCTATTGTTTTAGGACCAATCAGACTGCTGCATTTTGGATCCTATTCAACTCAGTACATAACAGGGGCCCTCTTGCTGTGCTTCTTTCAGAAAGGCAGTCTGTGACACAAGGCTCTCTGCTTCCCTCACCTGTGCCTTCCATGCCCCCTGTTCCCTGAGAGGTCATGTACTAAAGGAACAGTCACTGTAACGTACTTACTTACTTACTTCACCAAACCTTTATTAGGCATAACAAATATAGGCCATCATAAAGTTCCATTAGGCTGTTCCCTCTACAGACGTAGGAGGAATGGCAGCATTCCAGCTTTGGGATGAAGCTGCGGATATGCAATACTGTATAACTCTGCCATCAGTTGCTGCCATAGAATTTACTGGGGCAAGAAAGTCTTAAAATATTTTGAATTGCTGCTCAGAACTTCATCAAAGCTGCTCAGAACTTCATCAGATAAGTGCTGGAGATGCAAAGAGGTGGAGGGAACATTCTTTCATATGTGGTGGACTTGTAAAAGGGTAAAAGAATACTGAGAAGTGATCCATAATGAATTGGGGGGGGGGATGTTTCAAAGTACTTTTCCAAAAAACTACAACCCAGAGTCCTTTCTGTTGAGGATAATTCAGACAGAAATTCTCAGGTGTCAAAAAAGGTTCTTTATGTATGCCACTACTGCGGCCCATGTTTTGTTAGCCCCAAAATGGAAAATGAGCGAGGTCCCAACTAAAGAAGATTGCCAACTTAAACTGATAGAATATGCACAGCTTGCAGACCTAACATTGAATAAGAGAACAAGAAGAACATAGGTTTAAAGAAGATTGGAAAATGTTTATTGAATATATGGAGGAAAATTATGTATATTTGAAAACGTGGGCAGCATTAAGATAAATTCAACAGTGTAAATAGGTTTTGATGGATGTAACAATGGAATATTGAATGGTTTATGCAAGGATTTATGTTATGCAAAATGAACCATGGAAAGAGAAGAAGGGAAGTCATTGATATTTTAAGGCTGTTTAAATGAATATTCTAAAATGTAAAACCAAAAATTTAATAAACATTTTAGAAAATTAAAAAAGAACTTCATCAAAGGACTGCCACAATAAAGTACATGAGTCATTTTCATCAAAAACTGAAAGAAGAGTAGAAGACTACTCTTGACATGTGTCAAATTTCAACATTTTAATACGAACAAGTTATAGCTGCTCATCAAAATTAGCCAGGCAGCACTACCACACAATCTCTCAAGCTGGTAGGGTGTCCAAACCAATCCTTTGCACGGCAGGAACCAACCCTTAGGGTCTTGATTCTTATGAGACTCTAAAGCCAGACCTTAGATCTTAAGAACAAGAGGTCTCTGCTAGCACACCCGCTTGTCCTGCCCCACAGGCTAGGTGGATAGGCTACCCATGTTCTTGGATCAGAGTTTTCATCCTTGAAAACAGATCTTTTTGCCCATGCAATAGTCAACAATCAATCAGTTGGCCAACTGCTGTCAAAACAAGAAGAGATAAATAGCTTTTGAGCAGATGTACATTAGAGGAGAGCTGGACACAGAAAGAGAGAAGAAGCCAGAGCATATGGTTTCAGCCTGTATCCAGAAATATGGAAATCGTATTAAATATTATCCAATGTACTAAGAAACAAGCTATTATCACAGAAAACACATCTGAGAACCCAACCAAAAATATTGGAAGGTGATTGAGGAGCTAAAGTTGCAGTGGTTGTAGCTGTAATTTGAAGAGATTGCCTTCCCCCAATTTATGTATTCATTATTTAAAGCACTTTCACCGCATTCTCCAGCTTACAGATAAATAAAAATGGCAACACACTCTTTGCCCTCAACCATCTAATCAAAAAGACATGAAACAAAGGGGGAAAGGGAGGGAGAGAAAGGAGGCAAAAGCAATCTTAGGCACTAGTTCTTAAAGTGACAGTTCTTGGAATTGACCAGCAGAGATGGAAACAGTTCTGGTTGCCTGATGGAATGACAGCTGTTGGAGACAGCTGAGGAACAGGCAAAAGCTGCAGTACCAAGGGGCTGGTCTTGTTTCTTTTCATCCCTCTGCCGCAGCCTGATGGAATGTTTGTCACTGGTTAGCAGATGGTGACGGAGAGCCAAAGGCTCTGTGTGTCACCACAGCCAATGGAATGAGTCTCCTTACATTTCAATATTTTCTGAGGAGGCCATGCTCTGGATCTGCACATCCACTCACAGAGACTGAAATGAAATCTGCTCAAATGGGATACATTTTTGGCCAGGGCATGTATATATTATGGAATACAGGAAGTCCATGGGCTTAGATATTTGGCAATACTTGAAAAAATAAACATGGGCTTTTTGTTCTGTTCCAAGTTCAGAAAACTAACCATGGTCTTTTGGTGAGAAGGGGTGTGGGTTTAACCTCTGTCCTTCTAAACTTTTGTGTGTTTGATTTGATGGAGTTTGGGTTTTATTTTGTTTTTTTACAATATTAAATAACTTAGTACCTTTGAAGGTGACCCAGAAACTACAATTAATCCAGAATGCGGCAGCTAGACTGGTGACTGGGAGTGGCCGCCGAGAACACATAACACCGGTCCTGAAAGACCTACATTGACTCCCAGTACATTTCCGAGCATAGTTCAAAGTGTTGGTGCTGATATTTAAAGCCCTAAACAGCTTTGGCCCAATATTCCTGAAAGAGCATCTCCATCCCCATTGTTCAGCCCAGACTCTGAGGTCCAGCGCTGAGGGCCTTCTGGTGGTTCCCTCACTGTGAGAAGTGATGTTACAGGGAACCAGGCAGAGGGCCTTCTTGGTAGTGGCACCCACCCTATGGAACGCCCTCACATGAGATGTCAACGAAATGAAAAACTATCTGACTTTTAGAAGGCAGCTCTGTTTAAGGAAGTTTTTAATATTTTATCGTGTTTTTAATATTCTTTTGGGAGCCACCCAGAGTGGCTGGGGAAGCCCAGCCAGATGGGTGGGGTATAAATATATTATTATTATTATTATTATTATTATTATTATTATTATTATTATTAATTGTGGAAGATGTTATTGTTTTATTGCCATGAACAGTCATGAATGCTTGCATAGTGGCGAGACATAAATGGTAAATGTCTTTTAAGATTGATTTAAGTTTCCAAACATCTTGTGATACAGTATGGGAGTGTGAGGGAGGTCATCCATGCAAAGGGAATAAAGTGGTGGGGGGCGGGGAATAACCCACTGGTCTTGTGCAAGCTTAAGTCTACAGTCCTAGCCCCACTTACCTGAGCCCTTGCCCCATTGATTCCATAGGACTTCCTCCTGAGTAGACATTATTAGGATTGTGCTATTAGGTAAGGTTTTGCAACTTAGACTTTGGCCAGGTGCAAATGACAAAGACTGTGGGTAGGTTTTGCCCCTTTGCCAAAGAGAAGGAACCTCGTACTTGAGGAGAGGGGGTGCCAACTGAAAAACAACAACATGGGGGGGGCAGGTAAGCCCTACCCTATATAACTGATCACAAGATACTGCACACACACACCATTTGAATGGCAATGCCCATCAGTTTTTTGGGGGACTGCTTCCTCAAATATTTTATGGGAGGCTGAAGGGACCTCAGCCTAAGGTTACCAGACACCCCCCGTTTCCTGGGGACAGTCCCTGGATTTACAAATCAGTCCCCATACAAAATCCATTGAGATTGAAAAGTGTCCCCAGATTCATTGAAAAAAATCTGGTAACCTTACCTCAGCCCCTAGAATTTGGCTCCTATGCTTGGGAATTTGACTCAAGCGGAATCTTGAAATCAGCAGAATAATCAAGAATGGGTAACAGAAGGCTGGCAATTGGAATAGAAAAGGGAAGGGTCAGAAAGAAAAGCTCAGAATTTAAGGAGTAGCTGGATTTTAAGTGCCAGTACAAATGATACAGGATCCCACTCATTGCAGCATTTTAAGCAAATTTCCCTAGGGTGGGCGTTTTCACCGAGTTTCATGTAAAGCAAAATTTCATGGTGAATATGGATGTTTCTGCTTGGGCATAGCATAAAAAGGAATTTCCAGGGAAGCAGGAAATGTTTGGATAAGATTGGGGACATATTTTTTGTTTGGTGTGTGTGGGGGAAGGGGGTTCCTGCTTCTTTGTGAATGTCTCACACATGGGTGCCCTTCACTCGAAGACTACAAAATCAATTGATAAACTACATATGCAAGGCACAGAGAGAAGAACATCAACGGTAGACGTTTCATTTCACCTCACCTCACCTCAGATCAATGATTTTCGATACCGTCAGCTCACACATTCAGCAGCTAACCATTAAGGGTATAGCTTTCAAGTGATGCAGAGGAAAACCAGGAAAAGAAAAAAGGCCAACGGGGGAATGGGGTGAAAAAGTCATCTAATTTACTAATTTAGACCCACTACATGGTAAGGCAGGGAAACAGCAGGGATAGCCATATGGACTACAGCATCCTTAACCACTGACCATGATAGCTGAGACTGATGGGAGTTGTAGTTCAATCATCCCTACCACCAATTTTCACATATACACACTTGAACCCAGCAGACTGTGAGAGGGGGCACCAGGTCAAGTATATGCAGTCACAATAGACCACTGCAAATCTGCCACCCTTCTCCCCCAGATCTTGCCTGCAGAAAAATCTGGTGGGTAAAGCTGAGAGAGATTACCGTAATCCCACTTCCAGCTTCATCTAACCAGGTCTTTGTAATACAGGCTTCCTCAAACTCGGCGCCCCAGATGTTTTTGGCCTACAACTCCCCTTCTTCTCCTTCCTTTCCTTCTTCTTCTTCCTCTGCGATAATTCATAGCCAAGTAAGATTGTCTTCCATAGGCATGGTTTAACAATGAGTCCGTAAGTGACTGTGGAGGCCAATTCTGGATCCACACTTCCTTCCACAGTGGGGACATTGGTTTCCAGGTGGGAGTTGATCACAGTGAGGGTTTGCCAAGCGTGTCTTCCTCTTAGCACGTTTCTCCCTTGCGTCCTGAGTTCGAGTGTTTTCAAAGCCCATGACACCTTTGGTAAAGGCTGTTCTCCAACTGGAGCGCTCGCAGGCCAGTGTTTCCCAGTTGTCAGTGCTTATACTACATTTTTTAAGATTTGCCTTGAGACAGTCTTTAAACCTCTTTTGTTGACCACCAGCATTACGCTTTCCACTTTTAAGTTCAGAATAGAGTACATAGTTGCTTTGGAAGACGATCATCAGGCATCCGCACAACATGGCCAGTCCAACAAAGCTGATGTTGAAGAACCATTGCTTTGACACTGGTGATCTTTGCTTCTTCCAGTACACTGATATTAGTTTGCCTGTCTTCCCAAGTGATTTGTAAAATTTTTTGGAGAGACCGTTGATGGAATCTTTCAAGGAGTTGGCATTTACAAGTGGTCCATGTTTCACAAGCATATAGTAATGTTGGTAGTACAATAGCTACTCTCATGATTCCTAGCTAGCAGGAACAGTGGTCAGGGATGATGGGAATTGTAGTCTCAAAACATCTGGAGGGCCAAGTTTGAGGAAGCCTGTTGCAATAGAATGCTGCTGGCAGTCTGTTTTGCTGCCAGGGAGCATGGCTGTTAAATGACTCCCTAGTCTGGGAGTCCTGGGCACTGAGCTTCAACCATCATGATCACATTATGTCGTTGTACTAGCAGCAAAGCTTTATCATTTTGTAAAGAAGCCTGGAAAATGGAGAAACAGCACAGTGGGCCACATTGGTCTTTGAAGGAAACACTGCCAGTACCAGTTCTTTCTCCTTCGTGACCCCCAAGGTCCGCTTTTTCCTGATCAGGATGAATCTGAAGGAGGGGAAGGGAATCTGAGTGTTGTTTCTGTTGTAAATAAAAATATGCCCTTTCTGTTGTAAATAAAAATATGCCCTTTCTGTTGTAAATAAAAATATGCCCAACAGATCTTTAGTGATCTGTTGCAACAGGGTGCTCCCCTCACACGCAGGAGAGGAAGAGGACCCCCCAAAATGCCGTGCAAGGGCTTATAAAGACTTTTGAAATTCCCATTCTCTAGATCAAGACCACCCCCAGAAACATTATGCATACATCACAGAAGGGGTGTAACCTAAGACCACCCCTCAGATACATCCCACCTACATCACAGAAATTTAAATGTTGTTTTTCTCCTGTCACAGTTTATCTCCTGTCTGGCAAGTTACTTGATTGGATTGCCTGGGGAGCCTGGCCATTCTTTTGTAGTGGTAAAATACTTATTTCCTGGGCCAGGTCACAGGCTCACACCTTATTCAAACAGACATATCCTTGAGACAGGATTTGTGAGGAAAGAGACAATGGGGAGGCTTTTCCAGTTTAACCTTGCAGAGAAAGGATTTGGTCAGTTTAGGAATCAAAATGGTTCCAGGTTGGTCTTCCTGTGTTGATCTATGTATGTGTAGTTATGAACATTACCATATATCTAAGACCATAAAATTCCTATCACATTTCAGACACTCAGCTTTTTCCTCTTCCCAGGGGGTTCCAGCGTTCCTTTTCAGGGTGCACGGCTTTCCCTCTGACACATCCTTAGTGTGTCACATCTACTACTGTAACATTATTTTTTTAATGACAGAATAATATTTTTACACGGGTTTCATCTGAAATGTGTATTTGCACCCTCATTTCACTGCAAACCTTGAGTGCTGTTCCAAAGTCTATTATTATGTTGTCCTATTATTGTTTTTTCCTTCTTGTTATTTACTTAATAGTAGGTTTCAGGCGATGCAACCTTTTATTTGATCAAACAGAAAATGGAGCATCAATAAGATTGCTACCATCAATAGGATACAATTAACCAAGTGACGATTTAATGAAAGAATAATGTCAGAGGAACTATGTTGGGGAGAGCTATTTTAAGACCTTGAGACAATTTTATGTAAAGAGCATATGCACGAGACAGTGATTCCATTAGCATAGTGCTTAGCAGTTGACAACATCCCCAATTTTCTTCCCCTTTTCTCTATTTTTATGCTTAAATGATCATGCGGGGTAAATGATGTGGAAGAGAGAAGTGTTTTGTTCCTTTGCTTTTTGAGGAATGTTACATTCCTCAACCTGTTCCTCCAGTCTTGCTGCTGTCCATCATCAGAATAATGCAATCCATATTTCCCCCTCCCCATCATTACACTGGACATGATCTCTCTTCACATACCATTTAGGAGCCCTCTTTTTCCAATCCATGAATCTAACTTGAAACTAGGTTGTGTGCTTTCATGCACATTTGTTTGCAAAATATGCAACTTTGTTTTGCAGGCAACGTTCTGTGCTGTGCTGCAGAAATTGTCAGTAGTTGTGGAATGCAGAGCCACCTTTAAGTGGGAATTACAGAGAAGGTGTTTAAAAAAATCTATGGTGTGTGTGTGTGTGTGTGTGTGTGTGTGTGTGTGTGTGTTTGTTACAAAATAAATTCTGGTCCACAGTATGGTCACATGTATTGGGGGTGACACATTGCATGGGAGCCTTTGTAACTCCAGAATGATATTGGGCTACTAAACTGTCAGGGAACTGACATCGGAGCTAGAGGCGGAGGGTAGGCTCTCAAATGATGCTGGAGAAGGGCCCAGCAGGGAGAGAGGCAGCTCCGCAGATGGGGAAGCAAATCAGCGCAACACCAGGGATATAGAGGGGCTGATGGGGGAATCGGCAAGAGGGCTCCAGGACTCTTCACCGGACACCAGCGGGGAGAGCACGGGTCCTCCGCTACCCACGCCCACCCTGCGCAAAAGACTTCCGCGCAGAGAGAGTAGGAGGAGACTGGGTGTCAAACAACTTTTATGTTGGAAAAGATTTAAGAAACGCCCACTGACGGATTCTGCTAGCGACTGAGGCAGCCACGAAGTGAAGGGCTGCCCAGACTGAAAGGTTTAGCAAGGCAACAAAGCCTGGAGAGGCGGCAACTTATGCACGAGCAACCCATACACATTACATAAACGGAATACTCAGATACAGCATTCCATTAATGAAAATAGCAATAATGGTGATGCAAGGGGGAAGCATAACATGCAGTGTTCAAAAAGCCATTTTTGGTGACTGCCCTCAGTAACAGAACTTTATTTCCAAAATATCCTTCAAACTTTCAGTCTGGATGCCTTCTGGGAGCACCGTTAGATTCTCTTGTTTGGGAAGGTGCTTATGGTCAAGTTTAAGTAAGTGTGAAGTTGTTTTATTTATATTGGATAAGGCCTAGATGTTTTGGGCAAGTGAAAGGCACTTACACTCACACAAGGGAGATGTCCAATTTTTGCAGATTTGCCTCTCCAGCTGCAATTTTCCACTGTACTTCCTTTGTCCTTCTAGAACAGGCTTCCTCAACCTTGGGTCCCTAGATGTTGTTGCAACACAACTCTCATCATTCCTAGACAGCATGGCCAGTGGCCAGAAATGATGGGAGATGTAGTTTAAGAACATCCAGGACCCAAGGTTGTTCTAGAGGGTTCCCCAACTCTCTGGCACATTTTTGGAGGGGGGGGGGGTTTCAGAAAGGTACAGTGTGTAAGAAGAAGTAGGAAAGCCCAATTGCAGAAGCAGAGCTCAGCTCATGACCCTGTATTTATTTTGTTGCTACACGCCACCCCAGTCTTTGCCGAGTGGTAGTAAGATTCCAGTGGTCCCAAGCACTCCCCCAGGGTTGTGTTACTGTTGTGAATTCAGCAGAGGATGTGCAGCAGATTTTCCCAAACTTGGGTCTCCAGCTGTTTTTGGACAACTCCCAACAGCCCTAGCTAGCAAGACCATTGATCAGTGATCTGCTGTAGAGTTTGAAGATATATTGTTTGTTTTACACTTGTATATCCCTGAATCGACACGGGAAAGAACAGAGTTCACAATATTACGTCTCCAGGGTGTCTCTCTTTGCTTCTCTCACAGCTTCTGCCAGCTTGAGTCCAGAGCAGCCAGCCATGTTTTCCAGTCTCTGGCTTGCAGCCTCTCCAGTTAGCAGCCAAGATGGTTCTGCCTACTTCTCCCTTCATCGCCCCATCAGTCTTTACCAAAAGCAACTCCTCCCCTTCTGCTCCCAGCATGCCCCAGTATCTCTGTACCCTCTGCTTCAAAAGCCTCCTGCAAAAGGCACATTTCCCCTGTCATCTCACACCCCTCCCCCCTCTGTTCACTTGGGTGGGGGGCAGTTATTTTGCATTGCCAATGGCCTTTTATGGCTCAGTACCTTTTTCCCCATTGTCCCTTAATGGCTCGGCACTCAGCTAGCAGCCGGGGTGGCACTGTGGTCTAAACCACTGAGTCTCTTGGACTTGCCAACCAGAAGGTCAGTGGTTCAAATCCCTGCCACGGAGTGAGCTCCCATTGCTCTGTCCCAGCTCCTGTCAACCTAGCAGTTCAAAAGCACACCAGTTCAAGTAGATAAATAGGTACTGCTCCAGCAGGAAGGTAAATGGTGTTTCCGTGAGCTCTGGCTTCTGTCACGGTGTTCAATTGCACCAGAAGTGGTTTAGTCATGCTGGCCACATGACCCGGAAAGCTGTCTGTGGAAAAACGACGGTTCCCTTGGCCTGAAAGCGAGATGACCTCTGCAAACCCATAGTCGCATTTGTCTGGACTTAACCATTCAGGGGTCCCATGCTTTTCTACCTTTTACCTTGCTTATGTGGCACAATTCTGTAGCCAGCATTTTTCTTTATTATCCTAAATATTAGATAGATTCATTAGTTTGTTGGGTTTGGGAGGCGGGGGGGGGGGGTCTGCCCCAAACCTATAACAATATTCTTTCTCTCTTATGGTGCCTTAGGAAGAGGCAAAGCAGGAAAAAATAAATCAGAACTCTGATATCATTTCAAGTGTTATTATAAGCAAACAAATACGCTGATCTTGTTTGACCTTGTTTGATGGGCAAAGGTGGCATAAGGTGAGTGAGGGAGTACAGAAGTTTTTTTTCTGCAAAAGGTCATAGCTTTACTCGCTGGAATCTCTAACAAAAAGGGGCCCAGGGCCAGAAGACCCATTTTGGGTCTGAGATCTTGGAGAACTGCAGCCAACCAGATCAGTCAGCAGTGGAATGGATAGATCAAAATTCAGATAATATAAGGCATTCCCATGTCCTCAAATGATTCATAACTTCAGGGCACTGTGTTAAGCAAATCAGTCACTTTTCATCTGGGAGAAAGAAGATACAGTGGTGCCTTGCAAGACGAAAAGAATCCGTTCTGTGATTCTCTTCGTCTAGCGGTTTTTTCGTCTTGCGAAGCAAGCCCATTGAAGGATTAGCGGATTAGCGCTATTAGCGCTATTAGCGGCTTTTTGCGGCTTATCTGCTGATCGGATCAGCTGATAAGCGGCTTAGCGGCTTAGAAAAAGGGGGGGAAGGAAAAAAAACCAGCAGGAACTCGCAAGACATTGTCGTCTTGCGAAGCAAGCCCATAGGAAATTCATTTTGCGAAGCACCTCCAAAACGGAAAACTCTTTCGTCTAGCGAGTTTTCCGTCTTGCGAGGCATTCGTCTTGCGGGGCACCACTGTATACAGTAGTACCTCTGGATACGAACGGGATCCGTTCCGGAGCCCCGTCCACATCTAGAAGCAAATGTAACTAGCGACAGCACGTCTGTGAGCACGCGCGTCACTTTTCACCGCTTCTGCGTATGCACGTGATGTCATTTTGAGCGTCTGTGCATGAGCAAGCGGCAAAACCCGGAAGTAACGCGCTCTGTTACTTCCGGGTTGCCGTGGAGCGCAACTTGAACGCGCTCAACTCTAAGTGCATTCAACCCGAGGTATGACTGTACTGTCAAACGACTTCTTCTTCTTTGAATATGAACTTTGGTGACTTGTGAAGTTCATCTCTAATCAGAGACAAGCATTATGACCTCCTGAGTTCTTCTCCGCCTCAGATTTCAATCTGAGCCAAGAAGAGAGGGAACTCAGTTCCTCCCACCCATCCACTTGCCTTCCTTCAAGCTCTCCCATGCAGCTACTTCCCAACACCTATGAATCTTCCAGCCACCATCAAGTGCCATGAAACTGCAAGGAAGGAGGTGGGTGACACCTCTTATTTCCTCCCATCTCTGCCAGTGCTGGAACAGCAGCAGACTAAGCTCATTGGGAGGGTAAATGAAACAGCAGTTGGAAGTGGGTGGGTTGGTGAGGGAATTTGGATGTTCATGTGGGTTGGGGGAGGGATTGGATCCCATCACAATTGTGATGGGGAGAGGGGGTGGCATGGCCCAACTGACTTGGATTAGCTGAGCTAATTCTAAATATTATTGGAGGGGGGAGGAGGAGTAGCTTGGCTAAACCTGAACCAATCAGAAAAGAACTGGAGGTGGGTAGTCGCTCATCTCTAGGATGAGTGCCTCCTCTTCTGTCTCAAAACAGCAAGGAAGAAAAAGCTGTTTCATTACAGAATTGGAAATTCTGACATCAGCAGCCAGTAAGCCACTTTTCATGTTTGAAAATTCCAAGCTACCTTTTTGATACCTTGAAGGCATCTGAAGGCAAAGAAGAAGCCCGATTCAGGTTGCGAATAAAAAGTTTATTTACTGCAAATTATTTAGAAAATGTTTTTTTTTTAAAAAAAATAATCCACCAACCCTTCATTATATTTATTCAGCTATGCCCCCCAAATCATTGTTTTTTTAAAAAAAACTTCTCTGCCAAATTGTTCGTTCCAGCTCTGATTACATTCCTGTCTAGAAGATACTTCCAAATTATCCCAGCATGCGAGCTCTTATTTCCAGTGCTTAAAAATAGAAAATGCAATTAGCAGATCTTCCTGAGAAGTGATACATAAGATGACATCTGCTGAAATGCGGTGAGAGCCCGGTAGAAATGCACATGCTCAGGAACACAGCCGACCATACATATAGGAGAAATCCCACGACCAGCCCAAATGTTGTGTTTTTGTTACACTCTCCGAGAATGCAAATAGTTCCTCAAAGGCAGATTGCTTGATCAATCATGGCTTGAGTTAAAAGCAGAAAACTTCTGGATCGACAATGACTCATTTTCCATGTGCAAGTGAATATGATTGTGGGTTGTACAGTAACAACAACAACAACAACAACAACAACAACAACAACAACAACATATTATTTATACCTCGCCCATCTGGCTGAGTTTCCCCAGCCACTCTGGGCGGCTCCCAATCAAGTGCTGAATACAATACAGCATTAAATATTTAAAACTTCCCTAAACAGGGCTGCCTTCAGATGTCTTTTAAAAATAAGATAGCTGCTTATTTCCTTGATATCTAATGGGAGGGCGTTCCACAGGGCAGGCGCCACTACCGAGAAGGCCCTCTGTCTGGTTCCCTATAACCTCACTTCTCGCAATAAGGGAACCGCCAGAAGGCCCTCGGCGCTGGATCTCAGTGTCTGGGCTGAACGATGGGGGTGGAGATGCTCCTTCAGGTATACAGGACCGAGGCCGTTTATGGCTTTAAAGATCAGCACCAACACTTTGAATTGTGCTCAGAGACGTACTGGGAGCCAATGCAGATCTCTCAGGACCGGTGTTATGTGGTCTTGGCGGCCACCCCCAGTCACCAGTCTAGCTGTCGCATTCTGGATTAATTGCAGTTTCCGAGTCACTGTCAAAGGTAGCCCCACACAGAGCGCATTGCAGTAGCCCAAGCGAGAGATAACTAGAGCATGCACCACTCTGGCGAGACAGTCTGTGGCAGGTAGGGTCTCATCCTGCGTACCAGTTATTATTATCTCAGCAATCCTGGGCAGCGGGGTGCTTGGGCTCTCCTCACTAACTTCCAAGGAAGAGTCCTGGAGTCCCTGCACCTCCCTGTCCCGTTGCTCTCCTGGATCCCTGGTGTTACACTCATTCTCTTCCCCTTCTTCCCAGCTGAGTCTCCCCCTAGCGCTGGGACCTTCTCCTGCAGAATCAGAGACCCTCTCCTTCTCCCGTGCCTCTGATGTCAGTTCCCTGACAGGTGCTTTAGTTTAGATTTCCATATTGCAGGGGGTTGGACTAGCTGTCTCTCGGGGTCTCTTCCAACTATGGAGTTCTATCATTCTTTTACTCTAGGACACAACATTTTAATGCAGCAGGAAGGAGGGCAGAGTAGGTGCTTATCAACTAATGTTAAGATATGAACTCATGCAAATATTTATAAGGAGAGACAAATGAGTGGCGTTTTGGCTGTTGATGTCATAAAGGCAGTGAAGCCTGGAAACAGAGCCAAATTTCCCTAGGCTTCCTTATCTGTAATTTCTAGGCATCACAGGCATTTTGGAGGGATTTCTCTGAGGTAGTCAGTAACAGCATGAACAAATCCATCTTATTACCTAACTCTCTTTGCAAAGTTTCTGACAGTATCTCTCTTGCCTGGGTCAGGAGACCAGGAGAAAGCAGACAGACGTGTGGATATGGAAAATTAGAGAGAAAGATTACCTGAAACTTTCTATCCAGAGGAATGGCCACCAAAACCTTATACAAAAATGTTCCAGACTGTAACTAAGAGGGAAGAAGAAGAAAAGATTAGTCTAACAATATGAACATTACATTCATGTCTAAATGAAAGTGATTTCAGAGAATAAAATGACAGTAAATTATGCACCTGTATTCATGGTGAGAACTTACATTACTTTTCATATAAGAAATATCCAAACCCCACAAGTTTTTATAGCGCATAATGGAAATGATACCATAACCCCTTCCTCTACTTGACCTGGACTAAAACAGACTATTCTTCATCTAACAAAGTAGATAATTTTTTTATTGTTTTAAGCCAAAAGTCATCCTTTAGCATGTGATTGGGGAACTGTCGTTCATGGGGGTTCCCCATTCAGCTCACATCCATCATTCCTCAGCCCCGTCCCCAAACAATTAGGCATTTTAAAAGCTGCCACTGGTGACTTTTTAAAAAGAAAAACTGAAAATATTTAGAAAAAAGCAAAATGTTAAAGGTAGCTAGCGCAGAAACCCCTTGATCTACCTGACTGAAATTGGGCAGTCCTCTAAAAGGTACGCAGGTTTCAACAAGTTGTGGACATTTTGATCTCCAAATGTGAGTCCGTGGGAGGGCCCAAAGCTTTTGGTTTTCTGAATATTGCTTCAGATTCAGGATCTGGGGTGAAGTGTCCCCCCCCCAAGCGATCCAAACTGAACAAGGACCCCAGTATTTGCCCTGAAGCAAAGAGGCTTGAGGGGAGGGGTGGAGTTGCACTGACCTAAAGAAAACAGAATTCTGCTTATTATGGGTTGCTATCCTCCTGCTGCGGGATGCGGGTGGTGCTGTGGGTTAAACCACAGAGCCTAGGACTTGCCGATCAGAAGGTCGGCGGTTCGAATCCCGGCAATGGGGTGAGCTCCCGTTGCTCGGTCCCTGCTCCTGCCAACCTAGCAGTTCGAAAGCACACAGTACAAGTAGATAAATAGGTACCGCTCCGGCGGGAAGGTAAACGGCGTTTCCGTGCGCTGCTCTGGTTCGTCAGAAGTGGCTTAGTCATGCTGGACACATGACCTGGAAGCTGTACGCCGGCTCCCTCGGCCAGTAAAGCGAGATGAGCGCCGCAACCCCAGAGTCGGTCACGACTGGACCTAACGGTCAGGGGTCCCTTTACCTTTACCTATCCTCCTGCTGCAGTTGCTATTTTCATCACTACGGCACCAACCAAAGTACAGGGGCACTTTGCACCATATGAAAACACACATCCTTCCCTAATGTGGTTTACTTTACTCCACTTGTTATTGGTGCTTTTAGGTCTATTTTAGCCTGTGATTTTTATCACCTGTTTTATCACACAGTTGCTTTATGGTTGCTGATTTGAATGTTTCCATTATTTATTGTGGAGTTGTGTCAAATGTAGCTGTTGTACATTACCTTGAGTGTCTGTCGGCAACTTGAAAATATAATAAATTATAAATATTGATCAGAACTTGCAATCTAAAATTTGGCAGGAGGAAGAGAATGGGGGGCTAGGGTAGGAAGTTTGAAAAACAACAACACACAACCAAACCATTTACATGTACTTGTGCACCATGCATAAGAGATGGAGACAGGGTGTTAAGCAAGAGCATAATCCGGCTTTATCATATAATAATAATAATAATAATAATAATAATAATAATAATAATAATAATTTATTTATACCCCGCCCATCTGGCTGGGTTTCCCCAGCCACTCTGGGCGGCTTCCAAAAGAATATTAAAATACTGTGATACATCAAACATTAAAAGCTTCCCTAAACAGGGCTGCCTTCAGATGTCTTCTAAAGGTCTGGTAGTTGTTGTTCTCTTTGACATCTGGTGGGAGGGCGTTCCACAGGGAGGGCGCCACTACCGAGAAGGCCCTCTGCCTGGTTCCCTGTAACTTGGCTTCTCGCAGTGAGGGAACCGCCAGAAGGCCCTCGGTGGACCTCAGTGTCCGGGTAGAACGATGGAGGTGGAGACGCTCCTTCAGGTATACTGGACCGAGGCCGTTTAGGGCTTTAAAGGTCAGCACCAACACTTTGAATTGTGCTCGGAAACGTGCTGGGAGCCAATGTAGGTCTTTCAAGACCGGTGTTATATGGTCTCGGCGGCCGCTCCCAGTCACCAGTCTGGCTGCTGCATTCTGGATTAGTTGTAGTTTCCGGGTCACCTTCAAAGGTAGCCCCACATAGAGCACATTGCAGTAGTCCAAGCGGGAGATAACCAGAGCATGCACCACTCTGACGAAGCAGTCCGCGGGCAGATAGGGTCTCAGCCTACGTACCAGATGGAGCTGGTACACAGCTGCCCTGGACACGGATTTAACCTGTGCCTCCATGGACAGCTGTGAGTCCAAAATGACTCCCACGCTGCGCACCTGGTCCTTCAGGGGCACAGTTACCCCATTCAGGACCAGGGAGTCCTCCACACCCGCCTGCCTCCTGTCCCCCCAAAACAGTACTTTTGTCCTGTCAGGATTCAATCTCAATCTGTTTGCCGCCATCCATCATATCCAATGTTACTTGCCCTTTCTTTAAACTAAAATGCCCTAGATGTTGCAATCACATAGAGGAGTTGCAGTGCCTCTTCTGGAAACTGAATACCGTATTTTTCTGTGTATAAGACTATATTTTTTCCTAATTTTTTGAAGTTTACAATAAGGTGTTGTCTTCTACACGGATAGTACATAGTGCATTTACTTAATTTTAAGTCCCAAAAAATAGGGGGCGTCTTATACACAGGGGTGTCTTATAGGCAGAAAAATATGGCATATCCGCAATATTCATTTCAACAACAACGTATGATTGGCTGAGTGACTGACTGTAGAATAGTGAAGGCAAACCATGACCATATCTGCCTAGAACAGCTTTCTGGGAATTGAGCTGAAGTTCTTCATCTGTAGAGAAGAATAGAGCAATGTAATTCATTCATGAGCACATATTAAATGAATTGTATACTGTGGTTCTTAAAGTGTTCTGAGTTGTCACCAAACCCTTTCAAACATAATTTAAAACTTTGGTCACTGAGCCACTCAGAGGAAGTATTCACTTGGGTCCAAAGGGCTTCTGACTTCTAAGACTTCCAGCATATTTTCTCATGTTAAAAATTATGCTACATTTCAGACTTAAAGTGCCCCATAGGATCTTCGTTTACTTCAGAGTTGCCCTTTCGAATCTATGAAGTCAAGTCTTTAAATCATACCGTTTTTGCAAGTTTTCCTCCAGTACTGTAATAGAGATGGTAAAACTCGCAGTTCAGCCCTCAAAGACCTTTTCCTGCTGCAAATCCTATTTAAGAGTGGGGCTTGAGCCACTCAGGGTGAAGCAGGAGGTTTGAGTCTCTAAACTAGCCCTGCTTCTTCATTGGGCCCTTATCTCTACCTCAGACTTGAGCCAATACTTTTGGCAATATTATTTTGCCCATTTGTGGTGCATGTTAGGAAATAATTCACTCTCCCAAATCAGTGAGGGATGAGATTTTTTTTTTTGGTGTGAATGTAGGTGGTAAGATTGGCAATTGGGGCACATGGCACTAACTGAAAAATCTGCAATAGAGCCATACTTTTATTAGGCCAAGCAAAAGGTTGCAAAACGATGTGCAAGTTTTGTGGGATGTATCATCACTGAAGCAGTCAAATACAACATTTCCTATTGCCTAGAGTGGACATACAGTGGAATGTTGCTCCAGACATGGGGGACTTCCTGTCATATCTGCTCTGGAGTCTGCACCTGGTCACAATCTCAATTCTGAATGCTGGCGGTGTCGTATAATTCTACTCAATATTGATCCAGAGCGGAATTCCAATGCATAGTTAGCAGAGTTAAAACTTAAATACATTGCAGGATCTGCAATCAGAGGCAATTAATATTTCATATAGAGGAGGGAGAAAGGTTGTTTTCTGCTGCTCCAGAGAAGCGGACACGGAGCAATGGATCCAAACTACAAGAAAGAAGATTCCACCTAAACATTAGGAAGAACTTCCTGACAGTAAGAGCTGTTTGACAGTGGAATTTGCTGCCAAGGAGTGTGGTGGAGTTTCCTACTTTGGAGGTCTTTAAGCAGAGGCTTGACAGCCATATGTCAGGAGTGCTCTGATGGTGTTTCCTGCTTGGCAGGGGGTTGGACTCGATGGCCCTTGTGGTCTCTTCCAACTCTATGATTCTATGATTCATCCAGCAGAGCTTTACTGTTACTGAAGGCAAATGAGCATAATGGTCACAAATCCAGTACATTCAGGATTGGCCCTGTCCATAAGAAATCCAGTTGCAGCAGACTTAACATAAACTTAACAATAATTTATAATACGGCTAAACCTTAATACTAAGAGTACTATGTACAGAACACCACACCAGAAGGAAAAGAGAGAAAGTGAAACCCAGGCTCTTTCTGTACACCCATGTTCAGCCCACATCTTCAGTGCCTGCATGGGCTGGGGAGCATCTTCTCTGACCTTCCAATCACAGGAACGCAGGAACACCAACATTGCATTCCCAAGGAATAGGTCCTGGTGCTGTGGACTCACATCTGCTCTTGTGAGCACCCAAATGCAGCAGAGTAGATGAAAGCAAAGCTGTGGTGGTTTTGTAGCGTACCTAATTTATTTCTACTAATTAAACAAATAAAAGAACATAACAAACATGTACGAGAGGAGCCAACTTGTCGCAAGACAGAACAAAGAAAGAGTGCAGCAGCGCTGGAGATGGAAGTCTCAAAGAGTAGCTTCCGCCCACTCCTTTCTCACAGTATGAAAGTAAAATAACATGATCAGGTGATCCTTGCAATGGGAGGGATGGAAATACTGACAGGCTCCTTCTGACCTTACTATTATAATCAGCATGACCTTGACAGAAAGAGGTAACAGAACCAGTTTAAGCCAGATGTACTCAGCTGCTCTGAAGGAATAACCCAAAAATCCTGAACCTACTGCTTGTTTCTTTCAAATGAGGTTCACATTACAGTGGTGCCTCGCAAGACGAAAAGAATCCGTTCTGTGATTCTCTTCGTCTAGCGGTTTTTTTCGTCTTGCGAAGCAAGCCCATTGAAGGATTAGCGGATTAGCGCTATTAGCGGCTTTTAGAGGCTTTTAGCGGCTTATCTGCTGATCGGATCAGCTGATAAGCGGCTTAGCGCTATTAGCGGCTTTTAGTGGCTTATCTGCTCATCGGATCAGCTGATAAGCAGCTTAGCAGCTTAGAAAAAGGGGGGGAGGGAAAAAACCCAGCAGGAACTCGCAAGACATTGTCGTCTTGCGAAGCAAGCCCATAGGAAATTCGTTTTGCGAAGCACGTCCAAAACGGAAAACTCTTTCGTCTAGCGAGTTTTCCGTCTTGCGAGGCATTCATCTTGCGGGGCACCACTGTAGGAGCTGTGCAAGGTTCAGGTTGCAACTATGGTTGTGGAAGAGGAGACACATACCCTGGGTAGCAGGTTGGTGGAGAAGTATTTTGCATGGGAGGGAGAGAGGAGGGAAGCATGTCCCAGCCATAGCATACATTCAGTGACACTTTATGTTCCAGCTGGGTTCCGTATGTCCCATCTGGAACATGTAAGGGCCAGCAGGAATGTAAAAAAGGAGTCAGACCCGGATTATGTAGTATGTGGCACACCCACCTCTTCTAATAAATGGAACCCACCATTACTCCCACTTACTAGAAGAAGTGGGTGGCCATAGAAAAGGCCGTCTCCATGCCCAACTAGAGAAGAGGAAAATAAAGGAAGTGCAAAAAGGACCCTAACACTGTTGCAGCCACAACTGAGTGACCCGGGTTGGTTTTGTTGACCGTATGCAGATGACCCATTTCATTTTCCTATTTTCTTTCTTTCTTTGGCGATCACTTGTCGCCGAGTAAGATTGTCTTCCATAAACACGGTTTTAACAATGAGTCCGTAAGTGACTGTGGAGGCCAATTCTGGATCCACATGTCCTTCCACAGTGGGGACATTGATTTCTGGGCAGGAGTTAATCACAGTGTGGATTTGCCAAGCGTGCCTTCCTCTTAGCACGTTTCTTCCTTGTGTCCTGAGTTCAAGTGTCTTCAAAGCCCACGACACCTTTGGTAACGGCTGTTCTCCAACTGTTATGGCTATAAGAAATGCCAGATCTTTTCTGTCCCCAATTTTGGGAAAGTTCGCTCCGATGCTTTCTCACCTCTAGAAACTTCAGTGGTTTGGTTGGCACATCTCAATTTACAGGGTTCCCTTGTGGAGATTTCGATTTATGTGTTGAGGCATGGGGCCAACAGCTACCTGTGCAGGGAGCATAGCTGTTGAGGGTGGTGGTATCAAACGCCGCTGAGAGATCCAGCAGAACTAGAAAACAGCTCTCACCTTTGTCCCTAGCCCACCGGAGATCATCGACTAGTGCAACCAAGGCAGTTTCAGTCCCATGATGAGGCCTGAATCCCAACTGGAAGGGATCCAAATGGTCCACTTCTTCCAGGCGTGCCTGGAGTTGTTCAGCAACCACTCGCTCAATCACCTTGCCCAAGAATGGAAGATTTGAGACTGGGCGATAGTTGGCCATTGTGGCCGCATCTAAAGATGGTTTTTTAAGAAGCGGTTTAATAACCGTCTCTTTCAGTGGTTCCAGGAAGGCTCCCTCACGGAGGGAAGCATTCACCACCCCATGAAGCCCATCGCCCAGCCCTTCCTGGCTAGCTTTTATAAGCCAGGATGGGCAAGGATCAAGGAGACAAGTGGTTGGTTTCACTCATCCAAGCAGCCTGTCCACATCCTCGGAGGTAACAGATTGGAATTGATCCCACACAACTTGACTAAACAGGACTCTAGCACTCTCCCACCCCTGCCCTGCTCCCATGGTGGAGTCTACCCACTCAGCTGTTTATACCGGCACAGTGCAATAGTAGCAGCCCTCTTCCTTGTGATGCAACCTGCCCCCTCCCTTATGCAGCAATGCTTAGCAGCTGAAGTTGGTTAAAGTAAGGTACTTGTAATGAACCTTGTTGTTAATGCATCTCTGGAACTTCTTACAAGCTGTCTTGTCCTATTTGCGTCTTGGGTCCTATGAGCTTCTAAAGTAATTTCTTTGCCTGTTGGCAAAATGTTATTCATTTCAGCTTGCCCAGATTGCGATACCTGCCAGGAGATAACTGTAATTCATTGTTATGTTGGATCATTAAAATTTATGAACTAAAACCTGAACTGCTGACTTCAGATTAAGAAGAAAGTAAACATTTAGTAATGGCTTTAAGGGGTTTGAAATAAAAGAAGAAATACAGAGCTAGCATAAAGATATGGATTTTTTATAGATTAACATTATTAAAGGAGCAAAATGCCAAGAAATCTTTTGTAAAGTTTTTTTTTCAATAAAAAAAGTCGAAAGTAGAAAATGGTGCCTTGATGGAGCGATGTCCACAGGGATAGAATGCAAAATGCGGTGGGTCCCGTCCCCCTCCCCCAACAGTTTTGGTATCTCATCATCTGGCTTTCACAAGTGTTCTAGCTAGCTCAAGTCATTCTCTTTTTGACTTCTTCTTATCTGTGTGTGAACCGAATGCCCCATCTCTCACTCAGCCAATCACTCAGCCATTTAGTGAAACCGCTTATCAACTTACAGCATGCTCGTCATCAGGTGTCTTAGACAGCAGGCAAAAACATCTTCTGAAAGCTAAGCACCAAAGGCAATGAAAAAGAAAGCCCCTTTTTATGCCTAAGAAGGTTATGAGTGATTATAGAAACAGTATTACTTGGTACATATAAGGAATGTGCTTTCCCCATAACTATCATTTATGATAAGACATTCCCTTCCAGTTCTATATACACCCAAATCTGAACTACATAAACTAGCCCTATTAATTTCAGTTAAGTTTCTATTTTGTGATTTGGATGAAATAAGAGAAACACATATTATTCCTTCTAAAGCTCAACGAGGATGGTTGAATGCCACACAGTCTGGAAAAGAAACAAGACCTTGCAAAAATATAGTAGTGGTTTCTAGCTCTTGGAGTATTCCTTAAGGTAGGTAGTAGTTTGTAAGTTTGTAGATTACAGTAATTGTTTTTTAAACAATGCCAATAAGACTGTGTCAGCTTCCAAGGCCCTTGCATGCAGTGGCGTAGCGTGGGGGGTGCCAGGGGTGCCGGCCGCACCGGGCGCAACATTTTGGGGGGCGCGTTTGGCCGGCCCCCCTCGAGGAAGCGGGAACCTCTCCAAGGCGCAGCGCGCCGTCGGTGGAGGAAAAGAGCCGCGCAGCAGCAGCAAAGCCGGGAGGAGGAGGAGGTGGAGCGAACCTGCTAATTGCTTGCTGGGAATTACCGTAATTTTCGCTCCAAAACACACACTTTTTTGCTCCTAGAAAGGAAGGGAAAATGCCTGTGCGTGTTACAGAGCGAATGCACTCATGCTTGCTTTACAGCCAGGAGGAGGGGGTGGAGCTGAGGAGGAGGGAGGGAAGGAGAGCCATGCCAGCAAAGCGGGCAGCAGCCGCTTACACGCGAGGAGGGACAGACGGGAGCCATAGCGAGCCGGAAAAAGCGCTGCGTAGCCAGCAACAGCTGCTGCAGCCTCAGCTAGCAAAGGTCCGTGCGCTCTCTAAACGGAGCAATGAGGCTGCAGAGGGACGGCAGGGCACAGGAGGGCTCTGAGCCACGAACGCAGTGAAAACCAGTAAAAAAGTTTTTTAAAAGGCTGCTGGGGACAGGAGGGCACGGGATGAGGGAGAGGGGGAAATTTCAATTCTCCCAGCGTCTCAGCTGATCCGCTGAGCAGGACTTGGGTTGCAGGGGATTCACCATTAGCTGTGTAAAGCAGCAAAGAGGGAGAGAAGGAGCAAAGCGGGAGAGGAAAGGAGCTGCTTACACTGCTGTAAGTGGCTGCTGTCCGGTTGGCTCCTTTAAAGCAACAGTGCTCTTTCCCTCCCCCCTCCCCGCTCAGCTCTCCGAAAAGCTCCTTCTCCACCCACCCCATGCGAGCTCCTTTTCCCCTTAGACCCCTCTTCTTCATCATTAGCAGCATCCTTCTCCACCCACCCCGCGCCAGCCTTCGGATGGCTGTCCTGAAGACTTGTGGTGGGAGCAGTGGCGTAGCGTGGGGGGTGCAGGGGGGGCCTGCCGCACCTGGCACAACATCTGGGGGGGCGAAGAGACTCGAGTGCTAAAATCCACGGGTTAGGGGGCGCAAATTACTTGCCTTGCCCCGGGTGCTGAGAACCCACGCTACGCCACTGCTTGCATGAAACGGGGTTTATTCCCCCCCCTCCCATCTTTTGTGTGTCAAGGTCCCCAGAGCCACCCCAATAACTCACACATTACACAGAATTTTTGTTTAAGGTTTTGCGCATAATTTTGGCCACAACTTTATTAAAATACAAAAATGTGAGTGGTTGCTTAGGCATTGGTTGCGACTATCTGCCCCCACCATGGGGGACAGACTGACATTCCGCACGCCTGCGAAAGTCAGAAAAGGGGAATACACTTGGGGATAGCGACGGAGCAGGGAACCTGCCCTCACCCCAAATGCAACCAGGAGCTCATTGCTATGGCCCGAGCCTCCTTGAGAGTGGACAAGCAATAGTTAGCCCCTGATTCCTTTAACGGAATCCCTTGCAGCAGCAGCATTAGAGGTGCAGGCACAGCCAATCCATGCCCCTCAACCAACCAAACCATAAACCAATGCCTAACCGCAACCTTACAAGTTGTGACGATTTGCTATGCAGTAGGCAAAAACCAAATGGCCCCAGCCAATCTGCCAGATGGACAAAATTCCTACCAGGCCCCTGCCCCAAGAGCAGATGACCCCATGACAGGCATAGCAAGGTCAAAGCGAACAACCCAAATTCTAGGGAGGGGGGGGGGATGGACAATCCGATGCACGGGGAAAAAGAGGAAGCCCTAGCCTCGTGCAAGGAGTTTTAGCATTTCTGGCTGTCAATCAACAAATGGCAACATTAACTTCTTCCCAACAAGGAGGGAAGCCCCAATCGCATCAGTGGCCAATGGTCAATTAGCCCTCCCCCAACTTTGGAGTGTCCTGGCAGCCCCCACCGCAACACGTGCTCCCCATGAAGGAGAACATGCTTTGGGGAGTTGTTTTGGCCAGAAGAGCTGGAAGAGCATTTCTGAACTCAGGAACTGCTGCTAGTTCAAGCACTGCTGCTTATTCAGAATTGCTCCTGATTTATCCAACTGGCCAAAGGCAGAAGAGAAAAACTATCTGTATGGGATTCTGCTGCTGTTTCTCCTCATATGAAAATGCATTAAGTGTCTTTGGAAGAGTGTGAAGGAACTCTGGATGGGATGGAAAGCCCAGATGGAGGAATAAGCCTTTCAGAGTAACTGTGACCCCAGTCTTTTAACTATTCGTTTCTCCTGCATGTCAACCTACCTCTTTGGCCATGATCTGCCTGCTGCTTGCTCACAGTTTGTTGTGCTCTTAAAGGTTTTTTAAATGGGATTCCAAAAAATGGTGAAAGAGAAGATTAAATTCCCTATAGTGCATTATAATAAATACATGTACCTAGGGAAATAATAGTTTTCTGCAGGTTTCCTCTTTCAGACTTTATGCTAGGATATACTGGTTTTAGTTTGTCCCCAACTCTTCTCTGTTAAGTCTGGAAATTTAAACAATATACCTAGGAAGAGTCCTTGCCCTTTAGTGGACTTGGCAGATCAAGCACAACACAATAACAATAACAATAACTGTAACTGTAACTGTAACTGTAACTGTAACTGTAACAGTAACAGTAACAGTAACAGTAACAGTAACAATAACAATAACAATAACAATATATTATGCTCCACCCATGTGGCTGGGTTTCCCCAGCCACGATGGGCGGCTCCCAACAGAAAAATGTGGGCGGCTCCCAACAGAAAAATGTGATAAAACATCAAACCTTAAGAACGTCCCTAAACAGGGCTGCCTTCAGATGTCTTCTAAAAGTCAGATAGTTGTTTATTTCCTTGACATCTTTGTCAAGCATTTCCTTCACATCCTTGATGGGAGGGCTTTCCACAGGGAGGGTGCCACTACCAAGAAGGCCCTCTGCCTGGTTCCCTGCAACCTCACTTTTTGCAGCGAGGGAACCGCCAGAAGGCCCTCGGAGCTGGATCTCAGTGTCCGGGCTGAACGGTGGGGGTGGAGACACTCCTTCAGGTATACTGGGCCATTAAGCAGTGCAAGACTGGTGATCTCTTGTATCATCATGCAATTCAGGATGGTGTGTATGGAATCATCAGTTCCAGGTCAAAATAGGTTTTCAGCCTATAATGACCGCTCCCCGCTTAAAACGGGGGGCGCCCTTTGCGTGGACGCGTGCAGCCCCTAGATCTGGAGCGGCTCCAACAGCATAGGCTTGGCTTTGCCTTCCCTCAGGTGGGATACCTGGAGGTCTCCGCCTACCTCAGTCAGTTGTCCAATCCCACCTGGGGGAAGCGTTGCCAAGGAGACCAGGCCAGGTAGGGGAGGGATTACCTGCCCACACAATAGAGGGAGGATCTTACCTAGGAATCCTCACTTGGCTCCAGAGCTTCTCCCACCCTACCCACCCTCAGTTAATGTCTTATTTTGCAGGTTAACTTTTCTTCACAGGTTTTGCAGGTTAACTTTTCTTCACAGGTATGCGGGCGCTGCTACGTTAAGGTCGCTGTTAAAGGGCCGGAAAGGAATTTCCCTGCATTGGCAGGTTTCGCCTTTCCCGTAGCAAAACGTCACAACTTTGGCGGTATCAGGCCTTGGGCGGAATCCTTTTGTCCATCTTCCTCTTGCGGCGGCGATACCAGGGTTCCCCGTTAAAGGGGTTTTCTGAAGGGAGGCTTTGGCCGTACACCGAAAGGTTGTCATTGCTCTCCCCTGCGGCGGCGGCGTTACGGGGGCGGCCATCTCTGCTTGAACATATGTTCTCCAGAGCTGGCCCATCCCCCACACACACACTGGATAACCCTGATGCTCCCTAGGTCCCCGGCTGGGGACCAGGGAGGGAGAACGCCCAATGCCTGAGCCAAGGTCTACCCACATTTGAAATTTAATAAAGTTGTGGCCAATTTAATCCCATAGCACGTTGTCTTGAGTCGTTATTCCACATGACGGGGGGACCGTGCAGGATCTGGGGACTCCGCCTGCCCACGCAATGACAAATCAGCACTTGAGGCTATAGAAATCACATATTTGCCTCTCAACCATATTGCTCCTATAGGAACTGTGAATCCTTATTCTTTTCGAACTCTTTAAAGGTATATAAATTTAATAAATAATAAAAAATAATAAAATAACATACATTTTGATGATCAACATGATTATTTACTCCAAAACTGGATATATTGTGGACATTTTTAAATGGTTTCTAACAACAACAAAAATCAGCTCCAGAACACCAAATCAGTCATAATTAGCCTCTGATTCAGTTATCAGACAGATAATTTTTTAATGACTCCTCTCAAATCAAGGTTGCTTTAGGCCTCACAATTAAACCTATTGAGAAACTCATTAGAGATGTTGAATGCTGTCTGGTTTTATAGCTGCGCCAGGTATTTTTTAATATTTTCCCTTCTAACAACATTACACCTTGTTGGGATTCAGTATCAGGAGCTAAACATAATTTTAGACAGCCTCTTTAGAATCAGATTCATTGACTTAAGGGCAATTGAAATACTATTCACGTCCTCATGCCATATTGGCCATCACATATTGATTTAATTTTCCCATTGGGCTAATATTTCTGCCTTAATTCTGTTGGGAAAATCCTGAAAAAAGTAAAAACTGTTTGAACCATCAGGCAGTGCTTTGTTGGGTGTGTTATGGCCGGTGAGGATTTAGCAGAGGAACACTTAATAAACACTTTTAGTGATTTTCCTTCTGGTGATTTACTCAATGGACTGCAGTCTCCTATAGACTGCACACAACTTGCCTATCATATCTATGGAGATTAAGGCTGATGCCCAGTTTACTGCCAGTTCAAATGTTATTTTCTCAATAGTGAGTAGGGTTGGTCAGGAATGAAGTGCACTTAGATTGCCCACGAACTGAACTGGGTCACCTGTGAAGCACTTTGGAGAAAGCGTGTTCTCCTTCAAAATGAGAGCACGTGTTGCGGTTGGGAAAATACAAGCCACCCTGCTGTTACTGGGCGGTTTTGGATAAAGGCAGAACCCTTAAAGGGTTAAATGGGTTACTGGGGAGTTTTGCATGTTGCTAATTCTGGAGGAGGAGCAGAGGCTATAAATACAGGTCGCTTATTGTCGGGGCGTCCTCTTGGCCTCTGCATCGGATCACCCGCCCACCCGCCCTTTAAAAGGGGGGGGGTTCTGGTATTTGACCTTGCTATGCCTGTCATGGGGTCGTCCGCCTTGGTGCGGGGGCCTGGTAGGAATTTACCATTTGGCTAATTGGCTGGTGCCATTTGGGTTTCGCCTACTGCGTAGCAAGTAAGTCACAACTTGTAAGGTTGGCGGTTAGGCATTGGTTAAAATTGGTTGGTGGAGGGGTAAGTGCCTACCCCTCCAATTGGTGGTGCGGAAAGGGAATTCCGTTAAAGGAATCCAGGGGCTTGCCATTCTTTCGTCCTTGTCCCCGGAGTCGGACTTGGGCCGTGCAAGCCCCACAGGAACATGAGGGTGAGAGGTGTGGGACTGTTACCCAGCTTCACTTTCTCACCCAATACTTGTTTCCCACGCTGGCTTCCGCTGGAATCCGGAAGGCCAGCTCTGTCCCTGGGCAAGGACAGATAGTCATAACCAATGCCTAAGCAACCACTCACGTATTTGTATTTTAATAAAGTTGTGGCCAAAATCATGCCAAAAACCTTAAACAAAATTATCGTGTGAAGTGTGAATTATTTGGTGAGGGTGGCTTTGTGGGACTCAACACGCAAAGGTGTGTTGTTTTCCAAAGAGCCAAATCTGGGCCTGAACCAAATCTTGTATTCTGTGCATACCATCTCTTTCCTGAAAGATCCATTTCCCATGTCTATATGCAAAAATGCATTGGGTTAGGCAGCTAAATCCTAATTCCTAACCCATGGGCACAACTATTTAATTGATTAATACGTATACACACACACACACATATACATATATATATATATATATATATATATATATATATATATATATATATATAAAATAAATTAAATTTTCTTTTTTACTGTTTAAAATACTCATTTTACATTCTTAAGATATCAATAACTTCCTTTCTTCTCTTTCCATGGTTCATTTTACATATCATAAATCCCTGCATATTTTACAAAAACTATACCATTAAGTATTCCATTATTGCATCCATCAAAACTTATTTATACTGTTGAATTTATCTTAATTATTTTTTTCTTTGGGTCACTGGCCCTTAATATATAAAGAAGGTTTCCTGGTCCTGTTCCAAATCAGTGTTCTTTTGCCAGCCACCACTCTACAGAGACCAGTGGGCCCCAAATTCTCATGTCTTATTTCAGCCTTAAACCTTTAATTTGAAATGTGGAAGAAGAGGCTGAAGACAGACTTTGACGAATGACACCAATTCATCTCCAAATCCCAAGTTGCGTGACATGGCGTGTGGCTGCGGCTGTTTCATTCTGTTTCTAATCCCTTTTATAAAAATTCCTGCCTGATATTCACAGGCTTTGGTTTGTATCAAGAAGCTCTAGATTGCAGAGAGAAGGTCAAAGAGCTCTTGCTGAACACTGTGAAGCTCTTTATAAAGACTTGGAAAGGTCAAAGTAATTTTGTTGGCTATTTTGTTTTGAGCTGTGGGGAGAATGGTGTTTGCTCTGGAGGAGTATTAGTTCTGTAGTCAAGGAGTGAGAGGCTGACTCAAGTACATGATGATGGTGTGTCAGTGGAAGTCACAAAAATAAAGTGATGGGCACTTTCTGGCACCCACATTTGCTAGCATTCGCTTCAGATATTCTGTTGTGTTTTAGATGTTTTAACCATTTTAAACGCTTAAAATGTGTTTTCGTTTTATTTACAATTTTACTTTAATGACTCGAATGTTTGCCACCCTGGACTCCTTTGTGAGGGAAAGGTGAGATATAATTCTAATAAAGCAGAGAACCAATAATTCCATTCTTGTTGGAGCTGAGATGAATCCCTCTTTGAAATGGATCCAACTCTTCTGAAAAGTTTGATAACAAGTTGGGTTAAGGGACACGGGTGGCACTGTGGGTTAAACCACAGAGCCTAGGACTTGCCGATCAGAAGGTTGGCGGTTCGAATCCCCGCAGCGGGGTGAGCTCCCGTTGCTCGGTCCCAGCTCCTGCCAACCTAGCAGTTCGAAAGCACGTCTCAAAGTGCAAGTAGATAAATAGGCACCACTCTGGCGGGAAGGTAAACGGTGTTTCCGTGCGCTGCTCTGGTTTGCCAGAAGCGGCTTAGTCATGCTGGCCACATGACCCAGAAGCTGTACGCCGGCTCCCGAGGGTCATGTGGCCAGCATGACTAAGCCGCTTCTGGCGAACCAGAGCAGCGCATGGAAACGCCATTTATCTTCCCACTGGAGCGGTACCTATTTATCTACTTGCACTTTGACGTGCTTTCGAACTGCTAGGTTGGCAGGAGCAGGGACCGAGCAACGGGAACTCACCCTGTTGTGGGGATTCGAACCGTCAACCTTCTGATCGGCAAGTCCTAGGCTCTGTGGTTTAACCCACAGCACCACCCGCATCCCAAGAACAACATTGAAAACATCAAAAACATAAAACATAAATGAAAGGGGTGCCTTGCTTTTGTGGATAGTGCCATAGCTGTCAACTTTTCCCTTTTCTTGTGAGGAATCCTATTCAGAATAAGGGAATTTCCCTGTAAAAAAGGGAAACGTTGACAGCTATGGATAGTGCTTCCACTCATATCTAGCTTTCCACCATTTTCTCCTGCCTACTTAGGTCCCCTTCCACATCCCCTCCAAAAAGCTGCTCTCTCCGGGGGGGGGGGCAGAGAAAGAAATCGGCGCAGAGGGCTGTGGAGATAGGGAGCACAACTTAGTGAAACTTTCTTCTCCCTTTCACACACATTTGTACATTTTACACTCACTTTCCATGGACATTCTATTGCCCTACTTTTAACAATATCCGTTAGCAGAGAATCTTAAATTATTGACTATGGAGATGTTTCCATGTTCAGACAGTCAGGGAAAAAACATGTTACAAAATTAGGTAAACTATCTCACTAGATGCAAATGAGGAACCTGATTTAATTCAGAATGTTTGTGATCAAGCCATCAAGGAAAACAGGCTGTGAGAGACTAACTGAATACATTTAAATAATGAATAATTTAGAAGAAATCACTGGTAGAAGTAGATACATTGGTTAATTGGCTTTTTTTTAAAAAAGATAGACAGTCCCCCAAATTAGGTACAACATGCAAATATGATGAAAGATTGTCTTTTTAAAAAATAAATAAATAAATGATATTTTTTTACATTGAATGAATGATATTTAGAGCTTGATGCAGTCCAATGTAGTTACAATGCCTATGTATGGTTTTTTTTCATAAACTAATATCACTTTTTCCTCATTCCTTATACAGTAGTACCTCGGGTTACAAACGCTTCGGGTTACAAACTCCGCTAACCTGGAAGTAGTTGCTCTGGGTTGCGAACTTTGCCCCAGGATGAGAACAGAAATCACGAACTGGCGGCACGGCAGCAGCGGGAGGCCCCATTAGCGAAAGTGCGCCTCATGTTAAGAACGGTTTTGGGTTAAAAATGGACCTCCGGAATGAATTGAGTTTGTAACCCGAGGTACCACTGTATTTGGAATGGGAGGTCTGCGAACATTTTCCATACAGTGGTACCTCTTACCACCTACTTACGAACACGATCCGTTTTGGGGTGCCGTTTGCAGCCTGAAAAGTCCGTAAGTAGAGTGCCGCTACTGCACATGTGCGAAGCACAAGAGCGCTTCTGCACATGCACAAAGCATGCAGATCGCTTCTGCGCGTGTGTGCGTGGCAATCCTGGAAGTAAACACTTCTGGGTTTGCTGTGTTCGTAACCTGAAAAGCCGCAACGTGAAGCAAACGTAATACAAATTATGCCTGTACTTGTATCTCAGTCAAAGAATATGGACCCTATGGTGCAGTGGTCAAAGTGTCAGACTATGAGTGTCAGACACAAGGGATCAAATCTCCACTCAGCCAAGAAGCTTTCTGCAGGACACTGGTGCCAGTTACAGTCTTTCAGCTTAGTCTACCTCTTTGTTGTAAGGATAAATGGAGAGAGAGGAAAACCATGCATGTCAGCTTGGCTCCTTTACTTGGAGGTAAAATGGGATATAAATATGCCTTTTATATTTGGCTTCACTTAGCAACATTTTCTATTGGAATGTTTAAGATGTTCGGTTAAATTTGTTTGTGTTAAAATATGTATTCCATAGTTGACTTCCTTTGTAATGTTTTATTTAAATCTTTAAGATAATATTTTAGTTTCCTGTTAATTACATTGCCTTGACTGTATACTTTACATTTTACTTTCTTTGGTAATGTTTTATTCTGGATTGTTTTCTGGATGTTTCAGTGCGCTGTAAACCGCTTTGACCAAACTGCAGGAGGCAGTGGAAGACAGGAGTGCCCGGCGTGCTCTGGTCCATGGGGTCATGAAGAGTCGGACACGACTAAACAACAACAACAACAAAACCACTTTGAGATTTTTCTTAAAAATCTAAAGTGGTATAGAAATGATAATAAGAATATGAATAAGAATAATAAGGAATAATACAGAATAATAAATCAATAACACTTATGTCCCTTCACTGAGCAAGGGTGTAATCAGAAGGGTGTTTCAACGATTCATGCGCACATTCTTTCACATTGATAAAATACCACAGTGTGTATGTTTGTGTGCATATTACATCAGCTTTGTGTGTGCTTCTTTTGCAATGTGTTGTATCAATGTCTACAAGCGCGCCTGTGCACGGGTACTGATGTCATCATGTGCATGATGACATCAGTACTGACTGCTCCCCCCCCCTTGAGTTTGTGAACCACCCGGAGATCTTTTGATGAAGGACGGTATATAAATTTAATTAAGATAAAAATAAAACAACCTGCATGGGCAAGTTGCGGGTAGAGATAGAGAGAAACTGAAAGAAGGGCCTTCATCCGAGTAGCAATGCTCACTGGGCTGGGGCAAGTAATTTGCTGGGCTTGCATGTGTCATCATCATAAACATACCCTCTCTTGGTCTCAGGAAGTAAAGGTGGGAAGCGGGAGAGTTTAAGTTTAGCTCTGCCCTAAGCCCAGACCATGACTTTGAGAACAGCAGTAGCAGCAGGGAAGAGAGGAGTTCAGGAATATTTCTTTAAAATAGTTTTGCAACTATGTGTGTCTTTGTTTCTCAGTTTGATCCTTTTGTGTGTTCAGACCCAGAAACCTCCCCCCTAAATAGATTCACACTTGACTCAAATTTTGGTTTGGGTTTTTGGCAGACTTTAGGCCACAACTTTATTGATTACAGAAAGTGACCGGTTGCATAGGCTCTTGTTCGGCTAGCTCCCTGCCATACAGGTAGCGCTGACCCAGGGTTCCAGCATAGGTCAGCCAAGGGTGAACACCTGGATAAGCGGAAAGCCAGGAACAGGCTACCCAAATGTCCCCCTGGACTCAGGCACAGGCCCAACCCCCGCTCAGGGGTTGACCAAACCATCGAGTCCCTGGATTCCTTTAACGGAATACCCTTCACCATAGGGATGGCAAAATTATTCTCCCATCCCTATCACCGGAACCAGAGCCTATCCACAACCTTACAAGTTGTGACAATTTGCTACGCGGCAGGTGAAACCCAAATGGCAACAGCCAATCAGCCAAGTGGGGAAAATTCCTGCCGTGCCCCTGTCCCAACGACAGACGACACACGACGGCATAGCAAGGTCAAGCGCAAAGCCCTAAAAGTAGGGAGAGGTGGGCGGGTGTTCCGATGCACGAGCCAAAAGAGGAAGCTCTGGGTCATGTGCATGGGCATAAATAGGTTCCTCAAACCATTTGGACTTCATCCCATTGGCCAGATTGCACCCAGCTATGAGGTACCTACCAATCGGGTGTTGTGGCTGACCAATTATACCCACCCACAACACAGGGTCTCACCGCAATATGTGCCCCCTGTTGAAAAAGTTTGCTGACCCCTGGCCTAGTCCATACGCTCCAACATTTCTCCGATGAAAATAAGGGCATCCTGTTCTATTACTACCACTACTATCGTTATTGTTATTATTATGTTTTATTTATCTGACTTGGTTGCCCCAGCCACTCTGGCTATCTTCCAACATATATAAAAGCATAATAAAACATTTTAAAAACTTCCCTATACAGGGCTGCCTTCAAATGTTTTCTAAAGGTTGTATAGTTACTTATCTCCTTGGCTTGGGGGTCACATAACTCCAAAACCAGGGCTTTTTTTTCCAGCAGGAACTCAGGAAACTCAATTCTGACACCTCTCAGGTAGATGCCATTGCCATTCTGAGAGAATGAAGGAGGTATTCATGATGAGCTCTGGCACCTCTTTTTCTAGAAAAACAGGACTGTCCATAACCTCCAACATTTCTCTGATGAAAACAGGGATGTCCTAAGGAAAAGTGGGGCATTCCAGGATCAAATCAGAAACTGCGACGGCTTCTGTAAATCCAGGACTGTCCCAGGAAAACAGAGACACTTGGAGTGTCTGCTAGAGGAGCTTAGTTTGTTTCCTTCCCTAGGAGAAGGGACTGGGGTGGTGTGGGCCACCTTTGAATTTGCATAAGTGATTGGCTTTCTTCTTCGTCACATCTCGTCAGGAGGTCAGTGGTGGAGGAAGACCCATTTAGAGGAAAGACACGGAGCAGGAAGGGTAGGTTAGGACAGCTAGATGAGCTCCCTTGGCTCTGAGATACAGCATGGCTGTGTTGATGTGGCTCCTGGGGAGAATCAGTGGGACAACCAGGGACATAATGACATTGGCTCTCCTTTGTCACTGGCCAAAGAACTGTTATTGCAATTACTAAAAGTTTCTACATGTTTATTGGCCTCTTTGATAAAATTGTGACTTATTTAATTTCACTTATTGTGTCATTCTCTTCATTGCAATCAAAACTGAAAGCAGCAGCAAGAGCACGTGGACAGTACTTTGCTAGTCACAAGAACCCCAGGTTATTATCTTGCAACCTTCTTTAGCCAGATTAGCTAAGTTTGTATTGATTGATACATGATTAGGAAGGACTTCAATTGCCTGGAGAAAGCAGCACGTAAATTCTGCTTTAATGCTGTTCAGAGGACTTAAGGGATTTGACTTTCTTGTAGACGGCACACTATTAAACCCAAGTGTTGCTAAAGAGCAATTTAGACGTTCGTAGTCTAAAGTCTGAGGCCTACATTTATTGTTGAATGAAGCCAAAATATTCTGTGGGCCAAATCAGACACAATAAAGGAGATATTTCTCAACAGTTTCTCTCTTTCTTCCTCCACTTTTTTTTTTTTTTGCTTTAATACACCTGTACAGACTCTTGAGTTTGATCAGAAGCTGCTTAACCCAATCACGAGAATCTCCCATAAATTGTCTTTTTCCTCAAAAGAGGAAATGTACCTTAACCTATAATCCTTCCTCACTGGGAGAAAAACAGCAGGACAGCTGGGAGATACACAGGAAAAGGACTGAGCACTCCTTATCCTGTTGCATCAATCATATTCAGAATCTAATTATTATTGTTTAATTGCCAGTGGACACTTCACATGTCTTTTGCACTATTTCTAGTTCAGCCAGGAGTCTCAGTCGCCTCATCAAAGACCATCAAATTCTCCCTGTTCATTATCGTAAGTTGAGAGGGAAATCTAAGGGCTAGTCAAACAATCCGCCGTAACATTTGGTGAACACATACAGACATAGTCAAGAACCCTTTGCCTAGCTCAGGCGTGGATAGCTCAGTTGGTTAGACCATGGTGCTGATAACACCAAGGTTGCAGGTTCGATCCCTGTATGGACCAGGGTCCGTTCCAACTCTACAGTTCTATGATTCTTTGATTCTATATGCATGCAGGACCCCTTAACACAAGTGCCAAAGGTGGGGTCACCAAACACGCTGTCAATCAAAGCACCAGTTCTGGGCATGTGCTCATGTATTCACCGAATTTGTTTGATGGAGTTTGAACACCCTCCTAGTTGGCACATATCATAATATTGTGACGTGTTTCTGGGATTGCCTATCACAGGGATCAGCAAACCTTTTCAGCAGGAGGCCGGTCCACTGTCCCTTAGACCTTGTGGGGGGCTGGACTATATGTTGAAGGGGGGGGGGCAAATGAACAAATTCCTATGCCCCACAAATAACCCAGAGATGCATTTAAAATAAAGGAACACATTCTGCTCATATAAAAACACGCTGATTCCCGGACCGTCCGCAGGCCGGATTTAGAAGGCAATTGGGCCGTATCCAGCCCCTGGGCCTTAGGTCTCCTACCCATGGTCTATCACATACACATTTGGGTGCAGAAATAGACACAGTAAAGAAACTAAAATTATTCAGCCGATGCTGACTGCTGGCTTAGTTCTCCCTGAAATGTGTTTCACTATCACAGCAAGTCTTCGGTTTTGATCAGCGTACCTGCTTTCTTTTCCTCTTCTTCCATATGGTAAACGAAGTGACACATTGCACTAATACATGCTGCCACTAGCCCTGTTACTGCCAGAACATTAAAACGGGGGATATTATGTTTGTCTTCCATAAAATGTCCTAATAAGTTGACATTTTAAAGCGAACAGCTAAAAGAACAAATTCTTTCTGCTTAATTCAGTCTCACAGCTACTCATTCATTATTTTTTGCAATGACACAAATGTCAAAAATGCAAAAATAAAAATAAAGTACAGTAATGTTACTGTATTTTAAATGTGTTTATCTTCCTTTATCTAGGACTATTACTACAATTTTCAAAAACACACACACACCAAATCCACAGAAGCATAACATAGATATGTGTAAAAGCACATGTGCAGACAATGTTTTCACATTAGAAAATAACAAAGGGTCAGTTAATAACCTAACATACAAATTGCAAGAATTCGGTATAAGATTCGCATATTAGATTCATCAAAATGGGAAATTCTAGGATTTTCTATAGGTCAACAGTTGGAAATAAAAATAAGTGTGTTATTTCTAATAGAGGAAGAAAAATGGAGCACAAGCAGTGCTTGCTGTTTAAAGAACATCATATGAAATATCGTACGGAAAAACCTGTCCCACCCTCTGGAGTATATTTTGGGTGCATGGGGGAGGGGGCGCTTCTGAAGAGAAGGTGGGTCTGTCAGTCTGTTACACCAAGAGTGCAGAGATTTTTGGATTTTAAAATAAAAAAAATTCCTTCCAGTAGCACCTTAAAGACCAACTAAGTTAGTTCTTGGTATGAGCTTTCGTGTGCATGCACACTTCTTCAGATAACGATGGACTTCCATTTCATGCGGCTCAATGTGGTGCCTTCCATGGTTCCAGTTACAGGTAGGTAGCCGTGTTGGTCTGCCATAGTCAAAATAAAAAAATTCCTTCCAGTAGCACCTTAAAGACCAACTAAGTTAGATCTTGGTATGAGCTTTCGTGTGCATGCACACTTATTCAGATAAGTGTTGGATTTTACTCATTAACTTTGATTTACCGATTAACAAAGCGAAGTTGGGTGTGAAGAATGAACACTCACACTTTACATTGTGGGTGCCCTTTGCGGGATCGCGCGTGGTGCTACAATTCACAGGGAACTTACTGGCAAACAGCGACTGGCCTGCCTCTCAGTGTTAATTTTGGGAGGTTCACACCCAGCCACAGTAGTCAAGTT
Organism: Podarcis liolepis; assembly: GCF_965112155.1. Taxonomy (NCBI): domain Eukaryota; kingdom Metazoa; phylum Chordata; class Lepidosauria; order Squamata; family Lacertidae; genus Podarcis; species Podarcis liolepis. Next base: position 51,129,070 of record NC_139573.1, read on the forward strand.
TCATTGCTGGGAGGTGGGGCCAGTCCCATATAGCAATCACTTGTGTGATCCTTGGGTTCTCGCCAAACCATGGGAACCCCAAAAGGCATACTCTTCCGTTTTCCTTTTGTCCAGTCTCTAAGCATTTACTCACAATTGTGACAAACAATATGCAGAGCCCATTTCTTGTCTTAGTCGCCCAGGGGAATTTCAAAACAGCTTTTATAGGCACGCCTCACAAATGCTGTTATATTGCATCTTTTACAAGGAAATGCGTAGCAGCCACATACGTAACAAAAGGCATCAGGCTTGTTTACACATTTTTGTCTACTTGAAGAAGCCATGGTCCGATCTGAAAAAATGCAAATATTTAGGTTACAAAACTATACAAATAAAGAAAAAATAAGTTTGCAAAACAATAATTACCATGTGGTTAGGGTAGATCAACGTGTCAGTGTCCACTTATCCCCAGTGTAAATATGACATATTGGCAAAAGTCAGAAATTGAAAGATAACTATAGCATGTACATGAAAATCGATTTCAGATTTGAAATCAGCATTGAAAGAACATATAAGAACAGTTGAAAAATCTCATGCAACAGAAAATGAAAAAAAAAAAAAGTTTCCCAGTGTAATGGGTGTTACTGATCATGCAGTGAAAGGTTGTCAGTGAACTACCCTGAGTGTGGGGATAAGGTATGGGCTGGGCTGATTGCTACACTGACGTCTCGCAGAGCAGGCCCATATCCCATTTACCCTGGGGAGCCCCAGTTGCCACGGCTGGGGGGCTGGGAGGGATACATGCCAAGGCCTAAGACAAGGTCTTCCTACATTCGGAAGTTTAATAAAGTTGTGGTCTAATTTTAATTCCTTATAACGTTAGAGTCTTTATTCCTTCCTTATGATCCCTGGGGGCTGGGGCTGTCGCCACCTGGTCACACAAATGGTCACAGGAGAAATGGCTTGAGTACAGATAAAATGAATGTCTTTGCAGGAATATTATTTCTATTTCTGTCAATATCATTAAAAATTCCACCAAGGATAATAATAATCATCATCATCATCATCATCATCATCATCATCATCATCATCATCTTTTATTTGTATCCTGCTCTCCCCAGCCGAAACCGGGGAAATTCTGCAAGGTAATATTAGCAAACTTGTTTCTAACGGGGAGGTTTTCAGATTTACATTTAAAGCTACTCAGCTGAAAATAAAAGATGATGGAATGGCCATACCTAAAATTAGGCAGTAATGTTAACTGCCGTGGTTCAATGGTCTGAACATTTTAGCTCTCACTGGGCAAGGGGTCAACAAGGAGTTCCAGCACTGCTAAATGAATGGATGTGGAAGAAAGGGGAGAATCCAATAGTTCAACCTAATGCAATTAGGGTTCAATAAATGGAGACTTGGGGCACAGTTAAAATGCCCTTAGGTCCAGAAGTCTCACCCCTTCTGCTCATTCCTTTAATAAATTCTTTTTGGCAAGCTAGGACGTATGGCTATAAAAAAGATTAACATGGATATATGTTTTCTTCAAACTGGTAAATTTAACTGAATGTGACAATCTGACTCACTCTCTCAGTATCTGAGATTTGATGTATCAAAAGCTTCCTTATAAGAATTCTAAGATAAGGTGGCATATTAGCTCACTTACAAAATTCAAAAGTATATTAATTAACTGGAATTCTCAAAATGGCTTGCAATCTAACATACACAATAGGTGGAGTATGAGAATGTTCAAAATATTACAGTGGTACCCCGCAAGACGAACGCCTCGCGAGACGAAAAACTCGCAAAACGAAAGGTTTTTTCGTTTTCGAGTTGCCTCGCAAGACGAATTTCCCTATGGGCTTGCTTCGCAAAACGAAGCTTGCCCCGGGGACAGCGGGTCTTCTCTTTTGAAGCAAGGGGCTGCGGGGAGATAGCGATCTCCCCGCAGCCCCTTGCTGCAAAAGAGGTCCGGGGGCAGCGGGAAGCGAAGCGCTTCTTCCCCGCTGCCCCCGGACGTCTTTTGCAGCAAGGGGCTTCGGGGAGATCGCTATCTCCCCGCAGCCCCTTGCTTCAAAAGAGGTCCGGGGGCAGCGGGAAGCGAAGCGCTTCTTCCCCGCTGCCCTCAGACCTCTTTTGAAGCAAGGGGCTGCGGGGAGATCGCTTCTCCAGGTGCTCCGAAGCCAGGCGGGGGGCAGGGGACACCTCCCGCCGCCGCGGGGACACCTTTTGAAGGCAGGTGGGGGGGGAGCAAAGACTTTCGCCCCCCGCCCACCTTCAGAAGAGGTCCGGGACCTCTTCTGAAGGCTGGCGGGGGGCAAAAGTCTTTGTCCCCCCTGCCTGCCTTCCCAGGGGCTTTTAAATCGCCCCGGACAGCGGAGAAGTCCTCCGCTGTCCGGGGCGATTTTAAAATGCCGCCCGCCAGCATTTTAAGATCGCCCGGACAGCAGAGAAGTCCTCCGCTGTCCCGGGGTTTTTTAAAATGCTGGGGGTGGGAAGAAAAGCCCTTGTCCCCCCCCCCAGCCTTCAGAAGAGGTCCGGGGACAGACTGTCCCCGGACCTGGTCTGAAGGCGGTTTCCCTAGGAACGCATTAATTGATTTTCAATGCATTCCTATGGGAAACCGTGCATCGCAAGACAAAAAAACCGCAAGACGAAGAGACTTGCGGAACGAATTAATTTCGTCTTGCGAGGCACCACTGTATATCGATGTTGCAGCTAAGGAAAATTTTTTTTAATAAGATCTTATATTTAAGTCATTGGTCTTCAACTGTGTAACACCCTCCCATCAGATGTTAAGGAAATAAAGAACTATCTGACTTCTAGAAGACACCTGAAGGCAACCCTGTATTGGGAAATCTAATGTTTTACATTTTTTTATGTGCTGTATGTAAGTCGCCCAGAGTGGCTGGGGAAACCCAGCCAGATGGGCAGGGTAGAAATGTTGTTGTTGTTGTTGTTGTTGTTGTTGTTGTTGTTGTTGTTGTTGTGTGGGTCATGGCCTGATCCAAGGTGGGTAAAAATAGGAGCACTACAGGGGACTTCCGGGTTAGCGCCACCGGCAATGGCGGGCTTCCTCTGATCTGGAGGAACATGCTCCGTGAAAATCAGGGTCTGGACCGCCACGGCGAGGCAGAGACCCATCAAAAACCACAGGCGGGAGAAGCCTGTGGACCTGGGATTCGGCTGGCACCTTTAGCGCCTCCCCTACTCGCGGGGAAACCCGGCTACAGGGATCCGGAGCGACGTGGGGTGAGCGGCGCGGTGCTTCGAATCGACTGCTCTTTTTACGGAGTGAAGCCGCATTGCTGTTGTCGGAGAGCGCTGACTTTTTTCCTGTGGACAATTGGACTGTAAACAAGTACCCATGAGTAGAACGGAAAATTGGATTACTAAACTTCGTAATTTGGCACCGGAGCGGGAAGGTCTAAACAGGAAGTCCGCCTTCCGCTTTTGTAAACAGCTTGAAGCAAAGACATCGCAAGCTAAAGTCTGGAAAGTCATCTGTAAAGGACTAAATTTCCATAGGTTAAAACTACAAACCCCCCTTGGAAGCAGGAGAAGAGGGAGGAAATCTTAAATTGTTCAAGCCTGCAGGAGAGGGAGTAAAGAAAGATAAATTTCTATCGTCTTGAACCTGGGAACGGGCTGTCAAAGATAGACGTTTGGGGAAAGTTCATTGACTGTGAATAATGTGTGTTGACAGATAGTTAAATAAAAGAAACATATTGACTCCAATGTTTCCTTTTGCACTAAAAAGGAACAAAGATTTGAAAAACGAAAGTAATTTTGTTGCTGGATCTGCTTGTAAAAGGATGGATACAAATAGAAATTGTTTCCTCTAGAGGGAGCTTTTGAACTGTTGTTGGAGTGGACCTGGGGAACTTTACAGCTGTAGAAATTAGAGATCGTGAGAAACAGGCTCTGACCTTGGATAAGAATGTTGACACAGGAAACCTTAGTGTCTGCTTTGTGCAGGACAAGTGCTTTGTTGGAGCAGCTTCATGCGAAGATGGATTTGATGACTACTGCAATTGATAATTTCGGTCAAACAGTGACCACTGATATAGAACCTGCTCAACAACTGACCCAGGAATCTGCCCTGACAGGGCAAGTTGATGAGAAGACAAAGGAGGAGGTTGTTGTTGAATCTCAAGTAATACAAGCTGAGAGAGATGCGGCCCTGCAGGAGCATAAGCTGTCGTTTCTGAGGACTGAATCTGGAGTGAGGCAGACTTGGAGAGACGGAGTCCTGTTGGGACTGGAGATGGCAAGTTGGTCAGATTCTCCTATGCAGGGATGCTCTGACCTTTGGGATTTGGTTTTGGGCCAGGAGGAGATTGGAGTGGTCGAGGCACTCAACTTTGGAGGGGCATTGAAGTATGTTTTGGAATACTTTTTGGATTTTAGTGCTAACCATGGAGAACGGGCTGACCGGCCGAGAAGGGATAAAGACACTCTTAGGTTGTTCCCCCGAGATCTACTCCTCAGAGACAAAGGAAGGAAATTAAGAACAAGACCAGCAGAAGACAAAGTAAAGTGCAGGTACAATTATGAAGAAGATCTGCAGAAGGGACATGGAAAAGAGTTAAGAGCCTCAGACATAAGATCACCAGGTTGATGGACTAGATGGAACAGATAGAAAGGACTGACAGAACCCGAGACCAGGAAGAAGAGACGGTGGATGAAGATTGGCAGAAAGCTTAAAAATTCATTTAGAGAAATATTGCAAAATTAACGACTGTTAGGAAAATCTTGGAATGAAACTATTAGGCTTTAGTAGAAATGTTATAAGGAGTTATGTATAAATAAGTTTTTAAGTTCTAGGGTTTTTTATGGTAAGATAAGGCTAAAATAAATTAAGACAACTAAAGGACAGAATATATTGAAAGATGGAAAGGATTTGCTGAGATAATTAATAATTAGAATACAAAAAAGGGAGGTGTGAGGAGGTTGAGGAAACAAGTTAATGAAGATAAGGCTATGGGAATATTGGATTTGTTTTTAAATTTATTTTCTTGTTCTTGTTTTTGATTTTGGTGTATTGTATGTTTGATACTTTTTATTTTCTTTTTATTGATTTGTATTGTTTAATCTCTTTTTTCTTTGCTTTTCCTTCTTCTCTTTTTTCTGTAACTTTAAATTCCCAATAAATATCATTTTAAAAAAGAGAAAAAGCAAAAACAAAACAGGAGCACTACAATCATGCAAATTTATTAGTAGTAGTAGTAGTAGTAGTAGTAGTAGTAGTACTATTCCCCCTTTTTTCTTCTGACAGAATGCAAGGCAGTTTACAGATAAAAACAGAACCACAAAAAGTCTGTGTGTGTGTGTGTGTGTGTGCGCCCAAAAGCATGTTTGGGCTAAAAGTGTGTCAAGGGTCTGAAAAGCATGAACGCTACTGATTTAAGGTATTGTACACCACGTAAGTTGCAAAAATGTATAAGTTCACAAACAGTGCAATCATATGAAAATGGGAAGCTGCCTTATCCCGTTGGTTCGTCTAGCTCAGCCTTGTCTGTGCCCTGATTGGAAGTGGCTCTCCAGGGATACAGATGGGAATATTCACAGCTTCACCTGCATATGCAAGGAATAGAACCAAAGACCTTCTGCATGCAAAGATTATTGTGAGTCGAGGACCCTCTACCCGCTTGAAGATAAGAAAGACACAAGAATGCAGTGTATTAGGTTTGTTGTTGTTTAGTTGTGTCTGACTCTTTGTGACCCCATGGACCAGAGCACGCCAGGCACTTCTGTCTTCCACTGCCTCCCGCAGTTTGGTCAAACTCATGCTGGTAGCTTCGAGAACACTATCCAACCATCCAGTCCTCTGTCGTCCCCTTCTCCTTGTGCCCTCCATCTTTAACAACATCATGGTCTTTTCCAGGGAGTCTTCTGTTCTCATGAGGTGGCCAAAGTATTGGAGCCTCAGCTTCACTGTAATCTGTATATTAGGTTAATGGGTTAAAAAAGGTTAATGGGTTATATTAGCTTAATGGGTTAAAAAAGGCCACAGCTTTATTGATTACAGCATGTGAGTGGTATTGGCTTCGGCATTGGATAAAACAACAGAGCGTGTCTCCACCCCCTCAGGAAGGGGTGAGTCTATCAAGGGTTAACCACCAGTAGGAGGAGCCTGTTGATGCAAATACGACTGTAAGCTCCCCCTGATGTCACCGGGGAAACCGACGAAACCCAGCAGCGCAATGAGAGGGCAGCACTGCCGCGGCCGCATTTGAGCGGCTAAACCCCGCCCCCAAGCCTCCGCCCAATTGGTTGGCTGCCAGGGGGTGCAGCACGGCAGCCGGGACAGCTGAGCAGGGGCTAAAACGCCCCCTGCCAATGCAGGAAATGGCTCCCGCTCACAACTCCTCCCCTCTGACTCTATGGCTATGTCTCTTCCCTGTGCATGTCTACTCAGAAGTAAGTCCCACTGAATTTAATTGGGTTCTGTCAGTGCTTTTTTTCTGGGGGGACGCAGGGGGATGCATAACCCTAAACACTTTGTGAATCTAAGTTTGGCCTCATTGAGGGGCAGTATTTCAATATAAGTAAGAATATAAGAGTACCCCTAAACATTTTATTTTATTTTTTAGAAAAAAAGCACTGGGTCCTGTTGAGTTTATTCCCAGTTAAGTGAGAATCCTAACAGGGCAGTTCTGTTTTGAGATACTCAGAAATTAGTCCCCATTTAGTGCAATGGAACTTACTCTCACAGACTTGGACATTTAATTGGCGATCTGAATGAAATTATGCAAACTTTTAGCATATTGGGTACATTCCAAAAAATATTCTGGAATGATGTGATCCATAAAATTTGTAAAATTACACAGAGCAGTTGTATCATCAGGGAGACAGAATACGGCACTACATAATAATTACAGAAAAGAATGGTTGGGAATATGTTGGCAGTCACCCGGATATTGATAGCTAAATATTGGAAGAGACAACCTACTCCTTCTTTAGATATCTGGCATAGAATACAAATGCATAAAATATTGTAGTATAAGAAACACTTGGAAGGTACTGCAATGAAAAAGACTCATTAAAGTGTTATTATAAATATAACTGGTTCTAGAATAAAAAAGCTCAATATAAAAACATTGCGCACAAAGTCGTGCAAGTGTTATAGGTTATAAGAAAGTAAATGAGAGCTGTGGTTATTATACAAACAAGCAACTGTAATTGTATCATTGATTATTGAAGAAATTATGGCATTACAGAAACACATAGTTGGATAAATAAAATTAGCTTCAATTTGCAATTGTGTAAATCCTCTGAAGGAATCTCGATATGAACTATGGAGAAAAAGGAAACTAGAGAAATGGAGTAACTTGTGCAAAAGGTGGGGAAATGAATCTGGAGAGCTCATTCGACAACAGGTTTGCATAACTTGTGACCAACAAAGCACAATACCACATCTTAACCATGTACATTACTGTCTCCCGTGTGCAAGGCAGCCCACATGTTTCTGTAATCATAGCAGAAATGTGGGAGGGGGGATATCAAGTACCTGGTGGGCTGTTTTGTTTGATCACAGACGGGTGGTACAACCTAGAGAAACTGTGGTTTATGCATTATTTGTTATAGTGTCCTAGATTTAATCTCTGACTTCTGTAGTGAAAACATCTCAGGTAGCAAACTGGGGGGTGGGGTGGGTTGTTGTAATGTTGCTAAGGCTTCCGTTGCCAAAGATATGAGTCTCCAGATTCATAATGCTCACATCAAATAAAAGGTGAGCATTACAAACCTCGAACTCTTCCTTGGATCAGAGCTTAATCCAAACAGGAGAAGACTTCCCTGCTTCAGTTTGCCCCCAACACCCATCAAATAACTGAACCTTTTGACAGAGTGCTGTCAAAGATGTTCATTAAAAAAAACACCAGTACAAGGATTTTGGCTTAGCCTTGTACATAATATATAAAGATAAGTCCCAGCTGTATTCATCTGTAACATCGGTACTTCTTTGAAAGATCTGTGTCAAATGGCAATATATTCTGGCTTAATATCCATTTTCATCTCTAGACTCACTGCCTTCATCATCTATCATCGTACAGAAACTGTCATTGACACTGGTGTCAGAACAAAGAGTGGAATCTCTAGGAACATCACCCATCCTCAGGGAAAACACAAAACATTGTTGGGCAGTGGGAAGGGGCCAGTAATCCCGTCAGCTGCAATCTCTTTCATGAGTTTTGATGACACAACCTGTTGGCAGCCCCTGTGCTGAATCTTGATAGGAAGAAGAGGTACAAATCCTGGGGCCAATGTAAGAGCCCTCCCAAAAGCCCTCCCAAAACCTTGCCAGGTGGAAAGCAACAGCTTCTTGTCAGGTTAAAAATCTTTGTCACACGTGTCCTGAACCCCCAGCCTACCCGGCGGCAAGTGCCAGCATGGGGTAGTGGTTAAGAGTGGTGGACTTGTAATCTGGTGAACAGGGTTCGCTTCCCCACTCCTCCACATGTGGCTGCTGGGTGACCTTGGGCTAGTCACACTTCTCGAAGTCTCTCAGCCTCACTCATCTCACAGAGTGTTTGTTGTGGGGGAGGAAGGGAAAGGAGATTGTTGGCCGCTTTGAGACTCCTTAAAAGGTAAAGGGACCCCTGACTGTTAGGTCCAGTTGCAGATAACTCTGGGGTTGCGGCGCTCATCTCGCTTTACTGGCCGAGGGAGCCAGCGTACACCTTCTGGGTCATGTGGCCAGCATGACTAAGTCACTTCTAGCAAACCAGAGCAACACACGGAAATGCTGTTTACCTTCCCGTCGGAGCAGTACCTCTTTATCTACTTGCACTTCATGCTTTCAAACTGCTAGGTTGGTAGGAGCAGGGACCAAGCAACGGGAACTCACCCCGTCGTGGGGATTCGAACCGCTGACCTTCTGATCGGCAAGTCCTAGGCACTGTGGTTTAACCCATAACACCACCCAACTCATTAGGGTACTGATAAAGTGGGATATCAAATCCAAACTCGTTCTTCATATGCAGTATGTCAAGTCCAAAGTTCCACAGCCAGGAAGCACAATCTCTTAGAGGTTCTGGAGCATCCAAGCGAAGGTCCATCAACACGGGCAGTTGAGCAGACACAGCACCTCAACTTTGCTTTCCCTTTTATACCTTGCATGTTGATTGCAGAAAGCCCCACCTGGGTTGTGGGCCCTTACCTGCCTCAGTCTCCCAGAGCGTACCTCTCACTGCTCCCTATGCCTCAGAGCCCGCCTAGTTTGTGGAGACGGGGAGCCTCTCTCTGGCTCTGATGAGCAGTCCTGCTCTTCTGGTCCCTCGCACTGATCCCCATCCCCTCGCTGTCCTCTGTCATCCTGTGAGTGCTTTCTGCCACCCCAGCCTCTCCTTTCCCATCCCCAGTTTACCCCAGTAGGTCCCAGTTGCAGCTACACCCCTTGTCGGAATCCCCTTCCTCCTCCCCATTCTCCTGCCCATTCGTGACAGCACCCCGGCCTCCACCAGATGCTATACTCCAGTGTTTCCCAACCTTTTTTGGGCAAAGGCACACTTGTTTCATGAAAAAAATCTCGAGGCACACCACCATTACAGCCCCGTGACGTCAGCGCGCAGCGTCACGCCGGGAGGGACGCACGAAAGTGTAAGTTTCAATTTTTTCCCCTCCCCCTTGCCTTCCTTCTGTGCCAACCGCCAAAAAGCCAAGAATCGCGGGACCGCCGGCGGAGGGGGGGAGGGCGAGCGGAGGCAGCGGCGAGCCCCGTTCCTCCCCATCCGCCCCATTCCGTGCAAGGAGCGCGAACAGGTGTGAGAAGGGGGTCAAACCTGCGGGTCGGTGCCGGGGAACCTCCAAGCTTTGGGGGTGGGGGGCAGGAGGCAGCAAAGCGAGGCAGGAAGGAGAGCGCGGCTTGGTGAAGTACCGTATTTTTCGCTCTATAACACGCACCCGACCATAACACGCACGTAGTTTTTAGAGGAGGAAAATCCGTAGGCATGCCACCCGTAGGCATTCCCTCCATAACACGCACAGACATTTCCCCTTACTTTTTAGGAGGAAAAAAGTGAGTGTTATGGTGCAAAAAATATGGTACTCGGCGGCGAAAGCCAGCAGGTCCGGCGGCTGGTGCCGCAGCACCTCCACCGTGTAGCCCTGCAGCAGCTCAGTCAGACCTGGCGGGATCTCGATGCTCATCTTGCAGCCGAGGCGCGCGGGAGACTCAACGGACGGGCCCGGGAGAGAGAGAGAGAGACACGACGGAGAGAGAGCGGGAGTCCCTGCTCGCCGCCGCCGCTACAACTACTGTGGCGGTTGGTCGTGGTCGCCGCCGCCGCCGCCCACCTCTATCTATCTCTCCCTCTCAGCTTTCTACACGGGCCTGGAGCCGGAGCTGGGGGGTGGCCGCCACCGCTTTCTCCGCCTCCACGTCCTGCCTCCTCCTCCTCGAGCCCTCCGTCAGCCCTGAGGGAACCGCCGCTCTCTGACACGCGAGAAAGAGAAAGGAACGGAGCGGCGGGGTAGTCGGGGGAAGGAGGGGCCGGAACGGAAGCGCGAGGCGAGCTGCGCATGCCCAGCAGGAAGCGGCGGAGAGCGCCACAGAGAGAGAGAGAGAGAGAGAGAAGCAAGGGAGGGCGGGGAGTGGGCGGGAACACGCTTCATGCGTCACAATAACGGACAAGGGGCGCTCGAGGGATAGATTAGGACCTAATTTGACTTTTACAAAAAAAAAAAATCTTTTTAATTTTTCCCACGGCACACCAGGCAACATCTCGCGGCACACTAGTGTGCCGCGGAACAGTGGTTGGGAAACACTGCTATACTCTGTAGGTCCCTGATATCCACATTCCATTGCCATTAAGCATGCTCAGTACCCACTGGTACAAAGTTATGCACCAAAGAAAATCCCCTGTGTTGAAAAACAGAACACTCTGAACAACAACACGGCGGCTAATAATATACTGACAATATATTTTTATAACACTGTACTGTTTCAAAATTCATAAACAGAAGACATATAATATGTGCATGGAGTCACAAACTAATAAGAATCGAATAAATGTTCCATGAACAGGAATGGTAGGAGTGGTAAGTCACTGTCAAAGGCAGAATGCCTTTCCACAGTCAATATCCTGCAAACGTGAGGTGATGGGTGCTCCAAACGTCGCAATAGGGTGCTCTGAGCACAGCAGCAGCAGACAGTGCCCTTCTTCCAGGATAATGAACTGTTTCAATGATAAATCTTCATCAGCTAGCAATAATATGAAATGAAAATCATTACATCCAAATACAGCCCAGTGAAAAAAATGACAGGCCTTCATGTTAATTAACCAATAATAAATACATACCAAATTACTAGACCTCAAAGGTACATCAAATGGCCATGGATCAGCTGTCACTAAAAAGTGTAGTAAACTGGTGCTATTGGCAAAATCCTAGTGGAATTATAAAGGCGCTCAACAGATGCAATGAATCACATAGAATTACAGGAAATGTAAAGGTACAGTCTCTGAAATATAGCAAAGAACAGGCATAGGCAAACTCCGGCCCTCCAGATGTTTTGAGACTACAATTCCCATCATCCCTGACCACTGTTCCTGTTAGCTAGGGATGATGGGAATTGTAGTTCCAAAACATATGGAGGGCTGGAGCTTGCCTATGCCTGGCAAAGAACATACAAACAGTAGCCATCTTGACAGAAAACTTAAACAAAACAATTAAAATCTAATTCAGTATTTAGACCCCAGGGGTGCAGAGGTTTAAACAGATAAATCAGCCTGGTTTCTTGTTGGTGCAGTAATTTGACGTACCGTAATCTCTCCTCATCCCAGCTTTTTTCTGATTAACCCATACGACTGTGTAGAGTAGAGTAGATTTGTATCTGCATGATGGTGTTCTACAACGTGCTCAACTAGAGGTGCCTCCATTCTTACCATCTGCTTCTTATTCAATATTTACAGAGAGAGTCTTGGGAATGCAGCCTGCTGGAATAATGGCGTTGTCCTGAGTAAATCTCCACTACCCCCCTTCTCTCCCACTTCCTCATTCGCCAATACCACCACCATCTCTACGGTTGCCACTTAAGGCTATCTGTCTCTAAGCTCTTTGCTCTCCTACTTTTAAGGCTTGCCGGGTTCTGGGAGATGGGGGGTCTGGGATGCTTTCTAGTGATAACGTGTCAGCCAGCTGCTCTGGCTCTGCCTCCTCCTCTCCCATTATTTCCCAGCTTTCCCCCTCATCTTCCTCTGAGCTATGACCTGCCTTAAACCCCTGTTGTAATTCTGAACTGTCTTCTTCTTCCCTGGATGGGTCAGGCTGGGTTATTATTATTATTATTATTATTATTATTATTATTATTATTATTTGTTTATACCCCGCCCATCTGGCTGGGTTTCCCCAGCCACTCTGAGCAGCTTCCAGCAGAAAATTAAAATACAATGATTCATCAAATATTATAAGCTTCCCTAAAGAGGGACGTGGGTGGCACTGTGGGTTATACCACAGAGCCTAGTACTTGCTGATCAGAAGGTCGGTGGTTTGAATCCCCCCGACGGGGTGAGCTCCCATTGCTTGGTCCCTGCTCCTGCCAACCTAGCAGTTCGAAAGCACGTCAAAGTGCAATTAGATAAATAGGTACCGCTCTGGCGGGAAGGTAAACGGCGTTTCCGTGCGCTGCTCTGGTTCGCTGCCTTCAAATGTCTTCTAAAAGTCTGATAGTTGTTTATGTCTTTGACATCTGATGGGAGGGCATTCCACAGGGTGGGTGCCACTACTGAGAAGGCCCTCTGTCTGGTTCCCTGTAGCTTCGCTTCTCACAGAGGGAACTGCCATAAGGCCCTTGGCGCTGGACCTCAGTGTCTGGGCAGAATGATGAGGGTGGAGATGCTCCTTCAGGATAGGCGGTCTCCGCTATTTCTCCTCTGCCCAGTCCCTGGCAACTGGGTCCTTTCCAAGGTTGCTGTTTAGACCTAAACTCTTTTGCACATCTGCAAACCTTGGGGTTTTGCTGAGCATGCTGATACCTCCTCCTTGTTCCTCAAAGATGCTGCTTTGGCTGCGGACTTGTTGACACTCACCAGCAGATTTCGTTCTCGGGGAAGTGATCGGTTCAAGAACCCAGGTATGGCAACAAATCTGCCTTCCCAACTGCCATGATATTATTAGGAAGGCAAATACTGTGCAGTGCTGTCGGCTATTATTTTCTCAGGTGTGCATCTGTATCGTATCTGTATCCAACCTGTGCTGGGTACTGGATGTTTAGCTTCCAATCTAGAACTGGAATCATGCTCACAGCTGTTGACGGCTGAAATGTTTACTTCTATACATAGTACCCTGTTGCATATTAAAGATTCTTGTTTCTGCTTGACGCTGTTTCTGCTTGACGCTTCACATGTTGCTAATGTGATCACTTTCTACCTTTGAGTAATGTGGCAATTCTCTACTCATGTACCACTCTCAGTTTATTGTGTGTTTATTTGTTTCTTTCACATGGAAAATTCGATAAATATTTAATTAAAACTAATGAATGCAATGCTGTAAAACTAGACTAGAAACAGAAGTGCAATCTCAGGGATGCTCATATTTTCTAAATGGGTATTGAAATGATTTATAATTAAGTCAAGAAAACTATAATAAAGTTGGGAGTTATGAAATACGATGCTATCTGAAAATGAAGTACTTACATTAATTCACCAACTGGCAACAGAGAGCTGTAGCAGTAAGTGATATCATGAAAGATTAAAAAATTGAACTTACCTAAGGAAGAAAAAATAGAATTATTAGATAAAAGTGGCTGTAGCATAAATTATTCTATTCCCAAACCAACCCCCCTATAAGCCATCTGAATTTTTATGATGCAAGTACCGTGAAAGGGCATAATTGGAGCTGAAGGGGTCAAATAATTTGCCAAGTGATTAAACTGTTGCAATTTATTAGAGTTTTAATGCAATATTTCCCTGGGATATATATAAAAAGTTTTATAATGTGTAATATAGCAATTTTATAACTAGTGATCAATACAACCCTAATGGTAATAACCTGTTCTGAAATTTATAATCTCATTTCACATTGTGTTTACGTTCCAATGTTGGGACGATAAAAAAGCTTGAATATCCTTGCTTAGAGAAATGTCTTTAAGAAACCAATGTTTTCTTCATTGGTACCGGTATATTATTTTCGTAATGCATTGGCCTGTGGATTTGGAGGAGGGGAAGTATACAGAGGATCGCTGTCATGCCTAAGCCCCACTGAAATGAACAGAAGTAGCACAAAATCAGGGCACAGCCCAATGGGGTTTTAGTTGGAATTACTTATTGTGCTATCACACCAAGAACATTTAAACAATTATGCCTGTGCTAGCAAAAATCTGAAAGTTTTATGGCACACAATCCAAATACAACTGTTTCCTGAGTAACTATTAATCTGTGCGAGAAAAAAAAGTTCACCCAAATGGTGCCTAATAAAAGCTAGGTGAATCACAGAGAAAGCACAGGCATATTAACCTCATTGGGCCTAGCTCAGACCTGTATAAATTTTAAATCACCCAGACTCACTTCCATAAAGCAGCATGCTCAACACGCAAGCCTCGTAGACCTTCATCTTGGTACTGGACGTTTACATCACATACTCCCATCCTCTTTTGGCAAGGCGAGCCATTGCCATAGCTACCTTGCCAATACATTTGTCCAGCACAGCATCGATGGAGAGGGTGCTGGTTATGGTGGAACCCAGGTAGACAAAAACCTCTACCACCTCATGCATGCGTTCACCTATGCTGATGCATGGAGGGCTGGTGACATCCAGACCCAGGATATTGGTCATTGTCAGACTGTTGTTAAGGCCGAACTCCCTGGAGGATTGGGCAAGACAGCTGATGAGTCTCTGCAGAGCTTCCTCGAAGTGTGTGGTCAAGGCTGCATTATCTGCAAACAACATCCATTGGATGAGGACCTTCCACATTTTTGACTTGGAGTGCCAGGTTGAACAGATGTCCGTTGCTCCTTGAAGACATAAGAGAACAACAGAGAGAGAAATATGCCAAAGAGAGTTGAGGTGAGAACATATCAGTCTCTACAGCCACAGCAGGCGCCGTAACCTTTGAACAGTTTGACCTTTGATAATCAAAGGTCTCCCAAGACAGATGGATGGCAACAACAATCAGGTTAAATGCAGCCACCAGAGGTTAAATAAGGCTACAGGCCTAATTCCACTGACCTGGGAGCAAGATCCATTGAATTCAACAGGGCTAAATTTCTAATAGACATGGTTTGGGCTGAACTGTAAATCTGCTTTTGTTGCCTATTTGGGGTCATAAAAAACATGGGTTACAGACTACCTATATGAATGGTGAACTGCACTGTGGTCTTAGAGTGTAACCAGTTGTATAGGCTTGGTCTTGTCATGGATGATACATGGAGAAAAGCAGAGGGAGGAGAATCTTTATAGAAAGATGGTTGCCAGGATCAGATCTGGAAAATATAACAAAACACACACACACACACATATGGGAGGAATATTCACCATATTGAAACTTTAACTTCTCTTCTTCTCTTGAAAATCCAACATCTCATCTGAACCTTCCAAATGTATCTTAAATTTTGGAACGTTGCTGTAGGAAAGATTCAGCAGATGCTTAGGGCATTGCAGACACAACACAAAATCTTCATCACCACCACACATGCTTTTTTTGCTGTATCCCTGGTTAGGATCTGAAGTACAGAATGAAACCATGCATTAGTTTCTCACGGTATGTCTTGTTCCCTGGGATCATGTATGTATATGGAGACATGGAGGCAAGGTAATCTAGAAAGTGTGACTTTGTGTGATGACCCTATTTTCTGGAATTCCCTGCACAAAGCAGCTTATCAGATCCATGCTATTGACCTTTTGAGAAGAACAGTTGTTATTTTCTAAAAAGGTAAAAGTCACTAGACCTTCCTGAGTTTTTTTCTGCTAGTTCTGTGCTCTTCCTTTATGATCCTGTGCTCTTCACTGCTCTCTTTTTTCCTTTGTGCAATATTGTTGATTTAAGTGTTCTAATTCATAATGCCAACAAAGGTCCATATAGTTAAAGCCATGGTTTTCCCAGTAGTGATGTATGGAAGTGAGAGCTGGACCATAAAGAAGGCTGATCGCCGAAGAATTGATGCTTTTGAATTACGGTGCTGGAGGAGACTCTTGAGAGTTCCATGGACTGCAAGAAGATCAAACCTATCCATTCTGAAGGAAATCAGGCCTGAGTGCTCACTGGAAGGACAGATCGTGAAGCTGAGGCTCCAATACTTTGGCCACCTCATGAGAAGAGAAGACTCCTTGGAAAATACCCTGACATTGGGAAAGATGGAAGGCACAAGGAGAAGGGGACGACAGAGGACAAGATGGTGGGACAGTGTTCTTGAAGCTACCAGCATGACTTTGACCAAACTGCGGAAGGCAGTAGAAGACAGGAGGCAGTGCCTGGGGTTCTGGTCCATGGGGTCACGAAGAGTCAGACACGACTAAACGACTAAACAACAAATCATGCAGGGTGAGTCTTGTAAAAGACGCCCCATGGAACACGTGTACTCTGTATCCACGGGGCCTCTTTTAAAGGACTCACCCTGTATTTTAATATTTTCATTGTTCTGCTCTCAGTTATTGTTTGGACTACTTGGTTAAAAAGCAGCATGTCAATGGCCTGAGTGGGTAGATAAATGAATGAATATATATATATATATATATGCTTTTCTTCATACAGTTGGATTCGTATGGCAGCACCTCTTTTAGAGATGTAGAAAAGGAATAACATTCTGGGCTGACTTAGATTGCTTGGAGATGGGGCATAATATCATTAGCATCATTATGCATAATAATTTAATCATGCAGTAGTAGGCGTAATTCCATCTGTTTCAACGAGCCACTGAAGAGGCACTTTTTATACTTAGCTAGATTCATGCGGGAGTCTTATGACAAGCTTTCAGTGTGTGATTCAAGTGGGTGTTAAAAAGTCATCCTTATCATCACTGCCTGTTCTGTCACCAAATGATATCTGTCCCGAGACTGAAAAATGGGTGGGGAAAAGGAACCAGCTTTACTATGTCTGGAAGACTCTTGCAAGACTGAAGCCATCTATTATATTGCTTCATGAACCCCACATTAAGAAAACCCAGAAAATAATTATCTAGATTCCTTTCAATCCGGTTTTTGATTTGGATTTAGCTGCTGCAGCTGGTAACTTCAACTAGGAGTTAGGCTGGGAATCTGCATCCTTGTTAACAGCTCTTGTTAACAACAGAGTACCATTCTGGGACACCTTGCTGGGATGGAACTGGTTTTAGTCCTCCCTGCTGGTCTGATCTCAGAAGGTGGTGCTGGGGGGGCTGCTTCTGAACTGCTTGGTCTGGAAACCAAGCCTTATGAAGAACAGTTGAGGGAGCTGAAGCTGAAGCAGGAGAGCAGGATGAGGGAGACACCCAAGATTCTTCACCACCCTGACTCATCTCTGCTTCTTGGTCTCCCTCATCCTGCTTTCCTGTTCCAACTTCAGGTTCTACCTCTGATTCTTGGCTTCTCTCTGCCACAGCCTGTCCCAGCTCACTAAGCCCTGGTACCTCTTCAGCTTCTGACATCTCCTCCTCTCGGTCTGCTCCCTCTTCTCCCTCTGACCACTCATTATTGTCCCACCACCACTCCCTGGGCTCCGAGTCTTCTTCTGTTGGTGCTTCCCCAGTTGGTTCCTTCCACCATTAAAGGTTAAAGGTGGAAGGTGTGTGTCTTATTAGAATTGCTTTTATTATGATGCTGTCAATTACTATGCTGTGTTTTATGTTTGTATCGTTATGCCCTGTAAAACATGTTGTTGATTCTGTATGCCACCCTGAGATCTTTTGATAAAGGGTGGTATTTAAATTGAATAAATCATCATCATCATCATCATCATCATCATAACATAATCCATACAAAGGATCACCAATGTGATTTCAAGCCAGATGGCAGAAAAAAGGGAACTGAATCAAGTGACATCACTTTACCTCAAATAAACTCTGAGCTGCAGAGAGGAGCCAGAAGGGAAAGATGAGCAACCGCTATTCGCTCATAGAGTCATAGAATTGTAGATTTGGAATTGATCCCAAGATTCATCTAGTCCAACCCCCTGCAATGCAGGAACTCAAAAACATCCATTACAGGTGGCCATCCAACCTCTGCTTGAAAACCTCCAAGGAAGGAGAGCCCACAACCTCCCGAGTGAGACTGTTCCACTGTCAAACAGCTCCTACTGCCAGAAAGTTTTCCCTGATGTCCAGTCGGAATCACTTTTCTTGTAACTCGAAAACATTGGTTTGAGTCCTACCCTCCAGGAAGAAACAAGCATGCTCCATGTCACAACCCTTGAGATATGTGAAGATGGCTATCATATCTCCTCTCAGTCTCCTCTTTTCCAGGTTAAACACACCCAGCTCCTTCAACCATTCCTCATAAGGCTTGGCTTCTGGACCCTTGATCATCTTAGTTGCCCTCCTCTGCACACGTTCCAGCTTGTCAACATCCTTCCTAAATTGTGGTACCCAGAATTGGACACAGTACTCCAGGTGTGATCTGACCAAGGCAGAATAGAGTGGGACTATTACTTCCCTTGATCTGGACACTATACTTCTGTTGATGCAGCCTAGAATAGCATTAGCCTTCTTTTTGCTGCTGCTGCTGCATCACACTGTTGACTCATGTTAAGCTTGAAGGTTGCTGCTCCATACTTTTGAAGCCAACAACTATTTCCTCTAGTTGTATGAAGCAGAGCCTGTGCATTTTTAATACCTATGTTTAAGAGCAATCTTCCCCAAATGAAATCCATGAAGCGATTTGGTATTCCATCCTTTATCTGATAAAATAAAACAGGTAAGTGAATCATCAGAAGAATGTTTTCAGACTGTAATCTTATGTGTGCTTACTTGGGAGTAAGCGACGGGTGGATTAACTGCTGGTGTGGCAGGAGAAGTAAGATGAAATTCTTCCTTTTTACCCAACTAAGGCTGCAGTTCTATTCTCACTCAACTGGGAGTAAGTCCCATTCAACCTAGTGGAACACAGTTAGACATGCATAGGAATGTGCCATAGGGCTGCAATCCTAAGCATCCTCCCTATGAAGCAAGTCCTAGTGGCAATGGCAGGAGTTATTTCTAACTAAATATGCATAGGATTATGCATAGAATCCTGTAAAATAACCAGGGGAGGAAGGGCGAGTATTTGAGGGGAGTGACAAAGAATAAACTTACCTTGAAGAATGGCAGATGAAGCTGATGGACTATATGGAACTAGCAGAAATGACCGGCAGAATCCGAGACCAGGGAGAAGGATCGGTGGAAGAAGATTGGAAGAAATTTAAAGATTACCTACAGAAATATTGTAAAATTAAAGAATGTTAGAATGATGTTGGATAGAAATTAAGTGGTTTCCAGCTGTAATGCTTTAAGGGAATATGAAAAAAGGGTTATAAATAGGTAAAAATTTAATGCTATTATTTTTAAGATCAAGATTAGGATAATTAAAGAGGGTAAGGATTTGCTGATTCAACAGATGGAAGTGGAATACAAAAAAGGGAGGTATGAGGAGGTCCGGGAAACAAGCTAAAGGAAAATAAGTATTGGAAAATCTGTGTGTTTTTTAACTATTTTTATATTGTATTTTTGTTAGGTTTTTTTGTTTATATTTTTTGTTGTTATATTTTAAAAAGTCTTAATAAATATCTTATAAAAAAATAAAATAAACTTACCTTGGACATTTTCAGCCAAGTTCCACCCAGTGTTTTCGACGACAAGCAGCAGAATAGCAATGAATGTGGTGGGTGAAAAGTGAGAATGTGAAGATCTTCTTATGCCAATTGTGCACACAGAGAAAAATGAGATTTGAGTGACTTGTTAGCAAGATAATGCCCTCATCTGGACACAGCCTGGATCCTGACAGGAAAGTCTCTCTCTCTCTCTCTCTCTCTCTCTCTCTCTCTCTCCCCTCCCTCCCCAACCCCTCTCTCTTAGTCTTGCCTGGGAGAATTTTTCTTTTTAAACCTCATGGAATCTTAGCTGACAATTTTCTTTCTCTAACTGTCTGTGTGTGATGGCAGCTTCAAAAGTTTGACAACTGCTGTTCAATTTTTTTCTGAAGTTCCAGCTCTTTCATTCTAATTATCTTCCCTCTGAGCCACTGAAAAAACAAGCAAACCCAAACATTCAGAACCCCTGCTGAGAAACAGAACAGCCTTTCTCGATGCTAGAAATATCTTAAATCATATTTATTTTTCTGAAAGTTTACAGTCATGAAACAATGCAAACCGCTTTTTTGCCTTGCTTTCCCCTGAGATATTTTCTGAAGCTCTCGGGTAAACGCAGTCTGATTTGTATGATAATATTACCTTCCAGTTTTCCTGTGCTCCCCTCCCCCCTCTTCCTCCTTCAGATATGACTTTGGGGTATTTCAATCCTTGCCTCCGCATTTTGAATCCAAATGAAAATTTATATATAAGGAGGGAGACCAATGTCTGAACAGTTTCAGGGTGGCGATAAATATTTTACGAAATGTATCAGTATGGTGGAATGACTGGGCTTTAGATTTAAACCAGAGAATTCAAGTCACTTCTCAAATCTATTTCCCATATTATGTGGCAGCAAACCCAGGTTTATTACTTGACTTTGATAGACTCAAGAAAGAACTGCAGCCAATCCTGAATCTTTAATGCAGGCCCAGGGCCCAAATGTGGCCCTCCAAGAGTCTCTATGTGGCCCTCTCTCCCCTGGCCACACTCCCTCTCTGCAAGCCGTGTTGGGAATCCTAGGTGAGATACCCAAACAGTGGAAGTCGTTCCGAGTACTAGTCAAGCACATGGAAACAGTGATAGGTTCAGATAGTTTATTGCTGCAGAAAATAAGGCTCCTTCAAGCCGTTCTGGGTGTAGATACAGTATATACAGATTGTAGAGTTTTGCAGATACTTTGTACTTGAATGTATCTATATGCCTCTGTATCTCCGCTGCTTTAAATTTTGGAAATTTAGGATGTAACACTTGACAACGAACACCAACAGACTGAGGACTCACTAACTAATTGAGCTGGCATACATTAATCACGTATATCGTTGGGGCACTGGGCTGCTTTACCATAGGAACTGGTTTAGCTGATCTTGTACCTGCGATTAGCTCATCGATGGGTGGTTTAGGCTCATAAAGGAAATGAACCACTTCCCATGTCCAGTTACTCCAACAAGCTATGCCTCTTATACTCTGAGTGTTTTTTGTCTGCCTGGAATGTGCTCTTAAACTGTTATTAATGCCACTTGCTTTCTTAGATGGAAGATAGAGATCGGGTTGTGTGAGCATGCAGAGAAACTACCCAACTGTACAGAGGTACAGGTAGAGTGCTGAAAAGAGTTGACCTCATTCATACATTACATTTCTACATTTTGAAAGATACCCTGAGGAGGAGGCGGAGGAGGAGGAAGAGGAGGAAGAGGAGGAAGAGGAGGAAGAGGAGGAGGAGTTGACTTGTTTGGTAATTTTGAGGGAGCGGCAAAATGAGGAACGCTTCCTTATTTACCTTGTTGCTACTAAATGTAGTTACTAAACACTTGCTCTTTTCCATTGCAACACAAAGGACAATGTCTGTCACCACTGGATGCCTGATTGAACATTGCTGCATGAATTGTGCACACCAGTGAGAGGGAGGAGCTCTCAGCAAATTTAGGAAAGTAATTTCTGAAAACAAAGGTTACAGTGGAAGAATGGTTGCTCAACAACGGTGCATCTGGCATTATGTACACATTAGGAACCAGCTTCCATTACGATTTACTATTGCACTCAGTTATTAGTTTCAATGATCTCCAGTTGTCAAAGAGGGCAATTTTCAAGCAGGAATGGGATGGAGGGGAGGGGATTTTTGAGATTTTAATACAGGAAATGAGCATGCTGCTCCACTCCATTAGAAGCACGGAGCCTTTCAAAATGTACAATATTGCTTTTATTTAATTAAAATAAGTTGCTATGGATAGCTTTTATCACTCAGTGGCTTTCCCCTCCCTTTCTGTTGATACACTCTGTCCCTGCAGCTTAAAATAGAATGCTCTTCAAGATATTCCATGCCTTAACTGACTCCCAGAATTATATAGATACCCACTCTCCCATTCTCAGTCTTCAGGCATTGTTAAAAGAATAAAATATTTAGGACTCAGTGTTGAGAATTTGGGAGTGTTTATGCAAACCAGCCTCAGCCACCACCATCCAACTTTAAATATTAACACTGGACTAAATAGCAAGGTTGTGGTGTGCTAGTCTCTTAGCCTCAGCCTGCCTTCCAAATTCCACATTATGTATATAAGAGCACTGGTCCACACTGAAGGGCTGTGGTAAACCATTCCTAGTCTCAGTCCAATCCCAACTTGGATGCATATTAACACCAAACCAAATTGCAGAGCTATAGCAACTAATTCCCTGTCAGCCGTAAGCTTCTTCCAAACTGCAATATGGGAATTGCATCCTGAATTGGCACTGGAATTTACAAAAGGACTATTCCCCCCCCCCCATGTTTTGAAATGCACAAAAAATTAAAAGTTTCACACTACTCAGTTAGAAACAGCAGGAACTCTCTGCACTTCAATCTTATTTGATGTTCTACAGCCATCCTCACTGTGAATAGAACACAAAGAATATAATACGAAGAACCATTCAGGGTGGTGTGGTGGTGAAAATGGGTAGCATGAGACTTTGTGTAACAGAGGCAGATTTCACCACACGCATGGACACTGTTAGAATTCCTGCTCCATGATTGCAGTCATAGGATTGTTGTCTATCACATGACGGTATATGTTTTGACTCCACGCAGTGGGAAGTGACGGAGACAGGATGTTTGTGTTACTGTGTTCTGTGAAGTGGGCCTATTGTCCTTTGTTCTTTTTCTCTTTGCTGTCTGATGCTAGAGAGAGAGGGAGCCATGTTGCAGTGCTCCGTGTGTGTTTATATGTAAATAAAGTAGATTAGCCAAAATGCTGAGTTGCTGAGGTCTGTTACGCATGATGCGCAAACTCTCTGGATCCCTAAGTGTGCCGGTGTTGGTTGGCATTGGTCGCTGTGCTGTTCAGGCTGAAGAAAGCTTATGAAGCTCCTGAACGATTGACCAGGAGGGAGAGAACATGCCAGTCGGGCATGTGTGTCTGCCAGGGTCCTACTCGAGTGTAGGCTGAGCTCCTGACACATGGCACAACATATCCCATTTTAAAGGAATAACACATGAAGTGACCTAAAATGGAGTTAATCTTGGCGAGAGGAGGTGGAGTCATTTGTAGGGGGCATTAAAATGTGAAATACCCCTCCCAGACTTGAAGGCCTGAAGAAGCCCAGTTTAACTTTTACCACTTGATCTTGCTGATTGTATAAATGGGCCTCTTTTTTTCTTCTTCTTGTGACAACCTCTCTGAGGGGAAAAAGAATGTGATTGGCCTCAAATTTAGAAGGTCCCATGGATCCCATTTAGATTTCAATTACTCGTAAGTACTTAATGTCAATTAGTTTATAATTTTATGTTGAAGAGTCTCTGCTGTAGTCCTTCAGAGAAATTAAATGTGATTCACAAGTGCTGAGTTGCACAGAAAGAATTATGTTGAAAACCTAGGGAAGAAAAAATCTACGCGGTGATATATCCTATTTTCATTCCAGATTATGTGATCTAGAATAACAGGCTTGGGTTGCATATTTGAAGATTTAATTTCCCTCACTTATTGTTATTATCAAGCTGTATACAGTAAGAAATTCAGTTGTATATATCAATATACATCAATCCTCAGACCAATCCTCAGACTCCTGGACTACTGTAAATCAAAAGTGTCTCTTCAAGAAGCAATGCCAGGACCCGAAAGGTCCAGAACAAAGACTTCACACTTCTCATAACCTTCATTCACTGTCTAAGACATAAAACTTGCTCCTGAGTGTTCTGAAGTTACCTTCTCTTCCACTTTGCAGTTGGTTAGGCTAATCTTTCTACTTCAGGGTTGGAGGGGAGGCAACTTGTTTTGATTTATAATGGAACCCACCTTTGGAAATGTGGTCTGGGTCTCTGATTTCCCTGCTGCCGCCTTCTCCCCTCCTCAGAGGGACTCTCACTCGCTGGATCACCACCTTGTCGTGGTGAATGGGCTTGCACGTTCCTATGACCCTTGTGAGTAAAGCTGTCGGGAATCTTGTACTCCCAGCAGAGTCACCCAAGGCGGTAAGATCAAGGGGAAGGAGCTAGACTGATCCAAGAAGTCCTCAACGGCAGAACAGGTGGATGATAATAAGCGGTATGTTACAACGGCTGTGAAGGTCCATAAATAGCAACACCCTAGAGGTCCCGGGCCCTAAGGAAGTCAGATTAGCCTCAACTAGAGCCACGGCCTTTTCAACACTGGCTCTGGCCTGGTGGAACGCTCTGTCTCATGAGACCAGGGCCCTGCAGATCTGATTTCTTTCCACAGGGCCTGTAAGACAGAGTTGTTCCACCTGGCCTTTGACTTGGAATCAACTTGATCCCCTCCCCCTCTTTCCTTTTTCCTTTCTCTTTCTGTGATGGAACTCCTATTTGGGGACTTCCCTGGCTTTTTTTCTGGCCCATGTAGGACCAGTCTGGATAGTTGGCCTTGGTGAAGACTTGACGTTTTCATCCCCCAAAAAGTTTTGGATTTGAGTTCCTACTGAAATGAGGCTGCATTTTAATGTTTTAATGTTGTATTTTAATCTTGCTTTTAAGTTGTATTTCAATCAATTGTTTTTATACCTGGTGTCAGCCACCCTGAGCCCGGTCTTGGCTGGGGAGGGTGGGGTATAAAGAAGAAGAAGAAGAAGAAGAAGAAGAAGAAGAAGAAGAAGAAGAAGAAGAAGAAGAAGAAGAAGGCTGCAGCAGATAAGAATCTACTGGTCGTCCTGATTACTCATGCCATTGGAACAGAGCCCTACTGCGAAGACTGTGCATTGTTCAGAGTGCACTGATCTACACACACAAAACAAATTCACGCACAGGCACCTTCCAAAAACCCATCCCAAACCCAACCCCCAAAAGTCCCATGGCGATCGACAAATGGTAACCGGGGCAGGATCGTGAAATCTGCAAGCTCCTAGTCATGAAACAGCACATGGGCGGTGGGTACAAATTCAGTCGTTCTGACTTAGGGAATGAGGCAGTTGAGCAGCTCAGCAGCTGTATCCATGACTGAGCAGCCCTTTTTAGGATCCACTCTGCTCACCCCAAAAAGCGGAAGGTGCTAGAAAAGGTGCCCTAAACATAGTCTGCCTCCCTTTTTCCCTCGTAGGGACTGTGTATGATGGCTCTGATAAATTAAAAGATTAATTCACTGATGGTTCACTGTGTACAGCCTGCAAGGGAGGGGTAGTCTTTGCTACTACTCATAATTTTCATTTCAACATTTGCTGCTTGGGTTTTTTTGTTTGTCCCCAGTAGGGGGGTCGCAGCGCTTTCTTCACAGGTGCTTTAGCTACACTGAGGTTCCTTTATGGGACATGGAAGGAGAGGTTAAGAGTGGATTCCTTGGTTTTCCTGTTTGTTTGTTTGTTTGTTTATAGTTGGGCATGGGAGTAAGGCAAGGGGACAAGGGAGGGGTTGTAATTGTTTCTTCTGCATTGAATGTACTAGGATGAATGGGTGCAGACTTTTATCAACTATTGTGTATATTGAGGGAAATGATTTGTGTTGGCCGTGTATAGAGAGCCTTAGTAAACATGGAATTTGGAAAGCTAAATAGCTTGAAGCTTATATGGGAAACAGATTGCAAGAGGATATTGTGGAGGATAAATGGGAAAGGGTCTGGAGGGGAAAGATATTTAAATCAATATCAGCCAGAACAAGGGAACTTGCATTAAAAATAAATTACAGGTGGCATTATACACCTGTCTCCAGTAGTTGGAGAGGATGTGGAAATAGAGGAACACATTTTCATTTGTGGTGGGAGTGCTGTTGGGCAGACATTATGCCCCAATATTTTTAGGAAACTAAATTGTCAGGAAACAGACACTGAGAAATGGTGGAATAACATCTAGAGCAGGCTTCCTCAACCTCAGCCCTCCAGATGTTTTTGGCCTACAGCTCCCATGATCCCTAGCTAGCAGGGATCCCTAGTGGTCAGGGATGATGGGAATTGTAGTCTTAAAACATCTGAAGGACCGAGGTTGAGGAAGCCTGGTCTAGAGTGCAGCTATATGGGGAAACTTTACACATAGTGGTGTGCAGTGAAATTCTTCATAGGGGAACAGTTAGGGCCAGAGACATCGGCTTGTGAGCCTGCTTGGGGAGGGGGATGATGCTAATGTGATGTTATGATGTTCCGCTGCAGGAAAGGCACAGCCAAGAGGAAGAAAAAGGAGGGCCAAGGTGAACAAGACCCCACAGAAAGCAATCAGGAGACAGGGCACAGCCAGCAGCTCACAATGTGCAGGAACATCACCCAGTACTGCTGTGAACGCAAGGGGTTGTAGTTGGTGGGCTTTATATATATATATTTTTTAAAATATTTATTGAGATTTTACACTAAACATAGGTTTTAAAAATAAAAAATAATTAAACCAACAATTACACATGCAAAATACAAAAACAAACAAACAGGTAGTTGAAAAAATAAAAAAGGAAAAAAATATTTTAGAAAAGAAATAATCCATTTTTCAATATCTTTAAGTTCATTTGCTTATTTCCTTGACCTCCTCACATCTCCCCTTTTTGTATTCCCGTTTACAAAGTCCTTTCAGCAAATCCTTACCCTCTTTCATTTATCTTTACTCTGTATACTTAACCTATTATAGCTATATATTTTCATCCATATAACTATCTATATTTACATATTCTTATTAGCCTTAATACCAAAACCACTTATTTTCAGTCCAACATCATTTTAACATTCATTAATTTTACAGTATTTCTGCAAATAGTCTTTAAATTTCTTCCAGTCTTCTTCCACCGTTTCTTCTCCCTGGTCTTGGATTCTGCCAGTCATTTCTGCCAATTCCATATAGTCCATCATCTTCATCTGCCATTCCTCCAGAGTGGGTAAATCTTGTGTCTTCCAATACTTTGCAATAAGTATTCTTGCTGCTGTTGTGGCATACATAAAAAAAGTTCTATCCTTCTTTGGCACCAATTGGCCGACGATGCCCAGAAGAAAGGCCTCTCGTTTCTTCAGGAAAGTATATTTAAATACCTTTTTCATTTCATTATAGATCATTTCCCAGAAAGCCTTAATCCTTGGGCACGTCCTGTAGTCGGTGGGCTTTATAAGACCTGGAAACCTCATGAATCTTTGCACCTGGAAGAAAGCTCACCTCCTGGGACATCGTGTTACTTTTGCACACTGCTGCCTCTGTCCCCCTCATAGGGAATCACTTACCACCAGGAAGCATCTCTTCCTCCTCTGTGGAGTGGCAGGAATCATTTTAGACCAGGGATATCCAACAGGTTGATCGCGATCTACCGGTCAATCACGGGGCATCCCTGGTCAATCCTGGTCGATTGCATGATCCTGATCGATCACCCAAGGGAAATAAAAATACAATGGGTAGATCACTGCCAGATTTTTTTTAGTGGGAGTAGATTGCAGTCAGTGCTGGATTTATGCATAAGATAAGCAAGCTATAGTTTAGGGGCCCCAAAAAAATTTAAAGGGAAAAAAACTGGATGCACATTTCCAAAATATAAGATAAAAGCAAATAAAATAAAACCTACATACAGCAACAGTGTTTTGTGTTGTGTAGGCTCCTATGGTGTAAGTAATGGGCCTCACCTGCTAGCCTGCTCCCTAAAATATCACTGGTTTGCTCATTTCTCTATATAGAGTGCCTACATTCTGTATGTGCAAATGGCTTTAGATACCTATTAGGTCCAAAAAACAGTGACAATTTGTTGTTGACAAAGGACAGCTGGACATATCATAGAATCATAGAATCATAGAATCATAGAGTTGGAAGAGACCACAAGGGCCATCGAGTCCAACCCCCTGCCAAGCAGGAAACACCATCAGAGCACTCCTGACATATGGTTGTCAAGCCTCTGCTTAAAGACCTCCAAAGGAGGAGACTCCACCACACTCCTTGGCAGCAAATTCCACTGTCAAACAGCTCTTACTGTCAGGAAGTTCTTCCTAATGTTTAGGTGGAATCTTCTTTCTTGTAGTTTGGATCCATTGCTCCGTGTCCGCTTCTCTGGAGCAGCAGAAAACAACCTTTCTCCCTCCTCTATGTGACATCCTTTTATATATTTGAACATGGCTATCATATCACCCCTTAACCTCCTCTTCTCCGGGCTAAACATGCCCAGCTCCCTTAGCCGTTCCTCATAAGGCATCGTTTCCAGGCCTTTGACCATTTTGGTTGCCCTCCTCTGGACACGTTCCAGTTTGTCAGTGTCCTTCTTGAACTGTGGTGCCCAGAACTGGACACAGTATTCCAGGTGAGGTCTGACCAGAGCAGAATACATATAAAGGGCCCCAGTACCTTCAGTAGCTCAGAGCCTCATCAAACCTAAATCCAGCCCCGATCACAGTCTCTTGGAAGTTGGACATCCCTCTTCTAGACCTTCCACATGATGAAGCTGACGTGTTCAACAGTAGCACTGCCAATGAAATTTTATGTAAAGCAAAATCTGAAGTGAGTTTACCGAGTCATTTGCATGTGGATGATCTGGGACATTTTGAGGCACCAACTGCTAAGGAAATACATTGGGTTAATTTGAACTAAAGTTGTGTCCTTTTGCATTCCTGCATTCCATTTCTGCTATGTTGTAAGTTGGGAGATTTTAACTTTTATAGTATTCTATTGATATAGTAGAGCGTATTCTTTGTCATGGCCTTTGACTGGAACAGTAGAATTTATTGAGGATGGGCTTGTGGTTCATTCTCAGGGGAAAAAATAATCTGAAGTATTTTAAGACTATTGAAATTCTAACGAAGGGGAGAGTTGTGCATCTCCAGTGCCCAGTAATTGCCTAGTTAGTGTATTCATGAAGGCAGAAAATGCTCATGTCACACTTCAAAAGGAACAATGTGTTTTCCAACACAAAGATGAATACATAGGAAAATGGCAACACATGAACCTGCATAATGTTTCTGGCCTTTGTAAGAAATAAAACTTGCCCCCCCCCCCAAGTTAATGTAATTCTCGGTACATCTTTTTTTCCAGAAAAGTCATTAATTTTTAACACTCGAGTGCACATACATTTTTCTCTTGCATAATACTTGGAATCTACTCCATAGAAGCACCACAATATTATTCTCCCCTGTTACTGATGCAATCTGTTACAAAATTCTGAAGCAAAAGCAAATGGAAAAGTACAGAGGCCTACAGATCATGTTAATGAGTCTCACACATTGGAGAGTGGGAGTGATGTTCATGAAAAGGGAGCTTAGTATTTATGCCATATGTTAATTCCAGCTCCAGAGAATGATAGTCTGGAATAGTGCTGTGCCAAATGTCCAACCCACAAACAATAATACTGAAGCAATAAGTGTGCTTGAAAGGGGGTGAGAAGCACACACAAAATCCATACCTTTCATTTTTCCTCTACAAAGCTTTTCAGGCCCGTTAGCAGACAATCAGAACCATGCACTGAACACAAGGACATGATTGAGAAATGGAGCCAACTAATTTGGGCATATGATGATGTGAGGCCAACAAAGACAAATGGCCCTCAGTCTACATTGCGCATGCAGCTTCAACCACACCAGAATGCTCACCAGAATACATATTTTAATGTGCATTGAGACTCACATTCAGGCTGATCCTTCCTGCTTTGCTATGCTATGGTGTAATGGCTCAATTGCCATGGTACAGACAGATGGGGAGAATTTAGCATGGTCCACATTTTAAAACGAACTGGCGTTATTCACACCTCCCCAAACTATCACATAGACTGAAAAGTAACTGGCAGTTTTTATACTTTTCTGAATTTTGCAATGGAGCTCTGGCTCAAAAAAAATACACCAAAATGCATTATAAATGTTCGCGTTAGAATAAGATGCATTTAGAAACTCATATATTGAGTTAAAAATGTGAATTCAAATATTATTGAGTGATAAAATATGGATTGTAATGCCATTTTATTGAAACTATTACAGATCAATGTGGAAACAGATCCTCATCACAAAAAGCAAAAGCAAAACAAAACCTAAACCCAGAGAGCATCAGTCCAGTTACTGAATTATTTGTACACTCAATTTCCCTCTCAGATATTTCTATATTCCTCTAAGTGCCTCCCCCCCCCAACAACAGTAAAAAAAACCTGAGGTACCTTTAAAGAGGTATGAAAATGATCTTGAAGCTCTCCCCGTTTGGTTCTAGTCTAAGACTTGAAAAAGAGAAAATAGAAGCACATTATTTTGATGCTTTAATAATAGTTTCCACCATTTTTATGAAAGCTACCTTACATCAGCATTCACACACACCTTCTCCTTTGACTCTAGTTGATAAGCTCTTTCTACACCATTCCTAAAAGTGTTGTAAAGATAAAGATAAAGATAAAGGATGCCTGACAGTTAAGTCCAGTCGTGAACGACTCTGGGGTTGGGGCGCTCAACTCGCTTTATTGGCCGAGGGAGCCGGCATTTGTCCGCAGTTTTTTCGGCCAGCATGACTAAGCTGCTTCTGGCCAAACAAGAGCAGCACATGAAAATGCCGTTTACCTTCCTGCCAGAGCGGTATCTATTTATCTACTTGCACTTTGATGTGCTTTTGAAATGCTAGGTTGGCAGGAGCAGGGACCAAGCAACGGGAGCTCACACCGTCGCAGGGATTCAAACCGCCGACCTTCCAATTGGCAAGTCCAAGGCTCAGTGGTTTACACTACAGCACCACCCACGTCCCAGCGCCACCCGCATCCCAAAAAAGCATTGTAATTGGAAGTAAAAGGGGGGTCCTGGTACATTGGAACTTCGGGTTACAGATGCTTCAGGTTACAGATACTTCAGGTTACAGACTCCGCTAACCCAGAAATAGTACCTCGGGTTAAGAACTTTGCTTCAGGATGAGAACAGAAATCCTGTAGCAACGGCACAGCGGCAGCAGGAGGCTCCATTAGCTAAAGTGGTGCTTCAGGTTAAGAACAGTTTCAGATAAAGAACAGACCTCCAGAATGAATTAAGTTCTTAACCCGAGGAACCACTGTACTGCCTTCTCTGCTTGGAAGCAAGACCTGTCAGTCATAAAACCTCCCGCCTCCCGCCTGCAGGGATGCTGCCACATATGATTCCATCACATGGGGTGGAATGTTTCACTCTGCCTCATGTGTGGGCCAGCCCTGGGTGCAAGGGTACCACCTAGGTCATAGTAACTGCCAGCTGATGCCACAGGCTATCCTTGCTCCCTGAATCCTACCAAGCCCAGCCCCCCAGCCTCAGAGTTAGTTCATCATTCAGGGCAGCTCTTCCCTATAAGTAGAAACAGCAGTTTCCTGGTGCCTCTTCTAGTTCTACCTCCGAGTCAGGTACTCCATCTTGTGGGACAGAAGTGGAACGGCCCCAGCACAGCTGCTTTGCTATCTCGATGAGGGCTACCTTTAGATAATCAGCTCTCAGTGGCATGGGTATATCGTGATCCCTCTGAAGGACCCACACAACCAAATATAGTACAACAGCAATAAATAGATCAATTTTTAATTTTCAAAATGTTAGCGCTAGGTAGGGGCACGAGGGACGGAAACGTAATTGTGACTGGACAAATACATTAGAAAGATACTCTCCACCACAAATGTCACCAAATCTTGTTTAACTTACCCAAGCATAAATTCCTGAAACCTCCACATTGCTGACCTTCTGTTTTTTATTGATTACCTCTCGGAGGAACAGTCTCCTGGGGCAAAAAGTGGCAGTCACAACTCGAACAATAAAGCCACAGAAGCCAACAGTGTTAAATTATTGCAAATGGAATCTGGGATTTATTTGAGTTTTTTCTTGTCCTGCTGGAGCCAGCTTCAAACCTGCATGCGCCTAGTGTGAGATAGCCTTTCCTCAAAACAAATGCAAGTTCTATGGTGTTCTCCAAGGAATTCACAATAATTTACAGAACTCCCCTGCCAATGTTTATCCGTACAACAAAACCCTATGAGATATCGGGTTAAGAAATAGCCCTCCAATGTGATCTACTGAATTACCGTATTTTTTGCTCTATAAGACTCACTTTTTCCCTCCTAAAAAGTAAGGGGAAATGTGTGTGCGTCTTATGGAGCGAATGCAGTCTGCACAGCTATCCCAGAAGCCAGAACAGCAAGAGGGATTGCTGCTTTCACTGCGCAGCGGTCCCTCTTGCTGTTTTGGCTTCTGAGATTCAGAATATATTTTTTCTTGTTTTCCTCCTCCAAATACTTGGTGCGTCTTGTGGTCTGGTGCGTCTTATAGAACGAAAAATACGGTAATTTCCACATTTCAGATTGTGCTTAAAAAGGACTGTGCAACAACATTGCAACGTAGTTCATGGTTATAACCCTCCTGCAAGGTTTGGAGGATGCATTGTTTGGTGCCAGGTGCCTGGGAAATAAGCTGAAATGGAAAGCTGAGGGCTGTTTAACCCACATCCCTTTGCGCGAGGGAAGCCCTTCATTTGCTGCCTGCCGAGTCCCGCGGCAATCCCCACCTTTTACATCTGATACATATTGAACAGCACCTTTGAATACGAGCCCCAGGAGCAAAACCTGTGTTTGCCATTCATAGCAGCAAATAAGCAGATAAATCGCCAGCAAAATATGGCAGGAACACACCTGCCATTTCCCTTTGATTAAATGTATCCTGAAATGGCCACAATCTGCATAAATATACTGTAACTGTCAAAGGGTAAAGTATAGTGCTACACAAATAACACCAACTCATGCAAACCTAATTAATATTTGAGATTTATCTGTAACTGTAAATATAACACAAAATCCTTCATTTTGCAATAAGGTGATTGCGGATCATGAAGTGTGTGTGTGTGTGTGTGTGTGTGTGTGTGTGTGTGTGGAATGGTTTCTTCATACCAGGTTGCTGCTGCTATGCTTATTAATCTACAGCTGTTTTGGTTGTTTGTGACCCAATTTCACTGGATTTCAGTTCAATATATCCAGTTTGAACTACATCCACCCTGAAATGGAGCTGAACTCCAGCTGTCCAGATATTCTTGAAATAAGATGCACAGCTCCTGATGGCTTGATTTCGAGATCTTTCTTTCTGACCACACCAGCTGTATAAAAGCCAGTTCCCAACTTTTGTGCTTCCCAATATTTCATCACATTCTTCTTTGACCAGCACTGGCGCCAACTCCAGGGAGCCTTGGCACCCAATTTCTTTCTTGTTGTGGGTGCTCAGAACCCATTCCATGGGACCTTGGACATGACTTCCAGGTCCTATCTGAGACCAGGGCGGGTGGGGCAGTTGGAGGTAGCAGAAACTGGATGCATAGTAGCTATTTCCCCCTGAGATCCTATGTAAACTAGAGAAACTGGGGGCTGAACTTGGAATTTTCAGCATGCAACATGTACTCCTCTATTGAACAATTGCCCTAAGAGAGTTCTGCTTTTAGATCCTTTATCATTGGCACTGATCCTACCTGAAAAAAGTGGAAAAAAACATTATATTCTTGGTTTGCAGCATTGCAGGTTTTTCTTATCAGGGGGGAAAAAAAGCTTCAGTAATTGCTTTTCCAACTTGTACCATAAACATCTTTTTAAACATGCCCCCCCCCTTTTATGGCTTTAATTATTTACCATGTATTTACTGCCTTCTCTCTCTGTCTCTCACTGCAATATGAAGCTTTTAAAATAATTTTTCTAACAGGTTTTGCAGTGAACTACCTAATATCTAGAATATACTCCAAGGCCATGCTCCTGTAGATAGCATAGAAAAGAAGTTTCTTTCACCCCTAGAAGGGCAAGTGGAGAATCTAATACTCAGTATTTTATCTACAAAGGAACATTCACCTAATCCACTCTTAATGCATGTTGATTTAGGAATGACTTGAAAATATAAATTCTCTGAACAACTCCCACAAGAACCTCCCAGCAACTTTATTATATTTCAAGGGGTGATTTAAAATCAAAGAACCATATATATATATATATATATATATATATATATATATATATATATATATGCAGGTTTTGGTGTCTTCGGGTGTCTTCCCGTGTAAGAGTTGGGGTGTCTAGGCGACGTTTCGACGAGGTCTCACTCGTCATCTTCAGGCTGGTGCTTTCGGCTTCTTGTTACTGGAACAGAGCAGGATCTCAGTGTTTGAGTTCCTATAAATACTGTTGAGGGGGTGTGGTGTATAGCCTCCAACGTTCTGGGCAGAGAGGAGGTTCCCAGGTTAGTGTGCCTTTTCTTCTTTTGTTCCTTAATTACTTGAGGGATATCTTGAGTGATTTCTTGAGTGATATTCTGAGTACCACTTAGGTGGGTCATTAGGTGTGGATTAGTTGCTAAAGCTTTCGTGTCTTGACCTCTTGAGCTTGTGAAGAGTTTTTCTGAGAAGATGGCTGTACTGCACTTAGTTGTGCTCTGGCTTGGCTTCGTGTATAGGGGCGAGCTGTGGTTTTGTGCCCTGTGCCAGCCAGATCTGTGTAGGGATTGCAGGGGGGGGGGGTTGCAGGTCTGGCTGGCACAGGGCACAAAACCACAGCTCGCCCCTATACACGAAGCCAAGCCAGAGCACAACTAAGTGCAGTACAGCCATCTTCTCAGAAAAACTCTTCACAAGCTCAAGAGGTCAAGACACGAAAGCTTTAGCAACTAATCCACACCTAATGACCCACCTAAGTGGTACTCAGAATATCACTCAAGAAATCACTCAAGATATCCCTCAAGTAATTAAGGAACAAAAGAAGAAAAGGCACACTAACCTGGGAACCTCCTCTCTGCCCAGAACGTTGGAGGCTATACACCACACCCCCTCAACAGTATTTATAGGAACTCAAACACTGAGATCCTGCTCTGTTCCAGTAACAAGAAGCCGAAAGCACCAGCCTGAAGATGACGAGTGAGACCTCGTCGAAACGTCGCCTAGACACCCCAACTTTTACACGGGAAGACACCCGAAGACACCAAAACCTGCATTCCTGTACCCGTGAAAATCTACGAAAACATATATATATATATATATATATATATATATATATAAAGAAAATCACGAAAATCTTTAGTTTTATGTACTGCATAAACAGTCTGTCAGCTCTGAGCTACCTGTCAAAGGGTTATCTCAAGATTGCTTTTGATTAAAGGGCCTTGTCCATGCTTTCCAAAGTGGAGATATTATACGAACAATGATGCAAAACATGGCTGTAAAATAACACTATAGTGCTTCACTCTTAGAAAAGAAGAATACAGTGGTACCTCGGGTTAAGAACTTAATTCATTCTGGAGGTCCGTTCTTAACCTGAAACTGTTCTTAACCTGAAGCACCACTTTAGCTAATGGGGCCTCCTGCTGCCGCTGCACCGCCAGAGCACAATTTCTGTTCTCATCCTGAAGCAAAGTTCTTAACCCAAGGTACTATTTCTTGAGAGTCCCATGGACTGCAAGAAGATCAAACCTCTCCATTCTTAAGGAAATCAACCCTGAGTGCTCAATGGAAGGAAAGATCCTGAAGCTGAAGCTCATGGCCACCTCATGAGAAGAGAAGACTCCCTGGAAAAGACCATGATGTTAGGAAAGATGGAGGGCACAAGGAGAAGGGGACGGCAGAGGACGAGATGGTTGGACAGTGTTCTCGAAGCTACCAGCATGAGTTTGACTAAACTGTGGGAGGCAGTGGAGGACAGAAGTGCCTGGCATGCTCTGGTCCAGGGGGTCACGAAGAGTCGGACACGACTAAACGACTAAACAACAACAACTATTTCTGGGTTAGCGGAGTCTGTAACCTGAAGAGTATGTAACCCAAGGTACCACTGTATATGATGATTCAGCACAGGGGGCCATCTGGCCAACAAACAATGGCCAGCAAAATCCCTCTGGGAAAGACATAAGTAGAGCCTTCTTGCAAAAGTCTTTCCTTGAGATTTAATTGCAGCAACTGGTATTCAGAAGTAGGCTGTCTCTGAACAAGGAGGTGGGGGTGTCACTGGCATCATGCCAAACAGACGTGAATTTGTTGAGTTTCAAGTCATCTTACACAGCACCCATCAACACATCTTTCCCCTTCCCCCAGAACCTCTTAAATCAGTGGTTTCCAACTAATGCACCATGGCACCCTGGGGTGCCTTGAATGATGGTCAGGGGTGCCGCAGGCAGCACTGTCCTCTGTCCCTCTTTCCTTCCTTCTGATGCCCTCTCAGCACAGCTGTTTGTTACAGCAACCCTGGCTACAAGCTCCCCAGGTGAATGGTGCCTCAGGCTGGTCAAGGGGTGCTGGTGGCCAGGAACTGAAGCAGCCTCAGAGTAAGCAAGCAAGCAAGTGAGGGAGCCGAGCCAGCCAGTTTGCCAGCCCTATTAAACATTAAAAGCTTCTCTAAACAGGGCTGCCTTCAGATGTCTTCTAAAAGTCTGGTAGTTGTTGTTCTCTTTGACATCTGGTGGGAGGGCGTTCCACAGGGAGGGTGCCACTACCGAGAAGGCCCTCTGCCTGGTTCCCTGTAACTTGGCCTCTCGCAGCGAGGGAACCGCCAGAAGGCCCTCGGTGCTGGACCTCAGTGTCCGGGTAGAACGATGGAGGTGCAGACGCTCCTTCAGGTATACTGGACCAAGGGCGTTTAGGGCTTTAAAGGTCAGCACCAACACTTTGAATTGTGCTCGGAAACGTACTGGGAGCCAATGTAGGTCTTTCAAGACCGGTGTTATATGGTCTCGGCTACAAGCTCCCCAGGTGAATGGTGCCTCAGGCTGGTCAAGGGGTGCTGGTGGCGAGGAACTGAGGCAGCCTCAGAGTAAGCAAGCAAGCAAGTGAGGGAGCCGAGCCAGCCAGTTTGCCAGCCCTTGCTTTTGGGAATGGACAGACAAGTGGGAGGCTGGCAGGCGCTGTGCTGGCCTTTCTTGTGCTTGCTGTCTGCAAGACCTGCCTGGGAGCTGAGCGTCCAGTGCTGAAGGGGAGCCTTTCTGCCATACAGGCCTGGCAGCGCCCACTGCTGCCTCCCAAGGTAAGGTGCTGGCCTCATGTTCACCTTTGGCCAGTTTCAGTTGGGCTACTAAGGCTGGGGGCATCCTCTTCCCAGGCCCCTGGTGGGCAGTGTGAGGTGGTACCTCTCTTTGGGGGAAGGGGGGGTGTAGCTGACAGACCAGGGGCGGCAGCAGCGGCTGCCCAGAGGACTCCCAAGGAGAGGAGAGAAGGCTGAATAAACACTCCACAACGGAGGGTATTCGAAAAAGAGTGAGAGGCTCACAGCTCTGCAGACGAGGGGTGACATAACTGGGCTCCTGAGCCCCACAGGGGTGCCGCAGAAAGAATGTAGTTGGTCAAGGGAGCCATGGACTCAAAAAGGTTGAAAATCTCTTCTTAAATGCTCTTCCTGGAGAGCAACATCCAAATTCAACCTCAAATGTCACATGTGCTGAAACTCAGTGATGCATGTAGATTCACCCAACCTTTTCGCTTCTTTTCCTGCCCAAAGGGAACAACTTCCACATGCAAATCATGTTGAGCACCCAAGGTAAAAGAGTATGCAAATTGGGGGCAAATCCCTGAGTTGTAATTAAATAAAGGTTATGTTTAATTATTTAATATATCATATATCAATATTTCTGGGTGCGATTTATATCATTTGGAAAGCCAGTGTAGCACCGCTTGGGCTTGGACTAAGGAGACTTGGATTCAAATTCCTGCACCCAAGGGAGCAGAAAAGTTTGCCGTATTTTTCGCTCTATAACACGCACCCGACCATAACACACACATAGTTTTTAGAGGAGGAAAACAAGAAAAAAATATTCTAAATGAAACAGTGGATGTATGATTTTTGTGGTTCATGCTGTGGCCACGGACATGTGATCTGACGGTGAGTTTGGGGTAGCCCAATGCAAAAATCCTGAGGATCCATGTGGATCCATGTCTTGTAACCACATTTTAAGTGGGGAGGAAAGGAAAAGCACTCAAGGGACAAGGAGCACACGTGGGGTGGGTGGAGAAGGATGCTGCTAATAATGCAGAAGAGGGGTATAAGAGGAGAAGGCTCCTCTCCTCTCCCACTTTGCTCCTTTAAAGCAAGCAGGCTCTCTGTCCCTCTCTTCTCCCCACTCAGCGGCTCTTCTCCCGCTTTGCTGTTTCAAAGCGAGCCACGGAGGAGGAAAGGAAGGGGAACCATGGATCCTCTGCTCACGACTGCAGCAGATCCCCCCACCATCTGTAGGCATTCGCTCCATAACACACACAGACATTTCCCCTTACTTTCTAGGAGGAAAAAAGTGAGTGTTATGGTGCAAAAAATACGGTACTTATGTACGCCACCCCGGCTGTGTGATTGCTACTAGCCCAGAGATGGAAAGAAGATAAAGTTCCCACCAGAGAAGAATGGAATATCAAATTGATGACTATGTCAGAATGGCAAAAATGACTGGAAGAATCAACAATCAGGAAGACCAAAATTTTAATATGGAATGGGGAAAATTTATAATCTATCTTAAAAACCATTGTAAACAGCTAAACTTGTTAGTGGGATTGGAATAACACTTGTAGTTTCATGGTGAATTTTGGTCATAATGGAGATGCAAAAGATTTGAATTATTATAAAAGATGCAAGAGGAAAGGACTAACAATACGACCAACAAAGGGGAGGAGGAAAGTCCAGGAGATTCTGTGGAATCTTGTTTCTATTTTGTATGTTGATATGCCATTGTAAAACTTTGATTTGAAAAAAAACAATAAATTTATTTTAAAAACCAAATTCCTCATCGGTTGTGCAGTTTGTGTAATGAAAGTGGGACAGACGCCATCTTTCAGACAACAACAACAATAACATCAACAATAATTTATAATAATAATAATTTATTATTTATACCCCAGCCACTCTGGGCGGCTTCCAACAGAACACTAAAATATAATAACCTATTAAACATTAAAAGCTTCCCTAAACAGGGCTGCCTTCAGATGTCTTCTAAAAGTTTGGTAGTTATTTTTCTCTTTGACATCTGGTGGGAGGGCATTCCACAGGGTGGGTGCCACTACCGAGAAGGCCCTCTGCCTGGTTCCCTGTAACTTGACTTCTCGTACTGAAGGAACCGCCAGAAGGCCCTCGGCGCTGGACCTCAGTGTCCAGGCAGAACGATGGAGGTGGAGACGCTCCTTCAGGTATACTGGACCGAGGCCGTTTAGAGCTTTAAAGGTCAGCACCAACACTTTGAATTGTGCTCGGAAACGTACTGGGAGCCAGTATAGGTCTTTCAAGACCAGTGTTATGTGTTCTTGGCGGCTGCTCCCAAGTCACCAGTCTAGCTGCCTCATTCTGGATTAGTTGCAGTTTCTGGGTCACCTTCAAAGGTAGCCTCACGTAGAGCGCATTGCAGTAGTCCAAGTGAGAGATAACTAGAGCATGCACCACTTTGGCAAGACAGTCTGCAGGCTGATAGGGTCTCAGCCGGCATACCAGATGGAGCTAATAAACAGCTGCCCTGGACACAGAATTGACCTGCGCCTCCATGGACAGCTCCTTACAGGAGGGCTGTTGCAAGGATAGAATTAAGAAAGCTATCCTGAGTTGTTGGAGGAAGGGTACAAATTTCTTGAATAAATGTACTAAGAAATAAAGACAACAAGGGGGAATGGAGATGAGTTGGACCCCGATAAAGAAGGGTTCTCAACAGCACAAAACATTCTATTCATGTTCAAGTGAATGTGAGTGGAAGCCCCCACTCCACAAGTGAAATAGTTGGGGACTGGGGGGGGGCAGTGATACGCCAGAGGATGTTGGGGGCAGGACTTGTATGTTTCCCCTTGGCCACACTTTGAGTGTTCAAATATATAAAAGGATGTCACATAGAGGAGGGAGAAAGGTTGTTTTCTGCTGCTCCAGAGAAGCGGACATGGAGCAATGGATCCAAACTACAAGAAAGAAGATTCCTCCTAAACATTAGGAAGAACTTCCTGACAGTAAGAGCTGTTCAACAGTGGAATTTGCTGCCAAGGAGTGTGGTGGAGTCTCCTACTTTGGAGGTCTTTAAGCAGAGGCTTGACAACCATATATCAGGAGTGCTCTGATGGTGTTTCCTGCTTGGCAGGGGGTTGGACTCGATGGCCCTTGTGGTCTCTTCCAACTCTATGATTCTATGATTCTATGTGCTGAGGCAAAGGCCTGAGTGCACTTTTCCTCACCCATCTCTATCTTGCCACATTTTCTCCCACCCCTCTCTCTCCCTCGGTCCCTCTCCCTTGATTTGTATGCTTTTTGTCTACGCCTTCACCACCACAAGCTCTTACACTGTCCTTAAATATAGCATTTAAAACTGCCTTGCTAATATCCAGAGGGGCTCAAAAAAATAAAAATACTGTACGTAAATAATTTCCACCCCCCCCCCACCGTCATAACTCTGTGATATACTGATGCTTTAAGTCATTCTGCAAGCTGGGTTGCTGCAAGTCTGCTGGGATGATGTAATAGTCAGGCTAAATAGAATGAATTTTAAAGCAGCATAAAGAAGACTTCAAACACAGAGTTGCTTCAGTGAATTTGTGCTTATGTATTGATTGCATATTGTATTTCCCCCCACAGTTTTAAAAGATGTGTTGGCAGTTCGTATCCAGATTATTGTAGGGGTATGCAATAAGGTGTCAATGAATCAAACAGTTGCATTGACTCCACAAAGAATCCTGTTTCTGAAGCCACAATACACGTTAACTCTCTTTGTTTAGATTACAGCTAATTTCAGGTAGCTTTCAGCCTCATGGAGATTTTGCTTTTGGTTCGTAAGCTCCAAAGAAGTTAGGAAAAGAACGAGATGGAACTGAAGAATGGGGAAAAGTAACGATCAGAGATATTGTGGTTTTCTTCTGCTTAGGCTGTTATTTTAGTTCCGGGTCAATCAATAGTCATTCATACATAAATGCTGGGGGCATTTTTCTCAAAAAAATTTGGTGAATATCCACAATGTAACCACAATGCGAATGTTAAGAAGTCCAGGAAAATAGTATTGAATGCGCAGAACCCTAGAAATAGACTACACCCTGCATCTGAAAGTGGAAAATCAAGTCTTATGTGACTGAAGAAGAGTTTGGATTTGATATCCCACTTTATCACTACCCTAAGGAGTCTCAAAGTGGCTAACATTCTCCTTTCCCTTCCTCCCCCACAACAAACACCCTGTGAGGTGAGTGGGGCTGAGAGACTTCAGAGAAGTGTGACTGGCCCAAGGTCACCCAGCAGCTGCATGTGGAGGAGCGGAGACACGAACCCGGTTCACCAGATTACGAGACTACCGCTCCTAACCACTACACCACCAAGACACTTGGAAGTGACATAATGCTTGGAAGTGACACTCTGTGAGGTGAGTGGGGCTGAGAGACTTCAGAGAAGTGTGACTGGCCCAAGGTCACCCAGCAGCTGCATGTGGAGGAGCGGAGACACGAACCCGGTTCACCAGATTACGAGTCTACCGCTCCTAACCACTACACCACCAAGACACTTGGAAGTGACATAGTGTTGTAGGCCAGGGTGGTCCAACATGCAGCCTGAGGGCCCCATGAGATCCTCAGGGCCTTTTTGGCAGTCCACAGCAACGTGTGACGCTCCCCCTCCAGGCCCCAGTCCTAGCACTGCCTTCCCAAAGCTGGGTAAGTGAGATGCTGGGCTTTGAGAAGGTGGTGTGGGGGCTCTGACAGGGCCCTAGAGTCCTCTTTCCTCCTCTCCAAAGCCTAGTTAGTGCTTTCCCAGCTTTGGGAAGGAGGTGGGAATGCTCCAGGGTCCTGTCTTGCACCCCACCACAAGGCAGTGTTTTTGTGTCAAAGCACTCTAGCAGCCCACTTGGTATTAAATGCTGGACTACATAGGCACATGTTTAGGGAAGTTTTTAATGTTTGGTGTTTTATCACTTTTTTAAATTTTTTTTATTAATATTCTGTTTTTGGGCTGCCCAGATGGGCAGGATATACATCATCATCATCATCATCATCATCATCATCATTATTATTATCATCACAGTACATACCAACAGTGGGACGCGGGTGACCCTGTGGGTTAAACCACAGAGCCTAGGACTTGCCAATCAGAAGGTCAGTGGTTTGAATCCCCGCGATGGGGTGAGCTCCCGTTGTTCGGTCCCTGCTCCTGCCATCCTAGCAGTTCGAAAGCACGTCAAAGTGCAAGTAGATAAATAGGTACCACTTCAGCAGGAAGGTAAACGGCATTTCCGTGCGCTGCTCTGGTTTGCCATAAGTGGCTTAGTCATGCTGGCCACATGACCCGGAAGCTGTACGCCGGCTCCCCCGGCCAATAAAGCGAGATGAGCGCTGCAACCTCAGAGTCGGCCACGACTGGACCTAACGGTCAGGGGTCCCTTTACCTTTACCTTACATACCAACAGTGCTTTTTTCAGGGGGTAACTCAAGGAAATGCAGTACCAGCACTGTTTGCTTGCTTGCTTGCTTGCTTGCTTGCTTGTTAAAAAGTGTGACAATTACTGTGCCGACTTCATAGTGAACACTGGCACCTATTTTTCTAGAAAAAAAAAGAACTGCATACTAAGTTGCACAGTAAAAGTTCCTCTCAGGCAGAGCAAGGAGAGGAAGCAAATGGAAGCCATGATATTCTGTTTTAAGAGGCCAGTGAGGCACCAATAGAGAGTATTCCTCCTGTTTGACCTCAGGCTAATTGTTGCCTGAAGAAAAGTATGTACGAATGATCCAACAATCATCATGTATGCCCCCTCCCATAATGTGTTGGCGTTTCGCACACAAAACATTGCATGGGCTCTGTGCAAACCATAAATAATTATTTTGCAGTCAATGAACACCTCTTTCTCTATAGTGTACATAAACATAATTTGGCAAGATTTATTCGTATCCAATTAACCAGATATCAAGTGCATCATGTGGGGCGTGCAATTAAAAAAAAAAGGTAATTAATTAAATGTGCCTGAAACTGAACAAAAACAATATTTATTTGAACAATATTCCACTTGTTCCTTTCAATTAGATTCTACATTCTTTGACCTCAACAGAGTATATTTTTAGTGATGTGTCATTTGTAAGAAAAGAAAAGTAAAAGATTTATTGTGTGTCTGACTTTTAAGAACTGGAAAACATCCAATTAACGGCAACACTGGAAGGTATAAAATATAATTTTATTTGAAAGGATGCTACTGGGATTGTTTTGATATATGCTCTGTTGGGAAAGAAAAGCACAGTAGTGACAAATAAATTCATAATGCGGGAACTGTAACTAGTATTACTGTGAACACGGATTTGATTGAACACCTATATAAAGCAGGTAACCCAGTGGATATTTCTTTTCTTCCAGTACATCTCTAAAATAAACCATGTAGCAATACCTCAAACCCC
Organism: Podarcis liolepis; assembly: GCF_965112155.1. Lineage (NCBI taxonomy): Eukaryota > Metazoa > Chordata > Lepidosauria > Squamata > Lacertidae > Podarcis > Podarcis liolepis. Next base: position 51,172,409 of record NC_139573.1, read on the forward strand.
CCAGTACATTTCAGTCTCCTTGAAATAGTAGATTGGAGAGATCTTTTTCTTCAACAGAAATTGTCCTCACCATATATTATGCATCACCGCTAGAGGTAACGTGAACAGTTCATCCTTTGATGTTGAGGGCACTTTTAGCATCAAAGTATACACCAGCTTTTTATCACTAGTCAAGCTCAGTACACAACCCAAGGAGTTGTTTGACCTTGCTTGAAATAAATACTGCAAGTGTTGACGCAACCTCATATAAACAGTTGTCATCGTTCCTACACTTCCCGTTACAGAATTTATCTTCATAGGTGACTAAAAGTAATCTGCAGCTATTGCAGCCTTGCATGGAAGGGAGCGGGGAACCAAAATTAAGGCCAGGTTTGGACCAGGTTCTTCATTCCGGGGAGAAGCTTAGGCTAGCTCAATGTAATGTCTGGATGTAGCTCTGGGCTTTGTTGTTTGCTTGTGGAAGAGACCTGCTGTATGAACAACACAATGAGAGGAACAAGATTAATGACGGGCCAACCCAAACTTGTTTTATTCAGCAAATTATTTGGAGTAACTGAATTACTGTCCTGGATAGCTGGAAAAATTATCTGGACTCTGGATTTGATTACACCCCTAGACAATTACTTCAATGTGGCTCTTTGTCCCTGTCACGGTCTCAATCCATATTGTATGAGACCTCCTTGTCTTGTTTGGGACTCAGAGGGGACAAAGGATAAAATTATTTGAGGGCCTCGGACGTGAGATCTCCAGGCTGATAGTTGATGGACTGATGGACATTCTTTGGGGATCGAAACCGGGAAAGGGGGGGGGTGAGAGTTTTGGAATCCAAAGGGTGCATAATTATATGTTGTCTTTCTGTTATTGTGTTTTGTAATTGATATAAAAATTGGGAAATTCGTGGAAGGGAATTTGGGTCGACCTTAGAAAAGGGTGTAAAGAATGAGTATTGTTGTTTAAATTGAGGTCTATAAGTTAAAATTGGTTAATTAAGATGAAGTAAGTATAATAATAATAAGGTTAAAGCTGGGGATAAGAACTTGCTGAGCTAACTATTGGAATTGGAATACAAGAAGGGGAGGTGTGGGGAAGTCAGGGAAAGATGTTAAGAAAATAAGGATCTGAAACTATACTTGTTATTTGTGTTGTGTTTGTTTGTGTTTTTGTGTTTGTTTAAAATTTGTGAAATTTTAATGAAAATGTATTAAAAAACAACAACAAAGGATAAAAGTATTTTGTGCCTCCCATAAACCTAATTCAGATTGCTCTCCCCTACAACACACCCGCTATTTAGTTTAACAAACAATTCACACAATTGCTTCTTTCAAGAATAAAGTTGCGGATAATTTGGAACTCTTTCAGCTCCTTTTGCCTATGCAGAAACCTACAAATTTCTCTTTTAAAGTTGAATCCAATGACTACCAAAGATGTTCTGCTGCTTATTGGGGGCTGGGATAGGGAGAGACAAGAGAAAAAGAGTGTGTGTGGGGGGAACCCACGGACTGTGTTGTAGGTTCTATTAAGTACAGTATTTTTCACAGCATAAGACACACTTTTTTCTTCCTAAAAAGTAAGTGAAAATGTTTGTGCGTCTTATGGAGCAAATGCGTGGGCCCTGGAGCTGAATTGCCCAGGGGCAAAAAGCAGGTCATTGTTTGTTTGTTTGTTTTGGAAAGAGGGAAGTGGGTGTTGAAACAAAGCCACTGATTGGCAAGCAAGATAAGGGATGCTAGCAATAAAGGAGGCTGCCTGGGAGGCGGGAGGTAAAGACAGCGAAGTTGCAAGGAGAGGAGACAGGAAGACTAAAGCAATGAGGAGAGAAATTAGAAGAAAAGGAGGAGCAAAAAACTGCTCCAGCTAAGGAAAAGACACTAAGGCAAACAAGAGGGAAGGGAGTGTTGAAAGGAAGCAGCTGATCAGTAAGTGATCAGGAGGGAGATAAGGGACACTAGCGATAAAGGAGGCTGCCTGGGAGGGGGGAGGTAAAAGCTCATGGATCCTCACGATTTTTACATTGGGTCACCCCAAATTCACCATCAGATCACATAGCATGTTCATGGCTACAGCCTGCACCAAAAAAAATCACGCATCCACTGTTTCGAGGGGCTGCAATGGTACAAAAACATGGTTACAAAGCACGGATCCACATGGATCCTCAGGATTTTTTGCATTGGGCTACCACAAACTCACTGTCAAATCACATGTCTGTGGCCACAGCATGAACCACAAAAATCATACATCCACTGTTTAGTTCAGAATATCTTTTTCTTGTTTTCCTCCTCTGAAAACTAGGTGCGTCTTATGGTCAGGTGCATCTTATGGAGCGACAAATACGGTACTTGTTTGTGGAGGAATAGCTACTGAAATGTTGTATATTTCACTGTGAATTTCATATCTATTCATACCCTTATTGGGATAAATGATCTCTGTCTCCGATGTGATTCTGTCTTTACTTTAAGGAAATGTATGATTAAAAATAAATAAATAGGCGGTTTGCCTCTTGAAATTCAGGTCCTAGCACTTGATAAGCAAGTCATATTCACATTTGCTATTAAAAGAAACTGAGAAATTGAGGCCATTTCTCTTGATAATTGAAGTTCAGAAAGCTCAGTTCGAAATACGTTGCCCAATGGCACAGTTGCAGCAGTAGTTGCCACACACCCTGGAAGATGAGCCAAGTGAGAGAGAAGCAGGAATCAGAAGAGGTCTGTTCACATAACCCCATCACCACACATTGTGTATGTGTGTGACTTAGTTTTCTAAAAAGAAAGTTTTCTAAAAGAAAAAAAGAGGGAGAGAATAAATGAACAGTGTGGTGGGGACACTCCCTCTGCAAATTGGGAAAATAATTTCCCCCTCCATCTGATCTATTGTATGTGTAACCTAGTCAGATTTCAGGTTCCACAACCCCATAACACTTTCTTTTAACAAATAGGTGTTGGGCAGAAACTGGCATAACATAACATCGCGACTTCTGAGCTCACTCCACCCTGGAACTGAATTTATTAAAATGCTGTGGAGCTTCGTGTGGGCATGGCCTTGTCAAAATAAAATATCTACTGCAATTAAAAGCCAATTTAAAATGCTGGGGGTGAAGCAGTAACGCATGGAAGGCAGATTGAACGTCTCGTTTTGCAATAAGAACTCCTGGTCTAGTTATTTATTTAAACAGTATTAACTATAAGCCAATCACACCACAAAGTCCAGGCTGTCTAACACTCCAGACTATCTGGAGTGCTAGACAGTCAAGCACTAGTAAGATTAAAACTATACTAAATTCATGAAAACTGCAACTTTTTGTTGTTAGCCCCCCCCCCCCAAGAATTCTTGAGCTCCACTTTTCTTCTCGCCCAGGGCAAAGGCCTGAGCTTAATGGCGGCAGCAGTGGACAGAGAAATAATGACATTCCAGAATCAATTCAGAAGCTGGGGTAGCTTTCATAATTCCAGGACTGTCCATGGAAAATTGGGACACTTGGAGGTATGCCTTAAAGGTAAAGGTAAAGGGACCCCTGACCATTAGGTCCAGTTGTGGCCGACTCTGGGGTTGCGGCGCTCATCTCGCTTTATTGGCCGAGGGAGGCAGCATACAGCTTCCAGGAAATGTGGCCAGCATGACTAAGCCGCTTCTGGAGAACCAGAGCAGCGCATGGAAACGCCGTTTACCTTCCCGCCGGAGCAGTACCTATTTATCTACTTGCACTTTAACATGCTTTCGAACTGCTAGGTTGGCAGGAGCTGGGACCGAGCAACGGGAGCTAACCCCCTTGTGGGGATTCGAACCGCCGACCTTCTGATCGGCAAGCCCTAGGCTCTGTGGTTTAACCCACAGCGCCACCCGGTATGCCTTACCCCTCTGTTATATTGGGGCCTCACCTCAGGTAACCCCAGGCGGGGTGCAGCATGCACCTGTGAACTGACATTTGAAAGTCCCTCACAGTAGCTCAGAGCGCTTGACGTAGTATTGTTTGAGGCATTGTGGGAAATTTAAAGGGTGACGCACTGTCAGGCTTCGGGGAATCAGATCCCTCCCCCAGTGGCAGTAATTAAGCAGATCAAATAAAAGGTGCGTGCTTACCAGTTAGTTCCTTAATCATCACAGTGAGAGACAAAGGAATGCATATCTCTGTAAAAATGGTGTTGCTCCCAGTAAAGGGTTTACCCCCTCCATCCCCATTAATCTACATCACTCCTAAAATGGGTAATCTGAGCTTGTTGCCACTGAGCTCTCTGTTCTATCACTCTCAAAACCTGTTTAGTTTTAGGTGAAGGGGGGGGGGTCAGGAATGCTCTCCAAGGACCATTTGTCAGGAGTGCTCTGATGGTGTTTCCTGCTTGGCAGGGGGTTGGACTCGATGGCCCTTGTGGTCTCTTCCAACTCTATGATTCTATGATTCTATGACACTGAATCTGCCAGCTGTCTCTCTCCTGGCGTTTCCTCTTCTAGCTGTTCTTCACCCAGTATTTCCCAGCTTTCCCCCTCTGGACTATGCCCTTCTGCAAACCACTGTTCTAAATCAATACTGTCCTCCTGCCCTTGGGAAGATTCTGAAGAAGGGGGCAGCAGCTCCCACCATTCCTCCTCAGTCCAGCCCCTGACACGTACTAACCCACCCATCCAGAGAAAGTGCCAACACACAGGGGCCCTGGCACCTGGACCTCTGGACCAGAGTGAATCTGCACAAGGTTGTTGCCAGGACTTTAGATAATAAGTACCCCCAAATCTAGACCTAGGGGACATCAGCTCCATCTTAGAACCCTGTGGTTAGCTGCTCAAGATTGAAGGAGGCAGCAAAGAGCTGTTTGCAGAATTCGGCTCGTTTGGAGCACAGCATGTGGGTAGCCTACACACAGAATTTCAAAGTACTTCTGAGTATGGAGCACATACACTCTTGCCTTTAACTAATTTAAATTTAATTTTGTGTCTGGAGGAGAGTGGGTGGATAAGTGACTATCCTGGGACTCGGAGGCATTTGCCAGCTCCCTGACGGCCACTTTTCTTGCATGAGGGGGGAGAAAGCAATCTGAATCTACTCCCTGTCACTTTCCGTACTGAAATGGTTGCAGCTGCTCATAAAAAAGCAAAATAATAATCTCGCCGCTCACAAGCATGCATTGGACAAGTCCAAAGGAAGGGAATGAATGCCTCAGATGTGTGGCGTTGAGAGTCAGAGAAAGGAGCAGGCCCCTTTGTATGCAGGAGCTATAACAGGCCGAGAAAGACGAATGGAGATCAAGAAGCATTGTTCTGCAAATTACACATTAGTATCGCAACCGGGAATGGCACAGTGAATGCCAAGAAGAATGCATTTCAGAATGTGTGCTAGGGCAGAGGTTCCCAAAGGCTTCTCAAAGCAAGGAGCAAATATCTTCAAGTCTCTTGGAGGTTGGGGGGGGGGGAAGTGTCAGGTACCAAACACCTTGAACTTTAATCCCTGAGGAGCAGCAAGTGCTTATGGCACCCTGGTAGCATAACGTAGGCAGGAAAGTCAAGGATTTCAACCCAGTCAGAAAGTCTGGATGAAACGCAGGGCGCCAGCTGTGCCTGCTTAGGAAGTGAGGTGATGGCAAAGCTCAACAACACATCACCTCATTTTGCGAAATAATATTCTGCCCTTTGGCTCGGCGAGAACTCTCAGGACAACTTATGATTCTGACATAAACAAACAATGAAAACAATGAATCACGGTGCGATGCAATCTAAAATAGACTAAAACAGCTGGGGAAAAGCAGAGATAAAGACTCGGCTGCCTCAAAATTGGCTGGGGGTGTTGGGTATTTCTAAGCATTCTCTTCCCCCTCCCCCCCACCACAAGGTGTTTGCAAAACTTTTCAAAAGGCTCGAAGGAAATTCTCACAAAACCTGGCCTTTGTTTTGACTGTTTTCATCTTCCGCTGTTGTTAGCCTCTTTAGTTTAAACAAATATGAAAACACTTTAGGAAGATTGTAAAGTGCCGTACGTTATATGGTGATACTGTACTAATTTTCTAAAAAAGGCAAGACATGAGCCATCCCACTCACTTACATTACCCACTTTCATTGTGGATAACTAACAAAAAGAGTCTAGTATTGCTCCCCACAGGGATGCGGGTGGCGCTGTGGTCTAAACCACTGAGCCTCTTGGGCTTGCCGATCAGAAGGTCGGCGGTTCAAATCCCCACGACAGGGTGAGCTGCCATTGCTCAGTCTTGGTCCTGCCAACCTAGCAGTTCAAAAGCACGTCAAAGTGCAAGTAGACAAATAGGTACCGCTCCGGCGGGAAGGTAAATGGTGTTTCGGTGCACTGCTCTGGTTCGCCAGAAGCAGCTTAGTCATACTGGCCACATAACCCAGAAAAACTGTCTGCGGACAAACGTTGGCTCGCTTGGCCAGTAAAACAAGATGAGCGCCGCAACCCCAGTGTCATTCGCAACTGGACTTAACTGTCAGGGGTCGCGACTGTGCTTAACTGGAAGTAGAAAGAAACCAGGCAGGTGATTTTTTGGTACACCATCTCAGAAAATTGCTGATGTATTGACCAGGTTGAATTTGGTTAATGCAAATCCTGTGGATACACCAATGGTAACAGGTTTCCAGGTAGATGATGCTGGTGAAGCATTTTCTGACACTACATTGTGGGGGATGTACTCCTAACTGACTGCATAGGCCCGGAATAGAAAATTTTTCAGCAGGCATTTAAGAGTTGGCACAGAAGGCGCCTAATGAATTTTATTGGCAGAGTGTTCCAGAGGACTGGGCCGATGACACTAGAGGTTGCATTTCTCAGTGTCGTCAAATGAGCCTCACCAACTTGCAGAAGGACCAAAGATGCTCCTGCAAATGATCTGAGTGATCACACTGGGATATAAGGGTTCAGGTGAGTCTTGAAGTATCCAGGACTTCATAAATCAGTCCAAGAACCTTGAATGTGGCTTGGTAGCAGATGGGCAACCAGCACAGCTGCTGTAATGATGCTGTTGCATGTTCTCAACCAGAAGCTCCCATCAGCAATCTGACCACAGAGTTCTGTACCAGCTGGACCTTCCAAACCAAACCCAAGGGCAGCCCCACATATGGTGCATTACAGTAATCTAGCTAATCTAGTAATCTAACTATGGTGCTCAGGCTATCCCTGTCCTGGAATGGCCATAGTTGGTACAGCAGACAAAACTGGTAAAAGGCACTCCTAGCCACAGAGGACCTCTGGTGCCAATGATGTATCCAGGAGTACCCCCAAACGGCACACTTGCTCCTTCACAGGGAGTGCAGCCCATCCAGAACAGGTAATTTGCCAATTTCCTGAACATGGGAACCACCCACCCCAAGAGCTCTCGTCTTCCCAGGGTTCTTCCCTCTCCTGATTCAGATGTTCTGGAAAAGTAGATCTCCTAATGATCACACGCAATGGCTTCATATAGGTATTAAATAGCAGCGGGGAGAGAATAGTACCCTGCAAAACTATTTATTTATTACACTTTAATACCATTCTTCATGGTTCTTCCACCCCCGCCAACACTGTTTTATCTTCACAGTATCTCAGTGAGTTAGTTTAGCAGTTAAGCTGAGAGAGAAGCATTTGTTAATTCAAACGTTTATGTCTTGCCTTTCTCTTAGAGACTCTTAAGGCAACACAAAGCAAAATTGAAGAACAGTAAAAAAAGAAAAAGAGCATTAAATATTATTAATATAAAACAGCTACAAGAGAAAACTTAAAAGAGCAGAGCCAAAATATAATTTAAACAAATAAAATATATTTGGTCTTAAAAGACATGTTGCAGCTTCTTACCGAGTAGCAAGCAGTGAGGTAACCAAATGCATGTTTTCCCAGTGAAAGTGTTAATACAAATATAAAAAAATAAAACCGCTCAGCCCTTAAAAGCCAATGCCTAGAAAGCGTGTAGTTAAGTGTGGATGAACCCTTATAGGGAAGATTTGTCTTCAAAAGGAATGTTTTCATGGTCTCATATAACCAACATGCTTAAGTCTAATTAATGCATGAAAGGGTTAAGGCCATAGAGTAAGCTGTCCTGCCAGGTTTAGCTAGGTCACTCCCCCTCACTTTGAAAGTAAGGTAATCAAGGCCTTTCTTCATCTTCAGTCTACCGGAGAAGCTCAGCATGTAAAGAAGTTTGAGCTGGTTGTTGCAGCTCAGATTGCATGACTCTAATAATGCTCTCTTGAGTTCCTGTACCAATAATTCAGGAACTTTCACCACTGTAACTAAGCCAATCTTTACTGCCTGTGTTTTCTGACTGATGTATGGAAAAGCACATGAAGCTGACCTTTGGAGAGTTTGTAAGTAAACCATTTTTAACTTACCAAAAATGTATTTTTCTATGAAGAGAGACGTTTTGGAATTCACAAGGGCATATATTAAAGGCCAAACAGCCTATATTTCCACACTTTGCTGCATGTTTTGTGACTTTAAATTTCTCTCACCAAAGACTACTTTCCTCAAACTTAGATCCTGGCATAGGGGAATTCTTCTTTCAATACTTATTTCCAGTGCTCCAGTGCTATTTTTCTAGAAAAAGAGGTTCTGAAACTCACCATGAATGCCTCTCTTGTTCTCTTATACAGTGGTACCTCGGGTTAAGAACTTAACTTGTTATGGAGGTCCGTTCTTAACCTGAAACTGTTCTTCACCTGAGGTACCACTTTATCTAATGGGGCCTCCTGCTGCCGCCATGCCACTGCCGCACAATTTCTGTTCTCATCCTGAAGCAAAGTTCTTAACCCGAGGTACTATTTCTGGGTTAGCGGAGTCTGTAACCTGAAGCATCTGTAACTCAAGGTACCACTGTAATAGCAATGGTGCCTACCTGAGAGGTTCCAGAACTGAGTCCCAGCTGAAAAAAGCCCTGCTTATTTTTTCCTTGCCAACCAACAAGAATCACCTATAAATGCAAAATGTTTGCCTACGCGGCAGGTTTCCATCATTCTCTTTGATTTTTGCATCATACAGCCAACATCTTCCATTAGAGAGAAAGTGCTTGCAACTTTTGCCTTGGATTCATTTTCCATTTCTAGTGGCTGCTCAGTATTGTAACTTTTAACTAAAGGCCAGCAGCTTCCGGCAAGTGTTTCATTTTCTACTTCCTCAAGCCTTATGGTTACTCCCTCAATGCACAGTTCCTGATGTGAATCACCCCTAGACTAGTTTCCCTCATTATCCAAGTCTATTCACCTGTAATGGAAAAGTAATGGTTCCAGTCCTTCTTTTTCCTCTGCTGACTGCTTGTGCAGCCTGTGGAAAGACACAAGGGAAGAATTCACTCTTCATTTTGGAGGGAAGTTGAGAATTTTCAGATCTATTAAAAACTTCATTTTTCAAGCTGCTCCTGAATGAAGGATTTCAGTCCTTCCCTGGAGCGCCTTTCATGAAATGGCCTCCCCAGTTCTCTCATCCATTAATTTTGGGCACTATTGTAGATTAATAATAATAATAATAATAATAATAATAATAATAATAATAATAATAATAATTTATTATTTATACCCCGCTCATCTGGCTGGGCTTCCCCAGCCACTCTGGGCGGCTTCCAAAAGAATATTAAAATACTATAATACATCAAACATTAAAAGCTTCCCGAAACAGGGCTGCCTTCAGATGTCTTCTAAAAGCCTGGTAGTAGTTGTTCTCTTTGACATCTGGTGGGAGGGTGTTCCACAGGGAAGGCGCCACTACCGAGAAGGCCCTCTGCCTGGTTCCCTGTAACTTGGCTTCTCGCAGTGAGGTAAACGCCAGAAGGCCCTCGGTGCTGGACCTCAGTGTCCGGGTAGAACGATGGGGGTGGAGACGCTCCTTCAGATATACTGGACCGAGGCCGTTTAGGGCTTTAAAGGTCAGCACTAGTTAAGATTGTTTAATATCATTTAAATATTGTTGATGGAGACAATGGGTGTGGCCACTCCTCCTTCTAGTCCCTCGCTGTCAGCTCATCGCTTCTTTCACTGACCAATCTGGACTAAGAAAGGATTGTTTTGGACAACATTAAAAGAGCCAAAATTTCTCAGAAGAATTTTTTTTTAAGAATAATTGGCAAAATGGACCGCCCACAATTAGCACTGAGAACTTGAGAGATTGTTTTCATTCAGCCTTACTCAGCTTTTAAAGAAGCGTTCAAAATGCATCCATCTTCTGGAGGAGAAGAATGTGGACTTTAGTAAAAGGCAAACAGAACGGAAAGCTTCTTTTATAAAATAAAAATAAAAAACAAGCCACCCACAATGTTTCAGGTCTTTCTTGCAAATTATTAAAGGAAATAAAACATTAACAAAACAAAACAAAAATTCAGGTCACCTCTAACAGTTATAGTCCTAACCTGGAACATGGAATGACTCGAAAAGCTGGAACAGAGCAATTAGCTGGCACAGATGTATCATGGCTTGCAATAAAAGTCAACCTACAGTAAAATACTTCGGCACTAAATTGACCACCCCATAATAAAGCTCCACAAGGAAATTACACTTCCAAACTCACTCTGTCACTTCCTTGAATCACTGCAGGGCCTGCCACATGCCACAGCTATAAAAATTCCAAGTCAAATGGCAGCTGGATTCCTCGGATGCACCTCAGCTATATTAAACAAGCGAAATACTCATCAATGTGGCCTGGGAGTGTGTACCTGAGAAGAGAGTTTCTTTATTTCAAGGACAACTTGTGGGGTAAGAGACATTGCGTGGACAGGCGGAGTCCCCCAAACCCTGGGCGGCCCCCGTGTGGAATAATGACTCAAGAAAAACGTGCTATGGGATTAAAATTGGCCACAACTTTATTATGTTTCAGGTGTGGGTAGACCTTGGCTTAGGCATTGGGCATTTATCCATCCCAGTCCCCAGCCGGGGATCTGGGGAACATCAGGGTTATCCAGTGTGTGGGGAGGATGGGCTGGCTCTGGAGAACATATGTTCAAGCAGAGAGAGCCCACCCCCATTACGCCACCGTCGCAGGGGAGAGCAATGACAACCTCTAGGCGTACGGCCAAAGCCTCCCCTCAAAACAACCCATTTAACAGGGAACCCTGGTATTGCTGCTGCAAAGAGGAGGGGGGCGTGGGTCACCGCTACACGCCCACTCCCATTTAGGGAAGATAGACTAAAGGATTCCGCCCAAGGCCTGATACCGCCAAAGTTGTGACGTTTTGCTACGGGAAAGCCAAACCTGCCAATGCAAGAGAATTCCTTTCCGGCCCATCAACAGCGACCATGACATAGCAGCGTCCACGTACCTGTGGAGAAAAGGTTAACCTGCAAAAGAAGTCTTAACTGAGGGTGGGTGGGGTAGGAGAAGCTCTGGAGCCAACTGACACTTCCCAGGTAAGATCCTCCCCCTATTGTGTGAGCAGGTGGTCCCTCCCCCTACCTGGCCTGATCACCTTGACAACGCTTCCCCAGGCGGGATTGGGCAACTGGCTGAGGTAGGCAGAGACCTCCAGGTATCCCATCTGGGGGGAGGCGGAGCCAAGCCTGTGTTAATGGTGCCACATAGGGTCCAGGGGGCTGCGCACGGCCACGCAAAGGGCACCCCCCCATTTAATGTGGGGAGCGATCATTGCAGCCTCCGGTGGGATCTCTGTCAAAAGGAACTAGAGGTTTCCTCACTGGAAAAGCAGCTGATGGAAGGGAATGAGTGTTGGGGGAGCAGTGGCATAGCGTGGGTTCTCAGCACCCGGGGCAAGGCAAGTAATTTGTGCCCCCTAACCCGTGGATTTGCGCCCCCTAACCCTAACCCCCAGATGTTGCGCCCGGTGCGGCCGGCCCCCCCTGCACCCCCCCATGCTATGCCACTGTGGGGAAGGAGGGCTGGCCGTTCACCACTTGCAGCAGTGTCCCTGAGTTCAGCATTTTGCTTCCTTCAATAGGCCTGAATGGCAATATCTGCAAATAAGGGAGAAAATAAAGGAATGGTATAATATGAGGCGTAGTGTGGAAAAAAGTAGAGAGGACGAAGTCCCCCCCCCCATAATAGTAGAATATGGGGCCAGCAAACTGAGTTGGAGATGCAGAACAGACAGAAGCACATCTCTCCCCGCCCCACAGTAATGACTGTTGTAATAATTTAGATTGTGGTTACTCGTTACTCAGAGTGAAGTGCAAGTTCATTGGGCAAAATGGAGTCCCACAGTCTTTGGATATAGAAGTCAACAATCCAAATACAGTTGGTATAATGACTCTGGACTAACAGATAGAGGAGGAAGAGTTATTCTGTACGTTTGCTGTGTTAAGAGATAAATACCCCTTATTGCAGATGGCCCAATGGCAATATTTGCAATGGCTTTTAAAAAAAATAAATAACCCTGTTTGAACCAGCAGCCATTACAGAATCTAAGACAGTGGTGTCCAAACTTTTTTCAAAGAGGGCCAGATTTGTTGAAGAGCCGTGAGGGCCGACCAAAGGACCGACCAAAGTTGTTGAGCTTTTATTTAGGATTGATTAGGTCCCCAAAATGGACTTTGGACACACCTGATCTAAGACACCAGAGATATTGGAACAATTGGCTAAACCCTTTGAGACTAAAAATCTAGTGACTACTTTTTATACATACAGTGGTACCTTGGGTTAAGTACTTAATTCGTTCCGGAGGTCTGTTATTAACCTGAAACTGTTCTTAACCTGAAGCACCACTTTAGCTAATGGGGCCTCCCGCTGCTGCCACGCCGCTGGAGCACAATTTCTGTTCTCATCCTGAAGCAAAGTTCTTAACCTGAAGCACTATTTCTGGGTTAAGTGGAGTCTGTAACCTGAAGCATATGTAACCTGAAGCGTATGAAACCCGAGGTACCACTGTTCCTATATTACTTAGACAACAGGATAATGTTTTAGCATCTGTAGTAAAGATGTCAATTGATTTTAAATTGTATCTTATACAACAACAACAAAAATATTTATAATTTATTGGACTCTGTTATATTTATATAGAAAAGGACTATCTATGACAACATATTATTATTATTATTATTATTATTATTATTATTATTATTATTATTATTGCAGGGGTTGGACTAGATGACCATTGGCCCCTTCCAGCTCTAGGATAATTCTTCTTTGAATCATGTTCATGCAATGCAGTTTTAGGAGAAAGTACTAAATTGTATGAGTATTACTTTGACGGGAAAGCTAGCATTGTCAGGGGATAATATTCTTTTAAAATATCTACCTGCTGCATAGAATTTGACAACTGGTCAGTGTAAATGGATTTTTTTATCCCCTCCCTACAGCTAAAACTCTGATACTGATCCACTGGAAAGATAAATCTATGACTCCCTTTAATCAATGGATAGAAGACATGACATATGTCTTGCAACATATGAACAGATTGCTTATAGGCATGGACTGTGTATGGACAACAACAACAACAACAATTTATTACTTATACCCCACCCATCTGGCCGGGCCTCCCCAGCCACTCTGGGCAGCTTCCAACAGGATATTAAAAACACAATAAAACATCAAAAATTAAAAACTTCCCTAAACAGGGCTGCCTTCAGATATATTCTAAAAGTCAGATACAGTGGTACCTCGCAAGACGAATGCCTCACAACACGAAAAACGCGCAAGACAGAAGAGTTTTCCGTTTTTTGAGTCGTTCCGCAAGACGAATTTCCCTATGGGCTTGCTTCGCAAGACGAAACGTCTTGCGAGTTCTTGCGAGTTTGTTTCCTTTTTCTTAAAGCCGCTAAGCCGTTAATAGCCGCTAAGCCGCTAAGCCGCTAATAGCCGCTAAGCTGCTAATAGCCATGCTTCGCAAGACGAAAAAACCGCAAGACGAAGAGACTCGCGGAATGGATTAATTTCGTCTTGCGAGGCACCACTGTAGTTGTTTATTTTCTTGACATCTGATGGGAGGGCGTTCCACAGGGCAGGTGCCACCACCGAGAAGGCCCTCAGCCTGGTTCCCTGTAACTTCGCTTCTTGCAGCGAGGGAACCACCAAAAGGCCCTCAGCGCTGGACCTCAGTCTCTGGGCAGAACGATGGGGGTGGAGACGCTCCTTCAGGTCTACTGATAGATATTATGATAGCTGGAAAGCATTTATACAAAATACAGCAGGTTACAAATAATTGTATATGTATTAGAATAAAAATGTCATGTATATACCATTGTGTTAGATAAATATGTATAGAATTATAATGTTTTCCTCCTTTTTATATATTTTTTTGGTATTTTTAGTGCATGTTTTTGTTTCTTTTTTGTTGGTTTTTTTGTTTAACTGAAATATTTTTTTAATAAATAAATAAATAAAAACAATTCAAATGCAGTTACTTGCATGCATTGGCCAGCCTTAGAGTACGTGCAAAAGGTTGATTGTTATGAATCTTGCTTTCCAATTAATGCTGCTCTGCAATTTTGTTGTTGTTTAGTCGTTCAGTCATGTCCGACTCTTCGTGACCTCATGGACCAGAGCACGCCAGGCACTCCTGTCTTCCACCGCCTTCCACAGTTTGGTCAGACTCATGCTGGTAGCTTTGAGACACTGTCCAACCATCTCGTCCTCTGTCGTCCCCTTCTCCTTGTGCCCTCAATCTTTCCCAACATCAGGGTCTTTTCCAGGGAGTCTTCTCTTCTCATGAGGTGGCCAAAGTCTTGGAGCTTCAGCTTCAGGATCTGTCCTTCCAGTGAGCACTCAGGGCTGATTTCCTTAAGAATGGATATGTTTGATCTTCTTGCAGTCCATGGGACTCTCAAGAGTCTCCTCCAGCACCAGAATTCAAAAGCATCAAAAGCATCAATTCTGCTCTGCAATAATGACTGCCAACACCAGAATTTGGAAATGTTCACCTTTAATGCTTAACATCTGTACAGTGGTGCCTCGCAAGACGAAAAGAATCCATTCTGTGATTCTCTTCGTCTAGCAGTTTTTTCGTCTTGCGAAGCAAGCCCATTGACGGATTAGCGGATTAGCGCTATTAGCGGCTTTTAGCGGCTTTTAGTGGCTTATCGGCTTATCGGATCAGCTGATAAGCGGCTTAGCGGCTTAGAAAAAGGGGGGGGGAAAGCCCGCAGGAACTCGCAAGACATTTTCGTCTTGCGAAGCAAGCCCATAGGAGATTCGTTTTGCGAAGCACCTCCAAAACGGAAAACTCTTTGGTCTAGCGAGTTTTCCGTCTTGCGAGGCATTCGTCTTGCGGGGCACCACTGTATAGTGCTTTCAGGTCTTCAAAGTTTTCCACATGTATCATGCAGTTATAATCCTTACAACAGTGCTAGTAAGTCAGGTTATGCAGAGGAGTGCGTATAAGGAGCAGACTTGCATAGTAAGTGTTTTCTCTTTTGCCAATTTAGTTATATCAGAATATTAATGAAGATTAGCACCTTTTGACTGTGGCTGTTTCAGAAGTAACTGACAGCGCAATTATTTCAGCCTTCTTTTTATAATTCCCTTTTTCTCTTTTTGGAAAAAAGGAATTAACTTCTACTGGGGGGGGGGTGTTCCCTGGGCAAAGGCACAGCAGAGGTTTTTCACTAGCAACTTATTGTACTTCCATTATCAATCTTCTCAAGTGTTGGGGTTTTTTTATTTCCATTTTCTGCAGTGCTTTATTTTAAGAAAATACATAGGACTTCTATTGTGAAGCATTTTAAATGCTGGGGATTCTGCTGATATGCAATATCAGCATTGCAAACAGCGATATATAAGCTGCACTCCTATACATATCTACGTGGGGATAAGTCCCAATGAAATTGTGGGGCTTACTTCTTAGTAAATATGTTGTAGATTCTTTATATGTTTGGATCCATACATCTTATGCCTTACAATCTCAATAATGACTAGTGAACAATTCGGCTCCCAAACGCCACAAAGTGAGTGTTCCGGTTTGCAAACGTTTTTCAGAAGCTGAACGTCCAACGCGGTTTCCGACTGAGTGCAGGAAGCTCCTGCAGCCAATTGGAAGCCGTGTCTTGGTTTTTGAACCATTTTGGGAGTCGAACAGACTCCTGGAATGGATTAAATTCGAGAAGCAAGGTACCACTGCATTCCTCACCCAAGTAGGGATACGTGTGTGAAAGCCTGTGTCGGTCTGCATGTATCAGCTAGTAAGATCGAGGTTGGCATCTGTCTGTCTTGGGAGACAATGGAGGAGTAAACCTTTGGGGATTAAGTCAAACCATGGAGAGTTACAGCACCTGCTGTGGCTGTGGAGACCAATAAGGGAGAGACATGTTTTGTTGCAGCTGGGGCAGATGAAGGCCCATGGTGTTTCTTCTCTCTGGGCTCCTCCCAGTGGTCATTTCTCCTCTGAAAAGCAGCTTATATTTTCCAGAGGGAAGGCCATGTAGCCAAAATAATGCAGGGCCCTGCAGTATCTCCTAAGTGCTGCTGACATATTTTTGGTTACCAAAAAATTGATAGATTAAAGCCCACTTTTCTGATGCATGGAAAGTTATCCTCAGTTAGCTAACGCTGGGCTCTCATCCATTAAAGTTTGTCACAACAAATACAGTGGCCTTTAAATTAAAACAAGATTCTTAGCTTTTTTCTGTTTCAAGGATCAGTAAGAAAATTGTATCTTCTTTGGTGGCAAAATTCATTCAGCCTTGGAAGAGAATAAGATGAACGTACACACACACACACAATTAAAGCTCTTCAAAATGACAGAAGGCAGTGATGGTTTTTTGTGTTTTTAATACTACTGGTGTCTTTTGTGATGACTAACAATCACTGTTTCATGGCACCAAGTGAAATCTTCATTAGCAGGAAGTGATAACAGCAGGCCTGAATATCCGCCAAAAAGAGATCTTTATCAAACATACTGAGAAGGTCAGAAATAGATGCTCCTCTTGTTGGTTTTCCATTGCTTGAGTACAGAGTGTCACATCAAATTAGGTTCAACCTGAAGCTGTTGCTTCCTTGTTCTAGGAGAGGCATCTTAGTCAAATAAGGCATTACATGATAAATTGCTCCTAGGCCCTTACACTTCAGTATCAGGATTTTATGTTTTGCCATGATGGGAAAATCCTGCACATAGAAAACTGCGTCAGGCAGAAGGCCATACTCTCCCACATTTCTCCAATGAAAATAGGGACATTGTATTCCGTAATAATAGTTTCACTATTTATACCCTACCCATTTGGCGCAATTGCCCCAGCCACTCTGGGAGGCTTCCAACACATATAACAAACATAATTCAACATTCAACATTAAAAAAGCACTTCCCTATACAGGGTTGCTTTCAGATAGCTCAAGGGTCAGATAACTCTCTACCCTCCAACATTTCTCTGATGAAAATAGGGGCATCCTACCATACCCTCGGGACGCAGGTGCCACTGTGGGTTAAACCACAGAGCCTAGGACTTGCCGATCAGAAGGTCGGTGGTTCGAGTCCCCGCGACAAGGTGACCTCCCGTTGCTCGGTCCCTGCTCCTGCCAACCTAGCAGTTCGAAAGCACATCAAAGTGCAAGTAGATAAATAGGTACCGCTCCGGCGGGAAGGTAAACGGTGTTTCCGTGCACTGCTCTGGTTTGCCAGAAGCGGCTTAGTCATGCTGGCCACATGACCCGGAAGCTGTATGCCGGCTCCCTCGGTCAATAAAGTGAGATGAGCGCCGCAACCCCAGAGTCGGTTACAACTGGACCTAACGGTCAGGGGTCCCTTTACCTTTACCATACCCTCAAACATTTCTCCAATGAAAATAGGGATCTCCTAAGGAAAAGCAGGACATTCTGGGATCAATTCAGAAACTAGGACAGCTTCTGTAAATCTGGGGCTGTCCCTGGAAAATAGGGACACTTGGAGGTGGGGTCAGGAAGGCTCCAAGACATCACGTTTTATATACATGGGGAATTGCTTTGCTGAGGCAGCACATTCAGTCACCTAGCTCTGGGGTGGCACAAGAGCTGCAAAGTGTTTCTCCTGATTTGTGAAGGTATTATGCATGAGGGAAGGTCAGACACAGACAGCCCCTTTCCATTGGGTGGCTCAGCTCAACCCCCTTTATTTAAAGCATGTGTTTATTTAATGCGTAAATGACTTATTGGTTGACCATGAAGAGAATATTATCACATTATCTAGATGAGCGTATGTTTGTACTACATACATCAAGGGCTGCCTCTCTGCAATAACTAACCTGGACCCTCCTATCATCTCAGGCCCTTCTTCCTGTACCTTCTTCGTGAGAGGTCAAGAAGGTAGCAACACGAGAATGGGTCTTCCTTACGCTGGCTCCCCATCTGTGAATGGCTCTCCCCAGGGAAGCTCACCTGGCACCTTTCTTACATCTCTTTAGGTGCCAATTGAAAACATTCCTCTTCTTCCGGGGCTTTGGCTAATTAAACAATCTATGGCCTTTTAAGAGGGACGCAGGTGGCACTGTGGGTTAAGCCACAGAGCCTAGGACTTGCCAATCACAAGGTCGGCGGTTCGAATCCCCACAACAGGGTGAGCTCCCGTTGCCTGGTCCCTGCTCCTGCCAACCTAGCAGTTTGAAAGCACAAAGTGCAACTAGATAAATAGGTACCTCTCCTGCGGGAAGGTAAACAGCGTTTCGGTGCACTACTTTGGTTCACCAGAAGCGGCTTCGTCATACTGCCCACATGACCTGGAAGGTCCCTTGGCCAGTAAAGCGAGATGAGCGCCGCAACCCCAGAGTCGGCCACGACTGGACCTAATGGTCAGGGGTCCCTTTACCTTTACCTTTTATGGCCTTTTAAATTGTGGAGGTACTATTTTGCTTGTTAGTGTGCAGTGTTTTCATATCGGCAGTATATAAATGAAACAAACAAACTTTTCACCAATGAAATTTAAGGGAAGGGCAACAGGCTAGTTGGAAGTTCAATGCCTGTTACCATCACAATGTATGCCCCTCCCTCCCTCCCTCCCTCCCTCCCTTCTCCTCAAAAGGAATCACAGAGTGGGAGACTTGCCTGAAAAGATTTTCATTCTTCCCTTTTCCACAGCTGTCTGAGGTTACATCTTGCCATTCTCCTCCCTCACTGATGCTTCTTCAACTGCCATTTTTACTGAATAATATTTTTTTATCCTGCAGTGGGTACCAGAGCTGTGCCATATTTGCAAAAGCCCAAATCCTGAACCAAAATCAGGCTGATTTGGGAAGGATCCAGGCTTCAGCAGAGTTAGGTAGGGACAGCTCTGGGTCATCGTGGCTTGGGTCAGGCCGCTCAGAGTGATCTGAGGCTGTCAAGCATTCTGCCAGAGGCGCTGAGGTCCAGCGCTGAGGGCCTTCTGGCGGTTCCCTCACTGCAAGAAGCCAAGTTACAGGGAACCAGGAAGAGGGTCTTCTCGGTAGTGGCTCCCACCCTGTGGAACACCCTCCCACCAGATGTCAAGGAGATAAACAACTACCTGACATTTAGAAGACATCTGAAGGGAAGTTTTTAATGTGTGACATTTTAATGTATTCTTAATCTTTGTTGGAAGCCGCCCAGAGTGGCTGGGGAAACCCAGCCAGATGGGCAGAGTGCAAATAATAAATTATTATTATTATTATTATTATTATTGGGCATCAGGCAGGATACAGCAGCAGACCCCAGCAGGATTGATTCCTCTGCTCAACAGCGGGTGACTGGAGGATTCCTGCAGGGTGCTCTTTTGCACGCTCTATCCCCACAGGGTGTAGGGTTTAAAACACACTAATAAAGCATTAGACATGTCTCTCAAATTGTTTCAGGTGGTCCTGAGCCAGTTCAGCTCTACTGGTTGCATGTGAGCAATGCTATTTTTCTAGAAAAAAAGGTGCCAGAACTCATCCTGAACTCACCTCATTTTCCCTTGTTCTGGCCCACCTGAGAGGTGACAGAACTGCGTTCCAGAGAGTTCCAGCTGAAAAAAAAAGTCCTGCATGTGAGACACTTAAAAAACCAAACAAAACATTCCTGTTCATAATTGGAAAGAGAAGCTGAAGCAGACGTTTTAAACATCCAAAAAACAAATGTGCTCCATTTATATGTACACCCAATATTTATGCTTTAGGGGAATTAAAATTATTTATTTTCTGTTTATTTTCCTTTGATGTTGGAAACTAATTTATTACTGATGTGAGCCCACCCTATCAGTATGAATCACAATTTTTTTCATTCACATCCACACAAGCTTTCAAAAAGACTACATCCAGCTAAAACTTGGAGATATGAAGCTTATGAGACTTCTAATCTTCCCTCGTAGTTTGGCCTTCTTATTCCACTGAGGGTTTTGCTTCTGAAATCTGGGAAGCTTTGCTGTTTCCTAAGCAAATATATTTGTGTTATGTATTTGATGTCTCCGGGAAAGTTTCTGTCAGCCTTCTGATGTAGCGCATGATATTTGCTGGACAGACTAGTGATGATATCAGACAAGTTTGTCTCTGCACTATTGAATATCATCAAAGATGTTTTATGCCATGGTTCCCCTTCAGGTGCTTTGTACTACAGCTCCCAAACAGCTCATTAGAGATGTCTGATTTGGCCACAGTGACGCTCGCCTTAGTTGCATGTCATTTGAATAACACACCCGACATGGGGCTGCCTTTGAAAAGTGCTCAGAAACTTCAACTGGTTCAAAGGGATGCAGCCAGATTGTTGACTGGGGCTGGTTATAGGGAGGAGATGACTTCCCTCCTAGAAAAATTTCACTGCCTATGACTTATAAAGCCCTACACGACTGAGGTCCAACCTATCTGAAAAATCAAATTCCCCGGGTTCTGAGATCTTTGGAGGAGGTCTTTCTCAGTCCTGCCACCATTCCACACATGTTTGGTGGGAAAATTGGAGAAGGCCTTCTTGATGACTGCTCCCGTACTTTGGAACTCCTTCTCTAGAAGAGTGAGACTGGCTCCCTCCTTGTCCTTCTGCTGGCAGGTGAAGAAGACCTACTTGATCCAAGAGGCTTTTTGAGGAACTGACTGCTTTTAATGAGGGGGCTGGTGCAGTGCTCATTGGAGCCCCTTCCCTATGAAAAAGACACATTAAACTAAAACATTTAGGATGTTTAGCTTAGAGCAACCTTTCTCAACCTTGGGTCCCCAGATGTTCATTGAACTACAAATCTCATCATCCCTGGCCACTGGCCATGCTGTCTTGAAATGATGGGATTTGTAGTCCCACAATATATAGGGACCCAAGGTTGAGAAAGTGTGGTCTACAGAAATAGAAAAACAAGTGGGGGCATGAGACAGGATTATAACATTACAAATACGGTAGCATGTTAAGGATGGATATGTAGAATTGTCTCTCCTCTGTAATACTAGAACATTGGGTCTTTCAATGAAATTGTTTTGCCATAGATTCAGTGGACACAGGCAAAATAAAATATGTATTCACATAACACATAATTAACTTGTTGGAATCCACAGATGCATGGTGGGGTGGTCACTGGTTTAGTTGGTCTGAAAAAGAGATTAGGCATTTTCAAGAATGGCACATTTATCAAGGGCTATTAGCTAGAATGAGGGATGCGGGTGGCACTGTGGTCTAAACCACAGAACCTAGGGCTTGCCGATCAGAAGGTTGGCGGTTCAAATCCCCGTGACCGGGTGAGCTCCCGTTGCTCGGTCCCTGCTCCTGCCAACCTAGCAGTTCGAAAGCATGTCAAAGTGCAAGTAGATAAATAGGTACCACTCCAGCGGGAAGGTAAATGGTGTTTCTGTGCGCTGCTCTGGTTCGCCAGAAATGGCTTAGTCATGCTGGCCACATGACCCGGAAGCTGTACGCCGGCTCCCTTGGCCAGTGAAGCGAGATGAGCGCCGCAACCCCAGAGCCGTTTGTGACTGGACCTAACAGTCAGGGGTCCCTTTACTTTTACCTATTAGCTAGAATAGCTAAATGGAACCTCCTTTCTCAGAGACAGTGTACCTCTGAATTACAGGTGCTGGGGACAAACAATAAGGAAAGGCTGCTTTCAAGATTCCTAGAAACACCTGGCCATCCCTAGCTTAGTGGACAGATTGGCAGGTTAAAGCGGGTCTGTTGTTTGATGCAACAAGTCACTGTTTTTGAACTTATGATGTAATATATATACTTGGTCTTCCCAGAAAGGATGAATGCTGTTCAAAAAGTGGTTAAAAAATAAACATGAGTCACATCCCTCCCACTGCAAGTAACTCTGTTCAAATGCATTAGCTAATAAATTTAACAGATTGCCTGTCATGAGTGTTTGATCTTCCTATTCTGACAATTATGCTTTGATGTCGGGGTGGCAGCGAGTGCTCACAAAATTTGCTTTCCCATAACATTATAGTTGCATACAGGTGATATGCAACTCCTGTTTAATAACTTCTGCACCAGTACTAAGCTTGAGTAGAGATACTTAGAATGAGCGAAGCAGTCTTCAGCAGTAAGTATTTTTAGGAAGCAATTTACCCGGCCAGTCAAGGAAACTTAATTGTTTACTATTGCAAGGAAAATATCACCACAAAATAAACATATATTTTTAAAGTTTTCTGACCTGTAGATGACACTTTGAACTAAATGCTGTAGGTACCCGCTCACTAAACCAGAAATGCAATCCCATCTCTTTTCATTATAATTAAAAGAATTAGTTTTGCATTCACGCGCACTGGAGTAGAATAAATGTTAGCAGTCGTTGTTGAAGTGCCTGGATGTCCTTTCAGCCTTTGTGAAAAACAATTAAAAGGCCCTAAAAGGAAAGCTGAAACTGGAGCACGGTCAACTATGACACGTAAGAGACCATCATGTGACCGCAGTGCTTATTTATAGCTGCAACAACAAATGCAATTCTTTTGAGGCATTTGCTTTGCGTGACATTTCAAATATACCCACAACGTAACTGGCTGCGTTTAACTATATAAATTCTTTATACATCATATAAAAATAACTCTTTTCACATTATCTAATTAAGTAGAAGCAATTAAGGACCAACATTTAGAACAGGAAATAGAAATAGATCAGTTCTTATATACATAATGTCCAAATAGAAGCTTTTATGTTCCACGTATGTACAAATGAATCAGTTTTTTTAAAACGTAATGTCCAAATAAAAGCTTTTTGTGTTCCACGTATGTCTTAGCGAATACAGGTGTCAAGCGTAACAACTTTAAGGAACAGTATACTTGCAAAAGATGAACTTATCTTTGTAATGTTCCACATCTGTCTTTGCAAAGCATAGTTGTTGTATACAGCTGCTGTATGCAGGTATCAGACGAAGGGTACGAAAGATCTCAACGTGCCTTTGCAAAATATAGTTTTTGTATGCCTGTGTCAGACGAAAGAACTTCATCGTGACAAGGATTCCCGGAATAATACCTTGTTTCGCCCTGCTGGGCTTCGTCAGCTGAGCAAACTCATATTTCGTGTATCAGAGACATGGAACAAGTGAATAATTATGCAGAATCATTATGTCATCATTACAGCAGAGGCAAAATGCCACGCATACCCACTCCACTCACGGCGGAGGAGTAGGGATCCCACCGCTGTTCGTACGGTGCTTGAGTGGTGTTGTCGGCAAGCTGCCCCACTGCACAAGCGTGGTGCCACTACATACCGCTCATACTACACACGGCACACACACATGCTACGTACGTAGCGGCACCACACATGCTATGTATGTAGCGCCGCCGCGCATGCACCATACATATGGCGCATGTGCATGCACTGCCGGACGGTTTGCCCTGCCCCCGAACACCCCACACTGGATGCCGGTTAGCGTTCCTTTGCCCCTGCACACACCCTGCCAACTTCACCATCCTGTTTGCTTTTGTTCCAGTCTCCAAAATGCCTCGTTCTCCCTTCAATGTGTGCAAAGTATGTATGAAACTTAGCGGCTCCAGTCACATTCCTGGGTGCCATAAAAGGTTGCAAAGAAGGCCTTTGATTTGCTGCCTGCAACACTGCTTCCATTCCTCTGCAGTCTGTCTTTTGCAAATACAAAACCAAACCAAGCAAAACCACAACTGTTATTCATCTTACTGACTGCTGTGGTCAAATCATCTAACTTAACATAATTTAAGTAATTAATTACGTAACTTACGTTGTCATCACCCTGTTCTACCCCATTCATTTCCACGCAAAGGAAACACAATGTAGATGGAGAGAAATGTAATCACTTGCAGACTGAAAGCCAACAAAGAAAACCACAGTGAAAACTATTCCCAATTGTTGGGATTGATTTGCCTGGGCTGAATATGTGAATATTTGCAATTTCTGCACCCTTTTCTGTTTTGGTTTGAATTGTGCATCATCCCTAAAGCCATATTGTGGTGTCTGAAGCAAAATCAGAGTGAGGATAATGCCTTCTGCCCACATTCTGGAGCCCACATGGTTGAAAAATGAATAGTGCCCATCAACAGTTGGGACACAAGTGATGCCACCAGGTCACTGAACAGGCAGGAGGTGTTGTTGTTGTTTAGTCGTTTAGTCATGTCCGACTCTTCGTGACCCCATGGACCAGAGCACGCCAGGCACTCCTGTCTTCCACTGCCTCCCGCAGTTTGGTCAAACTCATGTTAGCAGCTTTGAGAACACTGTCCAACCATCTCGTCCTCTGTTGTCCCCTTCTTCCTTTGTCCTCCATCTTTCCCAACATCAGGGTCTTTTCCAGGGAGTCTTCTCTTCTCATGAGGTGGCCAAAGTATTGGAGCCTTGGCTTCGGGATCTGTACTTCCAATGAGCCCTCAGGGGTGATTTCCTTAAGAATGGATAGGTTTGATCTTCTTGCAGTCCATGGGACTCTCAAGAGTCTCCTCCAGCACCATAATTCAAAAGCATCAATTCTTTGGCGAGCAGCCTTCTTTATGGTCCAGCTCTCACTGCCTTGCCGTGGCAAAGGGGCTTGAATAACTCAGAGAAGCTATGAGCTATGCCGTGCAGGGCCACCCAAGACAGGTCATAGTGAAGAGTGAAGAGTTTTGACCAAACGTGATCCACCTGGAGCAGGAACCAGCAAGCCACTCCAGTATCCCTGCCAAGAAAACTCCATGGACAAAGACAACAGGCAGGAGGGGAGTTCCATGCAAACTTCCGCTCTCTAAACTTTGGCTTTTGAGTAAAAAGGTTGCTAAATTAAATTTTGTTTCTGCTTTAGTTTCTGCCATGGAAGCTATAATGGCACACAGCTGCAAACTGTTGAAGAAAGGAGGAATGGGGGTTTATAGTGGGGAGTGGTGGCATTCCCCCAGAGCAAAACACTGCTCTTGCACTGCCAATCGAAACAGGAGAGCATTCTGTGCGGTCTTAATTATATAAACTATTTTATATAATAGTCTGTTTTCCAAAGTCAGCTTAGAGGTCGGACAGAGTCAGAGAATGAACCTGACCCCCAAATACCTGACATATTCAATGAAAAAGAAGAGACAGGCGAGGAAAGGCTGGGAAGCTCAAAATCCCTTTCAAGGCATCTTAAAATATTTATTGTTAAAAGCAGGTAAAGGGTGTTGCTTAGGGAAAAAAACATCAACATGTACAAGTCAGCAGAACTCCAGAGCTGTGCCTCCAACAAACGAGTCAATAAATGTGCCGCCCCACTCTCAGACTTCCCTGAAAGTTTGCAAGAGATGTCTGTTAGAATTCAAGGGAAAGAAAAGTGCCACTGATTTTCGCATAATAAAAGGCAAACGGTTGCCTGGGAGAGCCTGACAGCAAATCCACCAGCTGGCTGAGGAAACAAACTGACAATATAAGGCACTGAGCCAGCACTACAAAACCGGTTCAGTGAACCTGATGAGCATTACTGCAGAAATAGAGAACCCTCTCGAATTATTGTGTGAGTTCTACCTGGAAAAATATGACAATGGGGCATCTATTTCATTTTTCAGATTTGTCATGTTCTGTAATCATGTACACATATGTGAATACTATATAACAGACATAATAATAATAATAATAATAATAATAATAATAATAATAATAATAATAATAATAATAATTTATTTATTACCCCACCCATCTGGCTGGGTTTCCCCAGCCACTCTGGGTGGCTTGCAATAGAATATTAAAATACAATAGTCTATTAAACATTAAAAGCTTCTCTAATCAGGGCTGCCTTCAGATGTCTTCTAAAAGTCTGGTAGTTGTTTTTCTCTTTGACATCTGGTGGGAGGGTGTTCCACAGGGCGGGTGCCACTACCAAGAAGGCCCTCTGCCTGGTTCCCTGTAACTTGGCTTCTCGCAGTGAGGAAACCGCCAGAAGGCCCTTGGCACTGGACCTCAGTGTATGAAAATGTATGTTGTCTCTCTCCTGGTGTTTCCTCTTCTAGCTGTTCCCCACCCAGTTCTTCCCAGCTTCTGCCTTCTGAACTGTGCCCCTCTGCAAACCACTGTTCCAAATCTATACTGTCCTCCTGCTTCTGTGAAGATTCAGGATCGGGAGGAGGGGGTGGCTCCCACCATTCCTCCTCAGTGCAGTCCTCCTGCATGGTCCCTGACACCTACCTATCATTGCTGAATGACAATGTGCCTTTTTTCATCCCCCCCCCCTTCTACAGACTGAAAAAGCATGTGTATGGCAGGGAAATACTCATGGAAAGTAAGTATGGATGGAAAACATTTCTTTTGAGAAAGGGAAGGGGTGTCAAAAAAACTCACATGGGGAGAGTGATCTACAAATGCATTTCCTTGTTTTAAAGAACTGGTCAGCACAACTACTTTAAGTAGACAATGAGCTGGTCTTAAAGCACTGGGGAAACAGGAACAAGATGATTGTTGTATTGGTGTCTATGCCATGCAATTCCAAGACGGATTGAGCTAATTCTGGGAGCTGCTTTTAAAGATGTCATTAAAGCCAGGAGGGAAACAATCAGGGAGAGAAACTTGTCAATGTCACTTAAACTTCCCAGTTTACAAGTAAAAGCAATTTAAGAGGGTCATCTATAATTAACAAGATACAGTGCAAATTGCAATCAAGCATCTTGTTCAATCAAGAAGTAATTATGATATTCCGGGCTGAGGGAAGGCAGCATTTCTTGTACCCATTTAATGTGATAAGCAGTGAGCACATTTAAAATGCCAATAAAATGAAAGCTGTCAGGAAGCCGGTTTCCCTTCCAAGAACTACAACAGTTGTCCTAAATAAAGTTAGCTTGCTGGCAAGGCTAACTGGTTCTGTTCATCAAGTGTTGCACCCTTCAGACAAACATGGGAAGGGAGCAGACAACAGCACCCTCTTTCTGACAGTCAGAATAACATAAGCTGAGCATTGGTTTTGTTGACTGTTCCAAACATAATTTTTTATTGACCATTTTTAATATTTCTCCCCCAACTTTCAGCCTCTTTTACTCTCTTTCCCCCTTCCTCTCCTTGATCTCATCCCCTCCCTCAATATGCAGCAATTGGGCTTTAGAAAAGCTTCCATTAGTGCCAAAGGGAATTTTGAAAGAAAAAACTAACTAACTGCAGGATGGGGGTGCATTGGAGAGGAAAGGGTTAATCCCTTGCTCCACAGTGATTCCACCAAAAACCACAGACAAGCACACAGAATGGGAATCTGTGGGGTGTTTGATGGGGAGATGGTGGAGGTTTGCAGCTGGTGCACAAATGGTTAGTTTCCCCCCTTTCTCTGTGCTAGGAACTCCCAAAAATCGCACCATGGAACAATTAGACTTAAGGAGAGTTTGCAGTGGTACTAATGGTTAACAAGTGGGGAGGCTGCAGCTTAGATGGGGCCTATGACCAGAGTCACCCCCCCCCCCTTTGTGATAGAGAATAGCTTGAGTATCACATCTCCCTTTACCATTTGGTTGAGAATGATGGAAATATTTCTTTGAAAGGTATGCACTGATTTGTATGTATTTAAACCAAACTCTGGTTTCAATGACAGTTGCACAATAAAAGTGTTTGAAAAAGAGTTTTGGTCTACTAGCTAGATCCCATTGATTGCATCTTGTATTGTTTTAGTTTAATCTCATATCCCACTGTGACCACAGCCTTCCTGATCTGCTATCTGGGTTTTCTTATTAGTCTTCTTTCAGATTCTTTTGGTAATGGAATTCACATCATGTAAAAAGATCTGAAAACCTCTCTTGAAAATTTCTGGTTCCTCTGGTGCAATGATTTCCATTTCCTTCTGTATTTTGTTTAGTTTAAATTAGTTTGAAGTTAATTGGAATCTAAGGCACAAAGGCACTATTTGAAGTTAATTCCATTTATCATGTGCCACCTACCACTTCCCAGTGCAAGTTGCTGCAAACGGATCTCAGAAACTTAGTCAGTGTACACACTTCCATGGACTCTGCTCTCAGTGCACTCCAACTGCTGATTTAGGAAGCAGTGAACACACAATGCTGACCACAATCCATGTCTATCTTGTATCTGCCTTTTGTTTCTTAAGAAAAACCGAGTTTTGATGCATTTTCCCTAAAACCAGCTTTGATCTGAATTGAGAAAAGGAATGACCTCACTGCATTTTAGGCTGGTATCTTCTTCTTCTTCTTCTTCTTCTTCTTCTTCTTCTTCTTCTTCTTCTTCTTCTTCTTCTTCTTCTTCTTCTTTTTCTCCTTCTCCTTCTCCTTCTCCTTCTCCTTCTTTTCACAACCTGAATGTAGAGCATGATTCTACCATTTCTGATATCTTCTTCTTCTTCTTCTTCTTCTTCTTCTTCTTCTTCTTCTTCTTCTTCTTCTTCTTCTTCTTCTTCTTCTTCTTCTTCTTCTTTTCCACAATATTAGAGGCTTCTCACAAAGATGCACATAACTTTTCACTTTATTTTTCTGGACATTTTTGCCTTCCCCCAAATTAGCACTGCTTCCTCTTGGCATGCTATTTTCCCTATCTCCAAATTGTCATTGCGCACCGTTACGGAGCATAATGTGTCCAGTCGGCTCCACCGTACCCAATTTAAAACCAGGAGAAGTTGTTGCCTGCCTTATGTGTGGGTCCAGGTACAATGAAGCTGCAGGCAGTGGAGCCAAAGTATGATAAAGTTGCAGTAAACACAGGACAACCGCTTGGGATTTTAAAAGGCCACAACTGTATTGATTACAGAGGTTAGCAGGTTTGGGGTCAGGCATTGAGTCTGTGCCCTGTATCAACCAGTCCATCTGCTAGCTGATAATTTGGCAGGGCTAACCAAGGTTAACAATCACCCTATGATGTACATCAGCTTGAGGCGGCCCCTCCAAGATCACCATATTGGGGGCACCATATGGACCATCAGCTTGCATCTGGGCATCTGGAGAGAAGCATGACCTCCCCCTGGATCCCTTTAAGGGGGTATCCTGATTCCTTGGCTGACACTGAGGCTTGGGCATTGCTGGCTTTTATACCTAGTGAGCAGGCCAGACAGTCAGACCTCACCTGGAGTACTGTGTCCAGTTCTGGGCACCACAGTTCAAGAAGGACACTGACAAACTGGAACGTGTCCAGAGGAGGGCAACCAAAATGGTCAAAGGCCTGGAAACGATGCCTTCTGAGGAACGGCTAAGGGAGCTGGGCATGTTTAGCCTGGAGAAGAGGAGGTTAAGGGGTGATATGATAGCCATGTTCAAATATATAAAAGGATGTCACATAGAGGAGGGAGAAAGGTTGTTTTCTGCTGCTCCAGAGAAGCGGACACGGAGCAATGGATCCAAACTACAAGAAAGAAGATTCCACCTAAACATTAGGAAGAACTTCCTGACAGTAAGAGCTGTTTGACAGTGGAATTTGCTGCCAAGGAGTGTGGTGGAGTCTCCTACTTTGGAGGTCTTTAAGCAGAGGCTTGACAACCATATGTCAGGAGTGCTCTGACGGTGTTTCCTGCTTGGCAGGGGGTTGGACTCGATGGCCCTTGTGGTCTCTTCCAACTCTATGATTCTATGTGGTCAGCTCCCCGAACCATGTCTTCCAGCTTACCTGTGATGGTCTGCAACTGTGGGCAAGCCCCAGCAGCCAGCACAGCTGATGGAGGAGGAAGCGAAATCCTCCCCTGGCCATCCCTCCAGCTGGCAGTAATTGGTCCTTTCCATGTCATGAACTGAGATGCTCCAATATTTGTGCCTCACTAACTTCTCAGTGGCCTCACACCTAATGAGAGCCAGTGTGGTTTAGGAACTTAGGAGACCAGGGTCAAAATCCCCACTCGGCTATGAAGCTCACTGTGGTGATCTTGGGCCAGTCATCATCTCCCAGCCTTAAATTGTATACCTCCAAGACAGGTGAATAACAAGCGGGTCTAGTTGCCTAGTGGCCCCTGCATTCTTTTAGCACCCTGAACAACAAATGGCTGCATGTTTAGCTGTAATAAAGTTAATAAAATGTGGTCCAATTCGGATTCACTCATCTGTATCTTATAATAATAATAATAATAATAATAATAATAATAATAATAATAATAATAATAATTTATTATTTATACCCCGCCCATCTGGCTGGGCTTCCCCAGCCACTCTGGGCGGCTTCCAAAAGAATATTAAAATACTATAATACATCAGACATTAAAAGCTTCCCGAAACAGGGCTGCCTTCAGATGTCTTCTAAAAGCCTGGTAGTTGTTGTTCTCTTTGACATCTGGTGGGAGGGTGTTCCACAGGGAAGGCGCCACTACCGAGAAGGCCCTCTGCCTGGTTCCCTGTAACTTGGCTTCTTGCAGTGAGGGAACTGCCAGAAGGCCCTCGGTGCTGGACCTCAGCGTCTGGGTAGAACGGGTAGAATCTTGCCTCTTTATTCCAGGTTTAAGCACAATGGCTCGTCAAGTGATAAGGGTGGGGAAAAATTGTGTGCGTACATTTTCTCATATATATATATATATATATATATATATATATATATATATATATATATAAGAACCCTTTAGTGCTAGTAAGCCACTAATTTCCTTAGATGCTGAGTCTGTACATTTCCTCTCTGCATTTACTTTAAGCTATATGAAATAGGATTTCTCCCCTCTAGCCCAGGCTTCCATGTCCATAACAAAACCAGTTATATTTGGGTGGCTTAGGAGATGGTGGTTCTGAGAGAAATCCCTGATTGGCTCTAACCACAGCATGGAAATGCATTAGTCAAATGAAGAGGTTGCTGGCTCTGGCAGAATTTCTTAATGGCCAAACTGATAGGGGTGGTGTCCCTCTCCCAACTGGGCTGCTTCAATTCCATTGAAGTCAACGGGATTGAAGCGGCTTAAGTTTTCACAAGTGCTAAGCCTTGCTTTCCAAGACTACGTTTCCCCCTTTGGATGAAAGACATGTGATGCCGATAAGCAACTAGGCCAAAATAAAGGGGAATGGGATGCCTTCTCTATATGATAACTTGCTGGGATTAATATGTGATACACCAAAATCACCGCTAAGGCATTAAACAGCCTCCTGCTCATCTCAGCAAAAATAACTCAAATATGCATTCTATATGAATGATGCGAGTGCAGCTGGTTTGCTGGATAAAGGGATTTTGTGATGTATATAGGAGTGAGAAAAGCCTCTCCCTGTATATTTCTTTGGGATGTTTCTGCCAACACAAACACTGTTCGTGCCACGCAATTGTCACAATGCAAATCTGAATTACTGTTGGATTTCACACTTATCATTAGTTGCAGTTGGCTTAATTGCACACCATGCTTCCCATTCAAAAGCACGGCAGAATGATTCAAATATGAATCCCCATGGACATTATTATCTCTAATTATCTTGGCTGAGCTACATGTTCTCCTTTCAAAAGTAGGTGCTTGCCTTACTTTCATTGTTAGGAACAATAGGAGTGACTGTGCAATGGATTGTACAACCAGCCATCACTTTTCCCCCTGAATTGGATAAATATTATTTTAAACCTGTTGCCTGTTGAGGACACTTATACATAACAGTGAACATGCACTTTTCATTTTATTTGGGTTTTTGGCATTGTGAGTGGAATGTCACACACAGGGTTGTCATATTTAGTTGACATAAAACAGTTGAACTGTCCTTCAGAGCATGGCCATGGGGACTTTAAGGATGCTCTCCCACACTTCACACTAAAGGGGGAGGAATCTAATTTCCTGAGCTCTCGAACTGTTATGCAGTTACTGAGCTTTCATACCTGATGCTGTGGTGGCAGTGAGGGAAACTGTTGATGCATATCATAATAACTGGATTCTGTTACATTTTGCTGAATCAAATCTCTTTCCCTCTTCTTTCCGACACACCCCTCCTTTGTGAGCGAGAGCCCTCTGAGTCTGTTCATTCAGGACTTTGACTTTTATTTTCTAGGAAGAAGGGTATGTGAAAATTACTGGCAACAAGTTTCAAGACAAGGAAGTTGCAACACTTTCATTTGTAACTTGCTAATTTGTTTTTCTTTCCACACCAGGGACACCATTTAGGTTAAAAAGGACTATTTTTTTAAATGAACTGTCAGTTTCTGGGGTGGCTATCTTATTTGCAGCGCGTTTCTGTAGGCTAAACTGCAATGCTGCAAAACACAGGAAACAACAGAGACAGAAAATTTTTGACAGCTGTAATTTTTCCTTAGAACCTGCAAAGTTCAATGTCAGATGAAGAAACATGTGGGCAATATGAACCTAAAATATTGGAAATTTAAATAGCACCAGGATCATGACATGGGGTTAGTTCACACATATATGTTTGTTGCCTGACGATTGAAGCATTCAGTAGTAACCTGCGTGTCTGAATGAGCCATAATGAAGTAGAACTTTCATACAGAGTCATACCATCTCCAATGCAGTGAAATTCGGTGTAGGCTGAACACACACACACACACACACACACACACCTGCTTGTCAATCATCAAATGTACAGTACTAAGTGTGGAGAATTCAGGTGATATAACAACAACAACAACAACAACAACAATAATAATAATATCTTTATTGTCATTGCCCCCTTCGGGGACAACAAAATTACTTGACTGCTCCATAAAAACACTAGTTAAACAATACAGTATAATACAGCAAGGGAGATTAGATGACTTTCAAAGTCCGGGCTTCCCATTCAGGGCCGAGATCGCTCTGGAGAAGAAGCTGTTCTTAAGACGGCTTGTTCTTGTCTTCATCGTCCTGTATCTCCGTCCCGACGGCAAGAGCTCGAAGAGACAGTGACCAGGTTGCGATGGATCTTTTACTATGTCCAGTGCCTTCCTATGGCACCTTGTGGCATAAATCTGCTCTAAGGTGGAGAGTGGGCAGCCAACAATGCTCTCTGCTGCCTTAACAACCCTGCACAACCCCATCCTGTCCTGGGCAGTACAGCTTCCGTACCACACACATAAGCCATAAGTGAGCACGCTCTCAATGGCACAGTGATAGAAGGCAAGCAGCAGTTTCTGCGGAAGATGGTTTTTCCTTAGTATTCTCAAAAAGTACAGTCTCTGCTGCGCCTTCTTCACAAGCCCCCTTGTGTTGACACTCCACATGGGACATAAATGAGGTCTGGCCTTTCATGCTGCCTCAATGCTAAACCACAGCGGGGGTGTGGGTGTGGGTGTTTTCTGTGTGTGTGTGTGTGTGTATGTGTTCTGAGCTTCTTGGAAGAAGAGCAGGGTATACCTGTAATAAATAAATTATTTCTCACCCCAGCACTGCAAACGGATGACCCATCTCACGGAAGTGGAGAGAGAATCTCAGTAAGTGCTTTGAAAGAAAAACAAGCTGAATTCAAGCTGAATTTGACTTGGTCCTGATCTCTTCTATAGCTAGGTCTATCTATTTCAGAGCATTTTTAACCCACTCATCATCACACATGTCAAACTGTTTGATTTTTTTAAAAACAATAATACATTAGCATTGAATTAAAAAGCAGGGCAAAATACAGTTAAAATTGCCAACAGAAAACCTAGAAGTGGACTAATATTTATAAATAGCCCAAGCAAATAAAGAGGTCTTAGCCAGGCAGTGAAAAGTGTTGACACCTGCCATAATTCCAGGGAAAAGATATTCCAGAACCAGGATGCCACCAAGAGAAGGTCCTGTTCAATGTCACCACCCAACGTCTCATGCCCAGTATCTAAAATTATGAATGGATGTCCAAGACATGTCTTCCGTAAAGCAGTCCTGCACAATTTGTAAACAGTCCCCCTGCCCTTTGACTGTCACTTCATCGTCATCCTGAGTTGGAATGTCAGAAGTTAAATTTGAAAGCATCCTTCCTATGTACAGTATAACCAAAATGAATTTAGCCTGCTAGGGGGGTTATTTGATTTGTTAGATGGCTTGGTTTTGGGTATCTTTTTTTTTCTTTTACACGGATGCCCTAGGACACTTATCTTTTCTAGTAATGACTGAAATTCAAAACAAAGGGCATATTAGAAGGTTAGCTATAAGGATGCTTGAAATCTCTGCAGCTGCCTGACCTGCAGCAACTCTCTAGAATGTCAGCCCTAATATTATAAAGGACTGTGAAATGTTGTTGTCAGGCAACCTCCAAATTGATCTCTCCACCACTCTGGCGGCTGTTCACCAGCTCCAGGAATTGATTTGGGAGATGTGGATGTTAGATTAAACAAGGATGATGACGGTGGTGAAGATGAAGGTGATGGATAATCACAAGATATGCAAGGGCAGCACCAGGGTGGCCAAGTCTCAAAATGCCAGTTTTAGCCTCCCACTTAAAGGCATAAAAACAACATGGCAGCTCCAACATTGGCGTTTCTTGTAGCGACCATTTCCCCCCTGATCAATGCTTCATCTATGTCCTTTGTGAATGAAGGAAATGGGAACAGCCTGTTCAGAGGGGAGCTCTGTTGATACCACCAATGGTGGTGATATTAAGTTTTTGAAAAGTTCCCAGGGACCACCACAAAGAAGGCAGAGATTGATGTACTTTTGATGTTTTGTTTATTGTT
Organism: Podarcis liolepis; assembly: GCF_965112155.1. Taxonomy (NCBI): domain Eukaryota; kingdom Metazoa; phylum Chordata; class Lepidosauria; order Squamata; family Lacertidae; genus Podarcis; species Podarcis liolepis. The sequence goes on from NC_139573.1 coordinate 51,207,015, forward strand.
TGTGACTTTTGTTACGTTTGTAATTAAGTATTTTTTCATGTTGTAAGCCTCCTTGAGCATGGTTTGAACTATGGAAAGGTGGCATACAAATAAAATTACAGTGGTACCTTGGTTTAAGAACAACTTAGTTTATGAACAACTTGGATTAAGAACGCTGCAAACCCAGAAGTAGGTGTTTTGGTTTGTGAACTTTGACTTGGAATAAGAACATGTTTTGCTTCCTATTGAGTGTGTTCCATTTGTAAATTGAGTCCCACGCTGCTATGGGAAAGCATACCTTGGTTTAAGAATGCTTTGGTTTAAGAACGGACTTCCAGAACGGATTAAGTTCGTAAACCAAGGTACCACTGTATGGATGGATGGATTACCTGTCCATTTATCATTGAATGGTTTTGTTAAGAAAGAGCATGGCATGAACCACATTCAGACATCATCTTCAGGTTTTCCACGGACCGTATTTCTGACTTCCATGTAGTCATAAAAATTTCAAATTGGAGCCTATAATAATATAATACTAATTTATTATTTATACCCTGCCCACCTGGCTGGGTTTCTCCTGCCACCCTGGGTGGCTTCCAACAAATATGTACATACAAACCATATACAGATGAAAAAGTTCCACAGGTGCAATTTCTACCTGCTTCTGAAAGAGCAATAAAGGAAAGAAACTCAACCCAGAACAGTTTTACCCATGAAGACCTGTTCAGAAGTTATGATAAATGCATGCAGGTCAAAGGCCCAAAGTGCACCCTGCTATCTGCATTGGCTCAAGGGAAAACAGGTATAAAAAGAGAATTTCTGGATGCTAAGATCCAGCTTTGAGGCAAGTACTCTTTGGTGAGCTAAGGCCAGCAGAGATTTAAAGTCACAAAACATGTAGCAAAGTAAAGTGTGGAAATGCAGGCTGTTCGACCTTTGAAATATGCCCTTGTGAGTTCCAAAACTTCCCCTTTCACTTAGCATAGAAAAAGACCACACATTTGGGAACTTAAAATGGTTTACTTACAAACTCTCCAAAGGTTATCTTCATGTGCTTTTCCATACAGCATTCAGAAAATGTTGCACAGGCAGCAAACTTGGCTTGGTTACAAGGGTGAAAATTCCTAAATTACTGGTACAGGAACTCCAGAGAGGATTGTTAGAGTCATGTAGTCTGAGCTTGGAACAACCAGCTCAGACCTCTTCACTTGCTGAGCTTATCTGGTGGACAGAGGTGCAACAATAGGCTTGAATACCTTCTCCCAAGGTGAGAGTGAGTGACCTAGCTAAGCTTGACAGGACAACTTACTCTATGGCATTAACCCCTTCATACATTAATTAGACTTAAGCATGTTGGTTTTATGAAGCTGGTTATCCCACAGTTTGAACAAGACTGGCCAGTCCTGGAAGAAAGAGAAAAATTGAAGTATCATTATAACCATTATAAAAAGATTTAGCTCTGATTCAAAAATGACAGCAACCTTTTCCTCTCTCTCTCTTTCTTTTTAGAAAAGGGTTCAGACACACTTGGACCCTAATTATTCCACACTAGAGTTGCTACAGAATCTTACTTGAAAGGAGAATTTCAAAGCAAATATGGAGGTTCCTCCTCAGGCGAAAAGAAGCCAAAAAAATGTCAAGAAGACTATTGAAGTTTTGCACATCACTTAGAAAATAACCTGTACGCATTTTGTGATATGGAAACTCCAATATACTCAAATTCAAATATACTATAAAAATAAAAGTAGCCGTTAAAAGTTGCCAAGTTTATTCACATACCCTTCCTGACTTCTCCTTATCTTCTAGTCTTTTTTATTTTAAAAAATGAAAAATCAGAAAAAGGGTTCCTTTTCAGCAAATAAACACACAATATTTACACAATACCCTACACCAGGGATGTCCAACCAGTCAATTGCGATCTACCAGACGATAGTTGAGCTTCAGTGGTTGTTCCTGGTTGATTGCGTGTTCCTGATTGATCGACCCTCTCCCCAAAAAAGCTCAACAACTTTGGTCAATCCAAGGGGTAGATCACTGCCAGTGTTTTTATAGCAGGAGTAGATCGCAATCTCTTGGAAGCTGGACATCCCTGCTCTACACAAATCCAGAGTGGAGTTCCTAGCATAATTGGACGTCATCTTGTATGCCTTTTTCCGGCAGCCCAGCTGGTGTCAAACATATTGTTCTGCTTTCCTTTGGACCACATCAGTAAGGCCAAGGGCAGTCTTGTCATTTGGGAAGCCCTGGAACTCCACACACACTGCCCAGGCTTGCGCTCTGGGGAGTTCACTCTGGTGCTGTTGATGCAATAGTTTGGCTTCATCCCAGAGGTGCACCTCATTGATGCTTGAGATACACGGATGCCAACAACGACCGTAAACAAAGAACACATGGCTCCCTGTGCTTTCTTGCTCTGGTGTTCCATGTTTGTAGCCTGTCAGGGAACTGCCATCGCAGTCAGGAGTGGAGGAAGGGCTCCCAAGCGATGCCGGAGAAGGTCCCAGCAGGAAAAGAGGGGACTCAGTGACCGGGGAAGGAAATCAGCGTTACACCAGGGAGAAAGGCGGGCAGAGGCGGGCTTCGGAGGGATGGCTCCAGGGCTCTTCGCCAGAGACCAGCGGGGAGAGCATTGGTCCTCCACTGCCCACACCCACCCTGCGCAGAAGACTTCCGCACAGGGAGGCTAGGCGGAGACTATCCGTCAAGGAACTTTTATGTTGGAAGAAGTTCAGGAAATGCCCACTGACGGATTCTGCCAGTGACTGAGACATACGCGGAATCAGGACTGTCCAGCCAGGGAAAGGTTTATCCAGGCAACCTCACCGAGAGTGGCGGCAACTTACGCACGAGCAACCCCCAATTCCCATTAGATAGCCATACCTTTCTTTCACAGCTGTAGAGAAGTTGCAGTGTTGAATTCTACACCAGTTTCCATGACAACTTGCAGATCTTCATATTATTCACCCATGTTGTGCATTTGAAATCACAATAGTTTGAAGTTTATTTTTATTCCCCCCCCCCAAAAAAAATATTGTACAGTAATGCCCATCACAACTCTTCTTCTTATGTTAGTGTCAATTACTGAAACAATGTACCTCTTAATTTCTCGCCTTAACCTTGTACATTGAGTTTAATAGATATATAGGAAGCAGAGGGACCTTGGAATCAAAGCTATTTAGGTTGCAAGAAGGCAATTGCTAGTCATCTCCTAAGAATTCTTCAGCTGCAGCTGTACCTGCATATTCTAAAATTATTACTCTTTATCCCTGTCAAGAATATTAAAAATGTATGGTTCTTTTTTTTTTGCTGTCTGCTAGATAGAAACTGCTTTAGGAGACAATAAAAAGGCAATATCATATGCTTAGGAACTGAATAAATTGAGCTGCCTCAGAAAAGTGCCTTCACCTACAACACATTAGACGACAGCATTTCTTCATAAAATGAACTGGTGCCTGTTGAGGATCTTATATGTTTGGCTTTCCCTCTTGCTGTGGGAGCCATTTGTGCCTATGTGAGAACAGCAGCCTGTACATCCAAGATGGCTGACTCTTCCGGGTTGCATGGCAGCAGTAGCTGTAGCCTGCCACACACACACACACACCTCCTGAGCAGTGTGTTGTCAAATGATTGAGCTGATGAGGCAATTTGCATTTAAACCTCTCTGCCCAACCCTTTGTCTACTTTATCCTTTTTTACAACTGTTGTAAAGGTAAAAGGTAAAAGATCCCTGGATGGTTAAGTCCAGTCAAAGGCGACTATGGGGTGTAGCCCATCTCGCTTTTAGGCCAAGGGAGCTGGCGTTTGTCCACAGACAGCTTTCCAGTCATGTGGCCAGCATGACTAAACCGCTTCTGGTGCAACAAGACACTTTGACAGAAGCCAGAGCGCATGGAAACACTGTTTACCTTCCCGCCACAGTGGCCAAAAAACATTACTTGAGCCACTGAATCCGATCGCTGGACTGGGAGTTAGTCATTGATCTCCACTAGCCTTTGGCCTAGTAATCAAAACTCATTTTACTGACAAAAGACAAAAGCTGTCTAGCCACTCACCCACATAGTCCAAAGCAGGGAGGCTAGGGAACCCCCAAAATCATTTTTAAATGAGGAGCCTAAAACTCAACATTCTGTGTTGCCATGCACACATGCAGTACATGCTTACCTCATTTGCACAAGCCTTGCAACATTCTTAGCTCACTTGCGCACGCCATGTGACCTGCTTGTGTCATGTGCACAATACATTAGCATGTTGCGTAGTGTGTGAGTAATGTCAGTATGTTCCACAGTGTGTGCAATTGGTACATGGCACTAACCCCCTCAATCGTGGGGACACGCCAGTAGGGGATAAACCCCCAAGATCTCAGTGTGCATTGACTATTGAATAGCATGTTACAGGTAGGTAGCCGTGTTGGCCTGCCATAGTCAAAACAAAATAAAAAAAAATTCCTTCCAGTAGCACCTTAGAGACCAACTAAGTTTGTTATTGATGTGAGCTTTCGTGTGCATGCACACTTCTTCAAATATAGCCAAAGATTGCCTGAAGATGAAAAGTTTACAATACATTTTCTGTAAAATGAGGCAAGGAATAACATGACTTACCAGCTCAGTTGTAGCTTATCTTTAAGGCCATGCTTCCATATATATTCCTATACAGTGGCACCTCGGGTTAAGTACTTAATTCGTTTTGGAGGTCCGTTCTTAACCTGAAACTGTTCTTAACCTGAAGACCACTTTAGCTAATGGGGCCTTCTGCTGCTGCCGCGCCGCTGGAGCACAATTTCTGTTCTCATCCCAAAGCAAAGTTCTTAACCTGAAGCACTATTTCTAGGTTAGCAAAGACTGTAACCTGAAGCGTATGTAACCTAAAGCATATGTAATCCGAGGTACCACTGTAATTGGACAGGCTCATTAGATGAACATTAAATATCAAATAGCATTTCTTCTTTGGGGTGGTACAGACATGAACATTAATCACTAGAACATCAAGATGACTTGCATGTGTGAATAGGTCCTCACAGCACCAAAGATGGTCACATCATTGCACACACAGGGTTTGTCTAATGGAGTCAATTCACACAGCTAGACGGTCAAGTCTAACTGATTTTTGCTTGGACAACAAGGCCAGCACTACCATTAGGTAGAATGGGATAGTTGCATGACACAGCAAAGTTTGGGTGTCATGGAAGCTTTTAGCTAGTGTCACATATATTTTTTTTACTTCCATTGAAAGGCAGCATCACATGTAGAATCTTCTGGTGCTGAAACAGCTTGGCTATCACTGGATAGCCTTGCCTTGGGGTGTTCATGGTGGGGGTGTCATTTACTGTTCCACCTCAGGCGGCAAAATGTCTTAGGCTGGCTCTCGTTGGAAAGTGGCAAGATATATATAAGCCTTAGCATTAAAATGGTTTTGAGGCTAAACTCTCTTTTGTTTTCAGGCATTGCATACATTTCAAATCTATTATTATTTGACTGGAGGCTTCGCGACCAAATTGCGATTGCCTAGCAACATAATCAGCCTTCTCATTAGCGCTAGGGTGGAGGAGCCTTAAAATAGTTCAGAATCATTTAGAAGTTCAGAACCAACACTGGAAACTTTCAGAAATCCTCTGATAATATATGTCTGAAATAAAACAACAAGGAAAAATGGAGGACAGGGGTTGGTTGTTGTATTAACTAATTGAGGTCCACTACCGCTGATAGGTCTGGAACACCCAGCCCATAGAATAATCTGCATTTTAGAACAAAATGTGGGGGTGCTGCTAATGGGATTACTGCAATAAAATAGGAACATGGGAACCTGACTGACACTGGCTTTCTGGGATTTTAGGCACCAGACCTACCTGCAGATGCCAGGGATTAAACGTGGAACCTTTTGCACCAAGGCAGATGCTCTAGTGCTGCCTTGTTCCTTCTACAGTGGTGCCCCGCAAGACGAATGCCTCGCAAGACAGAAAACCCACTAGACGAAAGGGTTTTCCGTTTTTGAGCTGCTTCGCAAGACGAATTTCCCTATGGGCTTGCTTCGCAAGACGAAAACGTTTTGCGAGTGTTCCGATTTTTTTCCGCTCCCCCCCTTTCTAAGCCGCTAATAGCCTTTTAGCCGCTAAGCCGCTAAGCCTTTAATAGCCGCTAATCCGCTAAACCGCTAATAGCGCTAATCCGCTAAGCCGCTAATAGGATTGCTTCGCAAGACGAAAAAACCGCTAGATGAAGAGACTCGCGGAATGGATTAATTTCGTCTTGCGAGGAACCACTGTATTAAACATTTTGGAAATGAAGGCCGTGTGAATGCTCACCCTTTAATTCCCCTGCATTTTCTGTGGTCATTAATGGAAAGTTTAGGGAAGTTGTTAATGTTTGGTGTTTTATTGTATTTTTAATATTCTGTTGGAAGCTGCCCAGAGTGGCTGGGGAGGCCCAGCCATATGGGCAGGGTCTAAGTAATAAACAACAACAGCAGCAGCAGCAGCAGCAGCAGCAGCAACAACAACAACAACAACAACAACATGCTTGGCACTAGGAGTATCTAAGCACTCATCCTAATAAATGATGATGATGATGATCCCTGTGCTTCCTTTTGCTTCCCCCTCCTCATCCTTGAGCGCCTTCTAGGGTGCAAAAGTATTATTTTTTTTTGTCTGTCTTCCTGGTGGAAAGTATATTGTACACATAACTGGACAAAAGATGATCTCTGGTGTTTGAAATGGTAGACTCACAATACCCAATTTAGAAGTTGAAACTGCTGCTTTCTGGTCTGGTCCTGAGCAGGATGGCTCCTGCAAAGAAAGGTGGTGAAAAGAAGAAAGGACGATCAGCCATCAATGAGGTGGTTACTCGGGAATATACTATAAACATTCACAAACGGATCCATGGCGTGGGCTTCAAGAAGCGGGCTCCTCGTGCTCTCATGGAGATCCGTAAATTTGCAATGAAGGAGATGGGGACTCCTGATGTACGCATTGACACCCGCTTGAACAAGGCTGTCTGGGCAAAAGGAGTAAGGAATGTTCCTTACCGTATCCATGTGCGTTTATCCAGAAAACGCAATGAAGATGAGGATTCGCCTAATAAACTGTATACACTGGTCACATATGTGCCAGTTACCACTTTCAAAAGCCTACAGACTGTTAATGTGGATGAAAACTAATCTTTCATTACAATAAAAATGTTATGACATTAAAAAAAAAAAAGAAGTTGAAACTGCTGTTTTATCTAATGCATATCTAATGGTGGTGGTGATAATCAGGCTCTCAATATTTGTTTGTTTGTTTACAGTGTATACACCACTTGGTTTTAAAAAGCCACAAAGCAGTTTACAGAAAGATGAAATCATAAAATCAGGGGGGAAATGCAATACATTAAATGTGGAATGGGTATTGCATCTTGAGGCCCCAAGCCACTCCCCCGTGAAATAACTACACACGGACACAGAATTAAGGTTGATGGGTAACTTTAAGGCCACAACTTTATTGATTGCAAATTAAATGTGAGTGGTATTGGCATAGGCATTGGCTGAAGACTATAATGGACTACTGCCCCAGTTGACAGAGCCTATGTAGGTAAACCCATCAGGGCAGCAACATCAGGGTTTTGCCCGACAGAAGCTTACCACGAGGTTCCTGTGATCCCAGCATGGCCCTAGCCCATCAAGCGGACTTCCAACCAGATCCAGGACCCGTAGATTCCTTTAACGGAATACCTTTTGATCATTGAGGGTTGATGGCCACACCTCCCCTCCACACACAAAATGAAGCCAATGCCTGACCGCCAAACCTGGAAAGTTGTGACGATTGCTAAGGGGGTAGGCAAAAAACCAAGTGGTCAGTGCCAATTTGCCAAATGGATAAAAATTCCTACCCAGCCCCTGTCCCAAGAAAGGCGACTCACACATAGCAAGGCTGAGAACCTACACTAAGGACGGGAGGGCGGGTGTTCAGCAGCGCCAATCAAGTGCCTAGGGCACTCTTGCACTGATGCTTATATAATTCCTTAACCACCCCCATCCCTTTCCTGATTGGCTGTGATGCCTGATGCCTATTTAGAGAAATGAAACTTAGACCTAGAAATGAAACCTACTTCGTCAGGGGTGTGTGCAGGAGCCCAGTCGCAAAAAGGGCCACTTTCTGAGGACAATCCCATTTGTGTGGCACTTGTAAAGGACCCCTGACCATTAGGTCCAGTCATGGCTAACTCTGGGGTTGCGGCGCTCTTCTCGCTTTATTGGCCGAGGAAGCCGGCATACAGCTTCCGGGTCATGTGGCCAGCATGACTAAGCCACTTCTGGTGAACCAGAGCAGCACACGGAAACTCCATTTACCTTCCCGCCGGAGCGGTACCTATGTATCTACTTGCACTTTGATGTGCTTTCAAACTGCTAGGTTGGCAGGAGCAGGTACTGAGCAGCGGGAGCTCATCCCCGTCTCGGGGATTCGAACTGCCAACCTTCTGATCGGCAAGTCCTAGGCTCTGTGGTTTAACCCACAGCGCCACCCACGTCCCTGTGGCACTTGTAGTCGGGCCAATTCTGCTGATTGAAATTGCTGAGTCAACAAATGTAGGGTAAGGCGATTTCATGGGTAAACCGGTCCCAAGTTGTTAAGTGTTCTGAATACTACTAGCAACACCTTGAACCCAGCCCAGTAGCAGATTGGCAACCAGCGCAGATCTCTGAGTCCAGGCGCTATATGCTGGCAAGGCCTCACTCCTGTCAGCAATTGTGCTGCAGCATTCTGCACTAACTGCAGCCTCTGGATCAAGTGGAGATGCATAGATCACTGGTTTATTTGTCATGTTTGGCTTACTCCCAAGTATCTTTTCTCTGCTTTACTGATTTGGCTATTGAGAGCTTGGAATAAGTAAAACCCATACAATAGCAACGAAGTGACACATTTTGCACTTGAATGGCTCGTGTAGCAATGCCAACAGGTGTTTTCTTCAATTCAGTGCATCCTGAATGAAAGAAAGATTACCCCAGCTACTGCATTATTGTTCAGAACTGTAACTTGCCTAGATTGCAAGGTTTCAGAGTAACCATTTTGGTTGCAGTGACACGATCTATTATAATGTTCTGGTTTTAATTTACTCCTAAGTATCCTCACGGGACCACCCACAGCATGTATTGATACCGGGCTGAAAAAAATTGATCTCTGCAGGGGATGTTTCATTTATCATAAGCCATGTGAGAAAAGGAGGGGGGAAGTGGGGGGGAACCCTCCATGTTCCTTTGTCTCTGAAATTATGTGGTGTCAAGCATTTCACCCCCCCTCCACGACGCACTAAATGTTGCTTTTGAAAGTTTCAAAGGCGTAAGGTTGAGCGTATGGCATGCATCTAAATGTCATTAATAATTCATCGCAAAGCATACAATTTGCACAGAAAAGGGTCTTGCCACGCAATTGTAAATTACTGCAAGGTACAGAGCCTGGTTAGCTCTGAGCTGGCTCTCTTCGATTAAAGACCCACGAATCCATTTTATTGCAGTTGGGAAGAGGGAAAATGCAAATCGGGAATGGTATGAATTTCCATGCGCTTTGAGAATGCTTAAGACGTTTTGGTACCAGAGAAGAACCTGAAATGGTGAGCCCCATTAGCGTACAAGGGGGAGAGGGAAGATATGAATTGGGAAGAAGCGAGGGGGCAATCAAATCAAGCTTACCCAAAGGTTGAACTTGGAATCAGAGACCAGTGAAGGAGGAAAAGGGGCCTGCTCTGAATCACTCTGGGCAGGAGAAGAGCCCAGGAGACCTCAGAGGGCAGCCCCTCACCATTTCCTCCTTTGGGCTGGGAGGAGACCAGCAGCATCTTCTGTTCACCAAGAGGCAGCTGTGGAGGTGGCACTGAGGGAGGGCTGGCGATTAGGTGGCAGATCCAGCGGCCATTGCTGCCACCGCAGCAGCAGCAACAGCAGATGATGCGTCCCTTGGAGACTGTCAGGGGCTGGACTGAGGAGGAATGGTAGGGACTTTCTTCTGTTTCTTCCCGAGAACAGGAGGACAGTATAGATTTAGAACAGTGGTTTGAAGAAGGGCATAGTTCAGCGGCTGCAGAGGGGAGAAGCTGGGAAATATTGAGAGAGAAGAAGCACCAGGGGAGAGGTGCTTGGAAAACATTTCTGACCCCACCCTACCAGGACCAGGTGAGCATTGAGAGCAGTAGAACAGAAAGCTCAGAGGCAAAAAGGTCAGATTAGCCGACACAGGGATGATGTAGAATAGGCGAGATGAAGGGGGTGGGACTTTACTTGGAGCAATGCCATTATCTCAGAGAAACTGCATTCCTTCATCTCTCTCTGTACATAGTTAATAAATTACTTGGTATCTGAAGAAGTGTGTACACAGACGAAAGCTCATACTTAGAAAGCTTATACTTTGTTGGTCTTTAAGGTGATACTGGAATTATTTTAACAAATTCTTTTAAAGACTGTCTTAAGACAAAAAGACTTTATTCTCTTAAGGGAGTTCTTTTTGGATCATATTTTAATTAAAAAAAAATCTTTCATCTTGTTATTTATTATTACTTGGTAAGAATTCTTCTTGTTTATCTGCTTCTTGGCTGCCACTGTGGGAGGGATCAGATTCCCTGAAGCCTGACAGAGGCTGGATCCTGCCCCTGTGGACCCTGCCGCCCGAGGTGGTCACCTCACCTTGCCTCATGGGTGGGCCAACTTTGCCTCCTGGACAACAGCAACTCACAGCTGCAGTAGTTCTGAGTATACTTTCTTTATTACATTAAAGCAATGGGGTGACTGAGATGCGGGTGGCGCTATGGGTTAAACCACAGAGCCTAGGGCTTGCCGATCAGAAGGTCTGTGGTTTGAATCCCCGCAATGGGGTGAGCTCCTGTTGTTTGGTCCCAGCTCCTGCCAACCTAGCGGTTTGAAAGCACGTCAAGTGCAAATAGATAAATAGGTACCACTCCTGCGGGAAGGTAAACAGCGTTTCCATGCACTGCTCTGGTTCACCAGAAGCGGCTTAGTCATGCTGACCACATGACCCGGAAGCTGTACGCTGGCTCCCTCGGCCAATAAAGCGAGATGAGCACCGCAACCCCAGAGTTGGCCACAACTGGACCTAATGGTCAGGGGTCCCTTTACCTTTTAATGTGGTGAATATCTAAATTAGAGGTAACAAATGTGCTGCCCTCCATGTGTTACTTGACTACAAGCTCCCATAATCCTTAGACACGCTAGCCAGGGGTGATGGAAATTGGTTCACAACATCTGGAAATGTCTAGCTCTGATCTAAGTTCATTGCAAATGGCCAGGTGTCAGAAGCAGAGAAAGGGATGGGTCTCTGACAGGGATCTATGATACCATGAAAAGAGTCCTGCTGGACTTTTAATTGCATTTTTATCAGTTCCAGAAGACTAAGTGAATGGACAGTCTTCTACAAATATAGTAAATAAGATAAAAAACTGATGACATTTACACTGTAGATTTAAAGCACATGCATTGGCTCCAGAGAGTCATGGGAACTGTGGTTTATTAATTGTGCTGGGAATGGTCACTTTGTGGGAGGTAAACTAATGTTCCCAGGATTCTTGGGAGAAGTGTTGATATGACCAATAAAAGCTAAGGCAGATTGATTAAAATCTATCCTTTTAATGACTGAGGGATTGCGGATGTGCTACCAGCTTGGGCAGACATTGTGCAAATGAACTTACATGAAGCTAATGCTAAAAAGCTGGAGTCATCAGACCATCACTTATTCAAGTTGATTCACTTCTTATAGCTTGGAGCAGAACTTGGGTGTCTTAAATCCATCACTGAAACTCTTAATCAGGGTTTTGCATATTTCATATGCATTATGGTTTCCTCACCCTTTCTAACACCTGCCCTCAACGCCAACTTCACAAGCAGTACTATTTATATCTCACAATTTTGTGACAGATTGTGGTTGGGCTCATCATGATAGTGGTGCCTTTTTTTCAATATGGTGTGAAAAGCATGAAGGTACACTAAACACTTACCTCTGTGTTATTGTTTTTGCCTATCTTTGTTTATCAGTTCCTTCTCCTGGATCGGCAAGGGAAAATATGTACCTGCTGCCTTGCGGGATATCTTTGGGAGAAGAAAAAACTAAGGAGTAAACCCCACACAAATCTGAAGTAGAGTCCCAATAAGATGCTTGGAGGTCACCTTGTATGCCTCCTTCCACCAACTCCTGCAGCCAAGCTGGTGCCAAATGTCTTGCCCTGTTTGCTTTGGACTGGCGAAGCCAGTGTGGTGTAGTGGTTAAGAGCGGTGGACTCGTAATCTGGTGAACTGGATTCGCTTCCCCGCTCCTCCACATGCAGCTGCTGGGTGACCTTGGGCTAGTAACACTTCTCTGAAGTCTCTCAGCCCCACTCACCTCACAGAGTGTGTTTGTTGTGGGGGAGGAAGGGAAAGGAGAATGTTAGCCGCTTTGAGACTCCTTTGGGTAGTGATAAAGCAGGATATCAAATCCAAACTCCTCCTCCTCCTCCTCCTCCTCCTCCTCCTCCTCCTCCTCCTCCTCTTCTTCTTCTTCTTCTTCTTCTTCTTCTTCTTCTTCTTCTTCTTCTTCTTTGGACCACATCAGTGAGGCTGAGAGGCATGACATGTAGGCAGCTCAGGACCACCATATACGCTGCCCAGGCTTCCACCCCAGGGAGGTCACTCTGGAGCTGTGAACACAACAAAACCATCACGGGAGGCAGCTGTTATGAGTTACCAGTTTCTGCAGCCGCAGCAGGCTCTTTGATTGTCTGGCAGTTTGACTTCACCTCCAAAAGGCACACCCCATTGTCTCTCAAGACAGACAGATGCACAAAACAACAAGTGTATCCTTTACCTTGTGTACGGCAAGGCTGTATATTATCTCCCTGCTTATTTAACTTATATGCAGAATTCATCATGTGAAAGGCTGGGCTGGATGAATCCCAAACCGGAATTAAGATTGCCAGAAGAAATATCAACAACCTCAAATATGCAGATGACACAACCTTGATGGCAGAAAGTGAGGAGGAATTAAAGAACCTTTTAATGAGGGTGAAAGAGGAGAGCGCAAAATATGGTCTGAAGCTCAACATCAAAAAAACGAAGATCATGGCCACTGGTCCCATCACCTCCTGGAAAATAGAAGGGGAAGAAATGGAGGCAGTGAGAGATTTTACTTTCTTGGGCTCCATGATCACTGCAGATGGTGACAGCAGTCACGAAATTAAAAGACGCCTGCTCCTTGGGAGAAAGGTGATGGCAAACCTAGACAGCATCTTAAAAAGTAGAGACATCAACTTGCCAACAAAAGTCCATATAGTTAAAGCCATGGTTTTCCCAGAAGTGATGTATGGAAGTGAGAGCTGGACCAGCAAGAAGGCTGATCACCGAAGAATTGATGCTTTTGAATTATGGTGCTGGAGGAGACTCTTGAGAGTCCCATGGACTGCAAGAAGATCAAACGTATCCATTCTGAAGGAAATCAGCCCTGAGTGCTCACTGGAAGGACAGATCCTGAAGTTGAGGCTCCAATACTTTGGCCACCTCATGAGAAGAGAAGACCCCCTGGAAAAGACCCTGATGTTGGGAAAGATGGAGGGCACAAGGAGAAGGGGACGACAGAGGACGAGATGGTTGGACAGTGTTCTCGAAGCTACAAACATGAGCCTGACCAAACTGCGGGAGGCAGTGGAAGACAGGAGTGCCTGGCGTGCTCTGGTCCATGAAAGACTCTGACCCAGAGTTCTAAAAAGTTTTCTGGGGTTTTTTGTTTTTACTTTTTTTTAATGACCGAACCCCCTCACCCACTTCAGCGTTCTTAGATGCTGACTTTTATGGTGCCATCAAACACCAGCAATGACATTTACTGGCATCCACATTCAATTTCTGTCATATGAAAACAGGTTGGTAATTAATGCTGGCAGTAAAGCTGTGTGAGGCAAAGAAACAGAAATTTGGCTCCACGCCTATAAATCGAAAGGCGTTTACTACCTATACAATGTAAGGGAGGTCTTCTTCCCATTTTAACGTTGGCAGTTCCTAAACCGCATGCTGAGGCCTTCTATGATTTGGTCAGCAGGTGTTAAATGCAGATATCAAATATCTAGTGAATGTTCCACAAATATTCTGAAAGTATTCAGGGGCCCAAACAGAAAAAAGTGTGTTGATGTAGTTCAGCAAGTGTTAGGCTTGTAGAGCAACAACGGTTGAAGGATAGCCTAGGGGCTATGCAATCTCAGCCTCCAAAATTCAATGATAAAAGTCTAGTGAGCAAGGTGACCCTCTAGCTTTCTGGGAACCTGGAGCTGAAGAGGGGAGAGGATAAGCACACATACAAGCCTCAAAGTTTGTCAGAAACCTGGCGCTTATTGTCACTGTAAGCTTGACATAATAAACCTCTATTTACCGTTCAGAGCTGGAGGGGAAAGCAGAGCTGAATAAGCAGGAGGGCGGAAGAAGCCGGACAGGCAAGAACAGGGAAGCCAAGATGTGAATAACACCTTTTCCAAGATGGCACAGAAACTGGATTCAGTTAGGGGACCAACTCAGCTATACAGCTGCAAATAAACTTTAAAAGTGTGTGTTTTTGTGTAATATACAATGTGACACTAGACGGCAATGGTGAGCCTTATGGAAAATTCAATGTATTTTTAAAAACGCTTTTTAAAATAAAGCATTTTCAGAACTTTTTTTTATATGTGTGTAGATTCCACCCAAGAATGCAGGTGTTGTGTATTCTAAGCTGAAGAGGGTCCATCTGTATTTTCCCTCAAGGGACTATTGTTAGCTAGTATCACTGCATGCAGACCATAGGCTGCCTCACCCTTCAGCTGATTAACTAAGTTCCCATCACCAAGCTGTCTGCAAATATCCAGGGGCATGAAAGGGGATCAGGAGAAATGCAAGTGTAAATGTGAGGCAGAATAATAGCCTTTTCTATCCCATCTACTCTAAATTCTCTCTCTGGGGGAGGTGCTTTCCTAATATAAAAGGGAGGGGTGGTGTGGCTGATGATGGAGTTCTGTCTTTCTTCTTTGAGTGTTGTGCAGAACACCTATATGGAGTTCAGAGGGTGCATGCATGCAAAGATACATCCAAAGAATGGTGATGATGATAATTTTATTATTTATATGCCGCCAGGGCCATCTTTACCCAGGGCTGCAAGGGGTGCAGGGGTCGCCAAATTCCTAGGGGGCGCCAGGCACCCGCGCTGAAGCCGCCTGAGCTCTTAACTATCTACCCGTTATGAAATAATAAATACCATATTTTTCCGTGTATTATTTAGACGACCTTTTGTTTTACCCCCAAAATAAGTCTAAAATGGGGGGATTGTTTTATACATGGGATGTGCCTCGTTGGGACGGGTGTTACCGTGAGCAGGATAGTGTCGGCAACGATCGGGCGGGCGATTGGTGACTGTGGCAATGTCCGCTGTGTATTGGCTGCCGCTGTGTCAATCGTGAGTGACAGGCGGCTGCCTCCGCTGATCAGGCAGAAGATAGGCAGCAATGGCGGTGCGCATGATTGCAAGCGGCGCTCTGGTGGGTGCTGCCAGCTGCCCATGCAGGAGCAGCAGCCAAGGCTGTCCCGTGGGGAGAACCCATGGGGCATGGCACTCCCGATCTCCTCCCTGTGTGCCCGCGCATGCCCTTCAGTGTCCTCCTGCCACTTTCTCCTGTCTTGTGACATCCCCGGGAGGAGATTGAGCCAGGCAACTGGTGGGCAATAATGTTTAATTTGGGGGCTAAACTAAATTTGGGGGTGCTGGGCAGATCTTTGCACCCCAACGGCACATATGCTAAAGACGGCCCTGTACACCACCCATCTGACTGGCTTGCCCAACAAAACACAATGAAATAACAAACATTAATAACATGAGACTCCTTTCAAGATTGCCAGAAGGCATGGTAGGAGATTTGCAGTTTAATAACTCCTTATGCAGCTACTTCCAGTCATGCTTGAAACATAGAACTGTAGAGTTGGAAGGGACTATGAGGGACTCGAACCCACATCCCTGAGATTAAGAGTCTCATGCTCCCATCCAGAAAATGGAACCCTTTGGACCCAGATATCCATGTGGGATGCACACACATGAAATGACACTGGAAGTGTCTTCATTTGGCTTCAGTATGCAATGAATTAGGGATGCGGGTGGTGCTGTGGTCTAAACCACTGAGCCTCTTGGGCTTGCTGGTCAGAAGGTCTGCGGTTCAAATCCCCACGACAGGGTGAGCTCCTGTTGCTCAGTCCCAGATCCTGCCAACCTAGCAGTTCGAAAGCATGCCAGTGCAAGTAGATAAATAGGCACCGCTCCGGCGGGAAGGTAAACGGCGTTTCCGTGTCCTGCTCTGGTTTCGATGTTCGATTGCACCAGAAGTGACTTAGTCATGCTGGCCACATGACCCAGAAAAACTATCTGTGGACAAATGCCGGCTCCCTCGGCCTGTAAAGCAAGATGAGCGCCGCAACCCCAGAGTCGTCTGCCACTGGACTTAACTGTCAAGGGTCCTTGTCAGGGAACTGACATCGGAGCCAGAGGCGGAGGCAAGGCTCCCAAGTGATGCTGGAGAAGGGCCCAGCAGGGAGAGAGGCAGCTCATCAGCTGGGGAAGCAAATCAGCGTAACACCAGGGATAAAGGGGGGCAGATGGGGGAATCGGCGAGAGGGCTCCAGGACTCCTCGCCGGAGACCAGCGGGGAGAGCATGGGTCCTCCACTACCCACACCCTCCCTGTGCAGAAGACTTCCGCGCAGGGAGAGCAGGAGGAGACTTGGCGTCAAACAGCTTTTATGCTGTTTTAAGAAACGCCCACTGACGGATTCTGCTAGCGACTGAAACAGACACGAAGTGAAGGGCTGTCCAGACAGAAAAGGTTTAACCAGGCAACCTAGCCAGGAGTGGCAGCAACTTACGCACGAGCAACCCCTATCATTATTACAGTCCTTTACCTTTACCTTTTATGTAATGAATTATTTTAATTTAAAGGATTGTTGAAAGTCCAGCTCTGATTTGTAGATTCCCCCCCCCCCCGGCTGCATAGACATATTTAGATTTGTCCATAGGTTTAAGAATACATACAAATGAATGAATGCTCATAGATGGGTAGTAGTGTAATAACAAACGTTGACATCTAGCATTTGCAGGGGGAAATGCTTCTTTCAGCTGCATTTAATAGTGAAGTTTTCACCATCTGCAACATGCACACTTTTGTGTTACAAAGAGTGTGCGCTAGCAAAAAAAAAAAAATGTTTTGTAAAATGTTCAGCTTTGTTGTGTCTCCCCAGTGCAAGTGAGACTAATATTCTTTTTAAGCTGCTGAGAAAAGGAAACCTCTAATTTACATGTTAATGACTGTATTCTCTAGTCAAAGAAATGATAAACTGCTTCCAGTTCAGTTAACCTGTTCTTCTCTTTATTAGAGATGTGTCAGATGTTTTGAAAGACTTTCAAGTGCTGCTATGCAGACTGCCTTCCCACCCAAGAGGAGGGAAACGAAATTATTATTAAAATGTTCTGTGGGCTTTTAAGAAAGGCCTTTGCAGTAGTGTGTTAGATCTGCAGCCATTTGGGGCTCACTGAAGATGAAAACAATGGCAAGATGCTAGATTCTGGCTAAAAACAAGTATTGTTTTTAATACTTGATTGGGAGCCGCCCAGAGTGGCTGGGGAAACTCAGCCAGATGGGCGGGGTATAAATAATAAATTATTATTATTATTATTATTATTATTATTATTATTATTATTATTATATTTAAAACACTCATGTTTAATAGTTACAGGAAAGGTCTTATATTGTCACGTTCTTTTCTGGCTGTAGGACAGATTAAACTATAAATTTTCACCTTTTATTATTATTTTTTTAATTTATTTTTTGAGGGGGGAAGATTATATGAGATTCTTCAAAATACAATGTCTCCCCATTGAAGTGCAGAATGTTTGAGGACTGGGACATTCGCAGGGAAACCAAAATGCTTGTTTGCAAAGCTATTGTGCTACCAACCTTACTATATGTTTTTGAAACATGGACCACTTATAAACGCCATCTCCAACTCCTCAAAAGATTTCATCAACGTGTCTCCGAAAAATTTTACACATCACTTGGGAAGGCAGGTGAACTAATATCAGTGTACTGTAAGAAGCAAAGATCACCAGTGTCAAAGCAATGATTCTTCAACATCAACTTCGTTGGACTGGTCATGTTGTGTGGATGCCTGATGATCGTCTTCCAGAGCAACTACTCTATTCCAAACTTAAAAATGGAAAGTGTAATGCTGGTGGTCAACAAAGGAGGTTTAAAGACTGTCTCAAGGCAAATCTTTTAAAATGTAGCATAAACACTGACAACTGGGAAACACTGGCCTGCGAGTGCTCCAGTTGGAGAACAGCCTTTACCAAAGGTGTCATGGGCTTTGAAGACACTCAAACTCAGGATGCAAGGGAGAAACGTGCTAGGAGGAAGGCACGCTTGGCAAATCCACACCGTGATCAACTCCCACCCAGAAACCAATGTCCTCAGTGTGGATCCAGAATTGGCATCCACAGTCAATTACGGACTCATTGTTAAAACCATGTTTATGGAAGACAATCTTTCTCGGCTAAGAGTACCGTAATTGCCAAAGAAGAAGAAGCCTATATTATAAATAGTTCTTCCAAGCATGACTGTGGTTTATTTATTTCAGTTTTTATTTTAAGTCTGTGTTTGTTCACCAGTGATCTATAATTGTATGTGGACTGTGTATACTGTTACCAGATTCTGTTTGATAACATTGTATTTTGTCGGCCATCTTCCGCAGCACCCCTAGCGGAAGCCCCACCAACCAATTTTTCAACCAATGCCTAACCCCAACCTTCCAAGTTGTGACGAGTTGCTATGCAATAAGCAAAAACCAAATGGCACCAGCCAATCAGCCAGATGGACAAAATTCCTACCAGGCCCCTGCCCCAAGAGCAGACGATCGCATGACAGGCATAGTAAGGTCAAAGCGAACAACCCTAAATATAGGGAGGGTGGGACGGGCAATCTGATGCACAGGGCGATAAGAAGAAGCTCTACGCCTCGTGCAGGGAGCTTTAGTATTTCTGGCTGTCAATCAACAAATGGCAACATTAACTTCTTCCCAACAACAAGGGAAGCCCAATCACATCAGTGGCCAACCATCAATTAGCCAACACAACTTGGAGTGTCCTGTCGGCCCCCACCGCAACACGTGCTCTCCACGAAGGAGAACACGCTTTGCTACAGCACTGACTTACCTACTGGTTTCAGAATTGTGGCTGTGAAACAAAAGTATTAATTTGTTTAAAATATGTATTATACACATTTTCAGAAGAAACACAGCAAGGCAAAAATGCACTTCCAAATGCACAAGCACCTTCAGAAACCCCTTACCATTTCAAACTCTTGGCTAACTTGCCTATCTAGGCTTTCCGAGGCCAAAATTCTAAGCACATCTCTTATGGAATAAATCTAACTGAACTCAGGAGAATTTACCTCTGAGTAAATCTATTTAGGACCTCACTGTATATCATCTAACTCTCCCCACGATCAAGATGAATAATATCGCAGAAATCTTCCACTATTTGTCTTGCAGTGTTTCTTGGTACTGCATTCCATTATGATTGTGTTATTTACCAATGCATTCCAGAAAGAGCTCATTTTGCTAATATATGCAGCTTTACAAACTCATTTTGGACTAACAGTTTGCAAAGACAATGTCTTGCAAGTGCTCTTTTGTTGGGGTTCGTCACAGAATGCATGGAAGCACAGCTTTAAAAATTAGAGTGACACTCTCTGGGGCAGTCTCGAGAAAGGTGATCATGTGAGATAAATTTTTTACAAAGGGCAACACTGAAAGGGGTTTAGAAAAGAACAGGCTGCAATATGTAATTCTCTTAAGCAGTAATAAATCGCCCATCTAGAATTAATGATCTTCCAACATTTCTTTTAAAAGACTTGAAAAGAACTAATTAACGTAGCACATTTCAAGCTAAGCAAATTGCAATGATAAATGGGATTACTGGAAGCTATGAATGCAATTCGTAACGAAGGAAAAGAGCAAACCATTACTCAGAACATTAAGGAATGCAATTAAGCAAAACATTTGGAGGCACTTAATTACATCTACAGAGGACAGTTAAGTGAGATCTCGTGCCTTGTTGTAGTGTCAAACCCCCAACCTTCATGAAATTACCTGTATATAATGACTGTAGACGTGTGGTGACAGGATGACACCTGATTTGACGTGGAAGCAAAATATTCTTATTATGACAAATTGCACATGTATTTAAGGGGAGGAGAGAGAGATTGTTGGTACTATTATGGCGTTCCAAACACAGTTTTTTAAAAAATATGATTTAGGGTATAAAATACAGAACAAGCTCATATTCTCTGTAATGTGTTTTGTTCTCAGGACGAGGAGGGAGGAGGGGTTTTGGAGTTCTTAGGAATTTTAGGGAATATTTTGGGACAAGCTGGGCTTGTACAAAAAGGGACAGATTCTACTTGAATGAAACTATCGGCATATAGATAAAAGCAACAGAGCAGCTTTCAAACAGATGCCTGTGAATGGGGCTTTTCTTCTTATGTATACTTTTATGCCTTCTTCTGAACACATAAGACATATGTCAGAAGGGGTGATATAAACTCTTCAAAAACAGTCATATGAAAAAAGGTTTGCCATGGGGTAGGTGTCGGCATCTGGGGGTCGAAAGGCCATCTGGCTAGCCCCCAGCTGGACTGTCTCCTTCTCAGCCGTGCCGCTGTGAAGATCCATCGACCTCCGGCTCCGACATAAATCAGTGACTCAAGCCTCCCAGACTTGAGCACACTATATGTAGCAGTGTAAACTGCACAACAGAAGAAGGCTGAGGCTTGTGGGTACATACTAAGAACTACGGATTTATTAAACATAAATCAAGACAAAGAAACATGTCGTCTCTCCTCACTGTCTTCTCGGAGAGAGAGTCAAAACAAAAGCAATACAGTGGAAGTTCCGCTTACGCCAGCAAACTGTGCTGGAATGTAAACAGACATGTGACATGTAACAATCCCATGTCTGCAACTAACGGTGGAATGGAAACTCCCAACAGTAGGGTGGAGGCAAAATCTACTTTACAGCTGCTAGTAGTGAGTAGCCCCATCTTGGTCAACAAGGGAATCCATAGCGGTAAACTGTACTTCTGGTCTTAGGGCAAGTAAGACACACAGACACACACACAGACACACACACACACACACCTCCCTGAAAAGCATATGCTACATTTCTTAGTCTTTAGGATACCTCAGGACTCTTTGCTAGTTTATTGTGCAATGTGGTTAGCCCCATGGGAATATGAGCATGGCATTCTACGTTTGGCATACTTTGCGGAGGGGGACCAGAATGCCAACAAGGGTTATGCGGTGCTAGGATATGCCTGTGTGAGATATATTGCAGGATCAAGCTGTTAGAATAGTGTAGTTGTGCAGAGTTTTGTGCTTTTAGCAATGGAGAAAAAACCTGTTGTGGTGATGGTGCATCTTGCAAACAGAACAGGCTGTAACAGTTCTTTGTACTCTCCTGTCATATCTTTTACAGCAACAGGAGGAAGAACAGGTGGTGAATTTTTGCATTGTGTCCTTAAAGATCCCTCTTACCTTATTCTGCAATAACACTTTGCGACAAGCCTAAGTGGTTGACATTTTTTCAGCATAATTATTATAATACTACAGTATAATGCTTTTTTTTAAAAAAAATGATGTTTATTGAGAATTTTAAAGTTACAAAGAAAGAAGAAAGAAAAGACAAGAGAAGGAAAAAAAGAAAGAAAGAAGTAGATAAACATAACAATTAAACAATACAGATCAATAAAAACCAAAGTCAAAAAAGTAAAAAAGTAACAAAACACACAATACATCTAAATCAAAAAACAAAAATAAACAATTAAAAAACAAGTCTAATATTCCCAAATCCTTAACTTTCATTAACTTATTTCAACGACCTCCTCACACCTCCCCTTTTTGTATTCTAGTTGTTAATTATCTCAGCAAATCCTTTCCATCTTTCACAATATTCTGTCATTTAAATTACCTTGATCTATTTTAACCTTATCTTACCTAAAAAACTCTAAAACTTAAAACTTATATATACCAAATTCTTTTAACCATAACATATTCTTTCATAATTCTTTTTGACATTTCTGCTAAGGCCAAATTATTTCATTCCAACATTTTTCTAATACTCATTAATTTTACAATACTTTTCTAAATAAATTTTGAAACTTTCTTCCAATCTTCATACATCGTCTCTTCTTCCTGGTCTCGGGTTTTGTCAGTCCTTTCTCGTCTATCTAGTCCATCAACCTGGTGCTCTTATGTCCGAGGCTCTTAAATCTTTTCCATGTCCCTTCTGCAGGT
This sequence comes from Podarcis liolepis, assembly GCF_965112155.1. Lineage (NCBI taxonomy): Eukaryota > Metazoa > Chordata > Lepidosauria > Squamata > Lacertidae > Podarcis > Podarcis liolepis. The sequence continues at coordinate 51,229,345 of NC_139573.1, forward strand.
CTTCTTCTTGTTTATACCTACCCTTTACTTTATCTTTTGTTGATCTTTTTCTTGTTTTCTTTCCTTTCTCATTGGGGGGTAGGTCTCGGGAGGACTCCAATCCAAAAGTATCTCCATCTCTCCTCAGCAGATTCAGCCCATTCCCCACAGTCCCATTCCCCACAGTCAACACTGTAATCCAAAAAATATTTAAAAGCATGTTTCAAAGTCTTTCCAAAATTAAGAGCCCTCACAACTCCAGACCCCCCCCCCGGTCCACTCCAGATTCGAACTTCAAGAACAGCGGCTTATACTCCTGCAAGGCCTCGGATCTCTCCATTTGTGTTATTTGAGGTTCAACAACAACCTCCTCCATTTTCTTCTGCCCTTGCGCTTGCCCTATCAAAACAGATTCCTGAACTGGTTCCTAAATTTCTATATGGGTATTCGCCGTTTGTCCAAAGTTTTTAACTGCAACAGCCATCAAATCCATCTTCTCATGCATCTGCTCCAGCAAGGCACTTGTCTTGCAAAAAGCAAACACCAAGACTTCTTGTAAACACATTTCCCCCCCAGGGTTAGAGTCTGGTCTCACAATCCTAATCATACAGCTGTGAGGTCCCCAGATCAGCTCCGGCAACAAATTAACAAGCTCCCTCTAGAGGAGACAATTTCTATTTGTATCCATCTTTTAAAAGCAGAACCAACAAGGAAAAATTTCTTTCACTTTTCAAATACTTTGTTTCTTTTGATTGCAAGAAGCAACATTGGAATCAATATATTTCTCTCTTTTTTTACTATCTGTCAAAAGACGATCCGTTCACAGTCGATGAACTTTCCCCATAAATTTCTGTCTCTGACACCCCGTTCCCAGGTTTGAGACGGTGGAAAATTTGTCTTTCTTTACTCTCTCTCCTGCAGGCTTAAACAGTCAAAAAATCCCCCTCTTTTCTCCTGCTTCCAAGAGGGGTTTTGGTGGTGATGAATGAAGGAAATTTAGAACTTTATATACGACTTTCCAGACTTTAGCTTACAAATTTTTTGCTTCAATCTATTTACAAAAAACGGGAGGCGGACTTCCTGTTTAGAACCTTCTCGTTTCGGTGCCAAATTGAGATATTTCTTAATACTTAATCCAATTTTCCGTTCTACTCACGCGTACTTGTTTAGAGTCCAATTGTCCACAGGAAAAAGTCAGCGATCTCCGGCAACGGCTGTGCGGCTTCACTCCATAAAAGTAGCAGTTGATTCAAAACACCGCGCCACTCACCCCACGTCGCTTCGGATCCCCAAAAGAGGGTTTCCCTGCGAGTAGGGGAGTCGCTCCTGGTGTCAGCCGAATTCCACGTTCCCAGGCTTCCTCTGCCTGGGATTTTTAAAGGGTCTCCGCCTTCACCGTGGCGGCAAGACCCGATTTTCACGGAGTGGGTTCCTCTCTGTCAGAGGAACTCCGCCATTGCCGATGGCGTTGTCCCGGAAGTCCCCCGGTATAATGCATTTTAACTGAAAGGTAGAACTACATGATTTTATCCCCATTTTACAGATAGAAGATTTAACCTTAGAGAAGATCGCTTTTACTGGGGTTTCCTAGATCCTGGTTACATATTAGAATGTGAAAATGAACCACATGTAACCCAGGCTCTGACTTCTGGAAATTCTGAAAATTCTCCTGGTTTTTAACACTGATTGGGAGCCGCCCAGAGTGGCTGGGGAAACTCAGCCAGATGGGTGGGGTATAAATAAATTATTATTATTATTATTATTATTATTATTAAGCTGGAGGTGGGGTGTTGGATGCAGTCACAATACTCGCTGCAATTTCCCATTATTCTCTATGTATGTTTATCTTATCTCTTCTTTATCTGCTACCCCCCACCCCCGGAATTAGAAGAAGCAACAATGAGCTGCCAAGGATAAATAATGCTAAGCAGAGAAATGGAGAGAGGTAATTGGAGGCTCTAGGATCTCAATTGCATGATACCTCTAATGCAAAAGTCCTCTGCTTGTCACTGTCAGGAGCTTGTCTTGCTGTCAAGTAGGACCCTGGCAGAGACACATGCCTGACTGGCATGTTCTCTCCCTCCTGGTCGTTTGTTCAGGAGCTTCAAAAGCTTTCTTCTGCCCGAACATCACAGCAATCGATGCCAACAGACATCGGTACACTTAGGGATCCGCAGAGTGTTCGCAGTTTGCGTAACAGACCTCAGCAACTCAGCATTTTGGCTAATCTACTTTATTTACATATAAACACACACGGAGCACTGCAACATGGTTCCCTCTCTCTCTAGCATCAGACAGCAAAGAGAAAAAAACAAAAGAAAATAGTCCCACTTCACGGAACATCCTGTCTCTTCCCACTCTGTGGAGTCAAAACATACACCGTCATGTGATAGACAAAAATCCCATGACTGCAATCATGGAGCAGGAATTCTAACATTCACATCCTGCTCAACTTTCATATGACACTTGCCAAGCCTGCTGCCTGCTGGAAAGTGGAACTCTTCAATATATGTCTGGGTCTTCCAGAAGAAATGATCTGTTTCCAAATAAATAGCAAACCAAATCACATGGGGAATTTCAAGGATTCCTCCTCAGCTTAATTTGTTGAAGCACCAGTCAAACGTGCATTCTCCCCCTCCCACCCCAAATGGCATGGCATGTTTTAAACCTTTGAATTAAGCAATTTGGGTGTGTGTGGTTTTGGAAGACATTCTTAAGATTTTTTTCTTTAAAAATCCAATGCCCTCCCCCGTCACACTAGTTGAAGATTAAGTTTAGCATTGCATGGAATGGCACACTATGACTATATTTTTAGCAAGACTGCTTCAATAACTGCTGTTTCTCTGGACATGACTGCTGTTGGGTGAAATAAGCTGTGGTAAGGAACAATTCACTGTGTGCTTCTCTGTAGAAATTCAACTGTTGCCCACTATAATGGTGGCCCTCATTCAGCAGGGAAGCAGACAGCCATTTTTATGGTGGCAGCCATTTTGAACTTCCAAAATTCAAAAAGCACTTCAGAAACAAAAATGGTGGTTGCTCCAAATCTCTCCTAAATCTTTTTCTTCTGCTTTTTGGTCTGAAATAGTGTCAAAACAAAACAGGTAATCTCAAGGCAGGTGAAATGGCTGAGAAATGGTCCTTGTCCATTTGACCCAGCCCTAAGTAAGGAGATTGATGGGACATGGGTGTCGCTATGGGTTAAACTACAGAGCCTAGGGCTTGCCAATCAGAAAGTCGGCAGTTCGAATCCCCACAACGGGGTGAGCTCCCGTCGCTCAGTCCCAGCTCCTGCCCACCTAGCAGTTTGAAAGCACGAAGTGCAAGTAGATAAATAGGTACCGCTGCGGCGGGAAGGTAAACGGCGTTTCCGTGCACTGCTCTGGTTCACCAGAAGCGGCATAGTCATGCTGGCCACATGAACCGGAAGCTGCGGACAAACGCCAGCTCCTTCGGCCTATAGAGCGAAATGAGCACTGCAACTCCAGAGTTGTCCATGACTGGACCTAACAGTCAGGGGTCCCTTTACCTATAAGTAAGGAGATTGGTGACTGTTGTTCTCTTCCTCCTATCCATTATTGAGGCTGTTACTGTTGGTACTGTTGGTAAAGAAGCAATGAGGGAAGCGCAGAAAACAAGCAGCCCTTTTTCATTTCCTACAACACTGCCTTGCCCATCTCTCACTCTCATCCTAGTCAGGGAGCTGCCTGAATTCTCCTATATCAACTCTGGAGCACCTTTTGATTTTATTCCATTCCACTGATTCCATTCACACAGTCCAGCGCTTGATTCTGCAGTCAACCTGCCTCTGTGAACTGGGCCTACTACATGGATTGATGGGGGAAAGATTGATAGGAGATGGATCCTGCAGTGCAGAACAGGAGACTTAGTGACCATTTCCCCCAGATCCCAGCCCACCATGTAATTATTTGGCTCTCAGGATTTAAACCAAAGTTTTAGTTAGTGCAAAAATTCTGCTTGGCTATTTTTATCAAGCCATTTGCAGAGCTATAGGTTGCTTTTTAGTTTATCTAATTGGAATTATAATTCACAACTAATCAGCAAATTAGTGCTGTGATTTAAAGTCATGGGAAATGAACAGAACCTTCCTGGATTTCTATTTGCCTTTCTGTCTGTTTCAGCAATTACATCTCTATTGCCTAACTAGCAAATGTTCCCCTCCCCCCTTTGAGAGAGAGAAAAAATGATAACGTACACGGATAATTGAAAACATCTTTAAATTAGATTCAACTTATGGGTAAAACAATTAAGAGTCAATATGATGTGAAAAATTCTCATCCCCCCCCCATCTAATGCTAATTGTTTCCCCTTCTTTCATCAATTGTTTGCAAACATAATTTGTTGTTTGCTCCCTGCTGATGCAAAACCTTCAGTAGCACTAATTTGGACACGCTGTACAGTGGTGCCTCGCAAGACGAAAAGAATCCGTTCTGTGATTCTCTTCATCTAGCGTTTTTTTCGTCTTGCGAAGCAAGCCCATTGATGGATTAGCGGATTAGCGCTATTAGCGGCTTTTAGCGGCTTTTAGCGGCTTATCTGCTGATCAGATCAGCTGATAAGCGGCTTAGCGGCTTAGAAAAAGGGGGGGGGGAGGAAAAAAAACCAGCAGGAACTCGCAAGACATTGTCGTCTTGCGAAGCAAGCCCATAGGAAATTCGTTTTGCGAAGCACCTCCAAAACGGAAAACTCTTTCGTCTAGTGAGTTTTCCGTCTTGCGAGGCATTCGTCTTGCGGGGCACCACTATACAATGCATGTTGCCTAGTTGGTTGATGCTCAGAAAGAGGGTGTTCAACCTGTTCTGGAGAGCGTTGCCCTTCTCCTAAAAGATCAGGTTCGTATACTGGGTGTGTGTGTGTGTGTGTGTGTACTACTTGAACCAGCTTTGCATGTTAAGTTCCCAGTACCTCCCCCCAAAAATAAAGATACAATTGACACAGTATTTAGCTAAAGGTTATTGGCATAATTTTGGCCACAACTTTATTGATTACAGATCGTGAGTGGTTTGCTTAGGCATTCGTTCCTGACTAGCTGCACCTGACCTTAGCAGGGCAGCACTGACACCTGGACTCTGGCAGAGGTCAGTAAGGGAAAACATCCTGGGGGAGCATTAGACCAGGCTCAGACTCAAACTCACCCCAAATGCTCCCAGGGACCCTGGCGTGGCCCTAACCCCAGAAGGGGATCAGACAAAAGCAAGGCGAGCCCCTGGATTCCTTTAACGGAATACCCTTTCACGCATTGGAGGGGCAGGTGTGACAACCTCCCCTCCACCTTGAACCAATGCCTAACCGCCAAACCTTACAAAGTTGTGACGATTTGCTACGCAGCAGGCGAAACCCAAGTGGCACCAGACAATCCACCAAATAGGAAAATTCCTACCGGGCCCCTGCCCCAAAAGTAGACGACCCACGACAGCATAGCAAGATCATAATGGACCCTGAATATAAGGAGGGTGGGTGGGTGATCCGATGCATGAGGCGAAAAGAGGGAGCTCAACGCAACATGCAGCGGTAGATATAGGTCCCTCGGTTAATGCATGAAATGATCCCATTGGGCAGAATTACCCCAGCAACCGAGGGGCCACCAATCAGGTTGTTGTGGCTATTCAATCGCTCCCACCCACAACAGCAGTGAGGTCACTCTTGATGGTCTCACTGCAACGCGTGCTCTCTGGGAGCAGGACACAATTTATCACTGGAAGCCTAGATCGCTTCTGACATTTGCTTAGGATGGTGCGCCAGATGTGATCTTTCCTAGACAGAACACATCCCGTTCCATTCACCATTTCATTTTGTTGTTATGAAGAACAAAGTTTGCAATTTTATGTTGGGTGCCCTTGGGGAAGGAAGAGTCAAACAATCAATACCAAAGAAGACAAGGAAAGAAAACAACTAGGCGGCGACTTCATCGCTCCATTCTATTAAAAACAACAACTGAGGTTGAGCAAGTAGCAGACATGCTGTCTGCATTTTTCTTGAAGCTGTCAGGTGGTGAAAATCATGCCCACTGTCACCCTAGAAGGTCTAAAACCATTTTCGGATTCAGGTAGGGTAGCCTTGGATATTGTTAAGAGATGGCTTGCTAAGATCCTTGCAAGAATTTTGCCAGCCGCAGCTAATAAAGAGATGCCTCAATAGTTTCCGCAATCCGTTCTGTCACCTTTTTTTTAAAGAGATTGATAATTTTTGCATCCCTAAAGTTTGCTGGAATCTCCTCTCTCTCCCAAATGTTTTTCAATGAGTTTTCAATGAGCTTGTGAAGTTGTTGTGTAAGTTCAATTCTGCCTACTTCGGCAGGTATCCCATCAGGTCTGCTGGCTCTGTTGTTTTTCATTTGGTTAATAGCTGTACACAACTCTCCCAGATTTAGGGATACTGCAAGTGAACAGCTTTTACCAAAGGTGTCATGGGCTCTGAAGACTCTCAAACTCAGGACAAAAGGGAGAAATGAGCTAAGAGGAAGGCACGCTTGCCAAACCCTCACTGTGATCAACTCCTGCCCAGAAACTTATGTTCCCACTGTGGAAAGATGTGTGGATACAGAATTGGCTTCCACAGTCACTTACAGACTCACTGTTAAGACCGTGTTCATGGAAGACAATCTTACTTAGCAATGAGTGATCACCAAAGAACAAGAAGCAGACATTATTCTTGCTGACAGAATGAAGCAGGGTAAGGGTGAGAAAAGAACTCTTACCTGTGGGCACCTGTGGCGGCTATCAGAACGGCCACTACAAGCTATGAAGGCTTCTGTACATAAAGATACTCAATACAATGCTAGAACGTTAATTTATTCCACATGTAAAATGTTTTCTATAAACTAACCTTAAGAATAATCCTTAAGAAAAACAGGTGCCACCACTAATGCTATATGGGTAGATACTTCATACACAACTGCTGGCAAGCGGCTAAAATCGTTCCACTTAAACTATTCTGTCTTGTTCATTTAGGAGGGAATACTCCTTCTGGTTGCATTTACTAAATGATATGTGGCAGGCAGACAATATGATGAGCCTGAGCACCAATAGCAAACAACAGTGCGCATGTAAGCATGGTAATTAAACCTTCTTCTACAAAGAGAAAAGTGCCATCCATTACCAGCAACTCAAATATGCGAGACAAGAAAAACCCTGCCCATTTAATGCCTCTCCCTGCAAACTCTTCACAACATACATCCATATTACCTATTTTAAAAATGCGCTCGTCACCCAAAGTCTAAAGATGGAACTGTGATAATTTGTTTAGCTACATCTAGATTGCAAAATGCTGGTTCAGGTTCTCTCAATATTACTTTAAAGATGTGCAGAACTTTGAACTAGCAAGTAGATTGTAATTACACATCGTTTTACTGTTTTATGAAAACTCTTCTACCTTAAGAGCATTGAGCTAACAACTGCAAAACAAACAAAACCAAGTTACTTATCATTACCAGCTTACAAAGCACTCCCTAGGGGCCATAATTATTTTTTCCCACAGGAATATAAATACAATTATTAGGAACTACTGTTGTTACTACAGCCACTCATAGATTATCTGTACATGTGTTTGCGTAAAACACAAAGGTGAGTCATTTGTCTTCACCTGTTCATTCATTGATTTGTCCATACAATAATAATGAACTTTAGAACCAGCATAGAGAGCACCATTTATCGCGTTCCTTCCTCACATATATTTGGAATTTTTGCACATATTCCAGCAAAGGGTGTACATTTGAAAGAGAACTATGCCAATCCTAGCTGTCTTAAAAGTGTACCATTATTAAGCCCCCAGACATGTACTGTTACATTCACACTGTGCACTTCTAGGTCTATGATTAGAACATAGGAGGTGTACACCCAAAAGTGTAATTTGCAAAGCATATATTTGCAAAGCATATATAATATTGCCGTATTTGCGGTCAGGCTATAATTTACTGGAATCTGCACAGGAGCAAATTCTTCCCACACTACTTCACCAATGTATGCTCGAAGGAACCATGTTGTGGGGGTCAATTAAGCCATGTGAGATCAGGAATTCCAGGGTTAAGGATATCATTGGCCACCCTCACCCAGGGCCAGCCTGAGGCATTTTGGCACCTGAGAAAAATTAGAAAATTGTGCCCCAAGAAACGTAGTTTGTTAAGGGTGCTGCGCACATGCACACATGCACGCGCACTGAGAGAGAGAGAGAGAGAGAGAGAGAGAGAGAGAGAGAGAGAGAGAATAGTTGTGTCTATTTGTTAGAGCAAAGTCCACTGCATAAACCGCACTGCTGTTGTATATGGTGCTTCTTTCACTCAATATGCAGTCCAAAACACTATACAGTTCGAGAAGGGGAAATGAGGTCATGCTGGCTATCACCACTAACATCTTAGTTTTCTGTGGTTTGTGTTTTGCGCAGCAATGGCACAGTGGAGTAGCTAGGGGGGTATGGAGGGGGAGGGTAGCCCGGGGCCTTTGGTGGCACCCCAAGCAGAGCCGGGGTTCAAAGATCCGCCCTGCACCCCCCAGTTGCTCAGTCCCAGGCACGCAGGAGGGTGGAGCCAGCTGGCCGCCTCAACATCTCGCTGGCTAGGTCGGTCCCAGAATCATGGCGCGGAGCCTCCCACAGCAGAAGAGCCCACCTTGGCACTCCGACCGACAGGCAGGCTCTTGCCTGGACTCAACTCTTGGGCCCCGGACTCTCAACCTGGTGCCCCTGAGAGCCCAGCGCCCGGGTGCCCTGCACCCCTAGCACCTATGGGTAAGAAAGACGGCCCTGACCTCAAGAGCATAGTGTGTCACTTGCAAAAGCAGTGCAGGGCTGGGCTCGCAGAGAGCCCAAGCTGTTGAGTCCTACCTCTGCTGGGTGAGAAGGACGAAATAGGCACTTGCCAGCCCTGTGAGCAGCACTGGGCTCACAGGGCACCTGAGCTGCCACGTCCCTCCCGGCTGCTATCCAGCTGCAGGCGGCTCGGGCACCCTGCGGTGTGGGGTTGGTGCACGCACTCTGCATCCCCTTCAGCCTTCCTCAAGCTGGATGGCACCTGGAGGGACACAGTCGCTCTGGCAATGTGCCCCGGCCTGACAACATGCTCTGTCCCCACTGCATGGCATGTGTGCCCTGGTGCATTCAGGGCTCGCTATGCCCTGCAGTGGCAGCCTGTATAGGGAGGGGAAAGGAGGTGATGGCTTTCTGCTTTTGAACAGAAGCAGAGAAGAAGAAGAAGAAGAGTTTGGATTTGATATCCCGCCTTTCACTCCCCTTCAGGAGTCTCAAAGCGGCTAACATTCTCCTTTCCCTTCCTCCCCCACAACAAACACTCTGTGAGGTGAGTGGGGCTGAGAGACTTCACAGAAGTGTGACTGGCCCAAGGTCACCCAGCAGCTGCATGTGGAGGAGCGGAGACGCGAACCCGGTTTCCCAGATTACGAGACTACCGCTCTTAACCACTACACCACACTGCCCCTGTGCAGGCTGCTGTTCTGGTGCCAAACACAGAAAAATAAGGTGTTTTGAGATGGGGGAGCAACTGGCACAGGAGTTTATTTACAAGTGAGCAGGGATCAAGAGCAGAAGAGAAGGGGGAAGTAGAAAAATGCAAGGCAATACAGTGGTACCTCTGGTTACGTACTTAATTCGTTCCGGAGGTCCATTCTTAACCTGAAACTGTTCTTAACCTGAAGCACCACTTTAGCTAATGGGGTGTCCCACTGCTGCCACGCCACTGCCGCGCAATTTCTGTTCTCATCCTGAAGCAAAGTTCTTAACCCGAGTTACTATTTCTGTGTTAGCGGAGTCTGTAACCTGAAGCGTATGTAACCTGAAGCGTATGTAACCCAAGGTACCACTGTAAATGAAAATTAAGGCTGTAAATGGTGCACATTAGGGCTTATCCACACATCCATGCCTGTCCCGTGCCTAGAAGTCAAGGGTCTGAGCAGTTTTCCTCTTGACCCACAAATTCTAGGCACAGGTCTGAGCACTTTCCCCCTTGCCCAGTTCCTTTCCCACAGAAAACCAGCTCTTTAGCTCCAAATCAGAGCAAATGTTATCCCAGAGAGCAGTTTCCCCAGGGGCTGGAGGGAGGGAAGCAGTGGGACAGGAGGAGCTATGGATAAGCCCTGAGCCTCCTCGTCGTTTAAACATAAGCAAGAATGGGAGTGATAAATGCACATTGCAATTGCTAATTGCGCTTCAAGCCCCCCAAGCCACCCCCAGGAGAATAAAGACACAAGGATGCAGAGTTTAGGTTAATGTTAATGGGCAAAATTTAGGCCACAACTTTATGGGTTACAAAATGTGAGCGGTATTGGCTTAGGCGTTGGCATCAACAGACTATATCTGCCTCCTGCCCACCTTGCAGGAAGTCTGGAAGGGTAAACCACCAGTAGGGGGTGCCCCGCCGATGTGGATCGACTCGAGCCCCCCTGGGTTCCCACTGGGATCATGGCATGGACCTAGCCCCTCCCCGGGCTTTGGACAAGATCCACACCCCTGGATTCCTTTAATGGAATACCCTTACACATGGAGGGGCAGGTGATGGCTGCACCTCCACTTCCCCACACAACGCTATTCCAATGCCTAACCGCCAAACCTTACAAAGTTGTGACGATTACTACGAGGTAGGCGGAAACCAAGTAGCCAGTGCCAATTTGCCAAGAGGCGTTCAGGAATATTTCTTTAAAATAGTTTTACAAGTTGTGTGTCTTTGTTTCTCCATTTGACCCTTCTACACGATTTTGTTCTGTGGCATTTCATGCATTGTGATTTGCTGTTATTCTTGTTGATTATAGTGTGGAAATTCTTTATGGTGGTTGATGAGTGTGAACTGTTCAATTATTATTTGCTGGTGTGTAATTTTAAAGTTTACTATTAGATTCTGATGAACTGTTGAATGTTGCTTTGTTTGAGATGAGCTGTTTATTTTAAAGTTATTGTGACGTTTTGTATTGGATCAGATTGTTACTATTTGATGTTTTATTGTGGTTTTATCTGTTGGAAGCCGCCATGAGCCCAAGATCACGGAAGCAGCTGTAGCTGCAGATCTGTGGCGCGAGGCTGAAAGAGGAGCTCCCAGAATCATGCCGTGGTTTAAATTGCCCTCGGCCACGCCCCATGGTGCCCTGATTGGTCGCCTGGTAAATGGCATGGCAGGGTCACCCTCAGCATGACACGGTACGCTACCCCACCCCATGCTGAGATCCAAGCACAACCGGGTCCCACTCAGAAGCAGAACCAATTTGCAAAACCAGGAAGCAATGTTGGGCAGGAATGTTTCCCTTTTGCTGGGACCCTGGAGGCGATGGACAGGGACGTGAAGCAAGTCCGTCGTTCTTTATTGGGAAGGGGAGAAGGTGGAGGAGAAGGTGTAGCTGTTCTTGCTGCAGCATTCACAGCAGCTGCCAGGGCATGGCAGCAACCTCATCTGCCTCCCTGTCCATGGACCCTGTCGCAGTGTCCCTCTCACTTCTTGGGTGGGTTGGCTCTGTCCGCACCCATGTGGCTCCTTTACCTGTGAGCTCCAAGACCATACTGGGAAGAAAGCACAGGGCAGCAGTTCCCACATTGCTGTGGTGAAATGGAAGCATGCCTTGATCTGCAACTCACTCACTCAGTGTCCTTCTGCAGGTAAAAAAGGGTTAAAAAGGTTTTTTTAAAAAAAAGGCAAAGGAAGGCGACTACAGGATTGCAGCACTCATCTCTCTTTCAGGCCGAGGGAACCGGCATTTGTCCACAGACAGCTTTCCAGGTCATGTGGCCAGCATGACTAAACCGCTTCTGGTGCAGCGGGACTCTATGATGAGTGCCAGAGCACACTGAAACACAATTTACCTTCCTGCCACAGCGGTGCCTATTTATCTACTTGCACTGGCGTGCTTTCAAACTGCTAGGTTGGCAGGAGCTGGGACAGAGCAACGGGATTCAAACTGCCAACCTTCTGATTGGCAAGCCCAAGAGTGGTTTAGACAAGACCGCCACCCGCATCCCTTGTGGGAGCTGCCAAGTGTCCCAACTCAGGCCTGGCCTATTGCTCAGCTGAATAATTTTGCAGTGAATATGGCTTCAGACACCATCAGATTGTCACTGGAAGCCCCCAGCTGAGGAATTAAATAAGTTTTAAGCTGTTTTTACTCTGGGGGGGGGGTGAGTTTTGCTGAAATTCTAATATTCAAGCAAAATGCTTTCAGGGCAGGAACGGTACTTGCCTAGCTAGTGGAACCACAGTTGTCCAAAATAACTGTTTTCTTAATTTTGGTAGAATGTTACCAGATCTGAGTTTGACCCAAGGGTTCAGGATTTAAGCTGCCTTATCAGAATGCCCTGGGCAAATTGCAAAACAGCAGGGTAAAGAACAAGGACCAAGGGTATGGCTATTTTCTGCTTGGCTTGAAAACTTTTGCTGTTATCTCATTTCCTGCTCCATCAGGTTCTGTAGTCAGATATATTTAGTGGTCGTCAGTGAAGAAACAACCAGCATAGCTCTTGTCCCCAAATTACACAGTTTTAGCAAGGAAATCAGTAAATAAAAGATTTGTGTCAGCTTATGCAAAACTGAAGATTAATGTGAAAGCTTAGCTTGTTTCCAGATCTGATTCCAGATGTTTACATTTTCCAGTCCCAAAGAGTACATATGAAAGGGGGCCATATCTGTTTTTAGGAACATTTTTAGTTTCGTTTTAGCAAGAAGCAGAATATATCCCTGGGGTCCCTTGTCACCAATGTAGCAGGTGGCGGCTTATTTTTGAAAATAGATGTTACATCCTCTTGAACACATTTGTATCTTTGCATGGTGGATCACACTATCCAAAGAGAAGTCAGCGTTGGTGACTTGTGGAAGTCTCTTGGTAGTTCACTGCACCTCAACCAGTGTGATGTCTCAGCAGAGTCTTCACAAATTTCCTTCTTCCGGCAGAACAGATTTTTCCGCTCTCCCACCGAGTTCAAAGTAAGAAAAGTTTCTTCTGGAATGCTCTAACATTAATGTACAGTGGTGCCTTGCAAGACGAAAAGAATCCGTTCCGTGATTCTCTTCGTCTAGCGGTTTTTTCGTCTTGCAAAGCAAGCCCATTGACGGATTAGAGGATTAGCGCTATTAGCGGCTTTTAGCGGCTTATCAGCTTATTGGATCAGCTGATAAGCGGCTTAGCGGCTTAGAAAAAGGGGGGGGGGGAGGAAAAAAAACCCGCAGGAACTCGCAAGACATTTTCATCTTGCGAAGCAAGCCCATAGGAAATTCGTTTTGCGAAGCACCTCCAAAACGGAAAACCCTTTCATCTAGCGAGTTTTCCGTCTTGCGAGGCATTCATCTTGCGGGGCACCACTGTATCACCCTCTAGTTGTTACTAGACTACAGACCCCATCATCTTTGACCATTGGCCATACTGGCCAGAGCTAATGAGAGGGCACCATGTCAGCTCTCCCTGTATTGAGGCATCCCTACTAAACGCTGGAAAACTAGTGGGGTTGTGGCCATTTATCAAAGTTTTAACAGCCCCTGTGGAAAACCAGAAAATAACTGGTCAGTGTGTTAAGGAACAAATTTTCATTTCCCAGTTCACCACAGGATGAATCCTGTCTTCAGCATTTCATGCTGATAGCATGCTATAAAACAACAAGGCTCTTTACAAAAATAACATCTTTCTTTTCCCTCTTGCTTAAAGGAGCCTTTCTTTGCGGAACAGTATGATCTGGCTGTTTTTGGTTTGACCATTTGCTGATTGCTCGCTTGCTCCACACGTGTGTCTTCATTCCCCCCCCCCCTTTGAAGCTGGTGCTGGAATTATTTGTTGAGCAACACCTCCTGAACAATTGCACTCTGTTGAAAGCACATGCATAATAGAGACAAAATTACAGTCCAATTAACCTACCCGAACTATAATAATCAATGTGACTCACTGATGTAAATTCTTGTTCATTGCATTGAAAACCTCTTGACATTAATTGCTCTTTTTGCTGGAATGCAGGCTTTTATTACTCATTCTGAGGTGTGTGTATGTGTGTGTTTAAAAAGAAGGAAGAAAATAGCCTTAGAGTGGATTTTAATATTCATTAAAATTTTAGAACAATTAAGATAAAAAGAAAATCATGGCATAAGCCCAAACATATCCTCAAACACTATTTCATTTTGTTTTCTCAAGTTATTTTTCTTCCTTAGTTAAAAGATAATTTCTAAGAAGCCTGACCGCTAAAACAGGGCATCACAACTATGACCTTCTACACATGCGGGACAGAAGGCGAGCAGCGAGGGGGCAACGAATTGTGGGATGCATCATCACTGTAGCAGTCAAATACAACATTTCCTGTTTCCTAGAGTGGACACACAAGGGAATGTTGCTCCAGACAGGGAGAACTTCCTGTCATACCTGCTCTGGAGTCTCATCCCCTTGTGTGTGACCAGGTAGATGGGTGTGACCCTAGCAGACCCTATAAAAGGGCTAGCCATCTTCCTCTCTTCTGAATCTTTTTTGCCTTTTCCCATTTTCACCTTTTGGACTCCTCTGCTGACAAGGTAGAAAGTCTGAGGTCGAGCTCAGACTTCTTCTTTTTTTATTTTAAATAATATTTATTAAGCTTTTCCAGACAGTAAAAATTGCAAAATTATAAATAAGAAAATAAAAATACATAACAATATTAAAAGAAAAAGAAAAAAATACAAAAATAGACAATAAAGAAGAGAATTAATAAAAAAGAGAAAAACAGTCCATATTTTCATGTCATATCTTTCATTTACTTATTTCCTGACCTCCTCACACACCCCTTTTCTGTATTCCAGTTCACATAGTTAGTTCAGCAAATCCTTACCCTCTATCATTTATCCTTACTTATTATCTTAACCTTTTATAGCTATATATTTCCAACCATTGTCAATTCACATCTACATATTCTTATTCGTCTTTTTACCAATACCGCTTATTTTCAGTCCAACATCACGTCAACATTCATTAATTTTACAGTATTTCTGCAGATAATCTTTAAATTTCTTCCAGTCTTCTTCCACCGCCTCCTCTCCCTGGTCTCGGATAGCTCAGACTTCTTCCCTCTACAACTCTAACTGTAACTACAAGATAAAGCCTGCCTTCAGGGCAATACTGTGAACTAAATGTAAGTAAACTTTATCACTGCTTTTAAAAAAAAGACTAAAGGGGAAATTTAGCAGGAACAATCCAATCTGGACAAGCCAGACTGGAGTGCTCAACTCAAATGATTCTAACGAAGCCATCAACTTGCTCCCAGCAGTGTGCAACGGAATGTGCTCTGCTGCTTGCTCACTAGCGTGAGGAAGGGTAATATTTGATCAATATATCCTCTCCTGCTATCCACAACATCCCCACACAAATTTTGGACTCAAACAAGGTGCCGATGAAATGTGTAAGACCAAAGTCTGCCCCCTGACCTCTGGTTGAATCAGCAGCTGTATCGCTGCAACCCATATGCACAAGTGGGCATGTGATTTATCAGTGGGGTGCATCAGTGCACATGTCTGGTTGTATCTTTCTTTCTTTCTTTCAAGATATTCAAACACAATCTTCCTGATATACCATACTTCCACAAAGTAATAGAGGTTTAAAAAAATAAAATGAAAAGTCTGGGGTTGCAGGCCTCACCGATAGCTCACAGCCTCTCACCACCAGAAGAGATGTCCATTGAGGTCCATTGTCGGCCTTTATGGAGATATTTCTTTACCTGTGCATCCATCCACCTCTATTCTTTTTGAGAAACAAATTTTCAGATATGCCAGACTTTCACAAAACAGTGAGCTAGCTTTAGGGTGTGTTTTTTTTTTTTTTTTTTTTTTTTGAGTTGTACCCAGCCCCACCAATAAAAGGTAAAGGGTAAAAGGACCCCTGACCATTAGGTCCAGTCGTGACCGACTCTGGGGTTGCGGCACTCATCTCGCTTTATTGGCCGAGGGAGCCGGCGTACAGCTTCCGGGTCATGTGGCCAGCATGACTAAGCGGCTTCTGGCGAACCAGAGGCATGCATGGAAACGCCTTCCCACCAGAGTGGTACCTATTTATCTACTTGCACTTTGACGTGCTTTCGAACTGCTAGGTTGGCAGGAGCAGGGACCGAGCAATGGGAGCTCACCCTGTTGCGGGGATTCGAACCTCCTACCTTCTGATTGGCAAGTCCTAGGCTCTGTTGTTTAACCCACAGTGCCACCCATGTCCCGCACCCCACCAATAGCCCACTGATAAACAGAAGCTGAGGTAAATGAACAATCAGAAGCTAAGCGACAGTCTGAGGAGCAGAAAGGGTTTGGGATGCTTCACTGTGGTGGGGGAACCACCCCACGGAAAAGCTACTGTTTTTCATGTGCTTTCACATGAAATGCAGATTTAGTCACTTTTGCCCAATGTGGGACTCAAACCCACAACCCTGGGATTAAGAGTCTCATGCTCTACCAACTGAGTTGTCCCAGGTATAAAACTCAAATTGCTTCCCCTTTCACCAGCTCCATTGCTCAATAATTTCTCCAGCCTTGCCTCTGCTGGTTGGATGATTATTAGTTCAATAGCCTCGGTGCTAATTGAGGAAACAACTGTTAACTACCAAAAGTGATGGAGCAAGCATCTTTAGCTAGCTATAGAAAAATCAGCTTAATTGTCAATTTGCATTAGCAAGCAATCAGGGGGTGTGTGGAGATGACCATCTCTTCACTTGATACATCATGATACCATTTATGTTTCTGAAGAAAAAGGCATAAATGAACATTCCCAAAATAAATCTTCTCTGGGGTTTTTTTTTGGGGGGTGCATTCTTTTGCAAAAGGAAACTCACATTAAAAATCTATTTCAGGCATCTAATCTCATTTATGCAAAAATTACAGGTAATAAAGACACTTGCTTGAAAGGGATCTTAATATTCCCCTTTTTACTGCCCTGCATAAATTGTACAATTCTACAATGTAGGTATGCAATCTTAGATGCTTCACTTTCTCTCCATGACATTTGGCATTTTTCACATATCGCTTCCTATTTCATATTTGCATATTTCAGTTATATCTTAAAATGAAAAAGAGTCTTGTCTCTGCATGTATCCCAAACCAACGATGATTTCTGCAGGTAATAATCTCTGAAATTTGCAAACACATCAAAAGTAAACATACAAATAAGGTTTCTAATGATGCCAGCCATGGTTAAATTTCTTGTTTATCCAGCACTTGTCCTAAAATCACTGGAAGAGGAGGAGGAGAAGACTTACTTCAGGAAGGAATATAATGCCCTCGTGAAAACAAAGGGTTGCAGCTGTAGAAAAAAATGCCAAATACAAATACAGCTGCATATTGGTTTGCCAAAGTTCTGAGGAACTCTTTATAAATCAGCGGGGCAGAGGGAGACTGTATTCCTTAATAAAAACTACCTGGAACAAAATGTCATCCTGCAGAACATCAGAACTGAACTGAAGTGGCCTGGAATTTTTGAATTTTGTTCCAAGCAGTTTTCCCTCCTGCAATTTGTGAGGGTAAAAGAAAATAACCTCAGAGATTGTGGAGTGGTGGGAGAAATTTGCCCCAGTGGGCAAATTTCCAGTGAGCGGTGTGAGATTCCAGAGGTTTCAAGCGCTTACCCAGGGTTCATGTTTCCCCTTGGAATGAGGCACAGTGGAGACTGGTGGTGTCTTTATGATATATGGTTTATTTACATACAACCTGAGCCTATGATGGAGGGGCTCACAATATTAACACGCCAAGAGGGCCTTGTTTCCCCTGTGGGCTCAGCTCTGGATTCCAGCATACCGTAAATCAAGAATCGTTCTGACTCTCTCTGGCTTCCTAGTCTGCAGCTTTTCTTTTTGCTTCCAGCTCACATCACTCATCTCTGAACTCTGGCCTTTTGTCTTTCTAACTACCAGCCACTTGAGGGAAAGGGGCCCACCCATTTTTTCATCTGGCACAGACCCACTTCCTTAGTTCCCTTAATGGCCCATTTCCTAGGCTATCACCTCACCAGGAAACTGGCCTGGCTTATATTTCAACATTTCCTGGATTCAGGGGTTGGAAGGGTCTCACCATACTGCCTACTCCCTCCCATAACTCATAACGTATAGAGAAGTTCATTAATGGAGAGGCTGGTTTGTTAGGTGCCTTTGTTAACAAACAACTAAGTTCCATTGAAAATACTATTAGTTTCTAAGAAAGCTCTTTACTTCCCTGGAGAAGCTGAAGGGAGGAGTAAAGAGCAATTGCAATGCTGGTCGCAGACCAGCTGTCAAGTGTTTGTTTTCACCCGCAATTCCACTTTCTCCCCCTCTTTCTCCTGGGAAAACCAACTTCTTACTGCTGAATCAGAGGAAATGTCAGTCGGGTTTTCGACAGGTTGACGTTTGCTCCAATTCAGTGGAAAAGTGGGGGGTTTTCTGAGGAAAGGATGGGGCAAATGGAAAACCACTTGGACCTCTGCCTAGACAAGCAAAGTGTGGATGAGCCTTGAGTGATGAGACAAAATCCAATGAAGTAGTTCTCCTACTGAGAGCCAGTGTGGTGTAGTGGTTAAGAGAACCGGGTTCGCGTCTCCGCTCCTCCACATGCAGCTGCTGGGTGGCCCTGGGCTAGTCACACTTCTCTGAAGTCTCTCAGCCCCACTCACCTCACAGAGTGTTAGTTGTGGGGGAGGAAGGGAAAGGAGAATGTTAGCCACTTTGAGACTCCTTCGGGTAGTGATAAAGCGGGATATCAAATCCAAACTCTTCTTCTTCTTCTTCTTCTACTAGTCCAATTACTTTTGGCTGCACAATGGAACTGCTCCCCCCGCTACGCATTCCAAAATATTTTCTGGGGTAAATCCCAACTCTCTGGATCAGATTTGGGAACAATTTGGGCTCACATTTTCATGCATAAAAGGGTTAACATAAGCCCTGAGCTCTAGGTACAGAGGTGGGTGTAGTTTGGCAGGACAAGGAGCCTTGCTCCCTCCCCTTATCAGCATTTTTTTCTTCATGCTTTCTGGAACAAGCAAGCAAGAAGCCGTGTGGCCATGGCTTCCTGCCAGTGAACTAACTCTCTCAAAAAGGAGATTTTGTAGCCTGCATAAAGATGACCCTGATCTATTTTGGAAGATATCCAAGTATACTTCTTTCTGGAGCCGTTTGGAACCCTTTTCATGTTTATTTTACTGCCTACGGATGGAGATTTGTTTGCTGTAACTTGGAGAAACTCTTTGAGTTAAATATTCACTTATTTGCAAAGCCTGGTGTCTGTGATTTATTCAAGCCTAAGTATTTACAAAGGGAATATTTGTTTAATGGTTGAGGAGGGCAGATGTATAGCTAACCAAGTTTTAAGGTGCTTGGAACAATCGTCATTGTGCTAACTCAGCTACGAACGAGTAAAGAAACTTTATTCCAAACCTCTCTCTCCAATTTGTTGTTGTTGTTTAGTCATTTAGTGGTGTCAGACTCTTTGTGACCCCATGGACCAGAGCATCCCAGGCACTCCTGTCTTCCACTGCCTCCTGCAGTTTGGTCAAACTCATACTGGTAGCTTCGAGAACACTATCCCACCATCTCGTCCTCTAGGCAGAAGCAATTGTGGTGTATGAGGAGAAAAACTGAAGTTTTGACTGCCTGCCGATTTGGAAACGGGGGGGGGGGTGGAAAACCACTTGGATCTGTGTCTGGAAAGCATGGGACAAGCAAAATGTGGATGAGCCTTGAGTAATAAGACAAAATCCAATGAGGTAGTTCTCCTAGTACAATTACTTTTGGCTGTACAATGGAACTGCCCCCCTCCTCCACTCATTCAAGAATATTTTCCTGGCTTAATCAGTTAATTGATGCTATTGATTTTTACAGTAGTATATGAAGAAGCTTCAGCAGCCTAGTGTCTATATCAGGCTTCCTCAACCTCAGCCTTCCAGATGTTTAGAGACTACAGTTACCATCATCTCTCACCATTGGTCCTGCTAGCTAGGGATCATGGGAGTTGTAGGCCAAAAACATCTGGAGGGCCGAGGTTGAGGAAGCCTGGTCTATATCAAGGATGCAGAATTTGGCTCACAGTCTCTGTGCAGATTTGAATCAGCACGCTGCTGCATGTATTTGTGCCTGCTTCCCAGACTGCACAACAAATCTGTTGGGAACCCTGAGATGGAGGCTAAAGCCCTGTAACTTCTGCTAGTACCTGAGATTTTGCAACCCAATGTGGGCTTCTGATTTCTCTTAGGTCAGAAAGAAATGCAGATGTGTACCATTAGTCACGACTTGGGCAAAAATCTGCTAATCCTTGGGATTTGCAGGAGAATGGAGGTTTACGTGGAATGTGCAGCTGCTACATATTGATTTGCCTAAGAATTTTCCATGAACCTCTGAAATGAATGAGACAAGCTTACATTTGGAACATGTATGTCACATAGAGAAATATTCATCATATTTGTGTCCGTGTAATTGTTAGGATCGTCTTACTCTCGTGTACGACCCTGGTAGAGAGACATACACCGTCATGTGATAGACAACAATCTCATGACTGCAAACACGCAGCAAGAATCCTAATAGTAATATAATAATAATAATAATAATAATAATAATAATAATAATAATAATAATAATTTATTATTTATACCCCGCCCATCTGGCTGGGCCTCCCCAGCCACTCTGGGCAGCTTCCATAAAAACCAAAAATACAATAAAATATCACACGTTAAAAACTTCCCTGAACAGGGCTGCCTTAAGATGTCTTCTGAATGTCAGGTAGTTGTTTATCGCTTTGACATTTGCTGGAAGGGCGTTCCACAGGGCGGGCACCACTACCGAGAAGGCCCTCTGCCTGGTTCCCTGTAGCTTTGCTTCTCGCAATGAGGGAACCGCCAGAAGGCCCTCGGCGCTGGACCTCAGCGTCCGGGCAGAATGATGGGGGTGGAGACGCTCCTTCAGGTATACTGGACCGAGGCCGTTTAGGGCTTTAAAGGTCAGCACCAACACTTTGAATTGTGCTCGGAAACGTACTGGGAGCCAATGTAGGTCTTTCAAGACCGGTGTTATATGGTCTCGGCGGCCGCCCCCAGTCACCAGTCTAGCTGCCGCATTCTGGATTAGTTGTAGTTTCCGAGTCACCTTCAAAGGTAGCCCCACGTAGAGTGCATTGCAGTAGTCCAAGAGGGAGATAACCAGAGCATGCACCACTCTGGCGAGACAGTCCGCAGGAAGATAGGGTCTCAGCCTACCTACCAGATGGAGCTGGTAAACAGCTGCCCTGGACACAGATTTGTTGGTATTAAAGGGTTAAGAAGCTCTAATCAAGACGCTCTAGTCACTGAGCAGCTGGAGGTCGTTAAGCTTCCTGGAATGTGAGTTTGTATAAATAGTCAACTCACTCATGTGTTTGTCTCTCTCTTCCCCCTTCCTTTTCTTTTGGAGTGTGTTTGCTGAAATGTGTGATTCTTCACCAGGGTTTTTTGTTTTGTGTAAATAAACCTTTCATTTTGAGTTCCAAACCGCTTGCTCCAAGATTCCTTTATTGACAAGATGCTGACTCTCCAGCCCTTCTTGAGCCGCTGTGCGGAATGCCCTGCTGTAATGGGACATTGTGGCATCGGAAGCGCACCGGACATTTGCTAACCATTAAACTAATTAAAGTTTAATGGGACAGGTTATGGCTGTTTGTACGTCAAGAAGGAGATAAGGAGTGCAGTTCAGAGTGATTTATGCAAGGACTGGAGCAAAGACAGAAGCGGTTGCCGACAACGAAAGCCTTCAAAGCAGCTTGAGTCCTGCAACGTGCCTAGGAAAAGTTTTAAAGAGGCACTGCGCAGTTTGTACTCGCTGGAAGACGCCTTATTCCTCGAGGAGCCACCTCAGCAGCTGGGAGACGGTCTACAGGTCTGTGAGTATCGTTCCTAAGCCCCAGGGAGGATGGCAGAGTCCCAGGAAAGTTTTACTGTCCCCTTTACGCGACTCAATGGGAAAAATTGGCAAGATTGGAAGGCTAGAGTAAGGGTTTGGTTGCAAGCAAAAGAGTTGTGGACTTGTACTGAAGCACCGCCTTTACAGGCACCTACAGACGCGTCTGCAGAAGACAAAGCAGCAGCGGCAGCTTCACAGAAACGCGACAGGAAAGCCCAAGGTCTACTAGTTTTGGCAGTGGGACCAGAGCAAATGCCTTATGTTTCTGAGTTAAAGAACACGCATGAGGTCTGGACGGTTCTGCAGCGGCTAAATTCCAGAAACACTGCGGGGGCCAAGATCCATGCTACAAGATGTTTGTTTGATTTACGTCTCCAACCGGGAGCGTGTGTGAAAGAACATATTGCCAAAATGGTGTCTGCCTTTAATCAACTAAGACAGCTGGGCATTCCTTTCTCTATGGAGCAGCAGTCATACATTTTGTTGTCTTCTCTTGATAAAAGCTATGAGACTCTAGCTTTAACTTTGGAAGCTATGCCTTCATCTGAATTAACCCTTGAATACATTTCTTCTCGACTTGCTGATGAACAGGATAAAAGGCAAAGAGAAAGAGGTTTGTCTTCAAAGGGGAGTTATGCTGTGCCTAAGAGTGGGGGTGCTGAGTTTGAGAACACAGTAAATGCTTTTGCAGCTAGACACTGTTTTCGCTGTGGTTCCTCTTCCCATTTAATCAGGAATTGTACACGTGAACCTGGTCAAGACAGCACCAAGGCCATTGCCCCTAGTTACCAGACAAGGAGTTCCAGGGGACGTCGAAGAAGAGGAGGAGGTCGTGGCTACTCCCACAGCACACAGCACATGGCTTCAGCAATGGTGTTGATGCAAGGGCGTGGCCAAGGCAGAAATCTACGCTGGTTGATCGACAGTGGTGCATCTCATCACCTGGTGGCGCCATCTAGTGTCCGTTTGCAGAATTGCAGACATTTGCAAACCCTTAAAGTTGTGGCAATGGCAGATTCAACTAAACGTTCCTTAGAGACTGTAGGCACAGCGTTTTTGAAGTGTTTGCAAACAGAAATTGATGCCTACGTGCTAAAGGGAATGAAGGGGTGTATTTTGTCTGTGTCAGAACTTGATAGAAATGGGTTTAAAACTGTGTTTGAAAATGGGGTTTGCACTATTTCAAAGAATAACGTATCTCTTTTGCAGGTGGAATGCAGAAATGGGTTATATTATTTTGAGACAAGTCCAGATGAAGTTGAACAGGTTCATGCTGGTTGTGTGAACTTGCCTACCCATAATTCTTGTGTTCATTTATGGCATTGCCGTTTGGGACATATTAATTTTCAGTATGTTAAAAGACAACCTGAATTATCAGAAGGGTGCAAATTGAACAAATGTACTAAGTATTTGGATTGTACTGCATGCAAAAGGGCAAAGGTTCATAGATGCAGCTATCCCAGTTCAAATAGGAAATCTGACAAAGTATTCCAACTTGTGCATATGGACCTATGTGGCCCAATGCCTGTTGCTAGCATGGGAGGTTCGAGGTATGCACTGTGTCTCTCAGATGACAAAACAAAGGTTACATGGTTTTTTCCTCTCAAAACAAAAGCAGATACTGCAGAAACAGTTAAAAATTGGGTTCATGCAGTAGAACTTGAATTCGGTACTAGAGTTCTTGCTTTTCAAACAGACAGAGGGTCAGAATTTACCTGGTCTGTGTTGCAGAATTTCTTTAAGAAAAAGGGAATTAAGCATCGTCTGTCTACACCTTATTCCCCCCAAGAGGGAGGTGTGGCCGAACGTAAAAACAGGGTTCTGCAAGAGTTGGCAAGCTCTATGTTGTTTGATGCTAAACTTCCTCAAAGTTACTGGGCGGAAGCCTGGCAGACGGCTACTCATGTTCTGAACCGAGTATATAATTCGGTAATTGATACTACGCCATATTTTGCTTTATATGGGAAGAAGCCCAAAGTTAATTACTTTCGGGTGTTTGGATCTCAAGCCTATGTACTTATCCCAAAAGCGTTAAGGAAAAAGGGAGGTCCAAGAGCTAGGAAACTCATCTTTTGTGGGTACGAACCACATGCCAAATCTTGGAGGTTCGTGAACCCAGATGGGGATACTACAAGAGTGGTCCTCAGTAGGAGTGCTGAATTTTGTGAGCAATCCGGATGGACTCACTTACATGCTAACCCTGACATTTTGAGAGATGATTTAGGCATTTATGCTGAGAATGAAAGTCCAGAGGGTGATGAGCCAGAAGGGGATGGTGCACATGGTCCAGATGCAGATTCTGACCAGGCACAAGGTTCTTCTCCTAAGGTAGAAAAGCCAGAATCTAAGAGTGTTCCAACATCGCCAGTCATTAGGTCTAGCAGACAGCAAAAGCGAAGCAGGTCGCCTGCAACACCAAGCCCAAGGGAGGTATCTAAACGGAGGTCTTTATCCCTAGAGGCACGTCCAGACATAAAGTCTGAGACAGATTCTGACAGCCAACGGTCAGAGGGGGCACAAGAGCAAGAGGAGCAATTGCGCAGGTCAAAACGTGCCACAAAGGGCAAGCCGCCAGAGCGGTTTAAGGTGACAAGTGTATACGTAAATATGGCACAGTGTGAGCCAGATAGCTATGTAGAGGTACAACAGCTTCCAAGCTCAGAAGCCGCAAAGTGGCAGGAAGCAATGGAAAAAGAGATGGCTTCAATGAAGTCTCTTGGTGTGTTTACAAGTACAGAGCTTCCAGAAGGGCAACAAGCTGTAGGTTGTCGATGGGTATATCGTTTAAAGCCCACAACTACTGAGGAGTTGCAATATAAAGCCTGACTAGTTGCAAAAGGGTTTTCGCAGCGCAAAGGAGTTCACTATTCTCAAATTTATGCCCCTACTTCAAGATCGGAGTCATTAAGAATGCTTTTAGCCTCTTCAGCTAAGAAGGGAAATAAGCTGTTTCATTTTGATGTCAATGTGGCTTATTTAAATGCAGACTTACAGGAGGAAGTCTATATGACGCCACCACCAGGTTTTGAAGGAGACAAGCCAAACCAGGTCTGGCGCCTACACAAATCCATTTATGGGTTGAAACAGTCTGCCCGTAATTGGAATTCCTGCTTAAACGATGCTCTAGAGTGCATGGGGCTTAGAAAGAGCGCAGCAGATGCGTGTCTTTATCTAAAAGGCTCGGGATGTGAACAAGAAGCAGTCTTGATATTTGTTGACGATTTATTATACAGTGGAAAGGACGATAAACTTGCACAACAATTTGCCACAAAGCTTGGAGAAAAGTTTCAGATAAAATCACTAGGCAATGTATCTGTTTATCTAGGAGTTAAAATACAGCAAGATGAAGATGGGAACTATTGGCTCAGCCAAGAAGCTAAGATCCAGCAGTTGCTGGAAAGGTTTAAAATGGACAACTGTGCTGGTGTTAAAACCCCAATGGAGTTAAGTTACACAAAGGATGCTCAAACTGAGCAACAGACAGAGTTCTGTAATCCCGGGGTTTACCAGTCAGCGATAGGCAGTCTACTCCACATTGCACAGTGGACTCGGCCCGATATAACATATGCTGTCAACATGCTGCGTAGACAAGCTGAAAAACCATCAATGCATGCTTGGCAAGGAGTAAAAAGAGTTTTAAGGTATCTCCAAACTACCAAAAGGTTTCGCTTAAAACTATCAGCAGAGGGCAGCACACAACTCGAATGTTGGGCCGACAGCAGTTGGGCAGATGCTGGACCAGATAGAAAATCAGTGTCAGGAATGGCGATAAAATTTGGAAATGCACTAATTGGTTGGAGATCAAGGAAACAATCACTTATAGCTTTAAGTTCAACTGAATCTGAGTTCAATGCATTATCAGATGTATGTAGAGAACTGGAATTTTATAAGCAACTGGTACAAGAATTGTTTGGAGAATGTTCCCTACCTATCAGAGTGTGGGAAGACAATCAACCTTGTATTAAACTAGCTAAATCAGGTCAATTCAAGGCACACACAAAACACTTGGATATCCGTTATCAAAATGTATGCCAAAGTGTAAAACAAGGTTTAATTGAACTAAAGTATTGTCCAAGCCAGGAAAATCTCGCAGACGGTTTTACAAAAGCTTTGAGTCCGCAATCTCATAAATGTTTCTGTTCAGGTTTAAATTTGAATTAAGGTTGATACAGCTCAGTGTTACGAGCGAGAGGGGGTGTTGGTATTAAAGGGTTAAGAAGCTCTAATCAAGACGCTCTAGTCACTGAGCAGCTGGAGGTCGTTAAGCTTCCTTGAATGTGAGTTTGTATAAATAGTCAACTCACTCATGTGTTTGTCTCTCTCTTCCCCCTTCCTTTTCTTTTGTTTTTTTTTTTAAATAGTTTTTATTGCATTTTTTCCAGGTACAGACAGAAAACAGCAAAAGAAAAAAGAAAAAGAAAAAAGAAACAGCAGATATGAAAGAAAACAAACAGTATCATAACTCTTCAACAGCTCATTTCAACATTCCATCGAACTTCCCCACATCTCCCGCACAAAGCATTCCCAACAATAAATTTATCAGCAAATTATAACCTTGTTTCATGTGTTTCTTTGGTACTTTTAATAGCAATTTAAGTTTAAATCCCTTATTGTCCATTTATTCTAGAAACAAAGAATATTATCTTTTTTAACATTTAAACTTTGATCCCTTCAATATTGTTATCCAATTTCATAAATATTGCGCTCTCATTGCTGGGGCTAGCATTTCCAATTATGGTCAGTTTATAGTTCATATAACTTATAAAATTTTTGCAAATAGTTCTTAAATTTTTCCCAGTCCTCCTCCATTGCTTCTTCTCCCAGGTCTCGGATTCTGGCAGTCATTTCGGCCAACTCCATGTAGTCAATCAATTGCGTTTGCCACTCTTCCAGCGTGGGTAAATCTTGGGTCTTCCAAAGTTTGGCGATCAGAATTCTTGCTGCAGTGGTAGCATACATAAAAAACGTTCTATCCTTCTTTAAGACCTTTTGGCCGACCATACCCAAGAGGAAGGCCTCCGGTTTTTTAGGAAAGGTGTACTTAAACACCTTTTTTAACTCGTTGTAGATCATTTCCCAGAAGGCCTTGACTCTTGGGCAAGTCCACCAAAGGTGAAAGAATGTTCCTTCAGCCTCCTTGCACTTCCAACACTTGTTATCAGACAAATGGTATATCTTAGCAAGCTTGACTGGGGTCATGTACCACCTGTATACCATTTTCATAATGTTTTCTTTCAAGGCATTACATGCCGTAAATTTCATACCGGTGGTCCATAACCTTTCCCAGTCTTCAGACATAATATTGTGACCAATGTCTTGAGCCCACTTTATCATGGCTGATTTAACTGTCTCATCCTGTGTATTCCACTTAAGCAGCAAGTTATACATTCTCGATAAAACCTTGGTCTTTGGTTCTAACAACTCTGTCTCAAGTTTCGATTTTTCCACCTGGAATCCTATTTTTTTATCCAATTTAACAACCTCGTTAATTTGGGCATAATGGAACCAATCTTGCACCTTATCTTTTAAATTTTCAAAGCTCCGCATCCTCCAATTGTCACCAACCTTTTCTATTAGTTCCCAATATTTCGGCCAGCCGGTCTCCATATTGGGTTTTTTCCACGCCTTAGCCTCCACTGGTGATAACCACCTCGGAGTCTTACTTTCAAGTAAGTCTTTGTATTTCAGCCAGACCTTGAAGATTGCCTTCCTGACAATATGGTTTTTGAACATTCCATGTGTTTTTGCCTTGCCGTACCACAGGTAAGCATGCCATCCTAACGAATTGTTAAAACCTTCCAGGTCTAGGACATCTGTATTCTCTAATAAAATCCAATCTTTCAACCAGGAGAAGGCTGCCGCCTCGTAGTATAACCTTAAGTCTGGCAGGGCAAACCCCCCTCTTTCTTTTGCATCAGTTAGTATTTTAAACTTTATTCGGGGCTTTTTGCCCTGCCAGACAAACTTTGAGATGTCCCTCTGCCACTTTCCAAAACATTCCATTCTGTCCATGACCTGCAAGGTTTGGAATAAAAACAACATTTTTGGCAAAACATTCATCTTAACAGCAGCAATTCGGCCCAGCAAGGAAAGCTTCAGTCTCGACCATGTTTCCAAATCTTTCTTAACTTCTGACCAACATTTCTCATAGTTGTCCTTAAACAAGTTCAAGTTTTTAGGCGTCAAGTTTACCCCCAGGTATTTCACCTTCTTAACCACAACTAACTCTGTTTCCTTCTGAAACCCCTCTATTTCTAAGGGCGTTAAGTTTTTCCCCAAAACTTTAGTCTTTTGTTTGTTCAACTTAAATCCTGCCACCCGACCAAATTCTTGTATCAGTTCCAGAACTCTTTTTGTACTAGACTCTGGCTCCTGTAATGTTATTACTAAGTCATCTGCAAATGCTTTCAGTTTATATTGTTTCACTCCGACCGTGATCCCCTGTATTTGCCGGTCCCTCCTAATCATGTTCAGCAAAACCTCCAGGACTGATATAAATAGTAGGGGGGATAGGGGGCACCCCTGACGTGTTCCTTTTTCAATATGGAACTCCTCTGTCACCACATTGTTCACTATCAACTTAGCTTTTTGTTCTGAATAAATTGCTTCTATACCATTTTCAAACCCTCGTCCCACTCCCATCCCTTCCAAGTTTTTCTTCATAAATTTCCAAGAAATATTGTCAAAGGCCTTCTCAGCGTCAATAAAGATCAACACTGCTTTAGTGTTAATATTTGTTTGTAAAAGTTCCAGAATATCGATAATATTCCGAGTGTTATCAAACAAATGCCTGCCAGGAAGAAAGCCTGCTTGGTCCTTATGAATTACTTCATTTAAAACCTTTTTCAATCTACTTGCCAAAATGTCTGCAAATATTTTGTAATCCACATTTAGGAGTGAGATGGGACGGTAGTTCATAAGTTGAGTCTTTTCAGTTTCCACTTTGGGTATCAATGTGATGAAAGCTTCTTTCCACGTTTCCGGTGCCCTTCCTCCCCCCATAATCTGGTTGCAAACCTCCAATAATGGTAAAGTCAAATGGTCTTTTAATATCTTATAATATTTGGAGGTAAGTCCATCTGGGCCTGGAGATTTGCCCAGCTGCATATTCTGAATGGCATCCTCAATTTCCTGTTGTGTTATTTTGCAATCCAAAATTGATCTCTTCTCTTGAGACAATTCTGGTAAGCCATTGAGTTTCAAAAATCGTTCAATCTCAGACACTTCCTCAGGCCCTTGTGTATACAACTTTTTGAAGTATTTCTGGAAACACTTTCTAATTTCACCTGGTTTCTGGATACTTTTCCCTTCCACCTCTAGATTGGTAACGTAGTTTAGTTTCTGTCTTTTCTTCAACTGCCATGCCAGCAGTTTCCCACATTTGTTTGCTGACTCAAAAGATCTTTGTCTCATTTGTTTAATTTTCCATTCCACTTCTTGGTCCCCTTCCTTTTCTTTTGGAGTGTGTTTGCTGAAATGTGTGATTCTTCACCAGGGTTTTTTGTTTTGTGTAAATAAACCTTTCATTTTGAGTTCCAAACCGCTTGCTCCAAGATTCCTTTATTGACAAGATGCTGACTCTCCAGCCCTTCTTGAGCCGCTGTGCAGAATGCTCTGCTGTAATGGGACATTGTGGCATCGGAAGCGCACCGGACATTTGCTAACCATTAAACTAATTAAAGTTTAATGGGACAAGATTTGACCTGTGCCTCCATGGACAGCTGTGAGTCCAAAATGACTCCCAGGCTGCGCACCTGGTCCTTCAGGGGCACAGTTACCCCATTCAGGACCAGGGAATCCTCCATACCTGCCCGCCTCCTGTCCCCCAAAAACAGTACTTCTGTCTTGTCAGGATTCAACTTCAATCTGTTAGCCGCCATCCATCCTCCAACCGCCTCCAGACACTCACAAAGGACCTTCACCGCCTTCACTGGTTCTGATTTAAAAGAGAGGTAGATCTGGGTATCATCCGCATACTGATGAACACCCAGCCCAAACCTCCTGATGATTTCTCCCAGCGGCTGCATGTAAATGTTGAAAAGCCTTGAGGGCCTTGAGATCCCATCCTGCACCATTCCCACAAAATTTTTCTATAGTAGGGAAGTAGCTTGCATCCCCCAAACCTTTGGAATGCTGTTTATTTTTACAGCAGTACCACATTTTGCAAAATCTTCTGGGTACAGTAGTTCCTTGAGGAAACTGGTCCTGCAATCTAATTTTACACTGACAAGAGAAAGTATTTTATTACATTTAAATTTTGCTTCTTTTCAGCTCCACCATAGGCTTGTTTCGGTACTTGCCCCGATGTTTTGAACACCTGCAAAATGTAACGCATAATCAGCTCTTCATTTTAGCTCATTGTGCAGAATAATCTTAATCTGAATAGCCCTTCAGTGTCTCACAGATGTTTGCATAGTGGAACTAATTTTAAGCTTAGCAATGGCAAAATATGGGAACATCGCTTTTAATGGGTCAGCTAAGCAGTTCTTTTCTCCCCCCCCCTTTAATCTACAATATACACCTGCTGGAAAATGGCTCCAAGATCCAACAAAGGAAGCCTAGAGTAGCAAGACTGACCCAATTCAGTCCCCAGCACCTTCAGGTAGGGCTGGGAAAGATTCCTGTCAAAAGCCCTAGAGGGTTGTTGCTGGTCAGTGTAGAAAATACTGAGCTACTAAGCATGAGTGGAACGTGGGTGGCGCTGTGGGTTAAACCACAGAGCCTAAGACTTGCCGATCAGAAGATTGGTGGTTCGAATCCCCGCGACGGGGTGAGCTCCCGTTGTTCAGTCCCTGCTCCTGCCAACCTAGCAGTTCAAAAGCACATCAAAGTTCAAGTAGATAAATAGGTACCGCTCCGGCGGGAAGGTAAACAGCGTTTCTGTGCACTGCTCTGGTTCACCAGAAGCGGCTTAGTCATGCTGACCACGACCCAGAAGCTGTACGCCGGCTCCCTTGGCCAATAAAGCGAGATGAGCGCCGCAATCCCAGAGTTGGCCACGACTGGACCTTTACCTTTACCTTTACTAGGCATGAACCACAGATCTGTTTGCGTATAATGCAGCTTCCTGTGTTTCTAGCCAGTGTCCCAATAAACCAGGAAGGCTGGGTTTGAAAATCTTCCATTCACCTGCTCTGTCCACTGTGGCTCTTTGCTCTGCTCTCTCATCTTACATTAGACATGCTGGAAGCCTAAACAGAAGTACTAAAATCCACTTCTAAAATATGATCTTGAACCTCAAGAAGTCAAATGAATTTCCTACTTTTTGGAAATGTGTGAGGGGGGAGAAAAAGAGAGAGCTAGGAGAAACAGTGGTCAGGGATTATGGAAGCTGTAGTCCTACACCTACAACCTGATGGAGGGCACAAGGAGAAGGGGACGACAGAGGACGAGATGGTTGGAGAGTGTTCTCAAAGCTACCAGCATGAGTTTGACCAAACTGCGGGAGGCAGTGGAAGACAGGAGTGCCTGGTGTGCTCTGGTCCAGGGGGTCACGAAGAGTTGGACACGACTAAGCAACAACAACACAACCTCCACAAGGTGGAGAAGCTTTGCTCTAGAGCCTTCCCAGGAACTTATGTTTCAATCAAAGCCAGTGAAATGCACTGTGAGAGAATTAGTCCCCTGAGGCATTTTCATATCAGGAAGTGTGGGCTACTAAGTGGTGGAGAAATGTTTAATGGGAAGAGGAAGATGGCGGCACTACCCTTGGCTAGGGATGTGGGTGGTGCTGTGGTCTAAACCACTGAGCCTTTGGGGCTTGCTGATCGGAAGGTTGGTGGTTCGAATCCCCGCAACAGAGTGATCTCCTGCTACTCTGTCCCAGCTTCTGCCAACCTAGCACTTCGAAAGCATGCCAGTGCAAGTAGATAAATAGGTACCACTGCGGCGGGAAGGTAAACGGCATTTCCATGTGCTCTGGTTTACGTCACAGTGTTCCATTGCTCCAGAAGCTGTTGAGTCATACTGGCCACATCACACAGAAAGCTGTCTGTAGACAAACGCCGGCTCCCTCGGCCTGAAAACGAGATGAGGGCCACAACCCCAGGTTCGCCTTTGACTGGACTTAACCGTCCAGGGGTCCTTTACCTTTACATTTACTTTACCCTTGGCTACCCCTCAAAATGCAAAGCTAAGCTCAACCCATGTCCTAACCTACCCCCAAAATTCTAAAGAAATTCTGAAGTGCCCTGAGAACGAGGCTGAAAAATTGAGACCCATTTTTTCATGATAATAAACTTTTGAGAAACCGGACTACAGATTTCAGCATGGCACCAATAGCTACTGCAGTGCAGCATAAACACTGGATGACTAGTCCGTCTCTTTGGCATCAGAGAGGTGAGGTGCACAAATTTGCAAACCTATTGCATGATTTTGCCTGTGAACTTCAGTGAGGTTCTGTGCAAAATGCAAATGGTGATTCTTTTTTGGGGGGTGGAAGTTTCTTTGTTGCTCTTGGGGGCCCCAGCAAACCCTCAGATCTCTGAAGCTTCTCCTGTGCCATTTAAATAAACTCTGGATTACTTTGCTAAGAAATAGAAAATGTGGCAAATGATGTATTGGTGCTGACACCTGATCGAGTGAAGTAAGCTTTTAGGCAAATTTTCAGGACTTGGTGGGAGGGGAAGAATCTCTCCAAGCTACTAAATTTCCTGTAGAGGTTAAGGGAACACTATAATTTTGGGTTAAATATTGGTACAAATGCCCAGGCTGGTCATCAAACTGTAATTAAAACAATCAAAGGCTATTTATTTATCTTATGACTCTTTTGTGATCATCTCTTTTTTTTGAAAAAAAGATATTTATTAAAGTTTTTAAAGTATAACAGTAAAAATGAAAAATAAAAAGAAACATACAAAATAAAAACAGTTAAAAAACACATTGATTTTCCATAACATATCTTCCTTACACTTATTTCCCCGGACCTCCTCATACCTCCCTTTTTGTATTCCACTTCAGTTTGTTAGTTCAGCAAATCCTTACCATTAAGCTTTTACCCTTTTGCAAACCTTCTTTCCTATCTCTTAAAGCATTACAGCTGGAAACCACTTAGTTTCTATCCAACATCCTTCTAGCATTCATTAATTTTACAATATTTCTGTAAATAGTCTTTAAATTTCTTCCAGTCTTCTTTTACCGACTCTTCTCCCTGGTCTCGAATTCTGCCAGTCATTTCTGCCAATTCCATGTAATCCATCACCTTCATCTGCCATCTTTTGTGATCATCTCATGTGTGCTAAATATCTACAGTTAAATCCTTAGTTTACAGCTGTGGATTAGCTGCAACTTTAAAAATATTTAATAAATGACTCCACATAGCAGCTTATATCTGAACTGCTAGCCATTTTTTTTCACTACTTGTGGCACATACTTGCTCATCGATAGTATCTAATGAATTTTAATATTTTTTTACTATTGTTGTGTCGATGTTTGTGTACAGGCATGGTCCTCACAATAAACAGATTTGTTGTTGTTGATAAATCCAAGTTATTGGTCTGTTCGTTTTCAAAGGTCGGTGTATTCCTCCAGAACAGTACAGTGGTACCTCAGGTTAAGTACTTAATTCGTTCCGGAGGTCCGTTCTTAACCTGAAACTTTTCTTAACCTGAAGCACCACTTTAGCTAATGGGGCCTCTCACTGCTGCTGCTGCACTGCCACCACACAATTTCTGTTCTCATCCTGAAGCAAAGTTCTTAACCTGAATCATTATTTCTGGGTTAGCGGAGTCTGTAACCTGAAGCGTATGTAACCTGAAGTGTATGTAACCCGAGGTACCACTGTAATTTCTTCCAATGGTTTTATGAAGGGCTTTGTGGATTTCTGTGGCTGTAAAGTAGGTTAGAATCCTCCTCTATGAGAGTGGAACTATATGTTATCTTGGCAAAGGCATGTTCCCCGATAAACCATTTATGCCCCAGATACCTCGATATTTGTCTACCTTATCGGTTGCGTCGCATAGATTCGCTTTTGTTTTGTTGTTTAGTCGTCTAGTCGTGTCCGACTCTTCGTGACCCCATGGACCAGAGCACGCCAGGCACCCCTGTCCTCCACTGCCTCCCGCAGTCTGATCAAACTCATGCTAGTAGCTTCAAGAACACCATCCAACCATCTCATTCTCTGTCGTCCCCTTCTCCTTGTGCCCTCCATCTTTCCCAACATCAGGGTCTTTTCCAGGGAGTCTTCTCTTCTCATGAGGTGGCCAAAGTATTGGAGCCTCAGCTTCACGATCTGTCCTTCCAGTGAGCGCTCAGGGCTGATTTCCTTCAGAATGGAGAGGTTTGATCTTCTTGCAGTCCATGGGACTCTCAAGAGTCTCCTCCAGCACCATAATTCAAAAGCATCAATTCTTCGGCGATCAGCCTTCTTTATGGTCCAGCTCTCACTTCCATACATCACTACTGGGAAAACCATCGCTTTTGTTAGAGCCAGATTTAATGTGTTCCCCTCAAATGTGCTGAACAATAGATTTTCTAATGGTAAAACCTCTGTTTTATGCGCATGTGACAACAAATCAATAGAATCCCTTCATCATATCTTGTTTAATTGCCCTTTATATATTGTTCCCCGATCAAGGATTCTGAGTTCAATCATTTTGGAAACTCTTGCAAAACCACCTGAATCACATCTAGCCTATCTACTCCAGGACATTGATTCTTATAGAACATTACAGGTTGCCAGATTCCTGAATTCAGTTCTTTCATATAAAAGACTTCATGGAATGCTGCATGACTATTAAAACCTAGTAAACTCTATCCACCATCTTTATAATCAAGGCCACAATATGGTACTTCTAGAGATTGTATGTAAGGTGAAGGAGAGTATGCGTTGAAATATTTTAGTTGATATTTTAGAATGTAAAATGCTATTTTATCTATTGATTGGTTTTTATCTTGTGGGCTTATAGCCGAATAAAGTATTATCTATCTATCTATCTATCTATCTATCTATCTATCTATCTATCTATCTATCTTTCATCTATCTATCTATCATGTTCCTAAAACCCAGTTGCCAGGATAGCACAAATGCCAAGGTGCCCTGCTTAACTAACCCCACACCTACCAATTATCCACTGCAAATGCCCCCTTGAGGGGGCAGGGAGGTTAGGAGTGAAAAACATAAAATGGCAGCGAAAGGCTTGTCTAATATGGCACTTCCAGTACATGCATCTAAAGTTCCTAGACATGCAGACACAATCCATCAAGGCATAATTTTGTTCAGCAGATCTACGTCTCCCCCCCCCCCCAAGCAGTTTTAGTTTTTTGTTTGTTTTTACCAGAGGCAGGGTGGGGATGTGGAGTATTTGAAATGGAAAACAGTGGTACCTTGGTTCACGAACTTAATCCATTCTGGAAGTCCGTTCTTAAACTGAAACCGTTCTTAAACCAAGGCACGCTTTCCCTAATGAGGCCTCTTGCCGCTGGTGCCCTTCCACCGTTCGGATTCCATTCTTAGACTGAGGCAAAATTCGCAAACCGGGACACTACTTCCGGTTTTGCAGAGTTTGTAAACCGAACTGTTCGTAAACAGGGCTGTTCTTAAACCGAGGTACCACTGTATCTGTCAAACTCGGCAGAAAACTATTGCTAGACCCTGCTCCATTCAGAATTTGTTTCAGATGACACTCAGTAGCAATGCAGGGATGGGCGAGACCCACATTTTCCAAACGTGTTTATCCAAAACCTCGTTGTTTCAACCCAAATTCATCAGATGTATCATCCAAAAGGCACCCTTGGGCTTTTGTTGAACAGCATGGTTTTACTACTAATAATGCAACACTAAATTCTGCCTGCTGTGAAACAGAACAAAAAGACCTGATTGGTGCTGACCTTTAAAGCCCTAAACAGCCTCGGTCCAGTATACCTGAAGGAGCGTCTCCACCCCCATCATTCTACCCAGACACTGAGGTCCAGCACTGAGGGCCTTCTGGGGGTTCCCTCACTGCGAGAAGCCAAGTTACAGGGAACCAGGCAGAGGGCCTTCTTGGTAGTGGCACCCACCCTGTGGAACGCCCTCCCACCAGATGTCAAAGAGAACAACAACTACCAAACTTTTAGAAGACATCTGAAGGCCACCCTGTTTAGGGAAGCTTTTAATGTTTGATGGACTACTGTATTTTAATATTTTGTTGGAAGCCGCCTAGAGTGGCTGGGGAAAGCCAGCCAGATGGGCAGGGTATAAATAAGAAATTATTGTTGCTATTATTATTATTATTGTTATTTTTATTATAAATCCAATGGTAGATTGCATCATTATTATGATTCTACGTTGATTCAGTTCCACATTGAGAAAAACACAGATCTGCTTCTGTAGACGATGTGTTTTATACATACAATTATTGTGTGTAGAATCCAGAAATATATAGATGGAAAAACAGGTACAGTTTGGTTTCACACATTTCCAGGAATAGCCAAGAACTGGCTCAGAATTAAACAGTGTTTATTCTTCCTGTTCTTGGTACACTGACAGTTTGAAAATAAATCAGGAGCACAGAAATGACCAGAAAGGATAGTAACTGCGTAAAACTTTGTTTGTGAAGGGCAAGAATAAAACACACGTAAAACAACCAAGGGGTTTCTTTTTCTTCTTTATGGACCACAGAAGAACCACAAGCCATTAAGGCTGAAGTTTAACTCCCTCTGTTGGCCACATGACATTGATTGGCAATTTGGCCAGATACAATTCGTTCTTTTACAGATATATTAAAAGGCATTTAGATGCTTCCAATGCAGAGGACAGATGCTTTGAGACATGAACAGAATGTTGGGTTTCATTAGAGACTCATATAATAATGAGATTGTTTCAGGGAAGTAACTCTTTGCCAAATTGACTGCAAGACTCTCATTTTGGCAATGAGACTTTGGGGGGTTAAGCCATCAAATGTTTCTGAAGAATCATTAGAAGAACACCCTCTTCAGTTTTGTCACATGAGCAAAACTCTCTTCTGTGTTTTATGTGCTATTAATTTCCAGATCAGACACCTTCTGTCCCATTTAGGCAGAACAGTCCTCAAACCAGGTTAGGGTAGGATTTTGCTTTTGGAAGCAAAAGAATTCAGAAGAGCCTCCACGGAGTTTTTGAAGAAAGCATTCTCTTTGCAGTAAGTGAAAGGGGTATATTCAATGGTTGCAGAAATCTGTATGCCTCCAAATAGGCAGGGAGTCAAAACCTCCATTTTTCTCCTTGTACACCACAATTTTTTCTGCCTGTTGGAGAGAGAGGTTTGGAAGAAAGATTCTTTACTCGCTCGTAGCAGAGTTAGCACAATGATGATTGCTCCAAGCACATTAAAACTTGGTTAGATCTACATCTGCCCTCCTCAACCTTTAAACAAATATCCCCTTTGTAAATACTTAGGCTTGAATAAATCACAGACAAATATTTGCAAATATGTGAATATTTTACTCAAAGAGGTTCTCCAAGTTACAGCAAACAAATCTCCATCCGTATGCAGTAAAATAAAGATGAAAAGGTTTCCAGACGGCTCAAAAAAGAAATAGATCTGGATTTCCTCCAAAAAGGATCATGGTCATCTTTGGGTTAGCAAATCTCCTTTTTGAGAGAGTCAGTTCACTGGCAGGAAGCCATGGCCACATGGCTTCTTGCTTGCTTGTTCCAGAAAGCATGAAGAAAAAAATGCCGAAAAGGGGAGGGAGCAGACGCTCCTTGTGCTACCAAGCCACACCCACTCTGTAACTTGAGCTCAAGGCTTAAGTTAACCCTTTTATGCATGAAAATGTGAGCCAGTATCTGTATATTACAACACTATCAACACTAGCACTTTCCAGAGAAGCGGGGCAGGGGGCAACAGGGGAATGGGTCTTTTCAGCAATGGTTCCCCATTTGTAGGGTGTTCTCCCCAGGGAGGCTCACCTGGCACCTTTGCTACATATATTTAGATGCCAGGCAGAAACATTGTTCTTCTCCCAGGCCTTTGGCTAATTTAACGATCTGTGGCCCTTTTGAAACTTCATGTGTATGGGGGGTTATTAATTTGTTTGCTACTATGCTCGGTCCCTGCTCCTGCCAACCTAGCAGTTCGAAAGCACGTCAAAGTGCAAGTAGATAAATAGGTACCACTCCAGCGGGAAGGTAAACGGTGTTTCCATGCGCTGCTCTGGTTCGCCAGAAGCGGCTTAGTCATGCTGGCCACATAACCCGGAAGCTATATGCTGGCTCCCTCGGCCAATAAAGTGAGATGAGCGCCGCAACTCCAGAGTCGGTCACGGCTGGACCTAACGGTCAGGGGTCCCTTTACCTTTACCTTATGTTATATATATTTTGTGTTTTTATGTTATAAACTGCCCTGTGATCCTTGGATAAAAAGAAGTAAATAAATAAATAAATAAATAAATAAATAAATAAATAAATAAATAAATAAAACACTGCAACATTTTGTTGAATGTCTCACTAGGCAACACTTAAT
This sequence comes from Podarcis liolepis, assembly GCF_965112155.1. Taxonomy (NCBI): domain Eukaryota; kingdom Metazoa; phylum Chordata; class Lepidosauria; order Squamata; family Lacertidae; genus Podarcis; species Podarcis liolepis. Next base: position 51,267,570 of record NC_139573.1, read on the forward strand.
AATTCTCAATATTAAACATGGAAACATTCCCATTTGCTCCCCCACTCCCCATCTGAAATAACATCGATCTAACCTGCGCCGTGGCAAAAGCAGCAAAGATATTGAGGCACGGCAAGCAGACATCTTGGTCTTACATGAGACTTTCATTATTAAATTCATTATTTCTTCTGACACGTGGTTTAGGAATTGATGCTTTTACCATTCTGGTAAACTTCCACCCCTCTCTTTCTGCTTACTAGCCCAACTGCGTATGTCTAGCTACTGATTGAATCCCCCCCCCCCTCAAAAAACCTGGCTCTTTATAAAATGTACTTTGAAGCCATAATTGATTGTTACAGCCAAATAGTTACTTTAAAAGCATCCAGAAAGCATTTAAAATGCATTTTGGAAGAAATTAGAAACGGCATTTTAACAATAATTTCAAAATGAGCATTTAGGGGGGATTTTGATGCTGGGAACATGCAAAACAGCTCTCTGGCGTGCCAGATGATGCAATCTGCAGTTTAAATGACTATTCAGAGTCTTTGAAGTTTATTTTTCTTTTTAATCTTTTGCTTTATGCTGGAGGGAGGGTGTCATTTTGCCTCCTCCTCCAGTTGTCACAAAAAGGGCTTTCAGAGATATTTGTTTCATTATACCTTGATGGATTCAGACATTCTTCTTCCTCTTTGGCGATCACTCGTAGCCTAGTAAGATTGTCTTCCATAAGCACGGTTTTAACAGTGGGTTCATAAGTGACTGTGGAGGCCAATTCTGGATACACACATCCTTCCACAGTGGGGACATTGGTTTCCGGGCAGGAGTTGATCACGGTGTGGATTTGCCAAGCGTGCCTTCCTCTTAGCACGTTTCTCCCTTGCATCCTGAGTTTGAGTGTCTTCAAAACCCATGACACCTTTGGCAAAGGCTGTTCTCCAACTGGAGCGCTCGCAGACCAGTGTTTCCCAGTTGCCAGTGTTTATACTACATTTTTTTTAAAGATTTGCCTTGAGACAGTTTTTAAACCTCTTTTGTTGACCACCAGCATTACGCTTTCCATTTTTAAGTTCGGAATAGAGTAGTTGCTTTGGAAGATGATCATCAGGCATCCACATGACATGACCAGTCCAACGAGGTTGATGTTGAAGAATCATTGCTTCGGCACTGGTGATCTTTGCTTCTTCCAGTACACTGGCATTAGTTCGCTTGCCTTCCCAAGTGGTATACTGAACACCCATGAACAACTTTAGAGAGATAAATATGTTCTCAAGTGGGGGGTGACGACGACACATGCAAGTAATACCATTAACCCTTGGACCAGTCACTCACTCTCAGCCTAAGATACCTCACAGGGTTGCTGAGAGGAGGAGCAGAGATATATACACCACTTTGAGCTCCTTGGAGGAAAGATAAATAAATAAATTCCGTTAGTACAGATCTGAAAAGTAGAGGAAATACACCAAAGAATCTGCCTAGGATTTTAAGCATTTGCAAATGAATTCCAGCATTCACCAGTTTTGGACATCTGCTGTAATATATATATATTAACAAGAGCAATCTAATCTAGATATAGTTTACTAACCAATATTCTTCGTAGCAGCCCTCTCTTTGACAAACTGCAGATCCTCCCTTTATTCCTGCACAAAATTTACAGCCTGCCAACACTTGCCCACCACCGGAGACAGTTGAATGATTGTTTTCCAAATTTAGAATTCAATGGAGTCTATCCTTCAGTAAGAAGATTGTCTCTCTTGTGTTATTCCATAGAACATACCTACATCGTGAAACATACTAATCTAAGATCAGTAGCCTTTATCACTTCTGCATCCTTCTGTCTGACAGGAAGATATATAGACAGAAACACAGTGTCACTAAAGGTAAAATATGATGGTATTGATTTTTTTTGGGGGGAGGGAGGTTGTAGCAGATTAAGTAACATGTGAAAACCAAAGTAATCAGCAGGAAAAAGGGGTTTTCACTGAAGTGTATTCATTCATATTTTCAATCCTAGGTGTTCCTTTTTCGAAGATCAAGATGGAAAAGATTCTCTAATATGAATTATTAAGTTTCTGCAGACCGTTAAAGCATATTTCATTAACCTTTTACTACAGAATTTGGGAGGAAAGCTCACCCAAAAGAAATTCTCACAACAAAGAACTAATATGAAGCAACATCTTCCAAATCTTACACACCAGCACTGGTCTTCAGTTGATAGAAGAAGTGGGCAGAGATCTTATCTAAGCTTGGTTGCATCAGCAGGGCCATAGCCATCTTTTGGAGAAAGATGGAGAACATGGGGAATGCTGTCCATGCGCAAGGTCACAGGTTCAATCCATGCCACCTTCAGTTAAACAGGACTTGGGAAATATTGGTTTTGTGCTCTGCACATCTTGACCCTGCTGATGTGAATCTGCCGCAAGTATGGCAAATCAAGTTACCAAGGGTGGATCTGCACACAGGAAAAAACCGCTATAAATAAGGCGTATGCATTCGTTAGAACAAGAGAAAACCCCGCATTATGCTCTGGTTATCTCTCGCTTGGACTACTGCAATGTGCTCTACATGGAGCTACCTTTGAAGGTAACTCAGAAACTACAACTAATCCAGAATACGGGAGCTAGACTTGTGACTAGGAGTGGCTGCTGGGACCATATACAGTCATATCTCAGGTTACAGATGCTTCAGGTTGCACGTTTTCAGGTTGTGGGCTGGAAGTACTGGAACGGGTTACTTCTGGCTTTCAGCGCTCACGCATGCGCAGAAGCACTAAAACGCACTTTCCACATGCGCAGAAGCACCGAATAATGACCCGCGCGTGCGCAGATGCGGCACTGCGGGTTGCGAACACTGTGGGTTGCAAATGTGCCTCCTGCATGGATCACTTTCGCAACCCGAGCTTCCACTGTACCCCTAGTCCTAAAGGCTCTTCACTGGCTCCCAGTACGTTTCTGAGCACAACTAAAAGTGTTGGTGCTGACCTTTGAAGCCCTAAATGGCCTTAGCCCAGTATACCTGAAGAAGCATCTCCACCCCCATTGCTCAGCCCAGACCAGGGGTCTGCAACCTTTAAGACAAAAAGAGCCACTTGGACCTGTTTCCGAAGAAAAAAAAAACTGGGAACCGCAAAACTCGACATTATAAAAATAACTTTTTTGTCACTTTTTTATTATTTCTTTGTTTGACCCCTCAGAATTACTCCTCCTCATAGAAATAAACGTTAAATTAACAAGTTACCTTTTTGTGTGTGTGTGTTCTTCACTCCCCTTCAAAACAGTGACCAGCGTACATGCCCCCTTTCAATGCAGTGACCAGCGTACATGCCCCTTACAATGTAGCAGGCAGGTGGGCGGGAAGGTGACGTCGGGACAGTGCGTGACTAACGCATGCACCGCCCCCATGCGACGTCACAGCCAGTACAGCGCCCGCCACAGTGGGGAGTGTCGGGGTGCACAATGTGCCTCCTCCCCTCGCTAGTATCCGCCCCGGAGCCGCGGCAAAGGTGTAAAAGAGCCACATGCGGCTCCGGAGCCGCGGGTTGCAGACCCCTGGCCCAGACACTGAGGTAACTCTGTTCCAAGCTGAACACTAGTTCGGGAGATGTGGATCAGTTCTGCTCCCATCAGAATTCATAGACATCTAATTATTCAATGGTATTTCTCAAGTATCTACCCTGGTTATATCCTTGCTCTGACCAAGTTGCTGCTTAAGTACAAGCTGGTGTGCTAACATACAGATTTCCTCACTGTCTCTCTGTTGAACCGCCTGCCCTCATCCCAGCCAACAATCTCTTTGTTTTCCATGAAACCTTTCATGAATTAGACAAGCCTTTCTCTTCTCTTCTAAAAATGCAATTGTCCTCCGATTCGTATGGTTGCCGTGCTTTCCAAGACCAGCCTTGGGGATTGGCACTTTTGCCTAACTTGCTCTTAGATCTCTTATGGGCACCTGCTTTTATGCCTTATCACCTTGGATTTGTCTTAAAATGTCACCCTACTGGTCATGTCATAGTAATGACTGGGAATGCCTAAAAACTTCCCTTTTGTGGATCTAACCGACTGCCAATAATTTCCCCTCCATCAGTTATGTTGCTGTAAGGGAAGAAGATTCTGCAGGAAATTAATTCCCAATTACAGTGGTACAGTACCTTGGGTTAAGAACTTAATTTGTTCTGGAGGTCCATTCTTAACCTGAAACTGTTCTTAACCTGAAGCACCACTTTAGCTAATGGGGCCTCCTGCTGCTGCGATTTCTGTTTTCATCCTGAAGCAAAGTTCTTAACCTGAGCTACTATTTCTGGGAGTCTGTAACCTGAAGCGTCTGTAATCTGAAACGTCTGTAACCCGAGGTACCACTGTATCAATTGTTCTTGAGGGAAGGCACCCACAGGGTATAGAATCACATTGCGGTCCCAGGCAGAGTGTGGGTGGCACCCCCTGGGGGGTGGGAAGGGATGATGCAATAACAGGTGAACAAACACTGTCAGGCTTGAAGAATCGTCTCTCTCCCCCCAAAGGCAACACGAGGCAGGGAGGTAACAAGGAAGTTCTTACGTTTGATTTATTCAGTCATCACGATCAAAGAGAAAGCATTCCGGTCCTTCCCCACAGTGGCGTAGCATGGGTTGTCAGCACCCGGGGCAAGGCAAGTAATTTGCGCCCCCTAACCCGTGGATTTGCGCCCCCTAACCCGTGGATTTGCGCTCCCTAACCCTAACCCCCAGGTTTTGCGCCCGGTGCGGCCGGCCCCCCCTGCACCCCCCACGCTACGCCACTGCTTCCCCATAAGGGAGTTGCTCACACAAAACTTCTCCCCCTTTCCCCTCTATCAACAACATCTGCTTCTACGGCATCTGTCCATGCACAATTGTATCCGGGCTCTTTGTTCTTGCACCCTTAATGAACGCCGTGTTTTGGGAGAAGGGGGGTTTGGTTATGCTGTCCGTTGACGTGTCAACTAGCTCCTCTCCCTCCCCTCCTCCTTCTCCTAACATAGCATAACTCTGCTGTTCGCCAGTCTCTGAACTGTTATCTTCCTCAAAGCCCTGCTATAATTCGAGACTGCCTCCCTCTTCTCTGGAAGCTATAGGAGAAGGTTGGGGGGACCTCCACCATTCCTCGTCCTTCTCTGTGCAGTCCCTGACACTAATACAACAATGTTGTGGGAATTGAAAATGGCCATAACTATATTGTTTACAGATATAGGTAAACCTTGGCTTAGGCATTGGGTGTGCATTCTGATTAATACTCCTGCCTATTAGCAGGAGATTTTCAGAGTTGTGCCTGGGCTAAGGGCCACCTCAAGATGCAAGTCAACTCAGTAGACCTCCTGGTCCACCATCTGGAAGTTCTATGGCCCGTCTGCTTCCCTCTAGGCTTCAGGACAGAACGTCCACCCAGAACCCATTTACTGGGGTACCCTGAGATGTTGCACTTCCTGGAAGGAAAGGGGGTGATGCACTACTTCACCCCCTCCCAGAAAATAGACTACAGCATTCAACCCATTGCCTAATCTACCACATGAGTTGGCCATCAAGCAAGGGTGTTTGACTGATAAACATTGGTAGGTCCACCCTCCTTTATGAATTTATCTCATCCCTCACTAAAGGCATATAAAGAAGAGCTTGCTACCCTCATCCTTTATGGTTCCCAGTTTTAGGGTATCCATGCGCTGACATCAGTGGTGTCACATGACCTCTCCTTTGGCTGTGTTTATTTCCATTTGGGTTAGGCAAGCAACAAAAATGCCAAGGGGCCACAGGCAGAGTGGCACCTTCGCAAACCCTACATTATGTATGGAGTGTGTTCAGCTATAATACCACCACCACAGCAACCTTTGTCGATGCTTAGGGCAAATGTCTGAGAGAGCAAGTGGTATCAGATACTTCCTGTGATACCTAACATGTATTTTATAAACTAGTCAGTTTTTATAAAAAACAGATATACCACCATACCATTTTGTTAGTGATGCTGTGCAATATCATTTTGCTTGTTTGATTTTAGCTCTGGGTACATACATATCACAGGTGCCTCATTTCAATCTCTTTTAGAAATACAAGTTTTATATACTAAGACTAAGGAAAAGAAATGAAAAATCCCAAAGTCAAAAAAAGAAAAAGAAAAAAAGCTTTGACCTGCTGAGAAGGTGCCAAGTGATTTTACCAGCACACAGTAACTTACCCCATATCTAATCAATTCTTCAACATGACATTTCTCTGGTTCTGTGTTTGTGTTTTAGATTTATATCCACATGAATACACAAGACTTGCCACCAAGTGCAACTTAAAATGAAATTTCTAAGGATGGCTATGACATTTTTCTCATCTAATTTTCTCATTACATTTTGAGATTCTGAATGACCCAGTCTTGTTTTGGGAATAGAAGCAAGCCACTGGCAATTTCCCACTTTTAATTTCCAATTTCTAATTGTTCATGCCACTGAGCATACACTTTGCCATCGTGTTCAGTTTGTATTGCATTTTCTAACAGGTTACCAATAGCACATATGCTTGTTGATGAAATCGAAGAGAGAAAAAAGGAATTTATTTTTAAAAAGATATTTATTAAGAGTTTTAAACATTAAGTTCACCAAACACATATAAAACCATCACCAAAATACAACAAACAAAAATAAACAGAAAAAAGCAAAAAAATTAACATATAATAAAGAACATACAACGAAATCAGATATCCAACACCCATATTTTCTTAAGCTTTTGGACTTCCTCACATCTCCCAATTCTGCGTTCACCGTTATAAAGTTATAAACAGCAATTTATCGCCTTATTTCAGCTCTTATTATGTAATGTTCAAATATTATGTCCCCGACTTTAAAATTTTTTATCAAATACTTAATTTAGACATAATGTTATTCCAAAATTTATCTTATTTCTCAAATCTCACTTATTCTCATTTTTCTTTCAACTAAATTGCTGGTGCCATGTTGTTTTCAGTCTTGCACCCTTCTTAACACTCATACAGTTTGCAATGTTTTTGTAAATAGTCCTTAAACTTTTTCCAGTCCTCTTCCACTGCCTCTTCTCCCAGGTCTCGGATTCTGCCAGTCATTTCTGCCAGTTCCATGTAGTCTATCAGTTGTGTCTGCCATTCTTCCACGGTGGGCAAATCTTGGGTCTTCCAATATTTTGTGATAAGTATTCTTGCTGCTGTTGTTGCATACAAAAAGAAAGTTCGATCCTTCTTTAACACCCTCTGACCAACAATACCCAAAAGGAAGGCCTCTGGTTTCTTAGGGAAGGTATACTTAAATACCTTTTTCAATTCATTATATATCATTTCCCAGAAAGCCTTAACCCTAGGGCAAGTCCACCAGAGGTGAAAGAATGTTCCTTCAGAGAAAAAAGGAATTTTGATGTGATTAGGCAATGACTTTAAGTATTAATTTTTGTGCTGTGATTCAGTGAATTCACTCATAAAGATTCCCTTTTCAGCTGATTTAAACAATGAACACATGCATGGGTGCACATTGGTTGCGCTAAGGAAATAAAAATTACACTTGCCAATTTTGATTTTTTTTTTTTTTAAAAAATTAATTATCCAAATTAAATTGGAGTGCAGGTGGGTTAGAACAAGAGGAAGAGGCAAATCACAGAACAGTATTAAATTGGGATGGAGAAAATCTCCTCATTCTTAGAAATTTAGAGGTGCAGACTCCAAAGTCAGAGAAATTGTGGCTGGCTGGCTACTTGTAGAACCCTAGCAAAGATTCCCCTGATACTAAACCAGCCTGCAATACTGGATCAAAATATGGATTATAGCTAGATTGGCTGCTTTTCATGTGGGATGTGGGTAACTTGTAACCTTATGGAAATTCTTGTTTCCTGTACTTCCCTCACATACTGTTACTCTGTGTACTGTGCAAAAATGAAAACTTGGCAAAACACATTTCTCTCCTTAACAACATACTTAGTAGCTATGTTAAGTTTTAGAGAACTGCAGGAAGCCAGGAGTGCCTGCTGTGTCGTACAGCCTTGAATTGCTCCACCATCAAAATGTAGGAGAAAGAACAATATTTTATATCCTATGGAATGCACTACTGAGAATATCAAACACTCACTAAATGACAACAGTTTGCTCACAGCCAAAATGTGCAAATAATGAAATTTAAGTGGGGCAGGATCAAAGAAGAAGCAATAATTGAGTTATAGCTCATTGCCACCGACGGATATAAAAAACAACAGTTTGCTAACTGGATTTTAGTAGCACTGGGCACGAGATGGAAAGGTGAGCAGAAGGCTGGACACACTTCATCAATGAAACCTTTGAGTCTCCTTGAACGAGGTTAAGTGACCACATGATTCCTAGAGAGAAGGGCTACATGCCTGGTCCTGATGGAAGTACATGGTGCTATAGATGATCACTGTGCACATGTCAATTTCTCTGCCGCAGATGAGAGACTATCACTTGTATGTCTGGAGAATAGGTCATCAGTGTGTCCTGTTGCCAAGTGCAATACAAGAGCACAGCACTGCTCCCCAGTAATCATGTGATGAGCCTTTCATGTGAGTATTGCACAAAGGAGCCTTAGACTTGCCACATTCTGCCATTTTGTCAAGAAAAATATGGAACTCAACACACAGTCCCTACAGTCTTACAACTGGCAATGTGTGCTGAGTATTACTCTCTTTACTATTCAGTTGGTTGGTTTTTGTGTTTCTACTTTTTCCGTGGGAAAACTCACAAGTACTCCTACAATTAATGCTAAGTGGCTTCAACGTAGGCATGGCAGCACACTTTTTAAACAACAGTGATTTCATCTAGAAGTTTTTCAGGAACTGATTATACAACCCAGTCAGATGGGTGGAGTACAAATAATAAAATTATTGATTCAGGTAGGTAGCTGTGCTGGTCTGACGCAGTCGAAATAAATTAAAAAATCAAAAAAAATTGTCCAGTAGCACCTTAGAGACCAACTAAGTTTGTTCTGCGTGTAAGCTAAAATTATTGCTATTGTTAAGTTGGGACCAATTTGAAAACTGCGGGGCAGGGTGAGGTCATTCGTCCTCCTCCATTTCCCTCCTTGGTTACTCACCTCAGTCTGTCCCCAATACCTTCTCCATTCCCTGCCTCCATTTGCATGTTCAGACCCAGAAACCTCCCCCCTAAATAAATTTAGACAAGACTCAAATTTTGCTTTTGGTTTTTGGCAAAATTTAGGCCACAACTTTATTGATTACAGAAAGTGACTGGTTGCATAGGCTCTGGTTTGACTAGCTCCCTGGCATGCAGGTAGCGCTGACCCAGGGTTCCAGCATAGGTCAGCCAAGGGTGAATACCTGGATAAGCAGAAAGCCGGGAACAGGCTAACTCCGCCTCCCAAATGTCTCCCTGGACTCAGGCATGGGCACAACCCCCTCTCAGGGGTTGACCAAACCATCGAGTCCCTGGATTCCTTTAACGGAATACCCTTCACATAGGGATGGAGAGAGCGTTCTCCCATCCCTATCACCTGAACCAGAGCCTATCCGCAACCTTACAAGTTGTGACAATTTGCTACATGGCAGGCGAAACCCAAATGGCACCAGCCAATCAGCCAAGTGGGGAAAATTCCTGCCGTGCCCCTGTCCCAATGACAGATGACACACAACGGCATAGCAAGGTCAAGTGCAAAGCCCTAAAAGTAGGGAGAGGTGGGCGGGTGTTCTGATGCACTCACCAAAAGAGGAAGCTCTGGGTCACATGCATGGGCATAAATAGGTCCCTCGAACCGTTTAGACTGCAACCCCATTGGCCAGATTGCACCCAGCTTCGAGGGACCTACCAATCGGGTGTTGTGGCTGACCAATAGAACCCACCCACAACACAGGGTGTCAGTTTCCAGGTCTCACCGCAATACATGCCCTCTTTAAGGGAGGACCCAATTTCTCCTCAGGGATGTTGCTAAATGCATCCTAAGTAACCACAGCAAAAGGGAAGGCGAGCTTTCAGCTGTTCCTCCCAACCAAAGTCTCAGCTAGTTGCTATTACCCTGGAAGGAATGCTCCCATTAGTGCTACTGGGCACTTTACGTCTGGGTCCAATACCTGCCTTTTTGCGGGGGTAGGGGTTCATCAGGACAATGATGGGGGAGGAACAGGTTAAACATCCCTTCCCCATGTACTGTGACAAAAGTAGCACCCAACTATTTTTTTAAGGAAACAACAACAGAAAATGTGATCATCCCTCATTCTGTCTTCCAGTTCCCCCTCCACCTGTCTCCCACTCTCCCTTTTCCGGTCTCTTGCATTCCCACCTCCCTCCTTCTCATTATCCCTCTTTCCCGCCTCCATGAACCTTTTAGACACCCTCCACTTCATATTTCCCTCTCCTCCCTGTATTCCTAAAGCCACAGGCAGTGTGTTTCTTGTTGTTTGGTTTCTGGCAGAAAGAATGAAGAAGTTCAATTTTCCCGTTTTACAGGCATCGAGGTTCTGTCCTGCCTTAAAGGTAAAGGGAAAGGGACCCCTGACAGTTAGGTCCTGTCGTGGCCGACTCTGGAGCTGCGGCGCTCATCTCGCTTTATTGGCCGAGGGAGCCGGCGTACAGCTTCTGGGTCATGTGGCCAGTATGAATAAGCCGCTTCTGGCAAACCAGAGCAGCACACGGAAACGCCGTTTACCTTCCCGCCGGAGCGGTACCTATTTATATACTTGCACTTTGACGTGTTTTCGAACTGCTAGGTTGGCAGGAGCAGGGACCGAGCAACGGGAGCTCACACTGTCACGGGGATTCGAACCACTGACCTTCTGATCAGCAAGTCCTAGTCTCTGTGATTTAACCCACAGTGCCACCCGTGTACTGCCATAGATGTGAGCAAATGACAGTGATGGCTCTCTCCTCAGTGAAAGAGTAGGACAATGAGAAGGATGTGAAGGGGCTTTTTTAGAGGAATTGTTTCCTGTAGCTAATTTGGGGACAGATAGTCACTACACCTGCTGGGAGGCTTCCTTCTATGTGATGCTTTATTAAAAGGCACATGTATGAATTGAGTTACAGATAGGTAGCCGTGTTGGTCTGCCATAGTCAAAATAAAAAAATTCCTTCCAGTAGCACCTTAAAGACCAACTAAGTTAGTTCTTGGTATGAGCTTTCGTGTGCATGCACACTTCTTCAGATACACTGAAACAGAAGTTGCCAGAGCCTTCTATATAGTGAGAAGGTGGGGAGGGGTATTACTCAGAAGGGTGGTGGGACCAGGTCTCTGTCTCTGTTGAGACCAGGTCTCTCCATGGTTTTAAGTTTGGTAATGAGTTGCAATTCTCAACAGAGACCTGGTCTCAACAGAGACATTGGATTCTTATCTCATTATACATGACTAAGCCATTTCTCACCTTCTCACCCCTTGCCTTTTCCTGCAAGACCTATTACAGTCGTTAAGAGTCGTCAACAGGCTCATCTCAGCTATCTGCCAATCTCCCATTCCCACCACCCTTCTGAGTAATACCCCTCCCCACCTTCTCACTATATAGAAGGCTCTGGCAACTTCTGTTTCAGTTTATCTGAAGAAGTGTGCATGCACACGAAAGCTCATACCAAGAACTAACTTAGTTGGTCTTTAAGGTGCTACTGGAAGGAATTTTTTTATTTTGATGTATGAATTGAGATATAGACAGAACTAAGAAAGATGCTCTGGCTTCTTCTTCCTTCCTCCTCCTCCTAAAACAGGAACTAGGTTTGTGACTGCCTGTGTTAAAAGAGTACTATGCATTAAACATAAACCTTTCTCACACACAGAGGGACTTGTCAGTATGTTACTTTGAGTTTGGGGACTGTAAGAAATTACTCCTTTCTCTATGTACTGCTTGGGGCCTGTTTACTCCCGGTATATTCAAGGACTCCTGGGGACATGAATTTAAGTTACGAACACACACCTCAGAGAGGATGCACTACTCATCTTTAATGAAAGCAGAAGCTGAGGGGGTCCCAATCAGAAAAGTAACTACTGCTCTTGAAAGACTAAAATAGTATCTCGTAGATGGGATGAGAGAATTTAATTGACTGCTCACACTGAGCTACAGAGTAGTTGCTCATAGCATTCTCCCCCCTCCTCGTCCCTAAAAAAGAAAGCCAAACAATTGTAACTTAGAACTCTCTGGGGTTTTTTTGTTTTTTGGGGGGGTTGTTTTGGTAAATCTCAGCAAATCCAAATAACGGTTATGAAAATGTGTAATGTTTGATCTATTGCCACATGTCTCAGTATTTCACAGATTCGAAGAAATTACAGTGGTACCTCAGGTTAAGTACTTAATTCATTCCAGAGGTCTGTACTTAACCTGAAACTGTTCTTAACCTGAAGCACCACTTTAGCTAATGGAGCCTCCTGCTGCTGTCACGCCGCCGGAGCACGATTTCTGTTCTCATCCTGAAGCAAAGTTCTCAACCTAAGGTACTATTTCTGGGTTAGCGGAGTCTGTAACCTGAAGTATATGTAACCTGAAGTGTATGTAACCCGAGGTACCACTGTATCTGGTTAGAAACAGGCAAAACAAAGCAACAACAAAAGGCAGGTCCTGGAAGTTTATCAAATGCTGGTTGCAGAAACCCAGTCAACGTGCAAAGAAAGCAGAGATGAATGGTCTCATCTCAGACAATTAATGGGCTTCCACCCACCCATTCTTCCACCATGGAACTTCCACATAATCACCTAATTTGAGTGCTTTTCCAGAAGGTAACGACCCTGTTTGTGTGATTTCTCTCCCACAAAAAGTGGGAGCGGTTCTTCCTAGCTACTCACTGTGACTTTTATCTTTAAAGAATTTTTTAAAAAGAAGGGGAAATGTATAAAAAGCCTTGGACTACCTCATAACAATTGGTTTACTAAGTATGTAATTCTATATACATTTGTAAGTTCCACTGAACTCAAGGGAGCTTGTTTCTGAGAAGACTTGTATGGGATTTCACTGTGCATATTCCCATGCCCAGAGCCTAACAGTCCAATGGCCATCATCTCACCCCTATAAATCTTGCCCCAATAAATATCCACCCCTCATCTCCATTGGTAACTTAGGTCCACGGAAGTTGGAGAGAGGACATTTTGGTCAGATCCATTCTTATTTTGTTCTTGTGAAGAATACAGCCCATTTCTCAACCACATGAGTGCTGCTTGTCTGGTATTAAAAAACTGGCCTACATGGCAAGTGAGACATGAAAAATAATGTCCGTCCGTCCGTCCCCCCCCCCAAAAAAAAATACACATTATTTTCTGATAATTTTTGGTTGGTCTTCAATAAAGATGTTACCCTCCTGTGGATTTTTATCAATCAACATAGTTCTAATCTAATCTAATTTTTTTAATGAAAATTAGATTTGCCAATCAATTTTAGAGCAAATTTTGAGGAAAATGTTGAGGTTTCTCCTTGCAAGATACATCTGTTGGAATTCTGAGGGAAATTAAAAGAGTTATAAAAAAAAATATTATCAGTGGGATGCCCTCTCAAACACCCTCCTCAAATTCACTAGACTTATCAAGATCACATCCATTTTGCATGAGATTTCGCCTGAAGTTGCTTGAGTTCTTGTTTGAAATCAGTGCAGATGGAAAAACAAGAGGTGCTGCCCCTGTGGCCAATACAGTCGTACCTTGGTTTTCAAACGGCTAAGCTCTCAAATGTTTTGGCTCCCGAACAATCAAAACCCAGAAGTGAGTGTTCCGGTTTTCGAACGTTCTTTTGGAAGCCAAACATCCAACAGGGCTCCTACAGCTTCCGATTGGCTACAGGAACTTCCTGCAGCCAATCAGAAGCTGCACTTTGGTTTTCGAACACTTTAGAAGTCGAATGGACTTCTGGAACGGATTCCGTTCAACTTCCAAAGTACGACTGCATACGCATTTGTATGTGATCTGCCTAATACAATGCATTTGGGTATGTTATTTTCATTAATACGCACATGCTTTATTTGAGATTCATTGGGTTGAAAGGGACCCCAAGGTTCATTGTATTCTGATCCCCTGCAATGTATGGGTACACGTTTTTGTTCACATGATGTTGCTGAAGAATGGCATTGTAAGATTCAGAGAGGTGTGAATTTTTCGGCTTGTGTTTTGAAAAATGTGAATGAGGTACCGTATTTTTCGCTCTATAACACGCATCTGACCATAACACGCATGTAGTTTTTAGAGGAGGAAAACGAGGAAAAAATATTCTAAATGAAACAGTGGATGTATGATTTTTATGGTTCATGCTGTGGCCACAGACATGTGATCTGACAGTGAGTTTGGGGTAGCCCAATGCAAAAATCCTGAGGATCCATGTGGATCCGTGCTTTGTAACCACGTTTTAAGTGGGGAGGGAAGGAAAAGAACTCAAGGGACAAGGAGCTTTTCCGCGGGGAGGAGGGAGGGAAAGAGCACTGTTGCTTTAAAGGTATACTTAAGGTATTTGCCCTGTGCCTGGGTTTTTTTTTCCATTTAACAGTTTGCAGCCTTTTCCTTCCGCTCCTTGTTTTGAGGCGGAATAGATTTGAGCAAGTGAGGAGGACTTGGGATTGCAGGGGATTTGCCATTAGCTGTGTAAAAGTGCTCCTCCTTGCAGTCTGAATGGTAAGCAGCCACCAGCAGCAGCAATAGAATGGAGCACAAAAAAGCGGTAGGGGCACTAGGACCCAGACAATGCTCCAATCTATCCTGCCTGAAAACAAGCTGCTCCATCCCAGCCGATCAGCTGAGACGCGGGGGATTTGCGAAGTTTTCCCCTCTCCCTCATGCCCTCCCCAGCCTTTTTTTTTTTACTTCCTGGTTTTCACTGCGTGGCTCAGAGCTAGAGGTTGGTTTTATTTTGCTGCTGGTTGCTTAAATTTTATCTTTCCTGCCGTCTCTCTGCAGCCTCATTGCTCTGTTTAGAGAGCGCGCAGACCTTTGCAAGCGTCTCTCCCTCCCGTGTAAGCGGCTGCTGCCGGCTTTGCTGCTATGGCTCTCCTTCCCTCCCTCCTTCCTGGCTCCAGGTCGCTTTAAAGAAAGCAAAGTGAGAGCCTCGTAGAGCGTGTAAGTGGCTCCCGCTTTGCCTGACTGACGGCAGCCATGGCTCTGATCCGTGCATTCGCTCCTTAACACGCACAGGCATTTTCCCTTACTTTCTCGGAGCAAAAAAGTGCGTGTTTTGGAGCGAAATTTACGGTAAGTTTGCTTTTAAATGCAATATTATTTTCATTTCTCCCCCTCTGCTAGTCACAGCTGGCCTCACCTTAGAAGAGGCATTCCTTCCCTCCTACCTAGAGTTTTTATAAGTATCTGCAGTGCTTTTTTTCTAAAAAAAAATAAGTTTAGGGGTATTCTCATTTTGACTCAAGACAAACCACAGAGCCTAGGACTTGCTGATCAGAAGGTCGGCGGTGACGGGGCGAGCTCCCGTTGCTCGGTCCCTGCTCCTGCCCACCTAGCAGTTTGAAAGCACGTCAAAGTGCAAGTAGATAAATAGGTACTGCTCTGGCGGGAAGGTAAACAGTGTTTCCGTGTGCTGCTCTGGCTCACCAGAAGCGGCTTAGTCATGCTGGCCACATGACCAGGAAGCTGTCTGCGGACAAACGCCAGCTCCCTCGGCCCATAGAGCGAGATGAGCGCCGCAACCCCAGAGTCAGTCACGACTGGACCTAATGGTCAGGGGTACCTTTACCTTTTTATTCACCATTTTATAGTTCAAATCAGAATAATAAAAACAGTACACTGGTACCTTGGGTTACAGACGCTTCAGGTTACAGACACTTCAGGTTACAGACTCCGCTAACCCAGAAATAGTACCTTGGGTTAAGAATTTTGCTTCAGGATGAGAACAGAAATTGTGTAGCAGCGGCGCGGCAGCAGCTGGAGGCCCCATTAGCTAAAGTGGTACCTCAGGTTAAGAGCAGTTTCAGGTTAAGAGCGGACCTCCAGAACAAATTAAGTTCTTAACCCGAGGTACCACTGTAAATAGACAAAAGTACAAAGATTCACAAAATGTTTAGGGATATGCGTACCCCTGTGTACCCCCAGAAAAAAGCACTGGGTGCTTGTATTAAATATAATCAACATTTTAAGGAGATCCTTTTCAGCTGCAAAAGAAAAGCTTTAATCTAACTAATAAATCATTGCAATGTTGCAGCTTTAATGGACACCAGTGACATCTATGGATTGCAGCACTTGCATATATTGTTTCCGCAGCTCCTGAAAGACTGTCAAGAAATCCTGAAAGATAACTTGACAACGGTGGTGATTTAGATGTCACAATTCAAGTTTAAAAGCATTTTTAACTCAAATAAGATAAAAAAGGAATTACTGAAAATACCCAGTATTATGGACTTTATTTATGTCTCCTAAAATACATATATTCCTCCAGACAGACAAGTACATACTATATCCCTCTGGTGCAGTTGTGATTCCATCTGTCCATAAATTACACCCCCCTCCCCGTAATTTTGTTTCATATGCAGCGTAATGGAGATATTCAGATCATAGATGCTTAATGCTGAATAGCTTCAATTATATTTTGACACAGCAACGAGGGGCAGGGGTGTCTGTGCCACTTTAAAGTAAGTATAATGGATTTCCATCACTGTTTATGCATCAAGGGTACAGAAACAGGGAGGTGGAAGTTCACAGCCCATGTCTGAAGCCCCTAAAATTGTTCGTGACAGAGAACAACAAAGCATAGCTGAGTTAGAGGGACTTTGAAATGATTTGTGCTACGCAGCAACACTGTGAAAGGAACAAAACCGCCCCACTAAGCCTTCTTGGGGCATGTCCAAACTTCCGCTTGTGCAGTGTCTAGACAGCATAGGTCAAGCAGTTTCCCGCCTTCCCCGCACTTTCTAGGCAAAGGTCCAAGCTGTGTGCCCCTTGCCCTTTCCAAAGGAAAACCCACTCTTTACTGATATAGTGGAACAAATGGCAATCAAGGGAACAGTGCGAAGTCTGCCTGCGCCCAAGCCACTGTGTTTCTCCCAGGAGAGACGTGTAGCTTGGGCACATTGCAGGCCCAGCAGTGAGTGCCGCCCAGCATTTTGTCACCCCCCTCAGAGGTGACACCCGGGGTGAACCACCCCTACCGCACCTCCTTCCTCCGCCCCAGGTGTTTCCATGCACCCTGGCTTATGTCATGGTGTCCTGTTGCGCCAGAAGTGGCTTAGTCATGCTGGCCACATGACCTGGAAAGCTGTCTGTGGACAAACGCCGGCTCCCTCAGCCTGAAAAGCAAGATGAGCACCACAACCCCATAGTTGCCTTTGACTGGACTTAACCATCCAGGGGTCCTTTACCTTTTACCTTTACCTGGAGGATAATAAATGAGACCTTCTTAGACTTGGAGTTCACCTGCAACTACAACCTAAAACATAGTAGCTCCTTAACAATAGTAATACATGGCCATCTTTCTGCTTTTGTCTGTAGGCTATGAGATGAAGGAGGGGGGAGGTTTCCTATACCTTTAAAGCTGTAAAGAATTGAGAATTTTGGAAACTGCAGGTTGTCATACAGGGTTGAAAAAAGGTGTACCTTCTGAAATTCCATCTTTAGCATACGTATTGAATTTAGAATTGCTAATGAAGTTCTTCAGAATCAGCCTCAGAAAATTACTTTGGGAGTTAACAAAAGCCTACCTCAAATGAGAGGTGAGCATTTAGAGTCCCTGAATATTCCTGAGGATTAAATAAAACTCTGATCCAGAGAAGAAAGGCTCTACAGCCCTGGTGAAGGAGACAAAGCTTGTTTGAAAAGTACAGGATGCCCTAAATATATTTTGAGATGTACAATACCACAGGGGTCTCGGAAAATATTAATGAATAATGTAAGAAAGGAAAGCCTCGCCTGACACTGATTGACAGAGTTAAGGTCAAGAAGACATTTTGCACACACATATATATGATAGTTATATGCCTTGGGAGCACTCAGTACAAATATGCCCTTTCAGAAGCTCATTGACATAGGTTATAACTTGCGTAAATTTGTCAGACTAACCATTGGCTATAATGTAGTTATGCTTAGAGTTTCCAATATGCACATGCTGAGATATTGGATGATTCATTGACATGCTTAACTCACTTCTTTCTTTTTGAAGATGAGTTATAGAACGAGCAGAAAATTAGAAGAGGTCTTTTTCTATTTTTACAATACTACTAATAATGTGGCATGAAAGGTTGTTAGTAGTTTTCTCAATGAAATAAAGCTAATTAATTATCATAGAAGTCGAAGACTGTCTGTTTCATTTGGTATGGTTGAGGATGGACTGTGGGTGGCAGAGACTTCTGCAACTCCCATGTCACAAGCAGGTCATTACTTGGTGATCATGAAATGAAAGGTACTCAGAATCTCTGCTGGGATGGAGGACATATTAAAATAGTCTGCACTTTGATACTTTGGGGTCTGGTTAGTTTTCAGTTTGTGCTCGGGGAGGTTCAAACGACTTGGCAGCTCTCCTGTTGAGGAAATGGTTGATTTTTTGGAATTATGCATGTTCAAATGGCAGAAAACATGAAATAAGTCTCAACAAAAATGGCTTAGAGTCCATTTGAGAGCCAGTTCCATGGTGGCGTTGATAGGGATGGGTGAATCAGTCTAACTTCCCTCTTTGTCAATTCCACAGGTGTTCATTCATAACAGCCAGGGTGGTATAGTGGCATGGGACCTGGGAGGCCAGGGTTCAAATTGTCGGGATCTCCGCTCGGCCGCTCGGCTGATAAAGCTCATTTTCTTTCCCCGAGTCTTCAGAATCGCCTCCTGACCTGTGTAACGACCTGAGCCTTTGATACGGCTCCAAGGCACATTCTTCAGCAGAGTTTCAAGCACAGGAAAGACACGAGAGGTTTGAGCTACATTGTAAAGGGTTTTATTTCTAAGCTACGCAGTCAGAAAAGACATCCTCTCTCTATGAAAGCAGAGAGCAACTGAAACAAAGGAACAAAGGAACAGAGAAACCAGTACGACGTCTCCCTTCTCACGTGAGACTTCCAATAGCCTGGAATCCCTGGAATGTAAACAGAGTCCTGTGACTCTAAGCAGCTGCTCAGTGATAAGAACAGAAACTAACACAAATCCCCATTTGGCCATGAAGGTCACTGGATGAGACCTTGGGGCCAGACCCTGCTTCTTGGCCCAAACTACTTCACTGGGTTGTCGTCGGGATTAAATGAGGAAGGGGGGAACCATGCTTGTCCCACTGATCTCTTAAAGAGAAAGGTGAGGTATAAATGCAATGAATAAATCCCAATATAAAATTGTGATTCTTTTTAAATACACAACGTGTATATTTAAATAATTTTTAAATTCATTTACAGATAGGTAGCCGTGTTGGTCTGCCATAGTCAAAATAAAAAATTCCTTCCAGTAGCACTTTAAAGACCAACTAAGTTAGTTCTTGGTATGAGCTTTCGTGTGCATGCACACTTCTTCAGATACACTGAAACAGAAGTTGCCAGATCCTTCTATATAGTGAGAAGGTGGGGAGGGGTATTACTCAGAAGGGTGGTGGGAATGGGAGATTGGCAGATAGCTGAGATGAGCCTGTTGACGACTCTTAACGACTGCAATAGGTCTTACAGGAAAAGGCAAGGGGTGAGAAGGTGAAAAATGGCTTAGTCATGTATAATGAGATAAGAATCCAATGTCTCTGTTCAGACCAGGTCTCTCCATGGTTTTAAGTTTGGTAATGAGTTGCAATTCAGCAGCTTCTCTTTCCAGTCTATAGACCTTTTCCTGTAAGACCTATTGCAGTCGTTAAGAGTCGTCAACAGGCTCATCTCAGCTATCTGCCAATCTCCCATTCCCACCACCCTTCTGAGTAATACCCCTCCCCACCTTCTCACTATATAGAAGGATCTGGCAACTTCTGTTTCAGTGTATCTGAAGAAGTGTGCATGCACACGAAAGCTCATACCAAGAACTAACTTAGTTGGTCTTTAAGGTGCTACTGGAAGGAATTTTTTATTTTAAATTCATATTACAGTATTATTTTTAACACAAAATATGCCTTTCTAAAGGTAGCCCATCCTAACACGACCATTTAAATGCATTTTAGCATGTGTTTTGTATCTCGAAATCCGGAGGAGCGTGAAATCTGAAAGGTAATTAAATTCCAATCTGCACTTTAGTCCCAGAGCCACAAATCAAGTCAATCTGCATTGGAATCCACAGGAATCAATTTATTCAAGCATCCCTTAGTGGCAAAGGAAGGGTGGAAAGGAAGTCTTATTTTTCTGCCAGTGTTGCACCATCCAAAGCATCTTCCTGGTTACGATCCCTTAGAATCACCCAGAGCCTGTTGTGTCTGGCGAGGGCACTTCTTCAATGTTGTCATTTGCACGTTCTCCAACTTGGACACCCTTGTGGCGATCACACTGGGTCCCCGGACGTTTAACGGTCTATTGATCCCTGTGCCACCACTGTGCTTGCTTCCCCGCTGCCACCAACCCGTTACTCTTGGGTAAAACACTGAGTCCAGACAGTTGTTAAAATTGAACCAAATAAACAAGTTTATTTTATAAGCATTAATAAGTTTATGGTTTCTCAGATAATATTCCTGTCAGTCTCTTAACTTTAGTTTCTTAACCGGCCTATATCTTCCTAATACCTTCTGACTGATTATCTCAACTGTTTGACTGACTCCTCTTAACAGATTCTCTCACTCTCTCGCATCAGACTAGCCCAATCCACAGACTTATCCTCTCTGTCTCTTCTCTAACTCCAGACTAACTTCTCAACCACCCTAACTCTAACTTCTCCCCTTGGGTTCCCATTGGTTAGTCATTTTACAATTAGTTAACCCTTTCCTTATGAACCCAGTAGGATGTCACACACCTAGGAGGCAAACACCACAACCCTTTTTATGCCTGAGTCGTGGAAGCTCCTTAGCAGCTCCTATTGCATTTTCTTCAGCAAATTACAGTTCATTTCACACAATGAAGAACATTTAAAAAGAGTCCAGCATGTCAGCTCCCCCTTTAAGGAGGGGCTGCTTTGCGGACAGGAATTTGGGTCCTCACAGTGACCCAGGAGTGGGCGGGGGTATGCCGCCCACATCAGCGGGATCCCTGGCCGCATCACACCCAGCCAGCCAATCGGGCTGGCCTGGGGGCGTGGCTACGCCTGTTTTAAGCATCCTCCTTTTGCCTCCATTTGTTGGATCTCCCAGCCCACCCACCCTCTTTTCTTGTGTGAATTGACTATGGCCTTGCTATGAATTAGGTCGGTTGTCGGGGCCGGGTAGGAATTTTTCCACTTGGCAAAACTGGCACTATCCATTTGGTTTTTGCCTGCCTAGTAGCAATCGTCACAACTTTGTAAGGTTAGGCATTGGGTAAGCCTTATTATGGGAGGGGAAGTTGTTCCTCCACCTGCCCCTCCATGTTAAGGGTATCCTGTTAAAGGGATCTGAATGTGTGGTTCCTGTCCGAAGCCGGGCGTGGGCTAGGGCCATGCCACGACCCCAACGGTGACCCTGGGGGTGCTCAATTGATGTACATCATAGGACTCCCCCTATCGGTGGTTGACCCTTAAGAGACTTCCAGCAGTCGGGCAGGAGTCAGGATATAGTCGTGCTTCACCCAATTGCCAAAGCCAAACTGCTCACATCTGTAACCAATAAAGTCATCCCATTAACCCAATATACTTGTGTTTGTGTATTTCAGAGGGAGCTAGGGGTCTGGGGCCTCGCCACGCAATCTGTTTTAACAACCAGGATGCCTGCAGGAAGCCACATAAGCAGATCATGAGTGCAACAGCAATCTTCACACTCCTGTTCCCTAGATGCTAGCATTCAGAAGCATATTAAAACATCTGAAGAACATTAAGAGCATCTGAAGAAGGCTAAAATATGCAGCAAATATATGTCAAGAACACTGAAGAGGGTTTCTGGAGTTCTCTTCTACCACATCTTACAATGTATGTATAACTCCATCTCTACATTCCTGAGCTTTGCTGTGTGTCTCATGGATACAATGGCAAAGCGGAGACTTCCACCGGGAATCCCTCTCTGTACCTTTCCTGTTCCCACGTGGTACACAGATACTGTCTTTAAGAAAGCACATCATACCTGTTATCAGCGACATAGGGCACAGATTTTGTTAGTTTTCCATACTGGATCTAATGACATTTCAGGGAAATGTTGCTTTACGATACAACGGAAAGATACTTGTGGTTGAACAGAGCTGAGTATAATTTATTCTGAGAATATCCCAAATTCTCCATTGCAGATTGCACCGAACTTTCTAGTACACTTTAAAGTAATATGCTAGGATTTGTTAATGATAACATAATACAATCTGAATTTAGTCTCCACTTAAAACCAGTGCTTTTTTCAGCTGGAACTTACTAGGACTCAGTTCCAGCACCTCTCAGGTGGGTGCCATTGCCATTCTAAGACAACAAGGGAGGCGTTCAGGATGAGTTCTGGCGCCTCTTTTTCTAGAAAGATAGTACAACTTAAAAACATGGATGCCATTCAACTAAGTTATACTCAGAGAAGATGTATTGAAATCAATTTATTGTAAGCCACCTTGTGATCTATGGATGAAGGGCAGTATAGAAATGTTTAATCATCATCATCATCTAACATAGCCATGCTCATTAATTTCAATGAGTCTACCCTGAGTAAAATGTAGTTGAGTAACACCTCATGTAAAACTATTTTAAATCTTGGAATACTGTATAACTCTAATGCCAATGGTCTTATACATGTTTCAAACAAGGGACATGGGCGGCGCTGTGGTCTAAACCACCAACATCTTGGACTTGTCGATCGTAAGGGTGGCAGTTCATGACAAGTGCACTCTGGCACTTTTCACAGTGTTCTGTGTGCCAGTAACGGTTTAGTCATGCTGGCCATATGATCTGGAAACTGACCGCAGACAAGCACCAGCTTCCTTGGCCTGAAAGCAGAGATGAGCTCTGCAGAGATGAGCGCTGCATCTCATAGTCAAATTAACCATCCAGGGGTCCTTTCCCTTTGCCTACCTGTTACAAACAGTTGAGCAGCCTATTAATATTTTTTACTATCCTGTCAATATTTTAAAAAATTGAATTTTGATTATTGACACTATAGCATGTGGGTGATCAAATGTTGCTTTTATATGATTTAATGTATTGTTCCTACTCCCATTTTTTTCTAAAAGGCAATACATATGTCTATGCTCTACCCAATCAAAAGCTTTCTCCCGATCAGGAAAGGCAAAGACAGTTTTCATTTTCCTATATGGGCATTCATTTACTAAATTCAGAGAGTGTTGAGTTACAGATAGGTAGCCGTGTTGGTCTGCCATAGTCAAAATAAAAAAATTCCTTCCAGTAGCACCTTAAAGACCAACTAAGTTAGTTCTTGGTATGAGCTTTCGTGTACATGCACACTTCTTCAGATACACTGAAACAGAAGTTGCCAGATCCTTCTATATAGTGAGAAGGTGGGGAGGGGTATTACTCAGAAGGGTGGTGGGAATGGGAGATTGGCAGATAGCTGAGATGAGCCTGTTGACGACTCTTAACGACTGCAATAGGTCTTACAGGAAAAGGCAAGGGGTGAGAAGGTGAAAAATGGCTTAGTCATGTATAATGAGATAAGAATCCAATGTCTTTGTTCAGACCAGGTCTCTCCATGGTTTTAAGTTTGGTAATGAATTGCAATTCAGCAGCTTCTCTTTCCAGTCTATTTCTGAAATTCCTTTGTAGTAAAACAGCTACTTTGAGATCTTGTATAGAATGTCCTGGGAGATTGAAGTGTTCTCCTACTGGTTTCTCTGTTTTGTGATTCTTGATGTCAGATTTATGTCCGTTTATTCTTTGGCGTAAGGTTTGGCCTGTTTGTCCAATATAGAGAGCTGAAGGACACTGTTGGCATTTGATGGCATACACAATGTTAGACGATGAGCAATTAAATAGTCCCAAGATGGTATGTGTGATGTTGTTGGGGCCAGTAATGGTGTTGTCCGGGTGTATGTGGCAGCAAAGTTGGCATCTGGGTTTATTGCAGGCTCTGGTGCCGGTGTCCGTGTTAAGTCTGGTTGTAGTATTATTGTGGGTTAGAAGTTGTTTAAGATTGGGTGGCTGTCTGTAGGCAATGAAAGGTCTTCCTCCCAGAGCTTGAGAAAGAGAACTGTCATTGTCCAGGAGAGGTTGTAGATCTCTGATGATGCGTTGTACTGTTTTAACTTGGGAGCTGTATGTGATGACTAGAGGTGTTCTGTTATTTTCTTTTTTGGGTCTGTCTTGCAGCAAGTTCTCTCTGGGTATCAGTCTGGCTCTGTTGATCTGTTGTCTAACTTCATCTGCTGGGTATTTTAGTTCTGAAAAGGTTTGCTGTAGATCTCTTAGGTGAGAGTCTCTGTCTGTAGAATTGGAACAGATGCGGCTGTAACGTAGTGCCTGGCTATATACAATGGACTGTTTGGTATGTTTGGGATGGTAGCTGGAGGCATGTAGATATGTTTGTCGGTCAGTTGGTTTACGGTATAAGGTGGTGTCTATGCGCCCATCCTGTATTTTTATAGTAGTGTCCAAAAAATGTATTTCTTGCATGGACTGATTCATTGTTAGGTTGATTGTGGGGTGAAAATCATTAAATTTCTGGTGAAAGGTGTCCAGGGTCTGTTGACCATGTGTCCAGATGATAAAAATATTGTCAATGTATCGCAGGTACAAGAGAGGTTTGAGTGGGTAGGAGTTTAGGAAACGTTGTTCTAAATCTGCCATGAAGATGTTGGCATTCTGTGGGGCCATGCGGGTGCCCATTGCTGTGCCGCTGATCTGAAGGAACAGGTCATCACCGAATTTGAAGTTGTTGTGGGTAAGGACAAATTGGCAGAGTTTGGTGGCAAGGTCCGCTGTGGTTTTATCTGAAATGGTGTTCCTTATAGCTTGTAAACCATCGTTGTGTGGGATGTTGGTATACAGAGATTCCACATCCATAGTAGCTAGTATAGTATTGTTGGGAAGATTATTTAAAGATTGTATTTTCCTCAGAAAATCTGTGGTGTCACGTACATAGCTGGGAGCACTGATGGCGTATGGTTTCAGAACAGAGTCCATATAACTGGAGACACCCACTGTAATAGTGCCAATACCTGAAATGATGGGGCGTCCTGGATTTCCTGGTTTGTGTATTTTAGGTAGAAGATAGAAAGTTCCTGGTCGAGGTTCTGTTGGTGTGTTGGTGAGGATCTGTTCTTGGATGTGTGGGGGTAGAGAGTGTTGAGAGAGAGAAAAAAATCCAGTAATAGAACCTGTCTGATCAGGATGCATGTATTAAAAAACAATGCTGTCTCAATCTTTTTATATATTGAAGGTCAAAGCTGATCATCCTGGTTCAACAAAGATTTAGGGCAATATGATGCAGCCAATTTAGGACCTTCTCTTTATTGTATAAGAATGATAATTTTGCATCTTTCAATGATTCTGGTAGGTCAAATGATGCTCTCCATTCATTGAAAAGATAGGCAGAGCAATTCTGTGCATATTGTAGGACAGGGAGGGAGGGAGGAAGGAATCCACAGATGGAGCAACCTTTGCTCACAAACCCTTGCTGTTTTCCTGCGGTCAGTGTAGGAGGTTGGGGGCCGATTTCATCCAGTGCATTGTACAGTGGTACCTTGGTTCTCAAACTTAATCTGTTCCGGAAGTCTGTTCCAAAACCAAAGCGTTCCAAAACCAAGCTGTGCTTTCACACAGAAAGTAATCCAGAATGGATTGATCCATTCCAGACTTTTAAAAACAACCCCTAAAATAGCAATTTAACATGAATTTTACTATCTAACGAGACCATTGATCCATAAAATGAAAGCAATAATCTATGTACTGTACTATAAAAAAGACAGTATTTTAGATGATAAAAATTAAAATTATTATTATTTTCTTACCTGCACTGATGATAGTCATTGCTTGGCTTTTATCCATTTCCACAGTCACACAACCAATCAATCAGTAGCTAAACTGGGTTCCACACAGTCACAAAAACAAATTAGCTAAAAAAGCCACAAAAACGCAAAAAAAATAAATAGCAAAAACAAAAGTGTCAAACTGAATCCATTCTGGAAGTCCGTTTGACTTCCAAAATGTTCATAAACCAAGGCACAGCTTCTGATTGGTGCAGGCGCCCTGGAAACAATAGCCGACATTTGGCTTCTGAAAAACGTTCAAAAACCAGAACACTTACTGTAGAACACTACCACTGTACAGAACACTACCACTGTAGTTAGTTCTTTAGGTATGCCAGTGAAATAGCATGGCTTTGGAAGCACCTGACCTCAAAAGATACTGTCTCAATGTGTTGGTGGAGCTGAAAGAAACCCCTCTCCACTTGTGTGACTTCCTCAGGCCCTTATTGCCATTTAATAGGAATGCTCCCTTTAAAAAGGGATGTTTATTATTATTTAAAAAAATAGGTTTTTATATCATAGTTCTATATCATCGAAAGCTAGTGTTTTATTTTGGTTTCAGTCTTCTGGTTTGCAGAAGTTATTGGATAGCTATAGGAGCAAATAGTATATGCCTGTCTTCTTTGCTAAACAAGGGAGTTTGAACGTTACCTGGAAATCGGTAAAGTAGATAATACTATCTTCTTTGGGTTTTTCAGATTGATATGGAAGACCTGAAATGGCTCTCAGATCCATCAATGATTTCCTTATAATTATTGATAGTTTCTGTTGTTGTTCAGGCAAAATGAGTGGCATAAACTAATGCGCAAAATTCTAAAATGCTGGATTTGTCTCTTTTATTTTCTTGTTTCAGTCAAAATCCGGTGATAAATAAAGGGTATGTGCATGTCCCAAGGAAATGTCACTATCCATGCCAAAGCTCTTTGAGCAGCCCTTGAAATTTATGTGGTGTTTTGCCCGGGGAGGAACTCCCTAAATTAATTTACCTCATGTGAAAATCCAGTGGCAAGTGTGGTATGAAGAGAGCTGATTTGTTTTTAAATCCCAAAGAATGTATCAGCGTTTCATTCCTCTTGATTTGACTCATTATACTGAAAGGATTGACTCAGACACCAAGGACTAGCCATGGGCTCTCTGCCTAGCATCTGTGACAACTAACATTTACCAGTAATGACACTGTTCAAAAATCAATAGATGATGTTCCAGCTGTGACCAATACAACTTTAATTGGAACCTGAAGGCAGGGGAGCAGGAAACACGCCACTATGAAAACTACGTTGCCGTTAACTATTTAATTGTCATCCCCTTTCAGGTACACACGGACCCTCACCAGCTTTAACAGATTGTACCCGTGATGTGCATTTAACAAAATGGCTAGCCTGCAAGCAGAGTCTGTATGAGGACATTAAGTGGAAGAGTTAATTATAGTGAGTGGGAAGATTCAAGTTTTAACCACCACAGTTTTATATTAAAAAAAGGAAAGGAAGCGAGAGAAAAAGGACAGATGTTTGTTTAAAAAATAGAGTTGAACTGAAAATCCTGCAAGTGATGCAGAATTTCATAAAATTGTAGAGTTGGGAGGGACTTCAAGAATCATCTACAGTGGTACCTCTAGCTGCGAACGGGATCCGTTCCGGAGCCCCGTTCACATCTAGAAGCAAACATAACCTGTGTCCGCGCGTCTGTGTGCGGGTCACATTTCGGCGCTTCTGCGCATGCGCGTGACATCATTTTGAGCATCTGCACATGCGCAAGAGGCGAAACTCAGAAGTAACGCGCTCCGTTACTTCTGGGTTGCCGCGGAGCACATCCCGAAGCACATTCAACCCGAGGTATGACTGTAGTACAATGCCCTGCAATGCGAGAATCTCAACTGAAGCGTCCATGACTGACAGCCCATCCAACCTCTGCTTGAAAACCCCCATGGAAGGAGAGACCACCACCTCTTGTGGGAGTCCATTCTACTGTCGAACAGCTCTTGCTGTCAGAAAGTTCTTCCTGATGTTTAGTCAATGTGCAAATAAGCAACTTCCTTGAATACTTTTATTAGTTGCATCAAAACTTAAAAAAAATATTCTCCCTAGATCCTCTGAGGAGGACCCTCTATTCAGAATTTGAATTCCATTTAGTTGCAAGCCTCTGGCACTCTATTTTTAAAGATGGTCCCAAAGTCTTGGTACTCCTAGTAAAACACCTTTTCTAATCACCTCCACAATGCAAGAAGGTGCCCATTAGTATCTATCTTGCTGCTCAAGGATCAATGGCTAATTACTTAAGATTATATCACCATATTCTTAATTACTGTATTGATTTTTCTGAAGGGTACTTAATAAGAAATATAAATGTTTATGTTAGCTAAATAATGCTGTTTGCACTCCCACCAAGGCCTGGGACTTCTTGATGCCAGCTTCTAATAATTGCAAACATTAATCTGCCTTGTCTACAGAATTGCTTTTGTAATCAGATTTATTTTAGAGATCTCGGGGGGGGGGGGAGGTAGCAAGACAATACATTGGTGTCCAATTCTTTTTTTTTTTTTAAAAAAAATGCAATTAGCCTTGTTTGTTCTGATTGTGTTGAGTATATTAGCTTTCACGGAATGCTCCATTACTAAATTTATTAATTTGGGCAGGGTGGGCAGGGTAGGAGGCACCATGGGATTTCAGGAGTGGATGGAGATGGGACTTGGAGCCAGGATAAAATCTAACAGTAGAGAATGCACCCAGGACATAACCCAGAGGAGACTAAAACCACAGCATTTCAGCTGATGGACAGTGACTTCTCTCTGCTGGATCAGCTTCAAGGCTGAGTTCCCTGTGTGGAATTCAAGGACACACCAGTCCCTGAAGGAAGCAGCTTTGCAGTCCCTGTGTCCAAGGCAGGCCAAGCCCCTTGTGCTGTGGTTTCCAGGTCCTGGACCCTGAGAATTCATATGAGAAGGATGCAGTTCAATTTCTTAACAAGCCAATCTTACATGTAAGCAAATACAAACGCTGTAGAAAATCTGCTCTGGATCAGTGCTCATAGGATACTGTAGTCAGTGATCTACAGTGTTCATATTTGCTTACATGTAAGATTGACTTGTTAAGAAACTGAATTGCATCCTTCTCATATTAATTCTTACAAGTCTGGCTGATGAAGAATTGAACGAAACAGATTGGTTATCCGGAAACTCTGTTCCGGCGATATTTGGTGACAGATTATGTATATATTGAACTTTTGAATTATTCTACCATGACTGGTGAAGAAGATTTAGAGACTTTGGTTGTAATTTCTGAACATTTGTATTAGTCTATAAATAGTGTTTAGTGCCACTGTTATCGGTCACTGTGTTGTGTTATATTGTTCAGATTCCTAGTCCTTTGACACTTCTGATGGGGAGGAACCAGTGTTCTAGTTCCATGAACATTACTGAGGTCAAAATAAAAAAAATCCTTCCAGTAGCACCTTAAAGACCAACTAAGTTAGTTCTTGGTATGAGCTTTCGTGTGCATGCACACTTCTTCAGATACACTGAAACAGAAGTTGCCAGATCCTTCTATATAGTGAGAAGGTGGGGAGGGGTATTACTCAGAAGGGTGGTGGGAATGGGTGATTGGCAGATAGCTGAGATGAGCCTGTTGACGACTCTTAACGACTGCAATAGGTCTTACAGGAAAAGGCAAGGGGTGAGAAGGTGAGAAATGGCTTAGTCATGTATAATGAGATAAGAATCCCATGTCTCTGTTCAGACCAGGTCTCTCCATGCTTTTAAGTTTGGTAATGAGTTGCAATTCAGCAGCTTCTCTTTCCAGTCTATTTCTGAAATTCCTTTGTAGTAAAACAGCTACTTTGAGATCTTGTATAGAATGTCCTGGGAGATTGAAGTGTTCTCCTACAGGCCAAACCTTACACCAAAGAATAAACGGACATATATCAGACATCAAGAATCACAAAACAGAGAAACCAGTAGGAGAACACTTCAATCTCCCCACCTTCTCACTATATAGAAGGATCTGGCAACTTCTGTTTCAGTGTATCTGAAGAAGTGTGCATGCACACGAAAGCTCATACCAAGAACTAACTTAGTTGGTCTTTAAGGTGCTACTGGAAGGATTTTTTTTATTTTGACTATGGCAGACCAACACGGCTACCTATCTATTACTGAGGTCAGTACTCATACTAGTGGAAGCCAGTGGTCTGCTCTCTGTGGCTTATGTGAACAGCTGCTGAGATCAGTAAATTCACAGCTTATCTGTCACCTTCCTATGAGGGAAAAGGGATATGAAATCCCAACTTGTAGCTGAAATGAATGTTCTTCCCATAAATTCTCTGTCAATGAGAATGTTCAGTGTTGATGATTAAATCCCTCATATACTCAAATATATGCTGGTCCTGAAGGTATGTGATCAACATCTCCCATTTGATTTCACTGACAATATTTAATAGCTGACATGTAATGGTATGAACCGGTCACCAGAGTCAACTTCTACCTGTATCTTTGGGAAGCAACAAAATCTGATTCAGAACGGCTCTATGCCTTTCCAACTGGACTCATAATTAAGATCTGGGAATGACAAAGATCTTTCTCTCCTTCACACTCACTATAATGAAGAAATCTAAAAATAACTATTACTTTTTTTCACCATTTCATTGAAATGGGTGGAATTTGCAGGCCTCAGAGCCCTTTGGAGTGAATTAAATCTGTCAAATTGTAGGCAGATACATCCCTACAGGATATATCATGCAGGGCACAATTCAAATTTTATTTTCTGCCACATTTAGATGCAGTTAGCAGGCTTAGTTACCCCTTCTGACGGGACATAGTTTTTAATGTTTACTTTAAAACACCCCTCACTCCAATCACTGTGACAAAAATGCCCTGGAAAACTATGGTTAAAACCTAGATCTACCCATTAAAATGAAGAAGCTACCTCTCCACTCCACTCTGGTTCAAACTCAGTAAGTTTCCCTCATCAGATTGCTTTGACTTTTAATTGTAACAATAATGCTGCAATTGTTTCTTTTAAAATGCAGCATTTGGGGGGGGGTTATCCAAATTCACAAAGCAAATTGGGGCTTCTGAGAGTCCCTGGCCCAATATGCCTTGGCGCATTTGAAATTTCCTTTTCACAATGTTGATGGCAAATGTGTGAATGCTTTTTGTTAGCATTAGCTAAAAATAACACCTAAACTGGTGCATAACCATTTCCTATTATAACACCTCCTGAAATTCTCTCATTAGAGGAACATGTTCAGTACAACTTTTGTCATTTTCCCTCTTCTTAGATAAGTGTTTCCTTCAAATGGTGGCCTTCCCATGCCAAGCAAACTATTTGTATTTGCTAAAACAATGTGTCAGACTGAGGAACCCATTAGGCCATGAATTTTGCTTCCAATTGATATAGCTTGAGTTGACAGCTTCACCCAACAGGATTTAGGGGGCAAAAAATTCATTTAATATCGTGGCTGTCTATAAAATGTGCCCTCAGTAAAATGTATCATCCACAGTGAAACCAGGTTTTCTCCATTTTTACAGTTTCACATGAGGAACTGATAAGATTTGTTTGGTTAATGGAATCTTTACCTTTCTGTTAGTTTATCTTTGACATACACGCTGAAAGCCTTATCTTTATTGATGTCATAATTCTTCTACCAGAATACCCTTCCCTAAGCAAAGGTGAATAGAGAAGTCTTGGACAAAATCAAGACAACTCTTTGTTTGTCTACTTTGATTGCAGGCCTTATTGTTACTTCTTGTGGCTGCCCATTTAAACGATTCATTAGAGACTTCTCTGCAATAGATTTCTAATGGATCCTATTTTCCACAGATTTTTTCCCAGCTAATTCTGGGCTGCAGTTACAGGCTCCTTCCGAAGGCAGCAATCAAAGCCGATTTGATGCTTTCGACAAAGCTGCCTTTCTTGTGTGGTTTTTATGCATTGTCAAGCGTATATTTACTGGGAGCTAAATCAGTCTGCTCTACATGAATATAACATTTCACATATCTGTGCTCACTGTCAAACTCCAAAAGAAGTGTCAACAAGGCCCAAAGAGGTACAATTTTTTTTATTTAAATATTAATTACTCACCTGCCTGAAAACACACACGGCAACATTCAAGCAACGTAGAATCAGAAAAAACTACATAGCTCAAACATACATAATGGAAGAAGAAGAAGAGGAGGAGGAGGAGGAGGAGGAGTTTGGACTTGATATCCCGCCTTTCACTCCCCTTCAGGAGTCTCAAAGCAGCTAACAATCTCCTTTCCCTTCCTTCTCCCACAAAAAAAACACTCTGTGAGGTGTGTGAGGCTGAGAGACTTCAGAGAAGTGTGACTAGCCCAAGGTCACCCAGCAGATGCATGTGGAGGAGTGGGAAGCGAACTCAGTTCACCAGATTACGAGTCAACCATTCTTAACCACTACAGCATGGTGGCTCTCTCTTGGATCAGACGAAAAGTCCATCTAGTCCATTATTCTGTTTCCAATGACAGCCAAACAAACAATAAAGCCACAGTATCCATAAAACAGGGGGCAGCAAACCTTTTTTGCCACATGATGAGTAGACCACAAACCAGTAATGTGGTTGTGGGTTGCAGAGTACATATGTGTAGATCTACACATACAATGGTGCTTCAGGTTACAGACTCCACTAACCCAGAAATAGTACCTCGGGTTAAGAATTTTGCTTCAGGATGAGAACAGAAATCATGCTCCGGTGGCACGGTGGCAGCTGGAGGTCCTATTAGCTAAAGTGGTGCTTCAGGTTAAGAACAATTTCAGGTTAAGAATGGACCTCCGGAATGAATTAAGTACCGTATTTTTTGCTCTATAACACGCACCCGACCATAACACGCACATAGTTTTTAGAGGAGGAAAATCCGTAGGCATGCCACCCGTAGGCATTCCCTCCATAACACGCACAGACATTTCCCCTTACTTTTTAGGAGGAAAAAAGTGAGTGTTATGGTGCAAAAAATACGGTACTTAACCTGAGGTACCACAGTACTTTTAAAGTCTCTCCCTGCTGGGGTGGAGAAGATCGGACCCACTCCCTACCCCTGTAAGCTGAGAAAAGGGAAAAAATGCTTTGAAACTAGAAATCGCATTGGCAACTAGGGTTGCCATATTTTGGAGAGCAAAAAAGAGGACACATTTGGCGGCTTTTAACTATGGATCGCCATGACTCTACCCATGAAAAAGAGGACGTGTCCTGGAAAAAGAGGCGATATGGCACCCAGCTGGTGTGATCTTGGCTTTCCAAGTCTCCTTCTGCTGGGAAGGAAAGGTGCAGAGCTACTCCCTGCCCCAGAAAGAGGGCAGACCCACTCTCCCTGCTGGTGTGGGTGGCAGGATTCTCGTAATCCCAAAAGGAGAGATTGCATTTCTCCCGCAGGCCAGTAAATAATAGTGAGTGTGCATGATTTGCATGGGAAGGAAGGCACATGGGGACAACTCTCCCTGTCTGCCTTCTCCACCATCACAATCATGCTCCCCTCGGCACACCAAATAGCTGGTTGCAAGGCCAGCAGTGCCCACACGGGCTCCCTGATGCTTTCACCTTTGGAGGAGAATTGGCACCAGCTGCAGCACCAGTTTCCAGCGAGATTTTGCCGAAATCTCATGTAATCTCACCAGAAACTACTATAGCTCCCCCCCTCCCCAATAATTTTTATTATTTTTTTCCAAATATCTTAAACACAATACAGCTTAACAATATTATTCTCCTTTCAATCTATATCTTATCCGAATTAACTTCCCTCCACCCCTCTTCTGGCATCTCTACCTTGCTCTTACTTAAGCGTGATTACTCTATATACATTCTATAAATGTCTATAATTTCTTAATAAATTTTTGTATTATACTTTGGACATACATTCCTTATTATATTACAGCATTACATCTTGTGGTCTAACCAAATGTTTGCAATAAACATTATGAGTTTTATTTCAGTCCTGTGATTGTCTTTATTTATGTACAGTTTTCTCTAAGTATACCATAAATTTGAACCATTCTTTTTGGAATTTCTCATCGTCCTGCTATCAGATTCTTCCTGTTAGCCTTGCTATTTCCGCATACTCCAATACTTTCTGTTGCCATTCTTCAATTGTCAGAATATCCTGTTGTTTCCATCTCTGTGCGAGGAGTAGTCTTCCTGCTGTTGTGGCATACAGGAAGAATTTCTGATCTTCCTTTTTAATGTCCTCTTCAACCATTCCTAGCAAAAATGCCTTGAGGTTTTTTTTATAAAAGGTGTACCTAAATATCTTTTTTAACTAATTATACACACTATCCCAAAAAGTCTTCACCTTGTCACACAACCACCACATGTGTAGAAAATTTCCCTCTTTTACAGTGCATTTCCAACACTTCTTATTTTTCATTTTGTACATCTTTGCTACTACTAGAGCTTTGTGGGGGTAGCTGTGCAACCCAACAAAGAGAAACTGTGGTGGGGTGGTTTGTTCCCGGTAGTGAAATGGGACGCACAACCCCAAGCTGATTGACAGGCTGGGAGGAGCATGACATACATGATGCTCACCCCCAGGCAACAGATTTCAGCAGGGGAGGGGATGAGCAGAACTTTGGTGGGAGGGTGAGCTGGCTTGCGCACCCACACCAGGCTTCGTGAAAAGATTACAAACATTTAGAAGGCACAGGAAAATGAAGGGTTTTTTAAACTTAATGCCTAAAAGCCCAACTGGAAGTGATGGTAAATGCATCTTGAGAAATGCCTTGTAATTTCAGACCATAATAATAGCAGGCACATGTTTAGCATAAAATCAATTCTTACATATTTATTTTGGCAATTTGTATAACGCTTAATCACAGTCACCTCTCATTTCTGCAGTCGAATAGCAAGTACTGAAATCACAATCACTTTAGAGAGTGGAGTTGGAATATAAACAGGGCTTGGGGAACTACAGAGGCAGTAAGAAGAAGGGAAAGAAAGAAAAAAGCTGAGTGGGGATGCTTCCTCTGGTGAAAGAGTCGTTTTATTCAGGTGGACTTCCGGGTTGGTGCGATCTGGAAATGGCGGATTCCCTCCGAGCTGCGGAGGGAATCGGCTCAACCGAGGACGGGTCTTGCCGCGCCGGCGACGCGGGGACCCTAAAAAACCGCAGGCGCTGAAGCCTGCGGACTGAAGACTCGGCGGGTGCCTTAAGCGCCCCCCGATCCACGAAGAGCCTTTTTAAAGGCTGCGGAGAGGATACGGAGGGTGGCGTGGCACTGAGAGTCGATCGCTACCTCGGTGGAGCGAAGCCGCGAGCCATGACTGGAGAGCGCTGACTTCCTTCCTTGAAATTTGGACTGAAAAGAACAACCCGTGAGTAAGATGGAATTGGACTTTAAGAACATTATCCTTTGAATTTGAGACGACCGGGGGGGGTGTTAAAAGGAAGTCCGCACCCTCCCCCTTGCAGACGATCTAAGCAACGATATAAGAACTAAGCTGGAGAGCCTACCCTTTGAGGGGTGAGTTAAAAAAAGACTTTAACTTCCAAGATTTGGCTAAAAGAAATTTTGAGCTGGAGAGTGGAGTTTTGGAAGCTTTCTTTTTGTTGTAAACAACCCTCCCTCCCGGGCCCGGGAGCGTCCTGCTTTTGAGCTTGTGTAAGAGCTGCGGAGTTTGACAGCTGTCAAAGCTGTCAAACGGGCAGTTTAGAGCGGAAAAATTGTTATTTAAGATCCCTCTGGACTAAGATGAGTTACAATTGAACTAAAACTGTTGGAAACAAAGTAATAATAATAAGTTAAAGGATTGTTGGAGAAAAGGCTAATAAGTAACCAGATTCCCTCTAGGGGGAACTCTGTGAAACTACAATGGCTGTGGATGGAAAGTTACTAGTGGAAATCGAAAGAATGTTTCATTTGGTGGGAATCTTACAAGAGCAGAGTCTGGCTATGAATAAACAACTCATGACCTTGACTTCTGGAACAAGCAGCTCTGCTGAATGTATTGAGGACCTGAATGAGAAAGAACCCACAGCTGAATTGGAAATGATATCTAAAGAGGTGGAAGAGACTAAACAAGAAAAAGAGAAAGTAAAGTTGGAAAGTAACAACCAGAAGCTGACATCTGTGGAATACAAGCAAGGAGACCTTTGGATTATATTTACCACAAGTCTGCGAAAGATGCAAAAGATGAAGGAGGAGGTCCCGGGAGTTTATGGAATACAGGAACTTAAAATAAAGAAATATGATTGGGGCCTCCATTCTGACTTTGACTCTGAAGATGCAGGATTTGTGGAAATTTTCCAGCTGCTGTCTTCAAATGTCCTTGTGGGAAGAGAATATGGTTTGATGGCGATAGAACTCTTTCCAGACTTGATGGCTGACATAAAGGACTACCAACAGGACCGGCGGAGAGGGACTGAAAGAGACTTGAAAGCCTCGGATGTGAGGAACCCAGGCTAAGAACTGCTATTTTGGACATGTATTAGGAAGGGACAAAAACCGGTGATGGGAGGGAGGGAAGAATAGAATTTTAAAAACACTCAAGACCTTTAGGTTTAGTTAATATGACCTTTAACTAAGACAAAATGAGAAATCGATGGAAGGGAATTTGAGTCCAACTTAGGAAAAATCTATATTTCTTTATAAAAGAGGTAATATTAAGATGGTTAAGAGGAGAAATACCAATTTGCTGACACAATTTTGGGAATTGGGATGCACGAGGTGGGGTGGGGGGAAGTCAGGGAACAGAGTTAAGAAACTAGGATTTTCTGAATTTATGCATGTTTTTGTCTTTTGTCTTGTTTGTGTGTGTTTTGTCTTTATAAAAGGTGAAAAACCAATAAAAATTTTATTAAAAAAAATAAAAAAAGAAAGAGTCGTTTTATTTAGAGGAAGGTCTGTGTGGAGGTAGTCTCAAGGTCGCTCTACGGTGGGGATCTGCGGGACAGCAAATCCCTGAAGGTTCTTGTGCATTATGAGGCTTTCTTGTGGCAGAGAACACAAGGCTGTATAAAAGCGTGAAAATAATAAAGTTGGAAGCAAATGGGAACACACAATAGAAGAGGGTGCTGGAAAGGGAGGCAAGCTGGGACTGTGATGCTCCACAGGGTAAGGCAACCCCTTCTCAGAAAGACTGCATAAATTAGCACTGGACTGGTGCTTGGAAGTCATTTCTGAGAACTTATTTTTGAGTTTGCATTGAACCGCATCCGTTGCTTACCGCTGAGTCTGTTTCTGCTTACTGACATGCTGAACTGTTTTTTTATATGATT
This sequence comes from Podarcis liolepis, assembly GCF_965112155.1. Classification (NCBI taxonomy): domain Eukaryota; kingdom Metazoa; phylum Chordata; class Lepidosauria; order Squamata; family Lacertidae; genus Podarcis; species Podarcis liolepis. The sequence goes on from NC_139573.1 coordinate 51,304,578, forward strand.
CCATTGATGAAAGTGCTGTTTATTGCAAAGTATTGGAAGACACAAGATCTACCCACCCTGGAAGAATGGCAGATGAAGGTGATTGACTACATGGAATTGGCAGAAATGACTGGCAGAATCCGAGACCAGGGAGAAGAGTCGGTGAAAGAAGACTGGAAGAAATTCAAAGACTATTTACAGAAACATTGTAAAATTAATGAATGTTAGAAGGATGTTGGATAGAAACTAAGCGGTTTCCAGCTGTAATGCTTTAAGAGATATATATATAAAAAGGTTTCACAAATGGGTAAAAGTTTAATGGTAAGGATTTGCTGAGCTAACAAATCGAATTGGAATACAAAGAAGGGAGGTATGAGGAGGTCCGAGGAAATAAGTGTATGGAAGTTATGTTATTGAAAATTAATGTGTGTTTTTAACTGTTTTTTATTTTGTATGTTTATTTTTCTTTTTTCTTGTTATATCTTAAAAACTTTCAATAAATATCTTTTTAAAAAAAGAAAGTGCTGTTTTCATTTGTGATTATTTTTTATTGCAAACTGCTGTGGTTTCAGCTTTGCTCCTGGAAAAGATGCATATAAATATTAAACTAAATCAAACATTAAGAGATGGTTCCGTAACAACTGGTAAAATATAACAACAGCTTTGTATTTTGCTCCAATTACATTATCTTGGTGGCCATTAGAATGACACTGTCTTAATCTTGTTTTTCCAATAACTCATTGTAAAAATGTAATTGGCAGCAACCGTATCATTCTGTGGTTTTCTAGCTTGCTAAAACTTTGTTTTAGCTCCGTTGCTTACAAAACAGGAAATGCAGGTGGAATAGAAATGGTTGCCATTGCTGGTCTAGTGATGATCCCATTTTCCTGCAGACCACAGCACTCCTTTGCCACATCACTTGGAGAAAAAAGCAGGCTTGCTAGTGAGTTTGGTTAAATAGCCAGTAGCGATTCCAGGTCCCCATATGAGTACAGTGGTACCTTGGGTTACAGATGCTTCAGGTTATAGACGCTTCAGGTTACAGACTCCGCTAACCCAAAAATAGTACCTTGGGTTAAGAACTTTGCTTCAGGATGAGAACAGAAATGGTGCGGCAGCAGCAGGAGGCCCCATTAGCTAAAGTGGTACCTCAGGTTAAGAACAGTTTCAGGTTAAGAACGGACTTCCATAATGAATTAATTTCTTAACCCGAGGTACCACTGTATAGCTGAATGGTACACATGATGGCAAGGATAATGCGTGTTACATTTACGCTTTACATTTTAGGTGTGTGTGTTTAACACCTTTTTGATAAATGTAAAATTTAATTTTTGAAGGGGTCCACACCTATGCCACGCAAAGATCTTGCACAAAGCACAGTCTGGCTGGATGTAGAGAAGTAGCCTGGATAGCTCTGTTGGCAATAGCATGGTACTGATAACACCAAGGTTGCAAGTTCGATCCCCGTAAGGGACAGCTGCATATTCCTGTGTTGCAGGAGGTTGGACTAGATCAGTGATGGCCAAACTCGGCCCTCCAGCTGTTTTGGGACTACAGCTCCCATCATCCCTAGCTAACAGGACCAGTGGTCAGGGATGATGGGAATTGTAGTCCCAAAACAGCTGGAGGGCCAAGTTTGGCCATCACTGGACTAGATGAACCCCAGCGTCCCTTCCAACAACATGATTCTATGTGTGTGAGTGGTAGGAGGCCCCAGCTGGGGACCCCCCCGGAACCCCCAGGGGTAGAAGGTTCAGAGAAAGGGGATTGGTGGTGGGATGGAGGGAGAAGAGGGAGCAGACTGGGAGCAGGAGGTGTCAGAAGTTGAAGAGGGGACAGGGTTTAGTGAGCAGGAAGAGGCTGACGCAGAGAGCAGTCTAGACTCAGAGGCAGGAGAGGAGGGGGCCAGGAGACAGAAATGAGGCAGGCTGCTGAAAAATCCAGGGAGTCTCTCCCTCTGGCTGTGACCAGCTCCCCTCCTCCTAGTCTCCCAGAACACACAGAAAGATGCAGAGGGTGGAACAACAAGAGGCAAGACGATGGAGCCTTAGGCTACTGGGGAAGGAACTGGGGCAGGATCCCTAGAGATTTGAGGAAAGTTGAGGCCCTTCAGTACGCAATGCACCTGCCTAAATGGGGCAAGGCCTACTGGGAAGAGTGGCTGTGATCACTAGGCCTCCCTCCACTGTTTTGATTTCTTTGAATAAAGAATTAATTTCACTGGCACCTGTTGTTTTATTGCTGGCCTTCCCCTGACAGCTAGCAATAAAGATGAGAAAGGTGTGGAAATCATGATAGGGTTTCCCCCCGCCCCTCTTTGCTTATGCAGCTATTAAATTGAGATTGGATTGGGATATGGCAGTGAAATGTATCTTCTCTTAAATCCATGGGAAGCAAAAGACGAGTTTCTTTGGAGGTGGTGCTTGACTCCTGAGAAGAATAGTACATGCCAAACAAATATTTTCAAAGGTAAGAATTGCTGCAGTTCCAAAGATTCTTCATTTATGGTGGAAATGTATGAAACCAAAATGTTCTTAGGAAGTTGTTACGGAGTGGTTATAATCTTGGGGGGGGGGGTGCGTGTGTGTGTTTCTCTCTGTGTGTGTTAAATAGTCTTTAGGTCCTTCAAAAATAAATGTGAGAAGACACCTGGCATTTTCTTAGATGCAACTTTCAAAGCAGATTTGCTGGTGAAAGCAGAAACTCTGTGGCTTAGATATGAAAAGAACAAAAGTATCCCACCCATTGCAGAACAGCTAAGAAAAATGTTGGACTGCAGAAATGGAAAAGAATCAAATAACTGAAATTATATAAAGGTGAGATGAAGACGTTTACCATAGGACTTAGCAGGGAAATGGCAGCAATTTGTAATTAATAAGATATACTGTATTTTCCGCTCTATAGGACGCACCCGACCATAGGACGCACCTTGTTTTAGAGGGGGAGAACAAGAAAAAAAATTCTCCCCCTCTCTGCTCAGCGCCCCTTCAGCAAAGTGGCAGGAGAAACGGAGCCCCTTCCATTTCTCCTCCCGCTTCGCTGAAGGGACGCTGCACAGCTCTCCCTCTCTGCTGAAGCCAGGAGAGTCTTGCTCTCCCGGCTTCAGCAAAAGGAACCCGAAGCCTTTGGAACACAGCGTGAGATCCCGCTGTGCTCCAAAGGCTTCAGGGATAGAACCTGAGGGGTGTGCACCGATCCCTCTCGTTCTCTAGGCTTCAGCGAAAGCAACACATAGCCTCCGGAGCGCAGAGGGAGCGCTCCCTCTGCGCTTCGGAGGCTTCGCGTTGCTATCGCTGAAGCCAAGGAGCCTGCATTCGCTCCATAGGACACACACACATTTCCCCTTAATTTTTGGAGGGGAAAAAGTGTGTCCTATAGAGCGAAAAATACAGTATATTATAACAGAATCTTACAGAATTACCTTTTTTCATAGTTTATCTCAGTAATTTTTGTTCTTTTTTCTTTTAAAACAAAGTAAATATGAAAACTTTCAAAAATCATAACAACAAAAATTTTACTTGAAAATTCTTGATTCTATAGATGATTCCCTGAAGGTACTATATACCCATTCCAAGAACTCATATGCTCTGTAAATAGTATAATGAAAAGGAGCCTCAGTACACTTTCCCCTACGTTTTATTACTAGGAGTAAAATAATAATAATTTAACAAAACTATAATAATTTCCGGCCTTTTGCTACATTTTTATGTGATTTGATAAAGTGTTTTCGAATTCATTTTAGGCTACCGCTGAAAATGCATGAATCACTTTGATAATATTAAACTTATTTGGACATTCCTTTGGACAGGTATTTAAACTTAATGTCCCTTGATTAATCTGCTAAGGCACATTTTAGATTAGATAGTATCTTAGGTGTCATGGGTAAGAAATGCCATTGCTTTTTCTTTGACATTATGTGCAGACTAGAACCGTGCAAAATTACTAATAAGAAGTTAATTTGCTCTATCCAAAGCCTCTTTCTAGAGAGAGAAGAGGATTCAATAGGGAAGTCCTCTATGCAGTTACTCTGCAGATAGTTAGGTGGAGAGCAAAATACATAATATACTATACTTGTCGAGTCTGGGAAAAACACAGTACCAAAAAACACAGAACTGAGAAATAAGAGCAGCCACACCCCTGTGGCCCAGGGCAAGGATAAGGCTAGTCAGTGCTTCTTTCAATAAAATAATAATAAAAAAAGTTTAGGGGGTACTCTCATTTTAACTCAAGAAAATTACCATTTTATAGTTCAAATCGGGGAAAATAAATACAGTAAATGGACAAATCCTTCCAACTTAGCAGTTCAAAAGCATGTCAAAGTGCAAGTAGATAAATAGGTACCACTCCGGCGGGAAGGTAAACGGCGTTTCCGTGCGTTGCTCTGGTTTGCCAGAAGCGGCTTAGTCATGCAGGCCACATGACCCAGAAGCTGTACACCGGCTCCCTCAGCCAGTAAAGCGTGATGAGCGCCGCAACCCCAGAGTCGGTCATGGCTGGACATAGCGGTCAGGGGTCCCTTTGCCTTTTTTAAATGGACAAAAGTACAAAGATTCACAAAATGTTTAGGGGTATGCGTACCCCTGTGTCCCCCCAGAAAAAAAGCACAGAGGCTTGTTCATCCTGACACTCACTGAAATTCTAAAGCATCCTTCGACAGAGACAGAAAACCAGAAGTGTCTATTGAAAGGGAAGAAACTTTCAAGAATTTGAAGGACAGGTTTTAGTATGACACTCATTCCAATACAAGTTGCAAAACAAAACAAAACAAAACAGGGGGAAGAAAATTTATTTGTTTGTTTGTTAATACAGTGGTACCTCGGGTTAAGTACTTAATTCGTTCCTGAGGTCCATTCTTAACCTGAAACTGTTCTTAACCTGAAGCACCACTTTAGCTAATGGGGCTTCCCGCTGCCGCCGCACCGCCAGAGCATGATTTCTGTTCTCATCCTGAAGCAAAGTTCTTAACCCGAGGTACTATTTCTGGGTTAGCAGAGTCTGTAACCTGAAGCATATGTAACCTGAAGTGTATGTAACCCGAGGTACCACTGTACTCCGCCTTTTCCCCTGACAGGACTCAAGGCAGCATACAGCTAAAGATAAGAACCACTAAACACATTTTTTATAAATCATTAAATAACAATTAAATATTGATAGAATTAAAACTATAAACATGCACAGTATACGATATATTGAAACTATATAAATAATTACAATAAAAATAGCACAGCACCTGCCCGTTCATTAAAAGAATTCAGTTCCCAAAAGCCTGTTGGAACAAAAGGTTGTCACCTGTCAGCAAAAGGACAACAAGGAGGGAGCCAGTCTAGCTTCTCTAGGGAAGGAGTTCCAAAATCTGGGAGCAGCCACCAAGAAGGTCCTCTCACACCAAGAGTGCTCCTTATACCCAGCCCTAGTTACCCCCTTCTCTTGACTTTAAGGCTTCCTTTTTACAGACACACTTCACTCATCCTTCAGACATGGCCCCAAATGGCTGACTTGCTTATGGAAAATGGGGCCATCAGGTTCACTATAGGATAATGATGTTATGTTCAAATCTATAATATTGGTATTTCTCCACCGGAGGAATTTTCAGCACATGAAAAATCTGACCCACCCCCGCAACACAATTTCTCTGCAACAGACTTTTGTTTGTATTCTCTTGTGAAATCAAGGTGTCTTTTCATGTCAGACCCATTTTTACTATACATCCAACCAATCTGTCCTTGACACATGCTAAACCAAGCATGTTCTTTTGCCTTGTACTGACTAATAGGAGATGTTATACTATACAGTAAAAGGATCTGCTGGCATTTATTTTCCCTTCTACCGACTCCTGTAGTTTCACAGCTCATTTCCAATTTGTAGCTACAAGTTTTGAGGGTTTCTTTAATAATAAAAAACCCCAGAAGGTTGAAGCATGCTGAAACTCCAAGAACTTGCATTTTAAAACTCAGTATTTTCGACTTACTTTGAGTCCTCTGTCATTTCAAATACCGTAACTCACAAGACAAGGTGGGATAAAACTAAAAAGCCACAGGTTTGATCCAAAATGTTTGAGCTCGGCCTCGCAGCCCACCGTACACGCAGAAAAATGTGCTGTGCCAATTATGAATCAGCCCTGGGATTTGGGTAGCACCCAATGTTCTTTAGCTTTTGATATTCATTTCAAAAGTATCTCACTGGATACAGCTGAACAGATTGGTAAGAAAATGCTTACTTTGCCTCACCTTCATGTTGCTTTACAGCTGCTGCTGCTGCTGCTGCATGTCATTTTTATGTCATCTTTTCAACATGCCAGAAAAAGTGCCAAATATGAGGTGGGAAAGAACGTGAAGTGAGATAAACAAGTTTCAGCTCAGCCCTTTCAGGAATCATCATCTTTGGTCCTGGAATGATCATGAGGTGGGATGAAGATGACCTTGGGCTGCAGCTTTGGAGCAAAGTGGCAAATTCAGTTCATGACTTACACTCACTTTGTGCAAAGGCACCTGGGTAAAAATGGGTGTAGCGCCCCCAAAGGACCCAAAACTAAAGGCCAAGCAAAATTGGGTGTCAAGAGGAAGAAAGGGGAGATCTGTGGAGCTGGGAGAGAGCAAAAACCCAACAAGAGTGGCGGAAGGGAAGCCAGGAATAAAAAGACAAGGAAGAACAAAGGGGAAAAAAATCATCCCAATATGGCGTTCCTGCCTCTTCTCTTTTGCGTGTCGAGGTCCCCAAGCCACCCCCCAATAATTCACACATCACACATCAGTTTTGGTTTGGGTTTTTGGCACGATTTTGGCCACAACTTTATTTAAATACACACAAGTGAGTGGTTGCTTAGGCATTGGTTCCGACTATCTGTCCTTGCCCAGGGACAGAACTGACTTCCGGATTCCAGCAGAAGCCAGTGCGGGAAACAACTTTTGGGGAGAAAATGAAGCTGGGCCTCAGTCCCTCACCCTCATGCTCCTGGTGGCTTGCACAGCCCAAGTCCAATGCCAGGGACAAGGACGAAAAGAATGTCAAGCCCCTGGATTCCCTTAACGGAATTTCCTTTCCGCACCACCATTGGAGGGGTAGGCACTTGCCCCTCCACCAATCAATTTGAACCAATGCCTAACCGCCAACTTTACAAGCTGTGATGATTTGCTACGCAGTAGGCAAAACCAAAAGGCACCAGCCAATCAGCCAAATGGACAAAATTCCTACCAGGCCCCTGCCTCAAAGCAGACGACCCCATGACAGGCATAGTAAGGTCAAACGAACAACCCCCACATACAGAGAGGGTGGGCAGGTGATCTGGTGCAAGCAGCCAAGTGGACACCCAAAGTTGGGCGTCCAGTATTTAAAACCTCTGACCCCTTCTTCAAAATTGGCAACAAGCAATTCTCCCCATCGACCCAATTAACCAATTCACTGCCTGGGTCACTCCGCAAATCCGCCCAGCAACACTGGGGTGGCTTGTATCCCCCACCGCAACACGTGCTCTCTGCTAGGGAGAACACGTTTTGCCGTACCTGGAGCAACCGGCAACGCAACCTGCAGTGGAGCTGGCAGGAAATAGGACTGTGTGTGTGTGTCTCAGCCCCTAAGGTGTATTCTCTAAAATATTTAACTTACTGCTAGTGGAGAGATAGGCAGAGACAACTCATATCATGGATCACGCTCCTCCCTACAGAGAAGGAACTTGTCATGGTAAGTACCAACGTCCACATTTATGCATAATGTTTCTCATTGCACCAGGAAGAAGACTCAAGACAACCAAATGTGGCTAAATAGGTTCAATTTATTAAAATATAACAACTTGAGGATGTGTACAACAAACTGGTTAGTCAGATTCAACCAATATAACCAAATCAAACAAGTCGAGGCAGGTGTTTGATAAGAGAGCAGGGTAATTTCTTTTTTTTAAAAAAAAAGATATTTATTAAAAGTTTTTAAGATATAACAAGAAAAAAGAAAAATAAACATACAAAATAAAAAACAGTTAAAAACACACATTAATTTTCAATAACATAACTTCCATACACTTATTTCCTCGGACCTCCTCATACCTCCCTTCTTTGTATTCCAGTTCGATTTGTTAGTTCAGCAAATCCTTACCATTAAACTTTTACCCATTTGTAAAACCTCTCCCCCCCCCCCATATCTCTTAAAGCATTACAGCTGGAAACCGCTTAGTTTCTATCCAACATCCTTCTAACATTCATTAATTTTACAATGTTTCTGTAAGTAGTCTTTTAATTTCTTCCAGTCTTCTTTCACCGACTTTTCTCCCTGGTCTCGGATTCTGCCAGTCATTTCTGCCAATTCCATGTAGTCAATCACCTTCATCTGCCATTCTTCCAGAGTGGGTAGATCTTGTGTCTTCCAATACTTTGCAATAAGTATTCTTGCTGCTGTTGTTGCATACATAAAAAAAGTTCTGTCCTTCTTTGGCACCAATTGGCCAACAATGCCCAGGAGAAAGGCCTCTGGTTTCTTCAGGAAGGTATATTTAAATACCTTTTTCAGTTCATTATATATCATTTCCCAGAAAGCCTTAATCTTTGGGCAAGTCCAGGCAGGTGTTTGATAAGAGAGCAGGGTAATTTCTACCCCCATTGCCTGGGCAATTTAACAGCTGCAAACAGTGTGCACACAGCCGTGCTTCCTAATTTCCTTCCCTCTACCTGCGTGAACCTTGGGTGTCTGTGCCCAGCAGGCACAGCATGGCTCTGTAGGTCAGCGTTCACCCCGGTGTTTCTGCCAGGCCAAAGCCCTTGCTCCTAGCACCTGTAGGCCATGCCTGGCAAGAGTGACTCAGGGATGCCCATAACCCAACACTGCCTCAGATACTTTCTTAAACCCTCTCACCTGCCCAGATGACATACCAGTTAGCCATATTGAAGTTCATTGCTCCAAATAGGAAACTTCACCCAAGAGTGTGGAGTAGACAAAAAAGAGAAGACCCAGAGATAATAACAACCCCCCACAAAATTACTCAGACCCTGGAAAACAGACAACTAGCCCAAAGGCCTATGCACAATAGAGTAGGAAGGTGGGTATCAAAAAGCAGAGGTGAGAGAATGGGGCGGAACAAGCTTAAATAGCCCACAACCACCTCTTCCCATTGGGCAAGATTGCCCTCAGCCCATGAAGGCTTTTCCTTGGGAGAAACCACCTCTCCTCTTCTTCTAGGGGACAAGGGGTGTGGAGGGCATGTCCCCAGGGAGAGCTGAGGGAGGCGTCTCCTCAATGCCTGGTAAGCGAGGTGCTGGGTTTGGGGAAGGAGGTGTGAGGGTGTGACAGGATCCTGTGGTCCTCCTAACTTCTTCCCAAAGGCTAGTTAGTGCTTTCCCAGCTTTGGGGAAGAGATGGGAGGACTCTAGGACCCTGTCAGAGTGTTGTGCCTCCTTCCCAAAGCCCCTTGCGTCTCTTACCTCTACCTGAGAAGCCAGCTTGGGCATCAAATTTTGGCTTTGCACAGGGCGCCAAACACATTGAAACAGCAAAATGCTGAGCTGCTGCTTCTTTCTTTCTTAGCCAAACTGTGCTCATTTAGAGTGCATTCCAAAGTGCTCTGATTGGCAGATTGGGCGGCCGCGGTGGCGATTTTTCCTTCACAGAAAGAAAGGATACAATGCAGCCTGTTTGTGTCTTTCACTGGAAGCCAGCAATCTTTTCTGTGTGTAGGGCAGTCAATTACCCTTTCAGTCTCAAAGCAGTGAAAAGGCTTGGTTGACTACCCAGAGAAGCATCATTTAGTGTTGGTTGCTGAAAACACATGAAACTGATTATCTTCAGGATGGTGAGGAACTGAACTGCAGGTTGCAACATCTGCCCAGGAAAAAAAAAAGTTTGCTTAGCCCCCCCTCTGCAGTGTTCATTTAAAGCCGCATCATGCCACTCTAAACATTCACTGCTCCCACCAAAGTATCCTGGGGACTGTAGTCTGGTAAGAGTGCTAAGTGTTATTAGGAGACCTCTACTATCCTTAAGGGGACGTGGGTGGTGCTGTGGTCTAAACCACAGAGCCTAGGGATTGCCAATCAGAAGGTCGGCGGTTCTAATCCCCGCGACGGGGGTGAGCTCCTGTTGCTTGGTCCCAGCTCCTGCCCACCTAGCAGTTCGAACGCATGTCAAAGTGCAAGTAGATAAATAGGTACCGCTCTGGCGGGAAGGTAAACAGCATTTCCGTGCGCTGCTCTGGTTCGCCAGAAGCGGCTTAGTCATGCTGGCCACATGACCCGGAAGCTGTCTGTGTACAAACACTGGCTCCCTCAGCCAGTAAAGTGAGATGAGCGCCGCAATCCCAGAGTCATCTGCGACTGGACTTAACAGTCAGGGGTCCCTTTACCTTTAGGTATCTAAAGCCATTTGCACATAAGTACATGCAGTTTTTTTCCCTTTAATTTTTTTTGGGGCCCCCAAGAGAGTGGGGCCCAAAGCTATTGCTTGTTTAGCTCAGGGGTCAGCAACCTTTTTCAGCCATGGGCCAGTCCACCGTCCCTCAGACCATGTGGTGGGCTGGACTATATTTTGAAGGGAAAAAAATGAACGCCTTCCTATGCCCTACAAATAACCCAGAGATGCATTTTAAATAAAAGGACACATTCTACTCACATAAAAATGCGCTAATTCCCAGACCGTCTACGGGCCGGATTGAGAAGGCAATTGGGCCACATCAGCCCCCAGGCCTTAGGTTGCCTACCCCTCGTTTAGCTTATACGTAAATCCGGCACTGCATGTTAATGCAAGTAGATACCGTATTTTGCGCCCCATAGGACGCTCCGGCCCATAGGACCTAGGTTTTTTTTGGGGGGGAAATAAAGGAAAAAAAATTATTTCCCCCCCAGGTGCGGGGCTGGAAGAACCAGGTCGGGGAACAGTGGGAAGGCACTCTCTGCCTCCCCGCTGTCCCCCGAGCTTGTGGGGCTGGCGATGGGGAGAAGTGCGCTGATCCCGGGACGGCAGGCAGCTCCGCGCCGCCATCTGGAGCAGGGCGGGACTTAGCGCCCCGCTCGGGATGGTGGCGCAGATCTGTCTGCAGTCCCGGGACTGCAGGCAGCTCTGCGCCGCCATCGGGAGCGGGCGGGCTTCGCCCCCGGCTCCCGGTGGCCACGCAGAGCTGTGCTGAGCCGGGGACTGCAGGCAGCTCTGCGCAACCCTCGGAGCCGGTCTCCCGAGGGTTGCGCAGAGCTTCCTGAAGCCTGGAGAGCAAGAGGGGTTGGTGCGCACCGACTCCTCTCGCTCTCCAGGCTTCAGCGAAAGCCTGCATTTGCCCTATAGGACGCACCCAGATTTCCCCTTCATTTTTGGAGGGGAAAAAGTGTGTCCTATAGGGCGAAAAATACGGTAAATATGTACCACTGTGGCGGGAAGGTAAACAGCATTTCCATGCACCCTGGCTTCCGTCACAGTGTTCCATTGTGCCTGAAACGGTTTAGTCATGCTGGCCGCATGACTCAGAAAGCTGTCTGTGGACAAATGCCGGCTCCCTCAGCCTGAAAGCGAAATGAACGCCATACCCCATAGTTGCCTTTGACTGGACTTATCCGTCTGGGGTTCTTTTACCTTTACCTTTCTACCAATGCCCGGTATGGCACATTTTCTTTCCTTTTAAAAGTGGATCTTGAATTGAGTGGAGAAGCACCAGGCCAGGAGGCTGTAGCCTTAGACACTTCTGGACCTGACATAATGTTACAGAATGTTGTTATGCTTGGGGGTGGAGACAGAGGGACAGGAGGAAAGGAAACAGCAGCCACTGTGGACATTGGGCCCAATGCTCCTCCACCCAGGACACGACCTTTTGTTGTCATTTAGTCGTTTAGTTGTGTCCAACTCTTCATGACTCCATGGAGCAGAGCACGCCAGGCATTCCTGTCTTCCACTGCCTCCTGCAGTTTGGTCAAACTCATGTTAGTAGCATCGAGAACACTGTCCAACCATCTCGTCCTCTGTCGTCCCCTTCTCCTTGTGCCCTCCATCTTTCCCAACAACAGGACCCTTATATATGATTTTAAATTAAAGCAGTGCTCATATCGCACTGCCAGGGCTCTGGCACATTCTTGACCATTCCATTTTCTGATGCCAGGCCTGCTCCTGTTCTGCACTGAGTAAGATTATTTGCATCGTTGAGCAGAACACAATTGTTTCATATAACCTGAAAACGGAGTGTGAAGTGCTTTCAGTTCCATCACAGGAGAAAGATTTCCTTCTTGAAGCTGGCTGGTTGGATCATATAGGATAAAAGGTTAGCTTGCCTAAAACGTTTCTAAACACAGAGAGAAAGAGAGCTTGCAAATTTCAGTGGCATCTCCTTAATCAAATATTATGGAAAATCTACAATAGGAGAGTGGATTTTTGGTTTGCTTCCCAGTATTTGTAAGAATGCAGTGCTGGGCTATTCAGAGATTTGAATGACACATTCACAGATGTAAATACTTCCTCTGTAATTAAAAAAGACCTCTGGTACTTGATAGGGGGCATCTTTTGTGCTAAGCATGGTTTTAAAAGCTTGCTATCCTTGGACAAAAAGTGTTATAGCTGACATCATTTCCTTCTTTCCTCTTGATTATGGTGCTAATTTGCTGTGTGTAGGTGGCGAGGGGGATGTAACCCTCACGCATTGTGCCTATTCATCTCTGCTCATCATTACAGACATTCCTATAGGCAGTGGCGTAGCGTGGGTTGTCAGCACCCGGGGCAAGGCAAGTAATTTGCACCCCCTAACCCGTGGATTTGCGCCCCCTAACCATAACCCCCAGATGTTGCGCCCGGTGCGGCCGGCCCCCCTGCACCCCCCACGCTACGCCACTGCCTATAGGTTTAGTATGGAAGTATATTCTGTTTTTAAAATTGCTTGTCCTTTGGTAAGCGGGGGAAAGATGTTCATCTTCTGCAGCACTAGTACAACATTTGCAAATGCATCATGGAAGTCTGTATGATAGGGAGGATAAAGAGGATTAGACTTGGGGTCTAACTAAGTACGTAAAGGGACACATGCAGCTGCCACTGCAGTGAAAACGAAGGGGAGAATCTTAAGATCTGGGGATGTTGAGGCTGAGGCTGCTGTGATCTAACACCTTCAGCCACCTTCTCCCTTCCTTCCTACCAATTCAGCTCGTACATCCACGAAGCCATCTTTTATACCTGTTGCTGTTTAGTCGTTTAGTCGTGTCCGACTCTTTGTGACCCCCTGGACCAGAGCACACTATCTTCTGCTGCCTCCCGCAGTTTGGTCAAACTCATGCTGGTAGCTTCGAGAACACCATCCAACCATCTCGTCCTCTGTCCTCTGTCCTCTGTCGTCCCCTTCTTCTTGTGCCCTCCATCTTTCCCAACATCAGGGTCTTTTCCAGGGAGTCTTCTCTTCTCATGAGGTGGCCAAAGTATTGGAGCCTCAGCTTCAGGATCTGTCCTTCCAGTGACCACTCAGGGCTGATTTCCTTCAGAATGGAGAGGTTTGATCTTCTTGCAGTCCATGGGATTCTCAAGAGTATCCTCCAGCACCATAATTCAAAAGCATCAATTCTTCGGCGATCAGCTTTCTTTATGGTCCAGCTTTTATACCTGCTTGGTACAAATTTTGGAACTAAATCAGCCCCGACCAAGATTTGAGAATGCCAAATAATAATAATAAGAAGAAACATTTTGGGAACGACAGCTTCCCAAGTAAGGCCATTTGTGTAGAATTTGAAGTTGTAAACACTGGTTTCTTCACTATGTCCCTGCCCTCGTTTTCACTTGAGCTGGAGTATAAATTCACATGACCCTTCTTCACATAGTGATTTATTCCAGCCATTCCGTGATGAAAGCCCCATGGTTTATAACACATTCAGGTTTATAACACATTCAGGTCTCTGACCTCCTTGAGTTCATAAAGCCTTAAAAATCAGACCTATCCAGAATATTAGCCACCCTCCTTCCTCTTGCTTCTCTACTATTTATGCAGCCGCCTCCTCCTCCTCCTCCATCTCTTCTTTCTCTGCACATACAGCAATTTTGGTTCTTTTAGGATCTGTTTTCAGCATGACAGCTGGCTGAAATGTTAATGCATTTCAGCAGTTTCTGAGCTGATTGCCTGGATTCCAAAGCAAGGACCCTTGCCTTTTTAGCAGCTTAAATCAGACCTGGGTTGTTTGTTTCCTGTCATCATTTCTTACTTATCTCTTCAAGGGAGAGAAAAAAAAAATACTAATTACAGCATCTAAAATGATTTTGCAGAATAAAACACAAAAGAATGACACATATTTGCCTCTTCACTGTGTGTGCTTTTCAGCAAAATCTCCAATATTAATCTAAAGAAGCCAGTTGTGATTGTATCATCCATAAAGAGGAATGATGGGCGACAAGCACATTTCTGAGGAAACTTAGCAATAAATGGTATTGCTGGGTGCCATGAATGATCTGCCAGGATGGCCAGGAAAAAGTTGAGCTAGTTCGGATACTCTCTGTGTATCAAGCCAATTCACATAGCAAACAGTTTGCAAGTATGTGCCTCCATAGAACCGCTGCCATTTGAAACCATTGCCTATTTTTCCCCCCACTGACCCTCATTAAAACGAGACTTGACCCTTGGAAGATCAGGGAGTGCCTGCCGTGCTGAAGGTGAACATCCAAATAGGTTGCAGCTGAAGTGCGCCAGGAAAGCTACTTGGAAACTGCGAAAGGACTTAGAAGCCAGAAGCCAGCAGAAAAAACCTATTAACTTCCCTCCGGAGAACAGAGATTGGAAGTCACTCCCTTTGAAATAGCAGGAGGGTTTGGTGATCCCTCACGGAAACGACAGCTTCAGTGGGCTGATTATATAGACACGGGTAATAAGTCAGAAGCTGGCATACTCCTATGGCCACAGAAGTTGTCCCTGTAAAAGATGGAATCGTACCCATTGTATATCTCTTTAAGGATCTTACACATTACCTCCTCTATTGCCCCATCTACTCGGGCTTTAGAGACGCATTGCTGCAAATTATACCCAACTCTATAACCAATCCTGAAGATAGAGTAAAATTCTTGTTAGTTGATGCAAACCCACGTATTACCCATGTGGTAGCGATTTTTGTGATGAAGGCCATGAAAGCCAGGGAAAGATTTGTGGATGACAATGTAAAGACCCCTTCATCGTCTGTTTAACTCGTTGTTTTCCCTCTCTTTCTACTTTGTGGGATGAAGGTTTTGTTGGCATAGTATCTAATGAATTTTAATATTTTTAACTATTGTTGTGTTGCTGTTTGTGTACAGGCATGGTCCTCACAATAAACAGATTTGACAATTTGTATATCTCTTTAGAGGGAATGAATGGAGCAATCCTGCCCCCCCACACCTGATTATGGGTAGGATTAAAAAACATATTTGACCTGACAGTCAAGGCAGTTCCTGCAGGTTTATTTTTAGAGGCTTGTTATTATTTCCTGGCCATTTGGTTAGAATAGCAATGGACATGTGTGTGTTTTTAAGGCCCAATGGCATACATTAATTATTGAGGAGTGCCAGTTATTTGTTCAACGATTTAACCTGCTGAAAACAATTTGAGGTCTGGCTATGCATTAATTGTGTTAAATGTGATTTTGTTCTCAGTTTCTATCAGAGGGGGGATTGCAACATTTGTAATGTAATAGTGATTTGTATTAGCAAGAGTTATTAATGTTCCAGCTGATGCAACAGTCTTTGGCAGATATCTCTTTCGACTTCTCTATTGTATGTATGTTTTTCTTTCCTTTAAAATGACAGCTAAGTAAACAGCTGCTGCAAAATGTTACCCAAAGCCACTTAAACACAAAATATCTGAGGAATTTCCAGGGGAGACAAAAGTGTTTTGATTAGAGTAGAAAAAAAAATATTTGGGTAATAATTACCTGTAAACTTCATTTGTGGATCGAGGGCCCTGACCCCGCTAAGTGAAATAAATACACATGGACACGTGGTATAAGGTTAATGGGCAAGAAAAGGCCACAACTTTATTGATTACAGCAGTGAAAAGGTATTGGCTTAGGCATTGGATGACTATAGGTGGTGGGTTTATTCAACAGTAGGTGGAGCCTGTTGATGCTCATCCAACTATAGGCTCACCCCCTGATGTCACCGAGGGTCGTGCCATGGCCTCCCGCCAAGAAGGCATCGGACGGAATACACGACCGCCAGATTCCTTTAACGGAATAACCCACGGTAGATAGCATAGGCGATGGCCACACCTAGCCCTTGACACAGCACAACACATGAATCCAATGCCTAACCTACCCACCAATACCACAAAAGTTGTGATGATTGCTATGAGGTAGGCGAAAAAACCAAAAAGCCTAATGCCAAATGGAAAAATTCCTACCAGGCCCCCCAGACAACCCGGGCAACCAACCTAAGGTCCATAGCAAGGCCAAACACCTAGACCCTGAGCTAAATGGGAGTGGGGGGTGGGTGACTCGCTGCGGGACGACGAGGACTGAGGGGGAGGAGAAGCCGGCGCCGCAGCATTAAGCTGCTAAACACGCCCCTCGGAGGCACCTGGTTGGCTGCCTCCGGTGGGCGTGGGCGCCGGCCGGCCAGGTAAGGAGGGGCAGGGGCTAAGGCCCCTGCCAGGGTGGAGTCCGGGCTCCCGCCCACAACCACTCCCCTCTCTTGCAGGGAGGAGAGTCTTTCCAGTGTTGCAGTTAGTTGCATAAATGGGGTGAAAATAAAGTACCATTTGTTGCCCCCTCCCTTTTAATGAAACACGGCAATTGTAAATACAGTTCTTGAAAGCTATGGCCAAACAGACTAGGCGTTGTATTAATTGTGCAATCAAACTGAATGTTTTTTTGATTATGTAGAGGCAAGGAAGAGTATGAACAGCATCAGAACAAGGGAGAGTGAGCAAGAAGAAGAACCACAATGAATCACAGGAAATGATTTTTTTTTTTTAGCTGTATCTTTCCTAACATATTAGTAGTGCTTTTATTTGTGATTACGTTAAAGCTAATCTGAGCTTTGGCATTTCAAAATGAATTTATTCAAAGCTCAAGTATGAGGCTTAAAGTGCAGAGCTATGGAAACACGATTAACTGCACAATCCCATTGATGTTTACTCAGAAGCAAGCCCCATTGTGTTCAGTGAGGCTTTCTCGCTCCTTAATAAGCCTGTTTAGAATTATAGCCTAACTGCCTACAGGTCTAAAGGTTTGGCTATATGGGAAGTGAGGCATACAATACAGAGATTTTCATGCAAAACCAAAAATCTCCAGCATGTCACCAAAATAGTGCACAGACAAAATGGCTTCTCCTACTTTGTGGTATGTGTAGGAAAAACCCTTCTTCCTCTCCTTGCTTATTCTCTGTCTCCCGGGGGGCTCTTTCTCCTTATTTCCTCCCGCCCAATTTTCATGCGTTCGCCATCTTGGCCTTGCTATGGACTATGGTTGGTCGCCTGTTGAAGGGGCCAGGTAGGAATTTTCCCACTTGGCAAATTGGCACCAGCCATGTGGTTTTCACTTGCCTCGTAGCAATCGTCACAACTTTGTAAGGTTTGGCAGTTAGGCATTGGTAAACCTGGTTGGTGGTAGGGGAGGTTGTGGCCTTCACCTGCAACCTCCCCTTTTTAAGGGTATTCCATTACAGAGATCCGGGGTGTGGATCCTGTCTGAAGCCCGGATATGGGCTAGGGCCATGCTACGATCCCATCAGGAACCCCGGGGGAGCTTGCAGTTGATGTACATCAACAGGGCTCCCCCTACTGGTTGACCCTTATGAGACTACCTGCATGGTGGTCAGGAGTCAGATATAGTGGGTTCAGTTCCAATGCCTAAGCCAATACCGCTCACACCTGTAACCACACCTGTGGCCTTATTTATCCCATTAACCCCAAATACTGGTGTCCATGTGTTTCATTATCTAGAAATGGGGTGGGATCAGGGCCTTGCCATGCAAACAGTGCATTTTCCTGGGGAAAGCGATGGAACGAAAGAAATCTTTCTAATAATAATAATAATAATAATAATAATTATTATTATTATTATTATTATTTATTATTTATACCCCTCCCATCTGGCTGGGCTTCCCCAGCCACTCTGGGCGGCTTCCAAAAGAATATTAAAACATTAAAAGCTTCCCTAAACAGGGCTGCCTTCAGATGTCTTCTAAAAGCCTGGTAGTTGTTGTTCTCTTTGACATCTGGTGGGAGGGTGTTCCACAGGGAAGGCGCCACTACCGAGAAGGCCCTCTGCCTGGTTCCCTGTAACTTGGCTTCTCGCAGTGAGGGAACTGCCAGAAGGCCCTCGGTGCTGGACCTCAGTGTCCGGGTAGAACAATGGGGGTGGAGACGCTCCTTCAGGTATACTGGACCAAGGCTGTTCTTGGACCCATTACTAGAAATCATGGGGCATTTGGAAGTGTGGATGAGCCCTTGGTTGTGTGTAACACCCCGATGGTGGATGTGCTTCTTTGGGCTGGGGTGTGTGTGTGCTTTTTATCTTGCTACCAACCGTTCATTGAGTGCAGCTGGCAAGGCCAACCTGCGCAGGGGCTCTGTGTGATCAGGGCACCAACACAATAATGGGTGCCTTTAGACACAGGCTTAATTTGCAGGCAAGTCATTGAGATATCACAGATGGGCCATGATTTGTTTACTTATATGGATTTTCCGCAGGAAAGAGTAAATAGAGAGACACATCGTGCAGACTCTTTGAACAGAATTTGTACGAAGGAGAAGCACCAATCTCGCAATAAACACCCAACTGGAAGCATTGCAGATTGGAACATGACAAAGAGGTACTTGCTCCTTGACCTTCCTGAACAGATAACCCCCCCCCCAATGCTCCATTGTCGGGGGGTGGGGTGGGGAAGGCTTGATAGAGGAGAAAAAGCATTTGAACTCACGCATACCCTATGTGTGAGCAACACGTACCTAGGGCTTATGTGATCTCTGATTGGAAGTGAAACCATAATTGGGGAAGAAGCAGCAAATAAGAATGGTGTCAAAACAGCAGATTAGGGGCAGAAGGCTATTGCAGTCTTTTGTCCTGTCCCCCCTCCCCTCATTTGATTAAATTTGTAGTTTGTTGTTAGAAATAATACAAAATATGTTGCAAAATTCATCATCAAGGAGTTGGCTGGTAATGAAGGAATTAACCATCTAAATCTCCTTCTTAACTTAGTGGCGCAGGTCAGGATACAAATGGCAATGGAAGTGCATGCTGAAGCATGGAAAGAAATGAGACGGTAGCTAGGCAACTAGGAAGGAATGGGTCAATACTCTTACATTAGGTCAGCAGAGCAACTGGTCTGGAGATTGGCAGCTGTGAATGGCCTTTTGCCCTGTTCTACCTCCCACAGACCCAACCCCTTGGTCTTCCAGGCATCACTCTTTAACTTCCAGACTGCACCCCAGGGACTCCCAAGCTCTAAGTCTCAGGAGACTTGGCAACTGAAGTTAAAGCCACACAGACAAAATCAGGTTAGGCTAATATGCATTTGATCACTGTTGCTACACTGAAGAACTATGGATCCTGTAACAAAGCCGAGCTCTTGTCTTTTGCCTTGGTATGGCTAAATCTAAATATCTAAAAGAAGACCATGAATAGGGATGGCCCTGTTGTGCTGAGAATGGTTGACTGATGACGGTGAAAGAGGGCTGATGATCATAATGATTGGTGTTTCATCTACAGAAATCACCAGCGATTCAGAATTTTTAGCATCGCTCACCTTTTTCACTGACAACTTGGAGGCCACAGAGCAGTGAGACAACAGTCAAATATGGCTATTCTTAGCACTGCATTAAGTTGTCAATCACTTTTCAATTCCAGTTCTCAACAGCCTTGTGAATTATAGCTTCAGTATTCATCTCTGACCTTAATAAATATTCACCCAGAAGCAGGGCAAGTTTGTCCCCACCCCAAAGAAAATGCTGATGTCAAATATCTCAAGGAAGTTTGAAATTACAACTACATCAAAGAAGACATTGCTTTATGTTATATTTGTTCTGTAGCAATAGGCTCTGGATTGATAAATAGATAGATACCATAGAGCTGTTGAAGTCTGCGGAATCCATCTTTTGCCAGATTTTGGGAATCCTTTCACAGTGAATCAGTTCATATCATTTGTTACTCAGACCATCCAGTGTATTTGCCAAATGGTGGTTTCATTGTTCTCATGTGCTAAGACCAAAGATAATGCTGTAGCCGTTGTGCTAGGAATGAAACTCTCCCTATAACCATCCCTTTTCCATGGGACAGATTCATTTGTGCCATGAAGGTTATAGCAGCATCTTCTGCTTTTAAATCAAAGTCATTTATTTTATTTAGCAGGATTTATATTACAGGGGAAGGGACGCGGGTAGCGCTGTGGGTTAAACCACAGAGCCTAGGACTTGCCGATCAGAAGGTCGGCAGTTCGAATCCACGTCGGGGTGAGCTCCCGTTGCTCATTCCCTGCTCCTGTCAACCTAGCAGTTCGAAAGCACGTCAAACTGCAAGTAGATAAATAGGTACCACTTCAGTGGGAAGGTAAACGGTGTTTCCGTGCACTGCTCTGGTTCGCCAGAAGCAGCTTAATCATGCTGGCCACATGACCCGGAAATTGGACGCCGGCTCTCTCGGCCAATAAAGCGAGATGAGCACCCCAACCCCAGAGTTGGCCACGACTGGCCCTAATGCTTAGGGATCCCTATACCTTTTTATATCATCCGGGGGGGGCTGTTTTGGACACAATATGGCTTGAATTCAAGCTGAAATGCAAAGGGAGATTTTTGCGTTGTGAGTGCAGCTCAAGAACATTAGACTTGTAGAAGTCACTTGATCTGTAACATGTTATCTGTTAATGGACGGATACTACTACAGCACATTTTGACCAATGTAATAAGCAGAGTATGACTCCAGTAGCGTCATCCAGCAGAACATCAGAGTTTTCCTGCTTTCCAGTAGTCAACCTGTTCCAGAGTTCCCTGATAAAATTCCTTACCTACTCCGTTAAGTTCAAAATATAGTGTTTATTGTCTCATGACATACCATCCACATAAACTTTAAGAGATGCTGGTACATCATGAACTAATTTACTATAATACAGTTCTCCAGGTATACAGAGAGATCCACTAGCACTCTGCCTTGAGAACTTACCATGCTATATCATATAAAATGTAACCTTAATCAAGAAGATAAAACCTCACACTTGGAAAACACTCATGCTAATTCTGCTTAATCCAACCTTGGCTTTATACTGACCATTGCACATTCCATAGAGAAAGAGAGGTTGGATGAGTCATGCCTTTGACTGTTTCTACTCATCCAGTGCAGCTGGCATGCTCATGCTGAACAGAATCCAGATGTGCAGGATGGGATCCTCGAGACATGGCCCAAGCAATAAGTGCGATTTCACACATTTTTCTAAATTACACCAAAAAAGAAATGAATGCGGGTGAATTGTGAGCTTGAATTCACTCCTAGCTCTTCCATTGCTGTTTTAAAATTTGGTGCCTTTTTCTGTGTGTATAAGGATTTGCTCCCTGTTAGAATTCCATGCAAGGATGATTCATCAGATGATGGAGAGCCTAGATCTCACAAATGATGTCAGCACTGCAGACTTTGGTAAACTAATTAAATGTATGTATGTGTTGTTAAGGGACGCGGGTGGTGCTGTGATCTAAACCACAGAGCCTAGGGCTTGCCGATCAGAAGGTCGGCAGTTCGAATCCCCGTGATGGGGTGAGCTCCCGTTGTTTGGTCCAAGCTCCTGCCAACCTAGCAGTTCGAAATCACATCAAAGTGCAAGTAGATAAATAGGCAGCACTCCAGTGGGAAAGGTAAACGGCGTTTCCGTGCGCTGCTCTGGTTTGCCAGAAGTGGCTTAGTCATGCTGGCCACATGACCTGGAAGCTGTCTGCAAACAAACGCCGGCTCCCTCGGCCAGTAAAGTGAAATGAGCGCCACAACCCCAGAGTCGTCCGTGACTGGACCTAATGGTCAGGGGTACCTTTACCTTTATGTGTTGTTTATTTATTAAAGTATTGAGTTATGAAGGGTCCACCTCAATAAATGTAATAGTACCACTATTCTGCGTTGGTCAGACCACACCTGTGTCCAGTTCTAGGCACCACGATTTAAGGATATTGTCAGGCTTCGGGGAATCAGCTTCCTCCCCCGGGGCATGAAATAAGATCAAACAAAAGGAACGTCTTACCAGTTAGATTTTTTAATAACCACAGTGAACGACAAAAGAACGTGTCTCCCTAGAAATGGTGGTACTCCCAATTAAAGCTCACACCTCCCCCATCCCTATTAATCTACATCACTCCTACATCTTGTAATCTAAGTTTATACCCTCTGTGCTTTCTGTTCTGAGAATTTCTGAGCTCTTCTCAACCTTGGGGAGGGCGGTGGAGGAATACTGCCCAATGACTTGTAAATCTGTTAACACTCTCTCTTCCAGTATTTCTTTTCCTAGCTGTTCCCCATCCAGTATTTCCCAGCTTCTGCCTTCTGAACTATGCCGCTCTGAAACCGCTGTTCCAAATCTATACTGTCCTCCTGCTCCTGGAAAGATGCAGGAGCAGGGGGAGGCACCCACCAGTCCTCCTCAGTGCAGCCCTCCTCAGCATGGTTCCCAACATATATTTACAAGCTGGAATGTGTGCAGAGGATGACAACCAACATGATTTGGGTCTGGAAACCAAGTCTTATGAGGAACAGTTGAGGGGGCTGGGTGTGTTTAGACTGGATAAGTTGGGTGTGTTCAGATTGACAAACCTAGACAGCATCTTAAAAAGCAGAGACATCACCTTGCTGACAAAGGTCCACATAGTTAAAGCTATGGTTTTCCCAGTAGTGATGTAGGGAAGTGAGAGCTGGACCATAAAGAAGACTGATCGCCGAAGAATTGATGCTTTTGAATTATGGTGCTGGAGGAGACTCTTGAGAGTCCCATGGACTGCGAGAAGATCAAACCTATCCATTCTGAAGGAAATCAACCCTGAGTGCTCATTGGAAGGACAGGTCCTGAAACTGAGGCTCCAATACTTTGGCCACCTCATGAGAAGAGAAGACTTCCTGGAAAAGACCCTGATATTGGGAAAGATGGAGGGCACAAGGAGAAGGGGATGACAGAGGACGAGATGGTTGGACAGTGTTCTCGAAGCTACTAAGATGAGTTTGACCAAACTGCAGGAGGCAGTGGAAGACAGGAGTTCCTGGCATGCTCTGGTCCATGGGGTCATGAAGAGTCGGACACGACTAAATGACTAAACAACAACATGAGTAACAGGATTATGTTTAATTTGCTATGTGGTGGTTGTCTCCTCTTCTCTACAATAGCTATATTATTCCTGCCACAATTGAAGAATTACTGAATGCCTACAAATGGTCTCGGTTTACAGCCTCCTTAAAAATTCTGTGGCCCTTGTTTTATTGCCCACATTTAGGACCATTTTCATCAAAGTCAAAAGAAAGATGAGGCTTCAACTCAAAGCTTTGACTTTCATAGCTAAAGGGTTGAAAGTCAGGGAATCTAAGAAAACAGCTACAACATTTTATATATTTGAGGGCTTCAGAGCTTTTACATTGTGGTCCCTTGAAAATTCCCTAAAAATCATAAATTTTATCAGCGTACTTAAAATGGCTCATAAAAGCAGAAGGTGAAGCCTCGCTTTAGATTTTTGGGGAGAAGATGTGGATTATTCCTATGTGCATATAAATCACTTTCTGAGAAGCTTTTAAAGTGGCTCCTTGAGAATGGATGCAGTTTTGATGACTTGCCAAGAGAAGGGCATGTAAATCCCACAAGAATTATCATTTGCTGATGACACAAGCTGTAAATGGAATGTCGGTCATGCTACAGAAGTCAAATTGACACTTTTTTTTCATTTTCAGCAAGGCAAAGCTATTGGCAGAGGCCATTCCAACAAGAGGATTTGTGCAGAGATGCAAATAGACTAGTGGAAAAACACAGAGAAAATTATAAGAAATCCCTGCTTTTTAGTATTTAAGGAATGAGTGACTTCTTTGACTTCCCAACTGCACTTATGAAGAAGCTTCTTTGAACAGCCACAAGAATTTACCGAAACAGAACATACTGAAATCCCTACATCCAATTACATGTAAGAAAAGTGGGGTAGAGTTTAATTATTTCCTCAGTACAGTGAATGAGCACACATTCTACATCAGCACATAACCTGATGTAGGCTGTAAGGCAGTTGACTACCACAAGATACAGTGGTGCCTCGCAAGACGAAAAGAATCCATTCTGTGATTCTCTTCGTCTAGCGGTTTTTTCGTCTTGCGAAGCAAACCCATTGAAGGATTAGCAGATTAGTGCTATTAGCGCTATTAGCGGCTTTTAGCGGCTTATCTGCTGATCGGATCAGCTGATAAGCGGCTTAGCGGCTTAGAAAAAAGGGGGGGAGGAAAAAGACCCACAGGAACTCACAAGACATTGTCGTCTTGCAAAGCAAGCCCATAGGAAATTTGTCTAGCGAAGCACCTGCAAAACGGAAAACTCTTTCGTCTAGCGAGTTTTCCGTCTTGCGAGGCATTCGTCTTGCGGGACACCACTGTACTGTCATAACTACTCAGATGGCTTTTTAAAAAAGGAATGGTAAAATTCATGGCTTCAGCTTGATCAGTGGGCATTAGCCATAATAACTAATCATACTTGTTGAATTATCAAAACTAATTTTAAATCTAAAATTTTATTTCTTTATCTCATTCCGTTTTTGAGTTCTGAGGGTTTGAAATTTCAAAAACTTGACAGTTTTGACCTTGCAGGACTACACAAAAGCCTTTAAAGCTCATCCCAGGATTGGGATTTGTCAAAACTAAAAACACCAATCTCTTCAGAACTTCATGGGCTTTAATATATGTCACATGATGGACTTACTTAAAATTTTAAATTTTAGTTACAAAAATTAAATTTGTAAAAAGTGATTAAAATTAATATGATTTAAAATTTCCAAAAAAATGATTATTTAATATTTCTAAGAGCTACCAGCAAAATTTCATCTTAGGATCTAAATGGGATCACATAAAAAAAAAATTGTACATGTCTGCCTTATTAGGTTCTATTTAGGATAAATGTGTCTTCTTGGAGTAAAATATAACAGAATAAACAAGACTTCAACTATAAGATCAGTTGCTACAGTCATTTCTTTAGCAAGTTATTCAATTAAAAGGTGTCTGAAAAGCTAGTCAGTCTTTTCTTTTTAAAATGTGTCCCAAAGCAGATTGATAGCTTGCTGTTGCATGATAGAATTAACACTTTGAAAGAATTCCTGTTGTTACTTCATTTCACGAACATTACAACACAGAGAGTATCAAATTCTCAGTGTTCCAAGGGCTCATGTGGGGACAGGGAATTTGGGATGAAGGTCTGTTTGTAACAAACTTGGATTCTGTCATAATGCTACTCGTGATGTGATGGCATCAATAAATCTCCCCAAATAAAGCCACTATCCATCAGACTTGGTTATCTGTTGATCTCACAAAGTAAATAAAAGCAGCAGAAATACTAATACTAATACTAATACTAATACTACTAACACTGTGCCCATCTGACCGGGTTGCCTGAGCAACTCTGGGTGGCTTCCAACAGATATTAAAACATCATAATAAAACTTCAAACGCTGTAAATGTCCCTATACAGGTACAGGGCTGCCTTCATTTGCCCTCTAAAAGTTGTGTAGTTATTTATCTCCTTGACATCTGATGGGAGGGCATTCCACAGGGAGGGTGCCACAGCCGAGAAGGCCCTCTGCCTGGTTCCCCATAACTTCATTTCTCACAGTGAGAGAACTGCCAGAAGGCCCTCGGAGCTGGACCTCAGTGTTTGGGCTGAACGATGGGTAAGTCAGAGCAAGCACTTGCAATTTAAATGAATAATAATAATAATAATAATAATAATAATAATAATAATAATAATTTATTATTTATACCCCGCCCATCTGGCTGGGCCTCCCCAGCCACTCTGGGCGGCTTCCATAAAACCAAAAATACAGTAAAATCACACGTTAAAAACTTCCCTGAACAGGGCTGCCTTAAGATGTCTTCTGAATGTCAGGTAGTTGTTTATCGCTTTGACATCTGCTGGAAGGGCATTCCACAGGGCGGGCGCCACTACCGAGAAGGCCCTCTGCCTGGTTCCCTGTAGCTTTGCTTCTCGCAATGAGGGAACCGCCAGAAGGCCCTCGGCGCTGGACCTCAGCGTCCGGGCAGAACGATGGGGGTGGAGACGCTCCTTCAGGTATACTGGACCGAGGCCGTTTAGGGCTTTAAAGGTCAGCACCAACACTTTGAATTGTGCTCGGAAACATACTGTGAGCCAATGTAGGTCTTTCAAGACCGGTGTTATATGGTCTCGGCGGCCGCCCCCAGTCACTAGTCTAGCTGCCGCATTCTGGATTAGTTGTAGTTTCCGAGTCACCTTCAAAGGTAGCCCCACGTAGAGTGCATTGCAGTAGTCCAAGCGAATAAGCAAGTAGTGCTAAAATATTTCTCAAACTGGAAGGCTGTTCTTGTCACATTGTATATTTTCTCAAGGAATCAGGGGGCAATTCTGATTTGGTACTTAATCCTGCTTTAAACATGCAAAAGATGGCATGCATTTGCTCTGACTGTTGAGAAGCAAATGTACAAAGTGTGTGTATTCTTTTTGGGTGGCTCACATTTCTGTAACTTTTATTGAACATGAAGGGACGTTCTATGTCTAAGAAGCCTGCCAGGCTCTCAGAATTGGCATAGAAATCCGTTGTGCTGAGTGCCCCTGGCATAGTAACAAGGAAAGAGATCAGAGAAGCAAAATAGGTCAAGTATTTTTAAACTACCTATTGTTTCTAAAGAAGTGCTTTAAATAATAATTTCTAAACCCTATCCATGCAGTGTGAGGTAGATAAAAGCTTATTATTGACCTTATATCAATTTCTATGATGGTGGCACCTGGAGATTAGCAGCTTTCTAATGTTTTTGAGAAATAGACTTTAAAAGTAACTCGAGGTGTTGCAAAACAGACCAGCTGCTAGCTGTGATACATTTATTTATTTAGTCTTTCTGTCCATAGATCCCCAAGGCAGGTAGCAATAATGAAAATAACACAAGGAACTGCATCGCACTGAGGTGACAAAACACCCAGAGATACATATATATACATAAATGGCCAAGAATGCAGGAGGCCAATATTTCCTGAGTGCAACCAGTGCAATTCTCTCAGCACCAGTGGCATAGCGTGCGTTGTCAGCACCCGGGGCAAGGCAAGTAATTTTCCCCCCCTAACCCGTGGATTTGCGCCCCCTAACCCGTGGATTTGCGCCCCCTAACCCTAACCCCAGATGTTGCGCCCGGTGCGGCCGCCCCCCCCTGCACCCCCCACGCTACGCCACTGCTCAGCACTTTCTGTAGGACCCATGGTTGGTTGGCATTCATGTTTCTTGGGAGACAATGGAAGATTGTGCTTATGCGGGTGAAGTTAAACCATTGGAGAGTTACAGCGCCAGCTGTATGCAGGAGAGACATGTTTTGTTGCAGCTAGGACAGATAAAGGCATCTGGTTATGCTGATGAAGGCGTACCATGGAGTTTTTTCTCTTTGTGTCCCTCCCAGCAGCCATCGATCCTCTGGTCACTGCTGTGGGTACATGAGCTGACTCTCTGTCTCCAGGCACTTCAGTAGTCTGCAAAGGATTCCCACACGGCAGAGTTAATGTTGCCAACTTTCATGTCATCTTCGCAGGTATCTTTGTAATGATGTGTTATTTCTATGATCTCCTATATTTTTACTAAGATTTTTCGGTATTTGCCCCACAACTGAGTTTCAGGAAGAGCCATTTGATGATTTTGGCTAGTATTTCACAGTACAGTGGTACCTTGGGTTAAGAACTTACCGTAATTCGTTCTGGAGGTCTGTTGGTTTACTAAGTAAACAATTGGTTTACTAAGTATGCAATTCTATACAGTGGTACCTCAGGTTAAGTACTTGATTCGTCTCGGAGGTCCATTCTTAACCTGAAACTGTTCTTAACCTGAGGTACCACTTTCGCTAATGGGGCCTGCCGCTGCCGCACAATTTCTGTTCTCATCCTGAAGCAAAGTTCTTAACCCGAGGTACTATTTCTGGGTTAGCGGAGTCTGTAACCTGAAGAGTCTGTAACCTGAAACGCCTGTAACCCGAGGTACCACTATGTGGTGAAATTCTAACGAATTCACACATTCAATGCCTATCCCACTCAGAATTTCCCCAAAACAGCAACTTCATTTGGCATATGTGTTCATAGCATGAACAACTCCCAAAAGGGAACTATCCCCATGGATGAATACTACTGATAGGCTACATCTGATAAAAGAAGCATATTGAGATATTCTTTAATCCCTAACAGATCAAATGAATATCTTGAATTACACCAATTGATGTGATTCCTGATTATTTGCTGCTGTAATCCTTTCCCCTTCAAATTGCTAAGGGACTTAACAGATCTGATTGAATTTCACTTAGAGACTCCTCTTGACTAGGGATGCTGGAGAAATCTGTTGAAAATGGGCTATCAAACACCTACTGCATGTTATATGTAAATAGATCTTCACATTGCTTTGCAATGTGCATTATTTACATATTAAGGAGGTCAAATTGTTCCTCTCTTGATATTGTGTGTCTATAAGTTGCTCAGTAAGAAAGATATCGTGTGCTCCCTCTCTTTTACAATTTAGTCTAGAAAATGCTGAAGAAAAAGGTGTGAATGTTGTACACATACTGTATACCCCATCTAAAATTTCTACAAATGCTTCCAAAACCCAGGCTGCAAGTGAGTTTATAGAGTGGAGTGAGATTTGAGCCAACACCTTCCAGGTTTTCCACTCCCACTCTTAAATTTTATACTACCCCAGGCATGTTTTCCATGTGGAAATCTGTCTCTGCAAGTATATAGATTTTGAATGCAGTATCTCATTTTTAATCGTGTCCTGGTGACATACACAAGAATATAAACGTCCCATTAAGGCTTTGTACAAAAGTGCATTGGAATAATATTTCAGTTTCAGTAACTAGCTTTTCACAGAATTCTATCAGCAAATTTATCAGCTGGTTTGACTTGAACAATGGCACGCATTGGACAATGCAGCAATCAACTCTGACATTTTGCTAACTTGGCTATGTAAGTTTCAAAACAGAAATGGACTGGATTGGCCTTCAAGGAAGTTTTGTTGAAAAAAATGTGTAGTAAGCTTCAGTTTTCATTTCTTCACAATTCAGGTTTCATTTTAAATCATTGGTGCAATTCCAGGGGGCCCTGTGGGTCTGGGCACCCATAATTTTTGTTGTTGTGGGTGCCTGGCCTCTGCCCCCCACCACTGCCACCATGCACCGCCAGCTGCCGGCTGCCATCTTATCTCTGGCACTCTGTGAATCTGGGATGCGTCTGCAACAGAGGCCCCGGGGTGCAGGCGCAGTTGCAGGCCCAGTGGTTGCGCCACCGCCAGATGTCATGATATTGCAGTGTGGTGCCACCTAAGCACCCACAGTCTGGGGCCCAAGTCGGCACTGCTGGATCATGCCATGTCTCCAATAATCACCTCTCATTTCACTATAGAAGATGCTCTATATAATTAGTTAAAAAGTATCGTGTTTGTACCAACTCACTTTGGGTTCCACTCCCAAGCGGGTTACATGGAAAGTCTTTTGCTCAATAAAGCAGAATTTTCCCTGCACAACTCCCTCCCAGTTGGTAAGAGAGGGAAGAAAGGGAGCAAACCCTATTACAGCTTCTAGGTATATTCCCATCCTCTGCCCTGTTGGCAGATCTTTTGATGAGAAGGAACAACCTTTCCTCCGTTTTCCATAGAAGCATGCTCTTGGGGCAGTGAGGACCGAAAGCTCTGTTAACCCTAATTGTGTCTGTCCAATTTGCAATGCTTTTCTGTATGACAAGCAGAGCACCATTCCACGCGATGTATTTCTCTGGTTTGGGATATGAAATGAGATTCTTTGCATGTCGGGTCAGCAGCTCACAGCAGGCAGCTGCCCCAAACTTCAGATAGTGGCACTCACATGTTTTGTCCTTCTGACAGACAGCTGACAACAAAAGATTGTGAAAGGGGAGCATCAACATTCAGCATAACTTCAGCTAAATGAGGGAGGACAAGCCTGGAATTAACTAAAATTAATGTGTTCCTAGACAACCCCTTTGTAGATAAAGGGTTTGGGGAAAGAACAGGGAGGGTAGTTATCAGGTTGCAAAATAGATAACCCTTCAGCAACATTCATTTGCACCTTACTGTTTTTTGCAGCTTTCAAGAAATGTGTGTACCAGGTAAGTTTTTCATGTAACACAATTTTCTGTATACAGTATTACTTCACCATAACGAGGTGTTAAATTCAGACAATGCTTTCCATATTTCAGCAATCAATAGACATGCAGCAAGAAGAAGGTAATTTGACTCCCCCATGCCCAGCAAGCCACTTCTGGGTTTATGAGAACAATGTGACTTGTTACATTTAGGAAAATCTCATTTATACAAGCACACTATACAAAGGGGTAAAAGGCAGGAAAAAACACAAATTTTGATAGTATGGCTAAGGCAGCAGTATGAGATCATAAAATATTTGCTAGGATAACTGTACAGAAGAAATGTATCATTTGCAATTTAGCACTTAGCAAAAGATAATGTAACTTTAATATTATTAGGGAGATGCCTCAAAAGTCTATTGGTGGCAGTGGTATTTAACATAAACTTGTACACTGGAGAACTACAGAATTACAACATAATTGCTAGCTGAGTTGATTCTGGAAAGTTCACCGCTTAAGAAATGTTTGCATACTGGCAAATCTCACTGTAGCGTTCTGTGTAAATTATCATGCTTCCATGCTGTGTGTTTTCCCCATTCACATTTACTCTGGATGGGTTTACTAGCACTGACCGTACACAGCTGTTTCTAGATCCTGAAGGGCATTTTGAGATTGATTAACCATCTGCTCATTCTTACTCTAACAGCCGACTAACAACAACATAAGGGAATTTGTCTTAAATAATCTACCAAAAATGTGGGCAACACAAACATTTGTTTCCCAGCAGCTGCTACCATTGGTGTTTCCGATGCCACTTTCTGTAAAAGGATTTGGATTCGATCTGAGTTTTGCGAGTTCTACTGTACAACATAAGGTTTGAAGTAACAACAACAACAGCAGTGAGATAAGGAACCCATTCCACAAACCAGTTAAGCAAAAATATTGGATTAAAGCCATTATTGCTTCCCCCCTTTTGCTTGCCAACCCCTTGGTTTTTTATTATTATTTATCCTTGATTTTCTCTACCCCTTTTTTGTTTTTTGTTAGTTTTTTGTTGCACAGCTTATTGTATTGTAATGCCCATGTTGCAGATACCTTGAAGCCATGCAAACATTTTAACTAAGTGGTGCAGCAACTGCTAGAACATTTGCAAAAGCAAGCAGGGTCTGGTTTTAGATTGGATGGGGGGGACCAAGTGTTGAGATTCCTGCATCACAGAGGCTTGTTTTTATTTTATATTATTGTTAAATTATTGAATTAAATGCATTTGTTTGGAATCTGCTTGCTTGCTTGCATCATGTTGCAATAGTTTCTCCTTGTGTTGTACCATTTCCCACTCATCTCCCTCCCTCCCTCCAACACAAAACTTTTCTGGATTTGAGTATGCCATTTTGGTACCAAGGGTATCAGCCTAAATCTGTGGAAGGCAAGATATCACACCTTTAGGGTCCATGGAGTGCCTACAACTTTTCACATACGTAGCTGAACTATATATTGGGCTATGAAGAGATGCCCTTAGAAGAGACGATGCCTTATGAGGAATGGCTAAGGGAGCTGGGCATGTTTAGCCTGGAGAAGAGGAGGTTAAGGGGTGATATGATAGCCATGTTCAAATATATAAAAGGATGTCACATAGAGTAGGGAGAAAGGTTGTTTTCTGCTGCTCCAGAGAAGCGGACACGGAGCAATGGATCCAAACTACAAGAAAGAAGATTCCACCTAAACATTAGGAAGAACTTCCTGACAGTAAGAGCTGTTCGACAGTGGAATTTGCTGCCAAGGAGTGTGGTGGAGTCTCCTTTTTTGGAGGTCTTTAAGCAGAGGCTTGACAACCATATGTCAGGAGTGCTCTGATGGTGTATCCTGCTTGGCAGGGGGTTGGACTCGATGGCCCTTGTGGTCTCTTCCAACTCTATGATTCTATGATTCTATGAGACTGGCTACTATGCGATTTAACTCTCTGCTGCTTCACTTAAATTATGTGGGTGTCAAAGAGGTCGGGCAGGATGTGAAGTCCTGCTAGCATTGGCTGCTAATGTGTGTGACATAACAGGAAATAAGACGGACAGAATTGGGGTGGGGCACAGACGCCATGGCGTATGAAAGATTTTGGAGGGCAAGTGGAGAAAAACAGGAAGCTAGCTAAGATGGAAAGACATTGGGAGCTGTAAAGAGTGCTCAAGCACGGGGGACTGTGGAGAGGTGATTGTGATAGATGCTCAGGGGTGGAGGGAGGGAGGCGCGGTGGGGGTGGGTCGCCCTGGGTGTCACCACTGAGGGGGGTGACAAAGTGCCACACGGCACTCACAGTGGGGCCTACAGTGCGGCTGAGCCACACACTGCAGGAGGAGGCAGGCAGACTCCAGAGGCCCTGTGGTGTGGTGCGCCCCTGGGTGTGCCACCCCAAGGGCCCAATCAGCTTCCTCCACCGCTGTAGATGCCATCCTAGGAAAGGAATCTGGGCAGGCAAGATATAAACGGTTTATATGGCAAGGAGTATTCTTAGAAACTAGTCACTAGTCCTAACCTTTGGGCTTCTGCTGAGTGGTGGAACCCACTCTGAAACCCCTTTGAGTTTGAGGTCTCTGGATTAAATTAAGCCATTAAAAGGAAACATCGCATGGTGCCACTCACTACAATTTAATTTAATGAAAGGCTTATTTATGGCTGGCCTCAACTTTCAGTCAACCTGACCAATGAACTTCATAAACTTGTGGTTGTCCCGGTATTTGGAGATATTGTTTGGGTTCCAGGTTACGTCCAGCCAGGCCAGGATAATTCTAGGATCCATAACAGCCATAAAAAAGTCCAAGTACCTCCGACAGGCTCGAGTCATCCACTGCCAAATATTTTCTTCATTCTGTGCCTTTTCTTGTTCTTCCAGGATACTCTTAATCCAGTCCAGAGTCGCCTGGATCTTCTGGATCTTCTTCAGTGTCCGCTTTCTTTTATATTTGGTGTGGTGTTCAATCATCTTCAGGGCCTTGGGTTGCACTTCCTTTAGCAGGGCATTGGTGTCTTCATCATAATCCCATATACAGGCTAACGCAAGGTCTTCAGCAGCTTCTTCCCATTGACCCAAAAGCATATGTGCTTTCCCTCTCCACTTGTAGGCCTGTGCATCATCAGGGTTAAGCTCTGATGCTTTGTTGCAGTCTCTAATGGCAGCATTGGGCTTCTGCAATTTGACAAAGACACTGGCTCGGTTGGCATACAGGAGTGGTGACTGGGGATTCAACTTGATAGCCTCTGTAAACAGATCAATAGCATTCTGCAGTTCTCCTGCCTCCAGGAAAGCATATGCCTCCTCCTTCTTCTCCTCAGCTTTGCTTTTCATATCATTTGTAACCTCCACATTTTCGTCTCCCATTTCCTGGGGTTCATCTTCATCTGGTTTGATCATTCCATCATCATCCAACTCTAAATCACTCTCCTCACTGGTAAGCTGCTCGGGTGGTTTCCCTTCCTCTTTACCAAGTCTCAGAGGAAAGGCTTCAATTCTCTGGAAACCCGAAATGGTGTCCCCCATGCTCTCCAACGAATCTCTTAGGAAGCTCAGTTGTTTTGCTCTCAAGAGCGTTGGATCCTGTTTGTACAGATTGAGCAAAGCTTGAAGGTCACCAACATTTTTAGGATCCATGGTGCCCCGTCCAGCTACAAGCTCGGATGACCAGCTGGATACAGTAAACTGCCTCTCTTAGGGCAAATATTTTTTGAAAAAGTAAGGCTCATGTACAGACAGTGGCTGAATTAGAAAAGCACTTCTATCATGGAGGAGAAAAGGGCCTCATCTCTCATGTGTCCCTCCATGTGGTCCCGCTGCTGTACTTTATCTAAAGCCGCAGAACTTTGAAAGTATCAGTCGCTATGGCAGTTTGGTTTATGTCAAGTTCTGCTGATGTCATACATTATGACGTCACTGCAGTCTTGAAGTTGACTTTCCAGGTATTGACAACTTAATAATTTTTGTTGTTTTTTTTAAAAGAAAATGCTGCATTAGAATGTGTATCTATGCACATCATCCATTAGTACTGAAATAAATGCATCAGAAGACATGGTTGCCAAGCTTTTGTTATCCATTTGAAGCATGGCTGCTGCAAGTTTTAATCAGTTCAGTTAGTCAGGTCATTCAACTAAGGCTTTCATACTTTCATAATTCACTGGTTTTCATACTTTTGGGGAAGTTTATTAAGAATTCATCAGTGAGAAAACCAGAAACATCAGGCAAGTTTCCTGAATGGTAGCTTGTCCAACATTCCACTGAAGTGCAGAACTGGAGGGCAATGTTTTGAGAGTTCTGGGATATACATCCAGTTAACTGTGTGGCCCAGGAGGCATCACTCTGTGCTTTTTAAAAACCCATAACTCATCGAAACAACTAATAAAAAATGCCCGGTAATCCCAATGAAAGGATCACTTAACACATTGCTTTTTTTAATGCGTGTAAGATGTTTTGAGACTTGAAACTCTGAAGTGTGAATGTGACAAGTGCTTGCTTGCAAATATGTGTTGGGGTGCTGTGATGTCTGCAGTTGCCTCTTGAGCACACCATGGCAAACTCAAGTCTGCCTGCATATAGGCTCTATGTGAAAATATGTCTGCCTGCCTGCAATGGAACCTGATTCCAAGTCTGAGGTTGGTGTGAGCTACCTAAGATAGTCGTCTAAAAATGAAATACCAGGTCCAATGGCCACATACAAGCATATCTCTACAGTAATTTTTTTAAAAAACAATCGCTAACTAGTGACGCTGACAAAGCTCACTAACATCAGGCTTTGGGTACTTATTATTACTGAGGCACGGTGTCAGGGAACTGACATCAGAGCGAGAGGCGAAGGGGAGGCTCACAGATTCTGCTGGCGAAGGACCCAGCAACAGGGGGAGAAACAGCTCAGTAGAGGGGGAAGCTAATCAGCACAACATCAGGGAGAAAGGGGGGCAGATGGGGGAATCGGAGGGAGGGCTCCAGGTCTCTTCACTGGGCGTCAGTGAGGAGAGCCCAGGTCCTCCGCTGCCCACGCCCTCCCTGCGCAGAAGACTCCCGCCCAGTGAGAGGAGGAGGAGACTGGGTGTCAAACAACTTTTATGTTGGAAGAGGTTCAAGAAACGCCCACTGACGGATTCTGCCAGCGACTGAGGCAGCCGCAATGAGCAAGGGCTGTGCAGTCAGAAAGGTTTAACAAGGCAAATTAGCCTAGAGAGGCACCAGTTTAAGCACGAGTAACTCATAGCCACTACACACGGGTACCTTTATCTGAAAACTCTTGCTCTGTTTGGAACTATGCTTATACCCCCACAGTGAATTCAAAATAGAAGGGAAGAAAAGAGGGGGAGCAAAACAAAAAAAGAAAAGAAAAACCCTAGCTCCCCGCATTCCAAAGAAGCAAGGCCTCTAACAAGTGCTAGAATATAGAACTGTGCTAAGGTGTTGACAATGTGGTTTATGCAATAAGAGTTATGTGAATCATTATAAGAGGATAGTGGGATAAGATAGCACATGGTTTCATCGTCCCTCAGAAAGACAACAAACTGAAATGTGTTGGGTATCATTCCCCTGGCAAACCTCTATAAAGCATTAAAATCTTGCTGTGGTTGCCTAGGTCCTCTGCTCCCTCAATTTCCTAAGATCAGCTGGCCCCAGAGCCACAGATGGAAGTCACTGGCAAGCAAACTCTCTTAGGTCACGCTCTGAAACACTTTTGATCAAAATAATGGGAGTGCTCCGAAATAACGGCATCAGTCTAGAGCTGGGCTAAAATATTTGGCCGATAATTCCCCCACCCCCCACAATTTGGGTTTATTTTTTGTCATGCACATGTGTGACTCTCGAGGGGAATAGCACCTGAAACCTATTAATTTCCCGGTGGGGTGTAATCTATTAATTGTCAGGATGTACTATTATTTATGGTGACAGCAGTCACGAAATTAAAAGACGCCTGCTCCGTGGGAGAAAGGCGATGGCAAACCTAGACAGCATCTTAAAAAGCAGAAACATCACCTTGCCAACAAATGGTTTTCCCAGTAGTAATGTATGGAAGTGAGAGCTGGACCATAAAGAAGGCTGATCGCCGAAGAATTGATGCTTTTGAATTATGGTGCTGGAGGAGACTCTTGAGAGTCCCATGGACTGCAAGAAGATCAAACCTATCCATTCTTAAGGAAATTAGCCCTGAGTGCTCACTGGAAGGACAGATCGTGAAGCTGAGGCTCCAATACTTTGGCCACCTCATGAGAAGAGAAGATTCCCTGGAAAAGACCCTGATGTTGGGAAAGATGGAGGGCACAAGGAGAAGGGGACGACAGAGGACGAGATGGTTGGACAGTGTTCTCAAAGCTACAAATATGAGTCTGACCAAACTGCGGGAGGCAGTGGAAGACAGGAGTGCCTGGCGTGCTCTGGTCCATGGGGTCACGAAGAGTCGGACACGACTAAATGACTAAAGAACAACACAACTATTATTTATAAGATGAGAGAAGAGATGCAGAAGGTTTTCTGCTTCCCCCTTTGACTCCAAGGTGCAATGGCACTGCAGTCAGCAGTCTTAACAGTGCTGCAGCAATTGGAGAAGTGTGAAATCAGCCGGATAGCTACATTCCTAGCTTGATTGATCCAAGATTCTCGTAGGTAGGTTCCTACCAGAATCCATAAAGATCAAATTGTTCAAACTAACTCCAACTAAAGCTGGGTATAACTATGTACAATTGAAAGCAATGTGATTCAAAGTAGTAACGATGGTTCCATTTGTTTTAATGGAAACAATAACTTAAGGTAGATTTGAGTCCATCCATTTAGGATGAGTGTTCAAATTACCCTAGGGAGGCACAAATTAATTTTGAATTAAGTTTCACTACACCTGTGAAAGTGCTTATTTAAAATCATTTATTCACTTCAACATTTGCTGTTAGCATTTTAATTTATGACTGCAGAACCCCAAATACTTACATATCCCGTTTTCTTACATTGTTTTCTTTATTTGCACTACATATGGAACTATCTCATTAAAGTTATTTCATAATTTCATAACTAGTTTTGCAAAAAGGAGAGAAAGAAAATAATGAGAGTTCTATGTGTGAGTTTATTTAGTTATCAGGCCACATGTAGTTGACCTTCAAATTAATGTTTGCGAGTGAACTTAGTTATCACATTTTTCTTTCGGTATTTGTAGATGTTTTCAGGATTCCAGACCACATCCAGGAATGCCATCATTACCCGGGGATCTAAAAGGGTAAGGAAAGATTTGAGATGTTTCCGACCTGCTCTGGCCATTTCATCCCAGGGATTCTCCTCTCTTGGGACTCGCTCTTGCTCTTCCAGGGACAATCTGACTCTTTCTAACCTTCTGTGAATTTCCTTTAACTCTCGCTTTTGCTCACATTTGTGATGAAACTCCTTGAGTCTCTGAAGTTTCAGTTGCACCACCTGAAGCAAAGCATGAGTTTCCTCATCACGATCAAGTTTGCAAGCCATGGTGAAGTCTTCAGCAGCTTTCTCCCAACGCCCTAGGAGCATATGAGCCTTCCCTTGCCACTTATATGGCTGTGCAGATTTCCGGTTCAGTTCAGAGGCCTTCTTACAGTCTCTGATGGCTGCATTAGGTTTCTTTAGTTTCACAAAGGTGCTTGCTCTGTTCACATATGTGACACTGGACTGGGGGTTCAACTTGATGGCATCGGTAAACAATTCAATGGCTCTTTGGAGATTGCCTTTATCAACTGCGTCAAAAGCCTCTTCCCGCTTTTCATCAGCCTGATCCATCATCTCGCTGGTTAGTCTCACATTTTCATCTCCCATTTCTTGGAGAATATCTTGGTCGGGTTCAACAATCTCATTGTCCTCATCCGTTTCGACATCACTTTCATCACAGTTTGTGGCCTCAAATATCTCTTCCTCCTCAAGTACCTTTCTCCCAGAGGCACCTGTGTGAGTTTGTAATATATTCTCCACGTGGGTCCGCAATACAGCAAGCTGCCTGTCACCCACAAGCCCAGGATCTTGGCTATATAAATTGACCAAGGCCTGAAGTTTCTTCACTCTCTTGAGGTCCATGGGAATCAGACAGGACATTTCCAAGAGCCAGCTCTTCAAAAGGGTGAAACTAGTAGCACATCATAAAGCTTGCAAATGAAACCAGTCCTTCAACCTGTACCAGCAAAGAAAAAGGGGATAAAAATTCCACCTCACAGCTTATTGTTGTCACAATCCATGTGCATTCTGATGATGTCATTGTCAGGATTGACATGGCAAGCCTTCAATCATCATAAAAAACTTCAGTTTCTTTTTCCATGGTAGTTTCAACTATATACAAGGAGGATCTATGCATGGAGCTGTTGTGAATGCAGTTCTATCTAAATATCTATCTATCCTCCACAATGGACAAATCTATGAATATCTGTACCTGGTAACTGGGCTAAAGAGACAAATTTCAGCTGCTATTGATATGGTTGCACTGGCTTCCTGAAGTGGCCTCAAGTGTGATGTTGGACAACTCCAGGGCATTGATCCTGGGTAACTTCAGCATCCATGCTGTGGCCTGCCATGTAGGGCCAGCTTGGAACTTTATTGTTTCCATGACAACTTAAGAGATTCCATGACCCTTAAGAGATGACACTTCCATGACACTTAAGAGATTGTCTCTTCAGGTCCAATGCAGAAAGGGATTTAACCACGATTGCCTCTACCAAAAGTTCACCATGGTTCCTACTTATCAAAACAGAGCACAGCTGAGCTAGTTATTTGACAAAGCTCCCACTTGCTGTACTAAGAATTGCTTTTACAGAATTACGATTCCAATCGATGCCCTCGGCGGTGCTGGGTGGTTGGTATGGCAAAGTACAGTACAAGGAGACACTTTGTCTTTGTGGGCAACCTTGCATAGAGGACCTGTACCACTATTTATTGCAATGCCCGCTATATATAGAACCAAGAGACCGATTTATAAAACCCCAGCTCATGAATGGAACACACTGGAACAAGGCGGAAAGGGTGAAATGGCTGCTGAGTGATACTGATGACTTCGTAACTTATAAAGTAGCACTATATGCGTTGGCAGCTAAGAAGATCAGGAAAAAAAGAGCTAAATAAAATAGCGGTCATTTGCAAAGGTGATTCGGATATTTAAGCTGGCACATTCCACCTGAGAACCCCTTGCTATCCTTTCGTATGCAACAACTAATTTTAAGGAGACGTGATCGTGGTTTATTGTATCTGCAGTGCCTGATGTTTTTATGGTTTTTATGGTTATTGTTGCTTTTCCTTTTGTTCCCTTTGTGAATGATGCCATGGCCTTTGGCTAGCGCAATAAGGTTTATGATGATGATGATGACAACTATGGGGCTGTCTCGGATTTCATTGATCCAACATATAGGACAGGTCTTCAACTCAGGGTTGCAGGATGGTAGTCTGTGTGCTAGGGGCAGGACTGGAACATCCCATTTCACCGCTTGAGGTACTTGCCTTGGCCATCCCACTGCCATGAACCTGCCAGGTAGAGGTGGTATTTGTTACCTGTCTTATCCCAGTCCTCCTTGTATTCCTATTATCATTTGATTATTGTGAACTACATTTGGAAATTAATATAACACTGTCACCACCACGTCATGCATTGGCCTTGTAGGAATGCTTGGATATTGTCTACTCCAGATGCTATGGTTGAAGAGACTAGCCAGGGACCTAATGGTGGGGAAATCCTGAGTATTGAAGTGTGTGCAATCATTTTCCAAAGCAGAACGAGACTCACATTTATACATATGATGCCTATTTTAATATAATTGAAATAAGGAAGGTATAACTAGATAGCATGGCAGAGACATGATCATCAATGATATCTGTATATTTACTTTCCGCACAGGTATCCAAGATATCTAACAACATGATAAAATTAAAACGCTACAATAACATTATATGATTTCAAACAGATTTAAGCCAAAACAGAAGTATACTCAAGATAAAAACAAGAACAGCAGGATCTCTGGATACACCAGAAAAAAAATCGGTTAAAAGTGATATGCTTTCATCATATATGATAGACATGTCCCTTTGCGGGGAAAATATTGAAGGAGAATAAACACTTTAATGGAAAAAATCCTTGGTTTATAAGTCTTGATCCATTATTTTTTAAAGTGAACACTGAGAACATGTTAACAGCTGCTAGATTGATATATCCTAGGTACTAGAAACCATCTAAAGTACCAAATTGAAAAGAACGGATCATAAAAATGTGGGATCTTGAAGCCATGACCAAAATGAGAAAAGAAAATAATGAAAAATGGGACTACTTTTTTGATAGATGGACAGCATTTATCAGATTTTGTACACTATAACAGCATAGTTTATATATTTATTTTAAAGGTCTGTAATGAATTATTTAAATACAGTTGGATTATTAGCTTTTATTTAGTTCATTTTGAAATATGCAGACCAACACACACATACCCCACAGATACTGGAACCACCATGAGACTAAATCTAACTTGTGGTAATCTCTTCTGACATAGGGAACATATCAGAATTCCCCAATCATAATAAACTCCCCTACTCCCCTAATAAACTCAACAACAACACATGAAAAAGAAAATCCAGTCTTTGACCTTCCAGATGTGTTGGACCAAATATAACCTGACAGAGGTTCATGTTAGTTCTGTAGACCAGGAAATTCTGAGGTGCACCAGTCAAGTAAGCTCAGGCATAGGCAAACTCGGCCTTCCAGATCTTTTGGGACTGCAGCTCCCATCATCCCTAGTTAACAGGACCAGTGGTCAGGGATGGTGGGACTTGTAGTCTCAAAACATCTGGAGGGCCGAGTTTGCCTATGCCTGAGTAAGCTTCAGCATGGACCTTGAATTCCTTCAGGATAATGAGAATGGAGGTTTCCAACACCACAGTCAAGATCACATCTGTTAGCTCATGAAGGGAGGCAGTAGTGTGGGTTGGGCATTAACAGAATCCCTATCCTGTCTTGCGAGCCCAGAACTAAGCATTTACACTTGGAAGAGGGGTGAACCTAATGCTTGGAAAAGACACCCCTTTACTCTGTGCTGCCATTGCTTGAGGTTCTCTCCATTCATGTTGATATGGGACAGCTTATTATGTTCATTCCAGGTCATTACCTGGATAGAGATCTCTTGCAGGTCATCTCATGAACCATACTGATTCATGTCTTTTTTCAAAAAATGTACACCTTAGCTATATGCTTCATCGAAGATTTGCAAAAGATTATTACACAAATTTCTCACTCTGAGGCCAAACAATGGCTATACATAAAATGCATAGAGATCAAGAAATATTGCTATTCAT
The DNA here is from genome assembly GCF_965112155.1 of Podarcis liolepis. NCBI lineage: Eukaryota > Metazoa > Chordata > Lepidosauria > Squamata > Lacertidae > Podarcis > Podarcis liolepis. Next base: position 51,346,030 of record NC_139573.1, read on the forward strand.
ATTGAAACTGTTTTGATGTACTATGAAATTCCTCCAACGTCTTGCCTGACAAAACCCCTTCTAATTAGCTTCATGCTTCAATTTATGTGACATTTACTGAATTCCTATAGATCTGCAGAGGCTACTGAACTAATTGTGGCTTCACTTGACGATCCGCTTGTGCTTCACTGGAGGAGAAACTACATTTGGTTCAGCTTTCACTTCAGGTGAAATGTTGATGGTGATTCTATAAGCAAACTCACGCCACCAGAAGGAGACTTTAGGATGACGTACTTTAGCTGGGTAAGAAGTGTAGACTGCATATTTTCTATCAGAAAGTCTTGCTTGCATGACAATGTGGGAATGTTTGGAGAAATTAATAAGAGTCACATGAGTAAAGAAACAGGAGTGCCTCTATACAGTGGTACGTCTGGATACGAACGGGATCCGTTCCAGAGCCCCGATCGCATCTAGAAGCAAACGTAACTAGTGATGGCACGTCTGCGCATGCGTGTGTCGCTTTTCGCCGCTTCTGTGCATGCGCGTTACGGCATTTTGAGCGTCTGTGCACATGCAAGTGGCAAAACCCGGAGGTAATGTGCTCTGTTACTTCCGGGTTGCCACGGAGCACAACTCAAACACGCTCAACCCGAAGCACATTCAAGCCGAGGTATGACTGTACAACTGGGAGTAGGATTTCGAGATTTTGGAGTCTGACATAAAGCATCAGTGTTTTAACTTTCTTATGGTCCTCAAGAGAAGGCGTGATATTTCAGGGTGGAAAGAGAGAATCAAAGAGACAAGCTTTTGAGTTTGGATTGAGAGTGTCAGATGTTTGCTGTAACCCTGTGTTCACCTGACTTATCCCTCAAGCACTGAAGCTAGGCTTTCCTTGGGATGGGCCAGCTAACATCTTCTACTCCAGATGCCTTAGACCCTATCCATATAGGCTCTACCTTCTAATTTACCATTCACCACCCCATAATTCCCAGGGGTTTCAGAGTCTAATATGCTGGAGAGACCCAACCGCCCACTAGGAGGAAGCAATTGAAAACAAATTAAGACAGCAATGTGAGATCCTTTGAGATACTTCTTGATAGAACGAAGTCTTAATTTACCTAAAGAGTTGAGAATATTATAAATAAATAAATTTTCAAAACAATGTGTGATTCTTCAGAATACAATGTTATCAAACAGGATTTGACCACAATATACATAGTCCATATACAATTAGAAAATAAAACCAATATAAATAAATCACATGTATGTGAATGCATGGAAGGTAGCGACTAGAACCATTTATAAAATAGACGTAATGGTTAAACAAGAGAAGGTTACAAAACATGAACCCCATTAGGTAAAGGTAAAGGTACCTCTGACCATTAGGTCCAGTCGTGGCCGACTCTGGGGTTGCGGCACTCATCTCGCTTTATTGGCTGAGGGAGCCGGCGTACAGCTTCCGGGTCATGTGGCCAGCATGACTAAGCCGCTTCTGGAGAACCAGAGCAGTGCATGGAAATGCCGTTTACCTTCCTGCCGGAGCGGTACCTATTTATCTACTTGCACTTTGACATGCGTTTGAACTGCTAGGTTGGCAGGAGCAGGGACCGAGCAATGGGAGCTCACCCCGTCGTGGGGATTCGAACCGCCAACCTTCTGATCGGCAAGTCCTAGGCTCTGTGGTTTAACGCACAGCGCCACCCACGTCCCCATGAACCCCATTAGACGTAGGTAAAGTATTGGAATGCCCTGAGAAACTGTATCTACTATATTTGTTCAAGACTGAGGAGAGTCCTTGGCCATGTTCCTCCTTGCTTACAATTTAAATAAAGTCAGACCACTCAGACATGAAGTCATACTTTTTTCTTTGGCCCCTAAGGACTCTCAGTTCATTTGTTAGTTTTTCCATCAGGGCAATATCCCCGCACATTAGTGTGTCAAGTAGTAAGACTGGCCCCATCTATTTTCCCCCAAAACTGTACAATGGTCATTCTAGCTACTCTAAGCAGGTATACTATACTATCAAGTCTTTATTATGTAAGTTATTGCCAAACATAGATAAAAGTGCTAACTGAGAAGCTGGGATTAGGGTGGCAGTTTAAAATCTTATCAACTTGTCTGAACACCATTGCCCAAAATTCTTGCACTCTAGTACAACCCAACCCTAGGTGGAGGTATGATCACTTTCTGAACGTTGCATCCAGCACATAAAGATGAATTTATGTATAAGACTTCTAGGATTCATATACCACTCATGAACAGTGCCAGATTTACGCATAAGATAAACCAGCTATAGCCTAGGGCCCCATTCTCTTGGGGGCCCTCAAAAAAAATTAAAGGGGAAAAAACGTGGCTGTACATTTCCAAAATATAAGATAAAAAACAAATAAAATAAAACCTCCATACAGTAACAGTGTTCTGTGTTGTGTAGGCTCCTTTGATGTGTCGGAAATCAAGCCTTTATCAGAAGAAACTGGCAACTCTCCCAGGCACCCGGCTTGGTCTCCTGTTGACCTCCCTGTCTGCTTTCCCGGCAAGATCCAGGCAGAGGTCGCGATAGGCGATCCTTCTCAGCGTAAGAAGAACACCCCCCTCTTTCCTGCCCCCCCCCCCGGGCAGGGGAAAGAGATAGACAGAAACGTATTTACATGCCTTTATTTCTGTCTTTGCAGCGTTATAGAAAACATGACTGCTCTCTTCAAACTCCAACAGCTGACAGACAAACTCCTCCTGTATTTCCTGTACTGCTCATATTACACTCTGAGCTAATTCCGGTGCCCTCTGCACTGTGAATTGACTGTCCCTCTGTTTCCCACGGAACAGTCCCAACATTCCCATTATGTTTTGTTTTCAAGCTCCCAGTAGCTCGCGGCTGCATTGCTTCAATATCGTAACATGATGTAACTAATGGGTCCCGCCTGCTAGCCTGCTCCCTAAAATATCACTGGTTTGCTCATTTCTGTTTCAGTGGTACCTTGGTTCTCAAACTTATTATTTCATGTTATAGCAAGTTTCTAGAGACTAGATTATGAGTCTTTGCAAACTTTGTTTCTAAAGGAACTTTTGTTATTGCCAAATGTGTTTGCATTATTAAGTTTGTTATGAATAAAAAATCATTTTCAGTTAGAGCTTAATAATTATTTCACTATTAATATACTTCTTCTTAATTGTATTTCACTATTAATATACTTCTTAATTGTATTTCAGTTCAACAATAACTTTGATAAAATACACATTTTGCTATGCGCAAATGGCTTTAGATACCCATTAGGTCCATAAATTACCATATAGCATATATTTAACACAAAAAACAGTGACAATTTGCTGTTGACAAAGGACACCTGGACATATAAAGGGCCCCATTACCTTCAGGAGCTTAGGGCCTCATCAAACCTAATTCCGGCCCTGCTCATTAATCAGTTTTAATGACAGTTCCTTATATTTAGCAGATATAGTATAAAAGGAGCCCCCCTCCCCCATTGCTAGCCAAGTTGAGAAGATTGTTAGGCACAGAGCTAGCATGAAACCACTCCAATGCAGAGTCCCATCCCAGATAACCTTTTCAGAAGTATTTAATGGTCAATTGTATCAAAAGCCAATGATATGAGAATTAGTGGAGTCTTTCTCCCAGCTAAGGGCAACCAATGTTCTTTCAATGGAAACCATATTGAATTGGAACAAGAGACCTACCATCAGATTGTCTGGAGTTGCATAGGAACTGCCTGCTCAATCACCTTACCAGGGGTGCACAAAGGGGGGTGGAGGGGGTGGGCCGCCCCGGGCACCGCTGGGGGGGTGACATGATGGCCTGTTGCCTCCCCCCAGTTGTAGAACGGTGGAAGGTGCGCACGCAGTCAGTGTGGGCGCTGCTCATGCCGCGTCCGCACAGCATCCACATGGGCTGCCGCTCACACACGGCATCCGTACGGGTGTCTGTACGGGCTGCCACTCACACACGGAGTCCGTACGGGTGTCTGTATGGGCTGCCGCTCACACACGGAGTCCGTACGGGTGTCTGTATGGGCTGCCGCTCACGCACGGCGTCCATACGGGTGTCTGTACGGGCTGCCGCTCACATATGGCATCGGTACGGGTGTCTGTACAGGCTACCGCTCACACACGGCGTCTGTACGGGTGTCTGTACAGGCTGCCGCTCATGCACGGTGTCCATACGAGTGTCTGTACAGGCTGCCGCTCATGCACTGTGTCCGTACGGGTGTCTGTACGGGCTGCCGCTAACACACAGTATCCGTACGGGTGTCTGTACGGGCTGCCACTTGCATGCGGTGTCCGTACGGGCTGCTGTGTGTGTGCAGTCCATACAGGCTGCCACACATGTGCAGCCCATGCAATATTGTGAATGCGTCATCGGGCGGTTCGCCCTGCCCCTCGGCGTCCTGCCCTGGGTGATGGAGAGGGTTTCTCTGCCACTGCATCTTACTCAGAAAGAGAACACTTGTAATTAGCTGTTCATTTGAATTGTCTTCAAAATCCCAAAATTCTTTTGATGCAAGGAGACTGTGTATTGGTTCCAGTTCATCTTAAGAACTCAGCATTCCCCCCCCCCCAAAAAAAACCAAGAAAATCTATGGCAGCTTTCACAACACAAGAATTATCTCCAGTTCTTGAAGTGAGAAATTGGTCTTACTAGGTGGGATCACCATAAGAAGCTTTTTACAACCATGCATGATAAATCAATTGTAAGCTGTAGAATGGAAAGATATTGAAAGTTCTATAGAGCTGATTGATCAGAAGACTGAAGAATTAGCGCCATCTTTTTAAGGGGAAGCCAGGGCACAGATCAGAAAGCGCACTTCCCCCTGCAAAGATTCACGATAACTGAATAATGGCTATAACAGCAAATTTACTGGAGCAAAAACACCACATTATTGTAGAAATAATTAGTTGGTATTATGTGGGCAGTGGAGCACTTACAAATGGGAAAAGGCTATTTAGAATGAACAACCTTTTTTATATTAAAAAAAAAACCCTCAACCACAACATTTTGCTAGTCATTTTGATGGCACATTATTCCAGGGGTTTCACTGATTTTGACCATGATACATCCCTGATATCTTCGTGAGAAGAAAAGGTGAAGGAGTAAGCCCTACACAAATCTGATGTGGAATCATAGACTCATAGTTGGAAGGGACCCCAAGGGTCATCTATCCCAACCCCCTGCAATGCAGGAATCTCAGCTAAAGCATCCATGACAGATGGCCATCCAACCTCTGTTTAAAAACCTCCAAGGAAGGAGAGTCCACCACCTCTGATGGGAGTCTGCTCCACTTCCAGACAGCTCTTACTGTCAGAATGTGATTCCTAAGTTTAGTCGGAATCTCCTTTCTTGCAACTTGAAGCCATTGGTTTGAGTTCTACCCTCCAGAGCAGGAGAAAACAAGCATGCTCCCTCCTCCATGTGACAGCCCTTAAGATATTTGAAGATGGCTTTCATATCTCATCTCAGTCTCCTTTCTTCCAGTCTAAACATACCCAGCTCCTTCAAGCGCTCCCTATAAGGCTTAGTCATCTTGGTTGCCCACCTCTGCACACTTTCCAGCTGCTACACATTGTGGTAGCCTGGCATTCCCTTACCACCTCTTTTCCTGTCTTGGGCCGCAGTGTCCTCCTTACATCATTTATTCTGTTATCACCAGGTTGGGCATCACTTTCCTTTCAGGTGAACACAGAGGCAAAGTCGGTGTTGAGTATTTCTACCTTTTCTCTAAATAAATAAAAATCCTTCCAGTAGCACCTTAAAGACCAACTAAGTTAGTTCTTGGTATGAGCTTTCGTGTGCATGCACACTTCTTCAGATACACTGAAACAGAAGTTGCCAGATCCTTCTATATAGTGAGAAGGTGGGGAGGGGTATTACTCAGAAGGGTGGTGGGAATGGGAGATTGGCAGATAGCTGAGATGAGCCTGTTGACGACTCTTAACGACTGCAATAGGTCTTACAGGAAAAGGCAAGGGGTGAGAAGGTGAAAAATGGCTTAGTCATGTATAATGAGATAAGAATCCAATGTCTTTGTTCAGACCAGGTCTCTCCATGGTTTTAAGTTTGGTAATGAGTTGCAATTCAGCAGCTTCTCTTTCCAGTCTATTTCTGAAATTCCTTTGTAGTAAAACAGCTACTTTGAGATCTTGTATAGAATGTCCTGGGAGATTGAAGTGTTCTCCCACTGGTTTCTCTGTCACCCAATGGAGTCTCTAAAATGGTTTGATGGTGTCTTGTACTCCTCCTTTCAGCACCTCCTGCAGCCAAGCTGCTTTCCTTTAGGCTTTGTCAGTGAGGCCAAGAGTGGGGTCTTGTCATCTGGGCAGCCCGGCACCTTGCACCCCAGGAAGGTCATCTTTGTGCTGCTAATACAGTGGTTTGACTTCACCCCTGCAAGTGCACTCCATTGTCTCTTGAGACAGAATGATGCCAACAACAACATCCCTGAGAACATGCCTTGTGTAGGAGCAGAGCCAATAGACCCAACGTAGGGGAAAGCACATGTAGATTGGGTGGGCATTATAGTGTGCTCTTGCTGCATGTAATGGGGAGGGGGAGAGAGAAAGGAGTCCATTGAACTTGGTGAGGGACCACCCTCTAGACATGGAGGCTTACCAATTTTTGGTTTGGGATGGAGTGTTCTGTATATCCTCTCAATATGGACTTCCTGCAAAATGGCACCAGGAAGTGTTTCCCTTATACAGGACACAATGGTCTCCCATAGGTTGGTGTCTTCAAAGTCCTTGGGAGCTCCTTGAAGGTGTAGCTTCTATGTTCCTATGTAACCATTTAGCATAGTTCTCCCTTATTCAGTTCCAAAATTTCAACATGAAAACCAAATTTTAGGGAATTTTGGGGAAATTCAGCTCAGCAGATGCTTCCAAAAGCTAGGCATTAAGGCAGCACCTCTGCATAATGTCTGTTTCCATCATTTGTTGTTCAGAAGCTCAGTTAGGTACATTGGAATCTTGGTTCTTGAACTTAATCCATCCCGGGAGTCCGTTCAACTTCCAAAACCGTTCCAAAACCAAGGTGTGACTTCGGATTGGCTGCAGGAGTTTCCTGCACTCAATCAGAAGTCGCGTCAGACGTTCGGCTTCCAAAAAAGTTTGAAACCTGGAACACTTACTTCTGGGTTTTCGGCATTTGAGAGCCAAAATATCCGAGTACCAAGGCGTTCGAGAACCAAAATACGACTGTATTAGTGTAATGGTAATTGATAGACATAACTTCCATTACTCCTTTTATACTAGTGTTCACAGCCTATGGTTCCAGAAACCCATCACAACAACCTGCCAGTATAAAAGACTGTAGCAGCAGTGGCGTAGCGTGGGGGGTGCAGGGGGGGCCGGCCGCACCAGGCGCAACATCTGGGGGGGGCGCGCGTTCACGCTCGCACTCCAGCTCTCTGCCCCTACCTGGCTCACTCACTCTCCACGGGTTAGGGGGCGCAAATTACTTGCCTTGCCCCGGGTGCTGACAACCCATGCTACGCCACTGTGTAGCAGTCTTGAAGGACTGGCTCATACTAAACAAGTATTCACAATTCTGAACAGACAAAACAACATGGGCAGGAATGATCGTACACCCGCAGTATAGAGGGAAAATTGAAGCTTTTCTTTTTCAAGAGGGGAGCAGAAGGAGTGGGGTGGTCTTTGATATGTAGAATTTGCTTGCTGACCTTCAAGTTCTTTTCAGTATGATCATAATGACATTAATAGAGGTCTGCTAGCATTTTATGTGAGTGGATATTAAAGGCTCAAGTAAAATGGTTCGATGAATGTTTCATTTTCTAGCGCCTTGGTTCAATGAGCAAGATGAACCTATGTAACACTTTGCAGGGGATACCTTGGATGAAATCCCGATATCACTGAAGTGAATGGGATTCTTGCCTGTGATTTTATTGATACCAAGATCAAGATAACCTTTCAGAGTGTTATGGTGTTATTTAACTACTGGAGTAATGTGCTCATAGACACTTTATTAAAGATCATGTTTTCCTTCATGAACACAGTTCCTTTCCTTGTATTTACAAGTTGCAAAATAACCCGTTTTATTTTATTTTTTTCTTCAGGCCTTTTAAAACACAGTTTCAAAGACAGGCATAAGATTCCTATCATTCTGGATACTTTCAGTATATTTGTTATTTGAAACGTCAGAATCTTGCTGAGTGTTGGCATTGACTGTGCATTCAACAAGTCAGAAAATACAAATTAGTACCTCTGGGAAAAGATCAAATTTCATCCTAACTGCCATCAGTGAATGCTTAAATTTACCAGTTGTAAATATAATTTAAGTTGGGGGACCATACTGAACATGTCTATGGCAAACACTGTCTTAAGAATTTCCTCCAGTGGAGGAAAATCAGGTTTTCGGCGACTGTCATTTGTTCCGATTCATAGAATCATAGAATCATAGAATGAGTTGGAAGAGACCACAAGGGCCATCAAGTCCAACCCCCTGCCAAGCAGGAAACACCATCAGAGCACTCCTGACATATGGTTGTCAAGCCTCTGCTTAAAGACCTCCAAAGGAGGAGACTCCACCACACTCCTTGGCAGCAAAGTCCACTGTCAAACAGCTCTTACTGTCAGGAAGTTCTTCCTAATGTTTAGGTGGAATCTTCTTTCTTGTAGTTTGGATCCATTGATTCGTGTCCGCTTCTCTGGAGCAGCAGAAAACAACCTTTCTCCCTCCTCCATGTGACATCCTTTTATATATTTGAACATGGCTATCATATCACCCCTTAACCTCCTCTTCTCCAGGCTAAACATGCCCAGCTCCCCTAGCTGTTCCTCATAAGGCATCGTTTCCAGGCCTTTGACCATTTTGGTTGCCCTCCTCTGGACACGTTCCAGTTTGTCAGTGTCCTTCTTGAACTGTGGTGCCCAGAACTGGACACAGTACTCCAGGTGAGGTCTGACCAGAGCAGAATACAGTGGCACTATTACTTCCCTTGATCTAGATGCTATACTCCTATTGATGCAGCCCAGAATTGCATTGGCTTTTTTAGCTGCCGCATCACACACGTGGTAAAGAGTATGTTTTCCAGGGGCAAATGCAAAACCACTTGGACATGTGCCTGGAAAACACGAGGCAAGCAGAAACCTGGAAATTTAAGGGCCTGCAGAAGTAAAAATGGGAGGCAATTAGAGAGGAAGCAATACAAGCCCAATGGTGCAAGTCATGAATGGACAGATCAGATTAAGTATGTCTCATATCAGTTTTGCTGGTGCTCAGTCAAAGGTCCATTCTGCTCTCTGACAGGGCACAGGGAAATCTACATGTAAATTTCATTAACCCCCCCCCTCAAAAAAAGCCCCACCATTGATCACAAAATGATAAAAGGGTAGAGAATTCAAAGAGCATGGGACCCAAACATTTATTATATAAAATGAATGCGCCTGGATGGTTCACTTGGACACACAAATGCACATAAGCAAAAGAAGAAATGTAACAAACAGCATATAAAATTTCCTGACTAGTAATTTACTACTCACATCTTTACTGATGTGGAAGGGAAGGAACAAAAACCAATAATAAACCAAGGAGGAAGCACTCATGGTATGTGCAATAAAGCTATAATTTTATAATCCCCATAAATCAAACTTCTTATGAAAATTTAATGAAGTCCAACTTAATGCTGATAATAGTCTTTTGTTTTCCTGACAGCAAACTTGTTCCCCCCTATCTCAGTAAATAAAGAAGAAGAAGAAGAGTTTGGATTTGATATCCCGCCTTTCAATCTCCTTCAGGAGTCTCAAAGCGGCTAACATTCTCCTTTCCCTTCTTCCCCCACAGCAAACACTCTGTGAGGTGAGTGGGGCTGAGAGACTTTAAAGAAGTGTGACTGGCCCAAGGTCACCCAGCAGCTGCATGTGGAGGAGCGGAGACGCGAACCCGGTTCCCCAGATTACAAGACTACCGCTCTTAACCACTACACCACACTGGCTCTCAAATAAAGCAAATAGGTCTATGTTTTAAGAAACACCCTCATGCCCATTTCAGCCACCAGGGCACCCCGCAGAATCCTCTCCGTAAAGTAGTGGAGGGGAACTCTTCTAAACCATATAGGATGGGGTGTGGTGGAAAGCAGAGGGCACGAAACTTTCACTCTGTGAACTTCTTTAAGTTGACTTATCTTTGGATACCAATCAGACCTGGGGTCATTTCCTCCTTGCCATGTTGTGCATCCAAGTAATAGTAAAAACATTGCACAGTATAGAATAGTACAGTGGTACCTCGGGTTAAGTACTTAATTCGTTCCGGAGGTCCGTTCTTAACCTGAAACTGTTCTTAACCTGAAGCACCACTTTAGCTAATGGGGCCTCCTGCTGCCACTGCGCCGCCGGAGCACGATTTCTGTTCTCATCCTGAAGCAAAGTTCTTAACCCGAGGTAATATTTCTGGGTTAGCGGAGTCTGTAACCTCAAGCGTATGTAACCCGAGGTACCACTGTACTTAGCATTAGCATTAGTAACACTTTAAGTGTTCACATACTTCATCTCAGAAATTTAGATAGCTCAGAAGCATTATCTCTATTTTGCAGATGGTGATGAGGAACTGAGGTTGAGAGATAACAGTGGTTTGTCTCAGACCAACTAGCGAGATGAAATTGTGATCAGGCAGTGTCAGAGGAAGCCGCTCGGGCGCCTAGGGCAGCGTGCCACCCATAGGGGTGGGGCACACCGTGGGGTCTCCGGAGTCTGCCTGCCTCCTCCCACTCAGCTGCCCTACAGCAGGGGGGGGGAGGCAGTGGGCTGACCGTTTGGGCAGCATGGAGCCTGCAAGCACCCAAGTCACCGTGTCTCTCCCCGAAGAGACGCATGTCTTGGGCGTGCTGCAGGCCCCACAGTGAGTGCCACCTGGCATTTTGTCACCCCCTCAGTGGAGACACCCGGGGCGACCTGCACCCACCACACACCCCTTCCTCCGCCCCTGTAATCAGGAACTTCCCAGTTTAAAGCTCACACAATTAACCACTGAAATGCAGAAAGCAGGAATTATACTATTTACTAGGAGTGTGCAGAGACTGCAAGATTCACCTTGTGCCAGAGACCCACAGCTTATAGGCACTTGTGAACATTCAGCAGAAAGACAGTGGGCATCCGGGGGTGGGGTGGGGACTCTGGCAATCCCACCGGCCATTAAACTCCATGTGTTTTGACTATACTTGATTTTGGTTTTACATGCCATCCCCAGAACGTAACCCCCACGTAAGTTGCAGGTCTGCTGTATCTGCAGTGTTTGGAAGCAGGACTGCTCTGTATCATTCCAGCTTGATTAATTCTTCTGATCCAAATCTGATCTGTTAAATCCAAAGGTTCATTGACTATAATGGGGGGAAATAAGCATTGCTTTCACATGAAGTGGATGAAATATGCAGGCCAAGGAGTCCCTCCAGAGTGTTTCATGCACCCCTTTACCCTGGCTTTTGAGACTTGAGGTGTACATTTTTAGGACCAACCTTATTTTTATAGCTGTAAGTCATTTAAAATTGTTTTCAAAAATGGTTTCCAATGATGTAGCCCACCCTAGGATCTTAGGGTGAAGGATAGGCAAGCTATGATGATGATGATGGCCATGCATCAAGATGGTGTCAGTTTGCATTTCATAGAATCATAGAATCATAGAGTTGGAATAGACCACAAGGGCCATCGAGTCCAATCCCCTGCCAAGCAGGAAACACCATCAGAGCACTCCTGACATATGGTTGTCTAGCCTCTGCTTAAAGACCTCCAAAGTAGGAGACTCCACCACACTCCTTGGCAGCAAATTCCAATGTCAAACAGCTCTTACTGTCAGGAAGTTCTTCCTAATGTTTAGGTGGAATCTTCTTTCTTGTAGTTTGGATCCATTGCTCTGTGTCCGCTTCTCTGGAACAGCAGAAAACAACCTTTCTCCCTCCTCTATGTGACATCCTTTTATATATTTGAACATGGCTATCATATCACCCCTTAACCTCCTCTTCTCCAGGCTAAACATGCCCAGCTTCCTTAGCCGTTCCTCATAAGGCATCGTTTCCAGGCCTTTGACCATTTTGGTTGCCCTCCTCTGGACACGTTTCAGTTACATTTCTTAGTACAAAAAGTATTGATCTGATGTGTAGAAATCTTTCCTGTTCTGCTTAGTTCAAGAGGGTTCTGGAAGGTTTCTTCTGTGTGAAAGATCGTTCTTGTTTGGGTTATTCCTTCTGAGAAACTGAATACAGCCAGTTTAAACTGGTTCTCTTATCTCTTTCTGTCAAGGTCATGCTGACTATAATAGTCAGGCCAGAAGGAGCCTGGGCTTCACTTATTCTCTCTTTCTATCTCTTTTTTCTGGTATGGTGTTCTGTTCCATATATGCTGTTAAGGTCTTATTATAAGTAATTGTTAAGTTTACGTTAAGTGCTGCAACTGGATTTCTTATGGACAGTGCCAATCCTGAATGTATGGGATTTGTGACCATTATGCTCATTTGCCTTCAGTAGCTCTGCTGGGTGAAGTATTAATTGCCTCTGGTCTATTTTTTTTTTTTAACTCTGCAACGTGTTTAAGTTTTCTTTCACATGCGCGACAGATGGCAGACCAAAACATCACTTAGCTGTGAGTTTGTTCATTGTGTCAGGAGAACATAAGAATAGCCAGCTAAATCAGGCCAAGGGCCCATCTACTCCAGTGGCCAACCAGAGGCCTATGGGAAACCCGGAAGCAGAACATGAGCACAAGAACAACTCTCCTCTCATGTGATTTCCAGCAACTGGCATTCAGAAGCATTGCTTCCGCAGGTAATCTTTAAATAGATTACCTGCAGAAGCACTGTAAAATTAAGGAATGTTGAAATGACGTTGGGTTGAAAATAAGTGGTACTGGTAAAGAGATGCTTAAGAAAATGTAAATAGGGATTGATAATTGGAAATGGATATTTATAATAATAGGTTAATATATGGAGTAAGGATAAATGTTAGAGGGTAAGGATTTGCTGAATTTAATATTTGAATTGGAATACAAAATGGGAGGTGTGAGGAGGTCAAGAAACTAGTGAAGAAAATATAAGATTTGAAAATATTAATCTACTTTTTGTTTTTAGCTCTGAACTTTGGTGTTTTTCTTTGTCTTTATTCTTTATTTTTCTTTTCTTTCTTCTATCAACTGTTTCTCTACTGTGTGTTTTTTACTTGTTTTGCTTTTGTAGTGTAAATGTTGGAATTGGTTTTTATTGTTTGTGAAACATTAATAAATATCATTAAAAAAACAAAACAAAACAGAAGCATTGCTTCCTCCCGCTGTGGAGGTACAACTTGGGAGTACAGGAGAGGGGTTGATTCCAGGCCCAGTCTGTTGGTCTCTCACTGCACCAACCCCACATCCTGCTCGCCAGGGTTTCCCCCACCCCAGGGAGTTGGTGGCAACAGAGAAGATCCATCTGCCAGCCTGTGGAACCCAAATAGAAGCTGATCTAGTGCCAGCTGAAAATTTCTCATTCTTTCCCAAACAGGAATATGCTTTTTGACCAACAGTGGAAAGAAATATTCTTACCTTAAGATCCTTTGTATAACTTGAATCCTTAGAGAGTCCTTGGAGCTGGTGCTAAGTAACTTCCAGTATATCAATAACCCATTCTTTTGTTCAGCAACCCTTATCTTCAGACTTTCCCTCTTAATCCATTAAGCTCTTAACAATGGCTGGTGGGGGTCTTGAAGTGAATCTCCCTATGGAGACTCAACACATTACAATAAGTAAAGTGTAAGGTTTTCTTTATTCTTTAACGCTACTATTAAACATCCATATTGCATAAGACCTTGTCACTTAATTGCAGGAGAGGCTGCCAGGAGAAAGGATCACTGCCTCAAAAGTGGTGGTCCTGCCCCCTTGGGTACTGACTTTTGACTATAGGTGTCTAGGAAAATGTCAGACATTATACAACAAAAGGCTAGGTTGCTCGTCTGTAGCTAAAGACCCTGAGAATCATCTTCTGCATGAAGATTCAGTTATATTTTTGTAATGAGCTGCTAGGTTGGAAACAATAAAAAACCACAAGCGGCTATACAATCCAGAGTAGATTTGCACTAGCAGAGAAGCTCACACGTCTCCAAATAGCAATGAACAATTATTTTCAAATTATTATTTTTAAAAACATGTTTTCCATACGTTAATGGTGGTATATTGCAAAGTGCATCTTCCACAATACATATATTGTTTTGGAGTTATATACTTGAATATTGGAGAGCACAGCCTGTCATAACCAGCCAATATTTTTCTTTTCTTTGTATCTATAAATGAAAAAGGCAACCACATTTGTTAATGGATTTTACTGTTTCGTGTTTGCTGTTTCGTTGTTGTCTTCCTCTTCTATTTTATACATTAAAAACAACAATGGTGCTAAAAAAAGGACAGAACTTTCTTTATGTACGCGACAACTGCAGCAAGAATACTCATCGCAAAGTACTGGAAGACACAAGATTGGCCCACGCTGGAAGAATGGCAGACGCAACTGATAAACTACATGGAATTGGCAGAAATGACTGGCAGAATCCGGGACCTGGGAGAAGAGACAGTGGAAGAGGACTGGAAAAAGTTCAAGGACTATTTAAAAAAGCATTGTAAATTGTATGAATGTTAAGATGATGCAGGATAGAAAATAATCTGGCATTAGTAACTTAGTGGAAGTGGTATGAAAATAAGCGTACTATAAGAACAAGGATGAAATTTTGATTAATATTATGTCAAATTTAAATATCTAAATATTGGACAATAAAATTTAAAATTGGAGACATAATATTTGAAAATTACAAAATAAGACTTGGAAAAAGGTGAAGCACTGCTGAATATAACTTTATAAATGGGAACGCAGGAAAGGGAGATGTGAGGAAGTCCAAAAGGAAGGGTATGGAAATTTGGTTTTTTGAAATTTAATTATGTTGTATTTTATTTGTTTTGTGTTTACTTTTGTTTCTATGTTGGTGAAGGTGTTTTATGTGTTTGGTGATGTATTGTTTAAAACCTTTAATAAATATTTTATAAAAAAACAACAACAACAATGAAAACATTTCTTTTTTTAAAAAATCCATATGACGTTTTTAGAGAGTCCTATGATGCAGATTTGACAGAAACTTAGATGGAAGCAGAATGATTATCTTTTGGAGCAGCCTCATATGGTTATATTAAGTCTTTTTTCTCTTTACCCAGTAAAGCAATAAGAAGGTCCCATATCAGCAGCTTCACAGCATTGTCAAACAGTTTAAAATGTCTGTTAGATGTATATGCAGGCCAGCATTTCCAGATTTCAGCCTGACTACTGAATGCAACCTAGCTTCAGGCGTTCTAACAGAAACAGACACACCTACCATGTCACCCATGGAACGCGGGTGGCACTGTGGGTTAAACCACAGAGCCTAGGATTTGCTGATCAGAAGGTCGGCGGTTTGAATCCCCTCGATGGGGTGAGCTCCTGATGCTTGGTCCCTGCTCCTGCCAACCTAGCAGTTCGAAAACATGTCAAAGTGCAAGTAGATAAATAGGTACTGCTCCGGTGGTAAGGTAAACTGTGTTTCTGTGCACTGCTCTGGTTCGCCAGAAGCGGCTTAGTCATGCTGGCCACATGTACGCCGGCTCCCTCGGCCAAGAAAGCAAGATGAGCGCTACAACCCCAGAGTTGGTCACGACTGGACCTAATGGTCAGGGGTCCCTTCACCTTTACCTTTGCCATGTCAAAAGAATAGTGGAATATGGAAGAGAGCAAGTGTTTCAGATTGTCATACTGGGAGAATCTGTGCAGAAAGCAATTTGAGGGATTTGAGATCATGTTGCCAAATGCCCTCTAGATTAGAGTCCTAGTGCAGTACGCTAGTGCAAGCCCCCACAATTAACACCCCCCTTTTAGTCTGTGCAACATGCCTACACACTGCAGCCGACACATTAACACAGGGGTCAGCAACCATTTTCAGCCATGGGCCGGTCCACCGTCCCCCAGACCATGTGGTGGGCTGGACTATAATTTTTTTTGGGGGGGGATGAACAAATTCCTATGCCCCACAAATAATTCAGAGTTGCATTTTAAATAAAAGCACACATTCTGCTTGTGTAAAAACACCAGGCAGGCCCCACAAATAACCCAGAGATGCATTGTAAATAAAAGGACACATTCTACTCATGCAAAAACACACTGATTACTGGACCATCCGTGGACAGATTTAGGTGATTGGACCACATCTGGCCTCTGGGCCTAAGGTTGCCTGCCTCTGCACTAACGTGTCACAACACACAGTTTGAGAAGCTCTGGTCTAGAGCCAAACAGAGGTCTTGCATTACAGCCTAATAGAAGCACCCCTATTACATTTTCCATGCCAAGCTAAGGTGTTTTTGTGTGTGTGTGTTTTGCATTTGCCCCAATAATTTTAAATAGTTATGCTGCCTCATTTTGCAACCTAATAGTTTTATAGTTGTTGGCTGCATCCAAGCCTGCTCTTTAGTATCAATTATAGTAATCAATGCCTGTTGTTTTTGTCCATGGAGTTTTCTTGGCAGGGATACTGGAGTGGCTCGCTGGTTCCTGCTCCAGGTTTGACCAACATGAATTTGACCAAACTGCGGGAGGCAGTGGAAGACAGGAGTGCCTGGCGTGCTCTGGTCCAGGGGGGTGACGAAGAGGCAGACACGACTAAGTGATTAAACAACAACATAGTAATCAATATTGCATTCCATTGAGGTATGAATGCTTTCTGTTCATCTCTATTGTAACACAACCCAGGAATCCGTTTGGATAAAGGGTGGTGTAGAAATAGGTTTAATGGCAGCTCCATCAGTCCTCCCCACCATCACCATGGTGGAGAATGGCAGTTAGGATTAAGCTCAGAAATGGGAGTGCAGGAGCCAATCTCTGGGTTGGGTAGACACCAGGAATCCGTTGTCTGAACACATGCAAATGGGATTACCGTAGCAGCATCATGAGTGAATCTTTTTATCATGTTTTCTAGCTGATAGCAGGTTGTATAAACCTTTAAAGCAAAGGACACTTAAAACTGTAATGATTTTTATGTGGCTTCAAAGCAATGGAACATGAAGAACAATTTTGCTCCATGGGACAAGCACCATGTAAAGGATGGGATTCAACTAAGTTGTTGCAGACAGGCAGCACACAGTGTGGGGTGGGAGGAATCCCATTGCATGAGCAGACCTCATTCCCGACCCACACGCCCTATTTAGTGCTATCTTGAATTCCACCCATACATACCTCACATGGCTAAATGTAGAATTTGAATGTGGAAGTAATCTTTCTGCTAAATAAGTACCAGTACACTCAATATACATCTTTCTAAAACTTGCAAAAAGAGATCATATTTTAATTGTACATTGATTTAGATTTGGCAGACACGGATAATGAAGTGAGCTGCTTTCCTTTTGTGGACTAACGGATTTGTTTTATCCCCCATGGTTTGTGTTGAAATCAATATTTATTGCATGTCTATGAGTCCAAAGGAAAACAACTTCCTTTTAAAATTCAATTAAAAATACAATAGGGTACCATAAGGAGATAACCATTGACTTTAATAATTGACTTCGGGATAAGTGTTGTACAAGAACTGTAAAGCAGGGATAATACCATTTTTCGCAGAAAGAACTTAGTATTTAATTTGTTCTGTGAAATGGAGGATGAATTCCTCTGAGGTTATGCAGCCTTTTAAAATGCATTTATTGCAAAGGCATGTTAGAGCATTCATTGATATTGTACCCAATGGCACCGTGGGATTGGGCTGCCACCATATTATAGAATTCCAATAATTATGGGCCTGTTCAGCCCCATGGCTCATAACACAGGGGAGCCAGAAGCCCCTCATATGTAGCTCAGTTGGTTAGAGCATGGTGCTGATAATGTCAAGGTCGCAAGTTTGATCCCTGCATGGGACAGCTGCGTATTCCTGCATTGAAGGGGGTTGGATTAGTTGACCCCCAGGGTCCCTTCCCACCCTGTGATTCTATGTCCAAGTGGACCAGGGAAGCAAATACACACCATCAGTGTGGCATCCACATCCAGTCCCTTGTTCCAGAAGGTATGTGGAATATTTTACTCATTGTACTGTTGGAAAGGGACGCGGATGGCGCTGTGGGTTAAACCACAGAGCCTAGGACTTGCTGATCAGAAGGTCGGTGGTTCGAATCCCCGCGACGGGGTGAGCTCCTGTTGCTCGGTCCCTGCTCCTGCCAACCTAGCAGTTTGAAAGCACGTCAAAGTGCAAGTAGATAAATAGGTACCACTCCGGCAGGAAGGTAAATGGCGTTTCTGTGCACTGCTCTGGTTGGCCATGCTGGCCACATGACCCGGAAGCTGTACGCCGGCTCCCTCGGCCAATAAAGTGAGGTGAGCGCCGCAACCCCAGAGTCGATCACGACTGGACCTAATGGTCAGGGGTCCCTTTACCTTTACCTTTACTGTTAGAAAAACGCCCTGGGAAGGCTGCAAACTTCCCAAATCTCTGGAGCGTTCCCCGGTGGCCCTCTCTGGCTATAGATCTTCTTCAGTCCAGAGTAGCCGGTAATAATCGACCCTTCTCTCATGGAAAGAGCATGCCAGTCTTCTAGTATATCATAGCAGAAGAAAGACTCAATCGTAGTTCTAAAACTACTTTATTTACAGTCTTATATACAGAGACTCCACCAGTACGTCTGTGCTCTCTGAACACCAGTACAGAACTGTGACATACACAGAAGTGAAACCAACTTCCAATAGTACTCAGAAGGATAAGATAATACAGACTTCCTTTCTCACGCTCTCTCAGACACTCACATGATGTATACAAATCATAGTGCCACTCGCTGGAGCAGCTCAGGTAGATAAAAATCCTAACATGTACCACAACCATTCTTAGTGCAATAACAGAGTTGCAATGGCGGGGGGCTCTTTGCTCCAACAGAGTGTGCAAATCTAGACAATCTCTTCCTCATAGTTACAGATAGGTAGCCGTGTTGGTCTGCCATAGTCAAAATAAAAAAATTCCTTCCAGTAGCACCTTAAAGACAGACAGCCACCCAATCTTAAACAACTCCTAACCCACAATAATACTACAACCAGACTTAACACGGACACCGGCACCAGAGCCTGCAATAAACCCAGATGCCAACTTTGCTGCCACATACACCCGGACAACACCATTACTGGCCCCAACAACATCACACATACCATCTCGGGACTATTTAATTGCTCATCATCTAACATTGTGTATGCCATCAAATGCCAACAGTGTCCTTCAGCTCTCTATATTGGACAAACAGGCCAAACCTTACGCCAAAGAATAAACGGACATAAATCTGACATCAAGAATCACAAAACAGAGAAACCAGTAGGAGAACACTTCAATCTCCCAGGACATTCTATACAAGATCTCAAAGTAGCTGTTTTACTACAAAGGAATTTCAGAAATAGACTGGAAAGAGAAGCTGCTGAATTGCAACTCATTACCAAACTTAAAACCATGGAGAGACCTGGTCTGAACAAAGACATTGGATTCTTATCTCATTATACATGACTAAGCCAGTTTTCACCTTCTCACCCCTTGCCTTTTCCTGTAAGACCTATTGCAGTCGTTAAGAGTCGTCAACAGGCTCATCTCAGCTATCTGCCAATCTCCCATTCCCACCACCCTTCTGAGTAATACCCCTCCCCACCTTCTCACTATATAGAAGGATCTGGCAACTTCTGTTTCAGTGTATCTGAAGAAGTGTGCATGCACACGAAAGCTCATACCAAGAACTAACTTAGTTGGTCTTTAAGGTGCTACTGGAAGGAATTTTTTTATTTTTCCTCATAGGTTGCTCTGACAAAGGGCCCGACCCACCAAGGATGTGCCAGCCAATCAGCAGTGGAACAAGCTGATTGGGCACCTGGGGTGGGGCGTGGGGGCGGGGACAGCCAGGGCAGGGTGCTCTGTGGGGCCTCCGAGGAGTCTGCCTGCCTCCTCCCACTCAGCCACCCTACAGCTGAGGGGGAGGCAGTGGGCAGAACGTTTGTGGTAGCGTGGAGCCTGCGGGCACCCAAGCCACTGCGCCACTCCCAGGAGAGACGCATGGCTCGGGTGCGCTGCAGACCCCATGGTGAGTGCCGCCTGGTATTCTGTCACCCTCCCTCGGTGGTGACATCCGGGGCGGCCCGCCCCCACCTCACCCTCCTTCCTCCACCCCTTCAGCCAATATCTGGATGGGGTTAGTGTCCTCTGGCAAAACACGCTCAGTGATTTGCCTTGAATTTTTGGAGCTCGCCTTTCCTGCCCTGTGTATTGTCTCAATGCCTTTTGGGAAGACAGGGTCCCAGAAGAAGCTGACATTTTGTTCTTATGTTTCACTGTGTAGCATTTTTGAAAAGAAAGGGGTGGGAAATGGTGGACACATGCACCACATCCCGAAACAGGAAATTCGTCACCAAAAAAGAGTACCAAGGATTTGCATAGCATCTCCATGTGCTAATTTATAGAAATACAATACCTTTTACAGTATTGGAGAAGGCACCAAATGACCCATGTGCCTGCTTAGTTCTCTGTAAAAGTGATAACTGTTGAAGAGCAACTTCAAGGTTCTTCCTTCTTTCTCTTTGACCAGACAGCACCTGCAAACAGACAACTGTCCTTCCCAAAGACAGAATATATAAGCCTGAAAAGAGGCATAGAAGTAATTTAAATAAATAATGTTCTGACTTTGAAAAATAAAATAATGTTTGTTTTTAACTGACACAGGGAGAAGGTGAATTGAAGTACTATGCCATCTGTTTTGCTGGAAATCTCCACAGAGGAGATGAAATTTCATTTCAGGCATTGCTTTTAATTGCCTTGCTTTCATGGGATTATTTATGTTAATCTTCTAAAAGACAAGCCCAACTCCCACCAGTGTACATGGAAGCAAGGCACGTATTAAGGGAGAAAGAGAGTAATGTTAAACTGGTGCTTTAACATAGATACTCCATAAAGAAATTACTTGTAGCATGCACTGCAACAATGATCCTTCCATTCCCAAAGTGACTGCTTTGAAGTTTTATCATTGGAAATCCATATGGCCAAGTCTGAGTTTGCTTCACCCTTTCCAAGTGTTATTTTGGAAATTCAAAGAACTAGTTCATACATGGCTCTGACATTCACAGCCTCCACGCAGCTGTTGGGAATGAGGCGATGAGGTTTAGCATCTGCCTGCCTCAGCCACATGTAGAAGGTTTAGCAAGAATTGAGGCCTACGTGCTTATATATCTGTGCAAGCAGACGCTACAGCTTCTGTGAGGAGAATGAATGTTGATTTTTCTAAGAGGAGAACTTTGAAGACTATGATTTTCAAGCATTCTTAATGCACACAGAGTCTATATAAGTATCGGAGGCTGCTTGCTGGAGACAAACGCTTGCCCTCCAACTCTTGAGCAGCCAGAAGGATGATGGGAGGAGGAGATAATATCCTCATTCCCATGGCTCCTCTCTTGAGTTTGATGAGCACCACTACAAAATGCCTGAAAAGCGATGCATGCAAATTGTCCCCCAAACCACAGAGAAGTAAGGAAATCCCATGTTAAAATAAATGGAAATTTGAATGGCTTCTCGCACAAAGTTCCCTGGACCTATGTGGTGAAATTCGGCAGGATTCATGCCTCAAAAATAGCTACTGTGACTGCAGATTTCATCCACTTCTGTCAACCCCCCCCCAAAAAAAAAAACTGTTATAGCTGATTTCATCATTATAAGTATAAGTCAATGGGGAGACACCCAAAGCTTCAGACAACCAAAGCAAGGATCTGCTTTGGATCCAATTCAAAGTGATATGTGTCATGTGATGAATGTATTTGAGAGCAGAAGCAGTAAAAGAAGCAGTAAAGGAGTCTAGAAATGTTGTGAAGTGCTGAAAAGCTGCAGAATCACTTAGCATCCTGAATCACTGTGATTCATCTTGAGGATGACTCATTCTCTGTGTAAATATTGTATCTGCTTGTATTGTATTGTATTGTATTGTATTGTATTGTATTGTATTGTATTGTATTGTATTGTATTGTATTGTATTGTATTGTATTGTATTGTATTCATTGAAAACAATCTGGTAACCACATGCTGCACATCAATATGTTAAACCGGAGTGAGTTCTGAAGTGGATTTGTGTGCGTGCACGCTCTTTGGTATACAACATTTTAAGCAAGTAGGCCTCACAGACCCACAGCTCTTCAGAAAGTTAGCCTTATGGCTGCAGTATCTCTTCTTATCACTTTAATACATGGTACACTCTCACTTCAAAAGCTGCATATTAAATTGATTTTGGGACTGGCCGTTTATTTTGCCTACTTACACATCACACAGGTATTGCATTACTTCAATATGTGGTGCAGGAAAATAGAATTAGTACGTATAATTAGTGTTGTAATATTTACAGAAGCGCATACTTATGGTGAGTACACAGTGGTGCATCTGCTTTTCAAATATATTATTATCTGAATTCTCAGGCATTCCATTTGACTCCTACTGACTGACAAGTATGTCTGCTCAAGAGGACCAAGCAAAACATTCTGATATAAATATCATTCCAAGTTTTTTGTATATAAAAGAAATAGAAAGCCCCCCAAATTAAATCCGTGCTATTCATAAATAGTGATATGTTTATTTAGAAAACCAACACCACACTCCTTCAGGGAATTTACAGCTCATGCTAAACTTTCTACCCATAGCTGTCAACTGTCCCTTATTTGGCGGGAAACTCCCTTATCCCAGAGCCATGTCCCTCTGCTGTCCCTTATTGATGACGTCCCTTAAATTTCCCGGGTTTCAAAGGAAGCAGCTCCTCTCCCTCCCTCCCTGCCAGCTAGGGAGGAGGGAGGCTCCAACTGTGTTGCTTGGCTGCGTTGCTCACCCAATAAGGAGTGTAAGAACGACTGGGGGGTGGAGCTTGCATACCTTGTGCCGATCAAATCGGCCGCGTTGTCTGGGGACTCGCTTTGCTCAGCGCTTCCCAGCGGAGAGGTGACGGTGGTTTCCCTTGCTGCATCCCCTTTGCCGGGTTGCTGCGCTGTGGGAACCACCGCTTGAGGCTTCGTTTGGCTGCTGGCTGGGCTTTCTGCCTTTGGCTCGGAGGGGCTCAGAAGTTGAACATACCCGTGCTCTGAAAATCCCTTATTTTGGCTGCTGATCCCTTATTTTTGAGGCTGCTGGTCCCTTATTTTCCAATCTATAAGTTGACAGCTATGCTTTCTGCCACGCTCCTTTTCCTTCCTCCATGGCCAAAGAGGAGAAGAGTGCAGAAACAGAGATTGCACAGACAGCAGCAGAGGAAGCCAGGGGCGGGGCATGCCACCCATAGGGGGCAGGGCACACGGTGGGGCTTCTGGAGTCTGCCTGCCTCCTCCCACTCAGCCGCCCTATAGCTGGGGGGGGGAAGCAGTGGGTAGACCATTTGGGCAGCAAGGAGCCAGTGCATGCCCTAGCCACCGCGTCACTCCCGAGAGAGATGTGTAGCTCAGGCACACTGCAGGCCCCACGGTGAGTGCTGCCCAACATTTTGTCACCCCCCTCAGCGGTGACTCCCGGGGTGGTTCGCACTCACCGCAGCCCCCTCCCTCCACCCCTGTGCACAGATGGTGATGGAAACACTCCAACACGTCTGCAGCACTCAGAAACGTTCTTCCCTATTTGCTATTTTTTCATAGAATCATAGAATCATAGAGTTGGAAGAGACCACAAGGGCCACTGAGTCCAACCCCCTGCCAAGCAGGAAACACCATCAGAGCACTCCTGACATATGGTTGTCAAGCCTCTGCTTAAAGACCTCCAAAGTAGGAGACTCCACCACACTCCTTGGCAACAAATTCCACTGTCGGACAGCTCTTACTGTCAGGAAGTTCCTCCTAATGTTTAGGTAGAATCTTCTTTCTTGTAGTTTGGATCCATTGCTCCGTGTCCGCTTCTCTGGAGCAGCAGAAAACAACCTTTCTCCCTCCTCTATGTGACATCCTTTTATATATTTGAACATGGCTATCATATCACCCCTTAACCTCCTCTTCTCCAGGCTAAACATGCCCAGCTCCCTTAGCCGTTCCTCATAAGGCATCGTTTCCAGGCCTTTTCCATGAAGTCGTCCCTGCCCCATTCATTTACAAGCTGCCCTACAATGGGTATTGCACCCGCATGACTCCTCCTTCTCTCCTGACCAAGAGGAAGGTTTGAGTCTGTGAGTTGCTCCTCTCCCTCCTTCCACAACTTCATCCAGCAGGTGGCTGCCATGGCAGCTGCTGACGATGACCATGGCTGCTCTGCTGGCAAACACAGTTACAGTGGTACCTCGGGTTACAGACGCTTCAGGTTACAGACTCTGCTAACCCAGAAATAGTACCTCGGGTTAGGAACTTTGCTTCAGGATGAGAACAGAAATCGCATGGCGGCGACACGGCGGCAGTGGGAGACCCCATTAGCTAAAGTGGTACCTCAGGTTAAGAACAGTTTCAGGTTAAGAACGGACCTCCAGAACGAATTAAGTTCTTAACCCGAGGTACCACTGTAGTTGTGATCATGATGCCACCACAGTGGTGGAAGAGGAGGTGCCAATACCCACCTCTGCCACCCTACCTGGAATTGTCTTTGAGCTATTCATAAAGGATGTGCTTCTTTTCCTAGTCTCTGCTTTGAGACACTGGATTCCCTCCTTCAGCATCTTCTTGTGTCAGGCTCCTAGGTGCTGTCCGAGTTCATTTTTGGTGCTTGCGGCATAGCCTCTCATAGCCACTTCCAAGCCGCTTTGGCTATAGCAGAATTTATCCCAGTTCATCTCTGTGGGGCACAACTTAACCACTTTCCTATAGTTTCAGTAGCATTCTTAGATAACATTTAACACAGCCCTAGCAATTAGGATGGGAAATATTAGCTGGTGCTGTGTGTGTGTGTGTGTGTGTGTGTGTGTGTTTAAAAAATTGATAGAAAGTTGGGACAAACTACATACAAGTATCTGCTGGTAATATCAGTGGCATCTCTATATTTCTCTGAATGGTCAGTTTAGAACTGTGATTCCCCCACCGCCACCTCATTGCCTTCATTAATTGTATCAGTGATTCCATCTGTTATTTTCTTGTAACTCAGTAGGTGAGAGATCGGTATTTTATGCTTAATTTGCACTGGATGCCAGAAAAAGCTGCAATGTGCCACCTGGAAACAAAGAGTGGAGGTGTAGGGCATTGTTCTGACTTTCTGCTCAAGACAACCTAGAAGCAGTGAGCAGCCCTGTCTTGACAATATTTGGACATAGAATGTTGGATTTATTCCAGGTGGAAGCTTTCTAATGTGATTTAAGAGCTCGGGAAAGACACGCACAGTGTGAGACATTATACCGGTATATATATAGGTAAAGATAAAAAGGTAAAGGACCCCATGATGGTTAAGTCCAGTCAAAGGCAACTCTGGGATTGCAGCACTCATCTCGCTTTCAGGCCAAGGGAGCCGGCATTTGTCCACAGATAGTTTTTACGGGTCATGTGGCCAGAATGACTAAGCTGCTTCTGGCAAAACCAGAGCACTGCACGGAAATGCCGTTTACCTTCCCGCTGGAGTGGTACCTACTTATCTACTTGCACTGGCGTGCTTTCAAACTGCTAGTTTGGCAGGAGCTGGGACAGAGCAATGGGAGCTCACTCCATTGTGGGGATTTGAACCAAGGGCCTTTCCGATCGACTAGCCCAAGAGGCTCAGTGTGTGTGTGTTTGTGTGTGTATGTGTGTCTGTCTGTCTGTCTATATGCTCTGGTCAGTCCCATTAAATTAAATAAGAATTACTCTCAGGTAAGTAGCTGCAAGGATTGCAACCTCAGGAATGCTTAAGGCTGCAGTTCTAAAATGCAATGCTTACTAGGAAGAAAATGCTGCTACAGTATATTTAATGAAACTTACCTTGAGTGAAGGGACGTGGGTGGCGCTGTGGGTTAAACCACAGAGCCTAGGACTTGCCGATCAGAAGGTCAACGGTTCGAATCCCCACGATGGAGTGAGCTCCCATTGCTCGGTCTCTCCTCCTGCCAACCTAGCAGTTCGAAAGCACGTCAAAGTACAAGTAGATAAATAGGTACCGCTCCAGCAGGAAGGTAAATGGCATTTCTGTGCGCTGCTCTGGTTTGCCAGAAGCGGCTTAGTCATGCTGGCCACATGACCTGGAAGCTGTACGCTGGCTCCCTCGGCCAATAAAGCGAGATGAGCGCTGCAACCCCAGAGTCGGTCACGACTGGACCTAATGGTCAGGGGTCCCTTTACCTACGTGGCAGTGCTGGTGAGATGCCACATCTAATGACTTTTTGATTTGAAGAACTGAATTCATGGAAATTTTCAAGTGTTCAAATTGCACCCTTAAAAGAAGAATTGATGCATTGTGCTATGACCCCAGTCATAAACATTTGCTCTTTGCTATCCGCTCAATCCACTGCTGTAATATCTCAGTATAACAGTGGGTTTCATAACATTGTCCCAACACTGCTGTTAGTATGGCCATTTTTAAAAACTGATGCAGTGATTACTCATTTGCTGGCACAGCAAGTTTTAGGATTTGGCTATAAGGCTATATTAAAAAAAAAAACCTTTTGTAAGCAGCAATTTGTGTTATGATAGCTGGTGCCTCCATGCTTGCAGTAAACAACTGCTAGTATACTTTGAGTTCATTGTCAGGAGACAATTTAGCTTTTCAAAATAAAATTCAAACAGCTGTCTTTTTATAGGGCACTTACCTTAGAGAAGGTGGGTTAAAATATGCATGTATCTAAGTCATTATTTCATGTTCCTCCAGACAAAATACTTGTGTACGCTATCCAAATCGTTATTGTCTCTTATTTGATTTCAAAACTGCATCTAATATATAACTTGGGTGACCTCTCAATACTAGTTGCTCAGGAAGGTAAGAATGCCAGCTGGACATGACTGAGGTGCATTAACAACAACAACAACAACAACAATAATTTATATGCAGCCCATCTGACGGGGTTGCCCCAGCCACTCATGTATGCTTGTAAAGAAAGTGGATCGGGAGAAGTTTTTCTAGAAACTGCGGCTACCCAGTTGAACCTGAATGTTAGAAGACTCTGCACCAGGCATAGGCAAACTCCGGCCCTCCAGATGTTTGGGACTACAATTCCCATCATCCCTGACCACTGGTCCTGTTAGCTAGGGATGATGGGAATTGTAGTCCCAAACATCTGGAGGGCCGGAGTTTGCCTATGCCTGCTCTGGACAGATGAAAGAATCAATCAGTCAAACAAACAATCAAGCTTTATTACGGTCCAGAGACCCAACAAATTGTTACAAAGCAATGCACAATTCAGACAGTCTACCTCCAGGTTAAACAAGCATTTTGTTCAGACTTAAAGACAGGGATCATTGGTTCTTGCAACCACTGATCAAAACTTCGCCACTGCTAATGTTCTAGCATTTGCCCGGTCTTCCAATAGGAACTTGACATAGTGAGCCTCTGATTTTCCCAGGAAAGGTACCAGCAAGGATAATATCAGTTCAGCCCTGGCTTGCTCATATTTCACACAGTGCAGCAAAATATGTTTTATAGAATCGATGTCTTGAGCACACGAGCAAAATCTGTCCTGGTAGGGAACTCCTCTCAACCTGCCATCCAACACTGCAGAAGGAACAACATTTAGTCTGGCTTTGGTGAATAACCTTTGATAATTTGGTACTGTCAGGTTTTTAATGTAAGGTGTTAACTTAAAGACATGCCCATACTGTACTCCTACTGCCAGCAGACTACAGACTGCGTGTGATCGAGTCACTGTGTGTATTATCCCATAATCTTTGCTTTAACGTCTTCAGGGTGCCTTCATAACGAAGGTAATAAAGTTGGGGGATGGGTGGCAGACCAATAGAGGTGGCTTTTCTAGCCATGGTTTTCTGCCATTTGCTGACAGACTCCTCATTGGTCAGGTGTTGGTACAAAGCCTTCCCTAGATCAAACACTGAAATCCTGAGCCAATGTTTTAGGGCACCCCACCATGTTTTAGTTGAAACTGGGCATTCACCAGCTTCTAACAGAAGTATGGAGTTGGGGACACAGTTGGGTACCTGCAGCAGAGATCGTAGAAATTTTGCCTGAAAGCCATCTAGCTTAGGCAGGTCCCCATTATGCCAGACATTTGCAGCATACAGGAGTTGGGAAACGGATTTTGCGTTGAAAACCCTTAAGGCTGCTGGAACATATTTGCCGCCCTTTGTGAAAAAGAATCTGAGTATGGCTAGCTTTGTGATTTCCGATGAAAGAAAGTATTTCTTCACATAGCTAAAACTAAGGAATTTGCTACCACAAGTTGTAGTGATGGCCACCAACTCTGATATCTTTAGAAGAGGTTTAGACAATTGCAGAGGGAATAAGGCTATCAGCTTGCTACAAACCATGATAGCTGAGAGAACAAGCTCCCAGATTAGATGCAAGAAGTCTCTGGATACTAATTTCCAGGTGGTGAAAGTGTGGCTGCACTCATGTGCTGCTTATGGGATTCCTAGAGGTATCTGATTAGCCGCTCTGAGAATCAGACGCTGAACAGGGCATTTGACCTGGTCCAGCAAGACTCTTCATAAGCCGTTATTGGATTTGGAAGTGAAACAGGACTATCCAAGACAAGTCAGACTCTGTAGTGTATACCTGCTGCATACCGTATTTTCCGCTCTATAAGACGCACCAGACAATAAGACACACCTAGTTTTTGGAGGAGGAAAACAAGAAAAAAATATGTTGAATCTCAGAAGCCAGAACAACAAGAGGGATCGCTGCGCAGCGAAAGCAGCGATCCCTCTTGTTGTTCTGGCTTCTGGGATAGCTGCGCAGCCTGCATTCGCTCCATAAGACGCACACACATTTCCCCTTACTTTTTAGGAGGGAAAAAGTGAGTCTTATAGAGCCAAAAATGCGGTACTTTACTGTCATTTAGGCATCAGGTTAAAATGCTTTCATTCTCTCAAGCATTTTAAGATCCTATATTTTAAGCATCAGCTGTTAAAAATGTTTCACTCTGCTGTTTTATTGTTTTATGAATTTTATTGTATATTTTATTGTGTGAAATATTTATTGCAGCTGTATTTACTGTGTTTTTAATTGTGCTCTAAACCTCCCTGGAATTAGATTTT
This sequence comes from Podarcis liolepis, assembly GCF_965112155.1. Lineage (NCBI taxonomy): Eukaryota > Metazoa > Chordata > Lepidosauria > Squamata > Lacertidae > Podarcis > Podarcis liolepis. The sequence goes on from NC_139573.1 coordinate 51,375,092, forward strand.
ATGAAGGGTGACATACAAGATACACAGAGCGAGAGAGAGAGAGAGAGAGAGAGAGAGAGAGAGAGAGAGAGGACTCCCTAGATCAGGCTTCCTCAACCTCGGCCCTCCAGATGTTTTTGACCTACAACTCCCATGATCCCTAGCTAGCAGGACCAGTTGTCAGGGATGATGGGAATTGTAGTCTCAAAACATCTGGAGGGACAAAGTTGAGGAAGCCTGCCCTAGGTATATGAGAGGATTAGAGGTGAGAGATTCTGCAACATTTTGCTGCAGGATCCCTGGCTGTTATATTCCTGACCAGTGCTTTTTCCTGGGGGTACGCAGGGGGTACACATACCCCTAAACATTTTGTGAATCTAAGTTTGGCCTCATCGAGGGGCAGTATTTCAATATGAGTAGGAAAATGAGAGTACCCGTTAACATTTTTTTTAAAGAAAAAAGCACTGTTCCTGACAAATAAATAATTTAGGATTGTGTATATTGGCTGACTTCGAGCTGCTGTCCATCTGTAAACCTACTACTGTATTTCAATTCCTTCAAGAATACATAAAATGTGCTGCTTTATTCCCTTCCTTAAAACCGCTCCTTAAAACCTGCATTGTCCATGTAGCCTTGGGGTTAACACCTCAGCCCTCACTTCTGACCAAAGCAAATATACCTGGCCAAGGAGCAATTGGGCAGAACACGTTAGTGGACCCTTGCTGCTCAAACTAGCCGGGCAGAAAGTTCTTCTGCCTTCCCCTCAGGATGCTTTGCAATTTCTTTAGAATTTTGGCAGAAGTGGGGTTGAGCTTATCTTACAAGTTGCAAGGTGGCTGGTATTCTTTTACCGCATTTTTCGCTCTATAACACGCACCCGACCATAACACGCACATAGTTTTTAGAGGAGGAAAACAAGAAAAAAAAATATTCTAAACGAAACAGTGGATGTATGATTTTTGTGGTTCATGCTGTGGTCATAGACATGTGATCTGACAGTGAGTTTGGGGTAGACCAATGCAAAAATCCTGAGGAGCCATGTGGATCCATGCTTTGTAACCACATTTTTGCACCACTGCGGCCCCAGGCAACAGTGGGTGCGTGATTTTTTTTGGTGCAAGCTGTAGCCCTAGACATGCTATGTGATCTGATGGTGAATTTGGGGTGACCCAGTGCAAAAATCCTGAGGATCCACGTGGATCAGTGCTTTGTAACCAGGCTCTCTGTCCCTCTCTTCTCCCCACTCAGTGGCTCTTCTCCCGCTTTGCTGTTTCAAAGTGAGCAAAGCGAGCCATGGAGGAGGGAAGGAAGGGGAACCATGGATCCTCTGCTCACGACTGCAGCAGATCCCCCCGCCATCCGTAGGCATTCTCTCCATAACACGCATAGACATTTCCCCTTACTTTCTAGGAGGAAAAAAGTGAGTGTTATGGAGCAAAAAATACGGTACTTTCTATCGTAGATTTACTCTGCACCCTGCAGCCTCTCCTGCTGCCTACATTTCCTGACTCTGGGACAAGTTGCCACGTGATATTTTCTCCTGAGCTTTAACTGAAGAGGCTGCCTAATGAATGCCTCAGATCACTGCCTTTGTGGTTTTGTTTTTAGGTGAAGTCCTTCCTTTTAAAGCAAACAAACAAACAAACAAACCTACAGTGATTTAATTAAAAGTAAAATGACAACATTTAAGAAAAAAGATCAGTTGTCAAGCAAATGGTAGATAAGCCCCCTCACCTTACAGAAAAGCCCAGCTGTGGGTATTCTGGGAATTTCAAAAAGTGCAGGCACCTGGGCAGGCTGCATGGAAGACTCATAAACATCCCTTGGACATTTTTGAAAGCAGGATCGGTGCCAGCCAAATCCCTGCACTTCACCTGTAAGAATTACACCAAACCCACCCACACTTGATGATAATTTTGAATGCAATTTATTTTCTAATTAATTGATGAAGAATGGTCAAAAACACTCAGCACAGCACTATCTTTTAGTATACACAAAGGAGCGTCTCCACCACCATCGTTCAGCCCAGACACTGAGGTCCAGCTCCGAGGGCCTTCTGGTGGTTCCCTCCCTGCGAGAAGTGAGGTTGCAGGGAACCAGGCAGAGGGCCTTCTTGGTAGTGGCACCTGCCGTGTGGAACACCCTCCCATCAGATGACAAGGAAATAAACAGCTACCTGACTTTCAGAAGACATCTGAAGGCAGCCCTGTTTTTAATGTTTGATGTTTTATCGGGTTTTTAATTTTCTGTTGGGAGCTGCCCAGAGTTGCTGGGCAGACCTGGCTAGATGGGCGGGGTATAAGTAATAAAATAATAGTAATAATAATAATAACCATCATCATCCAGGAGAGAAAACCTTAGAATGAGGAGACAAAATGAATGGCTAAATGAGAACTTTTGCTATATTCACATGTTTATCCTCTTAGACCACCAGGTTCTGCTACAAGACACACCAAGTTCTATCTGCTACCTCCACTAAGCCTCACCTCCATCCCACCAGACTACATCTCATTTATGAGATGCTGCTCCTTAGCTCTCAGGCTTTGCGCCTCTGCTTCCAGTGTGGAACTTGACAAGCCTAAGTCTTTTGAATTTTGAAATGCTTTGAGACATGAAACTGCACCAGTGCTGGTGTGCTGAAGGTCTTCCATGTTTCCCTGGAAATCAGGCATTTTAAAAACATGAGCATAACTGTATTTCTGACATTGCTCCTTGACTATGTGACTTATAAGTTTAATGTATGTAAAATGCTGTGTTTGAATGCATTGTATTTAAAACGCTGTGAAGAAAAGTTTACATTAGGCAGGAGTAAACCTAAGCAGCATTCATCAGCGGGAAATTGATACCCAAGATGTCAGTGTCTCTGTTTTGTGAGAAGCCAGGACAGAGAGATCACCAGCCCAGCACATTGTGGGAAGAATCTTTGAGAATAATGGAGTCTCTCTCTGGGACCAGAGAGAGGAAAGTTTACTGAACTTAAAAATGGAAAGCGCAATGCTGGTGGTCAACAAAAGAGGTTTAAAGACTGTCTCAATGCAAATCTAAAAAAAATGTAGTATAAACACTGACAACTGGGAAACACTGGCCTGCGAGTGCTCCAGTTGGAGAACAGCCTTTACCAAAGGTGTCATGGGCTTTGGAGACTCTCAAACTCCAGACGCAAGGAAGAAATGTGCTAAGAGGAAGGCACGCTTGGCAAATCCACACCATGATCAACTCCCTCCTGGAAACCAATTTCCCCACTGTGGAAGGATGTGTGGAGCCAGAATTGGCCTCCACAGTCACTTACGGACTCATTGTTAAAACCATGTTTATGGAAGACAATCTCACTTGGCTACAAGTGATCGCCAAAGAAGAAGACGACACGGCTGCAAAGAAAATGTTTTAAATATGTTATAAAGTGCAATATACAAATGACTAGATGGCGAAACTGAGCAGTGCAAAATTCAATGTATTTTTCAAAAGCATTTTCACTGTGTTTTTTTATGTGTGTAGATTCCACCTTTGTATTTTGTTCTTGTAACATATTGTAACTAGATTTAAGACTGTTCTGCAGTAAAGCTTTGAAATTCATTATTGGGATGGAAAGCTCATTATTTCTACACAAGGTCCAGATCAGGGATTCTGCCGAACAACTCTAACAGTCTTAGAGACCTGCAACTAAGAATGTGGCTGCTTATTTCAAATCAATATGCAAACGTCAGCCTTACTTATCTCTCACATTAATATGCAACTTCTTTTACGTGTAGGTTCTGCTCTCTTCTTCCCCTCATTACTATAAATGTCTCCCTCCTCTGATCCTCCTTTCCAAAGTGCCCCTCCCCTTTTTGCTTACCTCTCTTTCCTTAGGCATTTCTGCACATTCCCCCCTCTGTGGGTTCTGAAAAGTTCAGCCAACTGCAGCCAGAAAACTTTCAGCTTCAGCTGCTCACCTGTGACATTTTGGCAGTGCAGTAAGTCCCTTCCACAGGCTGCTTTCGCTGCCAATCACGCTCAGATCTGCTACTGCATTACAGTACAGATTGGGAAATTTGGATAAAGATATCCTTAGACAGCTTTTCTTATTTGTTCAGAAATTTCAGGAAGAGGGGGTATGCATTGACTTCTTTATTCATAATCCTCTTGACAAGATGGGATAGATGAGTAAGCAAATAAAGACTTTGGCTTGGGATTTGATTTCATATTACTCAAATCTGTTAAGCTGCTTTTACTATTGTTTTAATAACCCTGGCATATTGAAGGAGATTTTGAATGAAGAATGATGCCAATCTAGGCTATTACAAAAAAGAGAAAGAAACATATTTAAAGACTGATGTTATCGCCATATAAAACCAAGCATAGCATTGCCTTCTTCCACATGCACTGGGCAGAACCCTTTGTTCTCTAGGCCTCCTGCCTTTTGAAGGCTTTTTTTTTTAGTGGGGGGGGGTGTGATGTCTTTGGAGACATGCATTCTTGATCAGGGATCTCATTGGTATATATTATCAGCACCAGCATTGTGACTGGGGAAGACCCAAAGCAAAGACTTGGAGATGTTCTGATGCATCCTGGCTCTTGCAGTCATAATGTCATAATGCTTGTGTTCTCCTGATTTTATATGGAGGATATATCAATTATATACTAAATAATAAGGAAAGTGTAGACTGGCCACATACATTTCAAAAAAGGAAAAGCTGTATCACCAGAGATACAGATTTGCATAAATTGTATATTTTCTTATCGGCATGTATAGATGCAAATTGCAAAATAGTTTAAACAGAAATGCAGAAGATCTCACCATAGTGAGAAGGACTATGACCAAGTAACCTGTGCAATTTCTCAGACTGATTTCTAGGTGTTAAATATTGACATGCTACTTCTGGCCCCAGCTCTTATTCATCTTTAACTTTAAACTGGTTTTGGAATGGAAATCCTTGAAAGAATGCGAAGCAGATCACTTCTGGCTAGCTTTACTGACATTGTTTTGGTCCCCGTCCTCCAATTTCCCCAAAACCTAAATGTTTTGCTTTTGGTGAAATTCTGGTGCCAACAATTCCATGTTATTGCATTCCTGATATTTTTTCTGAAGTAACTGATGTTCTTTGCATCTTTTGTGGGGCAGCATTTGCCAATTTAGCTGCGGAAACATAGTTCAGAATACTATCCCATGCCAAAACTGGGGGATTTTTTTCAGGCAGACTTTGTCAGTGTGACTGACAGTCGTGTTTCAGCTTCTGGTTCCAGAGTCACAGTGTACTTTGTCCTACTTATGAGGAGGAGGAAACCACAAAGTTGTACCCTGCCCTTTTACAAAAGTACACAAAGCTTGTGGTGGCAAATCCATTGACAGCCTAGCTTTGTTCCATTCTGCTTCTTGGCAAGAACAGGGAAGTGGACCGGCCAACTCATATATATTCTTCTTTTCTGTACAGTGGTACATTGGTTCTCAAACGCCTTGGTACTCAAACAACTTGGTTCCCAAACGCCGAAAACATGGAAGTAAGTGTTCCGGTTTTTGAACTTTGTTCAGAAGCCGAACGTCTCATGCGGTTGTTAACTATTGTTTCCCGGGCACCTGCACCAATCAGAAGCTGTGCCTTGATTTTGAATATTTCAGAAGTCAAACAGACTTCCAGAACTGATTTAGTTTGGCGCTTTTGTTTTTGCTATTTATTTTGCATTTTTGTTTTTAAGGCTTTTTCAGTTAATTTGTTTTTGTGACTCTGTGGAACCTAGTTCAGCTACTGATTGATTGATTGGGTGACTGTGGTAATAGATAAAAGCCCCCTATCTAAATAATGAGTATCCTCAGTGCAGGTAAGTTCCCCCCACCCCCCTATAATTTTTATCATCTACAGTACTGTCTTATTTATTTCATAGTACAGTACATGGATTACTGCTTTCATTTTATGGACCGATGATCTTGTTAGATAGTAAAATTCATGCTCATTCACTTCTTAACTTCCTCAGCATGAGGAGGCTCAGTGTGTGACTTCCATACCCCCAAACCACCCACTCTGTCAAGGAATGCCATCTTCAAGGAATGGACGGGGATATAGAAAAGGCCCTTTGGCAACCCATTCCCTACAATGGTAGTAGTGCATGCAGAATCCGTCACCATTATGGTCTGCTATCATTCCTCCATCTGTAGCTGCTGTGCCCGTATTGCATGCATGCAGCCCAATAAAAACAACTCCATATAACCATTCACTTGTGTGGAATAAAAGAGGGCCTTTAAACATATTTTATCTCCCCATAAAGTCCTTGCAAAATGCAATATTGGCACCTCCTTTTGCTTTAAGAATCTGTTATGATCCCTCGCCCCCGCGCTACTTTAGTAAAATGTTGTTTAGCTGTGTTGGATGTTGTTTTGAGCCCCCATGAGTTCAGGATGAAAATATTTTGATCAAAACAAAATAAAAATGAATATATTGAGTAAAAACCATCAAGGAAGGATCGAAACAAAATAAAAATGAATATATTGAGTAAAAACCATCAAGGAAGGAGCTGTGCGGATATTTCTAGGAAGATTATTCAGTCCAGCAGCTGATCCCAAGTGCTGCTGTAACTAAAAAAGGTTCTGCTCATAGCAGTATCCAATTTAACTCCTATTAAATAAGCTACTCTGGGAAGAACCTCATTAGACGTTCTCCCCAGACAGCCTAGTGCTTGCAGTTATTGAACCAACGTTTCTTTCCATTCCCACTTGCAGAAAATAACAAGAACTCCGAACAAGAACTCAGACATTCTTAAATAGGATTTGTGTAAGGTGCAAGTGGCTGTGTCTATTGGCTCTAAATGCACAGGATTTCCTAGTCACTGGAGGTGGGGAACATTATAAGCGCATTTAGCCAAACTATTTTACAACCACCATTCGGACCTTCTCACTCAACTTGGGAAGGCCTCCATGCTTGCTTCATGAGTACAGTTCAAAAGCACCCAAATAGGTCTTGCCATTTTTTTTAACCTTAACACGTCTTCATAATATCCTTCTGTCACTGAATCAACAAGCACAACATAATCTGCAAAATATGGGTTGTCTTTTCTTTGTGTTGGAATAATCATTAACGCTTCATGTCAAAACTCTATTGGTTCCAAGTTAAGGTTGTGGAGGCACCTGCCTGTAGTCCAGCTCCTGATTCCAAGTGCAAGAAACACTTGCCCTACTGAGAAGAAGGAGAAGGAGAAGGAGAAGGAGAAGAAGCAGCAGCAGCAGCAGCAGCAGCAGCAGCAGCAGCAGCCTTTCCTGTCGTGGTGGCTTGAGCTATTCCTGCTGCAGATTCTGCTGCTGTAACTAGGAATGATTGAAGGAGACTAAACTCACTAGCTACAGCCACTGCATCTCTGTCCTTTTGGAATGACCTTGCTTATTCCCATGTGGGCCAGCTAGACTGGGAAGGCCAGTGTCCACAAAGCTTCGCAAAGACACATTAATGTAGCCACACTAGGGACTGAAAGATCAGTCAGTTTTGGTCTTCTCAGCTTCTCATTCTTTCAGTCTTAACTTCCGTTCTCCACGTTCCTGAAACAATGCAACATACATTTCTTCCTTCCTTTCTTCATTTATAATCCTCCTGTTGTACATCAAACCTTTTCTTTCCCCCAGTGCTGGCAGGGGTACCCAGTTACTGTGTCATATATTCATTTATGGTGGGAATGTGAAAAGGTGCAAAGCTTTTGGTCTGCGGTTTTTAAAGAAATCGATACAATTTTTGGAAACCTTATATCATCCCTTCTCTACAGCTTCCACTGTTATCTGTTTTTGAGGAAGCTCATCTTAATATACCGTACATAATAAAGAGCTAATTGTTCATTTTTGGATGGCCGCTAGAGCAACAATGGCTCATTTTTGGAGACCTCTGAATTCTTTTTTTGTATTCCGAAGTTTGGGAACTTGCTTTATTTAAAAAGTTGACAAACAAACTACACATTTCTGTGGGGCAATGTAAAAAGGGCATATTTGCAGAGGTTTAGTTTGATTTTATTACATATGTCAATAAAGAAGAATACGGTCCATCACCTCATTCTGCTTATCAATGGATTTGATTGATTCAATAATATATGATATTATTCCTCTTTAAGAGTCTTCCCAACCATGATGGTAACAGGTTTTATTCTATTCTATGTTTTAAAGTTTACTTAGCCTATTTTTATTGTACCAGTCAGTTGTGTAATTTTTTTGATGTTCATTGTTGTTAGTCTAATTTTTTTAAAAAAGAAAACATAAAAGTAGTAAAAGTAGAACCCTTGACCAAATTCTGTTACATAATTTGCAATCCTTTCCCCCCCCCCCCGAAAAAAATTTAGACAATTTTCTCTCTCACACAGTCTTTTGAGAAGGTTTCATTTTGCCCTCATTCACCCAACAAATGGTGATTTTTTAAAACAAAAACACCTCTAATCAAGTACATTTTAATGTTTATGAGAACAGCAATTGATCTTAAACTGTATAGATGGTTGCTTTAGTTTTCCTTTAGGTGGAAATATTTGCTCTTCCTTGTGAAATGCTATAAATAAAGCCTTATGGACAACTAGCAGTGCTTTGCGCATCACAAAGCGCCAAGTCCATGCTTTCCATCAAGTGGGAGATACAGACCGTCCCGGCTCCCTGACAAGGATACTTGCAGCAGTCTACAAATTCTGGCTGGGCTTGGTAGTCAGACATTAATTTCTACACGTCTGCTGTGAAGTCTAGTCCTGCCATGATAACCTAATAACATTAAATGTATTCATCAACACAGATAAACACTTTGCAAAGAGCTCAGGCTTTATTCAGTCAAGGGACGCATGGGATGTCGTTTTTTATTATTTTTTAAATGTGTTTTATGTCACAGTTTTTTGAGCAGTGTTGCACCTTCAAATTTTAAAAACTGTATGCATGGGTGTGTGAGAGAGAGGAAGTGTGAGTGGATGGGTGTGTGCGCCCTGTTTTTAAGTTTTACGTATGTGTCCATGTTTCATTAATGAGCAATCCAAGATAGGAAAAGATGTGGTAGTAAAGGAGGTTGTGGATGTAATCTTAGGGCTTCCGTCTATAATCTATGAGAATTCTTGGAAAACAGGTGAGGTCCCTGAAGACTGGAGGTGGGCAAATATTGTCCCCATCTTTAAAGATCCAGGTAACTACCGACCAGTGAGCTTGACACTGATACCAGGAAAGATGTCCTAGAACAGATAAACAGACAGTCTGTGAACATTTAAGAAAAGGATGCAGTGATTACTAAGATTCAACATGAGTTTCTCAAAAACAAGTCGAGAGAGAGAGAGGGAGAGGGAGAGGGAGAGGGAGAGGGAGAGGGAGAGGGAGAGGGAGAGGGAGAGGGAGAGGGAGAGGGAGGGAGAGAGAGAGAGAGAGAGAGAGAGAGAGAGAGAGAGAGAGAGAGAGAGATACAAGCTTGGTGGATCAGGGGAATGCTGTAGAGATAGTGTATCTTGATTTCAATAAGGCTTTTGACCAGTGCTATTTTTTCTAGAAAAAGAGGTGCCAGAACTCTCCACCACACCTGGGCACCACAATTTAAGAAGGATATTGACAAGTTGGAACATGTGCAGAGGAGGGCAACAAAGTTGATCAAGGGTCTGGAAATCAAGCTTTATGAAGAATCGTTGAGGGAATTGGCCTGATTAGCCTGGAAAAGAATAGACTGGGAGGAGATAGGAGAGCCATCTTCAAGTAATTAAAGAGCTGTCATAGGGAAGATGGAGCAAGCTTGTTTTCTCATGTTCTGGAGGGTAGGACCTGAACCATAGGCTTCAAGTTACCAGAAAGAAAATTCCGGCTAAATAAAGTTCTTTCTGACAGTAAAATCAGTTCAACAGTGGACCGGACTCCCTCGGGAGGTATAGGAAGTTCAGCGTGGTGAAAGCCTGGCAGCAGAGCTTTCCCCAGAGATGCTCAGTGTTGGGAAGGCAGGTGCTGATAGGGTTGGTTATACAGTGGTACCCCGCAAGACGAACGCCTCGGAAGATGAAAAACTCGCTAGACGAAGGAGTTTTTCGTTTTCTTAGCCGCTTCGCAAGACGCATTTCCCTATGGGCTTGCTTCGCAAAATGAAGCTTGCCCCGCAAGCTCCGGGGATAGCGGGGAAGCGCAGCGCGTCTTCCCCACTGTCCCCGGACCTCTTTTGAAGCAAGGGGCGGCGGGGAGAAGATTGCTTCTCCCCGTTGCCAGCCCCGCAATCTCCGGGGACAGAGGGGAAGGCGCGCGTGCCTTCCCCTCTCTCCCCGGACCCCTTTTGAACCAAGGGGCGGCAACGGGGAGAAGCGATTCTCCCCGCTGCCCCTTCCCTTGCTTTAAAACAGGTCCGGGGACAGAGGGGAAGGCACGCGGCGCTTTCCCTCTGTCCCCGGACGGTCTCCATAGGAACGCATTGATTGATTTTCAATGCATTCCTATGGGAAACCGTGCTTCGCAAGAAGAAAAACTCGCGAGAAGAAAAAACTTGCAGAACGAATTAATTTCGTCTTGCGAGGCACCACTGTATGTGCTATCCGCAGGAAAGCTATGAGCCATTTTCTGACTCAAAACAGGTTTGGTTGCAAAAGACTTTTTCAGAGACAAATCTTACAATTTTCATTGGATTATCTGTATTTTTAATCTCCTTTCAGCTAATTTTTTATATCATCTTCTGTGATTTATATTGTAATGACCATTGGTTATAAACTCCAAACATTGACTGATAGGATAGATGAATGAAAATTCTACAGAGTGGCTGGCTCCTCTGCTTCCCATCAACACACCTTTTAAATTTGAGCTAACCTGCCATGAATAATAGTAAAATTTCAACACCTCATTATCACTTCAGTTCGTTCACCAGAGGGCCCATTAACATCAACAAGATAGTGAGCAATTTTGACGAGGCCTGCAAATTCACATAATAAATAAATGTTTGCAAAACATTTTCTATTTTTAAGTGCGCACTTAGATCCTATTAGGTACGCATATAGAAGACAAAATTATGTGTGAAGTGGCTCTTCAATGACTGACTCATATAACAATATTGTTGCATGCAACCCCAGTCTCTGAGCAGGGCAAGATCCCTTTGGTTCCAGGGGTTCTTACTCATTTTGGAAAATGAGGCACAGTGGAGATTGTGGTGTCTTTATGATATATGTTTTATTTACAGATATATACACCCTATAGTGAAAGCTGGACCATAAAGAAGGCTGATCACCGAAGAACTGATGCTTTTGAATTATGGTGCTGGAGGAGACTCTTGAGAGTCCCATGGCCAGATTAAACCCAGCAACGAGGGACCTACCTATCGGGTGTTGTGGCTGTCCAATATACCCACCCACAACCAGAAGGTCAGTCTCCAGGTCTCACCACAACACGTGCCCTCTTTTAGGGAGGACACACTTCCTACTTGCAGAGTCAGAGTTCCAGTTGGTTGTCCCTTCTCCTCGGTGGTTCTTCGTGAATGACACTGCCACATCAGGACCTCTGGCTCAGAGGTGGAGCCCATCTTTTCTGAGAATTTTCTGTTGGGGGCTCTAACAATAGAGTTAATTAACTGAGCTGAAATTTCTCAAAGGAAAATTGGAGAAAATATGCTCCCCGGATAAACTTTGGCAAAATGAGCTTCTCCTTTTCCCACCCACAAATAGGCCGGAGAACTGGCCATTTTTGCTCAGTACTGAAAAAGAAAGAAGTGAAAAAAAAACAAGAAGTGATTTTCTTTATGGTTGTTTACAGTGCTGTCTGTGTTCCTGAGAGAGACGGATGTGTGGTCAGTGCTGGCTGAACCAGAGATTCATGATAAATGTATTTTATCCCATGGCCCTGCAATTTATTACATGGTTATCATCACAACATCATTGGTAGGGAGGGTTCTCCATGTAATACAACCTGAAGTGCTCTGACAAACTTCACAGCCACGTGATAAATGACATTTTCATGCACCTCATACTAATCTGTGCATGGGATATTAAAGTGTGATTTCTATATGGTCTCTTTCCTTCCACCACTCTAGCCTTCCTTTGCCTCATGGAATCACTGCTTCTTCAATTTCTCAGCCCTCATCACTCAGACCACCCTTCTGATTCTCTTCATTTTCTTCAATCTCACAAAAGACGGTCTGTCTGAGCCCCATAAAAAGAAATCACCACAGTAAACCCAGAAGCCTAGCAAATGCTTAAAAATATATATTTATAATCTTCATTTATATTTATTACAACAATTATTTAACCATAATTTTAACATTTTCAACTTCAACTCCCTTTCCCCTCTTTCTGTGGTTCCTTACATTTATTTTTGTCCTTTCCTGCATACTTCAAATTGCCTTAACTTATTTGTTTACTCATCTATTTCATTCTCATATATATATATATATATTGCAGGTTGTTACAATAATGCTGATGCAAGTGGGGGAAATCTTGCTCATCTTAGTTTTCACATTCCTTCCTCCTCCTTCCTTACTCCCACCCATCTTCTTCCCTCCCTCTACAAAAACCTTCTGCCTGACCTTATCTAGGACGAGCCCTGGGAAACCCAGCCTAATGGGTGGGGTATAAATATTGTTTTGTTTTGTGGCATTAGGGCAGCTCAGCCAACCACAGCTAGAAGCTTCACCACCACCAAATCATTTGATTCATTGCATTGTAAATGGCCAAACATTTAGGGGCTTCCTCCATTTCTGTGTCTTGGGGTGCCACAAGCAGAGATATATCCGAGCCAGGAATATTTAGAAATGCTTCACGAGAGAAAGCTATTTAATGAAATTCTTTTTCAGCTTGCAGTGCCACTCATCTTGATTTGGCTTAAGCAGTGCAAATTCTTCTTCCAACTCTGACCTTCTGGAGTAAAAAATACCCCAGTGCGTAGGAGGTGATGGGTTTATGGTGTTTTTAACACCTCTTGCTTTTAGGTGTTGCCACAGGGCATAGCAAGTTTCAATTAATGTGGGTGAGCCTCCTGCTAGCATTTGCTGAGCTGAATTATATAAAGCTCAGAATAGGAACGAACTGAATGATCTTTAGCTGTTGTGGTGGTCTTTAAGAATTAAGGCTTATTTATTTTTGGTCATTTTGTTGGTGGTGAGGTTGTCCCTCCCTGTTTAATGTTATTTAAAACCATTTCTTTATCTGTTTTTTTGGCAACATTTACTGGTGATAAAGAGAAAACCATTGCTGATTGCTTATGGTTTTCCTGTCCTTTTGATGTCAGGAAAAGTATGAAGGACAGTCAGTTCTAGAAAACTCAGGTGACAACCATGAAGTAAACCTTTCCTTCAATGATAAAGACGCTATCATGGTGCTTTATAATTTCGGAGACTTTCAAGGGGACAAACAAAGCAGATGAAGTTAAAGGTAAAAGGGTAGTGAAGTTTTAATACTTACACTCAGTTCTCAGTAGGCAATGGGAGGGATCTATCAAGCCTAGTGTTTGTGGACCATCACAGGCATCATAGCTACGATGTAGAAACCATCTCACCTAACACTATACCATGGCTATTATCGTGCGGGGCAGAGTGGTTCAACTTTCCAGGGGAAGAGAAATACTCAACAGGAAAGTTAAGTGCTGCCATGTACCAGGATGGTGAGGGGGCGGAGCAGAGCAGTGGTAAGGTCAGGGTGGCTTGGGAGCCCCGAAACTGCCTTGACCTTGCTACCACCCTGCCCCACCTCTTTCATCATCTCAATATGTGGCAGTGGCATTTGGGACATGGGTGGCGCTGTGAGTTAAACCACAGAGCCTAGGGCTTGCCGATCAGAAGGTCAGTAGTTCGAATCCCCACTACGGGGTGAGCTTGGTCCCAGCTCCTGCCAACCTAGCAGTTTGAAAGCACACCAAAGTGCAAGTAGATAAATAGGTACCGCTTCGACGGGAAGGTAAATGGCATTTCCGTGCGCTGCTCTGGTTTGCCAGAAGTGGCTTAGTCATGCTGGCCACATGACCCGGAAGCTGTACGCCGGCTCCCTCGGCCTATAAAGCGAGATGAATGCCGCAACCCCAGAGTCATCCACAACTGGACCTAATGGTCAGGGGTACCTTTACCTACGTGGCAGTGCTGGTGAGATGCCACATCTAATGGCACTGCTGCTCCTTGCTGGCTGCTCCTGGGGCAAGTGGAAAAGACTGGCTCATGCCCAGTGGAGTTTACAATAGAAATGTCAAGGAAGGGAAAGGAGAAGAAAAAAGAGAAAAAGGCAATGGGGAAGAATATGCACAAAATTAAGTTGCACATCAATAAACTTGGTTTCAGGAGGGGGGGTGAGGTATTGTATGAAGGAAGTCAACCATGGGCATCAAAGAAAAGGTGGAATTTGAAGGAAGAGTATATAGATATTTGGTGTGGCTCTAAATGGAGTTAGTCCTAGTGTTGTTGACTCTGTTTGGGGAAATTCTGCAGGGTCTTGGGTGGAGGAGGTCATTACCAGTTCTGCTAAAAAGGTAAAGGTAAAAGACACCTGACAGTTAAGTTCAGTTGCGAAAGACTCTGGGGTTGCAGCACTCATCTCGCTTTACTGGCCGAGGGAGCCAACGTTTGTCCGCAGACAGTTTTTCCGGGTCATGTGGCCAGCATGACTAAGCCACTTCTGGTAAAACCAGAGCAGCACATGGAAACACTATTTACCTTCCCGCCGGACTGGTACCTATTTATCTACTTGCACTTTGACATGCTTTCAAACTGCTAGGTTGGCAGGAGCTGGGACCGAGCAATGGAAGCTCACCCAGTCGTGGGGATCGGCAAGCCCTAGGCTCAGTGGTTTAGACCACAGCGCCACTTGCTTCCCACACCAGTGCTGCTACTGAGATCCTTTTTAACAGGAGATATCCAGAGTGGAGCTTAGAATCCCCTGCATATGAACAATATGCCCTTTCTCTGAGCTCATACTTTTGAACCATATCACTGGAAGAGGTGAATTTCCTACAGAATTTGGCTGTATGAACAAGGCAATGCATAGGCAGGGACTGTTGGAGAGGGAGGTACACTATGGCCAGACTATTAGATTCAGGCATAAGTACTACAGATTTCTGTGCACCACTGAAAACACTCTATTTATCTATTACCATACAGCTTGCCTTTCTATTTGTCATTCTGCCACTTCCCTGATGCTGGCCTTCAGAGAGTCATCCTCTCACACTGGCCAGGTCACCTCCCTTTGATTAGATTTCTCATCTAATCCCATCTCTGTTTGCTTGAAGATGATGAGGGACCATAGCGATAAGGAGAAGAATAGGATGAGGTGGTGCAAGAAGATATGAGAAACACATAGACACATGCCAGGAAAGACTCAAGGGAGAGAAGGTAACAAAGCTGTAAGTCTTGAATAGGGAGAACTAATAAGAACCTGGGAAATGCCCCTCAAGGAAAGCAAAAATAGTCTCAAGGTATGATTCCAAAATACAGTGAACAGTTTTTTAAAACTAGAAAGGCAGTCTTCAGATAACAATATAGTCCCCCTGAGAGGTTTAGAGAACTGTGTGAAATGTGTGTGTATCAGGCCCCATTACCCATGCTAGTTAAATTGGATTTCTGTCTTTTGTGGCATCAAATGATTTTATATTTTGATTTTGTTCTGTGAACTGCCCTGGTATAGGACAGTACATAAATTTAATAAATAATAATAATAATAATAATAATAATAATAATAATAATAATGGGGGAGGGGTTGTGCAGAGTTCCTCTAGGAAATGTCACTGATCTTTTCAAAATAGCTTTATCTTCCTTTGGAACTCCTCTGGTGTTTTGCCTGGAGAGGAGCCTGAATTAAGCTTTATCTGAAAAGCTCCCCTGTCCCTGAGAACATCAAACCAAGCAAGCCTTCTCTAAAACGAGGTGGTTGTTAAAATGCCACTCAGCCTACAGTCTCATGATTGTTCTAATATAATGTTACAAAAGCCCGATACCCGCCCCTCTCTCTGCCAAGGAGTGGCAAGACCTCATGAGGCCACAGCCACTCACACAAGACCTGTGTCTCTTTGGAGAATAGAAGACACAGTGGAGACTGTTGTGCCTTAAGAAATAGGGATTATTCACCTATTTACACCTTCAGTCTTACATGGAGGGGGTCCAGATCTTACAGCATGCACATTTCCAGAGGCAGCAGCACAAGGAACCTTCAGGCTGCTTCCCTCAAAAAGATAGATCCCAGTCCCTCCCACTGCTTCCTCCCAGTAACCCCTTGCCCTCCCCCAGAGCAGTTACCCTGCCAACCTTCCAAATCTCCAGTTTCTGGTCATACCTAGGGCCCAGTAGTGATGTATGGAAGTGAGAGCTGGACCATAATGAAGGCTGATCGCCGAAGAATTGATGCTTTTGAATTATGGTGCTGGAGGAGACTCTTGAGAGTCCCATGGACTGCAAGAAGATCAAACCTATCCATTCTGAAGGAAATCAGCCCTGAGTGCTCACTGGAAGGACAGATCCTGAAGCTGAGACTCCAATACTTTTGCTACCTCGTGAGAAAAGAAGACTCCCTGGAAAAGACCCTGATGTTGGGAAAGATGGAGGGCACAAGGAGAAGGGGACGACAGAGGACGAGATGGTTGGACAGTGTTCTCGAAGCTACTAACATGAGTTTGACCAAACTGCAGGAGGCAGTGGAAGACAGGAGTGCCTGGCGTGCTCTGGTCCATGGGGTCAGAAAGAGCTGGACACGACTAAATGACTAAACAACAACAAGAGGGCCCTTGTCTTGTTAATGACCCTCAATGGGCCCTCAATGGCTCTCTATTGTTCCCTTATTGGCCAGGCTACCCAGGAATTCCTTTCCTGGTGTAGTGAGCCAGTGTAGAGAGCCAGTGTAGTGTAGTGGTCAAGAGCGGTAGTCTCGTAATCTGGGGAACCGGGTTCGTGTCTCCGCTCCTCCACATGCAGCTGCTGGGTGACCTTGGGCCAGTCACACTTCTCTGAAGTCTCTCAGCCCCACTCACCTCACAGAGTGTTTGTTGTGGGGGAGGAAGGGAAAGGAGAATGTTAGCCACTTTGAGATTCCTGAAGGGGAGTGAAATGCGGGATATCAAATCCAAACTCTTCTTCTTCTTCTTCAATTTATATTTCTCCCTTCCCACCCCAAATAATCCCAATCCTATAATTTATTAATTTCTATGTTTATCCTAAGTCTACGACAAAAATACCCCTGTTCTCGTTACATTGCTTGTTGTGGCAAGGAGACACCAATCAGATGAATCAATACTATCCAACTCAACAGTCACAAATTCAGGTTGAGTGTGTTGTAGTGGAAGCACTTTAAGAATTATTGTTCAGTCTCACAATAGGTGACTAGCTAATTCCATATCGATCAATGAGCAGTTGGGTATAACACTGCAAGGGAATGTGTGCTGTGGGTGATGGCACCCTTTAAAAGATCCAGTAGGTTCTCCCTCCTCCGCCCAGGTATGATCTCTTGAGGCTTCCTCTAGAATGGGGATGGGGAAAATTCATCCTACCTAAAGGACAGAAAAGTGTCAATCTGAAATGCACAGTCTTAATTTTGTTTTTGAAATAAAATGCAGGTGGGTTTTCTTTATATTTTGCATGAATACAAAGGAACCTGTCAGGAAGCTGTGAGAGAATGGCAAACTAAACCAGAGCAACATTCTAACTTCAATTGTCTATAGTATAACTATATATAGACAATTCTGATGTACGCTTGTTTATCTGATAGATTGTAATTGCTTCGAAATAGTCCTTTCCAATGAAATAAATGATTAAGGGCTTTTTCTAATGTGCCTGGTACAAAAAAACAGTTGACAGAGCTTCGCTTATTCATTAATTGGGAAATATCTGATTCCTCCTTTTCTTAAAAAAGTAAATAAACCTTAATGTGCATTTCAGAGATTCATCTCCCCGCTCTTGTTTTGTCTAGAGAGCATGCAACCATTTACTCTGCTAGCAGCTGAGAGAAAAAGAAAATTACATTGCCAGCCTGAGAATGGAAGAGTGTGTTGAAAACATGGGATTTCCTACATGCAATCAACAGAACTTCATGCTCTTTGCCACAAGTCTAAGTTTGATTTAGAAGTTCTAATGAACATCATGTTGAATAGTGGGTAGACATGGCAGACGACACAGCGATTTCTCCAAAGCAGCTCTTTATTTTGTAAGCTGGAACATAACTGAACAGCAAACAGCTCAGCCGGCCTGCTTTTATAGGCAGCCGGCTGTCAACATTGTAGCAACAACAACCCAGGGTTTCCCACCTAAAATAACTGACGTGGACCTGAGTGAAAACTATCTACAGTATCCCCCTGCTGGCCCAGGGTGAGAACTTCAGTACATAACACATCACATCTGTTTTAATAGAGTAGAATGGTATCCCATCACAGCTAATCTCACACTTCAAGGAGCTTGGCTTGCTGAGCCAAAGCTACTCTACTCATCATCAACAACCTTTCATTCGACCGTCAGTCAGAAAAAAGTACAATTGTCAATACACAGTTAAAACAACTACTCTACTCTAGAATGGTGGGAAGATAGAATCAAATCTGGATGAAATCCACCCTGCAGAACCTTCTAGCAAAAGCAACTGGTGGTTTGGTCTGCTGCTAGCGCATTCCAGGACTTATGAGTGAAGCCCTACCTACTTCCTGGGAAGAACCCCAATATGCCATCCAGAAAGGCACCCAAAAAATATTTAGCCAGTGTGGTGTAGTGGTTAAGAGCAGTAGTCACATAATCTGGGGAACCGGGTTCGCGTCTCCGCTCCTCCACATGCAGCTGCTGGGTGACCTTGGGCCAGTCACACTTCTGTGAAGTCTCTCAGCCCCACTCACCTCACAGAGTGTTTGTTGTGGGGGAGGAAGGGAAAGGAGAATGTTAGCCGCTTTGAGACTCCTGAAGGGGAGTGAAAGGCGGGATATCAAATCCAAACTCTTCTTCTTCTTCTTCTTCTTCTTCTTCTTCTTCTTCTTCTTCTTCTTCTTTACAATTTGTTTATTAACTGTATACCCCACCCTACCTCCTACAGGAGCCCAAGTGCTAAAGCATTTATAGAAATCTTTAAAACAATTCCAGAACAGATGCAGAATGGGAAAGATCTCAACTTAAAAGGCTTGTTGAAAGGGGAAGGACTCCGGTAGGCACCAAAAAGACAACAGAGAAGGCAGCTGTCTAATATACAAGGGAGAGGGAATTCTAAAGTGTGGCCACCACAAGTAAAGGTGAAGGTAAAGGACCCCTGGAAGGTTAAAAAGGTAAACGTAATGGCCCCCTGACAGTCAAGCCCAGTTGCAGACAACTCTGGGGTTGCGGCGCTCATCTCACTTTACAGGCCGAGGGAGGGTGAGGTGGATAATGGCCAAGGGGCCTTCTGAAATGTGGTATCCCTACTCAAAAATGACCTTACTGGAGAGCTTCACTGGCATGACTTTGATGTCCTTTCAGTGTCAGATGAAAAGTGTCATTCATTTATGCATTGTGTGTTTCTTAATCATATTCTTTAAAAAATGCTTTTCATTTCTGCCAGTCTAATCTAATTAGCATCTGGAAGGCCTATGGGCTGAAGTAAAAAGCTAAACGTAAAGGACCCCTGACAGTTAAGTCCAGTTACAAACGACTCTGGGGTTGCGGCGCTCATCTCGCTTTATTGGCCAAGGGAGCCGACATTTGTCCACAGACAGTTTTTCCTGGTCATGTGGCCAGCATGACTAAGCTGCTTATGGTGAAACCAGAGCAGCGCACGCAAACGCCGTTTACCTTCCCACTGGAGTGGTACCTATTTATCTACTTGCACTTTGATGTGCTTTCGAACTGCTAGGTTGGCAGGAGCTGGGACTGAGCAATGGGAACTCACCCCGTCGCGGGGATTTAAACTGCTGACCTTCTAATCAGCAAGCCCAAGGCTCAGTGGTTTACACCACAGTGCCACCCGTGTCCCTTGGCTGAAGTAGTTGGGTATACCTGTAAATTCTAAAATTAATCATCATCAATAGAAGCAATATTTCTAAAGTATTTCCTTGTCAGGGAACCAGAATTATTTATGTTGGACTTTTCTGCATGCCTGAACCACTTTTTAAAAGGCAGAGTGCCTGCAAATCTGAGTCAAAGAAAGGTGAAAAGCGATTGAATGAATAACCAAATATGGCTTAAACACTTCTGGGAGGTTTATTGTTTTTAATTTTAAGAATTCAAATCTGAACATACTAATCACCTGACAAAAATATTCAACTTGTCACTAAGGTGGGCCTCCTTTACTCAGTGATTAGAAAGTAGGCAACATACTGTCAATTTAGAAAGTAGTGTTCCAGGTGGGAGCCGCAGAATGACAGGCTTGTTAGTGTAGCATCTGTCCAGGGTAAACTGGTGGGAAGCATTATTAAATAAAATTAAGCACAGAGGAGCATAGAGAATAGAATGCCTTGTTGACTGGGGGCGGTCCAAGACATTTTGGCACCTGAGGCGAAACGCTTTGCTGCTGCCCCTGTGATATAGGGGGTGGCAAGGGCTTTAAAAACCCTTGGAAATCTCTCCAGCTGGGATCATCTGTGATAATCCCTTCTGCCACCCAGCAGCGGGGCTTTGTGCTGGCTCCCCCTCTCACTGACTGGGCAGGAGGGGACGCATTCTGCAGAGCTTTGTTGCTGGTTCCTCTCTCTCCCCCAGGGGCTGGGGAGGCTGGTGGCAAAGCTTTGGAGGGGGTGCCACTCAGGGCTGCCACCTAATCCCACCTAATGTGCAGGATGGCTCTGCTTGCTGAGGAACAGTGCAGCAGTCCAGGTGATCTCTCTGCCCAATTCCTTCCCAGGGTGAGGTATTCTGAGCGGGGTGACTGGAAGGGTGTCTGCACCACCGCCACTTTGCCACGGTGACTAGAAATTCTCTTTACAAATCAGTTAAAGGTTACAGTGGTGCCCTGCAAGACGAATGCCTCACAAGACGGAAAACTCGCTAGACGAAAGAGCATTCCGTTTTGGAGGTGCTTCGCAAAACGAATTTCCTATGGGCTTGCTTTGCAAGACGACAATGTCTTGCGAGTTCCTGCTGGTTCCCCCCCCCCTTTTCTAAGCCGCTAAGCCGCTTATCAGCTGATCCGATCAGCAGATAAGCCGCTAAAAGCCGCTAATAGCGCTAATAGTGCTAATCCGCTAATCCGTCAATGGGCTTGCTTCGCAAGACGAAAAAACCGCTAGACGAAGGGAATCACAGAATGGATTCTTTTCGTCTTGCGAGGCACCACTGTATTGCCATAGATCAGGGGTACCAGAGACTGTTAGTGAATGGTAGAAATTAATAAAAGGTAGTATTTAGATATTTGGGATATGTAGGGAAAATACAAGCTGTGGAACTGGGCCAGAGAATAATTTCCTGAGTTAGTTTATGCAACCCAGCCTGACAATGGCCGGATTTAGCTTTGATGTGGCCCTAAGCTCCTGAAGGTAATGGGGCCCTTTATATGTCCAGCTGTCCTTTATCCACAACAAATTGTCACTGTTTTTGTGATGAATAATAATAATAATTTATAATAATAATAATTTATTATTTATGCCCCACACACCTGGCTGGGTTTCCCCAGCCACTCTGGGCGGCTTCCAAAAAAACATTAAAATACTGTAGTACATCAATATATGCTATATAGTAATTTATGGACCTAATACAGTGGTACTTCTGGTTACGAACTTATTTTGTTCCGGAGGTCCGTTCTTAAGCTGAAACCGTTCTTATCCTGAGGTGCGCTTTTGCTAATGGGGTCTCCTGCTGCACACACGCCTCCCGCGCGCGATTTCCGTTCACATCCTGGGGCAAAGTTTGCAACTAGGAGCAGCTACTTCTGGGTTAGTGGAATTTGTAACCTGAAGCGTTTGTAACCCAAAGTGTTTGTAACCAGAAGTACCACTGTAGATATCTAAAGCCATTTTCAGATATGTATTTTATCACATTGGTTTTATTTTATTTGTGGGTTTTTTATCTTATATTTTGGAAATGTACATACATTTTTTTCCTTTAATTTTTTTGGGGGCCCCCAAGAGAGTGGGGCCCTAAGCTATAGCTTGTTTATCTTCTACGTAAATCTGGCACTGAGCCTGACAAGGTCAGCTAAGTGCTGAGCCATTAAGAAATAATGGGGAAACAAGTACAGTGGAACCACAGTCGTCGAACGTAATCCATTCTGGAAGACTGTTTGCCTTCTGAAACGTTCAACAACCGAGGCACAATTGCTAGTCAGCAAAATCCATTGGAAAAAATGGAGAAATGTGCCTCAGAAGCCATTCGACTTCCAAGGCACGTTCGAAAACAGAAGCACTCACTTCCGGGTTGTCGGCATTCGAAAGCTGAAATGTTTGACTTCCGAAGCATTCAACGAAGTGTGTTCTCCTTCATGGAGAGCACGTGTTGCAGTGGGGGCCGCCAGGACACTCCAAAGTTGGGGGCGGTCTAATTGATCATTGGCCACTGATGCGATTGGGGCTTCCCTTGTTGTTGGGAAGAAGTTAATGTTGCCATTTGTTGATTGACAGCCAGAAATGCTAAAACTCCTTGCACGAGGCTAGGGCTTCCTCTTTTCGACCGTGCATCGGATTGTCCACCCCCCCCCCCCTAGAATTTGGGTTGTTCGCTTTGACCTTGCTATGCCTGTCATGGGGTCGTCTGCTCTTGGGGCAGGGGCCCGGTGGGAATTTTGTCCATCTGGCTGATTGGCTGGGGCCAAAAAATCCCGTGGGGTGTTATATGCAGCCTTCATCGATCTAAAGGCTGCTTTCGATTCAATTCCACGTGTAAGACTCTGGGATAAATTGAGCACCTCTAGCATAGACAAAAGACTATTATTTCTGATCAGCTGTTTATACAAAGACACGGTGCTGCATGTAAGAACTTCGTTAAATGGCCATCTTATAGGACCAGTTCCTGTCAGTAAGGGGGTCAAGCAAGGCTGCATCCTGGCCCCAGTTTTATTCAACATCTACATCAATGATATGGTTAACTGTTTGTCATCTCCGGACTTCCACGCCCCCAAACTGGCTGACAAAGCAATATCAGTGCTTTTGTACGCTGACGATGCGGTACTCCTATCTCGAACAAGAATAGGCTTAAATAGGCTCATAGGTGAATTCTCAGCATACTGTAGGAGAGAGCAACTTGCAATAAACTATCAGAAAACCAAAATCATGGTTTTTGCAAGGAAACACAGACAGTACAGCTGGAGGATGGATAACCAGACAATTGAACAAGTCAAAGCCTTCAAATATCTGGGTATCGTTTTCCAGTCGACCGGGTCCTGGGATGTCCATCAAAAATGTGCCAAAGAAAAAGCTGCTCAAAGCACCAAGATGCTGTCCCGCTTCTTCTACACGAAGGGGGGCAGATACATCCCAGCAGCCCTTGAAGTTTTTCAAGCAAAACCTCTGGCGCAGTTACTGTACGGGGCGCAAATCTGGACGGGGAACCATTGCTCCAGTCTTGAAACTGTCCAGTCCAAATTTCTAAGGCAGATACTCGGTGTCCCCTCCTGTGTTCCAAACGCAGCATTACGACTCGAGGCCTGCCTTCCATCTGTGGAAACTCGGACCTGGCAGAGAACATTTAATTATTGGCTTCGTCTTAATCTGAATCCTCCTGGTCTACTGCCGCTAGTAATGCAAGACCCTCACAAAAGCAAGTGGTTTAAAACTGTGCATCAAAAACTCCTTACATGCGGTCTGCACTCACAGTCCCTACTATCAATGGGCCTCATTAAAGCAAAGAGTCTAATAGGCCAGCGCCTGAAAGACATTGAACGACAAAACAACCTGACTATCTTAAAGAAACTGTGCCCATGGTATACCTACTTTCCCCCTTCTCATTTTGACTCTCCAGCCTCATATTTGTCTAAACTAACCATCCCAAAATACAGACGTGCCTTTACATTGGCTAGATGGGATGTTCTTCCCTCTGCTGTACTCGAAGGGCGTTACCAAAAGACTCCATTTGAAAAACGACTCTGCCCATGTGGAGATGGTAACACGGAAACAGTGTCCCACGTCCTTCTTTCTTGCCCCCTTTACAAAGACCTAAGGAATGAGATTATTACTCCACTCATTCTCTCCAACCCCGGCCGTTCACCAGACATTACACTGTATTTTCTATTATCTGATACGGATAGTCAGATAACAGAGAAGGTCGCGAGGTACATCGAGAGAGCTGCGAAATTGAGGGCCACCATCTGAGTGACAGACCTGTTCATCCGACGGACCTCCTTTTGCCTGTTCTTTTCTTCCTTTTATCCCTATTCTCACTTTTAACTCTTGTACAGCTGTGGCCTGTTGGCTTTGCTAATAAAGTTTTGATTTGATTTGTCCATCTGGCTGATTGGCTGGGGCCATTTGGTTTTTGCCTACTGCGTAGCAAATCGTCACAACTTGTAAGGTTGCGGTTAGGCATTGGTTTATGGTTTGGTTGATTGAGGGGCATGGATTGGCTGTGCCTGCCCCTCTAATGCTGCTGCTGCAAGGGATTCCGTTAAAGGAATTGGGGGCTAACTATTGCTTGTCCACTCTGTCAAGGGGGCTTGGGCCATAGCAATGAGCTCCTGGCTGCATTTGGGGTGGGCAAACCTGAGGGCAGGTTCCCTGCTCTGTCACTACACCCAAGTGTATTCCCCTTTTCTGACTTTTGCATCGTGTGGAATGTCAGTCTGTCCCCCTTTGGGGGGGGCATATAGTCGCAACCAATGCCTAAGCAACCACTCACATTTTTGTATTTTAATAAAGTTGTGGCCAAAGTTATGCCAAAAACCTTAAACAAAAATTATTTGTGATGCGTGAGTTATTGGGGTGGCCCTGGGGACCTCGACACACAACCGAGGTTCCACTGTACTGAGCCTTTAAGGGCCATTGGCAATGCCAAAGAATTGCCCTGCCCTGCCCCAGCTCTGAGCAGTGGACAGAGACAGGATAATTGGCAGGTTGCTGCAATGAGGGCAGGGAGTTATGTTCCAGGAAAATGTGTCCTGTGTGATCCAAAAGTGTTCTGGGAATGAGAAGGAGAAAGTAGGAAGAACCATTTTGACACTCGCCGGAGGAGGTTGCATAAAGAGGCCAGGAGCCATGACAGACTGCTGCTTGGACCCACGCTTGCTGAAGCTATGAGAGGGGCAATAAGAGACAATCCTGGGGTATCAGGATTGCAAATATGTAAATATGTGCAAAATAAACCATATTTCTTAAAGACACGCACTTCCGCTGTGCCTCAATTTCCCCAACAATCCCGGGTGGGCACCTGGAATCTTGCTACCACACACCAGAGATTGGGGGTGTCACACAACTTTCCTAACATTATATATCATTTTTACAGTGGTGCCCCGCAAGACGAATGCCTCGCAAGACGGAAAACTCGCTAGATGAAAGGGTTTTCCATTTTTTGAGCTGCTTCGCAAGACGAATTTCCCTATGGGCTTGCTTTGCAAGACGAAAAACGAAAACGTCTTGCAAGTTTGTTTCCTTTTTCTTAACACCGTTAATACAGTTGCGACTTGACTTCGAGGAGCAACTCATAGAACGTGGTGTGGTAGCCTTTTTTGAGGTTTTTGAAGACTTTGGTGATTTTTGAAGCTTTCCCAAAACTTCTTTTAAACTTTAAAAACTTTTTTTTAGGGGGGGGTTGTATTTTGGGTTGGGGTGTTTGGAATTCAAGGACTTGGTGTTGGGGAGGGGTTTACAAGAATCTGGAAGCTTGTGTGTTTTTTTCTGCATTTTTATGATTTTCTGTGACCATTGGGCCACTCTGCTGTTTTTTTAAAAAAATTCTGGATTTGAATTTCTGTGTGGTGGGTGGCTGGGGGAACAGTTGGGGAGGGGGTTCTTCAGCAAGAAGCAAAGAGTGGAAGAGGAACCTTCTTCAAGTTGTCCCCCAGAGTCTTAGAAAATGTACTGTACACTTTGTTGATTTTTAAATGTTTTTCTGTCATGTTTAGAAACTTAATTTATTGTTCCTTCAATTTTTGAAATGCTCTTTACAGTATGTGTGACTTTAAAGAGCACTTAATAAACTCTTGTTGTACCAAATTTGGCTTTGTTTGGCCTTTTTTTGACCATAGGAACGCATTAATTGAATTTCAATGCATTCGTATGGGATTTCGTGCTTCGCAAGACGAAAAATTCGCTAGACGAAAAAACTCGCGGAACGAATTAATTTCGTCTTGCAAGGCACCACTGTAGTTGCGAGAATGAAGCGTCAGCACAAGTACCCGCTCCATTACATTTCCCAGAATAGCTTGCTCTGAGGAAGGACTCTCTAACTCATAGTGAGGCATTGGATGGGCAGGTGCCCCAGAGAGCCCAACATTGTGGCAGGAGGTTTGCCATGTGGCTGTGCGGCAGTAGTGGCTGGTGGTGAAGCAAGTGAGCTGGGACCCACTGAATATTCCTTTGCCCCCTAGAATTGTTAAACTCTCTGAGCAGTTTACAATATCAAAAACAAATGAAATCATGAAAACAGAAGTACAACATAAAACCAATAGGGCAGCAGTATAAAAGGTAAAAGGTAAAGGTATCCCTGCCCGTACGGGCCAGTCTTGACAGACTCTAGGGTTGTGCGCTCATCTCACTCTAGAGGCCGGGAGCCAGCGCTGTCCACAGACACTTCCGGGTCACGTGGCCAGCGTGACGAATCTGCTCTGGCGAGCCAGAGCTGCACACGGAAACGCCGTTTACCTTCCCACTAGTAAGTGGTCCCTATTTATCTACTTGCACCCGGGGGTGCTTTCGAACTGCTAGGTTGGCAGGCGCTGGGACCGAGCAAGGGGAGCGCACCCCGCCGCGGGGATTCGAACCGCTGACCATGCAATCGGCAAGTCCTAGGCGCTGAGGTTTTACCCACAGCGCCACCTGCGTCCAATGAAAACCATAGAGCAGCAGTATAAAAGTATATAAAACAAGAATTCAGGAGATTCAAACACATAAAACAGAGTCATTATGGTCCAGGAAAACCGGGCATAAAGAACTCTTGAAAATAGACACAAAGACACACACACACACGTTCTCAAATGATACAAAATCAAGTTATAGGGACTTATGAGCAGACAATCCCTTCTTTTTGCTGCTTATGAAGGAACTGGTCTGTTTAAAAGAAATAAAAAATATTGTTTATAGTTGGAAATTAGGAGGAAAATTTGCATCCTGCTGCTATCCTTTGCTGTCTTATAAACTGTTTAGAAAGGGGGTTACAAATTAATGAGAAACGATTGATGCCAGCAGACCAGTTCTATGTATGGGATTAAGAAAATTGTACTTCTTTGATGTTTGGAAGATTTGTGGATTGGAAGATAAGAAGCCAAATAACTAGCTAGCTTCATGCAATGGCATTCAGATCAGGGAGGATCTTGGGGGGAAAGATCATACACCATGTTGGCAGCTGAAGGGAGAGCTGCAAATCTGAAGTAAGATCCTTGAATTTTACTGTTAGGAACCATTTAGTTAGAACTAAAATGAATACATTTATCGTACTTTATTATCTGTACCCTGTTGCACCTTTGGGGATTGTTTTTTGTGCATGTAACCATTCATTTGTTAACACATTCTTTTTATCTGTGTAAGCAAATTCTAAATCTTGGTTCATAAAACCATGTGGTCTCTATTATTTCACCTGCCCCACACTTAAGAGCCAAACCCCCACACTACCTCAAGGAAACCCAAGGGAGTTTAGACCATTTGGTGACAAAACAAAGACATTCACCTGGTGGCAGTGAGACTTCCATGGGAAAGGAAAGGAAAGCAGAGGGGAACACTCTGTTTGGCCTGGAGCCCCTTCCTCCTATGGGCCAGGTTGTAGCTGTTACGAAATAGAAGCAATGCGGCTGCGAGCTGCTAGCTTGGAAGCAAAACATAATAGGAATGTTGGGTACTGTTCCGTGGGAAACAAAGAGACAGTCTTTTCACAGTGCAAGGCACCGGAATTATCTCACTGTATAATATGAGCTGTACAGGAAGTACAGTAGGTGGAGTTTGTCTCTCTGCTGTTGGAGTTCGAAGAGAGCAGACGTGTTTCTCTGTAATGCTGCAAAGACAGAAATAAAGGCATGTAAATACGTTTCTGTCTATCTCTTTCCCCTGCCCCTGGGGGGGGGGCAGGAAAGAGTGGTGTGTTCTCCTCACGTTGAGGAGAATCGCCGATCGCGACCTTGCCTGGGTCTTGCCGGGAATGCAGACAGGGAGGTCAACCGGTGATTTAAGCCTGGTGCCTGGAGAGTGGCCAGTTTCTCCTGAAGGCAGGCTTGAATCCCGGCATCAGCTGGGGTACCATGACACTTCCAAATGGAGAGTCTTCACTCAATGGACTGTGTACATCACCAATCCTTAAGACAGGCTCTTTGCTTATGCAATACCACTGTTGATCAATTGGTTCTCTATCTCCAGGGGCGTACGAAGTGGGGGGCAGAGGGGGCAGGCCACCCCGGGTGCCACTCGGGGGGGTGACAAGATGGCCCCTGCCTCCCTCCAGCTGTAGAGCAGCCGAGGGCACATGCAGTTCATATGGGCTGCCTCTTGCACAGTGTCCGTACGGGCTGCCCCGCCCCAGGTGCCAGAGAGGGTTCCTCCACCATTGTCTATCTCAACCACATTCTGTCCCAAACATACAGTATGTGTATATTTGAAAGTATACTAAAGTGGGGGGGGGGGACCTTTCAAGAAAATACCCATGAACACAGCAACAAAAAAAAATCTACACCAGACTTGGCTATTGGGGTATAAAATGGCACAGAAGATACTATTAAAATGTGATGGCCTGGGATTCGGACTCGGATACTGAACCTGAGGAATCCCAGCCTGCACAGGATTCCCCGCCTCCAGAACCAGCTGAGCTGGAGCTGGGGCATCAGCCTGAAGGGTCCTCAACTGTGCCGGATCCTCAGGTGCAGGCACCAGCTGAGTCTGCTCTGGCTCCTGAGGTGATGGAGGACCCATTGCCTGCAGGTGCTCCACTCTCAGCCCCGTCAGAGGAAGCTGAGGTTGTCTCTGGGTCCAGTAACCCTCCAGCCTCTCCTGAGCTGCAGAGGCTCAGGGCAGAGAGGTGGAGGGAACTAAGTTCCCACAGGAGGAGTGCTCGCCTCCAGGCCCGGAGAGGCGAGTCACCTGTGGACCGGGGCCACCCTATGCCTCGGGGCAGATAAAAACCAGTCAGCCCCAGTCCCAAGTTGCGGGAGCAACATTGTTGGAAGCCAGTTCCTGCCTGAACCCTGTCCTGCTTTCCTGCCGGTGCTCCTGACCTCACCCGACTCCCTGCCCTGCACTCAGCTTTGACGGACTGCCTCCATCCTGCACCTTCGACCTTGGACTGGACTCAGACCTCGCCTCACGGTTAACCCACGGGACCAGCACATAAAATGACCTTCAAAATGTATCAGCATTGTTATTATCACCACTGCTTTATTAATTGTCTTGTGAACACGTATCTCAAGGCCACTTACACATACAGTGGTACTTCTGGTTACGAACGCTTCGGGTTACGAACTCTGCTAACCCAGAAGTAGCTCTGGTTGCAAACTTTGCCCCAAGATGCGAGTGAAAATCAGGCCAGAGGTGTGCGTGCAGTGGGAGGCCCCATTAGCAAAAGTGCACCTCAGGATAAGAATGGTTTCAGCTTAAGAACGGACCTCCGGAACAAAATAAATTCGTAATCAGAATCAACACAAAAAACAACAACAATTTGTTGTTGACAAAGGACAGCTGGACATATAAAGGGCCCCATTACCTTCGTAACCAGACGTACCACTGTAAGATGATGAAGCAGCTAAAAACATACAGTGGTACCTCGAGTTACAAATGCCACAGGTTACAAACGCTTCAGGTTACAAACTCCACTAATCTGGAAGAGTTACCTCGAGTTGAGAACTTTGCCTCAGGATGAGAACGGAAATCGTGTGCCAGCGGCGCAGCGGCAGCAAGAGGCCTCATTAGCGAAAGCACGCCTCTAGTTAAGAACAGTTTCAGGTTAAGAACGGACCTCCGGAATGAATTAAGTTCGTAACTAGAGGTACCACTGTACATATAAAACATCTGTCTGTTAAACAGAACCGCACAAAGGAGGGAAGAACATGCAACAAATAATACAAATATCAAACAATCCAGTCATTTATCTTTATCAAGAAGTTAATTAAAGGACAAATGAACAGGATGCTGTGACTTTTAATTAACTTGGTCTGTGCAATTTTGTACCCTAGCTCCTGAGTGCATTGTAAAATTAAAAGGCAGCCTAATTAGTTTTGCCCCTGCTGTGTATGGGCACAAACATCAGAAATGTCAGGATAATCGCGAGGATCTGGTGTGAATTTGGGACAAAATCAGTAAAACATACCTAGAGTTTGACCTGGTACATTGTCTGATTAGATTTGACACTGAACTTTAACCAGTTATATATACAGGGCAGGCATGGATCGAGGCCAATATGACCTGAGAGCAGTGTTGGTGAGTGTATTCCTGTTCGCAAAATCCCCTCCTCCCAAATCTCTGAAATGCCTGCTTCACTTTATGCTTTTTATTTATTCTCAGTGCTTTCTCTCTCCCTTTCTTAGGAGAAAAAGGGTACCGGTACTCACCATGAAGTTGTTGAAATAAGTGCCACGCTTTTAATGCTTGAAGAAAAAGAAAGTGCCCCCAGGGAAGAAAAGCATTGTTTATTCCCCATAAGATCTCCTGGTTAGACTACTGTAATGTGCTCTATCTACATGAAGCTGCTCTTGAAAAACATTCAGAAATTTCAACCGCTGTAAGATGTTGCTGTCAGGTTCGTGGCTGGGGTCAGACATTCAATATCACACTTGTCTTGTTAGATCTGCAGTAGTTGCTGGTTATTTTCTGGCTTTAATTCAAAGTGTTGCTTTCGACCTTTAAAGCCCTAAATGGATTGGGTAACTTCAGGGCCACCTCTTTTCATCTCTTCCTCCCTGCATATTCTGCTCAGCACCTGAGGTCTTGCTCCAGATACCTTGGTGAAATGAGATGGGCCTGGGAAAAGCACCTTTTCAGTAGTGGAACTCACTTTGCAAATGCCCTCCTGAGGGAGCTGCATCAGGCCGTGGCACCTTATTCTTTGAGACATCGGAGAAGGATTAGGCTGTTCCAGAAGGCTTTAATTGACTGTTATCTCGGCTTTGCTATTTTAGAGAAACTATATCCATGTGGGACAAGAAGCTACAGTTAGAACTGGATATGGAACAACTGATTGGTTCAAAATTGGGAAAGGAGTACGCCAAGGCTGTATATTGTCTCCCTGCTTATTTAACTTGTATGCAGAATTCATCATGTGAAAGGCTGGGCTGGATGAATCCCAAACCGGAATTAAGATTGCTGGAAGAAATATCAACAACCTCAGATATGCAGATGACACAACTTTGATGGCAGAAAATGAGGAAGAATTAAAGAAGCTTTTAATGAGGGTGAAAGAGGAGAGCGCAAAATATGGTCTGAAGCTCAACATCAAAAAAAACTAAGATCATGGCCACTGGGACCATCACCTCCTGGCAAATAGAAGGGGAAGAAATGGAGGCAGTGAGAGGTTTTACTTTCTTGGGCTCCATGATCACTGCGGATGGTGACAGCAGTCACGAAATTAAAAGACACCTGCTTCTTGGGAGAAAAGCAATGACAAATCTAGACAGCATCTTAAAAAGCTGAGACATCACCTTGCCAACAAATGTCTGTATAGTTAAAGCTATGGTTTTCCCAGTAGTGATGTATGGAAGTGAGAGCTGGACCATGAAGAAGGCTGATCACTGAAGAATTGATGCTTTTGAATTATGGTGCTGGAGGAGACTCTTGAGAGTCCCATGGACTGCAAGAAGATCAAACCTCTCCATTCTTAAGGAAATCAGCCCTGAGTGCTCACTGGAAGGACAGATCATGAAGCTGAGGCTCCAATACTTTGGCCACCTCATGAGAAGAGAAGACTCCCTGGAAAAGACCCTGATGTTGGGAAAGATGGAGGGCACAAGGAAAAGGGGACGACAGAGGACGAGATGGTTGGATAGTGTTCGTGAAGCTACCAGCATGAGTCTGACCAAACTGTGGGAGGCAGTGGAAGACAGAAGTGCCTGGTGTGCTCTGGTCCATGGGGTCACAAAGAGTCGGACACGACTAAATGACTAAACAACAACAACATCTCGGCTTTGCTATTTTACAGAAACTATATCCATAACGGATGCTTATTTTATCTTCATTTTCCTCTTTTTGTAATTGTGTAAGTTTGGAAAGTGGATGTTTTGGACTGGATCTATCATTATTGTGTGGTGTTTTTCTTTAATAGTATTTTTTTTTTTTTGCAAGGTACATGGAATTCACTTTGTGAATTTTAAAGAATTCATATTTATTTTCCATTTTTGTACATAAACTTGGGCACCTTTCGGCTGGAAATCAGCTTGATGGTAATGTCCCCAACTCTGAATTTCTAACATTTCTATCTCATTGATAACAATATACTTGCTGGAATATAGTCTTGCCATAAGGCTATTTTTGGCATGCTATTAAGAAAATGTCATCTCTGATGCAGCTGATAAGGACTGTGCAGCTGGATACTGATATTGATTGTAACGGATAATTGGTTTTTAAGATCAGAGGGATGTTGCTTCCCCTAGTACACCTTCTCTTGGCCTTCCTCCAACCACTGAAGCTCAGGTAGGAAGAGAATTTGCACAAAGCGGAGATGTCCTGGAATGCTTCTGCCTTCTCCCATGTTTGGCACGGCGTTAGAAAGGCTGGGTGAGAGCAGAGCTCTGTCACAGAAGTAGTGGTGACTTATATAAGTTCAAGGTGCAGATTTTGGTATATAAAGCCATATACAGCTTGGGACCAGGATACCTTGAAAGCACCTCATCCCTTATATACCCAGTCAATCACTGCACTCTGCAGGTGAGCGCCTCCTGCAAATGGTGGTCATATAATGCAGGGATTAGGCCTGTAGTACTTGTGGTGGCCAGGGACACGGGTGGCGCTATGGTCTAAACCACTGAGCTTCTTGGGCTTGCTGACCATAAGATCAGCGGTCTGAATCACCGTGACGGGGTGAGCTCCTGTTGCTCGGTCCCAGCTCCTGCCAATAAGCCTTACAGACACTAATTAGATTAGATTGGCAGAAATGAAAAGCATTTTTTTAAAGAATATGATTAAGAAACACACAATGCATAAATGAATTATACTTTTCATCTGACACTGAAAGGACATCAAAGTCATGCCAGTGAAGCTCTCCAGTAAGGTCATTTTTGAGTAGGGATATCATATCTCAGAAGGCCCCTTGGTCATTATCCACCTCACCCTCTGAAGGTGGGGTACCTGGAAAAAAAGTGTATACACTTTAGTGGTGCTAGTGTGATCTTAAACTAATATACTACTATTATGCAATTAGGCCTCCTTTCTGCAGCTGAACAAGTTCATTGAACTTTCAGAACAAGCAAAGCAGACGTATTTTACTTTATTTTTAAAATATATTACAAACTCATCAAGGGAGAGAAATATGCTATAAAGATGATCAAAGGAAAACCTAGATTCTTAAAAGGAAATGGAAATAGCTGCTAATCAGCGACATGCTTCTGCCCTCAAATTAGCATACTTTCAAAATGCAGGTAGCAGGGTGTTTCTAGATAAAGGAAATCTTTGGAAAATGTGACGGATGGGTGATAAAAAGGATCTGCAGAATATACTCGTGCCCATTGCTCCTTTTAATGGTACATATTTTAGACTAAATAAGTCTGGAGAACAAGATAGGACTCCTTTTGATCACTGGGAAATATTATCATAACTCATGCAAAATGCAAGACATAAGCACTCAGGTAATGTATGCTAGGAAAGAATGTGCTTTCATTAAAGAGAGCACTCCTGTGGCTCCACTTCCAAGACACTTCAAACACACACACACACACACACACACACACACACACACACACACACAGCCCCCTCCTAAATAACTTTAGGCAGCCTTCAGAAAATCATATCAAAGAACTCCTAAAAGGTTCAAAGGAACTTTGCTTATGCATTTTAGGGTGGCTGAGATGAACCGAAACACTTCATTGATCTAAGATGCAGCCAAAGATAATAAAAAATGTCATTTTAAAGATCCTTGATGTTAAGGAAATGAATGGATAAGCTGAATTCATTTCAGTCTTAACAAACAATGACTTTTTAGAAATCTGTCTGGCATGAACATAGACTGCAAACAAGAAAAATGGGCAGGTGTGGCTTGATTTTTTCTGTTTCTGACAAAGCTGTTTGTCTTTTGTTACTTCTTAAATGTAAAAAGCTAGACTTCTGCTGTGAGTACCAAACAGATATGACATGGGAGAATTGTAGTAATTCAATATATTTAGGAACTTGCCTTTAAAAACTAAGAATATGCAGATAGGGTGGGAAAGCCATCTCTTCACTGGAGAAATGTTGTGTGGTGGAGAAGGTTTAGCTTTTTCTGCCTGCTGTTTCCCTATCTAAACTTTCCTGATGTTAAGTATAATTGGTTGAATTGACACTGACTGGCTAATTGTCTACTGGTGAAAAGGTTTTAACATGGGGATTTTCCATGGGAATATATTAAAAGCAAACTGAGCTGTCTCTGAGCTTTGACTAGTTGATAACTATTGCTGTTTCCTGCTAGCAAACACATGGGTGTTGTAACCTTAGATCAGGTGACAAAGGCATTGAGTTGCAAATTCGCCATCTTGGAAGGGTGGTGGCCAGAATTCTTTGGTCTGAAGACTCTGTGGAGTTAAAATGTACACAAAGCTCTCTAGGAAAA
This sequence comes from Podarcis liolepis, assembly GCF_965112155.1. Taxonomy (NCBI): domain Eukaryota; kingdom Metazoa; phylum Chordata; class Lepidosauria; order Squamata; family Lacertidae; genus Podarcis; species Podarcis liolepis. Next base: position 51,409,684 of record NC_139573.1, read on the forward strand.
CAGCTCCAGGCAAAATGGATGCTGAAGGAGAGAGACTTTGCTTATAGGTCTGTTTGGATTATTTCATATTTTCTAAGATGCTGAGCCTGTGCTGGCCAGCACAAAATATTGTTTGGATATTTCTAATGTATCTTTGATGTTTTTGTTGTGTTTTAAAGAAAGTTCTGCAAGTAAAACTTAACTTATGGGTCTGGACAATGCTTTATTCCAGAAGGAGCAGTTTTTTTAATGCATCCACTCACTTCAAATTGTGCAATATTAATATCTGTAATACCTGAAACTACTAATACAGTGGTGCCTCGCAAGACGAAATTAATTCGTTCAGCAAGTTTTTTCTTCTTGCGAGTTTTTCGTCTTGCGAAGCACGGTTTCCCATAGGAATGCATTGAAAGTCAATTAATGCGTTCCTATGGAAACCGCTTGCCAGGCTGGTGGTGCGGAGAAGGGCTTTTCTCCCCACCGCTTCAGGACAGGTATGGGAACAGAGGGGAAGGGGCGCAGCTCTTCTTCTCTGTTCCCGGGGCTTGCGGTGGGAGGAGGGTTTTTCCTCCCCACCGCCAACATTCAGAACAGCATTCTGAATGTTGGCGGTGGGAAGGAAAACCCTCCTCCCACCGCAAGTCTTCAGGACAGCCATCCGAAGGCTGGCGCGGGGAGAAGGTCTCTCCGCCCCACCGCCAGGCTTTGGAGCAGCCTTCCGAAGGCTGGCGGCGGGAGGAGGTCTCTCTGCCCCACCGCCAGCCTTCGGAGGAGGTCCGAGGACAGTGGGGAAGACGCGCTGCGCTTCCCCGCTGTCCCAGAGATTTCCCTATGGGCTTTCGTCTTGCGAAGGAAGCCCACAGGGAAATTCGTTTTGTGAAGCGCCTCCAAAACGGAAAACCCTTTCATCTAGCGGGTTTTCCGTCTTGCGAGGCGTTCGTCTTGCGGGGCACCACTGTAGAAGGAGGAAGGGGATTTTGGTGCCTCCCAGTATTAGAAACTCGGATATATAAGCTAATTGACCAGTGGCACTTTAAACTTAGGTTACGTTCACAACAATGGAATGTCTAAGTGTCATTATTACTATTATTAGAATTATAGAATCTTAGAGTTGGAAGGAACCCAAGGGTCATCTAATCCAACCCCCTGCAATGCTGGAATCTCAGCTATAGCATCCATGACAGATGGTATCCAACCTCTGTTTAAAAACCTCCAAGGAAGGAGAGTCTACCACCTCTGATGGGAGTCTGCGCCACTTCCAGACAGCTCTTACTGTCAGAATGTGATTCCTAAGTTTAGTCAGAATCTCCTTTCTTGCAACTTGAAGCCTTTGGTTTGAGTCCTACCCTCCAAAGCAGGAGAAAACAAGCATGCTCCCTCCTTCATGTGACAGCCCTTAAGATATTTGAAGGTGGCTATCATATCTTATCTCAGTCTCCTCTTTTTCAGGCTAAACATACTCTGTTCCTTCAACCGTTCCTCATAAGGCTTGGTTTCCGGACCCTTGAACATCTTGCTTGCCCTCCTCAACATTCTTCTTAAGTTGTGGTGCCCAGAATTGGACACAGTATTCCAAGTGTGGTCTGACTAAAGCATAATAAAGGTAAAGGTAAAGGGACCCCTGACCATTAGGTCCAGTCGTGGCCAACTCTGGGGTTGCGGCGCTCATCTCGCTTTATTGGCCGAGAGAGCCGGCGTACAGCTTCTGGGTCATGTGGCCAGCATGACAAAGCTGCTTCTGGAGAACCAGAGCAGCGCACGGAAACGGCGTTTACCTTCCCACTGGAGCGGTACCTATTTATCTACTTGCACTTTGATGTGCTTTCGAACTGCTAGGTTGGCAGGAGCAGGGGGAGAAAAGAAGAGACAGCCTCCTGCAGGGTAAATGTTGGAGACATCACTCACAGTTTCCAGAAGCAGGGGAAGAACAACAGTAAAGTATAATCCTGGCTGCATTATAGTTAATACCCCCATTATTATTGTTGGAAAGGGAATTTTGATTTATTAATACCCTAGTTGGAGATGAGAGCAAAAATTAAGGTGAATGTTTCCTGCTGAGTAACTCTCTTCCTCTGTTGCTATCTTTAAAGCCTCCAGCTGTTTATTCAGAACCATTAAATTAACCTCCGGGTGCCTCAAGATGAGTCGGCTTAAGGAAAAGTTGAAGCTTCCTCTTCGGCATTGATCTAACTCGCCTCATCTCAGCCCTCCTCACAAACTAATCAATTGACATGTAGGCATGATTCTTGTGGTTATTCAGTAAAAGAGAAGGACCTGGACATCTTTTAAACTCAATCTTTTTAAAACACAACAACTGTGTATGCCAGCCTATAGATAAATATAGATATAGATACATAATATTATTAATTTTCTTAAGGCAATGTAGGGGGCTCAGTTTCAAAAGCGCCCTCTTGGGTAAATACATTTAAGTGCTTCAGTCCTGCAAAATTTATGTGGAGAATTTCAATTAGAAAGTCGCTGAGTTGGGCTTCTGGTTGCATGTAGCTTTTTTGGTGTTTTAGTATAAAACACCAAAAATATAGTATATTTGCCTATTGACTTCCTTCACTCCCTGATTGACAGCATAATCCTATGCACCTTTACTCAGCATTATTATTATTATTATTATTATTATTATTATTATTATTAAAATTGTTATACCACCCTTTATCCAAAGATCACAGGGCGGTTTACAAAATAAAAACACAAAAATATATAGCATAATAGCAAACAAAACTTTTAATTACCGTATTTTTCGCTCTATAACACGCACCAGACCATAACACGCACGTAGTTTTTAGAGGAGGAAAACAAGAAAAAAATATTCTAAACGAAATAGTGGATATATGATTTTTGTGGTTCATGCTGTGGCCACAGACATGTGATCTGACAGTGAGTTTGGAGTAGCCCAATGCAAAAATCCTGAGGATCCATGTGGATCCATGCTTTGTAACCACGGAGGAGGGAAGGAAGGGGAACCATGGATCCTCTGCTCACGACTGCAGCAGATCCCCCCCGCCACCCGCAGGCATTCGCTCCATAACACGCACAGACATTTCCCCTTACTTTCTAGGAGGAAAAAAGTGAGTGTTATGGTGCAAAAAATACGGTATTTATATCCTGCTTTTCCTCAAAGGAGCACTAAGAAGAAAACATGGCTCTCCACTTTCCAATTTTATCCTCATAACAACCTGGTGACGTTACATACAAGAAATTGTGACTGGTCCAAGCCGAGGTCGTCCAGTGAGCCTCATGACCAGGGTTTTAAATATGAATTTCCTCAGTTCTCGTTTGGCACCCCAGTATATTTGTGACCATGCCAAGGCTTACTCTCAAGGACCTCCCAGCCTTAGGCACATCTACCTGAGATTAAATCCCATTAAATGTGATGGGACTTACTTCTGAGGTAATATGCGTAGGACTGAGTAGGTCAAGATGTGAGAGCTAGAGGTCCACACATCTGGGCCTACTGACATTTCCTTGTAACCTCAGAGGTGATGGGGGTGGACTTTGGTAATATTTTGTAAAAGATAACCCTGTGCAAGACCAAAATTTGGTTCCCCACAAATGGGATTCTCCTTATTGAGGGTCCTGGTTGCGTGCAGACCCCTAGGACTCCCCACAGGGTTAAATTTGTTAAGGGTGTAGCCCCAGCCCCAGCTGTGGCCTCAGGATCACGTCAGACTGTTTGGGCCAATCGCGTGAGGTGGCGTGATCCCAGGGTCTATAAATACGGCAGCGTGAAACAATTTGGGGCACTTGCTTTGCGCTGCCAAACACCTTCCCGCCCTCCCTATTGTTAGGCAGTGCTGCTCTGGCCTTGCTTTGGGTTGGGTCGCCTGTTTTGGAACAAGGGCTGGGTAGGAATTTTTTCCATTTGGCAGACTGGCTAGAGCCACTTGGTTTTTGCCTACCCTCTCAGCAATCGTCACAACTTGTAAGGTTTGGCGGTTAGGCACTGGCTTATTGAAATGTGGGGGAGGGGAGGTGCAGCCATCACCTGCCCATCATAGAATCATAGAGTTGGAAGAGACCACAAGGGCCATTGAGTCCAACCCCCTGCCAAGCAGGAAACACCATGAGAGCACTCCTGACATATGGTTGCCAAGCCTCTGCTTAAAGACCTCCAAGGGAGGAGACTCCACCACACTCCTTGGCAGCAAATTCCACTGTCAAACAGTTCTTACTGTCAGAAAGTTCTTCCTAATGTTTAGGTGGAACCTTCTTTCTTGTAGTTTGGATCCATTGCTCCGTGTCCGCTTCTCTGAAGCAGCAGAAAACAGCCTTTCTCCCTCCTCTATGTGACATCCTTTTATATATTTGAACATGGCTATCATATCACCCCTTAACCTCCTCTTCTCCAGGCTAAACATGCCCAGCTCCCTTAGCCGTTCCTCATAAGGCATCGTTTCCAGGCCTTTGACCACCTCCAGGAACAGGGTATTCCAGTAAGGAATCTGGGGGTCCTGGACCTTGTCTGAAGCCCGCTTGAGGGGCTAGAGCCATGCCCATAGCTGTCAATGTTTTTTCCCTTTTTAAAAAGGGAAATTCCCTTATTCTGAATAGGATTCCTCGCAAGAAAAGGGAAAAGTGGAGAGCTATGGCCATGCCAGGACCACAGGAACCCCGGGGTGAGCTTCGGTTGCTCTTCATCGATGTTGCTCTCTCATTTGGTGTTTACCCTTTCAGGCTACCAGTCAGAGAGGTATGGAGTCACTTATAGTTTGTTGCCAATGCCCAGTGGCGTAGCGTGGGGGGTGCAGGGGGGGCCGGCCGCACCGGGCGCAACATCTGGGGGTTAGGGTTAGGGGACGCAAATCCACGGGTTAGGGGGTGCAAATCCATGGGTTAGGGGGCGCAAATTACTTGCCTTGCCCCGGGTGCTGACAACCCACGCTATGCCACTGCCACTGCCTAATCCAATACCGCTCAATTTTCTGTATTTCAATAAAGTTGTGGCCTAAAAATTTGCCCAATAACTTAAAATAAAATAAGTGTCCATGTGAAGTTATTTCAGGGGGGATCTTGGGGGCCTCAAAGCGCAAATGGATCTTTTCAATTATGGATCTTCTCAATGTTGTGCCTCCTCATCTTGATGCCCTGTGCAGGGCAACTACTCACTCTGCCCTAAATCCGGCTCTGGAGGTGACCTCAGACCAGCTGTCTTATAGATGCAGCAGGGTTGCTGGAGGAAGAAATATCATCGGAAGTTTAAGGCGAACTAATATTTTGACAACTGGCAAATATGTTGAGAATTTGCATTCACCAAATTTGCAGAAGAGGGTTTAGTTGTCTTCAATGCATTGTTTATGTATAAAAGGAGTTGTGTGTTAAAACTTCTCTCAGTGCACTAAACTGGGTCCTTCCCCTTATCTTACAATATGAAGTTTCATGCATGCTGATGGAATTTTTAAAATCTTGGTGATAATAATTATTTTCCTCTATTGTTAGCAGTTACTCTGGGGAAATTCTGTTACAATATATTATTAACCAACAAGGTAAGTTTTGGTTTGGCTATTTGTTTTAATACTCCATGTCTGAGGCTATATTTTGGAAATATGCTAATACAAAATTGTAGTAGTCGGTGAAGAAAAATGACACCATGTGGATGACACCATCACCCGTCTTTTGACGAAACATCTCTTGTTCTGTTTCCTTTCAGATAAACAGAAATTAACTTCAAATCATCATTGCTCCCATTAAGTTTACATCACACATTCAGTAATGGTGGTGCTTTGGGAACTAAACTGTGAAGTTTCAATGTGAAAATTAAATTCTGGCACCTTGGAGAATTAACATCTCGGTGAGATCCCAAAGCTACAGCTAAATTATAAGAAAACAAAACAGGAAATTTATGTCAGCGCAATATCGTATTTGCTCCTTTCACAGCAAACATAAAATGAGCATGGACACTTTCCAGTAAAAACACTGCCAAGTCCAGGCCTGGAAATATGAGTGTCATTAGACTTGTAATACTCATCTTAGAAAAGGGTTGCTGGCAGTGCTAGTAAATGCATTTGGGAAATGGGACAGAGGAAAGCTGATGAGTGGAGGAAATGGGACATTCTGAGAAGTTATCTTATTCCCAAAGCCAAACTGGCTTACAAATGAACTTATTTCTTGATTTTTAGAAAGTAGTTCAGTTTCTTTGCAAGCCTAATATGCTGCTTGCCAATATGTGTCGTTGGCTGGAGAAGTTGCCCATCTCTACTTTCCTGTAAAAAATAACCCCCAACCCATATCGCTTGTGTGGTCCATATGCATTGTATATGCCAGTCACCTTCAACCTCTTGAGACAGGCATAGGCAAACTCCAGCCCTCCAGATGTTTCGGACTACAATTTCCATCATCCCTAGCTAACAGGGCCAGTGGTCAGGAATGATGGGAATTGTAGTCCCAAACATCTGGAGGGCCCAAGTTACCTATGCCTGTCTTGAGACCTGGAACTCACTTTTAGTCCTCTTGGTGCTAAACGGCCTGGGTCCAGTATACCTGAAGGAACTTCTCCACCTCCATCGTTCTGAGGTCCAGTGCCGAGGGCCTTCTGGCAGTTCCCTCACTAATATTTTTTTTTAAAAAAATTTATCATTTATATCCCGCCCATCTGGCTGAGTTTCCCCAGTCACTCTGGGCGGCTCCCAATCAGTGTTAAAAACAGTACAGCGTTACATATTAAAAACTTCCCTGAACAGGGCTGCCTTAAGATGTCTTCTGAATGTCTACAAGAAGTGAGGGAAGGGAACCAGGCAGAGGGCCTTCTCAGTAGTGGCACCTGCCCTGTGCAACGGCCTCCCATCAGATGTCAAAGAGAAAAATAACTGCCAAACTTTTAGAAGACATCTGGAGGCAGCCCTGTTTAGGGAAGCTTTTATTGTTTAATAGGTTATTGTATTTTAGTGTTCTGTTGGAATATGATGATGATGATGATGATGAAGAAGAAGAAGAAGAAGAAGAAGAAGAAGAAGAATTATATGCAGCAGCTATCAAGCAGGAACCAAAAGTAGGGAGCCAGGAGTTATGCTGGAGGTCAGCACCAGGGGGTCAAGCCAAGGCTCACATCCCAGTAAGCCAATTGCCAATGAGCACTATTGCCTACCCACCCACCCCTGTCAGAATCTCGACCTGAACCAGAGGTCTTATAGTTCTTCTTGGTGCTGAGAGCCTAGGTGGAAGATGACACCCCAGGATTCAGAAAACCTTTACTGCTTTGGGAAATGCTTCAACTTTGTAGCCCCAAGGGGTTACAGTATGTGTAAAGCTCTGAGTCCTTGATTCCAGGAGCAGATCTACACTCATGTTCTTAACAGTAAGAAAGGGGTTAAAGAAGAGTTATAGTAATGTAGGTGGACATATGATTCACTGCCTTTAGTGCTGACAATGTATCTAACGATATATCTAATATTGTTCCAAGAATGAGCATTCACACTTTGCACTGTGGGTGCACTTTGCGAGATCGTGCGTGGCTCTTTGGACCCCAGGGAACTTACTGTTTGTATGGGCTGGCCTGCCTCTCAGTGTTATTCTTTGGAGTTTCACGCCCAACCTCAGTTAGCCAATTTACACTGCTGGGAGGTGGGGCCAGTCCCATAAATAGGGGGAGGAGCTGGCAGCAGCCAAGCAGTTGGCTCTGGAGCTTCGCCCACCCAACCCTCCCTTTGTTTAATGTTTCTTGTTTTCAGGTTAACCTTTTTCTTCCTGTTTAGCGGGTGCTGCTACAGTCTTTTGACTAGTTGCTGTTGAAGAGCCTGGAAGAACTTCCTTGTAGCAATTCATCACAACTTTGGCGGTTTAAGGCCTTGGGTAGAATCCTTTAGTCTTTTCTTCCTTAAAATGGGGTGTGTGTGTGAAGTGGTGACTCACCCCCCATGCGTTGGCGATTCCAGGGTCCCCTCTTAAAAGGGGTTATATTTTGGGTGTCAATGGCCATACACTGAAAGGTCATACCCTGATTGTGGGGATATGGGCTGTGCTGCCTGCTACACTTAAGTCTTGCAGAGCACCCCCATATTCCATTTACCCTGATGAGCTCCCAGGCTGGGAGGGGTACACGCCCAATGCCGAAGCCAAGGTCTTCCTATACAGTGGTGCCTCGCAAGACGAAAAGAATGCGTTCCGCGAGTCTCTTCGTCTTGCGGTTTTTTTGTCTTGCGAAGCAAGCCCATTAGCGGCTTAGCGCTATTAGCGGCTTAGCGGGCTTAGTGGATCAGCTGATAAGCGGCTTAGCAGCTTAGCGGATCAGCTGTTAAGCGGCTTAGCGGATCAGCTGATAAGCGGCTTAGCGGATCAGCTGTTAAGCAGCTTAGCGGCTTAGGATCAGCTGATAAGCGGCTTAGCGGCTTGGAAAAAAGGGGGGGAACCCCGCAGGAACTCGCAAGACATTTTCGTCTTGCGAAGCAAGCCCATAGGAAATTCGTTTTGCGAAGCACCTCCAAAACGGAAAACCCTTTCGTCTAGCGGGTTTTCCGTCTTGCGAGGCATTTGTCTTGCAGGGCACCACTGTATTTGAGAGTTTAATAAAGTTGTGGCCAAATGTTAATTCCATAACACATTGTCATGAGTCATTATTCATTTCTGGTGATCCCTGAGGGCTGGGGCGGTCGCCGCCTGGTCACGCAATGTTAAACAGATCAATGTAGATCAAGCCCAGGAATCAGACAAGTCAGGACGAGAACAGAAGACATAAGGTTCCCATATGAAGTGGAATGTGACACAGTGGTGTAGAATGGGTTGCAGGCACCCGGGGCTGTGCAGAGGGAAGGAGAGAAATGGGTGGAGTATGTAGGCACATTCAACTGCCTAATGGCGTCTGCATCACCCAGAACACAGCTGCAGATATAAGAAAAGAAGAGCTGTTCCATTGTGTAGAAAGGTCACTTTCTGGTTTGTATGGAGAAGCTGTTTTCAATGGAGCCCAGTGACAGAGGTGTGCTGCTGTGCTGCTGTATTGAGGCAGCACTGGCTGTTGAAATTTTGCACCCAGAACAATTTTGCTCCCAGAACAACCTCCTACCTCTGCCAACTGCTCCTACAGCTCCTTTCTCCCACCCCACTTGCCGTGACTCTTGTGGTGTGCACACTCCCAGCATTGATCTGGGAAAAGGAGCCCTCCTTCAGAATTATGCATGGGGCCACCCAGCGCACTGACATTGCTTTGTGGCACTTTAAAAAACACAGTTTTGAAATTCCTTTAAACATCTGATTTTAAGAAATTGTGTTCAATTAAAGTAATTCGGCTTTGTTTGTGATAATTTGGAAAATTAATAAAGATGATTTGATTAAACATCTAAAAGAAAGTAGATGCACACAAGGGGTATATCTGCTCCAGGCTGAAGACTGATTGCACAGTAATTGGGGGGGGGGGGGTGTTCAACCGGGAAACAACACCAGCCTATTTTTATCCTCTTCCACTACCTCTGTGGCAGGGCCAGCTCAATACATTTTTGCACACAAAATGGTGGGCCCCGCCATGGTAGGGAAGAAGGGGTGAGTGAAGATCTACTGGGAACGGCCGCCGAGACCATATAACACCGGTCTTGAAAGACCTACATTGGCTCCCAGTATGTTTCCGAGCACAACTGAAAGTCTTGGTGCTGACCTTTAAAGCCCTAAACGGCCTCGGTCCAGTATACCTGAAGGAGCGTCTCCACCTCCATCTTTCTGCCCGGACACTGAGGTCCAGCTCTGAGGGCCTTCTGGCGGTTCTCTCACTGCGAGAAGCCAAGTTACAGGGAACCAGGCAGAGGGCCTTCTCGGTAGTGGCACCCGCCCTGTGGAACACCCTCCCACCAGATGTCAAAACGATAAACAACTACCTGACAACTACCAGACTTTTAGAAGACATCTGAAGGCAGCCCTGTTTAGGGAAGCTTTTAATGTTTGATGTATTATAGTATTTTAATATTCTTTTGGAAGCTGCCCAGAGTGGCTGGGGAAACCCAGCCAGATGGGCGGGGTATAAATAATAAATTATTATTATTATTATTATTATTATTATTATTATTATTATTATTATTACATCAGGAACAAGGGGGGGGGGAATAAAGATCTTCAAGATTGTTGAAGCCCATATCTGCTGCCGCAGTGAATCCTGCCACCCAAGGTGATTGCCTCACCTTGCCTCATGGGTTCGCTAGCCCTGCTCTGTGATGAGAAGGGCTCACAACAGCAACACCAAATGCAGCAGTCCTGGAGCAAGGCCAACTTACCCCATAGCAAGGTCAGGGCTGTGAGTCTCCGAGGCTGGGATTTAGCTTGGTATGCAATTCCCTCCTTAGTGGCAGTAGAGACCCATGCCTGCGTGCCCGCTGGCAGCATTTCTGTGCTTTCATGTTCTCGAGGCCATGACTGGTCAGGCGAGTGTCAAATTGGATTTGTGCTGCACCGAACACCTTGCCCACATTTCACAAAACTCTTTTCCGGCACTTTCGCCAGAAAGCAGGGCAGCGGGGAGAGTCTGTGAAATATCCACAGGGGCTTAACTATTCTTGCTTTTACCTTTTGAAAACTTTACGAGGTTGGCTGAGTGATTTGTGTTCTTGCTTTACCTTTGTATATTGTATTTGCACTGCACTCCGGCCCTCCTCTACCTTGTGCACTCCCTTGAAATAACTCTGAGGGGATGTGATCCTGTACGGGGGAATTTTTTATTTTTTTATTTTTTAGTGTATAAGCTTTTACCTTTAAAACAACAACAGTGCTCTCCCACAGGCAACCTGCAAACTTGTGCTGTTGTGTGTTTTTTGTAAATAATTTTAATTTGATTTTACAAATGTAATATGCATTTTCAACTGCATATTATTTCATCATCCATATTTCAGTCTCTCCCTATTGTCCAATGTATTTGTGACATTACAAGTCTTATTAAGATCCTGCTAAATGTTTTCATTTACTTACAGTGGTCTCTTAAATACATTATAAATCTTTCCCATTCTTTCTTAAAACTTTGTCTTCTTGGTTCCTGAGCCTTCTGGTCAGTTTTGCCATTTCAGCATAGTCCAACAGCTTAATATGCCATTCTTTTTTGGTCAGGACTTTATATTCTTTTCATCGCTGGGCTAGTAGCATCCATGCAGCCATCATTGCATACATAAAAAGTCTTTTCTGCTCCTTTGGAATCTCTGTACCTACAATTCCTAATAAATAAGCGTCTGGTTTCTTTATAAAGGCTATTTTAAACATCCCCCCCCCCCCATTTCATTATATATCATTTCCCAGAATGCTTTTGTTACCTTAAACGTCCACCACATATGATAAAAGGTACCTTCTTGTTCTTTACATGGCGTGACCAGGCACGACAGCCCCAGCCCCCAGGAATAAAGACTCTGACAACATTATGGAATTTAAAAATAGGCCACAACTTTATTAAACTTCTGAATGTAAGAAGACCTTGGCTTAGGCCTTGGGCATGTATCCCTCCCAGCCCCCCAGCTGGAAGGGGGGAGAACTGGGCCACATCAGGGTAAATGGGGGTGCTCTGCGAGACGTAAGTGTAGCAGGTGTTGGGATACTGCCAGGGAGATAAAGTCCATCATGGCCCCAAGCCGTTTGCCGGACGATCCATCGATCTCCCGTAGGTACGCAGTATCATCGATTAGCGACATGAGGTTTCTAGAAAATATCTTGCCACATTCTAGAGCAGTGTTTCCCAACCGGTGTTCCGCGGCACACTAGTGTGCCGCGAGACGTTGCCTGATGTGCCGTGGGAGGGAGGCGGGCGAGGCGGGCGGCGAGAGGTGGGGCGGCGGCGGCGAGGAGAGGCCACCCAGCGCGGGGCTCTTGCCATCTGCCTGCCTGGCTGCCTGCGTGGCGCTGACGTCACGGGGCTGTAACGTGCCCCACATAGGCACACGCGGGGCGGCGAGCGAGCTCCCTCCCACATCCCATCGCTGCTCGCTTCGGCCGGCCTACTGGGCTGTCGCAGGCGGAAGGCCTGCGCATGCGCGAGGTTTTCGCGCCTTCGGGATTGCCTTCACGCCTTCCTCCTCCCGGGTCCTTGAGAGTGCAGGAAGCAGCAGCGCGAGACCGGCGTTGAGCCTGGTAGGTATTGCGCTTGCCAAGGCAGTCATTTGGGAAATGAAAACTTGCAAAGCAAGCAACCAGTTCAATCTGAAGTACGTGTATGCTTAATATCCTGTATCTGAAACCTGTTCTGCCCCCTCCCCCACACTTGGTGCCATTTTCATCTACACATGCAGCAGAGTAAGTTGACCCAGAATAGTACCAATTCAGATGGCAGATGGGAGAATGACAGTGCTGAATGCTTTCCCATGTAGAACAGTCCCTGCAAATAAAAACCTAGCATATTTGGAAGAGGGATGCTAGCCTAACCATTACCTTCTATGCTGTTACTATTTTTTTATTTTTTTTTACATAAGTAAAAAGTTACCTTTCCCCATCTGGCATGGTGGTGTGCCTCGAGATTTTTTTCATGAAACAAGTGTGCCTTTGCCCAAAAAAGGTTGGGAAACACTGTTCTAGAGCTCATGCACACTCTGTCAGCAGATAATGCACAGCCAAAAGTCGCACTCAGGAGAGCATTATTTACAAGCTTTATTCAGCGTTGATCAGAACAGAGAAAGACATGACTGCCTGCGTCAGTGTCTCCAGCAGAGAGAGAAACGAAAGCAATAGCAAACATAAACATCCTGTGAACAGGAAATACGCAGGCTGTGACACAAACATCCTGCTCCCTTTTAAGGTGGAACGGAAATATTCTAACAGCAGGCAGCCCACCCCATATCCCCGCACGCAGGGTAGTTCTCTGACAAACTTTCAGTGTATGGCCAGTGACAACCATTATATAACTCCTTTAAGAGGGGGGCCCTGGAATCGCCACCGCAGGGGGGTGAGTCACCACTTCATGCCCCCCCCCAATTATAGGGAAGAAAAAACTAAAGGATTCCACCCAAGGCCATAAATGCCAAAGTTGTGGCGAATTGCTATGGGGAAGACAAAACCTTCCAATGCAGGAAAATTTCTTCCCGGTCCTTCAACAGCAACCAGTCAAAGACCGTAGCAGAGCCTGCTAAACAGAAATAAAAAGTTAACTTGCAAACAAGAAATATTAAACAAAGGGAGGGTAGGGAGGGTGAATCTCCAGAGCTGACTGCCTCGCTATTGGCGGCTCTGCCCCCTATTAATAAATGGGGCTGGCCCCACCTCCCAGGAAGAAACTTGATTACTGAAGCTGGACGTGAACCTCCAAATAATAACACTGAGAGGCAAGCCAGCCCCTGTTTGCCAGTAAGCTCCCTGGGAACTGTAGCACCAAGCGCGATCCCGCAAAGTGAACCCACATTTTAAAGTGTGAGTGCTCATCTCTAACAAATATTTGTAATTGTCTTATACATTTTTGCTAATTTAGTAGGAGTCAGATACCAACTACACATTATTTTCCAAGCTTGTAACCTTCCAAGCTATGGTTTCCCCAGTAGTGATGTATGGAAGTGAGAGCTGGATCATAAAGAAGGCTGATCGCTGAAGAATTTATGCTTTTGAATTATGGTGCTGGAGGAGACTCTTGAGAGTCCCATGGACTGCAAGAAGATCAAACCTCTCCATTCTTAAGGAAATCAGCCCTGAGTGCTCACTGGAAGGACAGATCGTGAAGCTGAGGCTCCAATATTTTGGCCACTCATGAGAAAAGAAGACTCCCTGGAAAAGACCCTGATGTTGGGAAAGATGGAGGGCACAAGGAGAAGGGGACGACAGAGAACGAGATGGCTGGACAGTGCTCTCGAAGCTACCAGCATGAGTTTGACCAAACTGTGGGAGGCAGTGGAAGACAGGAGTGCCTGGCGTGCTCTGGTCCATGGGGTCATGAAGAGTCGGACATGACTAAACAATTAAACAATAATAACAACCTTCCAACCTTCTCACCCCTTGCCTTTTCCTGTAAGACCTATTACAGTCATTAAGAGTCGTCAACAGGCTCATCTCAGCTATCTGCCCATCTCCCATTCCCACCACCCTTCTGAGTAATACCCCTCCCCACCTTCTCACTATATAGAAGGATCTGGCAACTTCTGTTTCAGTGTATCTGAAGAAGTGTGCATGCACACGAAAGCTCATACCAAGAACTAACTTAGTTGGTCTTTAAGGTGCTACTGGAAGGAATTTTTTTATTTTGACTATGGCAGACCAACACGGCTACCTATCTGTAACTGGAACCTTCCAACAGTGTGACTTCACCCCCAAAGGCTCACTCCTCCATTGTCTCCCGAGGCAGACAGATGCCAACAGTGGGAACTGAAGGGGTATGAGTAGATGGGAAAGGGGGTTACAGGACTCATAGGAGAAAGAGTTTGGGGCATCAAATTCAGTTTGGCTTGGAAACAAAGCAAGCCATGTCCCACTTTTAAAGAGGGAGAAGGGAGAGACTCATGCATCACTAATTCCTGATGGCTCCTAAAAGAGACACCCTGGAAATTATTCCCAGCCACCGTCCCTTTTCTGCCATCTTCCCTTCTGTGCTGTCCCCCAAATTGTGACTATCACACACATCCCCAAACAATACATGCCATTCCTATTTAAAAACAACATCCATCATTTAATTGGCCTGCCCTGTATGATTTATTGTATATTGGAAATTGATTTATATGTTGACTGTGCTCTCAGCCTTTTGTTTAGCTGCTGACAACCATGGAAAAAGCAGATGATCTAATGTTTTCCTATGAGATAATGAATCATCAGAATGGGGGAGAGAGAGAAAAAACTCTTAATGAACATAAATTAAGATGAAGCCATAACATCTCTGGTTCATTGCTTTGTTAATTAGATTATTAGGCTGCAAAATGTTTTTTGTTTTTTTTAATGTGTTTGCTAGAAATGGAAACTTAACCTATCCATGCCCACTGCATTCATTAGTGTTTAGTTGCATGGGGAGCATGGTGGATGGGGAGAAACCAGCAACAATTCCTTTGAGGATCTTCAGCAGAATTGCCTGCACAAAACATTATGCAAAACTGTAAATGAACAAATAAAAACAAATAACTAAGCAAAAAAATATTTATGGAGCTAGTGAAGTTTTTCAGGCAGTTATGTCACATTCCTGTCCACAGGAACTCATTGGACCATAGAGCTGGAGGATTCTTGTAGACCATCTATCCCAAATCCTTTCTTAGTGTAGGAAATCCAGAGCTAGAGCATTCTCATGAGATATCTGTCCACCCTTTGCTTGAAGACCTCCTGCAAGGAAGACTCCACTTGGTTTCATAGTTAAGCTGCTCTTGCCATCAAAAGGTTTCTCTGAACGTTCCACTGCAAGCTTTTCTCCTGGAACTTAAATGTGTTAGAAGTAGCTCTGACCTCTTATTGTATCCTATTTTCTGAAACGAAAATATGGGGAAGTCACGAAAAAGAACAAATGAGAAATTCTATTCATCTCTCATTTTGATAAAGGCATAATTGCAAGATTCTATGGCCTTTGGTTAAACTTGGACCATAGCCTGGATACAAATATGAGAAAATGGGTGAGAGATTTGGACTAGGACACAATGGAACTAGATTTAGGATAACTTCCATTCTAATATAATTGCAACGGAGCTAAAGGAGAACCATTTTAAAACTCTATTTATGGTACTTAATGCCTTATAAAATGAATTTAATATATATGCTAGGATTGGGTAAATCTTAGAGATGTGGATTAAAGAAAGCAAATGACATACATATCTTTTGGAATTGTTCTCAAATAGAAATATTCTGGAAATCAATTCAGACTAATATTTCTGATATCTATGATTTAAGCTGACATTATAAAAGAACACATATAAACCAGCCTAACAAGTTTATGGGGAAAATGGTGGGTTTAAAAATTCTTTTGGTACAAGTTCAATGATAACGTCAAACCTTATTCTACTTTCAACCTGCTGTAACAGTATTTCTTTATGCTCTTTATCTTTGGTTTATTTTGTTTATAAACAATACAATACAATACAATACAATGGAAGGAAGGAAGGAAGGAAGGAAGGAAGGAAGGAAGGAAGGAAGGAAGGAGTAGCTCTGCTCTCTGAAGTAGCAGACAAGTCTTCAACATGACAATAATTCAAGTATTTGAAGAGCATCCCCTACACAGAGAGACTAAAAATACTCAGTTCCTTAAACATATCCTCATAGGACTTGATTGACCATCTTTGTTGCCATTCTCTGAACCCATTCCCATGCATCATTCTTAAATGTGGTGCGCAGCACTCTAGATAAGCTCTGACTACTGTGGAATAAATAGAAGTATAAATAGAAGAATAAATAGATGTGCTTCTGACTCAGCTTCAGGTTTTGATCAAGTGCAGTCTCAAGATCCTTGTTCTCAGGAACTCATTTAGATGGTTAGTGCAAGTCAACTGCTTAGAGAACCACCGGGTAGTTTATTGAGAGACCAGGACCAGTGAAGAAATTGCCACTTACCCCAAACTTACCTCGTTTCATGCTTCTTTTCATGAGTGTTGAAAGCCACTTCCTGTTCTCAGCTAATGTTGGCAATGTGTTTATCCTGTTGTTTTTCTGATACGGCTGGTTCCAGTGTCACTTTCCTGCTCTTTAATCGGATTGCTGTTGTGTCCAACATGATTTTGTCAATTACATCACAAATGACTGTCTGACAGGATGATGTCACACAGAGCCAGTGTGGTGTAGTGGTTAAGAGCGGTAGTCTCGTAATCTGGGGAACCGGGTTCGCGTCTCCGCTCCTCCACATGCAGCTGCTGGGTGACCTTGGGCCAGTCACACTTCTCTGAAGTCTCTCAGCCCCACTCACCTCACAGAGTGTTTGTTGTGGGGGAGGAAGGGAAAGGAGAATGTTAGCCGCTTTGAGACTCCTTAAAGGGAGTGAAAGGCGGGATATCAAATCCAAACCAATTAAATTAAATTAAATGTTAAGGATCAACCTGAAATGGCAAACGAGGTGCCTCAGGATTCAGTCCTGGGCCTGGTGTTGTTCAGCAGCTTCATTCATGACTTGCGCAAAAGGAAACTGATCAGCAGTTTGCAAACTGCATTCTATGGGCTACAATATAAGAAATAAGATAAGCAATAAAAAACCAATTAAAAACCATCATTGCTACAAGATGCTGGGGGGCGGGGGATTATTAAGTGATCTGCCAAGACTCACAGCAATTTTCAAATAGTCTGTGGGATAATTTTTTTTGAGAACCACTGATCTAGCCGTTTTAGTTGACTAAACATGTCAGCAGTACAATGCAGTGGCATAAAAGACTACAGTGGTACCCTGGGTTACAGACACTTCAGGTTACAGACACTTCAGGTTACAGACTCCGCTAACCCAGAAATAGTACCTTGGGTTACAAACTTTGCTTCAGGACGAGAACAAAAATCGCGCAGTGGCGGCGGGAGGCCCCATTAGCTAAAGTGGTACCTCAGGTTAAGAACAGTCTCAGGTTAAGAACGGACCTCCAGAACGAATTAAGTTCTTAACCCGAGGTACCACTGTAATGCAATTCTAGGTTGCCTCAACAGAAGTATAGGTCAGATCACAAGAAATAATAATACCACTCTGTTTCCTTGAGTGGTATTATTCCTTGACCTGGAGCACTTTATCTAGCGCTGGGTGCCACAGTTTAAGAGGTTATCAACAAACGTAAACATGTCCAGAGGGGATGATGAAGATGTTGAGGGGCCTAGAGGAGACCAGATCCCATGGGAAAATGTTGATGGACTCAGGTATCTTTGGCCTGGAGGAGAAAGAAGATATGATAGGCATCTTCATGTATTTGAACAGATGTTTCTTTTCTGTTTCTGCTGCTCCAGAAGTAGGATGCAAATCAATGGGTTCAAGTAGCGGAACTGAGTTTAGACTGAACTTTAGGAAGAACTTCCTACAGTGGAACAAACTGCCTAAGAAAGTAGTAAACTCTCCTTTGTCACTGATTTTTAAGCGGACACTGAGTGGCCACCTATGAAGGATGCTACATTTCTTTTTAAAATTTGTTGAAATCTGACATCAAGAATCACAAAACAGAGAAACCAGCAGGAGAACACTTCAATCTCCCAGGACATTCTATACAAGATCTCAAAGTAGCTGTTTTACTACAAAGGAATTTCAGAAATAGACTGGAAAGAGAAGCTGCTGAATTGCAACTCATTACCAAACTTAAAACCATGGAGAGACCTGGTCTGAACAAAGACATTGGATTCTTATCTCATTATACATGACTAAGCCATTTTTCACCTTCTCACCCCTTGCCTTTTCCTGTAAGACCTATTGCAGTCGTTAAGAGTCGTCAACAGGCTCATCTCAGCTATCTGCCAATCTCCCATTCCCACCACCCTTCTGAGTAATACCCCTCCCCACCTTCTCACTATATAGAAGGACCTGGCAACTTCTGTTTCAGTGTATCTGAAGAAGTATGCATGCACACGAAAGCTCATACCAAGAACTAACTTAGTTGGTCTTTAAGGTGCTACTGGAAGGAATTTTTTTATTTTGTTTGTTTAAAGTACCATCATACTACTTTAAACTGCCATGGCTCTCCCTACAAGAATCCTGGAAACTGTAGTTTTTTTAAAGGGCATTGAGACTTTTTAGGAGACCACTTCCTTTCCCAGAGCTACAGTCCCCACAGCGCTTAAACAATCAATCCCTCTTCCCAGGCAACTCTGGGAATTGTAACTCTGTGAGACGAATAGGGGGCTCCTAACAACAACCTTTAACAAACCACAGTTTCCAGGGTTATTTGTGGGAAGACATGTTTTAAATGGTAGGATGCTGTGTTAAATGTACAGTGGAACGGAGGCTTACCTGACACTGAAAAGAAGCAAAAGAGAAAAGGACAGAATTAGAATGTTTCATGAGGTGAAATTTTGTTAATGTGGTGAATTTGTCCAGTGGCATGAATTCTGTCACTTTTGAGGTAAATACTGACATTAGAGACTCTTCAGAGCAATTATAGATGGGACGGGCTGTTTTGCTTCAACACTTGATCTTAGGCAAACGGTGGAGACGCAATTGTATAGTACGTTAATAATGTCATCGGTTATTAATAATCATATATGCATTAGGACAATAATATTATTTATATAGTCATATAGTAATGTATGCAAATGTAACAGATTATATATTTACTATACTGTTTCTTTCTTAATGTATTTTTCGTGCATTAATGTATTCTTCCATCACTTCATTTTCTATAACTGAAATTCTTTTAATAAAATATTAATTTAAAAAGAAGAAGCTGTTTTGCTTTAGGTACAACTCTGGAGGTAAGGCAGATTATTTGAGAGGAAGAGAATCAGAGCATCTACCGCCCCAACAAAGGTCCTGTCCTGAGGTGTGTTTAAATTTTGGGAAATTCAGAATGACTGCCACCATACAGATTGGCTGCCTCCTTTACCGCTCACTGGGAGCTGCCATTATGGTAGGCAGGAGTGGAGTATATAATAGAGAAACACACACTTTTATAGAGTGGGTGGGTCATTTCTTCTCATTTGACTTGAAACTTGCCGTGCCCCTCCAAAGAAAAGACAGTGATTGATGTAGAGTTGTTAAATACTGTATGTAAAGTCACAGCATACCTTTCAAAGTAACTTTTTTTTTAAACCAGAAGCACCAAAACACTTTAGAAAGATTAAAAATAAAAATAAATAAACAATGATGACTTATAGTGAAGGAAGGGAGGGTTTAGCCCTGTCACAATATAGATTGCCTGAGCAGCTTTGGCTTTAGATTCCAATATAGATTGCTTAAACAGGTTTGGCTTGTGACACTGGTCAAGGAGATAATAGGAGAAGCCACGTAGGCACAAGGAAAAGGCTTACCAAATAAGACAAGGAAATAGGTGAGGAACTTGCTTAACGTGATTATCCTCTTAAGGTAAAATGCTTGGTTGGCGATTGGTGATTGGTGAAGGGAAAGGTGTACCTTCAGTATAAGAATGCCTGCCAAATGCCATGTATTGCGGCCAGTCTTTGGAAGATATTCCGCTGGCCGCCTCTGCGCAGAACTCAATAAACTCTTTTTTCCGAAGAAGCTGATTCCCTGGTGTGTTTTTCATCCTCCCGGTCCGGGGCAAGCGGGCAAACGGATCCCATGGCTGTATAAGGCTGTATAAGGCTTCAATAGCAGACCCAAAGAATCTCATGTTCTACCAATTGCAGCTTACTCTTAAGTAAATGTGCTGACGAATCAGCAACATGATTTGGTGAAGGAAAGTTGGCGACTGTTTCCCCTTGAATTACTAGGTCGTTCTCATGATTGCTTTTTTTATTATTAAATCACCGTTTCTCGACAGTCCTTGACTACAACCCTCTGTCATTAAATCGTTGCTCTTGCAATCTTTCAACTGCATTCATTGTAAACAGAAAATAAAACAGAAAACAAAATGTTTTAGAAAAGGGACATCTTTTTAAAATGTGCAAAATTTTCTAAAGAAATGCATTGAAGTCGGTTCTTTTTTTTTTCTTTTTTTGCCGCAGAACTGGCCCACTTCCAAGCAGCAGTTATCACAGTAGGAAAGACGATAACTTGTACTTTAATAACATCTCTACTGGCATGATAAATGGATCTGTGATTGGACCAATTGGGATTTCATGGTCTGAAGCCTTATGAATTTGTCAGTTCTGTTCAATTGTTTCCAGCAAAGTGACTCGATCATATTGTTCATGTTATCTGGAGGAGGGAGGGTGGGCTGGGGGGAGAGAATCTAAAATTAGATTGTGTACAGACTCTGGGCAATTGGTCCTTGTCCAGAATCATTTTCCTATCTGTTGATAGATTCATGCGGTAATAGTCGCAAACTCATTTGCGGCTAGTCACAGCCCATTAACCATCTGTTCCTCTATTAAGCAACCTTCTTTATATAATGTAAGTATTTAATTTTAATAAACTTTATCTACCACACATTTATCTTAGACATAATAAGGAACTATTGAGAGCATGGTCAATGGGCCATGTAAAAACCATCATATTTTTGATAGAATAGCTTCTGTGTAAGGCAAGGGGGGCAAATCTACCCCAAGAGTAGTTCTCAAATAGCTTTAAGAAAAAATAGTATTTTCTTAATTTCAGAATGAACAAAAGGTGGGGGGGAAGGCCAGATAATTAATGCTTAAATGCAGAATGGCACTGGAGAAGTCTTGCTTTTTGCTATGAAGATCAGCACAGTGATCAATTTAGATTGCATTTCAGAGACACCAAATCTCATATCTTCTTGGCAGTACTTAGTGATGGCTATTCCCCCACCCACAAGAGCTTTGTCAGCCGGTCTTATGAACTGTACATCATCCAAGCATAGCAGATACTGCAGCACTATAGTTAAACATTCTAAAGTGACTTGAAATCAATTGGAAGCCTAGCTTTATACAGATATCATCCAAATTCACAGCAGAGCCCTTCAAGTGGGTATATTAGCCAAAGAAGGAAGAAGAAAAGATTTTGACTTTTGTATATCTACACAGCTTTGGATGTGATGAGGTTTTTGCCATTAGGCACCTAGGTTCAGCCATCCTGCTAGTGTATGTTATTATTGATAGTACTATTAACAATGGTGAGGCATATAATTGCAGCATTTTTCCTCTTGTAGGAGGGCCAGCAGTAGGGAACTCCTGCCCGAACTATCATAAAGAGGAGTGGGAGAAAGGGATGGGGTGTTGTACTGTATTATATTATAGTTTCCAAATGTATATGAAGTTGTAATACAAGCAAAAGCAAAACTCCTGGAAAGGCCGCTATTTCAAGGAGCTTACATCTAATTCAACTTATTTTTGGCAGATGGACAGAAATATTATTAGTAGCATAAGTATTGGTATTATTATAATATTTATATTTATACCCCTCCTTTTTCCCCTGACAAGGATTCAAGATGGCTTACAGGTAAAAATAAGAACAGCCAAAAACATTGAGAGAAAAAGCAGAATAATTAAAAAACATATATATAATTAAAACACACACACACAGACACACACACTCACTCACTCACTCACACAATCTATTAAAAAGAGACAAATAATTACAAGTAACAAATAGTACAGAACCAGTCCTTTCATTAAAAGCAGTCGGTTCCCAGAAGCCCGTTGGACAGGAAGGCTTCGCCTGCCAATGGAAGGACAACAAGGACGGAGCCAGTCTGGCTTCTCTAGGGAGGGAGTCCCAAAGTTGTCTGGGAGCAGCCACCACCAAGAAGGCCCTCTCCTGTTTCCCTACCCAATGGACTTGTGAAGGTGTGGGACTGAGGGAAGGCCCTCTTCTGAAGTTCTCAGAACCCAGGCAGGTTTGTAGGAGGAAATATGGTATTTCAGATATACCATATTCCCAACTGTGAGATGGATCAGGCCAAGAAATGATGGGTAGCTGGACATCAACCACGGAGCAGCATAACTAAAAGAGGCTTGTACTGAGTCTCTACTTCAGCATGGCATGTATTGCGCACGCACACCACACTGGCTCTTATTTGTCAGAATCAACTGCTGAGAACTCTCTCTTTCAATGTGCCAGTCACTTCCCTGTGGCATAATCCCATGCGCATGTATGGGGTGTCAGGAGTACAGTGGTGCCCTAGTTCTCAAATGCCTTGGTACTCAAGCAACTTGGAACCAAACACTGCAAACCCAGAAGTAAGTGCTCTGGTTTGCGAACTTTTTTCAGAAGTCGAATGTGCTCTGTTTTGAGTATTACACTTCTGTTTTGAGTGCTACAATTCCGTTTTGAGTGTTACGCTGAGGTCTGTCTGTTTTTGCTACCGTATTTTTCACCCTATAGGACGCACTTTTTCCCCTCCAAAAATGAAGGGGAAATGTGTGTGCGTCCTATGGGGCGAATGCAGGCTTTCAGGAGAGCCGCAGCGCCAGCCCCACAAGGTCGGGGGGCAGCGGGGAGGAGGAACGCCGCCATCCCACTGTCTCCCGATGTGGTTTGGAGGCTGACGGCGGGGAGACACGTGCTTCTCCCCGCCGCCAGCCCCGCAAGCTCCGGGGACAGCTGGGAGGCACAGCGTGTCTTCCCGCTGTCCCCGGACCTGGTCTGCAGGCGGGCGGCGGGGAGAAGAGCGCTTCTCCCCACTGCCGGCCCCACAAGCGCCTGGGGGGAAAATAATTTTTTGTCTTTATTTCCCCCAAAAAAAACTTGGTGCGTCCTATGGGCCGGTGCGTCCTATGGGGTGAAAAATACGGTATTTCTTTTGTGTTTTTGTGGCTCTTTTTTGTTTTGTTTTTGTGACAGTGTGGTACCCAGTTCAGCTACTGATTGACTGATTGTGTGACTGCAGTACATTGTTTATTGCTTTCATTTCATGGATCAATGGCCTTGTTACATAGTAAAATTCATGTTAAATTGATGTTTTAGGGGGGGGGGTTAAAAGTCTAGAACAGATCAATCCATTTTCTATTACTTTCTATGGGAAAGCGCGCCTTGGTTTTGAAACGCTTTGGTTTTGGAACGGACTTCTGAAACTGATTGAGTTTGAGAACCAGGGTACCACAGTAGTACCTCTGGTGGCTAAACACGCTTCTTCTCAGGTGGCTTGTCTACCGTTCGTCTGCACCCTGCACCCAGCACCCAGACACGTGTGCCAACTCTAGGGGGTCCGGTGGCACATGATGCATGAACATGATGTCACACGTGGTGCGCAGTGCAGCTTCAGTGGCCGGCTCCTCCAGAGTGCTTGGCCTTCTCCAGAAGAAGTGACATCATGACCCATGTCACACACATGATGTCACACATGCAAAACGCGTGACAGGCCCCCTCAATCTTGGGAGCAGCCTGGAAGCTCTGCTCCCAGAAACTGTCAACATGCTACAAAGGCCACACTCTGGGAATGTCTTCGACTGGCGAGGGAAGCCAATGGGTCTCAAACTCTTGGGGAGCTAGGGACTTCCCGTGCATGCAAAGACATGCTCTGGTGGATCAAGCAAACAATACCAATCGTGGGTCCATTAAGAAAGAAGCGAGATTCTGCACATGCTGTAGAGGGAAGTGAGGGACAGGTGAGGCCCATCCACCTGGGAAGGTAGCCCATCTAGGAGAAGGAAAACTCTGGTCCTAAACCTCCTCTCCCTTGCAGGACATATTTGGTAAAAGAAAAGGCTTGGCAGTAAACCCTACACAATCCAGAATGGAGTCCCTCCTCCTTTTGGTAACTCCTGCAGCCAAGCTGGCGACAAATGTATTGCTCTGCTTACCTTCGGACCACATCAGAGAGGCCAAGAGGGAGGTCTTGTCATTTGGGCAGCCCAGAACCTCCATACACACTGCACAGGCCTGTGCCCCAGGGAGGTCACTCTGGTGATGCTAACACAGTGGTCTGACTTTGCCCCTAGAGGTGCACTCCATTGTCTCTTGAGATAGACAGATAACAACAACAACTACAACAATAACAATAACAATAACAATAACAATAACAATAATTTATTATTTATAACCCGCCCATCTGGCTGGGTTTCCCCAGCCACTCTGGGCGGCTTCCAACCAAATACAGCGGTGCCTCGCAAGACGAAATTACCGTATTTTTTGCACCATAACACTCACTTTTTTCCTCCTAAAAAGTAAGGGGAAATGTCTGTGCATGTTATGGAGGGAATGCCTACGGGTGGCATGCCTGCGGATTTTCCTCCTCTAAAAACTATGTGCGTGTTATGGTCGGGTGCGTGTTATGGAGCGAAAAATACGGTAATTCGTTCCGCAAGTTTTTTCTTCTTGCGAGTTTTTCGTCTTGCGAAGCACGGTTTCCCATAGGAATGCATTCAAAATCAATTAATGCATTCCTAGGGAAACCGCCTTCAGACCAGGTCCGGGGACAGTCTGTCCCCCGACCTCTTCTGAAGGCTGGGGGGGGGGACAAGGGCTTTTCTTCCCACCCCCAGCCTCCAGAAGGCTGTTCTGAAGGCTGGCGGTGGGAAGAGAAGCCCTTCTCCCCACCTCCCGCCCCGCAAGCTCCGGGGACAGGAGCGCTTTGCTGCCGACCGCCAGCATTTTAAAAGCCCCCGCTGTCCCGGGGCGATTTTAAAATGCTGGCGGGCGGCAGCGAAGCCTCCGCTGTCCCGGGGTGATTTTAAAATGCTGGCGGGCGGCAGCGAAGCCTCCGCTGTCCCGGGGTGATTTTAAAATGCTGGCGGGCGGCAGCGAAGCCTCCGCTGTCCCGGGGCGATTTTAAAATGCTGGGGGTCGGCAGCGAAGGCTTCGCTGCCGCCCGCCAGCATTTTAAGATCACCCGGGGCAGCAGAGAAGTCTCCGCTGTCCCGGGAAGGCAGGAGGGGGGGGAGCAAAGACTTCCCCCCCCCGTCGGCCTTCAGAAGAGGTCCAGGACCTCGTCTGAAGGCCGGCGGTGGGCGAAAGCCTTTGCTCCCGACCGCCAGCATTTTAAAAGAGGTCCCCGGAGATTTCCCTATGGGCTTTCTTCTTGCGAAGCAAGCCCATAGGGAAATTCATCTTGCGGAACGACTCAAAAACGGAAAACTCTTTCGTCTTGCGAGTTTTTCGTTTTGCGAGGCGTTCGTCTTGCGAGGCACCACTGTATTAAAAACAATGCAACATCAGACATTAAAAACTTCCCTAAACAGGGCTGCCTTCAGTTGTCTTTTAAAAGTAAAATAGTTGTTTATTACCTTGACATCTGCTGGGAGGGCGTTCCACAGGGCAGGCGCCCTGTAACCTCACTTCTCGCAGCGAGGGAACCGCCAGAAGGCCCTTGGCACTGGACCTCAGGGTCCGGGCAGAATGATGGGGGTGGAGATGTTCTTTCGGGTATACTGGACTGAGGACGTTTAGGGCTTTCAAGGTCAGCACCAACACTTTGAATTGTGCTCGGAAACGTATTGGGAGCCAATATAGGTCTTTCAGGACCGGTGTTATATGGTCTCAACGGCTGCTCCCAGTCTCCAGTCTAGCTGCCGCATTCTGGTTTAATTGCAGTTTCCGGGTTACCTTCAAAGGTAGCCCCACGTAGAGCGCATTGCAGTAGTCCAAGCAGGAGATAACTAGAGCATGCACCACTCTGCAAGACAGTCCATTGGCAACAACAACAGTCTCATGTGTCTGCAACAAAGTTGATTGTTATTCAGTCACCATCAGGTTGAAAATATCCACAGGACAGGCCCCACCAGTGGTCCTTTGCCCCTACCCACCCAGTGGCATGGGTGCTGCTTCCCTGTAGAGGGATCCCTGCTACTGCTGCGCTGAGTGTTGTCAGAAAGAAGGAGATTCTTAGGTGCAATGCTTGGGATTCACTGAGGCAGCATTGACTGCGGCAAAAAATATTACTTTCCAGTGCTGCAGGTCTTCTTCAAATCGGACACATAATGGCAAAACAGATGATTTTCATAGACGATGGGGTTATTTTATCAGTTAAAACATGTTGTCTTTCTCCTGAAGGTTAGCAAGAAGTATTTCGTGGGAGTTGCCATAGGAACCTTGCACACACAAAACTGAATGTAAAAAGAAATTTTATGGTGAGCTGAAAGGAACGGCAGATGAAGGAAGGGAGGTTACAAACCCTCTCTGTAAATCATTTACAGAACATTTAAAATGGGGCAATAAAACTGACAGACTTTTTTTTCTTTTGATCTTGGGCCTTCTGTTGAGCAAAATGTTCAAGATAGATTTGACCTTGTGTTAACAACGAGTTACTTCTCACAAAACTTTTGCAAAATCTGTGTGCCTCTTGGCAATTATGAAAGGCATATATATAAACTGCCACTTTTCTTAGCTTTCTTAGCTTCACTTTTCTACAGTATTTTTTTGCATATCTTATTGAGTCTGGTTAAGTGTGTTCTCCTTCATGGAGAGCACGTGTTGCGGTGGGGGCCGCCAGGACACTCCAAAGTTGGGGGGCGGGCTAATTGATCATTGGCCACTGATATGATTGGGGCTTCCCTTGTTGTTGGGAAGAAGTTAATGTTGCCATTTTTTGATTGACAGCCAGAAATAGTAAAACTCCTTGCACGAGGCTAGGGCTTCCTCTTTTCGCCCGTGCATCAGATTGCCCGTCCCCCCCTCCCTAGAATAGGGTTGTTCGCTTTGACCTTGCTATGCCTGTCATGGGGTGGTCTGCTTTGGAGCGGGGGCCCGGTGGGAATTTTGTCCACCTGGCTGATTGGCTGGGGCCATTTGGTTCTTGCCTACTGCGTAGCAAATCGTCACGACTTGTAAGGTTCACGGTTAGGCATTGGTTTATGGTTTGGTTGGTTGAGGGGCATGGATTGGCTGTGCCTGCCCCTCTAATGCTGCTGCTGCAAGGGATTCCGTTAAAGGAATTGGGGGCTAACTATTGCTTGTCCACTCTGTCAAGGGGGCTCGGGCCATAGCAATGAGCTTCCTGGTTGCATTTGGGGTGGGCTGAGGGCAGGTTCCCTGCTCCGCGTAACCCCCAAGTGTATTCCCCCATTCTGACTTTCGCATCGTGCGGAATGTCAGTCTGTCCCCCATGGTGGGGGCAGATAGTCGCAACCAATGCCTACGCAACCACTCACAAATTTGTATTTTAATAAAGGTGTGGCCATGTGTGAGTTATTGGGGTGGACCTGGGGACCTCGACACGCAATTTCTCTAGAAGGGAAACCAATGAATTACATTGCATAAAAATAACAGAGTCTGATGGTTTCTAAACATGTGGCCCCCCCCCCAAAAAAACCAAAGGTCCATGGAGCAAAATGTGGTGGTGCCATCCATTTCTAATGGACATTGTGATGGAAAAAACCAGACTCAGCAGAGGCACATAGCTCCTCTGCTTTTGACAGAAGAAACTCTAGCCCTCAATGAATAGCTGTTCTCTCTCTTGCATCATGGCTAGGCCTCCATGGGTTGGTAGGGAGTCCTTTTTATGGGAGATTCTATTTAAAAAGGGACGCAGGTGGCACTGTGGTCTAAACCACAGATGCTAGGGCTTGCTGATCAGAAGGTCAGAGGTTCGAATCCCCATGATGGGGTGAGCTCCCATTGCTCAGTCCCTGCTCCTGCCAACCTAGCAGTTCGAAAGCACGTCAAAGTGCAAGTAGATAAATAGGTACCACTTCGGCGGGAAGGTATACGGCATTTCCATGCGCTGCTCTGGTTTGCCATAAGTGGCTTAGTCATGCTGGCCACATGACCCAGAAGCTGTACGCCGGCTCCTTCGGCCCGTAAAGCGAGATGAGCACCCCAACCCCAGAGTCGGTCACGACTGGACCTAACGGTCAGGGGTCCCTTTACCTTTTACCTCTTTAAAAACATGGAGTGATTTAACTCTTGGGTTTTGACTGCTCTAAGTAATAACGGAGCAGCCTTTGCTTTCTCATAAGGTCTGCAATGCTTTTATCCTTTATACACACCAGATTAATTTATTCTAGCCCTCCATGTGCTAATCAGCTCCTGATGTGGCACTGAGGAGAAGCAAAACATGAATCTTTTAGCATGCAGATGGCTTTCACTCAGACATGTTTTGGAGTAAGCGTGGGCTGGGAGCCTGGCTACGACTCCTGCCAACAGCAAAGCAAGGTTCAAAATGATCTGGTTACAGGTTGCTTATCCACAAACATCCCCACGGAACCTATAAACATCCCCCCCCCCGCCCCTTAGTTTCCTCGTCATAAAATACCCAGGGAGTGTAACTCTGCCAGTGTTGCTTGCTATCAATCTGCAGCAAAGCAGCTGCAGGCACTAAGAGAGAGAGAGAGAGAGAATATACTTGCAGACTGGATCATTTCAACATGTTGCCACATAATATTTTGTGGAGTACTTAGTGAGAACCATTTTCTCAATGAGAGCATTAATATATCTGGGGACTTTTGCTATCTTCTCTAATGCCGCCTCTCTCTTCTGCGGAGAGAAGTACCTCTGGATGCGAATAGGATCCGTTCCGGAGCACCGTTCGCATCCTGAGCATAACGCAACCAGCGTCTGCGCATGCACGGGTCACGATTCACTGCTTCTGCGCATGCGCGTGGCGTCATTTTGAGTGTCTGCGCATGCGCAAGCGGTGAAACCCAGAAGTAACGTGTTCTGTTACTTCCGGGTCACCGCGGAGCGTAACCTGAAAACGCTCAACCTGAAGCGACTTTAACCCGAGGTATGATTGTATTATCTGTATAGAAATGGCTCTTTCAGAGCTGATTCTCCCTTGACAGAGAATCATAGAATTTTAGAGTTGGAAGGGACCCCAATGGTCATCTAGTCCAACCCCCTGCAATGCAGGTATCTTTTCGCCCAACGTGGGGTTCAAACCCACGACCCTGAGATTAAAAGTCTCATGCGCTACCGACTGAGCTATCCCAAGAATGTTTGCTGTTTGGAATAGCAGATATAACGAAGAGAGAAGCAGTCTTCTATGGAAGCAGAAGCCCAGGTTATACAAGAAAGCGTGTTCTCCTTCATGGAGAGCACGTGTTGCGGTGGGGGCCGCCAGGACACTCCAAAGTTGGGGGCGGGCTAATTGATTGTTTGCCACTGATGCGATTGGGGCTTCCCTTGTTGTTGGGAAGAAGTTAATGTTGCCATTTATTGATTGACAGCCAGAAATAGTAAAACTCCTTGCATGAGGCTAGGGCTTCCTCTTTTCGCCCGTGCAGCGGATTGCCCGTCCCTCCCTCCCTAGAATAGGGTTGTTCGCTTTGACCTTGCTATGCCTGTCATGGGGTCGTCTGCTTTGAAGCGGGGGCCTGGTAGGAATTTTGTCCATCTGGCTGATTGGCTGGGGCCATTTGGTTTTTGCCTACTGCGTAGCAAATCGTCACAACTTGTAAGGTTCGCGGTTAGGCATTGGTTTATGGTTTGGTTGGTTGAGGGGCATGGATTGGCTGTGCCTGCCCCTCTAATGCTGCTGCTGCAAGGGATTCCGTTAAAGGAATTGGGAGCTAACTATTGCTTGTCCACTCTGTCAAGGGGGCTCGGGCCATAGCAATGAGCTCCTGGTTGCATTTGGGGTGAGGGCAGGTTCCCTGCTCCGCGTGACCCCCAAGTGTATTCCCCTATTCTGACTTTTGCATCGTGCAGAATGTCAGTCTGTCCCCCATGGTGGGGGCAGATAGTCGCAACCAATGCCTAGGCAACCACTCACAAATTTGTATTTTAATAAAGTTGTGGCCAAAATTATGCCAAAAATCTTAAACAAAAATTTCTGTGTGATGTGTGAGTTATTGGGGTGGACCTGGGGACCTCGACACGCAACAGAATCATTTTTTAAAACTTCCTTTGGAGTGAATCGTTTCAGGTCACAAGTATGGTTTGTCTCATGTTTGAATATTCCCACATGGGGTTGGGGATCCCTGCAAATAGATAAACATCTGGTGAGGAGGAAGGTTAGGCAGAACCTATCTCCCTAAGATACTAGTATCCTTAGCACGGCACGGGTTGTTTGTTTGTTTGTTTGTTTGTTTGTTTGTTTGTTTTAAAAAGGAAAGTAGAGATTCTGCAGTCCCCATGTACAGCCTGAACGGTATAGACCAGGCATAGGCAAACTCGGCCCTCCAGATGTTTGGGGACTACAACTCCCATCATCCCTGACCACTGGTCCTGTTAGCTAGGGATGATGGGAGTTGTAGTCCCAAAACATCTGGAGGGCTGAGTTTATGCCTGGTATAGGCCAAAGTTAGCTTTACCACTTGATTGGATAAACTGGTCCACAGAGAGTTAGGAGAGGGAAGTGAGAGAATTGATGAAGGCATGCTTTTGAGGTGAGAGCAGGAGATCAAGGAGGTGAAAATTGAAGTGCTGGTAAAACCCAGGATCTGAAATGAAACTAGGGCGCTGGAAACTCTGCACTTCTCTTGTGCATAGACTGACTTTGTACATTTCACGAGAAGCTATAGTTAGTGGAGAAACATAGTTGCTGAATTATAAATAGCGCAAAGGTTTAAAGCTCAGCCTTGTCAGGCTTATATGTTTGTTTGTTTGTTTGTTTCTTAATTCTTTACAGGCATTATATTTTATTTAGTCAGTTTGCCTCATACCCTTCTTCCCCAAAGAGTTCAGAGTGGCAAACCTCATAATGTAACACTGGGTAGTATTCAGCTAAGTTGAGCAGACCCACAGAAATTAATCGGCATGGCTTCGTTGTGCTCATTAGCTTCAATGGGTCTACTCTAAAACTTAGCTGAATGCCATTTAAAATAAGATAAAGACATGCCTAAAAGCATTTAAATAATGAGCTTTTTATTGGAGCGAATTCTTAACTCTTTGGTGCATCATTAAAAAATAATAATAATTAAAGTGTCACATGTCCGAACTTCAGTTTTGGGGGGAAATTGACCATTTTCTCTTCATTAGACATTGTTGGAAAATACAGTGTGTGTGTGTGTGTGTGGACAAAGGGGGAAGTGGTATTTGCAATCTTGGTATGCGCTCACCCACAGCATCATTGGGCAGATGTGGATACATCACCTATTACCGGCACTGCTTTTAAAAGGACACACTGTGGGGCAAGGCAGAATCAATCTTCAATGAGCTTCTATTTCAGAAATGGAACCCGCTTCTCAAGAAGTGCTTTACAGGGGCAAAAAGATCTACTAGATCAGGCTTCCTCAACATTGGCCCTCCTGATGTTTTGGCCTACAACTCCCATGATCCCTAGCTAGCAGGACCTGTGGTCAGGGATGATGGGAACTGTAGTCTTAAAACATCTGGAGGGCCGAGGTTGAGGAATAATTACCGCCCAGTCAGTCTGACATCAATACCAGGAAAGATTCTGGAGCAGATCATTAAGCAAACAGTCTGTGAGCACCTAGAAAGGAATGCTGTGATCACCAACAGTCAGCATGGATTTCTGAAAAATAAGTCATGTCAGACTAACCTGATCTCGTTTTTTGACAGAATTACAAGCCTGGTAGATGAAGGGAACGCAGTGGATGTAGCCTACCTTGATTTCAGCAAGGCATTTGACAAGGTGCCCCATGATATTCTTGTAAAGAAGCTGGTAAAATGCGGTCTTGACTATGCTACTACTCAGTGGATTTGTAACTGGCTGACTGACCGAACCCAAAGGGTGCTCATCAATGGTTCCTCTTTATCCTGGAGAAGAGTGACTAGTGGGGTGCCACAGGGTTCTGTCTTGGGCCCGGTCTTATTCAACATCTTTATCAACGACTTGGATGATGGACTCAAGGGCATCCTGATCAAATTTGCAGATGACACCAAACTGGGAGGGGTGGCTAACACCCCAGAGGACAGGATCACACTTCAAAACGACCTTGACAGATTAGAGAACTGGGCAAAAACAAACAAGATGAATTTTAGCAGGGAGAAATGTAAAGTATTGCACTTGGGCAAAAAAAATGAGAGGCACAAATACAAGATGGGTGACACCTGGCTTGAGAGCAGTACATGTGAAAAGGATCTAGGAGTCTTGGTTGACCACAAACTTGACATGAGCCAACAGTGTGACGCGGCAGCTAAAAAAGCCAATGCAATTCTGGGCTGCATCAATAGGAACATAGCATCTAGATCAAGGGAAGTAATAGTGCCACTGTATTCTGCTCTGGTCAGACCTCACCTGGAGTACTGTGTCCAGTTCTGGGCACCACAATTCAAGAAGGACACTGACAAACTGGAACGTGTCCAGAGGAGGGCAACCAAAATGGTCAAAGGCCTGGAAACGATGCCTTATGAGGAACGGCTAAGGGAGCTGGGCATGTTTAGGCTGGAGAAGAGGAGGTTAAGGGGTGATATGATTGAGGAGATTTCACCCCTCCCATACCCAAGAATCTCCTGACCATCTCCTGATGATCTCTGCTGACTCCACAGAGAAGAGGAGGCGTGTCCTGCCTATTAACTTATTCTGCCCAGCAACATATCTGTGTGTGTGAGGGAGAGTCAGTCAGTCAGTGTATCGGAGAGAGTGAGAGTGTTAGAGATCCTAAAGATAGTATTGCTGCTAAGAGCAGCTGCAGACTCTCAGTGTAGCATTGCTTTATGCTCAGAATACTTAGCTCTGTATATAGTTTTGTACCATAGTTGTAGTTATAGAATAAAAGGAAGATATTTTACAGAGCTGCTCTCCGAGTGGTTTATACTCTGCAAGACTCTGCAAAACTCTGCTGCGCAACGACTGAAGTATTGAGACAGTGAATCTGGTGCTCTCAGCTCTAAGCTGTGAGTCCACAGCACTGTGACCGTTTCCTGCGGGAAGGAGGTCTCTGGCGGTGCTACCCAGCTCGCCCAGCCCAGTCGGGGTTGAGGTACATGAGTCCAGTTGGCGCACTGGCTCTAGGGCGATGCTGACAATGATAGCCATGTTCAAATATATAAAAGGATGTCACATAGAGGAGGGAGAAAGGTTGTTTTCTGCTGCTCCAGACAAGCGTACACGGAGCAATGGATCCAAACTAGAAGAAAGAAGATTCCACCTAAACATTAGGAAGAACTTCCTGACAGTAAGAGCTGTTCGACAGTGGAATTTGCTGCCAAGGAGTGTGGTGGAGTCTCCTACTTTGGAGGTCTTTAAGCAGAGGCTTGACAACCATATGTCAGGAGTGCTCTGATGGTGTTTCCTGCTTGGCAGGGGGTTGGACTCGATGGCCCTTGTGGTCTCTTCCAACTCTATGATTCTATGATTCTATGATTCTATGATTCTAAGCCAGTTGCTAGATACTATTCTAGATTGTGTATGGACTATTGTAGAGAGGAAAAGTGCTGAGTTTGCATTGATTCTAGAATTAAATGTCATTTATCTGTGACCCCTGTCAACCACAGAAAGACAATCCAACAAAATTAAACCAAAACAATCAAACTCAGTTTGAGGCTGATCTTCTAGCATGGCTTTTTATCATCAAAATGAACATGCCTGCATTTCTGTGTAGCGATGGATAGTGCCCTTCAGCTGGTTAGAAACTGGAGTGTAATTATATTGTTATGAGTGTGTGAGTGCCAGACCCCTTTAATCCCTGGACCCAGTAAGTGTCAGAACTTAATCAAGGCTCGGGGTGTTAAAATGGGGGCCAGACTATTCTAATCCCTGGTTCAAACTGTTCAAAGCTAAATAAGCCAGGCAAGTTTCCGGTGTTGAGGTGATTGCCTGGGTGATGGACTATTATTGGGGTGGGGGAGAGAAGGTGATGGGCCAATAAGAGAGTAAATAAAAGGGGGCTCTGTGCCAGATGGCAAATGGGTGGGGCCCCTCCTCCAGCTCTTAAATAGTGAGGACAAAAGCCAGCGTTTAGAGTTGAAAGGGTGTGTGAGGTGACTTCGAGGGGAAAGTGGCAGGCTGGAAAAAGCAAAAAGCGAGCAAGCCATGACAGATCTTTGCTTGAATTCAAGGCTGCAGCTATGAGAGAAGGAGACCCTTTTGGTGTGTTGTTGCTGTGAACCCCTCCATCATAGGCCCAGCTTCTTGTTATTGTTTAGTCGTTTAGTTGTGTGCGACTCTTTGTGACCCCATGGACCAGAGCAAGCCAGGCACTTCTGTCTTCTACTGCCTCCTGCAGTTTGGTCAAATTCATGTTGGTAGCTTCGAGAACACTGTCCAACCATCTCATCCTCTGTCGTCCCCTTCTCCTTGTGCCCTCCATCTTTCCCAACATCAGGGTGTTTTCCAGGGAGTCTTCTCTTCTCATGAGGTGGCCAAAGTATTGGAGCCTCAGCTTCAGGATCTGTCCTTCCAGTGAGCACTCAGGGCTGATTTCCTTCAGAATGGATAGGTTTGATCTTCTTGCAGGCCATGGGACTCTCAAGACAGAGTCTCTTCCAGCACCATAATTCAAAAGCATCAATTCTTCGACGATCAGCCTTCTTTATGGTCCAGCGTTCACTTCCATACATCACTACTGGGAAAACCATAGCTTTTACTATACAGACCTTTGTTGGCAAGGTGATGTCTCTGCTTTTTAAGATGCTGTCTAGGCCCAGCTTCTATATATGTGTAAATAAATCTTATATCCTAAAGACACCACAGTCTCTGCAGAGCATCATTTCAAAAAGGCAACATGGACCCTGAGTGAGTGCCTAGAACTCCTGGAATCTCACAGCGCTTGGAGACTGGAGTGGCGTACAACAATATTTTAAGCAAAAGAGACTTTGGGCAGGACCTGAAGCTTAGTCTGAGTTGCTTGCACAGTTTCTCAAACCAGTAGGCTCCAAATAGTAAATTCAAGGTTTCTTCGGAAGGTACAAACTCCTGCTCTGGTTAGATTTATGGTGGCCCCACAAACAAACCTCCCTCCTCTATCAGAAGCAAAGCCTTGTTCTACCCCTCCCTGTGTCTTATGTCTATCTCTTCTCCAGTGGAAATTGGGAAGCAGAAAGGAGGTCCACTTTCCACTCTGCAAGCAAGCAAGCACAAACTCTGGATTCCCCCCCCCCCCATCAAATGGCAATGATTTTTCTGGTGCCATCATAATTGAAGAGAATGCAAACAAAAGCCCACCTAGCAGTCAGTCAATTTTATTTTATTTTTCAATTTTCCTGGGTGAAATATACTCGGAGTCAAGAGTGGATTTCACGCTCTGTATTCAGCTCATAGTGGTGAGGAGGAATGGAAGTTCCCCCAAAGTATCTGCTTTATATACATTATTTACACAATGGGCTGCACGTGATTGGCTAATTCCGGAATTCTCCTGTAGGCCAGTCAGATTCTGGATTCACTTCCATCTGGAGCTGGATTGGGTGGCTCCTGCAGACCAATCATACTGCTGCATTTTCCTAGGACCAATCATACTGCTGCATTTTGGATCCTATTGTTCTAGGACCAATCAGACTGCTGCATTTTGGATCCTATTCAACTCAGTACATAACACCGGGATTGGAGAAATCCTAATTCACTGTACAAAAAAAAGGGCTCGTGGTTTCTGAACAAGGGCAATATCGTATGAATGATGCCCAGAAATATTGGACTCAAACAGCCTCAAAGTCCAGTATGGAAAAGCCCTTAGGAGGGGCTCTCTTCCCTGTCAGGTCTGGAGTTTTACAATTTAGACCAGAGCTTGCATCTTTTTCTCAGAAATGCAAGAAGCTCCCTAAAGGCCTTTGCTAATATAAACTGATGCAACAGCCTTGCCAGCTTGCCTCTGCCAGCCAGTTTTTAGCAATAATAATTTATTATGTCACGATCTGGAAAGGCTAAAAGGGATTTGTGCACTGTAAATATCATGTTGTTATATCTCCTATGTTTTTAATCATTTATGTGCTTGTATTCTAAGCGCTGGCTGGTTTCTCTTGCTAGCTTGTACTTCTATAGGAATATAAATCTTTCACCACATACTATTTCTGTTCCGCCGCTTAGAAGAAAAATCCCTGTGTTAATTATGCACAACCTACATAGAGAGACAGCCAAGAGCTGTGTTTGTTAAAAGGTGAAGAGTTTAGGGACAGGACGGATTTTTCACCCTGACTCAAATTAAGGGAGAAGAAGCTGGGGCAGCCTCGCTCGGAAGTCCCAGGGCCACATTAGCATCCTGAAGCCTCTGGCGCAGGGAACAAGTTCTTGAGAAAAGGCTTAGCCCAGTGCAGTCCATAAACATTCCTCGGCTCGTGAAGCCCTTGTCTTGTGGCATCTGGCCTTATGAGTCCCATTAATGCCAGCTTGCTCACTCAAAGCCTCAGAGGAAACATAACAAAGCTTTCTATGCCCATTCAGAGTGAAGTAAGTCCATTCCAGATGCTATAATCCACTCCTTATGTTGGGAGTGGCAGAAAGCATTTTTTGCACTATCCACCAAAACATATTGGTGAAGGGCCTCCGCATACCCTCCAACATTCCTCAGGTGAAAAGAGGGACATTTTTCACTTCCCCTGACCCTCCACAACACCCCATTTTTTTGTGTTCCCCTCCTTCACAGAACAGAGTGGTGCATGCTCCAGTTGGACACAGTGTTGCAACCCCTAGAGCAGAGAACAGGCGGGAACATAGCTGGCGCATGTCCTGGGGGTGTAGCGCGCCACCCGCGGGGGTGTGGCTAGTGGTGCTGGGGTGTGGCGTGCCAACACGGGGGTTTGGCGCATCGGTGTGGCACATCAGTGCAGGGTGTGGCGCTCGTCCAGGGTTGCATGGGGTGCAGCCCAGGAGGGGCTGCCATCCTGAGGGGTGGCAGCGATGCCACCCTTTCCCGAAATGGTGCCCAGGGCAGTGCACTCCCCCGCCCTCCCCTCGTACACCAGTGCTTGGACTACTGCAATGCACTCTACATGGGGCTACCTTTGAAGGTGACCCGGAAACTACAACTAATTGTGAATGCAGCAGCTAGACTGGTGACTGGGAGTGGCGGCCAAGACCATATAACACCAGTCCTGAAAGACCTACATTGGCTCCCAGTATGTTTCCGAGCACAATTCAAAGAGTTGGTGCTGACTTTTAAAGCCCTAAACAGCCTTGGTCCAGTATACCTGAAGGAGCGTCTCCACCCCCATTGTTCTGTCCGGACACTGAGGTTCGGCTTCTGGCAGTTCCCTCACTGCGAGATTTGAGGTTACAGGGAACCAGGCAGAGGGCCTTCTCGGTAGTGGCACCCACCCTGTGGAACGCCCTCCCACCAGATGTCAAGGAAATAAACAACTATCTGACTTTCAGAATACATCTGAAGGCAGCCCTATTTAGGGAAGTTTTAATGTTTTATTTGTTTTAAAAAATCAAGACTCCTTGCGCTCTGCTCATCCTTTCTTCCTGCCCAAGTCAGCCCTGTCCTCTGCCAGCTCCTCACACGGGGCTGGTCCTTGTTGGTAGCAACCTCTCTTCTTCCTTGCCCGCTCTCCAGCAGCCACTACAAGCTGCCCAAGGGAGGAGGCCAGCAGCAGAGGTGATGGAGAGGCAATGGGAGGCTTCCTCACAGCTGCCACTACTGCCATCACTCGGGACAAGCACCCGCTCATCCCCCTCCCTGAGCTCGGCAGTGGGGGCACTGGAAATAGAGATATTCTGAGATCAAATCAGAAGCTGGGGTGGCTTTCAGAATTCTGGGACTGTCCCTGGAAAATCAAGACACTTGGAGGGCGTGTTATAGGGTGGCAGGAGTATTGGATTGGATTTCTGTTTGCGCCACACTCCCTGCCCCACCCCCAATTAACTGGCACCAATTGCTTTTTCTTTCCTTTCTGCAGCTGTCTCGCTAATTTATTTTGTTAGTGTGGCTTAAGGCTTGCCCTGGGCTTTTCCCTAGGAAAACCCTCGGTTTAGCACTGAATGGGAACAAATAGAGCTTTTTGGGATCACCATTTGTTCTGATTTAGTGCTAAGGGTGGGTTTTTCCAGGGGAAAGCAGCAGGGCAAAGGCCTGGAAAGCATGGGGCAAGCAAAAAACTGCCTGGACCCACGTTTTCTGGGTACGGGGCAAGCAGAAGTATGGGCAAGCCCTCGCTTAAGATGTCATTCCACAGTGTTCTTCAGCCTTGCGCTTGCCCTTGAAATATACTCGGAGTCCTATAGAAGAAGAGTTTGGATTTCATATCCCGGCTTTCACTCCCTTTAAGGAGTCTCAAAGCGGCTAACATTCTCCTTTCCCTTCATCCCCCACCACAAAAACTCTGTGAGGTGAGTGGGGCTGAAAAACCTCAGGCTTTTATATACAGTGGTGCCCCGCAAGACGAATGCCTCGCAAGACGGAAAACTCGCTAGACGAAAGAGTTTTCCGTTTTGGAGGTGCTTCGCAAAACGAATTTCCTATGGGCTTGCTTCGCAAGACGACAATGTCTTGCGAGTTCCTGCTGGGTTTCCCCCCCTTTTTCTAAGCCGCTAGGCCACTTATCAGCTGATCCGATCAGCAGATAAGCCGCTATAAGCCGCTAAAAGCCGCTAATAGCGCTAATAGCGCTAATCCGCTAATCCGTCAATGGGCTTGCTTCGCAAGACGAAAAAACTGCTAGACGAAGAGAATCACAGAACGGATTCTTTTCGTCTTGCGAGGCACCACTGTACATTATTTACACAATGAGTCCTGTCTGATTGGCTGATTCTGCTTCCTTCCTGGAGAATGATTGGTCTTTTCCTGCAGGCCAATCAGTTGTTGCATTCTAGGATCCTACTTGCTTATTGTTCTAGGATCCAAGCTTAGTACATAACAGCCCTGAAAATGAATTGGGCCCTTAGGCATTCCATTTGACTGATGCTTTCAGTTTCCACTGGGGATTATGGGGGTTGCAGTTTCATGCTTATGCTCCCCGTGGGAAAAGCCGATGCCAATGTCAGAATGCTGGCACTGCCTTCACTTTGCAAACAGTTAAGGGTAATAAGTGATTTTCAAAAGAGGAGGGAAACCCCCTCCCTGATCCCGACTTACTTTCTTTCTTTCTTTCTTTCTTTCTTTCTTTCTTTCTTTCTTTCTTTCTTTCTTTCTTTCTTTGCTACACGTCTGCTGTTTGTAAATTCGCCATACCTGTTTTGCTGTTTTTACAGTCATTTTTGTTTTTCTTGATGCACTCCAACTCAAACGGTATCAGCTATTTGGGAGATCACATAACAGATGTGTTGACACTACGCAGTCAATCAGACTATTTAAATAAAAAATGAAGTGCATTCAGAATAAAGGGAATGCTTCTTCTGCAGATCACATGGACACTCAGGGATTGCAAATTCCAAGTACACTTGCAGCTCTTTTGAGATTATGATTATTATATCACTAAGAGTGGGGTAAAGGTACCCTTGACCATTAGGTCCAGTTGCAGATGACTCTGGAGTTGCGTGCTCATCTCACTCTATAGGCCAAGGGAGCCAACGTTTGTCTACAGACAGCTTCCGGTCATGACAAAGCCACTTCTGGCAAACCAGAGCAGTGCATGGAAATGCTGTTTACCTTCCTGCCAGAGTGGTACCTATTTATCTACTTGCACTCTGACATGCTTTCAAATTGCTATGTTAGCAGGAGCTGGGACCTCAAGCCGTCAAGGGGATTCGAACTGCCGACCTTCTGATTGGCAAGCCCTAGGCTCTGTGTGCATAGACCTCCTTTTGGTTCAGACCCGTTGCTGAGGAAATGAATGCAGCACACAGCAGAGCAAGCAGAGCCTATGGCATGGGTCAGCAAACTTTTTCAGCAGGGGGCCAGTCCACTGTCCCTCAGACCTTATGGGGGGGGCGGACTATATTTTGAAAAAATAAATGAATGAATTCCTATGCCCCACAAATAACCCAGAGATGCATTTTAAATAAAAGGACACATTCTACTCATGTAAAAACGCGCTCATTCCCGAACTGTCCGTGGCCCGAATTTAGAAGGCGATTGGGCCGGATCCGGCCCCTGGGCCTTAGTTTGCCTACCCATGGCCTATGGCAGTGGCTGTGTAGAGAAGACTCTGGCTGCTTTCCTTAGTACAATGGCATTATAAGCATGCCCTTATTCTCATCTGTGAAATATGGGAAGATGTTCAGATAAAGACTGGGGAAAATACAAAAGGGAGGGTTGTAAATTTCCCCTCAACTGGAGGGGATGTTAGGGTGGGTGGAGCCTGGAGATAGGCAAGGCTTGCCATCGGCTGCAGTTCTGATGTGATGGCAGCTCTTTTTTTTACTTTGAAGAAAAACATTTGCGGGTGTCAGGGAACTGACATCAGAGCGAGAGGCGAAGGGGAGGCTCCCAGATTCTGCGGGCGTAGGACCCAGCACCAGGGGGAGAAGCAGCTCGGTAGAGGAGGAAGGAAATCAGCGCAACACCAGGGATAAAGGGGGGCAAATGGGGGAAGCGGAGGGAGAGCTCCGGGATTCTTCTCTGGACATCAGTGAGGAGAGCACAGGTCCTCCACTACCCACGCCTTCCCTGCGCAGAAGACTCCCGCGCAGTGAGAGGAGGAGGCAACTGGGAGTCAGACAGCTTCTATGCTGGAAAAGGTTTAAGAAACGCCCACAGACAGATTCTGCTAGTGACTGAGACAGCCACGCGGAGATGGGCTGTGCAGTCAGAACGGTTTAACCAAGGCAATTAAGCCTAGAAAGGCGGCAGTTTACGCACGAGTAACTCATACCCATTACAGCGGGGCAGCTGCCAGTTCTGCTCCCAGAATGCTCCAGACATACAATTTTCAGGGAGAACTCTAGAAAGAGGCAGTGGTGGCTGCCAGTCAGAGGCTGCCCAGTGGAGCTCTGTTGCTGCATGTCCATATATTAAGAGAAATGTACAGGAAGATTCATACATGTTTCTGTGCAGAGTTTTTAAATAAAGAGAATCACAAATTGATGCAGAAATGGGGTGTACTGACCTAAGGTTGGGAAAAATGAGAAACTGAAAGAAGCCAAAACTGACTGATTTGCCCATTCGTAGGTGATGAGGCTGATCTTCACGTAGTGACTCCCAATTCACTGGTTTCAGGCTTCTAGTCAGAATGTATTGAATTATATTGACAGTTTCTTTTCTAGCATGTAAACAAATGCATTATAATAATCTATTTGTATTTGTTTTCCACCAAAATGTGCCTTTCTATATCAGAAAAGTAAGGACACAATACATTTTCTTTTTTTAAAAAAGTTTGTGGAATCTGCATTTCAGATTTTGACCCAGTATTGTTCACTGGCAATAAAATAAAAATAAAATAAACAGCAAACAGCAAATCATAAAACCTGCCTTTAACTAGAATAATTGATCTAAGTGTGTGGAACACGAAAGCTCCCAGAGCTTGTTAGTCTTTATGATGTTGGTTTAATTAAAAAGCATTATACAGGAAAAAAATAAATATTTTATAAACCATCAACTTTCATTTTGCTAAAAGGAAAATTTCAGTCACTGAAAGTATGTTGTTCTGGAATGCAGAATGGGGCACGACGTATGATGCCTTCTTATTCCTTCATCTTACATTCCAAAAGTTCTTCACAACTTAATCATATATGTTCATGCATTGGTACCTTCACAGAAGGTCATTTCAGGCTCAGGGGTCCAGCTCACAGCGGCGGCCTCAACAGTCAGTTCCCCTAGGACTTCTTGGATCATTCTTTGTCTAGCTCCTTCCCTTTGACCTTACCACTTTGGGTGACCCTGCTGGGAGTACAAGATTCCTGATGGCTTTGCTTACAAGGGTCATAGGAATGTGCAAGCCCATTCACCACAACAGGGTGATGATCCAGTGAGAGAAGAAGAAGGAGGAGGAGGAGGAGGAGGAGGAGGAGGAGGAGGAGGAGGAGGAGGAGAAGGAGAAGGAGAAGAAAGAAGATGTGGTGCAGTATTCTATGATTATTTATTACTTATTCAGTTTCTGCACTGCTCTTCACCTGAGGATCACAGAGTGGTTTGCAATATAAAAACACAAAAATATAGAACATGATTGTCAGGGAACTGCCATCGGAGGAACAGGTGGTGGAAGGGCTCACGGAGGCTGGGAGAGACTCAGCAGCGGAAGCAGGCACCAGCAGGGGGAGAGGTGGGTCTCTGGTGGAAGGGCTCACGGAGGCTGGGAGAGACTCAGCAGCTGAAGCAGGAACCAGCAGGGGGAGAGGTGGATCTCTGAGGGAAAGCGAGCAAGAGGGAGGGATCAGGGACACGTCCAGCGAGAACAGTGGGGAGGTATCTGAACCTCCCATAGGGAGACCCACTCCTCGCCGGAAACTGTCACGCCGCGAGTCCAGAAGACGTGTTTCCGTTAAGGAGCTTTTATGCTGGAAACGATTCCGAAAGCAACCACTGTCGGAATCTGCAAGTGACTAGAGCAGCCATGTCTGAGGGGCTCCGTCACAGACAGAGGTTTGTGAACTTGCACAGACTCTGAGGGACTACGCTTTTACGCACAAGCAGCTCATCATCCCATCACAATGATAATAAAACAAAACAATACCCCCTTCCAGTTTAAAAGGGCATAGATCAGCCAAAGGCATGGGAGAAGAGGAACATTTTTTGCCCGGTGCCTAAAGATGCATAATGAAGGTGCCAGGTGAGACATGTGGAGGAGGCAGAAAATGAAGGGTCCAAGATGATGATGGCAGGAACCAGGTCAGTTCCTCTGGGGAGATGTGGTCCTTGAGGTATTGCAGTCCTGTGTTGGAGAGCCAGTGTGGTGTAGTGGTTAAGAGCGGTACACTTGTAATCTGGTGAACCGGGTTCGCTTCCCTGCTCCTCCACATGCAGCTGCTGGGTGACCTTGGGCTAGTCACACTTCTCTGAAGTCTCTCAGCCCCACTCACCTCACAGAGTGTTTGTTGTGGGGGAGGAAGGGAAAGGAGATTGTTAGCCGCTTTGAGGGTTGTGATAAAGCAGGATAACAAATCTGAACTCTTCTTTGAGGCTTTTTAGGTCAAAACCAGCACTTTGAATTGGGCCCAGAAACTAACTGGAAGCCAGTGAAGTTGAGCCAGGATTGCTGTTATGTGTTCACACTGTCTTGCCACAGGGAGCAACCTGGCTACTGAATTCTGTACCAGGTGAACTTTCCAAAGCCTCTTCAGAGGCAAAAAGGTAAAAGACCCCTGAATGGTTAAGTCCAGTTCAAGGCGACTATGGGGTTGCAGCTCTCATCTCACTTCAGGCTGAGGGAACCGTGTTCAGACCTTTAAACCGCCCCTTAAATAAATTCACACAAGACAGAATTTAGGCCACAACTTTATTGATTACAGCAAGTGAATGATTGCACAGGCTCTGGTTCGACTAGCTCCCTGCACCTGTTGCAGATAGCGCTGACCCAGGGCACCAGCATAGGTCAGCCAAGGGTGAACACCTGGATAGGCAGAAAGCCGGGAACAGACTATGTCCACCACCCTGATGTCCCCTGGACTCTGGCACGGGCTCAACCTCCTCACAG
This sequence comes from Podarcis liolepis, assembly GCF_965112155.1. Taxonomy (NCBI): domain Eukaryota; kingdom Metazoa; phylum Chordata; class Lepidosauria; order Squamata; family Lacertidae; genus Podarcis; species Podarcis liolepis. Next base: position 51,453,206 of record NC_139573.1, read on the forward strand.
GGCTGACCAAACCATTGAGTCCCTGGATTCCTTTAATGGAATACCCTTCACATAGGGATGGTGAGAGCATTCTCCCATCCCTATCACCTGAACCAGAGCCTAGCCGCAACCTTACAAGTTGTAATGATTTGCTACGCGGCAGGCGAAACCCAAATGGCATAAGCCAATCAACCAAGTGGGGAAATTCCTGCTGTGTCCCTGTCCCAATGACAGATGACACATGACGGCATAGCAAGGTCAATAGCACAAAGCCCTAAAAGTAGGGAGAGGTGGGCAGGTGTTCCGATGCATGAGCCAGTAGAGGAAGTTCTGGGTCACGTGCATAGGTATATATAGGTCCCTTGATCCGTTTAGCCTGCATCCCATTGGCCTGATTGAATCCTGCATCCAGGGACCTACGAATTGGGTGTTCTGGCTGTCAATCATACCCATCCACAACACAATACCCATCCCTCTATAAGGGAGGACACGATTACCTTCCCGCTGCAGCGATATCTATTTATCTACTTGCACTGGTGTCCTTTTGAACTGCTAGGTTGGCAGGAGCTGAGACCGGACAACGGGAGCTCACCCCGTCATGGGGATTCGAACCGCCGACCTTCTGATTGGCAAGCCCAAGAGGCTCAGTGATTTGGACCACAGCACCACCTGCGTCTTCAGAGACAGCCCCATGTATAAGGTGTTGCAGTGATCTAGACAGGCGGGGTGAGCAAACAAACAACCCTCTCTCATGTGATTATAATTGCTTGCTTTTGAATGGTCAAATAGGGCAAATGTGTTGCCCTTAATCCAACTAGGTACCACACAGATCGAGGAGCATTCTGTAACTGGGTGGGGAATTACACCAGCAGATGCCTGATGTGTTCTTGAGTCCACTGCCCAATCCACCAGATTCAGTTTCACATACCTGTACCCAGAAATAAGTTCTGGTTATGCTTACTAGCTATTTGGGACAGGGAGTATTAACTAAGGATCCATGCAATAGGAAATGAGGCAAAATGTGTAGTATCAACCGTTCTGAAGTTATAGCCTGGGGATATACTCAACCATTTTATTGTTCTAAAAATACACAGTGTAATCTTCCAGTCTCTCATGAGTATCTGTGATCCTGATAGTTTGTGTATGAAAAATTCTGTTTCAAATATTGTGCTTGCTTATTTATGAAACTAGTTGCTAAAAATGCCAAAGAATGCTTCATGCAATGATGAAATGGAGACAGTCTTTATTAATTCTAAAAAGTTTTGAGGGCCCTGTGGCAATGCATACTCACATACAACTCACAGTGGTACCTTGGTTCTCAAACCTAATCCGTTCTGGAAGTCCGTTCCAAAACCAAAGCGTTCCAAAACCAAGGCATGCTTTCCCATAGAAAGTAATGCAAAATGGATTACTCCGTTCCAGACTTTTAGAAACAATCCCTAAAATAGCAATTTAACATGAATTTTACTATCTAATGAGACCATTGATCCATAAAATGAAAGCAATAATCAATGTACTGTATTATAAAATAAATAAGATAGTATTGTAGATGATAAAAATAAAAATTATTTTTTTTCTTACCTGCACTGATGATAGTCATTGTTTGGATGGGGGGGCTTCTCTCCATTTCTGCAGTCACACAATCAGTTAATCAATCCATCAATCCATCAGTAGCTGAACTGGGTTCCACACAGTCACAAAAACAAATTAACTGAAAAAGCCTCAAAAACAAAAGCACCAAACTTAATCCATTCTGGAAATCTGTTTGACTTCCGAAATGTTCAAAAACCAAGGTGCAGCTTCTGATCGGTGCAGGCGCCCCAGAAACAATAGCCGACAGCCACACTAGATGTTCGGCTTCCAAAAAATGTTCGAAAACACTTACTTCCAGGTTTTCAGCGTGTGACAGCCAAGGCATTTGAGAACCAAGGTACCACTGTATACATATACAGGGACGAAAGTATATTGGGTGATTTTAATTGCACTCCTTTGTATATGAAGGGGGGAATGACATGAGAATCTACTTTAGTTCTTGGTATGAGCTTTCGTGTGCATGCACACTTCTTCAGATACTGAAGAAGTATCTGAAGAAGTGTGCATGCACATGAAAGCTCATACCAAGAACTAACTTAGTTGGTCTTTAAGGTGCTACTGGAAGGGATTTTTTTTTATTTTGACTATGGCAGACCAACACGGCTACCTATCTGTAATGAAAATCTACTGTTAGACTTCAATAATTACACATACTCATGACACACACTACTTTACACTGCTAAAATGAAGGAAAATAACCAAGGCTGGACTTCTGTGTGGAAGGACTATGAATTTAGCTAATTTCTGGTACTAAAAACAAATTCTTTGGCTTAGAATGTGCTCTGAGACACCATGCTGTTTCGTTCTACCTGTATATCATTTGCAACTGGTTGTGAATGGTATATCTTAAGGTGCTAGTTTTTGTTTGTTTAAAAAAGTAGATCTGAGAAGCCTGAACTCTTTCCACCCTTTGGAAGTATCACTTAACATAATCTGAAGACTGGCACAGTTAGAATGGTAGGTAGCACAATGGTGGGCAAGCCTTCTCTCCATTTGTCTGCAGGTGAGTTTCAATTCAAGTGCTGAAATATCCCACTCACGTTTCCTAAGGGTGCTCTTTGGTGACCCCAGTTGTGCGATAGTAGCAGCTCTGCATTGAGAAGTAGGCATTGGTTGTGTGAAACACTGATTCCTTTCCATTGCAATCCATCTTCCACCAAAGCCTACATTGTTCATCCTGTTGTCCATTGTAATGGAATTATGTCCCCTATGCAAATCACCCCATTCATTTCAATGCCAAGGAAACTCAATGCAAACAGGAAACGTAGCAAATTGTGTATAATTTGTGAACTCAAAGCAACTGTAGCAGCGAATATCAATTGTATTTGCTGGATTTATTTCTGTTCTGGACATAGAACATTTAAGCAAACATTGCCAATATCTTGCTCCCATTTCTGTTGTCAAATGAATTCTCCAACATCCCTAGACAAAGGTCACCTTCAAAGCCAGAGACTTATAAGGCTGTGGCTCACCATCAAGACATAATCCCGATGATTTAGGACTGGTTTTCTGGCTCCAGTCAGCCCTGGTCCTACTGTTTTACCTCTCAACCCTTTGGTTTGTGCACGAGGCTGTGTTCCATGTGGCAAATCTACATTCTTCTTTTCCAGGGGGTTGGGCATCGTAACTAGTTTTAAAACTAGATCCAAAGGCATTACGCCTCCTAGCTGAAGGAGCAGATTAAAAGGGGATGAGTCAGATGCATCAATATTTCAGCTCACTTTGTCCCATGCGGTTGCTGAGAGAGAGAGAGGGAATGCATTGTATTAAAGTCAAGACTGGATGGAGTGGAGTAGAGAGGGATAGGGGGTTGTGCATCATGTACCCAGACTGAAGGTTTGGCCCGAGCAATTAATTAGACTATTGATGGATATTGGAGGACTTTTAACTATACATTTCATCATTAGCATGCTGGTATAGATTGCATCTTGACCTATGTGGCCAACTCAGACGCAAAAAGAGATTAAGGAGCTCTGAGAAATGAGCGAGTAGGAATAAACAATGGCTGTTATGGATGGCATTTGTCCTTATCGTCAATGTGCAAGGACAGGCCTTGTGATCAGCAAGAGAGGATTCTCAGAAACATATTAATAGCAAAGGACAGATCCGGCAGATCTTGCCAGGGAATGACTCTGCAAACTATATGCGTTCTTGGCTTCTCACACAGCCTCCACCTCCCCATCCAAAACAGAGTCAAGGATTTGAAAGGGGCATCACAGTCACCACATCTCAACATTCTCTTGACCTTGAGGCCTTATCAACAGGTAACACTGGGATGTGTTCAGAGGTGTTCACTGGTTCACCGCCTCCCAGGCCAGGTTCAGAGTGTTGCTATTAGTATATAAAGCCCCTTAACACTTGGGACCAGTTTTCCTATGAAATCAACTTACTCCACATTTGCCCACTCGACCACTTTGATTGGTAGAATTGGCATGAGTACAGGTGCCACATAATACCTGTTCTGCAGTTCTAAGAATTTGATTGTTTACACTTATTGTTTGTTCTCTCCCCTCCCCATGAAATTTTATTAAGTTTTTTTTTCATAAGGTAAAGGGACCCCTGACCATTAGGCCCAGTTGTGACCGACTCTGGGGTTGCGGCACTCATCTCGCTTTATTGGCCGAGGGAGCCGGCGTACAGCTTCTGGGTCATGTGACCAGCATGACTAAGCCGCTTCTGGCAAACAAGAGCAGCGCACAGAAAGGCCGTTTACCTTCCCGCCGGAGCGGTCCCTATTTATCTACTTGCACTTTGACGTGCTTTCAAACTGCTAGGTTGGCAGGAGCAGGGACTGAGCAACAGGAGCTCACCCCGTCGCGGGGATTCAAACCGTCGACCTTCTGATCAGCAAGTCCTAGGCTCTGTGGTTTGACCGACAGCGCCACCCATGTCCCTCCTTTTTTTCCATAATGCAATACAATTAAAAACAAACTAACCTAAAGAAAAACAGGAAAAGGAAAATAAAATGCAGTGTCCTCAACTAATACTCTTTGGAACTCCCTGCCTATTGAGATTGAGCTGGTGCCTTCATTGTACTCTGTTTGGCACCTGCTAAAAGCATTCCTGTTTGGACAAGCCTGCCCAGATGCTTAGAAAGTTGAGGCAATTTTAATCTGTTTTAGTATTTCAACTTTTGTATGTTTTAAAGTAGCGCTGTAAATCTTTCTTGATTTTACTGTTTTATCTTTTGTAATTTGCTTTGAAGTATTTTACAAGCACCCGCCACACACACACACACACACTGTGTTACTGATGTGCTACCTTAAATTTTTCCAACAGGGAGTCTTAAAAAGGTAAAGGTACCCCTGACTGTTAGGTCCAGGCACAGATGACTCTGGGGTTGCGGCGCTCATCTCACTTTACAGCCTGAGGGAGCCGGCGTTTGTCCACAGACAGCTTCCAGGTCATGTGGCCACCATGACTAAGCTGCTTCTGGTGAACCAGAGCAGCGCACAGAAACGCTGTTTACCTTCCCGCTGGAGTGGTACCTATTTATCTATTTGTACTGGCGTGCTTTCGAACTGCTAGGTGGGCAGGAGCTGGGACCGAAGAACGGGAGCTCACCACGTCACAGGGATTCGAACCGCTGACCTTCTGACTGGCAAGAACTAGGCTCTGTGGCTTAGACCACAGCGCCACCCGCTGGAAGTCTTAAGGTGGGCCTAATTTCTGGCTTCCCAGGTGATATGGAAGCACACTGTTGTGGGGGTCATTTCATCTCCCATTTTCCTTGGCTTAGGGATGAGGAGGCATTATTCCCTCAAGAGGAATCTTCTGGAAGCAGCTCACCAAGGGCTAGTGTGGTCAGAGGGAAGAGTAGGCAGATCAGCTGATGACTTTCACCTTTATATTGTAGGCTACATTCCAGCCACGTAAAGATGAAAAAAGACCCATTCTTAGACTTTTCTAGTAAATGAGGTTTCCTGGACTTTCAGCTTCCTAATGCATGTAAAATTTCCCAAGCAATTTTGACAATGAGAATGGATGAAGTCTTAATTCTGGCTGCTGGTGGAAGCCCAAAATGCCCTTGATCAGCATCCAGAATTAAGACTTGATGCACTGTGGTGTGGGTTGAATTTCCAAAGAGACCTTAAACTTTGAGACCTTAAAATTTGGAGATATTGATCCTGTTATAGAAACTGGGGTGTGGAAGTAGCCTGTGTGCCGAGACCCTTGTAACTCCTGGATCTAGCAAGTGTTAAAATATAAGCCATGCTTTCTTCCTTATGAGGCGATCACCTGGGTGATGGTCCATTAAGGGGGACAAAGGAAAGGGGCTCTGTGGGAGACGACATATGGGTGGGGAGGTGGTACCCCTCCTTTGTTAGAAAGAAAGAGCAGAGAGTGAAGTCGTGTGACCCGGAAGGCAAAAGCAGCAATCTGGGAACTGAGAGAGACACAGCAATGCTTGATTTCTGTTGAACACCCCTCTTGGGGTGTTGATGCTGTGAACCCCTCCATTGTAGACTCAAGTTAGGAGCGCAGGTGGTGCTGTGGTCTAAACCACTGAGCCTCCTAGGCTTGGCGATCAGAAGGTTGGCGATTCAAAACCCTGCAACAGGATGAGTTCCCATTGCTCTCTCCCAACTCCTGCAAACCTAGCAGTTCGAAAGCATGCCAGTGCAAGTAGATAAACAGGTACCACTGTGGTGGGAAGGTAAACGGCGTTTCTGTGCACCCTGGCTTCCATCACAGTGTCCCGTTGCGCCAGAAGCAGTTTAGTCATTCTGGCCACATGACCTGGAAAGCTGTCTGCGGGCAAACGCCAGCTGAAGCGAGATGAGCACCACACCCCATAGTCGCCTTCGACTGGTTGTCCAGGGGTCCTTTACCTTTTTCAACCTTTTAGTCTCAGGCTGTATATATGTGTAAGCAAACCATATAACATAAAGACACCAGCAGGCTCCAGTGTGCCTCATTTCAAGAGGAAACATGAATGCTGGGTAAGCGTCAGGAACCCCTGAAATCTCACACCACTCAGAGATTGGAGTGGTGTGCAACAATGCAGTCAGTTCTAACTTAGCCCAAGGAGCATATATTAGGGTCATTTTTTATGCCTCACAAAAGATGAAGGTGCTTCTGAGCAAGAATCGTATGTAGTCTAAAAACAAGAGGACATCCTGCCTAGCCTCTCTAAATGGAACTTCAGGGGGGGGGGGCTATGACATCTGCAGCATATCTTGCCAAGCAACAGGCTCCCTGACTAATTTCCATGGGTAGAAATGTGAATAAACCCCTCCCCAGCAAAACGTTATAAGCATTACGTGAATGAGAGGCACAAATACAAGATGGGTGACACCTGGCCTGAGAGCAGTACATGTGAAAAGGATCTAGGAGTCTTGGTTGACCACAAACCTGACATGAGCCAACAGTGTGACGTGGCAGCTAAAAAAGCCAGTGCAATTCTGGGCTGCATCAATAGGAGTATAGCATCTAGATCAAGGGAAGTAATAGTGCCACTGTATTCTGCTCTGGTCAGACCTCACCTGGAGTACTGTGTCCAGTTCTGGGCACCACAGTTCAAGAAGGACACTGACAAACTGGAACGTGTCCAGAGGAGGGCAACCAAAATGGTCAAAGGCCTGGAAACGATGCCTTATGAGGAACGGCTAAGGGAGCTGGGCATGTTTAGCCTGGAGAAGAGGAGGTTAAGGGGTGATATGATAGCCATGTTCAAATATATAAAAGGATGTCACATAGAGGAGGGAGAAAGGTTGTTTTCTGCTGCTCCAGAGAAGCGGACACGGAGCAATGGATCCAAACTACAAGAAAGAAGATTCCACCTAAACATTAGGAAGAACTTCCTGACAGTAAGAGCTGTTTGACAGTGGAATTTGCTGCCAAGGAGTGTGGTGGAGTCTCCTACTTTGGAGGTCTTTAAGCAGAGGCTTGACAACCATATGTCAGGAGTGCTCTGATGGTGTTTCCTGCTTGGCAGGGGGTTGGACTCGATGGCCCTTGTGGTCTCTTCCAACTCTATGATTCTATGATTCTAATTATTTCTTGCTATTCCCAATATTCCCTGAATATTTCATGTGAGCAGGAGCCCAGAATTCCAACTCAAAAGTTTCACGCAGTGCAAAAAAATTTGAGGCATTCCATTAATAAAGGGGCCTTTTATCAATAAATGTTGCACATGAATGTTGCCTCATTAAGGAAAGGTTGGGAAGCAAGTCACCACCCCCTCTGCATCTTTGCTGCAATTCTCTCCTGAATAATTCCAGCCACCCATATATATTTCTGCTTTCTGTCAGGCCAGGCAGTAAGAGAGTGTATTCCAAATGAGGTTTTTGCAATAAATGGGAGATTAATTTGATGATCCAGATGATACAATGTGAGCCAAAGGTGAGAAGAAGGGCTCCATTAGCAGGCCTTGAGTCTCCAGCGGGGGTTGAGAAATTGCCGCTGATGAATTAATGAATGCAAATCACTGGATCTTACACCTTTTACATAATGATCCATACAAGGTGGTGTCCTCGCTCATAAAACAATGCATTGCAAAAGGAAAGAGTGTTTGGCACCCATGCTAGCAATGTAAGAAATAAGTAACAAAAACAGGATCAAAAGAGTGCGCAAGAAAAATAACAGAGTGCATAACAGAAGAAGAGAAGAAGAAGAGTTTGGATTTGATATCCCACCTTTCACTCCCCTTAAGGAGTCTCAAAGCGGCTAACATTCTCCTTTCCCTTCTTCCCCCACAACAAACACTCTGTGAGGTGAGTGGGGCTGAGAGACTTCAGAGAAGTGTGACTAGCCCAAGGTCACCTAGCAGCTGCATGTGGAGGAGCGGAGATGCGAACCCGGTTCCCCAGATTACGAGACTACCGCTCTTAACCACTACACCACACTGGCTCCACAAAGACAAGATGACCTTCATCTAGATACGTTGGGCAAGACATTCATACACTCTACACACACATACAAACAAACAAACACACATTTTAAAAACTAAGGTTTATCAATGTTTGCCTTCTTCATCATGAGGTCTGTGATAAGGGTAAATTACAGATTAAAAAGGCATACCATTTTATTAAAAAATATAAAGAATCTAATCCACTATATGCTCCAACATTATTTATTTATTTGTCTCTGTTTATTATGTTTTGTAAATTCAGCCATGTTTTATCAATTCAGGGAGTTGTGGCCTTGATTTTTCATAGTATCCAGGTTAGAGAGAGTTTAGGAGGAGACTGAGATCACCTGAAGTTAAACACATTTTGGTTTCCAGTTTAATAGCTGCTGCAAAGAAAATGGGGGGGTCTAGGAAATCTGTTTGACTAAATCTGCTTGGAACTTAAAACTAGAAATTGTTATTGCAAGGATAAGACTTAGAAATCTACTTCAAGTTCATTGTTAACGAATTAACGTTGATGAATTAACGCTTGCATCACTCAGTGGGGTAAACATAAATAAATCACAAAATCAACTAATAATTTAAGAACAATAAGCCCAGACAGAAGCAACAGAAATAAGGCTTCTCCACGTAAAACTCCTCAGCTCAACAGGTCAGATCATAGAAACTTAGAAATGTAGAGTTGGAAGGACCCTTAAGGGTCATCTAGTCCAACCCCTGCAATGCAAGAATCTCAACCAAAACATCCGTGACAGATGACATCCAACTTCTGCTGGAAGGAGAGTCCACAGATGCCTGATATATACAGTGGTACCTCAGGTTACAGACACTTCAGGTTACAGACTCCGCTAACCCAGAAATAGTACCTCGGGTTAAGAACTTTGCTTCAGGATGAGAACAGAAATCGTGCGGTGGCGGCGCGGCAGCAGCAGGAGGCCCCATTAGCTAAAGTGGCGCTTCAGGTTAAGAACAGTTTCAGGTTAAGAACGGACCTCCGGAACGAATTAAGTACTTAACCCAAGATACCACTGTACTAGAATATTTCTGACACTAAAAGAAAAGGGAGCTCAAAAATTATTATCGCATTAGCAATGACACCAAGATGCCTTTAAATCATGATGTAGAATACAGTTATCCAATAGATCTGAAATTTATGCCTATGAGCATCAATAATGTATATCTATAACATGGATTACATTAAATTACCATAATCCAGTGTCGTTGTTTCAGTGAATGGAAGCAGCTCAGAGGTATTTTATCTGAAAAGAGGAACAAGACAGCTTGCCCTTTAAGTTCATTACAGCTTGCATTATCTGTTGCACCCCTTGCAAAAGCCATTGTATCTCAGACCCAGATAACACATTTGATGTGGTAGAAGAATTTAGTAAAGTATCAGGTTAGAGGATTAACCATATAAAATCAGAATCATTAGCCTTTAGCATAGATAAATTATCCATTGGGAAAAATGTACCCATTGGGAAAAATCTTGGAAAGTCTCCCCAGTTAAATACTTGGGTATATGAATAATACTGGACTCACTAGCAAAAATTTCAAAATAAGATCATGAAAAATTATTAGCAGAAGCTAAAGAGAAACTAAAGCAATCGTCATAGTTGCAGACATCATGGTTTAGAAAAAAAGGGTACTGCCAACTAAGATCTTGTTCTTAAATTTACAATTGAAGGTTCCTAGACCATTGGCCATATATATATATATATATATATATATATATATATGCTTTCGTAGATTTTCACGGGTACAGGAATGCAGGTTTTGGTGTCTTCGGGTGTCTTCCCGTGTAAGAGTTGGGGTGTCTAGGCGACGTTTCGACGAGGTCTCACTCGTCATCTTCAGGCTGGTGCTTACGGCTTCTTGTTACTGGAATCCTGCTCTGTTCCAGTAACAAGAAGCCGTAAGCACCAGCCTGAAGATGACGAGTGAGACCTCGTCGAAACGTCGCCTAGACACCCCAACTCTTACACGGGAAGACACCCGAAGACACCAAAACCTGCATATATATATATATATATATATATATATGAGTTTCTTTGGCAGTAGAAAAGGCTGAGAGCAGTTTTAAGAACCTTATTCAATAGTTTAAACCAAGACAGACATATTTCCCTCAGTTAATAAATATTACGATGCTGCTATGCTAACCTATCTAAGAAATTGGTTCCATCCAGACAGATCCATAATTCTTGAGCAGGAGACTCTATCAACAAACTTAAAAAATATTTTATGGGATTATACTAGATCTGATAGAGAGACTAAACTCTTGTCCTTCTGCTATATTTGATATCCAACATAAATATAAACAAAAAAATTGGCCCAGGACTATTACCACTCATAGCTCCATGTTATAATAAAGAGATGGAGAAAACTTTCGGGATATTTATGGAAAATGTGTGGCTTTACTGAACTGAAAAACTATTTATGGATGGCACCTTTAAGACCTATTAAGCGATAAAAGTAGAGATACAGCAGCACTGAACACAGCTTTCCAGTACCTGCAGTTCTGAAATATTGTTAATAAACTGGCTAACAAATACGGACCTTTTCAAACATCTACTAAAATTGAAAAGTTAACGTCAAATGAACATTCAGTAAAATTTCAATAAAATAATTGACTCAGGCTTATTTCACATATACAACCATCACATAATTCTAGGTTTAAATGATGAAGTGATTTTGGCTGAGAATGTTGCCAAATAAACTCCTCTTTCGTAGGAATGTGCCAACCACAAGATTGTTTGGTCACATAAATTAGAAATTGTCCCAAAGCAGAAATAAAGTCAGAGGGCTCTGCATCACCCCTGGTGGAATGTATTTTATGAATCAGTTTTTTCGGAAACGGCAATGAACACGATTCTTAAAACCATCGATCCTTGCTTGAGAGATCACTAGAGAGTGGCAACCAACAGATAGAGAATTAATTGTTGAGAATTACGATGGTGCCATGGTAATAACATCACCCTCACCATCAAGATACGCAACTGAATTACTTGGTTGGATAAAAACTCCTCCTTGAGAGCATAAGTATGAAAACAGGCCATTAATATATCTACAAGTCCTACAATATCAGACCTCAAGTTCATCCTTCATTTAGTACTGGCAACAACCGTTTTGCACAGGGTTTGCGTTCCTCCTTCATCCCATTACACCTCACCCCCTTTTCCAGCAGCTTCCAGGTTGTGGAAGTGCCCGTGTACAGAAAAGCTGTCTTTGCCTGTGTATGGAAGTGATGGGGGCTTTTTTCTCTTTTTTGGTGTAGAATTAATCAGGACCACCTGCTTCCAGTGAGCTGACAGTTACTCCTGTGTCATACATACAAATGACTGTGAAGTATGGCATCCCAGTCTAGGACCAGTATTCCCCAATCGTGTTTGTGTTCATCTTCCACTGGAAAGCAGAACATCAACTCTGTACTGTATGCTGTTGTACTGGAAATAAATTCCGCAGAGGTTTTGCAGGTCAGAAGAATTAATTCCACATTCTATGTCAATTACTGAGGAAATTAGTTTTTAAGAGATTATAGGACTCTTCAGCAATCATCATACAAGATCCTCATGATTCCTCTCAGCTGCATTAATTTTAGCTGGCTTAATAATTTATTCAAGCACAACAGAGGAAGGCATCTTCTCACTAAGCGATGAAAGCAATATTATTGATCATGTCCTAATTCCTACACATCTGGCCCAGTATAATTGCCTATATTGCTCTCCTTCAACACACATTTTAGGCTCCAAACAGTTCCAGTTTGCACAACACCTCTCCCCTTTTATAAGGAAGAAGAAGAAGAGGAATGGCAATCAGACAGCTATGCTGTTGGGGTTTCAAATGGTACTGCCCAGTTTACGTAATCTCCCATAAAAGGAATAGTGCCACCCCAAGTATACGTGTTCGGTGAACCACCATGTTTTTCAGAGCTTGAAACAAAGCAGGGATCAAATCAATCACCATTAAAGGTATATGAATTTAAGTCAAGGCTCATCGTACTTGTGATGGACAGAGGGTATGAGACAGAAAGATAAGATGTTCCATTTTTGCCTTTGCCCTGGCCATGTTTCAATAAAACCTTTTCCACATGTGCTCCCAGACAAACCCATTTAAGCACCTAGCTTTGGTCACATGATTGACACCTGCTCCTCTGAAGAAGATAAAGGGTGATAAGACACAGTGATGGCCTGGAGCGGACCAAATGGGTGGGTGGGGAAACCACTTCAGTGCCAGGGGGCGTTCTGTGTGGATATGGGAAATGGCGGATCTGTATGTTGCGGGTGCTTTGGTTGGAGAAAGGCCTCAGATGATAATTGCAGGGTCCGGGGGGACATGGGTGGTGCTGTAGTCTAAACCACTGAGCCTCTTGGGCTTGCTGATCAGAAGGTCAGTGGTTCAAATCCCCACAACAGGGTGAGCTCCTGTTGCTCAGTCCCTGGTCCTGCCTACCTAGCAGTTCAAAAGCACAGCAGTGCAAGTAGATAAATAGGTACCGCTGTGGTGGGAAGGTAAACGGCGTTTCCGTGTGCTCTGGTTTCCATCATGGTGTTCTGTTGCACCAGAAGCAGTTTATTCCTGCTGGCCACATGACCCGGAAAGCTGTCTGTGGACAAACTCCAGCTCCCTCGGCCTGAAAGCAAGATGAGCACCGCAACCAGTCAGAGAGCCAGTATGGTGTAGTGGTTAAGAGCGGTAGTCACGTAGTCTGGGGAACCGGGTTCGCGTCTCCGCTCCTCCACATGCAGCTGCTGGGTGACCTTGGGCTAGTCGCACTTCTTTGAAGTCTCTCAGCCCCACTCACCTCACAGAGTGTTTGTTGTGGGGGAGGAAGGGAAAGGAGATTGTTAGCCGCTTTGAGACTCCTTCGGGTAGTGATAAAGCGGGATATCAAATCCAAACTCCAAACCCCATAGTTGCCTTTGACTGGACTTAACTGTCCAGGGGTCCTTTACCTTTACTGGGCCAGTTTCATATGAGAAGAGGTGGACCTTGAGGCATTGTGGTCCTGAACTGTTTAAGGCTTTACAGAACTGTATTCAGAGGCAGCCCCATGTATAAAGCATTGCAGTAATTTAACCTAGAGGTTGCCACAGCATAGACAACAGGAATTTGGCTATACCTTTCCAGAGAGTGGCAAAGCTGGGCCACCAGCTGATGCTGATGGAAGACAGTCTGCACTGCTGAGGCCACCTGAGCCTCAAGCAACAGCAAAGGATCCAGGATTACTCCCAAGCTATGTTCCTGCTCCTTCAGAAGGAGTGTAACCCATGAAGAGCAGGCAACCTCCCATCCATCTCGACTAAGGAGCCACCAGCTAACAGAACCTCAGTTTTATCTGGACTGAGCTTCACCTTTTCCTGTAAGACCTATTACAGTCGTTAAGAGTCACCAACAGGCTCATCTCAGCTATCTGCCAATCTCCCATTCCCACCACCCTTCTGAGTAATACCCCTCCCCACCTTCTCACTATATAGAAGGATCTGGCAACTTCTGTTTCAGTGTATCTGAAGAAGTGTGCATGCACACAAAAGCTCATACCAAGAACTAACTTAGTTGGTCTTTAAGGTGCTACTGGAAGGAATTTCTTTATTTTGACTATGGCAGACCAACATGGCTACCTATCGGTAACTGAACTTCACCTTGTAGTTGTCATTTTTTTAAATCACTTTATGCAACTACTATATTATGTCCCTATGCACATTTGTATTTCAACAAAGGCCTATCTTTCCACATGGAGCCTCCATCCTTTTCTTTCGATTTACTAGGAGGGGTACCTCCAGTCTAGGAAATCCTTTTAAATTTATTCAACATCTCCACCAACCTAATGCTCATCCAGATCTTCTGGACCACTGGATTTCATATGTCGTTGTCCCAATCCTAGCCCCACCCCATGAAAAAAAAGAGAAAAGGAGCTGGAGGGGGTCAGAAAACCTTTGACCAATGCAGTTTCTGAATCCTGGATTTTAAACAACTGCCTTTTTTTTAGCAGGAGTTCACTGATGCCTCTTAATAACTGCAACCTAGCCAGCATCAGATAGCAAGCATGTTGTTTCAGAAAAGATTATGTAAAATCCCTTGCAAAGCTCTGAAATAATTCAGTTTACACCTATGGCAGCAAATTAACATGCCGTCAGAGACGCTGTCATGGAGGTAGCTGTTGCTATCAAAACAAATTTGCATTAATTTATTTGAATGCTGACGATAAACCTTGACAATCCGTGTTGGTAGCTGTTTTGCTGCTAAATCAAATCAGTGGAACCGGAATACATCAACCACTTACTGCAGTACACAAAACTAAATCAAGGTGCCATTGATCAAGGAACCTAAGGGTAGCCATGATCTTAAAAACCTTCAGCTACATTTCAACGTCAATAGATCTGTTCCCCTTAAGCTTACTGATAGTAGCTCATGAATGCCCACGAGAAAATATCATTAAGCTACAAAAAAAGGGAGGAATGTCAGGCATGATACATCCATTCCTGTAGGTGCAGTTCTGTGCCAATGAAGAGTCCTCAAACGACCCTTTCCCAATTGCCTCAGCTGTTCCTTGTCACTCTGTGTTATTCAGCGGTGCCCAGTTATTTGTATGAAAAAACCAACCAGTGGTGGCAGTAACTCCCAACCATTCTATGTTCTTATCAACCGGTCTTCCTAACACGAGGAAACAAATAACAGAGAAGAAAAAAGGAAATTCACAACAGATCAGCCAGGATACAGTGGATTGGAAGAGAAAATCTCCAAGTCAGATGTGGTGTGGAAGAAGCACTTGCACTCATTCCTAATTTTGTTCATCAAGGTTAGCAACAAGAACAAGTAGTGATGAAACACAGTGTGAAAAGGAGTCTTGATGCCATGTTGGGCACGATCCTGCCAAAATTTATTCTTCCACGAACACAAGTGTCTGCGTACACACTGGTTATCTAGAACTGTCAGTGGAATTTTTGTGATTGATGTCCCCACTATCTGCCAAGGCTATAATAAAAACTGGGTTGTGGGACATTGAACACCAGGAACTCACAGCAGCAGCAGAGAAAACCTCTTAACTTTCAACTTTCTTGGGCACATGAAATTAACCAAAATTATCTTGAATTTTTGCTTAATCCTCAAGAAAGAAGGGCATTTTCGCTGGCCAGGTTTAATTCAGATCCTTCAAAGCTCCTATAGGGAAGGTTCTCAGGATTGGTGGAAGGAGAAAGAATTTGCCCATGTGAAGACCATCAGGTGGAAACTCTTACACATATGGTTCTTAAATGCAAACTATATGTTGATCTCCACCAGCAGTTCCGAGATCAACTCTGCATCCCCAAATGGAAACCAGAGTTAGAGGTCATACATTTTCTATTACAGTGGTACCTCAGGTTACATACGCTTCAGGTTACATACGCTTTAGGTTACAGACTTTGCTAACCCAGAAATATTACCTCGGGCTAAGAACTTTGCTTCAGGATGAGAACAGAAATCGTGCAATGGCAGCGCAGTGGCAGCAGGAGGCCCCATTAGCTAAAGTGGTGCTTCAGGTTAAGAACAGTTTCAGGTTAAGAACGGACCTCCAAAACGAATTAAGTTCTTAACCCGAGGTATCGCTGTATTGGGGAATAATCAGGAGCTCATCAAGTTAGTGGCTAAATATCTTTATCTGGCTTTTTGTCGTCGAAACACATTGCAGACGTCTGATCTCCCTGGAAACCTAGAGATGTAATGTTAGACTGCTTTGCCTTTTTCATTTGACAAATGTTTTGTGCCACTGGGAAGGCGGTAATTCTGTATTGATTTGCTATGGGTGTTTGTATGTGATGCCAATAAAAGGTTTGATGATGATGGTTATCTAGAAGAGGGAAAGATGTACATGAGTAAAAGGAACACAGGATGCAAGAAACGACATGCTCCAGTTCTGGAGTTAATTTTAGAAACTCTCCAAAGTTAAATCCAGAAGGCAATCTGGGCAAAGTGTGGAGCATAGCCAATTCATGGAACAATAGCAGATTGGAACTGGGGAAATCTGCTCATCGCTAATTTGATTCATGTGCTGCAGAGGTGGGCCCTGTATTATTACTAAATCAACCGGCTTTTTGTAAGAAAGAAGTACCTTCAAATAAGCCATTTCCTGATTGCAAAACTACTGTAATCTGGCAACTGAGTCTTATTGCATGGAAATACAGCTGTCATATTTAGCTTTAAATGTAGGAATAATTAAAAATGATTGCTGCAGTTGGAAAACCAGCTGCATGGCTTGCCCCCTCCAAGATGAGTCATCTATTTTACTGAACATCAGAACAGACTACCAAATATCCTACAGCAATTTCTAAACTAGAAACAACTAGAAACAAGGAGGGAGAAACTTTTCCTTTTGCTCTAAAACTAACACTTCTAATCTTATTTATAACCCGGTGATGCTAGGTTTATCTATCTATCTATCATCTATCTATCTATCTATCTATCTATCTATCTATCATCTATCTATCATCTATCTATCTATCTATCATCTATCTATCTATCTATCTATCTATCTATCTAATCTATCTATCTATCTATCTAATCTATCTATCTATCATCTATCTATCTAACTATCTATCATCTATCTATCTATCTATCTATCATCTATCTATCAATCATCTATCTATCTATCTATCATCTCTATCTATCTATCATCTATCTATCATCTATCTATCTATCATCTATAGATTTATCTTGATCTATCTATCTATACTCAAAAATCCTATGCCAAACTGTCATTTTTTATAAATTGCTGGTATATGCTGTTTCTTCCAGGATATTGCATTTATAATTTGTATTGTAACTGGTATTTTCCCCATAATATTAAAACACCCATGAGTTCTATTTCCAATTTGTAACTTTAGATTTTTTTCAATTACTTCAATTCTTATATGATTACAATTCCTCCAAGAATTGCAAATTTCACTCCATTGTGCTGCTCAGGGCAGCAGGTAGCTTTCAGACTTTTGTTTGCATGTTTGCTTCTGAGGTGAATGAGAGCTGAAGTTTCCAGTGCATCCTTGTACAGTGAATTAGGCCTGGGAGCAAACAGAAAAAAAACAAAACAAACCCAATTCATATGCACCCAAGTGGTAAGCTCAGCGAGCATGCTCAGGCCATGTGGATAAGGCTTATTGGGTGGCAAGTCCCTTCCCCCATGTGAAATGAAGACACTGGACACATTATATAAGGTTAATGGGCATAAAAAGGCCACAACTTTATTGATTACAGAATTGAAAGGTATTGGCCTTAGGCATTGGCTCCTATCGACTACCCAGCATGGAGACCGGGAAGGGTTATCCACAAGCCATGGGAGTCCTGTTGAAGTACGCCAACTAGGATCCCACGGGTGTCACCGCTCGGGGGCATGCCGGAGGCCCTTACCTCCCTAGGTTTCGGACAAGGCAACGCCCCCCAGAGTCCTCTACCGGACTACCCTTTCCTTGGGGGAAGGTGATGGCGCTTCCTTCCACCCCATTCATTTGCATAACAATAAACCCCTGCCAATGCCTAACCGCCAATACCGCGGACGTTGTGACGTTTGCTACGAGGTAGGCGAAAAAACCAAAAGGCTGACGGTGCGCCAAATTGGAAAAATTCCTACCAGGCCCCTTGCGGCGACCAACCGGAGTCCATAGCAAGGTCATAGCTAGCTAAGCCTAAGGGTGGGTGGGATGGGAAAACCGCTCAGCTGGCAAGGGGAAAGAGGGTGGTCCCCGGGCGTGCCTGGCCTTAAGTAGGCTAGGCCACGCCTCCCCAGCCCGCCGATTGGCGGGCCATGTCGCAGGCACGCCCGGGGATTCCCTGGATCTCGCGGGGGCAAAAGGCCAGCCCCCGCGTGTGTGGGAGGGGATAACCCGCAACCCCCTCTCCTCCCAAGCACGGAAATGGCTTAACCAACTCCCTTCTCTTGCAGGAGCCCAATTAGTGCCAGTGTCTTCCATTAAGAGTTTGGGTGTAATCCTTGACGCCTCCCTTTCCATGGAGGTGCAGATTACAGCAACAGCCAAGGAGACATTTTTCCACCTTCGCCGCATCAAGCAGTTGGTCCCTTAACTTTTGTGCCCCAACCTGGCCACAGTGATCCATGCGACGGTCACCTCCAGGTTTGACTACTGTAATTCTCTATGCGGGGCTGCCCTTGAAGCTGTCCCAGAAACTCCAGCGGGTGCAGAATGCTGCAGCGAGGCTCCTCACGGGGTCTCTGCCATGGGAGCATATTCACCCAGTGCTTTTCCAGCTGCACTGGCTCCCGGTGGAGTACAGGGTCAGGTTCAAGGTGCTGGTTTTGACCTTTAAAGCCCTTCACAGCCTAGGACCCTCATACCTACGGGACCGCCTCTCCCGTTATGCCCCATGGAGGACCTTAAGGTCCACAAATGGCAGCACCCTAGAGGAAGTTAGATTAACCTCAACCAGAGCCAGGGCCTTTTCAACGCTGGCTCCAGTTTGGTGGAACGCTCTGTCTCATGAGACCAGGGCCCTGCAGTAATTTTGCAGGGCTTGTAAGACAGAGTTGTTCCGCCTGGTCTTTGGCTTGGAATCAATTTGATTCTCTCCCCCTCTTTCTTTTTTCCTTTCTCCTTCTGTGTTGGAACTCCTATTTGGGGACTTTCCTGGCTTTTTTCTGGCCCGTGTTGGACCAGGCTGGATAGCTAGCCTTGGTGAAGACTTGATGTTTTCATCCCCAAAAAAGTTTATTGAGTTTCCACTGAAATGAGGTTGCATTTTAACGCATTTTAATGTTTTAATGTTGTGTTTTAATCTTGTTTTAAGCTGTATTTCAATCAATTGTTTTTATATTTGGTGTTAGCCTCCCTGAGCCCAGTCTTGGCTGGGGAGGGCAGGGAATAAATAAAATTTATTATTATTATTATTATTATTATTATTATTATTATTATTATTATTGTAATGTCTCAGCAATTGACAGCCAGTTATCTGAGCTGCCAATTCCAGTCACAACAGATACTTCCGTTTGGGCAGTGGGGTGCTAAAATTATAAGTTTAATGTGCATAAAATGTTATATATTTGAAATGTGTTGTATTCAGAAACTTATGTAGAGGCATGCATTTTGCAAAACGAGCCAGCAGCACAGGCTTGCCTCCGCAAGTGCCTAGGGCAATGCACCATCACCGGGGTGCATGCACATTATGTCATCACACCTCTGTCATGCTGATGTCACACTCACACATAGCAGGGTGTGGTGATGTAGCATGCGCATGCCAGTGGGTGTGATGGTGCAGTGCGTGCATGCCCCCCCAGCGTGCATGCGTGGCTGTGCCACACTTTGTGGGTGCCCCCTCCTTTAAAATGTTGTGGTGGCCAAGGCACCCAGGGCTCCAGGGACTCAGTGCATATGAAGCGAGTTGTATATTAGATAAGGAGGTTTAACTGTAGTGAATGCGGCAGGAGAGGATGGGGATTCCCATTTCATTTTTTAAAAAGCCTTTTTTTTATAAAAGCTTGAAAAACAAAGAAAAGGCGATATACAGAATCAATACAAATATCAAGAGTTTTTAACATAGAAACGAAAAGAAATAAAAGGAAAAGTCTTCCAATTCTCTGTTGATCAGCTGTAAAAGCTTGGGCAAAACTCTTGCTTCATAATAACATCCAGCTTTTACTTTCTATAAACCAACTTTTTATCCAGTCTTCAAACCCAGCTATCACAACCTCACTTTCCTTTTTGTGCAAAAAGTCCATAAGGGGTTCCTGATCATTAATAAATGTCAACAATGATTTTTCTCTAATTAAGCGCATCAACTTTGCCATCTCAGCCAAATTCATTAATTTCAATAACCATTCTTCCATAGTAGGTTAATAATAAGTCCTTCCATCTTTGTGCATATGACAATCTTGCCACTGTGATCATATATTGCTATAATCTTCCATATTATTTTTCTAGTTGTATAAGAAGGTTCCATTTCCGTGTGTATGCTAAGTGATTATTAATCCTTGGGAAATTGGAGAACTCAGCAGTCATTGGAGCCAGTGAGTCAGCCCAGTGTTGTTGAACAAGGAAGTTGCTTGTACAGGATCTTTCTCTGGGATCAGAGAGAGGGGAAAATTTTGGACATAAAGACTTAAAGAAGACTGGATTGCATTGCTAGTTTGTTTAAGTGCAATATGTTATTTTGTATTTGCAATTTGTAACTAGTTTAAGACTGTTTGCAGTGAAACTTTTTGCAACTCTTTCTTGTGGTGGAGAGGTCTTTAGTATATGCTCTGCACAAAGTCCAAATCAGGGATTTCATTTGCATCAACTCTAATATGGGAGTGAGTGCAGTGCCGGAGTTACGTATAAACTAAATAAGCTATAGCTTAGGCCCCCACTCTCTTGCCCCCCAAATATACTTCTTCTTAATTGTATTTCACTATTATTATACTTCTTCTTAATTGTATCTCAGTTCAACAATTACTTTGATAAAATACATATTTTGTTATATGCAAATGACTTTAGATACCTATTAGGTCCATAAATTACCATATAGAATACATTCAACACCAAGAACAGTGACCATTTGTTGTTGTCAAAGGTTAGTTGGACATATAAAGGGCCCCATTACTTCCAGTAGCTTAGGTAAAGGTAAAGGGACCCTTGACCATCAGGTCCAGTCGTGGCCGACTCTGGGGTTGCAGCACTCATCTCGCTTTATCGGCCAAGGGAGCCGGTGTACAGCTTCCGGGTCATGTGGCCAGCATGACTAAGCCGCTTCTGGCGAACCAGAGCATGGAAACCTGCTGGAGTGGTACCTATTTATCTACTTATACTTTGACGTGCTTTCAAACTGCTAGGTTGGCAGGAGCAGGGACCGAGCAATGGGAGCTCACCCTGTCGTGGGGTTTCGAAATGCTGACCTTCTGATCAGCAAGTCCTAGGCTCTGTGGTTTAACCCACAGCACCACCCGCATCCCTCTCCAGTAGCTTAGGGCCTCATCAAAAAAATCTGGCCCTGGGTGAGTGGCAGGAAGCTCCCACAACTGTGCCAACATTCTGAGACTTTTTTCCTCAGGAAAAAAAAAGGTTTTTAAACTGAGTTTTCTCTTCTTCTTCTTCTTCTTCTTCTTCTTCTTCTTCTTCTGTCTGGGAGAGCTCAGAAGACCACACTAATTATGACTCAGGCCACAGGAACTTGTCTCTCAGTAGCGAACTAGCATTATTCAGCATCTCACATTGTGCCTGGAAAAGAATGTTTCTCTAATGTTCCTTTTAATATTTTAATGTTTCAATATTTTAATGTTGTATTTTAATTTTGTTTTTAAGTTGTAATCATTCAACTTGTTTTTATTATTGCTTGTAAGCTGCTCTGAGCCCGGCCTTGGCTGGGGAGGGTGGGGTATAAATAAAAATTATTATTATTATTATTATTATTATTATTATTATTATTATTATTATTATTGCAGATGCTGAATTACAATTGCAGGGATCCATGTATATCACAATATCTTTACTCAATGCCCTTGATGATAAATTGATAATTGTCTTGGGCATTAACAGAGTGTTTAATCAAATACAACTGCAAAGATTTTTGAAATGCCAAAAGGAGAAATGATACTCTCTTTTAGGGATTTCTGCCAATAAGGAGGACATTTGAAACAGGAACTTTCAAGGTCCCATGCTACAATTGGTTATTTCCCCTTCCCCATCAGTCCCCCTGAAATGTCATACTGATGATAAATTACACATAACAGTGTCATTACATTGGCAGAGATGACAACAGGGACTTGTTTGAACTTTTAAAAACTTTAAATATCTAAAATAAATGACTGCATTAAAGATTTTGCTAGGAACAGAAGAAGACGAAAACCCCTCACTCATTAGTCAGGATGCATCCGCCCGCCATATATTTTGGAAAATTAGAATTTTGTTCTTTCTGAAGAATAGTCTTTCTGATTTACACTGCAAGCTTAACAGAGTGAAGGAAACAACATATAATATCCCAGGGACTCATTAGTTTATTTTATTTTTTCTATTCCACTTCCACTCCTTACATTTGTTTATGTATTGGAACATTTGAGTGTATGAAATGCAGAAGCCATTCAATTTTTCTAAAATAACGTTCACTGGAGCAGGAAAAACCCAACACTTTGGGGATTAGGTTGATCAAAATACTCCAGGAATCTAGACAGAGAATGGCACACTCGGTAAAAGATGCTGAAAATTACCAAAACAACAACAGGAACCCAACTGAGTTCACTTTCTCTCCTCTTTGGATCAGGTAGCAAAACCTCGACATGCCCTTACTTCATGATTTCATGGATTTCCCCACTTCTGGCAGCGGGAGACGTGCAGCAGGTTTGGGGAAATTCATTATGTCCCAATCTCAGGAGAAGAGCTTCTCAGAGACATGGCCCACAGAGGAATCGGCAGAGGGGAGGAAGAGGCAGAGGTAAACAGAAGGCTGCCTGTCAGGGCCTTCTTAAGCATATCCTGTGCAAAGCTCCCTCCGGCGGTGCCTCCTCCCCGCCCCCATTTCCCAGAGTTTTTTTAGGGAGGATGGCGCTGCCAGCGTGGCTGGAGGAGGCAGGCAACGGCTGGAGGGCAGCTCCTCTGGTGGAGAAGAGGCTGAGGCTGGACACGAAGCCTCCCAGCTCAGCTGGCTGCTCCGTGCCACGGTGGCCATGGCTGACAGAGGCTCTGGGTGCTGCGCTGCTTTGGCGCGACATGGCGGAGGCGGGTGAGGGCGGTGAGCTGATGGCGGGAGGCGCCACGTCCAGCCTCCGCCTCTTCCCTGACGCCCTACAGAACTTGGCGCCCCGGCGCCCCACGACACTAGCCTCTATGGGTAAGATGCCCCTGCTGACTGTCACTTCTCAAAGCAACACTGAGATGCTGGAGCAGGAGCCAGGTAGTAGTAGGGGGTTGGATTCAACTCCAGAGGAGGAGGAATTGGCTCCACCTATGTCTCCCAGAAGTAGGAGGCAGAGCAAGCGGTTACAGCAAAGGAAAACCAGCTGGAAGCGGGGACAGGCATATATCTGG
Organism: Podarcis liolepis; assembly: GCF_965112155.1. Lineage (NCBI taxonomy): Eukaryota > Metazoa > Chordata > Lepidosauria > Squamata > Lacertidae > Podarcis > Podarcis liolepis. Next base: position 51,476,606 of record NC_139573.1, read on the forward strand.
CCTTGGAAGGGGCCGGAGGCCAGTCGCGTCAACTGACTCCGATAGTGAACAATGAGCTGTGGGAGGCTCTGTTTGCTGTAAGCCTGTAATTGCCAAGTAAAGCTAAAGGAGTTAAACTGCCCGCTTGCCATGTTGTGCGTCAGAGATGTGCTGAACCTAACAAGGGCCATTTTAAAGGTTGAAGCAAAAGTTACATCTGGAGAAAGTTCAGTTTTGGTTTTGTGATGCTGTTGGGGGGACTGTTTTGAAGTGGTGGCAATGCTTCGGCTTCCTGCAGGCAGCAGCCACTCCCTGTCCCCACCCTGAAATTCTCCTCTTCATAACACTACAGCATCTATCTCATTGCATTAGAATCATAAAAGTGTAGATTTGGAAGGGACCTGGAAAGTTGTTTATTGCAGCTTACTCCAATGTATTATTTGTTACGATATGGATGCAATGCGGCAGCGAGCTGCAGCTAGCTGGAAAGCAAAACATGATGGGAATGTTGGGACTGTTCCGTGGGAACAGAGGGACAGTCTATTCACAGTGCTGAGCACCGGATTTAGCTCAGAGTGTAACTTGAGCTGTACAGGAAGTACAGGAAGCTGTACAGAGTGTAATTTGAGCTGTACAGGAAGCTGTACAGGTGGTGTGTTCTTCTCAGGCTTGAGGAGGATCGCCGATCGTGACCTAGCCTGGATCCTGCTTGGGAATGCAGACAGGGAGGTCAGCAGGAGATCAAGCCGGGTACCTGGAGAGTGGCCAGTTTCTCCTGAGAGGCAAGATTTCCTGACATTATTCCAGGCATGTCCAACTCCGAAGAGGCTGTGATCTACTCACATTATAAAATACTGGCTGTGATCTGGGGGGATAGAGAGATATACCGCAATCTATCTACCACAGACGTCCAGTGATTTACCGGTAGATCACGATCTACCTGTTGGACATGCCTACATTATTCCAAGGTGGATTGCAGAGGCATTCAACTGGTGTGAGGAGCAAGGCCCCAATTTCAGCCTTCCCCACCCACAAAAATCCTTAAAAACGCTACGCACAAATTTTGCACCTGTCTCCATTGTAGGGGCTTGAGGGACACAAGGTGGGACTGGATGCAGACTTCATCCAGGGGCCTAAAACAGATGAGAATGTGGGGGAAAGGGAATGAGCAAGAAAGGGAACTTTAAAAGGCAGAGGCTTGCTTGACTGTACTCTACGGGTGAATCACAAGGATGGCCTTAGGCAAGTATATATTTATGGTGTTTGCAAAAGTGAAATCTCTGCCACCCAATGGCTGAACTGGTTGTGGCCTTTGATGGTACAGAGTGTTTATGAACATTCAGACTTCTTAGGCAATAAATCAGTCTTCTTTTTCACAGTCTACCTTCTCTGACAAGAGACAAAGTTAGTTTCACTGCGAATCAAAAGTTTTTCAGAAGGGGGATTCCGCCTGTCGTTACTACTACTTTTGCAATAGAGCATTGCGTTGTACTAACTCTAAAGATGATAAAAAAGACTGCAGTTGGGCCAGGAAGAGGGAGAGAGAGAACTGAACAGTGATGTGAACTAAGGGCTCACCCACACTTCCGTTTGTGCTGCGATTTGTACACACTGGCCTGTGATTTCCAGGCAGAGGTCCAAGTGGGGTGCTTTGTTTGTTTGTTTTGTCCTACCACTTTCCTCTGGAAAACCCACTGTTTACCAATGAATAATTGGTAAACAAATGTCAATCAGGAGCAAATGTCAATCAGGTTTTCTACAGATTGCCATTTGTTCTGATTCAGTGGTAAAGCAGTGGGACCAACAAACAAACAAACAAACAAACAAACAAACAAACAAACAAACCCCATTTGCACCCATCATGTCTGGAAACTACTGACCTGTGCCTACAAACTGTGGTAGAAACAGAATCATTGATGAGCCCTATGTATAAAATTTCTTGTTTGCAGGTGTTAGTTGGTGTTTCCTCCTCCTCCTCTTCTTCTTCCTCCTCCTTTTTTTTTTAAAAAAAAACCCCCTGCTTTAAGATAGAAGCAATCTGAGGAGAAAAGGAATATCTGAATAAGCCCTTCCACGGACATTACATGAAAGCTGCTGTTCCACTGTAATCACCAGAATAACATTACCACTCTAATACTACTTTTCCTCTCATAAAATCCACACCTGGTGTTGAAGCAATCCTGGAAATCACGGCCAAAGTGCCTCAAATAATAGCCAAACATCATCAGAGGGCTGTCATTTTGCTGACATATTAGAGCACATGCCATCAGAGAAACTCTATGAGCAATGTCTGGCAGGGAAAGGCCTGTTTTGTTGCATGTACAAATAGTATTTCATATTTTTGTCCTTCCTATGGGCTGTGGAAATTCCGCTGTTTACCAGAGTGCTCTTCAAGAAAGACTACAGCTACCAAGAGGATAAAGACATAATTACCAAATTTGCCTCATGTCGAATGCCAAGATACACAGATTTGTTTATGTGAGAGTGAGACATTTAATTCATTAAAAAAGAAAACAGAGTGCAATCTGGTGGCTGATTCATGTACTGACTGTCTGGTTCACAAGTCACCTAAGCCATAAACTCATTTGGTGGTGGTAAGTAGAGGTGTTTGTGTGTATATATTAGGCTTGCCACCTTTGTTCTGGCACAATAAAGTACAGGGTGGGTGGGGCGATTGGGGGGTGATTTTTCTTTTCATCTGGTGCTGAAGTAACTTCAAAGGAATCCATTACACTCTATTGCAGCCTAGCAGAATAGGCCCTCTGGAATTTGTCACACACACAAACACAGATATACAAGAATTTGTAAATCTGTCTGGGCTTGGCTAAAAGTAAAGGTAAAGGACCCTCTGGGGTTGCGGTGCTCATCTCACTTTACTGGCTGAGGGAGCCGACGTTTGTCCACAGAGAGTTTTTCCGGGTCATGTGGCCAGCATGACTAAGCCGCTTCTGGCGAAACCAGAGCAGCGCACGGAAACGCCGTTTACCTTCCCGCCAGAGCAGTACCTATTTATCTACTTGCACTGGCGTGCTTTCGAACTGCTAGGTTGGCAGGAGCTAGGACCGAGCAACAGGCGCTCACCCCATCACAGGGATTCGAACCGCCGGCCTTCTGATCAGCAAGCCCTAGGCTCAGTGATTTAGACCACAGCACCACCCGCATATGCTCATTTTTAAAGTGGCTTTATACTTCACTGAATGTTCCCACCAAACCCACGCATAAATCAATGCAAGCACTCTGTTAATAAGGTGAGATGGGACAATCTCAATATGTCAGAAACCAGCCGTTCATGTCATTGCTGCTGCGAGTTCCCCAACAGCAATTTTTAGACATTAAGGTAGCACTGATGAATAAATTACCAGTGTGTGTTTTACAGTGCAGAGGCAGCAACTATACAGATGAAGTGGTTAAAAAATGCATTGTTAATTGGCCATCAATTAATGAAACATATGCAGATGTCACACCAGCAATATCAGATGCCCCTACTGGGACAAAAAGAGGGTGAATATTGCAGAAAAGTTCCATCACTTGCATAGTTATATAAATATGGTCCAAATTAAGTAAGATGAGAATAACAATGAGAAAGCTAAAATGTAACTTGTTAGGTCAATTAGTGTTCCCCAAAAATATGTAGAGCCGTGGCTATCTGTGGTCTTACATCATAGGTAGGCAAACTAAGGCCCAGGGGGCGGATCCAGCCCAATCACTTTCTAAATCTGGCTTGGCTGGTCCAGAAATCAGCGTGTTTTTACATGAATAGAATGTGTGTTTTTATTTAAAATGCATCTCTGGGTTATTTGTGGGGCCTGCCTGGTGTTTTTACATTAGTAGAATGTGTTCTTTTATTTAAAATGCATCTCTGAGGTAGTTGTGGGGCATAGGAATTTGTTGATTTTTTTATGAACGAATAAAAAAATATGAGGGACAGTGGACTAGCCCCCTCTGAAAAAGTTTTCTGACCCCGTGTTACGTGAAGGTCTTTCCAGTATCAATAAACTCATGTTCCTGACCTAAAGGAACAATGCCATAGCATTCCCATAACTACAGAAGGAGCCCTTCTGAAAGCAGGGTGTGAACAACACACCACAGAGTTTTATCTCAAAAGAAGGGGAATTGGGAGGTTTCAAATGACATTCATATATGCACATTTCTCTGTTACTTTAAATAGTCCAAACACTTATAAATTGTCGTGTTTGCCACAATCAACCCTCGCAATGTTCCACACAGAAAATACAGTTCAAAACAATTCATATAAGTTCAAAACAATTCATATAAGCAGCAATCTATTTAAAAGACCAAAGAGTTTAAAAACATTTTTGACAGATAGTCAAGTTTATTAAAAAACAACAACAGCCAGAGCACTCCATCAAGTTTTAAAAAAACAACCCACACATTTAAAAATTAGAGACTATAAAGATCAAATTTAACTATTCTTAAATGCAGTGATATTCGGGTCACTACATATTTTCCATGGGTACCTGTGACCTTCACACACACACACACACACTCACACACACCGTTTATTTTATTTAATATTTAGAATATTTGCACCAGATAAAAAAGGAAATAAAGCTTAGAACACATAAAATAGAATAAAATGATATAACACAGTGTTGCTCCTGAAGTATAATGAAGATACACTGAATTATAATCTATTAAACAACCTGAAGCTCTTGGCAAATGTAGAACACAGGAAAAGGGGAAAGCAGGGAACAATTTGCACCTCTTGTTTTGCTCTTCCCCTTGGTGAGATTGCTTTTTCATTTTAAACTTCAAACGAGCATTTCTAACAGTTATCCTTGGAGAAAACAAGAAGCAGAGATGTTGATCACCTGGTGCGTGCCACTCCTGTAATCACAGCCAGCGGTTTTAATAAATAGCTGTTCCACTTCACCTCTGATTCAGAGTCCTCACTATTGCCCAACAAGTTCACAAGAGCTTTTCATAATTGTCAAAGGAGATGGGCTGGAGAGCTCTTGTAACGGCGCTATGCTAACAAAGCACCTGTTTCTCGTGCCAATTGGCCCAAGATCCTGGAACATTACCTAATTACAAGGAGGCAGAGTGCAAAGTACATCAAGAACGAGAGGTTTGTCGAAGCTTTTTTTTAAAAAAAAGGAAAAAAAGAAAAGAAATACCAGTGCTGAGCTTGATTGTAATTATCCAGGTTTAGCCGGGGGTGGGGGTGGGGGGGAGAAATCAATTTAACTCAGTGAGTTAAAATTGTAATATGCAAATCTAAAGAGGATGCAACAATTTCCTTTTCTCTCTCTCTCTTATATACCTCTTATCTACAATCCTGCATGAAATCTGGTCTGGTCTCCACATTCTGCAAAATAGGAATGAGTCTTCTTGCTTCTGGGGAAGTGAAAAAAGGTAAAGTTAAAGGACCCCTGACAGTTAAGTCCTATCGCAAACAATTCTGCGGTTGCAGCTCTCATCTCACTTTACTGGCCGAGGGAGCCAGCGTTTGTCCGCAGACAGTTTTTCCGGGTCATGTGGCCAGCATGACTAAGCCGCTTTTGGCAAAACCAGAGCAGCGCACAGAAACACCCTTTACCCCACTGCAGCAGTACCTATTTATCTACTTGCATTTTGACATGCTTTCGAACTGCTAGGTTGGCAGGAGCTGGGACTGAACAACGGGACCTGCAGCGGATCACCCTCCCTCCCCTCCCTTTAGTTAGGTTTGTTCGCGCTGACCTTGCTATGCCTGTCATGGAGTCGTCTGTTTTGGAGCAGGGGCCCGGTAGGAATTTTGCCATTTGGCTGATTGGCTGGTGCCACTTGGTTTTTGCCTACCGTGTAGCAAATCGTCACAACTTTGTAAGGTTGGCGGATAGGCATTGGTTCAATGTTTTGGGGAGGGGACGTGGTTGGCTGTGCCTGCCCCACCATTGCTGCTGCTAGGGAATTCCGTTAAAGGAATCCAGGGGCTCGCCTTGCTTTTGTCCAAACCCTGTCAAGGGGCTAGGGCCATGCCAGAGCCCCTGGGAGCATCTGGGGTGAGCTGTGAGATCAAAGGAGTTCTCACTCCCCCAGGATGCTTTCCCTTACTGACATACGGTGGTGCCCAGTGTGAGTCCTGTTCCCGCCACTTCGCAGGCTCAGGTAGTCTGGAACCAATGCCTACGCAACCACTCACATGCGGCAATCAATAAAGTTGTGGCCTAAATTAATGCCAAAAACCTGAAAACTAAATTATGTGTCTATTGTGTCTTTATTTTGGCAGGTGGTGGTTAGGGGTCTTCACACACAAAGTTGATCTCTTAGCCCCCATTCAAAGATACCACTGCCATTCCAACCGGGCCTTGACATGGGAGCACTCAACTTACATGTTGTTTCCTTCATGAGGCAATTCTACACGGGGGAAAATTTAAACTTGGGCTGATTGGATTTGCAGCAGAGCATCTACCAGTTTTCAGGGGGGTGGGGAGAAGGTGAAATTCTGAAGCAAAATGGGTGGGGACAGCCCACTTTCAGGGTGTGGGAAATACTAGTTAGCTTTATGAGGTGATTCGAGGGCTTGTTCTTCATTATTTCTTTCCTTTTTTCTTTTTTGAAAACTTCTTTAAAGCTAAAAGCTGCATTGAGCGACTAGAAAGTGCATCTGCTACCTCGTGCTTTTTAAGTGGGGTTTGGAATAATGTATATTTCGGGAGCCATATTTCCCGACCACTCGGTGAAGCTTTTACCTTTGTAGGCAATTTTTTCCCCCAAAAGAAGCAGCAGAAGAAGAAATAATGGAGAAAAAGCCTCCAGGCCCCCTCATAAATGTAAGGTTAATAAGTAATCTCCCACACCCGGAAGTCAAATGACTCTCTCTACCCTCCGCTCTGAATGTCTCCAAATGGTCCCTCTTGCTTTGAAAACAAAGATCTGGTGAAGATGGCTGGGGGTCGTCAGGACCTTTATGCAGCTCCCCTTGAAAAGTATAAACTAGGCTTTGAAAATATTGTCTCTTGAACAAAATTGCATCTTCTTGGGGCCAAACTGAATGTGATGCTTATGAATTTAGAAGCTTGCCCTGTTTGCACATAAACTGGTGGTGGAGCCCTGCTTTTACACTTCAAAGAGTGAGGTGATGGAAATTGGGGAAGGTAGAGAGATTCTTCTCTTCTCACCCATCTACCCCTTTTGAAGGTAAAGCTACGCACTCATGATGTCTTTGTAAATAGGGTGGGCACATGATCAATTATTTTTTTAAGTGTACCCAGAAAACCCTCCAAGTTTCCCTAAGCCATCCCTGTTTCTGATTTGATCCTGGAATGTCCCACTTTTCCTTAGGGTGTTCCTATTTTCATTGCAGAAATGTTGGATGGTATGGAGTTATCCGACCCCCCGAGCTGTCTGAAGACAATCCTGCATAGGGAAGGGGGTTTTTTAAATGTTTTACAGTGGTGCCCCACAAGACGAATGCCTCGCAAGACGGAAAACTCGCTAGACGAAAGAGTTTTCCGTTTTGGAGGTGCTTTGCAAAACGAATTTCCTATGGGCTTGCTTCGCAAGACGACAATGCCTTGCGAGTTCCTGCGGGGTTTTTTCCCCTTCTCCCTTTTTCTAAGCCGCTTATCAGCTGATCTGATCAGCAGATAAGCTGCTAAAAGCCGCTAAAAGCCGCTAATAGCGCTAATCCACTAATCCGTCAATGGGCTTGCTTCGCAAGATGAAAAAACCGCTAGATGAAGAGAATCACAGAACGGATTCTTTTCGTCTTGTGAGGCACCACTGTATATATGTTGGAAGCTGCCCAGAGTGCTGGGGCAACCCAATTAGATGTGTGGGGTAGAAATAGTAAAATTATTATTATAGAATGGGACGGCCCTATTTTCGTATGAGAAATGTTGGAGGGTATAATACCCAGTGTTATTTTTCTAGAGAAAGAAGTGCCAGAGCTCACCATGAATGCATGCATCCCTTGTTCTCTTATAATTGCAATGGCACACAGCTGAGAGATACTGCAGCTGGGTTCCGGTGAATTCCCAGGTAACTTGGAAATACAGAAGTGCATCCAGACATACAGTACAGTGGTACCTTGGGTTAAGAATTTAATTCGTTCTGGACTTCCGGAGGCGGCGCGAAACTGTAATGGCGGTCCTCTTCGTTCTCTGAAGAGGGGCTCCGCGGAAAAGGGTCGTTCGCTGCGGCATAGCGACGACCCATCAAGATAAACCACGGGTAGAGTGAGCCCGTGGCCGTGGGACTCGGCGGGCACCAGAAGCTGCTCTGAAAACACAGAAGGGACCCCGTAAGGAGACCCGGAGTGAAGGAGGGGTAGCGGTGCTGTGAGTTCATCGCTCTTTCCGCGGAAGTGAAGCCGCGCGGCTGTTGCAGATGAGCGCTGACCTTTCTTCCTAAAATCAACACTAAACTGCAAGCAACATACCCGTGAGTAAAGGGATTTAAATTTGGTAAAGAATTTGTTGGACTTGGTTGAAAACGGGAGACGAGAAAAGGGAAGTCCGACTCCCGACATTGCTGACAAGATCAAAGCAAAGTCTTAAGAAGCGGAAAGCGCTTGAAACGGGACTGTGGGAAGTTTTAACTTTCTTGCGCTACTAGACCTGTTTTCTATTAAACGGAAGGTAGAAACGGACACTGATTAAATCAAGCTGTAAATGTGGACTTTCCTCCTATTTCTTTCCCTTTTTGGGCTGTATTTCTAAAGAGCCAGATTGTCGGGCTGCCGGGGAGAGAGGCTGTGTTAAACTGCGGAAACAGTTGCAAAAACTTTGTTGGAGCGTAATTGAGCAGAAAAGACTGGATGTGATACTGTTGCAAGCACCGTTTATGAAACTTTGTTGAACTTTAAGAGGTGCTTTGGGGAACTTCTTGGTCGGTGAAGGGACCGTTGGACTATTGGATTTACTGAGCTGAAACAACTTGGAACTTTAATGGCGGAATACTTCCTTCTTTGTCTTTGAAACTTGGTGGCACTCCCCCTACAGGGCTTTCGGATTATAAAATCCTGGGAACTGATTTTTGTTTTGACTTTCATCTTACTGGTTGTTTATAACTGGTTCTGTCTTTCCCATGGAACAATAGTCAATCTGACCTTGAACATTGACAGATGTGTAATGAGTGGTGCAGGGAGAACAAGAGCATCTAAAGCTAAGGAAACTAAAGAGGTTAAGGAAAAAGAAAAGGAAGAAAACCAGCACAATTTGTACAAACAACACTGACCCAAGGACGTCGATCGTCGGTCCCAGCTGTACTGGTGACACAGAGGGAGCAAGCTGAAATAACCGAGAAGCCCACTGAGGAAGATATGGCAGCAGGTGGGTCAGATACACTATTAAAACAAATATTGGAGCAATTATCAAGCTTAAATCAGAAGGTGGATGATCAGTCTTTGAAAATAGACAAAGCGACTTCCTCGATACAAAAATTGACTGAACAAGTTTCTCAGCACACGCAAGCAATAGAGAATTTGCAAGGAGCAACAGCGGAAAATCGGGAACTAGCTGGAGAAGCAATTCAAAAAGTGGGAGCTTTACAAAAAGAAGTTGAAGAAATAAAAGGAGAAGTCAAGCCTCTGCACAAACAGGTGGGTGAACAACAAATTTATCTGTCAATGGTGGAATTGAAAAACCGTGAGAATAATATTAAATTGAGAGGCATTCCAGAACTTGAGCAAGGAGACCTGATTGGATATTTGACACAAGAATTTTCGAAGTTCTGGGGTATAACAGAAGATACAGACTTCAGAATTGTCTCGGCATATAGACTGGGAAGATTGGTAAGGAAAGACAGATCCAGGGACTGTTTGATAATTCTAAGATCAAAGGAAGAGAGAGATAAGATCCTAGGCCTTCATTTCAAAAAAGCAATTGAAATACAAGACAAAAGGGTGGAAATTTATAGAGATATTCCGAGACAGCTGTTGGACCTCAGAGCCACCTACACAGAACTAGCAAAATTGCTGAGACACAACGCAATTCCCTACAGGTGGGAGTTTCCACAAGGATTATCCTTCACTTACAAAGAAAGGAAGGTTAAAATTAGAACACCTGAAGACAACCAAAAGTTCCTTCACGACCACGGTGAAGATCTCCAAAAAGGAGTAGATTGGCTTCCATCTTTACCAACACCAATACTGCCTGGAAGCGGGCTAACGCCTGCACCCTCGGGATCTGAGCAAAAGGAAGGCACCTCATCTTAAGAACATCTTAATTAGAACAGGATGTCTCTGCAGCTACTTAGTTGGAATATAAATGGCGGGAATTCTCCGGAAAAAAGAAGGAGGATATTTCATATCCTAAAAAAAGAACAATTGGATTTAATATGTCTTCAAGAAACACATGTGACCAGGCTCCACAGGAAAGTATTAATCAACAAAAGACTAGGCCAAGAATTTATCTCATCAGACAAAGTTAAAAAAAGAGGCGTTGTAATATATGCAAAGGAGAACCTGACACCAAAATTCTTATTCAAAGATGACCATGGAAGAATTCTCGCAATTGAAATTCAAACACAAGGGGAGAAGATTCTGATACTAGGAATTTATGCGCCAAATGATGGAAAATCAGAATTCTACAAGAAGCTGCATGAGACAATGCTGGACTATCTGGACTATTCTAATATTATCGTGATGGGAGACATGAATGGTGTGGTGTCAACAAATATGGACAAATCCCAAAATCAAAACTTAACAACAGACGGCAGACTTCCTAAAACGTTTTTTGAAATGACAGACAATATGGACTTGATTGACATTTGGAGGACAAGGAACCCCTTGGGCAAAGAAGGAACCTTCTTTTCTGAGGCCCATATGTCATGGACACGAATTGACCAAATTTGGATATCTAGAGGGCTGGCACCTAAAACAAGAAAAGTGGGAATCTGCCCAAAAACCTGCTCCGACCATAATGCCTTAAAAATGGAACTGAGACTTATCCCAACCGGATCCTTTAGATGGAGGATGAATGACACCTTGTTAAGAGATCAAGAGATTGTTAAGAAGGCCCAAAAAACGCTAAAGGACTATTTTGAAATAAATTTGAACACTACGGTGGAGAAAAGAACAGTCTGGGACGCAAGCAAAGCTGTAATGAGAGGGTTTCTGATACAACAGAACACAATAAAAAGAAAATTTTGGAATGGGAAAAAGGAAAAAATCTTAGAGAAAATAAGTGAAGGAGAGAAAAAGTTGAGAACTAAACCAAAGTCAAAAGAGGTGCTAAGAGAAATTAAATTCCACCAAGCACAATACTCGAAATTGATTAATCAAGAGATTGAATGGAAAATTAAACAAATGAAGCAGAGATCGTTTGAATCAGCAAATAAATGTGGAAAGTTGCTAGCTTGGCAGTTGAAAAAAAGACAAAAGTTAAATACGGTTACAAATTTAGAGATTCAAGGGAAAATAGTTCAGAAACCAGAAGAAATAAGGAAGTGCTTCCACAGATACTTTAAAGATCTTTATGCACAGGGGCCTCAGAAAGAATCGGAAATAGACCAATTTTTGAGGACAAATGGACTATCTAAAATAAGTCAAGACCAAAGATCAATTCTCAACAGTAAAATAACCCAACAGGAAATTGAAGGTGCCATTCAAAATATGCAACTCGGCAAATCTCCAGGCCCGGATGGACTCACCTCCAAATATTATAAGACTTTGAAGGACTTTTTGATACAACCGTTGTTGGAGGTTTGCAACCAGATTATGGAGGGGAAGAGGGCACCGGAAACGTGGAAAGAAGCATTCATCACATTGATTCCCAAGTCAGAAACGGAAAAGACCCAGCTTAAGAACTACCGTCCCATCTCACTCCTGAATGTGGATTACAAAATATTTGCAGACATTCTAGCAAATAGATTTAAAAAAGTATTAAATGAAGTAATTCACAAGGACCAAGCAGGCTTTCTCCCTGGTAGACATATGTCGGACAATACCAGGAATATTATTGACATATTGGAGCTTTTGCGAATCAGGAATACAAGGGCGGCTTTAATCTTTATTGATGCGGAGAAAGCATTTGACAACATTTCTTGGAGGTTTATGAAGAAAAATTTGAAAGGGATGGGAGTGGGACGGGGGTTTGAAAATGGAGTAGAAGCAATTTACTCAGAACAAAAAGCCAAACTGATAGTGAACAATGTGGTGTCGGAGGAACTCAAAATTGAAAAAGGGACACGACAGGGGTGCCCCCTATCTCCTCTGCTATTTATTTCTGTCCTGGAGGTATTGCTGAACATGATCAGGGAGGACCGGTTGGTGCAGGGTATAGTGGTCGGAGCGAAACAGTACAAACTGAAAGCTTTTGCAGATGACCTAGTCTTGACATTACAGGAGCCAGAATCTAGCACAAAAAGAGTTCTTGAACTTATCTCGGAGTTTGGTCGGGTGGCGGGATTTAAGCTAAATAAACAAAAAACTAAGGTTTTGGTCAAAAATTTGACACCTACAGAGATAGAGGGGTATCAGAAAGAAACAGAGCTAAGTGTGGTAAAAAAAGTGAAGTACCTGGGGGTATTTTTGTCCACCAAAAACTTAAATTTATTTAAAGATAACTATGAAAAATGTTGGTTGGAAATTAAAAAGGACCTGGATATATGGTCAAGATTGAAACTTACCTTGTCAGGCCGAATTGCAGCTATAAAGATGTGTGTTTTGCCAAAAATGTTATTTTTATTTCAAACCCTACAGGTCGTGGACAGAATGGAATGTTTCGGAAAATGGCAGAAGGATATATCTAGGTTTGTCTGGCAGGGCAAAAAGCCCCGAATAAAATTTAAAATACTAACTGACTCAAAAGAAAGAGGGGGGTTTGCCCTGCCGGATTTAAGGTTATATTATGAAGCTGCAGCCTTCTGCTGGATGAAGGACTGGTTCTTGTTGGAGAACACCGATGTCCTAGACCTGGAAGGGTTTGACAATGCTTATGGCTGGCATGCATACTTGTGGTATGACAAGGCGAAGGTTCACAAATTGTTTAAAAACCATATTGTCAGAAAATCAATTTTTGCTGTCTGGATGAAATATAAGGATTTGCTAGAAAGTAAGACCCCGAGGTGGCTATCACCAGTGGAAGCCAAGGTTTCCAAAAAAAGGCCCAATATGGAGGCCTACTGGCCAAAATATTGGGAATTAATTGAAAGAGTTGGAGACAACTGGAAGCTCCAAAGCCAAGACAAATTAAAAAACAAGGTGCGAGACTGGTTACATTATGCTCAAATTCAAGAGGTCTTTAAAACGGATAAAAAAGTTGGTTTCCAGGTGGAGAAATCGAAACTAGAGACGGAGTTATTAGAACCAAAAACTAAGGTACTTTCGAGAATGTATAACTTGCTGCTTAAATGGAATACACAGGATGAGACAGTTAAATCTGCTATGATAAAATGGGCACAGGATGTAGGACATAACATTATGTCTGTGGACTGGGAAAGGTTATGGAACACCGGTATGAAATTTACGGCATGTAGTGCCTTGAAAGAGAACATTATGAAAATGGTATACCGGTGGTACATGACCCCAGTCAAGCTGGCTAAAATATACCACCTGTCTGATAACAAGTGTTGGAAATGTAAGGAGGCAGAAGGAACATTCTTTCACCTCTGGTGGACCTGCCCGAAAGTAAAGGCCTTCTGGGAAACGATATATAATGAGTTGAAAAAGGTATTTAAATATACCTTCCCTAAGAAACCAGAGGCCTTTCTTCTGGGCATGGTGGACCGGAAGGTGCCAAAGAAGGACAGAACTTTGTTTATGTATGCAACAACAGCAGCAAGGATCCTTATCGCAAAGTACTGGAAGACACCAGATTTACCCACACTGGAGGACTGGCAGACACAGTTGATGGACTACATGGAGTTGGCAGAAATGACTGGCAGAATCCGAGATCTGAGCGAAGAAACAATGGAGGAGGACTGGAAAAAATTCAAGGAATATTTGCAAAAATACTATAAGCTGTTTGAATGTTAAGATTGTGCACGATTAGGAAGCGTTATGCTTCTGCAACTTATTTAAGTAAATGATAAAGTAAGTTTAGATAAAAAAGAAAAGGAAACAAATTTGAAACAAATATATTATGTTTATTGTAAAGGCACTAAAACCAAACTACAAACTTTTGAAATTGGTAACATAATAAATTTAAAGATACAATAAGTGGTGAAACAAGGTAACAAATTGCTGATTAGGCCAGAACAATTAATGCAAGGTTGGGAGGATGTGAGGAGGTCCAAAAGAAAGTAAGTCGTTGAAAGATGATGTGAAACATATTCAACTTTTTCTTCTTTTTCTATTTTTCTTCATATATAAAAAATGTTTCTTGCATGTTGTTATGTAAATAAACTTGTGAACCTATGAAAAGAAACGCAATAAAAAAACTTTAAAAAAAAAAAGAATTTAATTCGTTCTGGAGGTCCATTCTTAACCTGAAACTGTTCTTAACCTGAAGCACCACTTTAGCTAATGGGGCCTCCCGCTGCCGCCGTGCCTCCGCCACGCAATTTCTGTTCTCATCCTGAAGCAAAGTTCTTAACCCGAGGTACTATTTATGGGTTAGCGGAGTCTGTAACCTGAAGCGCCTGTAACCTGAAGCGTCTGTAACCCTAGGTACCACTGTAGAAGAGAATAAAGGAAGCTGGAACAGGTAGCAGATTCAGCTGAAAAGGCAGCCCAGTCCCCCTCGCCCCAAATAATAAGTCAAATTTAAATCGTCTCTGCAAAAGACTAAATTCCTAATTCAGCAGCTCTGCATTCACTGACTTCAAACTTTTGGCATGGGAGAAGTTGACGCTGGCTGCTTCAGGAAGAGATTTTGCATGGTTAAGATGGAATTAGTCAACGGGATCACATGAGATTATGAAATCAGCTCTGGTTGTTGTTGATTTTTTGCTGTGCCAACATAATAATCATCTGGATGGAAATTCTTCCACAAGTCACTCTGGCCTATGATTCACAAACAGAGGTCAACCTGTCTCAGGGCTATGCCATTTTAAAATCCAGGTGTGTTGGAAAGGAAGTTACACTACAACCCTCCTCCCTAATATGTATTTTTCTGTATACAAAATTGAACCAATGAACCAAGCTGTTGGTCCATGCAGCCATTACTATTTGCTCGGTCTTGCTGTGGCTCTCCCCTGCACCTGCAGCCCGAGATCATTTGCAGCCTTTCCCAACCTGGTACCTTCCAGATGCTGTTGGAGTCCAACCCCTGTCGGCCCCAGCCAGCATGCTCAATGGTCGGGGATGATGGGAATTGTGGTACAAAACATGTAGAGGGCACATTTTCATTTTTCCAGAAGGCTAGCTTGAATAGAGAATGCTAAAGATTTCTCCTGGGACCTCTGAAAGCAGACATGTGCTCTTCCTTTACCTCTGACTTATTGTTGTTGTTGTTTAGTCATTTAGTTGTGTCCAACTGTTCTTGACCCCATGAACCAGAGCACGCCAGGCACTCCTGTCTTCCACTGCCTCCCACAGTTTGGTCAAACTCATGCTGGTAGCTTTGAGAACACTGTCCAACCATCTCATCCTCTGTCGTTCCTTTCTCCTTGTGCCCTCCATCTTTCCCAACATCAGGGTCTTTTCCAGGGAGTCTTCTCTTCTCATGAGGTGGCCAAAGTATTGGAGCCTTAGCTTCAGGATCTGTCCTTCCAGTGAGCACTCAGGGCTGATGTCCTTCAGAATGGATAGGTTTGATCTTCTTGCAGTCCATGGGACTCTCAAGAGTCTCCTCCAGCACCATAATTCAAAAGCATCAATTCTTCAGCGATCAGCCTTCTTTATGGTCCAGCTCTCACTTCCATATATCATTATTGGGAAAACCATAGCTTTAACTATATGGACCTTTGTCGGCAAGGTGATGTCTCTGCTTTTTAAGATGCTGTCTAGGTTTGGCATTGCTTTTCTCCCAAGAAGCAGGCGTTTAATTTTGTGACTGCTGTCACCATCTGCAGTGACCAGGGAACCCAAGAAATTAAAATCTCTCACTGCCTCCATTTCTTCCCCTTCTATTTGCCAGGAGGTGATAGGACCAGTGGCCATGATCTTAGTTTATTTTATGTTGAGCTTCAGACCATATATTGCATTCTCTTTCACCCTCATTAAAAGGTTCTTTAATTCCTCCTCACTTTCTGCCATCAAGGTTGTGTCATCTGCATATCTGAGGTTGTTGATATTTCTTCCGGCAATCTTAATTCCGGTTTGGGATTCATCCAGCCCAGCCTTTCTCATGATGAATTCTGATTTATAGGTCCCACTAAAAGGTAGATAGTTCAGACTTGTCTATTACCAGTAAGAGCTATTGCTAGTTTCAGGTAAATATGCAAACAAATGTACTATACCTACAATTGATGAGACTTTTCCTCAAAACTTGGTCTGTTTAGTCCAGTATTATCTGCTCTGTCTGACACCATATCTTCACCTCTGTAAGCAGGGACAGCCCTATGATGAGGCAGAGTGAGGCAGCTGCCTCAGGCGGCAGATGCTGAGATGCAGGAAGTGGACAGAACAATGAGTGCCATGTGGCCTGCCCTGTACCCACTACACTAGCCTGCTGCCCTCAAGTGCAGTGGAAGAAGCTGCCCTTTCCTCAGTACTGGAGCAAGGTTCAACACCAATCCAATTGGCTTCTGCATGTGCCTTGGGGGGAGTAAGCCACCTTGCCCTTTGCCTCAGGCAGAAGAATGTCTGGAGACGGCTCTGCCTGTAAGAAAAATTCTTTCCCAGTTTTGCAATATATGTGACCAATCCTGCCTCATATGGCTGTAGTAGGCCTTTAAATGTTACAGTGCAATGAACCAATGGAAAATTGTCTACTAGTGGCAAGGTAAAAGTAAGGGACCCCTGACCATTAGGTCCAGTCGTAACTGACTCTGGGGTTGCGGCGCTCATCTCGCTTTACTGGCCAAGGGAGCCGGCGTACAGCTTCCGGGTCATGTGGCCAGCATGACTAAGCCGCTTCTGGTGAACCAGAGCAGCGCACGGAAACACCGTTTACCTTCGAACCGGAGCGGTACCTATTTATCTACTTGCACTTTGATGTGCTTTCGAACTGCTAGGTTGGCAGGAGCAGGGACCGAGCAACAGGAGCTCACCCTGTCACGGGGATTCGAACTGCTGACCTTCTGATAGGCAAGTCCGAGGCTCTGTGGTTTAACCCACAGTGCCACCCACATCCCAGTGGCAAGGTAGTCATGCTGAAAAGGTCTCATGAAAATGTATTTTTAAAGTTGGTGTTAGGTGATAGAAATTGCTTCTGTACTTTCCCCACTTATGGCCCTTCGTGCAATATTTTACTTCAGGGTTTGAGTTTACCATGGACAAATGCCCTTTGATACTGCAATGGAAATTAAAATGGCAGCTAGACTCAACTGCTAGGACTGTTACGAGCACCAGATTTTCTATAAAAGGGGCAGCAATGGCAGGCATGTCTGGTGGATGGGTTGTTGAGTGCCCTGTTCGAGCTAACTGTATTTTACAGAATGATTTTTTTGTTTGTTAGTGTTGCATACCATCCAGACCTGTTAATATTGTTTATCATCCAGACTCTCAGAATATCCAGCACAACATAGATTTGTGCTCATTATAGAGTAACCACCAAAATTAGTTTTGATTTTCACTTTAGCAGCACAACAAAAGTCCTGTGGTCAAAGCCCAGACAGGAAGCTGGAACATCTAAGCCCATCTAGCAATGTAAGAAAACCCGCCATGTCCCACAAACAAAGAACAAGGATTATCTGAAGAAGGAAGGCAAGTAGCTCTGGAGATTGACTGCTGATGCTGATTAGTTTTGATAAATAGATGCAGTTCTGTGTCCTTTTCTGGGAAAAGTCAGTAAACTGAAGTGCTGATGTTGGATAATTCTCTCGGTGCAATTAACTATCTGTTGCGGTGCTGACATAGGGCTGGATTATCCATCAATCACCCACAAAAACAAGTGTACTGCTGAAGAAAATCCTTGCCTTTTTTCTTTCAGACTAGAGCTGAAATGACTCCAAATCTAACAGAGGCTGATTCATTTTGTCTATATTAATCAAGTTTTCAAATTATTCAATCCAGTCCCAATTAACTGAGAAAAATTCTTACCAAGGCTGCACACTAAACAGCTTACTCTTTCACATGCTTACTCATAAGTAAGTCCCGCTGTTCTCAATGGAGCTGGCTCATTAGTATGTATGCTTTGAACTGCAACCTCACATGCCAATCCTATATTCTAGTTAATGCAAGGGGTAAAATATGCCATGGCCGTATTGTCAAAGATAACACATTCTTTCAAGAAAGAATGCTTGAAATTCATTTTGTCTTTATTTCCCTTGCCACTTAAACAAACAAACAAAAAACAACCACCACACCTCATGATCTACTTGGCAAGTCTATAGTCCTTTGGAAGAAGGGGAAATACTTTGTTTTAAAGAGTTAGTGGGGTTGCTTATTTATTTATTATTTATTTTGTCTAGTGTTGAGACTGAAATTTATCCTGCATTTTTATAAGCATTCTCCATCGATTAACAAGAAAAGGTACAGTGGTGCCTCGCAAGACGAAATTAATCCATTCCGCGAGTCTCTTCGTCTTGCGGTTTTTTCGTCTTGTGAAGCACGACTATTAGCGGCTTAGCGGCTTAGCGGCTGTTAGCGGCTTAGCAGTTTAGCGGCTATTAACGGCTTAGCGGCTTTAAGAAAAAGGAAACAAACTCGCAAGAACTCGCAAGACGTTTCATCTTGTGAAGCAAGCCCATAGGGAAATTCGTCTTGCGGAACGACTAAAAAAACGGAAAACTCTTTCGTATTGCGCGTTTTTCGTCTTGCGAGGCATTCGTCTTGCGAGGTACCACTGTATTGCATTAAAAAGTTATCAAAATGGCGAAAAAATGTCTCATGGGAGGGGTGCAAGTCTTTTGGTGTCCTTGTCTTGCTTTTGAGGGATGCTTGTGAATCGTCTTCTGTTCTACAAATCTCACCAGTCAGTGGTCTTCACTCTGCAGGCTGCTCAGCTCCTGGCACATCAATTGAAACCCAGGAGGGAAATATCAGGAGGAAACTCCTCCCATCGGGCTCTTTCAAGATCAGGAAGTGCAAGCAGCCAATGAGCTTGCGGGGTGTTGTGGGGCAGGGAGAGGAACTCCACCTTCAAGCCACATTGCAATTATAAGGTAAGCTCAAAATCCCACCCTGCAGAAATTCAGTAGTAGCAAGACAATGAGGAAGAAAAACAGAAACCTTTCACTGGGAAAGAACATTTTGGAAAAACTGAAGGACAGATGCTAGCAATTGCCCATTTTTGATACAATCCTACTGGACAGACCACAATATTATATATTGTGGCAAGGGTGGAGAAAGGCTTTGCAGAGGGTGAAATCACTTTCAGAAGTTGACTGGTGCTTCCTTCCACTGCAAGAATAAGAGAAGAGATCACATATAAATGATTTACATATGAGCTGTTACAAAGCACAGAGTGAAATAAAATAGCTACGGGTGACTAACATCAAGAGATTTCTTTCTAAAGAAGTACAGACCTTGCAAATAGAGACTTTCGCATCCTACTTCCATATTTTTTTAAAAAAGAAGACATAATTATTTCACAGCAGATTTCTTCTTACCAATTGGAGAGTGCCCAATTCAGCATTCTCCATATGCACACTTCTGTGAATTAGAGAACTTCAGATTTTCAAGACAATGGGCATTTTACTTTATCTCAAAGTGCCACATCATTGCGTTGGTGTGGTGTTGTGAATCGTTCAATTGCTGAAGTTTGCACTTCTCTGTAGGGAGGAAAGATGACTGCATTGAGAAACTTATTTTTAATCAGCAAACAAGCTGTGTGTGTGGAAGAGAACATTTCCACTTCTCCTGGTGCCTCCAAACAGATGTGAGTTGGTTGGATGCAGTTGTATGTTGTCTTCTGCCTACTCTTTGTCCTAACAACCAACATTACAAGCGTAATTTACCTGAATGGGGGCGATGCCGCCACCACCAACCACGTTTCTGTGCTGGTAGCCATTCTGACAAAGATGCCAGCCTCCAGCCAGAGCAGTGGTTCTCAAAGGATGCGGCGCACCGTGTTGGTGTGGCAGGAGAGGATGGCAAGTGTGGCAGGAAGATTCAAGGTCAACCTAAGAAACATTTTGTTTTGATATTCAACCAGAAACAGTATCCACACCTCTCTTCAAGAGCCATTGGCTCTTATTTCACAGTTCTGCAGAACACATTGCTGTGAAGAGGGATTTTCAGCTGTGACAAATATGAAGGATCTGGAAAGCGAAAGGCTTTGTTGTGTTGATGAGGAGTGAGACTTTGCTTTTCTCAAATTAGACCTAATATACTGTAAATGAGGTTACGTGGCAAAAGCAAACTCACTCTGTCTTGGGCCCGGTCTTATTCAACATCTTTATCAACGACTTGGATGATGGACTCAAGGGCATCCTGATCAAATTTGCAGATGACACCAAACTGGGAGGGGTGGCTAACACCCCAGAGGACAGGATCACACTTCAAAACGACCTTGACAGATTAGAGAACTGGGCCAAAACAAACAAGATGAATTTTAACAGGGAGAAATGTAAAGTATTGCACTTGGGCAAAAAAAATGAGAGGCACAAATACAAGATGGGTGACACCTGGCTTGAGAGCAGTACATGTGAAAAGGATCTAGGAGTCTTGGTTGACCACAAACTTGACATGAGCCAACAGTGTGACGCGGCAGCTAAAAAAGCCAATGCAATTCTGGGCTGCATTAATAGGAGTATAGCATCTAGATCAAGGGAAGTAATAGTGCCACTGTATTCTGCTCTGGTCAGACCTCACCTGGAGTACTGTGTCCAGTTCTGGGCACCACAATTCAAGAAGGACACTGACAAACTAGAACGTGTCCAGAGGAGGGCAACCAAAATGGTCAAAGGCCTGGAAACGATGCCTTATGAGGAACGGTTAAGGGAGCTGGGCATGTTTAGCCTGGAGAAGAGGAGGTTAAGGGGTGATATGATAGCCATGTTCAAATATATAAAAGGAGGTCACATAGAGGAGGGAGAAAGGTTGTTTTCTGCTGCTCCAGAGAAGCAGACACGGAGCAATGGATCCAAACTACAAGAAAGAAGATTCCACCTAAACATTAGGAAGAACTTCCTGACAGTAAGAGCTGTTCGACAGTGGAATTTGCTGCCCAGGAGTGTGGTGGAGTCTCCTACTTTGGAGGTCTTTAAGCAGAGGCTTGACAACCATATGTCAGGAGTGCTCTGATGGTGTTTCCTGCTTGGCAGGGGGTTGGACTCGATGGCCCTTGTGGTCTCTTCCAACTCTATGATTCTATGATTCTATGATTCTATGAGTTTGTATACATATTTATAAGATATGTATGCAAGAGGCTTGTTTATCATCCCATTTTGGAAATGATTCATGTTCTTACGTAGCTGGATTGTTTCATACTTTCTGGGTGTCCCATGGTCATATTATAAAGTTCTTGTGTTCTATGTTATATATCAAGCACTGCTGGTTGTGGTTTCTTTTTGTTTTCCAACATACAGTGGTGCCTCGCAAGACGAAAAGAATCCGTTCCGCGAGTCTCTTCGTCTTGCGGTTTTTTCGTCTTGTGAAGCAAGCCCATTAGCGGCTTAGCGAATTAGCGCTATTAGCGGCTTAGCGGATCAGCTGATAAGCGGCTTAGCGGATCACCTGTTAAGCGGCTTAGCGGATCAGCTGATAAGCGGTTTAGCGGATCACCTGTTAAGCGGCTTAGCGGATCAGCTGTTAAGCGGCTTAGCGGCTTAGGATCAGGTGATAAGCGGCTTAGCGGCTTGGGGAAAAGGGAGGGAAAGGAAAAAAACCTCGCAGGAACTCGCAAGACATTTTCGTCTTTCAAAGCAAGCCCATAGGAAATTCATTTTGCGAAGCACCTCCAAAACGGAAAACCCTTTCATCTAGCGGGTTTTCCGTCTTGCGAGGCATTCGTCTTGCGGGGCACCACTGTATTTCTTATCAATGAAAAAAAATACGGTGTGGCACCAGCAAATTTTCATTCTGAAACGTGTGGCCCAGAGAAAAAAAGCTTGACAGCCACTGAGCTAAAGCCCCGGCATGTGTTTTGAAATGCATGAATGAAGGCAAATTCCTATTGCTGCTGCCCAGTTCCCTTAACATTTAGCTCCTGCCTGAGGATTGACAAGCTGTCAGAAGTCCAGTTAGGCTACTAAGGATTCTCACCACCAACACCTTGCAATGGAGAACAGGCAAGCAACTAAACTCGCGGAAGGGGCTGAGAGAAGGGTGCAATTTTAAAATGCCCCCAACAACTTTCCTTCCCTCTTCTAATTGGCACATGTGCCCTCCATGCAGTGGTTAGGAAGGGAACAGTGAAGGCAGTGCTGATCCTGAAAAGTTCTGCCAGAAGTGGAAAGAAGAGAGGGGGGAACAACTGTAACATTCAGATTAGTAGCTGAGATTGAGCTACCAATCTCTCCTTCACTGCCCCCTCATCAGCCACCAGAAGCAACTGGCACCGGGTGGACTTTGGTAATCTTTGGTAGTATGGTGCCCTCAGCAAAGCCAAAATCTGGCACCCCAAAATGAATCGTCTCAGTGATGGGTCTTCTCAATGTTGTGGTACCTTGGCTCACTTTGCTTAGAGGGTGGACCCAGCCTGCTTCCACAGGGAAGTGGGGATCACAGGTCCCACCATGAAACACCAAACACCAACTTACTTTCTGCCTACAGTCCCAAGATCCACCTTGGGGAAGGGCAAGGATGCCCCAGTTTAGTGTCTGCAGTTGTTACACTCTGTTCAGGGACTTGCAAACAGATCAGACTTCTATTGACCCAGAGACACTCCACCAGTTCAACAGAGGTGTAAATGCAGTCATGCAGTCTTTCAGAACTGCCACACAACTGCCCTGATGTCCATATGAACTGACCCAGCCATCTGAGGCCCTTTCTTCATGTGCTTCTTTCATGAGAGGCCTGGAGGGTCAAAAAGCAAGAGTAGGCCTTTTCTATGGTGGCTCCTGGCAAACAGAAGGGGAAGAAATGGAGGCAGTGAGAGATTTTACTTTCTTGGGTTCCATGATCACTGCAGATGGTGACAGCAGCCATGAAATTAAAAGACACCTGCTTCTTGGGAGAAAAACAATGACAAACCTGGATAGCATCTTAAAAAGCAGAGACATCACCTTGCCAACAAAGGTCCGTATAGTAAAAGCCATGGTTTTCCCAGTAGTGATGTATGGAAGTGAAAGCTGGACCATAAGGAAGGCTGATCGCCAGAGAATTGATGCTTTTGAATTATGGTGCTGGAGGAGACCCTTGAGAGTCCCATGGACTGCAAGAAGATCAAACCTATCCATTCTGAAGGACATCAGCCCTGAGTGCTCACTGGAAGGACAGATCCTGAAGCTGAGGCTCCAATACTTTGGCCACCTCATGAGAAGAGAAGACTCCCTGGAAAAGACCCTGATGTTGGCAAAGATGGAGGGCACAAGGAGAAGGGGACGACAGAGGATGAGATGGTTAGATAGTGTTCTTGAAGCTACCAGCATGAGTTTGACCAAACTGTGGGAGGCAGTGGAAGACAGGAGTGCCTGGCGTGCTCTGGTCCAGGGGGTCACGAAGAGTCGGACATGACTAAAGACTAAACAACAACAACAATGGTGGCTCCTGCTTGTGGAATTTTCCCTCAGGGAGGCCTTTTAAACTGGGGGGAAGGGCATTGTTTTTGTTGGTTATTATGGTATGTATTTTGTGGTTTTATATTGTAAACTGCCCTGTGATCCTCGGATGAATTAGATTTTGTAGGGACATTCTGGGCTGGTCATTCAGAGCATACAGAAAGATTTGGAGATTATACAAAATGCTGAGTAAGAAACCAGCTTCTTTGACTATAACCCAAAGCCATGTAGTTTTGTCGTCAATCCTCTCCTCACTTATTTGCACTTCCTTCTGTTTCCCTGATTCAACATAAGGAAATGCACTTGCAAATAGGTGATGTGTGCTCGTTACTCCTGGCAGAAAATTTTAGTCTCGGAGCTGGAGCTGCTAGTGAGGCAGCTTTTAATGCCTCTGATCATCTGTTCATAGGGAGGATGGCAGGAAGGGCTGAATTCAGCCATCTGTTCCCTCTTCCTCCCCACAGGCAGGTGGCTGGTGTTACTGAAGACAGTTTGATTAGGATTGTGTGCGCACAATCAGTCCTGGATCAGACTTTTCAGGTCAGAGGCAGTTGACTCCAAGCTTTCTTTCAGTTGGATCAGGGCCATTCTCTTACCCTCCCACTGATGATCTCTTATACTCTTTGACCACTTATGGATCTCGCAAGAAGCACCATTTGTGGCATAACTGATACCATAAAGGTAAAGGGACCCCTGACCATTAGGTCCAGTCGTGACCGACTCTGGGGTTGCGGCGCTCATCTCACTTTACTAGCCAAGGGAGCCAGCTTACAGCTTCCGGGTCATGTGGCCAGCATGACTAAGCCTCTTCTGGTGAACCAGAGCAGTGCACAGAAACTCCATTTACCTTCCCGCCGGAGCGGTACCTATCTATCTACTTGCACTTTGTGCTTTCGAACTGCTCGGTTGCAGGAGCAGGGACTGAGCAACGGGAGCTCACCCTGTCACGGGGATTCGAACCACCGACCTTCTGATCGGCAAGTCCTAGGCTCTGTGGTTTAACCCACAGAGCCACCCGCGTCCAACTGATACCATAGAATCATGGAATTGTAGAGTTGGAAGGGACCCTCTGGGACATATAGTTCAACCCCCGCGCAGTGCAAGAATATGCAGCTGTCCCATATGGGGACTGAAACTGCAACCTTGGTGTTATCAGAACCATGCTCTAAACAACCTGCAACTATAGATCATGTTCACAGTTATGTGATGGCCTTGTTAATACCATTAGCATGGAATACAGCCATACCTTGGATCCCGAATGCCCTGGAACTTGGACATTTTGGTTCTCAAACACCGCAAACGTGGAAGTGAGTGTTCCAGTTTGTGAATGTTCTTTGGAACCCAAACGCCCAAAGGAGCTTCCTGCAGCCAATTGGAAGCTGTGCCTTGGTTTCTGAACATTTTGGAAGTTGAACGGACTTCCAGAAATGATTCTGTTCAGCTTCTGAGGTACCACTGTATAGGCATTATATTTTATTTTATTTTTTTAAAAAGGGTTGTTGTTTTTAGATGATGTACAGGGCTGTTTAAAATCATCAGTGGTTTATAGTACTAAAATGAGATGTCACAACACACAGTTTGGTATGTGCTTTGTGGTTTTAGGAGTAACGGCAGTTACTTAAGCTCCTCAAAATATGTAGGGTCAGCTCAGAAGTTGTTTTTTTAATCAATCAGGGATTTAGACAGAGCTAGTGCTATGATCCATAGTGCTATTCCATTGTCTACCACGCTATCTTCTTTCTCTTGTTGCAGAAATGTTTTTGAATATTTTGCTTGTCTCTCCAAGGATCCACCTGAAAAGGGGTTCCCTTTTCTCCTGTCCTAGTGACCTTTCCAAAAAGGGGATTAGATCCCACCAGTGATGGGAGGGAAATATGTGTCTGATTAAAAAGAGGTGAATTCTGCATACTCAATGGAAAAAACACTCACTCTTGGTTTCCCGGCCAATCCATGTTCCATCTGCACATTTGGTAGCTTAGCCTGCAAAAGAGGAGACTGAGAAGAGCTGGGGTAGCCATTTTCGAATGTCTAAGGGGCTGTCACATGGAAGATGGAGCAAGATGGACCTGAACTATTGGATTCAAGTTTCATGAAACTAAGCAGGAATAACTTTCCAACAGAGCTGTTGAACTGTGGTAGACTCTCCTTCCTTGGAGGTTTTCAAGCAGAGGTTGGATGGTCATCTGTAATGGACGCTTTAGTTGAGATCCCTGCATCGCAGGCGGTTGGACTAGATGACCCTATATAATTCTATCAATCTTCAGATATAGAAAACAAAATAAGCCAAACTGGCCATTAAAGAAATATTGGACCAGATGGCTTAAGCAATTTATAGTGATTCGTGTTAAACAATTTATTCTGTGCTTAGCATTGTTTGCCTAACCTAATCATAGTAGATTAGCCTTTGAAATGTGTAAGTCAATCTGATTCCTCGATCATAATGTTTTTAGCTCTGTCAACACCAGCTGACATTTGCTGATAACATGGCCAAGTGCAAATAGTCATCTCTAATATGGGCTTTCCACTTGGGAAGGGGGTTAGGAAGGAATATTTTAATGCCTAAACCAAATTCACACAATCTAATATCTGTGTAATTCATCTTTATTTTATAGCTATATCTAGACAGATAGCCATGCTAGTTTGCTGCAGCAAAAACAGAATCTTTCGTAATATGGCACCCTGTGAGAGACAAAAATTTGGCACTCCCAAATTTCTCAATTATGGATCTTCTTGATTTTGTGCCCCTCGTCTCAGCACCCTGCCAAGACCACCCTAAATCTGGCGCTGCTTGTGGTACTATAAATATTAATAAATATATTGTGTCATAAGTGGACCACAGTCCATTCTGTCATGTGCATGGAGTGTTCTGATGGTGGTTCTGCTAATAGTGATGGTTTTGTGGGATAGTCAGCCTCATATAACCAATATGCTTAAGGCTGATGTGCCAGGCTTAGCTAGGTCACCCACCCCCCTCACCTTGGGAAGAAGGTAATCAAGTCTACCTGATGAACTCAGCATATGAAGAGGCTAAACTGACCTTCAGATTTTGCTGGACTCCAATACCTATCAGCCTAGCCAATGTGGGGGGGAAATGGTCATGGACGATGGGAATTGTAGTGCAACAATTCTAATGTGAAGAAAGGGGAGGAGGATGCTCTGGCAAAAGAGAGAGGTTCAGGGCCCAGTTGCCTACAAGAGTGAATTTCAGATAAAGAAAATTAAAAGGGATAACTACTAGCAACAGTAAAATGGGCATAGTGACCAGCTTCTCCACCAGCTATAAACTATGATTTGTGTAGATTTTTCAGAGTTTGGGGCTATTTCAAATTTCAGACACCTACTGAACTGAGTTTATGGAAATCATGTCTGTTTCCAGAGGCTTTGTTTACTTGCTTATTTGGTTGTGTTGTTGTTATCGTCTATTATGTTTTCTAGCTGATCCATGTATGCAATGTATCTTTTGCAATAACTGCTTACCTCTCATTCTTCACTTTCTTCATTTGGTTCCTCAGGAACAGCCTCCACTTTTTTTCTTCTTCTTTTTTCACTGAAGAAGGAAATTCATCTTATTGTGCAGGAGTGAGAAAAGTGGCAGGTTCTGACATCATGGCCATTCATGGGAAGTGAAGCAGTTGCCCCCTCCCACAAGAACCATAATCCTTCAAGTCCCAAGCTTTCAATTTATAACAAACATTAAATGTCTAGCATTTGTAGAACCTGAGATACGAGGCAAAGTGTGCAGGTGCTATTCCCATTTTTGTGAGGAATTCCCCTATTCCCACCTTTGAATGTTTTACTCCCCCTGAAAAATTCTTGTGGATGCCCATGGCAGACATTTTCCTGTCTACACAACTTTTAAAGGTACTAAAACATGTTATCACATGATATATTGTGAAGACATCCTTCCTATACCATAAACTTATAGAATACTCACTCTACC
Organism: Podarcis liolepis; assembly: GCF_965112155.1. Classification (NCBI taxonomy): domain Eukaryota; kingdom Metazoa; phylum Chordata; class Lepidosauria; order Squamata; family Lacertidae; genus Podarcis; species Podarcis liolepis. The sequence goes on from NC_139573.1 coordinate 51,504,123, forward strand.
CCTCCCCAACCCTCTGGGAACAAGTTGTTTTAAACCCTCCCTTTCCTCCAGTAAACTAAGGGCTTCATGGATGGTTCTGTGAGGAGAGGTAGGGATCTTCACCAGAGAATTTACAGCACTCTCACCAAACCAGAATTCCCAAGATTCTTTGGGAAAATGAAACTGGAATAAAACTGATACTGCAGGATAGATTCAGATACAGAACATGCGTACTTGGTACAGACCTGCACTGTGGATTTTAGCAAGTGCAGACAGGCTCATTTTTAATCATTTGCTATCCCCTTGTGTCTTGCTTGTTAAGATTGTAAGCCAGCGACAAAGAGCTGTGATAGTTTATTGTGCTGTTCCTTCTCCCTCCTCCTCCTTGAATCAAATAATTTGAAGACCTGGACACACCTGCCTACCTGTTACCGCCGTCAAATGCAGTTCTCATTACAAATCATGTACAGGCAATCGCAAAACTCCCATTTTCACATAAGCGGTGCAATAAAAATCAAAACATTCCATTAGAATCCTCATAAAGAAAGGAAAAAGTAAGCAACCTCGGGACTTCCGAGTGAATTCAGGTAGGTAAAAGATAAAGGGGACCCCTGACCATTAGGTCCAGTCATGGCCGACTCTGGGGCTGCGGCACTCATCTCACTTTATTGGCCGAGGGAGCCGGCGTACAGCTTCCAGGTCATGTGGCCAGCATAACGAAGCTGCTTCTGGCAAACCAGAGCAGCGCACGGAAACGCCGTTTACCTTCCCGCTGGAGTGGTACCTATTTATCTCCTTGCACTTTGACGTGCTTTCAAACTGCTAGGTGGGCAGGAGCAGGGACTGAGCAACGGGAGCTCACCCTGTCACGGGGATTCGAACCGCCGACCTTCTGATCGGCAAGTCCTAGGCTCCGTGGTTTAACCCACAGCGCCACCCGTGTCCCTAAGGTAGGCAGGATAGCAAATTCTCTTTTCTTAGCCTCATAATTAAAAGAAGATCCACCCAGATACAGAGGCACATTTTCCATTGTGCCTTTCCATTGCATGCCATGGGATACGGGTACACTGCTTGGGGGTACTTCTGGTGGCCTCAGTGGCACAGAGTGCCTTGCATCCAATTTAGTTGGTGACCCAGCTGCACCACTATCTGGAGAGGGATAGCCTAACTTCTGTTGTTTATGCCAGGCATCCTGAAACTCGGCACTCCAGCTGTTCTGGGACTACAACTCCCATCATCCCTAGCTAACAGGACCAGTGGTCAGGGATGATGGGAACTGCAGTCCCAAAACAGCTAGAGGGCCGAGTTTGGGGATGCCTGTTCTATGCTTTGGTAACACCTTACTGCAATGTGTTATGCGCGGGGCTGCCTCTGAAGACAGCTCAGAGACTTCATCTGGTGCTGAACTCAGCAGCTAGATTGCGCACTGGGGCAGCGTTTTGAGCATATAATGCCAATTCTGGCCCAACTGCAGTGACTGCCAATTAGTTTACAAGCCCAATTTAAAGTGCTGGATTTGACCTTTAAAGCCTTGAATGGCTCAAAACCCCAATGCGGCAGCTAGACTGGTGACTGGGAGTGGCCGCCGAGACCATATAACACCGGTCTTGAAAGACCTACATTGGCTCCCAGTACGTTTCCGAGCACAATTCAAAGTGTTGGTGCTGACCTTTAAAGCCCTAAACGGCCTCGGTCCAGTATATCTGAAGGAGCGTCTCCCCCCCCCATCGTTCTACCCGGACACTGAGGTCCAGCACCGAGGGCCTTCTGGCGGTTCCCTCACTGCGAGAAGCCAAGTTACAGGGAACCAGGCAGAGGGCCTTCTCGGTAGTGGCGCCTTCCCTGTGGAACACCCTCCCACCAGATGTCAAAGAGAACAACAACTACCAGGCTTTTAGAAGACATCTGAAGGCAGCCCTGTTTCGGGAAGCTTTTAATGTTTGATGTATCACAGTATTTTAATATTCTTTTGGAAGCCGCCCAGAGTGGCTGGGGAAGCCCAGCCAGATGGGCGGGGTATAAATAATAAATTATTATTATTATTATTATTATTATTATTATTATTATTATTACCTCAAGGACTGCCTCTCCCCATATGAACTGACTGGATCTTGCGTTCACCATCTGAGGCCTTTCTTTGTGTGTCTCCTCCATGAAAGGTCCTGAGAGTGGCAACATGAGAGCGGGTCTTTTCTGTGGAATGATCTCCCTGGGGCGGCTCATTTGGCACCTTCATGAGACACCTTTAGGTGCCAGGCAAAAGCCTTTGACTCAGTAAAAAAAGCTATGGCCTTGTGTGTGGAAGAGTTACTGTTTTTGTTTGTTACTATGTTATGCATTTGTGTGGTTTTATATTGTAAACCACCCTGTAATCCTTGGATAAAGGGTGGTATGGAAATATAGTAAATAATCGAAATATTTGCAGTTCTACATTTTTCTGGCCATATAATCAAGATCATCTCCAGTAACATACATAAATTAAAAGACAATTCAATACAATTCCGACATGACATATGTCCAATGCAAATAATTCAATGCTTGGAGACCATAACAAATTTTAATGTGCATTTTTTACAGAGTAAACAGAGGGGCGCATTGCCGTCTGCAAGGGCTCAGACCAGTGAAAAGTGATTGCATGGGTTACAAAATCTCACATTGCACCGAATTACAAATTAAAATGAATGCGTTGTTGAAAAGGAAACAGAGATGTCATTTGGTGGCACCACACTGAGATAATACTCAAACTGGCTTGCAGGATGGACCACAGAATGTCTATTCTGAAGTTATATCACACATACTGTAAGCAATTTACAGAATTTAAGTTAGGTTTGCATATACAGGAGTTGCAAAATTAGAGAAAACACATCAAAATAGAGAACACACACAAATAAAAGATGTATTTATAGAAACCTTCAAGTGCTCCCCAGGGGTTGGCGAGGGCCAGCAGCTGCCACCATCAAACAGGGAAGAAAGCAAGAAACAGGAATGGGAGAGGGAAAAATCAAATGAAAGAAGATAGGATGCGCAGGAGAAGTTCCAACACTTTCTTCCGCCTCGTCCAGAAACATATAGTCCTCTTGTACAGTGAGCAGCTTTGAATTCTTGTCAGATTTGCTGCCTAGAACAAAAAGCACTTTCAACACAAGTTTTAGATCTTGCAGGCCGGGCAAGTTTTGGGCTGAGATTTGGGAAAGGGGAAGTTTGGATTCTGCTTCCTTTCTGTGTAAGAACAAATGTTCAGTTGGATGATGCTAAAAATTTCTAGGCAACCCCTGAAGACTCAAGGGAATTCAATGCTTCTCTTCACTGAATCAAAAAGGAGGGGGGAAAGTGGAAGAAAATGTTGTCGTCAAGTTGAACAATGTTCTGTTACAGCACTCCAGATCCCCTCAAAGAAAAGACCAGTGGTACATTCCAAAGAAAGTAAGACTTGAAGAAACTATATGCTAGCCTCTTCTCTCCTTTTGCAAAAAAATTCTTTTTAACATTTTGTTTTTTGTGTGTGTGTCCAGAAGAAGGTGCTCCTTTTGTGTAGAGAATTAGAGTACATTGGGTGCAGAGAGGTGGTTGGAAGTTAGGGTCAACTTTGCTGTCCGCTCCGTAGGTTTTACAGGCGATTTGCTCTTTGCTTTAAGAAGAGAAAGTGATATTGGAAAAAGTCAGCACTTTTTAGATTAAAGCAAAGCACCCTTCACAAAGCCACAAACAAGAAGCAGGACAGAAAGTCCATGGCTTGTAGCTATCCTCGCACCTGCGGAAGAAGTTATAAGATATTCGCTCATCTTGCAGATTTCCAATGCTCCTTTATAAGGCTGTTTAAACACATACATATTTTTTTTTTTATACTTAATTAGCTGGCCAGCTTGGCTCTTGTGCCCATGACTGTCTTGGCATGCACTGCAAATAACAACACATACAAAGTATTTCAGTCCCATGGAAGTTCTTTGCTTAGTTTTCTTGTATGCCTCTCTCAGTCTCAACAATGCAATCCGATTGCCGCATGGCAAAAGGAACAAACTGATGTACCTTCTGCCTCAAAGCATTTATTTTTCTTTCTTTAACGCAAAACATATATAAAGTCACTGACAAAGCAATCCCCTCTTGGCTAGAAAACACTTCCTGCAGAAATTAAGCAGGCAGCGCTTGCAGATTGTGACCCATCAAACCGAACACAGTCCAGGAGTGATGCGTTGTGGCTGTGCTTATCATAGAAGGCTTATCCAGCCCCCTGTGAAACAACACCCACAGCTGGTGGGTTGTGTCTGGCTAGGTGAGAAACAAGCTGTGCAGTCCTGTGATAAAGAGTCTGTAAAAAAAAGCATTGCATCGGACAAAAAGGATATGTTCAAAAATATATGTAGCATATTTTTTCCTAAATGCTTATTATTTCCGGTTAGGCACTTTCCCCTCTAATTAAAAACAATAATTATAATACTGGGAGTGGGGCAGAGCTTGCTAGTGGAAAATTAGCCTTCCATGCAGAAGGTCCAGATTCAATTCTTGAGACCCGAAAATGATCTTGGGTGGCCGGAACAGGGAAGACTTCCAGCTGCCCAAGGCTGCAGAGAGCTACCACCAGCCAGTCCTGGTGCAAATGGCTAGACTTGGCATTAGGTTGCTACAAACGTTCATAAAAACAAAATGGTGGTATGGCACAGATAGCTGATTTCTACATATATTGCTGCCTCGGCTGGTAGACCACTGTCACACAGCTAGTAAACTGTGTTCAGTTAGAGTCCAAACCAGATGTGTACTTAAATCCGGTAAAAACCAATGGGTTTAAGTGTGCCTAACTAAGTTTTGGACTGGATTAACGCCAGTGACATCTGAGAGCCTGCTCTTTTATATATTATAAAATTAGCATGGGCTAGCTCAAAGAAACATTAACAGGTGTGACTTGGGGACTGCAATGTACAGAACATTTCTTTGATCACAAAAATATGCATGTTAGTATGATACTATCATTATAAAGCACAATGAAATAACAGAATAACAAATATTAAAAGGTTCATACAAAGTGAAGTGAGGAAGAATCTGCTAAATCTATTTCTTTTTTCTTCTCTTTTTCGTTTCTTTGATGATATGGCTGTTACCCAAAAGATTGTGAACACGTGGACTTTTGCAGAAATTAATTAATGTGTGTATACTACATATGGAAAAGGGGAAGTGGGACTGTATCATTGACTCCACCCTGATATCATGAACTTTGGTTATGATGCCCTCTCCACCCACAATATCCACACGTTGAACATAATATTTGCCAACTGGTGCCTACTCAAGCTCAGCTGAGCTAAATGCATGGAGACGCTCCTCTAATTGGCAGGTCCAAATGCATGGCACACCTATGCAGGATAGCTCATTTGGTAGAGCACAACTCTTAATCTCAAGGTTGTGGTTTCAAGACCCAGGTTGGGAATAAAGATTCTTGGAAGATTCCTTCCAACTATACAATTATATGATACTGTGATTCTGTGTTCAGCTGCCATGCCTCAGAGCTGCTTCACAGTTATCACAATGAACATATAGACACCGAGGGAGCTTGATGCCCCAGAAGTACAGTCCCATTCTCTCTTCTCCATGTGTACTTTTCAAGTGTGAGCAAGGTCTAAAATGGACACTTTCTTGTAATTAGCTATGACAGTTCTCATGGTCTCCTGACTATGGCCTATGTTCTTAGGCATATTTGTCCCGAGGCTTGGGATTCCATTGGCCTTGAGAGGTTTAAAACACTTCAAGCGTATTGTTGTATGACAGCAAAACAGCCTTTTCCCATGGACATTTATAGTTTCAGAACTAAAAACTGGCACGTTAAGGTCAAGACTGTGCGTGGCAAGAATCAAGTATGCACCCAGGTTACTTGCCACCACATACACAGTTTATTTCGGTTGTAGCAGGTTTATTTGTTTTCATTTTATTCAGTTTCATTTTAAATCATGTTCGACAAGACATGTGCAAGTTAAAGCAGACCTGAATATGTAAATAAATTTAAAAGAAGAGGAACTTCATTCCTTTCATATTTCTCATTGAAATGTCCAAGATGTAGCATAGCAAGTTTTTATCTTCTGCAATTATATGTCTACACAGGCCTCCACAAATTTCTTTTTTTAAAATAAAAATAAAAAAATCTACTGGTAGAAGATGAACTTTTAAAGAAGAAAACATTTGCCCTGCATTTTGGAAATATAGGTCTAATCTCCTAGCGTCAGCAAAAGAGTCCAGGATTCAGGAGGCAATACGGCCCTGCCTTGCATGGCTATATATTTCCATCTTCCTGTGACTTCAGACGTATTCTTACCTATCAGTTTCCCCCCTTCACATATCAAGATTTCTCTTCCTGCTCTAAAATTACTCATCACCAACAACCTGAATTTTTGAGAAGAGTTTGGACCAAACTACACATGGTTTTCAGTCAGTAGCTGTTACTGCTCCACACCTCCACGCCATGTCTCCTGATAGAATGCCCACTCACACACGCTCCACCTGACAAAGAAATACATCACCAAAACAAGACTAAAGAGGATGCAAATTTGCACATGGTGATTTATATGTCTAGCTGCAAATAAATAAATAATGGCTATGTCCTTCCAGTGAGCACTAAGGAAATCAGCCCTGAGTGCTCACTGGAAGGACAGATCCTGAAGCTGAGACTCCAATACTTTGGCCACCTCATGAGAAGAGAAGACTCCCTGGAAAAGACCTTTGATGTTGGGAAAGATGGAGGGCACAAGGAGAAGGGGACGACAGAGGATGAGATGGTTGGATGGTGTTCTCGAAGTTACCAGCATGAATTTGACCAAACTGCAGGAGGCAGTGGAAGACAGGAGGGCCTGGCGTGCTCTGGTCCATGGGGTCACGAAGAGTCGGACATGACTAAACGACTAAACAACAACATAACTAAGGCTTTTTAATACCGGAACTCGCCAAACTCAGTTCCGGCCCCTCTCAGATGGGCACCATTGCCATTATAAGAGAACAAGAAATATGTTCATGGTGAGTTCCAGCACCTCTTTTTCTAGAAAACTAGAACTGGCTATCCTAATAAGATAGAAAGGTTGTGTGTCAGGCTTGAGGAATTCTCTCCCTCCCCCCGATGGCACCACGAGGCAGGGAGGAAACAAGAAAGTTCTTACGTATGATTTATTCAGTCATCACGGTCAAAGACAAAGAATTCCAGTCATTCCTCCATAATGGAGTTGCTCACACTGAACTCCTCCCCCTTCCCCCTCTCACAGCAACACCTGCTTCTAAGGTGTCTGTCCGCAGACAATTGTCTCTGGGCTCTTTGTTCTTTCACCCTTTGGGGAGAAGGGGGGGTTGGTTATGCTGTCCAGTGACATGTAAGCTAGCTGTCTTTCCTTCTCCTAACACAGCATAACTCTGCTGTTTGCCTGTCTCTGAGCTGTTATCTTCCTCAGAGCCCTGCTGTGATTCAGTGCAGCCTTCCCCCTCTCCTGCAGTGTCAGCGCCTCCTCCTCCATCTCACCCTCTTGAGTCCAATCCCTGGCATTGTGTGAACTGGAGCCCCATGTGCCTGCTAGCTACCGTATTTTTTGCTCTATAAGACTCACTTTTTCCCTCCTAAAAAGTAAAGGGAAATGTGTGTGCGTCTTATGGAGCGAATGCAGGCTGTGCAGCTATCACAGAAGCCAGAACAGCGAGAAGGATTGCTGCTTTCACTGCGCAGCGATCCCTCTTGCTGTTCTGGCTTCTGAGATTCAGAATATTTTTTTTCTTGTTTTCCTCCTCCAAAAACTAGGTGCGTCTTGTGGTCTGGTGCGTCTTATAGAGCGAAAAACACGGTAAGTCTGCTGCCCAAGTCCTAACTGTTGATAGGCAATTTCTTGGCTCCCCTTTCTTCCAGTTTCCTATATTTAAACTGAACTTGGACCAAGCAGCCCTTTCAATAGAGGAGGGCTCCTCCAAGTTGAGGGCTGTTCTCTGGAAGCCCTTCAAATGTCCTCTGTGCACAGTCACCCTACATCACCCTCAATGCTGCCCCACACCCTACAAACAGGAGCCAATGAAGTCAAACCATGGAGGGGGGATACACAGCATGACGACATCGTACCATGTGTCAGTTTTGAATAAACATTATTTGGGTGTGTGTGAATGTCGGCAACTTCCGTTCGTTAAAAGTAATGTGTACTTTGCCCCTCAAAACCATAGTTGAAAACCAAGCACGTAAACTCATGCAAAACAAACATAGCTGCATGCAGTATATTAATTTGCATACATTATGCACTGGATTCTGGGTTCCCATTGTACAGAGTTTAGATTATGTCGTGAAATTATAGAGGGCTTAAGTCAGTGCCAAAGACAGATTGCATTTTAAAGATTGATTATTTGGGCCTTTTTCAAACATTACTTTTGAAACTAGGCATGGGTATTTCTAGAAATATTGCCTGGCATTTAAACTCATTCAGCTAAATGCCCTTCATAAGGTATGTTGGATGAGAAAGGGAACTTGGGCTTGGCTTTCTTCCCTTTGTTGACACTGTGGTTGTCAGCAGGATGTGGTTGAAATGGGACTTGTTCGGTCGGATCCTATGCATGCCTTTGTGAAACCGATTTGGAACATCCCCAGCACTAGGTCCTCTTTCAGTAAGTAGCTCAATGATTAATTATTCCTAAGGCAGCTGCAGTTGTTGAAATGGTTCATTTAACATATTGGAAATACTCTTCTTTTCCATCACTTCATAGGAGTGAGAGACAACTAGGCACTTAGTCCACAAATGTACATAAAAGGAGAAACAAATGAGATTTTCTTTTTATAAGCTGTAACAAATAAGAAGCTGGTCTCCTTTTCTGGATAAGGCATTTGATTTAAGTGACTGCCGGGGGTGGGAAATGTTTTTGACACAATGTGGGTGCAAGTTTTGCATTATAGATAGGAGACTTTCTTTGGCAGTGCAATGCTTGGCAGTTGTCAATTTTGATGGGAAGACTTGGGTTCAAATCTCTGCTCATTTACACAGCTCCTCAACTCGCCATGAGCCATTCATTCCCTCTCTGTCAGCCGGCCCCACCTCATACAGTGGTTGGTGAGCATAAAGTGTAAAAGACCATGTACACCGTCCTGAACTCCTTCAGGGAAGAACGAGGTTTTAAAAAATGAAACAGATTAGCAAGGCATTCTTTCTCAACCTCCCCCCCCCCCCGGTATGTGATTTGAGGCATGAGGACGAAGAAGAAACTTGAAACATCAATATTTTAAAAGTAATGAATGTGAAACATTTGAATATCCTGAGAGAGAAAATAAGGAGAGTGGGTGCTGAACTGCCCCTACCATAATTCATTATGGGCTGGGGATGAGCAGCAACCCTTCTTGCCATCTGTCTCTGCCCAGACTACCTACTCCATGGGTTAACTGAGAAGTTGAAGTTGCCTTTGCTACGAGAAGCCAAGCTGCAGGGAACCAGGCAGAGGGCCTTCTCGGTAGTGGCACCCGCCCTGTGGAATGCCTCTCACCAGATGTCAAAGAGAACAACAACTACCAGACTTTTAGAAGACATCTGAAGGCAGCCCTGTTTAGGGAAGCTTTTAATATCTGAAGGACTATTGTATTTCAGTATTTTGTTGGAAGCCACCCAGAGTGGCTGGGGAAACCCAGCCAGATGGGTGGGGCATAAATAAATTATGATGATGATGATGATGATGATGAGAGGGGATGTAGGGATGCACATACAGTTTACCTGCTGCAGAATTGCAGCCTGTCAGGCTGCTTCCAGCGACTCCCACGGCTAGTTGCCCAGGAATGTACAAAGACAAGGAATGTTCTTTTTATTCAGTATTTATAGAGAGAGGCTTTAGAACCCAGCCTCTTGGATAATGGCATTGTCCCGAGTGAATCTGCTTCCCCCCTCTCTCCCACTTCCTCATTCATCAAGCACAACGTCTCTACTACAAATGCTGAGAAGTACCTTCTGTCTTTGAGCTCTTTGCTCTCCTACTTTCAATGCCCGCCGGGTTCTGGGAGAGGGAGGGTCTGGAATGCTTTCTTAAGACACTGAGTGCGTCAGCTGTCACTCCTCTGATAGTGCTTCTTCCTCCTCCTCCTCCTCCTCTCCCATTATTTCCCAACTTTCCCCCTCATCTTCCTCTGAGCTGTGACCTCCCTCAAACCCCTGTTGTAATTCTGAACTGTCTTCCTCTTCTCTGGAAGGGTCAGGCTGGGGAGGCGGTCTCTACCATTCCTCCTCGGCCCAGCCCCTGATATAGCCAACCATATTGTCTCTACTGTCCTATGTTAGGTGGCCATAACCTCAAGGGAGTAGCTGTCAATCTTCCTTGGCCTCATCTGCTCTCAGTACATTTTAATCTAGACAGCTGCAGAAACCCATATGATTTTGTATTGGCATCTGTGCCATGACATGGAACTGGGTAGTCCTCAACATCCATGTGTCTCCCCCAGTGTCCAATCATGTGGTGGACTAACATGCTTCCAGGTAGCTGAATGCAAGTCAGCACCCCTTTGCAGATGTCTGGGCTTAACCTGTGGACACAAGGGGGTTCAGCTAGAGCACTGTGTGCAATGTCAGGGTTCAGATCAAGCACCAGCAGCCCAGCATCAGTCCCTTATATACCCATGGATGTTGTATGCATGGATAATGTATACACGGGGCTACAATTTGAGCATGAAACCAGGGAACGTTTGATGGTCTTTTGCATGAGTTTGAAAATGATTCTGATTTTCTGCCATTGCCCTGCAGAATTAATTAGAAACAGATTCTCGGTGTTTCATTGTGATTCCTCTCAGTGCCCCATTTCTTCTTTACCGGCATTCTTCGTCTTGCCCTCGTTTTCCCATACTGCCCCTGGATCTTTTTCAATGGCATCTCAATGTCATGTCTGACACGAGTGGCCATGAAAAAACAAACAAGCCAACCCACATGCATTCCTACAGCAAGCAGGATTCAACAGCAGTCTCAGCAAATGAAGCTGAGGAGCGTTGCAGCAAATAAAGAAATATTTCAGCCCTTAAAAATGTCTTCAGTGCCTGAAGAGAGTCACTATTAACATACGTAGGAGTCAGTCATATTGGAGTGGCAGCGCACACTGTGTCTGTGCTGGAAACTTCTCTGCATCTGGCCAACGTTATTGTGGAGGGATTTTAAATCTTTTTCATTCCCTGCCTGAGAAAATAATATTCGCTGCATTATAATTAAAGTGTGTGTGTGGGGGGTGGGGAGAATACGATACCAACACAGAGCCTTGATGGTTATGAGACCTTTGCATTACTTGCAGAAATGTGAGTGAGGTTTCAAAACATAACTTAATTACACCCACTCCTCTCCTACCACATTCCTGATTGCTACCTTTTCTGATACAGAACAAAGCCCTTCCCAGCTTGAGACCTCAGAGAGCTGTATCAACTGTCAATAGTACTTTACATTATTATTTTTCCACCGCTGTTTGTTCCCCTTAGCTGCTGCTGCTGCTTCTCCTCTGAGCATTTTTCCCTCTTCTTTCTTTGCCTCGCGTTCCTCAGCTTAATTTAGTGACACAGCTGTTGACTTCAATTCACCGTAGCAACCCATGTGTGTGTGTGCTTTTTAATGAACATCTACAGTAAAAAGCAAGTCCTCCCTTCGAAGTGGGTATCTGTACCCACAAACTCTCCATGCCATTAACAGGGAGCGAGCAAGTCACATGGAAGCTTTCATACTCAACTCCACAGGAGATTTCTCCATCCCATCTGACAAGAAAATTCAAGAGGTGATTCTTCCCCTTCACAACCTCTAGTTCCACCTAGTTGGGAAATGGGAACAATCAGATTTCCCTCTGTATAAGTGATAAATATCTGGATTCCTCTTCCTAACTGGCCAGCTGCTCCTGCAGAACATTTTCCAGCACTCTTAGTCCCTCTCTTCTAACTGGATTGCATCTTTCCTGGAGAGATTTGTAAGTTATGTTGGTTGTCTTAGATAGGTGCTTTCTTTCTTCTAAAGCAGGCATCCCGAAACTTGGCCCTCCATATGTTTTGGGACCACAATTCCCATCATCCCTGCCCACTGGTACTGTTAGCCATGGATGATGGGAGTTGTAGTCCCAAAACATCTGGAAGGCCAAGTTTGGGGATGCCTGTTCTAAAGCTTTCCTCCATTTTCTTGCACATTTTTTTTTAAAAAAAATAATAATTCTGTTGTCTACTCTGAGTTGGTTACATTTATGTATAGCCACAAAATTTGGTCTACTCACATGGCCTCACCACCATTTCAACCATGTTCTAAGCTTTCAGGGACAGGTCCTGGGAACAAGGGTGGAGATAATATGTCACCACTGGTGGAGGAAGAAGAGTGTGGGGGGAGCGCACCGCCGGCGGCAGAGTGATCCCGGTGGGGTTCCATCACGGCTGTCCCCCGCCTGTGCTGGGCACCACACCCCTACAGGCAGCGAACCCTGCCCCCGCCTGCTCTCCAATCCCCAGTGCCAGAGCATGAAGCTGCGCCACTGTATGTCACCCTGTGTCAGGCTATCTGATGCTCTCCCCGCAGCCCTAATGGCTTAAGCTGGGCTTTGGGAAGGAGGCACAAGGCTCTGGCAGGATCCTAGAGCCCTCCTACCTCCTTGCCAAAATCTGGTAAGCATTTGATTGGCTATAGGACCCTGTCAGAGCTCTCACACCTCCTTCTTGAAGCTAGGCAAGCCCTTGCTGGTGTTTGAGAAGATGCCCTCTTTGGCTGCAACACTTGCACTGTCCTAAAGCCTCCTCTGCAGGGAATTGCATATTAGACGGCTGTTGGCTGTAACGTAGTTTCAAAGGATATTTCTTCCCCTTTCAGCTCACTATAAATATTGCAAGTCTGAATCTCTTTCTAGACATGAATAGGTTTAGACGTGAATAGGTTTAAAAAGAAAGTGGTGGTGGAAAGACCAGGAGCAAATAAACCCAAAATAACACCTTGCTGTCAATCATACTTGGCAAGATTGAGATCAGGGAGTTGCCCTTTACAGGATCCATGATGCCAGACATAGCATTATGAGGACATTGAAAAGGATACAAGGGCAGTGTGGGAAAATGAGGCCAAGAACGGCGAGGGTGAAGAAGACGAAGAAAAAGGGCACCCAGAGGAACAACCTTGCAACAATAGATGTGAGAACTTTTCCTTTTCTGAAGCATTAAAGAAAATGAGGGGTATTTTCTTTTTCATAAGAAGGTCAGCTGTAACCTAGTTTCATGCACATATTATAGCCCTATGTAATATAAGTACCCAAGGGGTTCTTGCAGCTGCTCCCACAAAAAATCTCACTTATGCGGCACATTTTCTTTTTATAACTGCAAATGAGGTTGAACAGTTAGGATGTTCTTTTCATTGCAGCATTCACATGTGTGCTATGATGTTTTTCAAACAAAAATGGGAAGCAGAATCATGTTCCTTCTTCTGTTGTTATTATTATTATTATTATTATTATTATTATTATTATTATTATTATTTATTAGGTTTACATATCGCCCTTCATCAAAAGATCTCAGGGCCGTCACAGGATAAAAATACTAGATAAAAACACAGTTAACTGGTTAAAACAAAAACGATGAAACAACAGCCCCCCTCCCACAAACACATTTAAAAGTGTGTAGAATATTAATCAGCCAAAGGCCAGGTTGAAGAGGAACAGTTTTGCCTGGTGCCTAATTCTGAAACAGACACCTTACTACTCAGGTTTGGCTAGAAAATCTGACTATATAAGTGTTTATATTCTGTTAAAGAGCTGAGTTCTAAATTGAAACTAGTCCAAACCCAAGCCTTCTTGTCCTCTGCCTTTTGGTCTAAAGATTGATTGCCAAAATATGAAAATTCCTTCCAGTTGCACCTTAAAGACCAACTAAGTTAGTTCTTGGTATGAGCTTTCGTGTGCATGCACACTTCTTCAGATACACAGATGTACAGGAATTTTTTTATTTTGACTATGGCAGACCAACACGGCTACCTATCTGTGCCAAAATATGATTACTTAGCAATTGTGTGGGTGTCAGGGGCAGTATTCTGCAACTGATGCTACATCATCATCATCATCATCATCATCATTATTTGTTGTTGTTGTTGTTGTTGTTGTTGTTGTTGTTGTTGTTGTTGTTGTTGCTGCTGCTGCTGCTGCTGCTGCTGCTGTTGTACCTAGGTTGTGCATTTGTTTTTGCTAACTTACCCTTGTTATCTGAAATTTCACATGCTGGTTACCACCATTAGAAATCTCAAACAGTCTGGGCTTTGTGTCCTTTAGCATGTATTTACTTATGTGGTTGTTTGTACAGAGAGCCCAGAAAGCGAGCTCATACTCACTTGTGGGGGCTCTGCATCATACAAATACCCACACAACCCCATGTCCCAATTGTGTGCAGCCCCTACACATAATAAGCAAGAGCTCATGCACCAGGCTTTCTGTACTGACATCTGTGGGCAGCACACAGTTTAAAGAAGAAGACCTGATGTCAGGGGCAAAGCTAAAAGCATAGACCCATCTCACTCTGCACACAGTTATACATAATTTTTAGTTGCCATGAGAACTGGGTCTACCACATACACATAAGTGTTCTAAATTCAGCCACCACAATTGCCAGCATGGCAATGAAGTGCTGTCACCATCAAAAAAGTTTTTGTTGTGGCTGCATGTCACAAGCCCTTAACTGCTCAGGTGGCCCTAAGGATGATAACCTTGTGTGCCAAGCACCCCTTTGATTGCATTTGACCTGGGCCAAGAATCTGTGTCTCAGCATTCCTGGCAATTGTCAACCCAGTGGTCTCTATCTCTATCTATCTATCTATCTATCTATCTATCTATCTATCTATCTATCTATCTTTTTTAAAAAAATAAAATTGTGACTTGGAATAACATGAGGCCACTTAAAGCTGCTTCCCAGTCCTGTCGATTTGATGGTCTTGCAAACGAGAGCAAAGGTTATAAGTGATGACGCAAAACCAAATGCTTTCTGATTTAACATGTAGGAGACTTGTGTTAAGCCTTCTTAAACTGTGTGATTCCTCTGGAGTGGGGATGGATATTTTCATGAGAAAGTGGGTGGAGACCATATGAGGAAGAGTTCATGAGCAAGCTTACGGCTTATCAAAAATTTGACCAAATATATGTAGCAAGCATCATTGCCTGGACTGCTTACAAGCATTATACCTAATCTTCCATTGAGTAACTAGGGTTTTATTAATTTGAATATAGCAAGATTTCCAATTTTAACATGTCAAACTCAGGAGCTACCTAGTGACTCAACTTTTTGAGCAGCTCACTGTTCTTTTTGAGCAGCTCACCTGCAACACTTAACCTCACTCAGGACTCATAGTTCCAGGTAGCTGAAATAGGGCAGGTGGGTACCACATCCTGAAGTAACAAGTTTTGGGAATCCTGATTCTCCCAACCACCTTAAAAGTGTTTCCAGATGCACATCAGATTTTTCCTTGACCAATTAACTTCTAAATAGAAATGCCCCCCACCAGTTTTTACCCAAAGATGGCATTCCCTCCCCCTGCAAGCACACACACTGTGGAGTAGGCAGAAAAAACCCAAAACTGATTGTGCACTAAGCAAACCTGGCTGATTTTCTTGTTTGACAGGCAAAACAAAAACCCTAATTGGCCCCTGGGGTGACCACCTAGTGCAGAGGTAGGGAATCGTTTTCACCCTGAGAGCTGCATGTCCACACGGGCAAACTTCTGGGGCCCACCTGCCAGAGGTAGCAAAACGTTGGTGGCGTTGGTGGCCAAAGTCGGTGGGACAAAGGATGTACCTCATTGTACACAAAAGTCTGGATGTTTCTACAGCCCCTGGCCCTACCCAGGCTCGGCCCAGTGATGAGGCAGACTGAGGTGCCCACTTTGGGTAGAGTGGGCACCAGAAGCCCACCTCCGCTGCCTGCTCCACCAACTCCACTGGCAGGGGAGAAGAGATGCAGAAGTCGTTTGCATTCCACACCACTAATCTAAGTCTCATACTGCAGCCAAAAGATGGGTGGGTGCTATAAAGCTGTAAAGAGGCCTGGCTTGGAGGGCAGAGGCTTATTTAGACACAAAGCCTTGCCCCACTCCAGCACTGGCGCAATGTGCACAGCCAGCCATGCATCTAACATTGTAACATGTCTCTCTTCCGTCCAGGGCACCAGTAAGACACCCACCACAATCTTCATTGGGCAGCTGTGCAGGCTGATAAATGTTGCCATTTCAAAAATCTGTCATAGTCCTTGCATCGTTTTCCCTCCCCTCGCCACAATATATTTGCATGCCAATAAGAATATACAAGGGAATATTTGAAATTTCCTGCAATTTCCAATTTCCCCAACTCAATAAACAAAGTTGTAGGTTAAGTGTGAAATGCTTACCATCCCAGCTGGAAGAAGAAGAAGAAGAAGAGTTTGGATTTGATATCCCGCCTTTCACTCCCCTTCAGGAGTCTCAAAGCGGCTAACATTCTCCTTTCCCTTCCTCCCCCACAACAAACACTCTGTGAGGTGAGTGGGGCTGAGAGACTTCACAGAAGTGTGACTGGCCCAAGGTCACCCAGCAGCTGCATGTGGAGGAGCGGAGACGCGAACCCGGTTTCCCAGATTACGTGACTACCGCTCTTAACCACTACACCACACTGGCTCTCGAAAAGTTGCTTAAGATTATTATTATATTTTTCTTTTCTTAATTGCTTTGATTTTGGCAGGCTTCATCTATTAAACTTCCTAAGCTGCCAACTGTGAAACACTGTCAGATGCTAATTACCAATGAACTTTGTCAGATAAAAGATGCCATTATATGTCAACTATTATATATAGTCAAATATATTATACCAGTGGCCTGGGTTCTTGAAAACACACAAGAAGTTTTTCAGTGAGAAGTTACATAACCATGGTGCAAAAACTTTCCCAAGAGAGGAGGTTTCCTCATCATTCATTTTCTTCTGCAATGCACAGCCACAGGTGACTCTTGGGCAACATTCTTGAAGTGGACACACTCGGTGTTCATTTACCTAAGCAGACGCCTTAAAACATCCCCCAGAAATCTCTGCAACGTATTGGGGTTCTGTGATATATCCTTGTGCATGAGCTATCAGTATTGCAAAATATTATTTTAGAATCTTCAGAGGAAATGAGTGCAGGAAGGGGAAAGTCGATACAACCAGCTCCTAAATCCCATCCCCTTGCAGACCATCTCTTATAGGTAGGTGAGTGTGTTAAGGAATGCAGCTAACAGGTTAATTCCATTAAAGAGGAGAGAGTTCGGTCCTGAGATGCACTTGGCTGAATCTGGTGACTTCCTTATCAGTGCTACTGGGCAGACTAGGCATGCAACTTTGTGTTAAACGGGATCAGATTACAATGTTGTTGGTGGGTCATTGGTCGCGATCAGGAAGGAGTGGATCATTGCAGAACTGTGAAGTTACCTGAACTCTTTGAGAAGAGCTCATTTGGGAGGAAGACTTGGACAATTGCCAGACTTCAGGACTCAGGGAATTCTAAGCAGTAGCAGGACTCTGTGCAAATTGACTTAGAACTTGCACGTGGACTTTGTTCAGCAAGGACATTGAAGTATAGAAACCCCTCTGACACCAGAGAGACAAAAGCTTTTGTGTAACCTTTTATAGAGTGGGAAAATACAGGGTGTGTGTTTTGTGTCAATTTAAACAACTCTGCTTAAGACAACAACTGTTTCACACTGGTGAGCTTAACAGCTTTACTGAAGCTTCCAAGCTGCACACAGAGAGAGCAAAATTCATAGGTGTCGAAGATAAACTCACATGCCAACAGAGGCTGCTCACCTATCAACCACCTGATGTCAGAGTGATGTCAGGTGATGGACACTTGCCAATATTTGAAGGAATGTCACTGTAACTGTAATCAGTTTCCTTTGAAGATGGAATTTCGGTGCTACTTGACACTGGGAGCGCACCTTTGAAGAAACTTCAAAGCCTCTGCAAAGGGGGAAGTGCTCTGTTTAAAAACATGGAGTGAAGCAGCTGCCTTGGGTGGCATAATCCTGCAGGGTGGCACTGGATTTTGCCAAAGCTCACTGCCATGTGACCCCAGTAAGCATGCCTTATGACAGGAGGAAGCATCTTCCTGTTTCACCTCACATGGCCAGGGCCGGATTTAGGTTTGATCAGGCCCTCAGCTCCTGAAGGTGAGCTGTCCTTTGTCAACAACAAATTGTCACTGGGTTTTTTTTGTATTGAAAATATGCTATATAGCAGGGTTACCAGATGTCCCCGTTTCCCGGGGACAGTCCCCGGATTTGCAAATTTGTCCCCAGACAAATTCCATCCCGGGAATGTCCCCAAATTTAATCTAATGTCCCTGGGAAACATGGCAGCAGCAGTCTAAGCTGCCCAGAGCCAGCCTAGTAGCACAGTTGGCTCTGGCTGGCTTCAGGAGCTGCCTGCTGCCATGGCGCCCACCATTTTACCTCACTGGAAGTCCCCATATGATGTGTTGTGCACAAGACACATCATGTGGGGACTCTGTGTAGGGGCTGAAGATGCGGTGCTGGGTGAGAGCTGCGCGGGGTCGTTGAGCTTGGTGTGCTGCTGCAAGGAGGGAGAGGGAGGGAGGGAGAGGGGGGAAGCACGGCTAGTTCTCCAAGAAAGACCGGGACCTAGAGGAAGGCCGCGCAACAGAGGAGACCGCAGAAGAGAAGATATTACTTCTTTATTTTTTTAAATAACTTTTTTCCTCTCTTAAAAAAATGATTGTTTGAATGATTGATTGTGTCCCCAGATTCATTGAAATAAATCTGGTAACCAGGTAATTTATGGATCTAATAGGCATCTAAAGCCATTTGCACATAACAAAATATGTATCTTATCAAAGTAATTGTTGAACTGAAATACAATTAAGATGAAGTATATTAATAGTGAAATACTTTTAAATTTTTTCGGGGCCCCCAAGAGAGTGGAGCCCTAAGCTATAGCTTGTTTAGCTTATACCGTTTTTTTTGCACCATAACACTCACTTTTTTCCTCCTAGAAAGTAAGGGGAAATGTTTGTGCGTGTTATGGAGTGAATGCCTACGGGTGGCGGGGGGGATCTGCTGCAGTCGTGAGCAGAGGATCCATGGTTCCCCTTCCTTCCCTCCTCCGTGGCTCGCTTTGAAACAGCAAAGTGGGAGAAGAGCCGCTGAGTGGGGAGGAGAGAGGGACAGAGAGCCTGATTGCTTTAAAGGAGCAAAGCGGGAGAGGAGAGGAGCCTTCTCCCCTTAAACCCCTCTTCTGCATTATTAACAGCATCCTTCTCCACCCACCCCACGCGTGTTCCTTGTCCCTTGAGTGCTTTTCCTTCCCTCCCCACTTAAAACATGGTTACAAAGCACGGATCCACATGGATCCTTAGGATTTTTGCACTGGGTCACCCCAAATTCACCATCAGATCACATAGCATGCCCATGGGTACAGCTTGCAGCCAAAAAATCACTCACCCACTGTTGCCTGGGGCCACAGTGCTGTAAAAACGTGGTTACAAAGCATGGATCCACATGGATCCTCAGGATTTTTGCATTGGGCTACCCCAAACTCACTGTCAGATCACATGTCTGTGGCCACAGCATGAACCACAAAAATCATACATCCGCTGTTTCATTTAGAATATATTTTTTTCTTGTTTTCCTCCTCTAAAAACTATGTGCGTGTTATGGTCGGGTGCGTGTTATAGAGCGAAAAATACGGTATGTAAAAACGGCAAGGCACATGGCAAAACAGGACAGGCCTCTCTTGGTTCCTAGTGACCCCCCTTGAAGCTCCTGATAGTTCCTTTGTAGCTGTCTCTATAGTTACCAGACACATGTGTGACTTCGTTTAATTAGGCCCGTAGTCCAGATGTTCTTCACCCCTGTTTAATGCCTAACATTTATTGAGTTTGGTGGGGAAAGTTGTCAAGGAAATCTGGATAATAACTGATATCAAAATGTGAAGTGGAGAATTTTGTGTCCTTCACTTGCTGAAAAGACAGCACAGTGATGGAAGCCTCAGCACTCTAGATACAAGCACAGTCATTTCCCTTTGTCACAGTAGCCTGGAGGTAAAAATGAAATAGGCTCACTATCTTTTGTCAGTTCTCTGACAAAAAGCACCTAGAGTAAGTTCAAACAAAGCAAAGAAAGCCAGGTTTTGTCTTAATCTCCCCAAGAGAACTGGAACGGGACAAGAGAATGAGATAGGAGCCTTTGAATGCACTGTAATTACATACAGAGGTGGGATTCTCTAGAGCTCTGTTGAAATCTGTGTGGCTGTTTCAGTTCAGTTATCAATCTTTTCCTCAGTGCTTTCTAGACATGAGGTGAAAATAAACAACTTTCCCCAGTTGTCTGAATGATAGGGTGGTGTGGGAGCAACTCTCAGCTCGATCTTGAGGGTGAGGCAGGACATGGAGCGATGCGCAGCATGCCATACGGCCCTGACTCCTGCTGAGACCACGGCAACAGAGGCTCTTAGTTGAGAGCAAGGAAGAGATCTTTATTCAGGCACAGTCTCAATACACAATACACAGCCTCAGTAGCAGCTAAGGAGTCACAGCAGCCTTTATGCTCAGGCTGGATGAAAGGAGAGCGTGGCCTGGCTAGAAGCAGTGCTTCTGCCCTATGAAGACCAAGCTCGGCGAAAGGAATTTGCAACTATGTAGAAACAACAGAGGTGTCCCAATAGGTTGGCATACCCAACCGCCAAGCTTCTAAAGTTGGGACAAAGTGGGCTTACGTGTGAAACTCTCATGCCTTGTAATAATAATAATAATAATAATAATAATAATAATAATAATAATAATAATTTATTATTTGTGAGGTGTCCAAGAGCTTACAGGGTTAATAGCTCAAGGGAAAAGACGTCCTGTCCCCGGGGTGTGCTTCACCTATGAATGTGAACTTACTTTCACTTTCTGTTTTGGCTGCGAAGGAGAGGCAACATGCCGCTGCTCTCTCCTGGCTGCTCTTCCTGGATTCCAGGGAGTCTTGTTTCCCACATCCATAGCAGCTATATGCTGTGGGAGGGAAGTACCTGTCTTCTCCAGTCTCTATCCCACCCCACCCCCATGTTATCCTCTTGTTCCTCCTCCTCATCCATCTCAGCCTGCCACTTGACGCCTGAGCCCGGTGGCACCTATAGAATCACAGAATTGGAAAGGACCCTGAAGGCCATTGAGCCGAACCCCCTGGAACGCCAGAATCTCAAGTAAATCATCGCTGACAGATGGGCTTAGAATCCTCTGCTTAGAAACTTCTGAGGAAGGAGAGTGGTGCATGGCTCCTTATAGCCAGCATCACCGCACCCATCCTCATGTCGTAGAAGTGGTAGTATAAGTATCACTGCTCACTTCGTGACCAAATAGGGATGTTTTGCCTGCCCTCTCAGTTGGCATATGATGTGCTCCCCTCTCCCTGCCAATTCCTCTTTACTGCACCTGAGAGAAATGATTGCAGTAAAGGACCCCTGGATGGTTAAGTCCAGTCAAAGGTGACTATGGGGTGTGGCGCTCATATCGTTTCAGGCCGAGGGAACCCTTCATTTGCAAATTCCTGCAGCAGACAACATACTCCTGTTGCTACTCCAGGTCTTCTCTAAACCTAGACTACTGAATCTCCTCTGCTGTGCCCTTTCGTTGTCTCTTGTTGGATCTCCTTACATCTATCCAGCATTCTGCTGTCACGTCTCCCATTGCTCTGATCATGTGACACCTTAAATCCCCACATTGGTATCCTCTCCACTCCCAGATCTGGGAAAACTGACCTTTAAAGTCCAGCAGGGTCTTCTGCCTCCCCCCACTTCATCTCTCTGCTCTTATTTCCTGATATATCCCTTTGCTTTTCCCAACTCCACTGCTGACCATCATGGCAGTCTGCAGTTCCCTCAGAAGACCTCATCCTTCCACCTCTGCTACCTCATCTTTTCAGAACCACCTTTGAACACCTGCATGATGCAACTTCTCTCACTCATTCAAATCCTTCTTGGAAACTACCTTTTTCCATTGAGCCTTTGACAACTAGGCAACTGTGCAACTATGCCAAAGCACATGCTGCTGAAACAGCCATGTACTTTCCATACCTTTTCTTCCTCTCTTGCCTCTCATTGAAATTTGGAGATTGCAAGCTCCCAAGGGCAAGGATTGGCTCTTCTACTCTATAAAGTCTCACACGCACTGATGCACACTACAGAAATAAATATGAACAACATAAAATCACTGTTTAATAGACATAAGAATTCAGGAACTGAGTTTTAGCAAGAATATATATTCCTTCCTTTTCCTCTGTCAGGGCTTGGCATGTTTATGCCCACTACCAGGAACCAACATAGGAACTGCTGCAGTGAGGATATAGATTCATTGAGGGGGCAGGACCATGGAAGGTGCTCAAAGACCTTCTAAAAGCTGAAATCAACATTATCTGGGGGAGGGGGTGTATGGCAGTGGGAAAAGCAGAGGCAAGAGCTATAAGTGGGTAGTAGTCCATAGCTGTCAACTTTTCCCTTTTCTTGCGAGGAATCCTGTTCAGAATAAGGGAAAAGTTGACAGCTATGGTAGTAGTCATTGTAGTCGTATGGACCCTCCATTTACAGTAGAAGCATACCTGACTACCAGATACTGGGGACAAACTGTGCAGAATGACTGCTGTACGTTTAGTAAGGCCCTATGGTGTGTTGGCCAACTCCATTTGCTGTAATCTAGCTAAATAAAATAGAAGAGGAGGTAACTCTGAACCCATTGGGATTAGGTGTTCCTTTAGAATGAAATATACTTTGTGATGTATTAACTTCATTCAAGAGCAGATGCTACATTTTGTTAAAGCTGAGTCAAAACTACTCGGCTTTTCATAAATATTTTCCACCAAATCTTTTTTTAAAAAAAAAAATTCTTAAGCTAAAATATATTCAGTGCAGCCCTGTATTTTACCCCCCTCCGCCCAATACCCAAACAAAGCATTTTGTAGTTCACAGTTGGATAACTATTTGTAGAAACGAATTATTATGTATATTCTGCCTCTTTATGCAACAGGGATACAAGGCCCACAACTCAAAATCCTATACAACTGAATAGTTCTCCTTTACAAGTCCCACGGAAACTTAAGGTAGCTACACAAAATCTTAAATAAAGGCTAAGTGAGAGGGTGGGTCTAAAAGTTAGTGTCAGGTAAAGAATAAAAATTCCTGATGAAACAAGCTTTAATCTGGAAAAGTGCAAAGAATTGCGAGTAAATATTTATGAAACAGGAGGGAGAAATCTCCCTTACTGCTAACTGTTAATCTCTCCTTCAGGGATTGGAAACCTCCAGTCTGTAGGCAAATCTTGGTGCACCATCTCCCCAAACCACACCTACCTGTCAATCATCTGATCTCACTAAGTGACATCAGATGATGGGTGGGGTTGGGTCCTGCTTTGCCAGTAGACCCTTGCAGAGAACAAGACTGAACCTTCTGCTCATCGACTGATGAGCAGAAATTTCAATCTTGCTGGGTGCCTTTTCAACAACACATTTCCAGTAGAGAACAGGCTAGCAAAGCAGAACTCTCTGCCTGCCCTGCAGGTCAACTCTGGTAGGTGGGTGATACCACCCCCATACCAATCATCTGACATCATTGTCAAATCAAATGACTGACAGGTGGGTGGTCCTGCCCATGTGTCAAAATTGGCCCTCAGAAGACCAAGATCTGGTCCACCCTACGCTGATCATAGTTCTCAGTTCCCTTCAAGTTCACATCAAGATCTTCCACAGTTGCCTCATTTTTTGTTCACTCAAAATTCAAAACAATTCTTTCCGATACTATGAATAAAACGAGAAATGTTCATTTACATGAATTTTGTGTTCCATTTCTGTATTTTTAGAGCTGCATTTGTTAGATGTGTTGGCAGGAAATGCCAGATGGAACTCTGAAATTTGTTCTAGAGTGATAATGCTTGAGACCTGCCTGGACGAATCTGAGTTTCACAAATACACCCCTTCAGCGAGGAGCGTCACAACTTCATGTCCTTGCGGGGGAACCAAAAGATCAGTGAGTTAAATGATCTACTGCAATGCGTCACCATCCACATGTCAGATCCTCGCAGACCAAACCCCTCTGTCTAGACCACAATGCTGCTGAGAAAGCTTGCACACAACAGTGCATCACTTTGAAACCCGCCAGTTTAAGCTGAGCCAGTAAAAAACAACAACACCAAGCCACATGCTTCAAGGGGAAAATAACCCTTAATCATTTGTCAATACAACATGCAAAGCTTCTACATGACCCACTATATGAATGGCAACAAAGACCTTGACTATGATCATAGCCCACCTGCTCCTAAGGGGGTTCAAGATGGTGCCATTTACTATTTCCTTGTCTCTTCCCTTGCTTTCCACTTCCTTCTGCTTTATTATCATTGCTGCAACTATTTACATTTAGAGGCCCACACTTTCTATCTATGTTGCTCTTTTTGGTGTCATAATAAAAGTATTGCCCAGCTGTGAATATTGGAGGATGTTTGCTGAATAACCACCATCTAACACTCTTTCCTGAGCTGCAGGAAAATGTTGACAAATCAAAGTATTTAATTTCGCTTGTTCAAAATAATTCTTATAGATGAGTCACCTTGCTATGTATTCACACCAATAGTTGCAAACAGTGAGATATAGATCTGTATATACCGTATTTTCCCCTCTATAACACAGAGATTTTTTCTCCTAAAAAGGAAGAGGAAATGTCTGTGCGTGTTATTGAGCGAATGTGTGGTCCCTGGAGCCGAAAAATCAGGCAAAAATCAAATCGCGCTTCACGGAGAAGGGAAACCTGAAAAGAGGAAGTGGCTGCTTTCCTGCATTCTGCCTCAGGGTCTTACTGCCCACCCGCCTCTGTTTCGTTGCTGTGTTTGCTGAAACGGAACAAAGAGCAGGGAAAGCCCCTCCCCTCCAGGCAAGCAGAGGGGAAAGCAGAGTTCCTCTCTGTGCTCCGGTGCTGCTGGGGGAGAGGGAGAGAGAGAGAGGGGCGGGAGGGAGAGAGAGAGGGGGGGAGAGAGAGAGAGAGAGAGAGAGAGAGAGAGAGAGAGAGAGATGGCTGGCTTGGACGGGGAGAAACTTTTGCCTTTCTTTCCTCCCTCCCGTTAAATCCCTCTCCTGCATTCTTAGCCAGCTGCACACCCCTCTCATGTCCCCTCTTTGTTTTTCCTTCGCTCCCCACTTAAAATGTGGTTACAAAGCATAGATCCATATGGATCCTCAGGATCTTTGCATTGGGTCACCCCAAATTCACCATCAGATCACATAGCATGTCCATGGCTACAGCTTGCACCAGAAAAATCACGCACCCACTGTTGCCTGGGGCTGCAATGGTGCAAAAACGTGGTTACAAAGCATGGATCCACAGGAATTCTCTGGATTTTTGCATTGGGTCACCCCAAATTCACCATCAGATCACATGCCTGTGGCCACAGCATGAAGCACAAAAATGATACATCCACTGTTTCATTCAGAATGTTTTTTCCTCCTCTAAAAACGATGTGCGTGTTATGGTCAGGTGCGTGTTATAGAGCGAAAAATACGGTATTTGATTACACCATAAGCCCTCGGTGCTCTCTTGTCAAATGGAAACCAAAGTCTAGCAGTGTCCTTGCAACCTGTCACCACCAGTGGGAGCACAGAATATGAGTATATAAAAGTGGTGTTTCTGCCATGTAGCCTTGTATCAAGGGGACATTTAAGGCATTCGTAGGCATTCATAGAATCATATGTGTCCTTAAAGCAAGACCATAGTCCTCAGCACCATATTGAATTTGATCTGCTTGGAGAAAATAACCAAAATAATATTTAACTTGCACATTTGTCTTATCAGAACATGTATTGCCGCTGGGGTGTTTTACAGTGTTGGAGAGAGAGGAAAAAATGCTTGTTTTCATCAATCCACAGCAGAGTCTTTTTATATTTCCCCCTTCTGTTGCTAGGTTTCCTCTTAAATTCCATCTGACCGCAGGGCAGCACACCAGCAAAATGTACTGCTGTGTACATTCACGTCTCGTCTGTTCATTCAACACTATGGAAATCTACATCTCAGTTCCCATATGTCTACAAATGAGGCATCAGTGCTACTGTTGTCATTGTTAGTTATCTCTATCATCTTACTGTATTTATAACAATTGTGTAAGATGGGTCAATATTATTATTCCCAGTGAGAAAGTGTAGCCTACTTAAAAAGGCCACCTAGCCTATTCATGCCAAAGGCATCGTGATTCATCACTCGGTCTCTTAGTTGTAAAGCTACCCCAACTCTCCACACTTCCACACCCAGTCAGAAATCTGGGGGAACTTTGGAGTGGTCAAATTCTCCTCGCCATTTGGCAGAATGACACAAGACTGGCTTACCTAGTGGTTTCATGCAAGTAAGCAGACAGGATGTCTGCATTAAGCCAATGCCCAAAACTGAGGAATTACATACAAAGGTGATGAGGGAAATCATATTTATATTTGGAAGAGTGCTACATTCCAAAATATTAAGACCTTCACGGTTTCCCTCTCTCTCTCTTTCTCCATTTGATGTTCATTTGATATCTCGATGCATTTTATCTCTAAATGCTTGTTTACTATCAATAAGCAAGTATTTAGACAAAACCATCCCTACTTATAGACCACTATGACAAATGCAGCCCCCCAGCCATGTGTGATGGTTCAGCAGGACTAAACCTCCTTGGTTTTGTTGCCTGCACGAGACTTCAAAAACAAGGAGACTGGCTAAGCAGTAGGCAGGACAGAGCACATAGCTGGCGGATTGCAGTTTAGTGAGTCCCACAATGTGCAGCTTAGTCCTATAGAGACACCAAGTAAACTAAGACAAAGAAAAGAAAAGAAAGGTGGTGGGAGGAATAATAGTAACGTTTTATAGCACCTTTGAATAAAACTCCTCTTGCTTTGGGCCTTGATATTTACTTATATTCTCTATTAAAACCTTTGCTTAGGTCATTGAGATGTGCTATTTTGCAATTTCTTAGAATTAGACCTACATAATTTGTGACTGATCAAGCCATGCATTGAGGCCTTCCTAGCACTTGACAAGCTCTCCCTTCTGTCCTATTTTTTGCAATCCCCCAAAGGCATCCGTACATACATGGCTCATGGGCTACGTGCATCTAACTTGGTGGATAACAAGCTGTGTAGTCCTGGTTAAAACATAAGGGCACTTTTTGTCTTGTATAGTCAGGAGTACAAAAGTATGGATTTTTGTACAATGTGTTTTCCTAACTGTGCTTCAGGTGTAAGAAAGCGCATATCATGTTTTTGTCCAGTAAACAGCCTTTCCCTCCTCCTTTTTATTTTTTTTTAAAAAAACCACACGTTGCAAAGTCATTAGCAACAAAATCCTTCAAGTGCTCAAAATAGTTACGCATACCTGATTGTGGGCTTTGTTTGGGGATTTTGGCATCTGCTGGAGGGATGGAGGTGGGGCGCATACGTTGGCTGGCAGAGTTATGGATGCTACTGGGGATGGCTGCTGAGATGTTTTTACGAGGTTTATCCTGTAGCCACATTGGGGAAGCTTCAAAGGCCTGCATTCGTCGGGTGTGGCTGTTTGCATTGACCTTGAGATGGGCCTGGACTTTGTATTCCTGGAGGTCTCCATAATTGGCGTCAATCACTCTGCACTCATACAACCCTTCATCCTTTTTCCTGACTTTGGAGATCTGCAGTTTGTGGGAGATGTCGTTCCCTTGTACTTTCACTGTCTGCAAAATTTCCAGAAACAACATATCACGTCAGACATTGCCACCAACAGGTGTTCCAACCATCATCTAGAGAAGGAGCAGCTGCAGGGATGGTGATTCCCTTCTCTCTGTCAGAAACAATTCTACTCTGGCTTTCAGTTGCCCCAGGACTGTAGAACTGAAGGGAAAGCAAACTCTGCCCCCCACCCATTGACCAGAGGACTAAGGGTTGTTGGGCTCTGCATGTGTTGGGGGTGAGTAACTATTCTGCAGGGGAGGAAATTCTTTTTTTTTTTAAAGTACCTCTAGATGCCTCAAGTACCTCTCCTTCACAGGAGAATATTTGGAAATATGTTCCCTCCCGTTTCACCATCCATGCATGCTGGGTGCAACTCTATTAGTATTTAATGTTATTTTAACATCATTGACCTGGCATAGCTCAGTTGGTAGAGCATGAGACTCTTAAATCTCAGGGTTGTGGGTTCGAGCCCCACGTTGGGTAAAAAATTCCTGCACTGCAGGGAGTTGGACTAGAATGACTCTTGTGGTCCCTTCCAACTCTACAATTCTATAAAGGAGGGAAACCATGGGCATGGCACCTACATTTCCCAGCCCTCTCTTATCGCATTGCTTCCTTCATCCATTAAAATAGATTGTTTAATTCAACATTAAATGAAACAGCATTTCTAAAAAAAGAAAAAGATAATGTTCTAAGAATGCACAGAATTCACCCACAAAGTTATTTGGCAGCCTCCCTCCCCCAGTGACTACAAATAGGTGTGAGTTTGTTGGTTGCCTTTATAGGGTAGTGTTGATATTTTCTGAATGTGTTGTAAACTGCATTGAGGTGGGGGTATATAAAATAAATGCAGAATAAATATATAAACCCTTCTGACAATATAAAAATATTTAGTATTGATATAACATTTTCTTTGGTGTACAAAGCCCTTCACATTTATTGCCTTTCCAAATTCTTTTATCAGTTCTGTTTAAAGTAGGCTGGCATCCTTATTATTCCCCCATTGCAGATGGTGGGATGAGTTTTGTGATGTGAGATGATGGCTTTGGCCAAGACCACCTAGTGGGTTCATAATTAAAGCAAGATGCTAAGCAATATTGTATCTAAATAAAGAACACTAAGGGCACCCACCCCAGACACAAACTGGACAGGAAGGGGGCCAAACAGGCACTAAAGGTCATGTACTGATTAGGTAAGTTGTTAAAATAGTGGCTGACATGTCAAAAATCAATTGCAGACTGAATGTGGGCAGCAGGCAGGACAGAGTGGTGCCATTGCAATTTCTCATTTGCTCTATACTTGCCACCTAGGACTCTACATCACATTCAGCCATTGAAAATGGCCAGGGGCAGGGAGAGAAATTATACATATCATTCTGTTAACTATCACTGATTGGATAGTGACGTTTGAGAGGCGTTTTGCACAATAGCTTCCCAGCAGGAGGAGCTATTATGAGCTGTGACAACTCTGCATTTGAGCAAAAGGACCCTTAAATGTCCATAACCAGTCTTAATCTCGCTAAGATTATTTTGTTCAATATGTCACATATCCATTTCCAGGCATGTCTAGTTATAGCATTGATTTGAACTTCACAATCCAGAACTCTTAACTTCTGAGCCAGGGGTGAGGAAGACCTATTGGGGACAGCATGCGAATGGTGGACTGGGCCAGAACGCCTCACTCATCCATACAAATGTATGCCCATTCACACTCTTCCATCCATGTGCTCTCTCTTTTTCTCCCTCCCATCTCATCTCCCTCTCTCTCTGCTTTTCTCTTTCTCCCTTCCATCTTAGCATTTTTTAAAGTCCAGAAAGGGGACCCCATGCAACAATCAGGCTTTTCTAAAGCTTCCCTTCACACACACTGCAGCTTTTTGGAAGCCTGATTGCAGTGCAAAAACAGTGCAGAAACTGTGTGTTCCAGGCCAGGTGGGGTGATGCCATGGGCTGAAGGTTTCCCACCCCCTCTAGGAGGGATGTCAATGCTCAATGATATCTAGCTATGTGGAAATTGGGATGACAAAGAACGTAATTTTCCAAAAAGGTGTTGGACCAGCAAAATCCATATAGATAATAGGGCTTTATTTATAGTTTTATTTTGATAGCATAGCATTCCTTCACCTCTTGCTCTTATCTTCTTTCCCTCTGTCCTTCTTACCCTCTAAACTCTATGCTTCTAATTAATGGCTTTTAAAATAAATCAACGTTTTTCCAAACTGCTCTTTTCAAACATGCATTCGTCTCCTCCTTCTACTAAGCCTGCTTTTAATTAGAGGGCTAAATTGGCTCACTTAGCCTTGAAACCAGATGTTCAAGGGCCACATTCTCTTCTGGGCAGGCAAATGTGTGCAAATTTTACCTTTGCACTGTAGGCTGGTTTCTAGAAATGCTCTCACAAACCTCTCTGCCCTTCGTCCAGGTAATAAAAAAAGAGGCATTGCCAGAGCTTGCACTCTTGCAGGGTGAAGCGGGACCAGCGATGGCAGGTGGCCTGGGGAAAATAGGTGGAGCGTAGGGAGAATTTTGAATGCCAGATAAAGAGACCAAGAGGAACAAGATTGTCCCTCAAGCCTGGGGTCCAACACACCTGCTTTATTCCACCAATATCCTTTCTTTAAAGATAGCAGCTGGTGCTGCAAGGGACAGAATTTTATTGGAACTATGCTGCTGGGAGAGGGGTTAATATTCCTTCTGACCATCTTCCTGACTAAAACTGTTCTTCTGAAGCTACCAAGTGTGCCACAGGCAAATGATAATTTGGGAGGTAATTTTGATTAAGAAAATGACACTGGGGGTGGGGAGTGAGCATCACCTACCACCAGCACCCAAGTTTTGATTTGATCCCCACTGGCTGATCTTGGGGGGGGGGGTTATTTGGGGTGGGAGGAATGACTCCACCTCACAGTCCCTCCTCTCACATCTGGTCCTAGTTCCCATTGATAGCAGTGATAGTTAAGTTATACACAACTGCCTTCTTCCATTGATCTCTGTGGGAGAAGTAAGCCTAACCCATGGGTAGGCAAACTAAGGCCCAGGGGCTGGATCCGGCCCAATCGCCTTCTAAATCCAGCCTGTGGATGGTCCAGGAATCAGTGTGTTTTTACATGAGTAGAATGAGTGCTTTTATTTAAAATGCATCTCTGGGTTATTAGTGGGGCACAGGAATTCGTTCATTTCCCCCCCCCCCAAAATATAGTCCGGCCCACCACAAGGTCTGAGGGACAGTGGACCGACCCCCTGCTGAAAAAGTCTGCTGACCCCTGGCCTAACCAATGTGTTCTTTCTTGGAGTTAAATCCCACAATATCCTATGGCATACCCTCCAACATTTCTTTGATGAAACTAGGGACGTCCCATTCCATAATGATAATTTTACTATTTATACCCCACACATCTTACTGGGTTGCCCCAGCCAGTCTGGGTTACTTCCAACATATATAAAACCATAAAGATTAAACATTAAAAAGACTTCCCTATACAGGATTGCCTTCAGACAGCTCAGGGGGTCAGGCAACTCCATACCCTCCAACATTTCTCCAATGAAAATAGGGACATTCTAAGGATAAGTGGGACATTCCAGGATCAAATCAGAAACCTTTTCTAAATCAGGGACATCCCTGGAAAATAGGGACACTTGGAGGGTCTGGTATGGGACTTACACTCAGGCCAGCCTGTCTAAACCTGCAGTCTGAGTCACAATTAACTTTACCAGACTGGTCCATGAGCTCAAACAATGTTTACTGCAGGATCCAATTTCCAGTGTTCCAGAGGTGTCACCTGCCCCTCAACAGCACTACACAGTTGCCTGTTCATCATGTATTTGTATTATTTTATTGCTGTTGGCCGCCCTGGGCCCGGCTTCGGCTGGAGAGGGCAGGATATAAATAAAAATTATTATTATTATTATTATTATTATTATTATTATTATTATTATTATTTGTCATTGGACCAAGTTGGTGGAATATGGGATAAGAACGGCTACTGAATTTCCCTTTCCTAAAGTGACATTTTGTCCTTTTTGTCAGGAGAACTCAGGATGAGTGTGCAACAAATTTTAAGGATGTAAAAGGAGTTTTGAGTGCATTATTTTTCCTGGTGTGGGGATATTGCACATCTCCAATATCCCCATCCTTAAACATTTTTTCCCCTGGTTTTAATTGCATTAATTGCAAATCAAACTGCTGTGAGCCATACTAAAAGCAGACAAGTAGTATAGGTGTTTAAAACCCATGTGACTAAGCAAAAACACCCCCCAAATAAAGCTGGGCCAAAAGTTCTTAGTGGAGAATGTGGGGCTGGAAGGAGGGTTGGAAGGTCAGTAGACAAGAGGAAACCCCCTTCCACTGGCTCACCTTATTTTGTAGTGCCAACAGTTCCATGTTTACACAATTCTCTTTCTAAGAACACTTGCAATCATATAACATCATCCCATGGGGTTGGGGAGGGATGACAGTGACTGGCAGGCACTGAGAGGAATGTTGCCACTGGTGGAAAGGCCCAATTTTTGATCTCCTCATCTTAATCACTATTTTCCCCATTTTTCCACCCAGGAAGACTGCAGCAAATTTTGGGGGGAGAGGCATCTCAACTCAGTGCTACAAAAACTTGCAGGCATGAGATTGTCCAAAGCGTGGGGGATAGAGATGTCAGGGTTAATAAAATGCTTGGCAGTTTGGGGTCTACTGGGTTGTAAAAGTTTCGGTGGGTCTCAAGTTCTGTATGCTTCAATTAATACAAGAACATCTGGAATCTACTCTCTCCCTCAGTTATTAAGGTTTTTTGTGTGTGTTTCCCGCATAGTTCCATGGCATTGTAGCACTTTGAAAAGCACTCTCCTATATTTATTTAATTGCATTTCAGCTAAGTAATAAAATAATATTGAGGGAAAGAAAGAAAATCTAGGTCCTACATGTTCCTAAGTTCTTGGTAATAATGATTAAAGAAATACAAAGTATTCTGAAGGGCTTGTTTTTTGTCATGCTGGGCAAAAATTCCATTAAGGTTATTGAAAGTATGATGTGCGGTTCCAAAAACAAAAAAGGCTGTTTTCTGTAGCAATTTTCTTTTTAAGTACCCATATTCATTTTTTTAAAACCACCAAAAAAAAGGATTTTTCTTCTTCGCTGTGTTGTGTGTCTATGCTTGGAGGGGGTTGGGGTTGGGGAGAATGGGATCTATCACATGACCAGATTTAAAGGCACAGTACTTTTATCTTTTCTTATTAGTTCATATGTTGTAAGGGTTCTAGATCTGCACATTGTCAAACTGAACTTTTGACCCCATTTTGGAACCTGTGTGAAAGCAAAGAATTCCTTATGGGACAGAAAAGGTAAATAAAATAAAATAAAAATGGGCACCTATGTGCTCACTGCATTCCCCCTCGTATACCCTTATAATCTTGGAGATGGTCTGAGAAGTGGAGAAATCTCAACCTGAACCAGTAAGCATGGAAGCCCATGCAGAAGCCTCTATATCCCAACACACTCCAAGTGATGTCCCCAGGTGTATGTCCAGGAGGGTCTACTGAATCCTGGGGGCATCCACAGCTGCCCTAGGTATTACTTGCAGGTCTCCAGCATGTAATAGGATCAATAATATCCTCTGTGCATGTCTGCCAGGACCCTGAATGGAGAGTGTCTTCATTTGCCTGGACTCTCGACAAAACCTCCAGCTCTGGTAGAGGCAAGGGCCACCCACAATTTGACTACCAACATCCATTAATGTTTTCTGTATACAGGAGCATACATTCTCTGTCCTAGTCTTCGTTCCCAAAGGGAGCCTGGGATGGCTAACAACATAAAATATAATGAAAATCCAATGTCCAACAATTAAAATGGCAGTTTTTACAAAGCTACAGGGCCTCAAAGGAACCTAGCCCCTTCTGAAGACCTGAACGAATTAAAAGGTTCTTTAAATTCTGCCTCAGCAGGGCCAGGGAAGTGAACCAGCTCATTTGCACAAAAGAGTTCCAAAGGCTTTCATAATGCCCATGCCCCAAAAGGCACAGGGAAAGTTGCAGAAAATAAATCCCATTCACTAGTCCAGGGCTCATGCATTTTTGGATGGTGGCTAATGAAAGACAGCACAGTAAATGGAAAGGAACTGAATATCTAGCAACAATCTATATTTTGTAATCCACTTACGCTTATCTTTGTTCCATCGTTGTCCAAATCTCTCTCCACCTGTGGGGGAATGGATAACTGTTTTTGCATACTGCAGGCGAGGAACCTCCAACATTAAAGGTTAAATCACTTATTCCCTTCCTTTCATTGCATGGGGTTTCCCACTGTTTCTGCCTGGTCCCACCCTAATTTCTGTCCAGCTCTGTAATAAGCCATGAGAACCAGAGCTCAAGCATAGTTTGGTTTGAGAGGGTTTACTGGTGGGAGACAGATGTTCCCTCAAAGGCAGCTGAATTGGCTACACAGCTGTGAGATAGATCATATCAACAAAAAAAGGCAAGTAATGAGTAGTTTCCTAATGAACTCATTGAAGGAGGGTCCCTAATTGTATTGTGATTGAACATGGCTTAAAATGTGTCTATCGTACCTCCTTCAGTTTCTTTGGCCTATGTGCCACAAAAAGTGGTGGTAGCCATTGACTTAAGGGGAGTTAAGCCAAAAGAATGGACTAACAGGTGTTAATGCTAATAGTCAAGTGGAATCTCCATGTTCAGACGCCATGTACTGCTGAATATCAGGTTGTGATGACAAAGAATAAGGAAGGTTTTGCCTTTATGCTTTTGAACTTCCCTGAGGCCTCTGGTTTGTCATTGTTGGAATCAGGATGCTAGCTAAATTAGATGGCCTGATTCCATGATGCCTGCTGCAGATCATAATTAATTGATTCAGGATGTAAATTTGCTGAACTCGTACTACACTAATGCATTAGAAACTGGATGCTATGTCCCCAAATTCTTCTGCAACCCAGAATGCCAAAGCAATTCTGCATCTGAATAGAAAATGCTTTGTTATAAACATCCAAGGCCTCATCACTAATGGCAGTTTAGTTAGAAGTAAGCAACTGTCTGTCTGTTCCTTAAGGTTCCAGAATATGTAGGCAAGCTTTCAGAAGGCTTGAAGGCTCAGAAGCAAGGGAGCTAAACCATCCCAGAGTTTTTCAGACCAAGCATATGGAAACTCCACATCTTGAAGGACCTATACTTTCTGTCAATCCCATATTGAGTACATTCAGTTAGCCTTTCTTCGACAGCCTTTGATATATTTTTAGATCATAGCAAGGTCAAAAAGGTTACTTCCAAATGCCTCAGTATTTAATGCAAATTAGTTGCTTTGATTGCTAGAACTCTCACAAAAATAAAAAACGTGGCACAATATTTCATATGAAAGGGACAATTTCCCTCTCCTCTGAACATTTCTGCCCAAAGGCTCTGTTTTCAATGCAAATAAGATGCCTGGTTGCATTTTCATCAGTTTTTAAATTATTAATTCCATTATATAATTTAACCAGTTGAGAAACATGATGGGCAGATAGTAAAATAAATAAATAAAAAGAGAGGAGGGCTCTGCCACTGATCAGGTCTTCCTTGACTACCCACCAGACTGTCTAGCCCAGGCTTCCTCAACCTCGACCCTCCAGATGTTTTTGGCCTACAACTCCCATGCTCCCTAGCTCACAGGACCAGTGGTCAGGGATGATGGGAATTGTAGTCTCCAAACATCTGGAGGGCTGAGGTTGAGGAAGCCTGATCTAGCCTCTGAAGAAGGCTCTCCCAATAGAATGTAGAGCCTTGAGAGATCAGAGCAGCAGCCATAGCAGAAATGAAAATCCTACTTCTGTTCCTTGCATAAGTAAAAGCTCCACACCGGGGGTGTTGGGGTGAGAGAGAGGGGGGGAGGGAGGGGGAGACATTGCATGAGGAAGCAGGTGTCTGTGTTTGAGGGATGTAGATTTGGGCAGGAGGAACAGTGATCAGAACAGTGACTAAAATATCCCTGAATATATGAGTTCATGTCATAGATCAGCTGCCACAGAGAATTATCTGTCATCCTGTAAGGCAATTAAGATAATTATCTAATTCTCGGCACACTGGAAGGGGCTAAGTTAAGCTGATCACATGTTTGAAATCATCAAAATTGTGGGAACAGCTCACCGGGAAGGAGAAAATAGGCTCATGTTTATGGATTAACCAGGGAACTTGTGAGCTGCAGAGTTCATTTGGGGTGCACACCAATCACCAATTTAAAATGGGCATGATACCTGAACAGGCTATGTGTGGATTTTTGATGTTTGGGTTTCCCCATTTCTTGATCTGTTTCAGTCTGAGGACCATGGGGTAAGACTGAACTTGCCCATAGCTTGTGAGTTTTCTGATGACTAATTGCTGTTGAAATACTACTTAAATAAATGGATTCTTCCTTGGAGAACACTCACATGCTCAGCCTGCCACCTATAGGCAAAACGATGTTCCTTCCTGTCACATTTAGCCACTGTGCTACATAGTTTGGATGGAGGCTGATCTCTTCACATTTGGCTGCATTTAATGCCTATCATTGCAGGCAGTCTCAGAAGAGTGAGGTGCCATATTAACAGGTTTATATGTTTGCATGCCTTCCATGGAAAATTAGTATGAATTCTAAAGCAGTCTGGATGCTTCAAATGAATTCTTCAAACAAAAACTTTTGGGGGAGGAGACAGGCTGGAAGGAAACGGAATGATAGAGATGACGCAGATTTTCCCCACTGTCTCAGGAATGAAAACAAGCATCATCTGAAGCCAGTGAGATTGTTTCTTGCCAAATAGGAAATAAGGAAGAATTGTTACAACTGAGTCAAAGGAGGCCTGTTTGATTTCTAGAAATCCTGTCTACAATAGGTTCCCGCAGTGTGTTAGTAAGTATCTCCGCTCCATGTCTTTATCAGTCTGAAACAATGGAGGAGGTAATGAAAATCCCCGAAGGGATAGAATGATAGCAAGCAGACTTCTTACTGGGAGGGGGGGGGGAGGGAGAGGAAGTCTTTGCAACAGCCTGGGTTGCAAATTCAATCCATTGCTTTGATATCTATACTGTGCCTTGTCACTGATGAGAAAAAAGAGAAAAGGAAAAGAAAGAATGCATTATCCATGCACATGAATTTGTCAACTACCAAAAACCAATTGGAAGGGTTCAAGGTTTTATCCCCTAGTGGTGGCTATTTCTCAATGGATTTCTACTGTTGTAAGATATATTAAGCCTTGGGGGCAAGACTTTCCTTGTCTCCCTGGTCCCCATTTTTTCTCTGCTTTTGGGGAGTGGCTGACTTGCATAGGATTTCAGGGGCAGTAAATTGATACCTGAGTGCCCTCACCTCTGTTCCAGGGTCTTGGTCCTCAGCTGCCCGTAGAAACCACCACTGGATTTCCAGGTACACTGAGGCAGAGCCACTCTGGAATGCACAAGACATCTCCACATTCTGCCCCTCAGTAGATGTGACATTTTGAGGGAATTCAGTAAATTTGGCTGCAAAAGAAAAGCATATCTTATTGGGATTCCTCTCCCTCAATTTTCCACAACCTCTCTTTCCTTTTTCCTCCCCCACTCCCTCTTAAATTTATCTGCCTTCACTTGCAATCTGATGCCTGTTTACATGGGAGTAAATTCCATTTAATGCAGCAGGGCTTATTTACAAGTAAATATGCATAGGCTTAGGCGGGTGCTTTCTAAGCCAAGTCTGTATTCTGAGTTCAGTGGAGCTTACTCGCAAGTAAGTATGCACAGGACTGCAGCCCTGTCTCCCTCTCCCTGCCCCTCCTTTTTTCTGATTCTAATTCTCATTCCTCTTTGCATCCCCATGTTTTTTCTTTTTTCTCAGACCCTTTCCTCCCCCTCCACCCCTTTATCCCTTACAAACATGTATAAATTGTTTAGTAAGCCTATTTTGCTTATGGACAAATTGAACACCCTTACCAGTATCTCACTGGAGTTTGCAAAGTTACAAATAATTACATGCAAATGTTCTTAGGAAGGCAGTATTTCAGCATTCTAGCTTAGGGATCCAGGGCAGAACCATTTGGGAAAATCAGCTCAGATGATTTATTGTATTTTATGGGTGACATTATACCATATTAATTATTAAACATATTGTAGACTACTGGAATAGGGATCCTGTTTGTTTGTTGCATTATGTCTAAATATTTCGAAGAAGTAGCTTGTCATGTGATTATTTGTTCTCAATTTCATTTTCTTGTTTTGCTTGCAGTGTCAAGCCAAGAAAAGACTTGATCATGTTTAAGTTTAGGAGATTCACAAACAAGAAATACTTTGCCTCTGGCACTTCAGCATGGCCACCCTTTCCAGTTCCATATGGTAGAAGACATGCATACTGACAGTCCATTCCAGGATGCCAGCATATATCTTAGAAGAAGTCATAATCATCACAACCTTCTTGATCCACTTTCTGCTCATATACGGGGCTTTAAGAATGTGATCCATTCAATCAGCTGTTTGAAACCCTCACTGACAGGATAGACAAAATAATAATAATAGAAATAATAATAATAGCTAACAAGAAACACTTTCAGTTTTCAG
Source organism: Podarcis liolepis (assembly GCF_965112155.1). Classification (NCBI taxonomy): domain Eukaryota; kingdom Metazoa; phylum Chordata; class Lepidosauria; order Squamata; family Lacertidae; genus Podarcis; species Podarcis liolepis. Next base: position 51,542,275 of record NC_139573.1, read on the forward strand.
AAAGAGTCGAATTTACCAGTTTACCCACTTCTTTCAATTCTATGACGTTACAGGTTGATGGGGGGGGGGTAGACCGAAAAGACTGCAAAAATAATCCATGCATATGTGCTAGGTTACGCCCTGGGACTCATAGCAGTGCTATATGAGGAAAAAAGCTGCCTTTACTTTTTAAGTACTTAAATTCCAAGTAGGCATATGTGAAAATAAGCCCAACACCACCAGTCTCCACGCGTGTTTTCTACAGCGTCTCCTTCCGCTCCCCAGCCAGCACTGTGATATCTATTCACCTCATCAGCAGGGAAAGAGATCATATTTCTGCATTCTCAGTCTGTTTCCCCACCACCACCTCAGCCAGCCCTCTCTCCAGAGTTAAAACAAACAAAGCGGCGCACGGTTGTGGGTGCAGCATTCGGCATGGATACGATCTATCCATGGTGCTGAAATGATCACTGCAGCCCTCAAAGTCTCCAGCAACTGAAAGGCTTCTGCAGAGCAGGGGCTACTTGGAATGCAAGAGGCGCCTTTGACAGGGTGATGGGGAGGGGGGGTGTGCTTTGTAGAAACACATACTTGCAGACGAAAAGCAAGGTTTAAGAATACGGACCTCAGGGCTCCTGAAAAAATTGGGGAGGGGGGACGGCAACGCTATGAAAACACTGCACTATTCAAAGCAGACAAGCACATCCCTTTTTCACAGGCGCTGTGTCTGTATGAATCCTGAAAACAAGAGTTGGAAGATACACAGTGGCATGCTATTTCCCCCCACCCCCGCTCACGCACAAACATTGCATCTACTCAGCCGGGCTATGTTATGCTCATGTTGGCAGGAGATCGGTTTCATATTCACTTCGGGCGAACTTTTTTCCCTCCAGTGGGGCGAGAATAAGGCTAAGGCAAAAAAGATAGCACGACGTTTCCATTCCACATGGCTTGCCCCCCTCCACAAAGATCGCCCCGTCCTGCCCGCCACAGACCCTCCGGCTGCAATTTTGGCCAAACACACACAAAAACAAGGCATCTCTTACCTTGGGAAGAAAGTCCTTGCTGAATGTATAATACCGACAAGGAAAGGAATCCAACATAAGCCCAGAAGATCCCCATTATTCCAGAGCGAGAGGGAGGGGGGGTCACATCGGGGTAATGCCAAGAAGACGCCCGTTCCCGAAAGGCAAGGCAGGGCAAAGGGTTTTTACAAGGCTATTGGGCGCTGGAGCCCCAGCTGCACCGCTGCCAGCATTCTCCTGGCAAGGCGGGAGGGGGGGGGCAAGATCGGCTTCCGACGGAGAAGGAGAGGCTGGGGGTTCTCGGGTGCCTGGAGTCCGGATCCAGCCCTCCCCGTGGTTGGAGAGCGGGTGCTTCCCGGGCGTCTTCCTTCCTTGCTACCTGGCAGCTCCGTCAGCCCCTGCTGTTCAGGACTGCGCGTTGAGCGCCCTCCCTAAACATTCAGCCTGCTTGAAAAGTAGGGAGGGAGAAAGGAGCTTAACTGCGCTTCCAGCACTTCAACTCGTCCCCCCCCCCCTCCCGTTCTCCTCTTCCTGGGAAAGGCTGCGTTTAACGGTGGCTCCTCGGTGGCTTCCCTCGCCCGCTGTCCGTGGTGCTGAAAGACGCACGAGAGGGAAGCGACTAATGGAGATGATCACGGAGGGCAGCAGCTTTCATTGAGCTGATGGGGGGAATCTTCCGCCTCCCACCTCAGACTGAGAGGTCAATGCGGTGGTTTCGTAGACGATGGTCTCTCTCTCTCTCTCTCTCTCTCTCTCTCTCTCTCTCTCTCTTACCCCCACCCCGACATCTCTCTCAGGCACACATACACACAGAAGGGGAAATATTTAAGAATGAGTGGAGCTTATTTCCTCTCCCCGTTTGGTGTTGTGAATCTGTAAGCCTCAGATTTTTGAAAGGTTTGCTGTATATGCAGTCAATGTTGTTTGTTACATGGGTTCCTCATAGTCGCTTCCCACTGTAAACCAGACACCTGAATTCCAGAATACATGCTTTAGAGTTAGACACACACACCACACACACACACACAGTTTTATGTGCACAACAGCTAAGGTTAGAATCCAGTAATCTCTACATAGATGCCAAAGTTTAATTGGTAGGTAGAACTCAGCAGATCTCATCCCTGGACACTGTTTCTAGACCAATCCTGTATCCTAAAATTTAAGGTAATGATAAAGAGAACATCTGAGAATGTTCCAAGTGTCTCCCTTCACCTTTAAACAACTTCAAGCAACCTTTGAAACCAAGGTATTTCCAGGCAGACTTGAATACTAGCATCTCTTCTCAAATTTAAATCCCCACAAATGGATGCACTTTGAATCAGAGGGGAGGGAAAGGGGAGACACGTTTGGACTACCCTGTGACTATGCTAATTGTGACTCAAAAAGCTGGTTAAAGTGTGTGTTGAAGGGTAATTAGCTTCTTTCATCTGATGTTACATATTTGTATTTTTCCCAACATGGTTAAGAAAAATAATAATTTATAGCGTCTATGTGATTTACTGATTTGTAATTTGTAAGTGCAGAGGAAGCCTTGGGGACCAGTTCATGGGTGAAATTCATTACGCTGTTAAATTAAACTTCTTTTTAATTTATAAGTGTATTTCTTATCACTTAGCAATAGAAATACTGTTAAATAATAATACATAGACAAGCTCTCCTTATTCCTGACCCCAGCTTAAGAAGGTTGCCATAACTAGGAACTAGCTGAGGCTCCCCCTTCAATTTAGAGGTGGTAAAATGGCCATCTGCATGTATTTGAAGCGCTGCACATAGATGAAGCAATTATTGCCTGTTGCTCCAGTCAGGGATGATGGGGATTGCAGTCCATCAACATTGGTTGACCCATGATTGGCAAAGAGTAGAATAGAAACATACAAGTGTAGCCAAAGTGGCCTATGAAATAGGAGCCCATGCCACCTGGACAGGAGGACAATGGTTTGGCTATGGAATCAATTCTGGCTCACAGTACTGACTTCACCTTCACTGCTTCTGCTGTGCTGAAGCATATTTCTCAGCTCAGTAGATGAGAGTCAAAACCACCCTATGGCATGAAGCCAGTTTGGTATAGTGGTTCAAGTACTGGACGAAGACCTGGCTGGCAAGGGTTCAAATCCCCTTAAGCCACAAAGCTCTCTGGGTTACCTTGGGCCAGTCACCCACTTTCAGCTTAACATATCCTAACAGAGTTGTTGTGAGGATAAATGTGAGGATAAGCCTTGAGCTCCTACTGCTACAGAGGGCAGGTCTAGGATATAATGGACTAAAGATATTGGAGGGCAGATTTTTGTTGAATTTGAAGAGAAATGTCTTGATGGGTAAAAGCAGTTCTGCAATAGGTGCTATAACTTAGGGAAGCGGTGGGTTCGATTGCTCGCTCGCTGGAGGTGTTCAAGAAGAAGTTGCACAACCATGTGTATTGAAGATTCTTCTTTATGGATTTTCTGCCCTGAGCAACCAGTTGAACAAATAATATTTCTAATAATGGTAGAATTATTATTTTCAGAGTAATTGCATTAAAGCTACTGCTCTCTGTTCTTCCCACAGAGGGTAAATCTTACCCATCACATAATCAGCATAATCACATAATCAGCATTGTGACCTATGTTTCCTTAACCATTCAGCAGCATCAGTAATAACCCGTCACACATAACAACAGTGTTTGAATTATGATTGGGGGTGGGTGGGTGGAGGGCTTAATGAATCCACAATATCTAATATGCACACCCAATTTAGCCCTGCTCCTCATAAGCAACTCTCCTATCCTGCTTAACCTACTGGTTAAGAGTAAAAGGCTGGTGTGCAGGGAGGGGGGAGGGTTGCAATTTGAGCACTGTTATAATGAGGTCAATGAGATATTGAGAACAATTTGTATTTTTTCTACTAAGCATGCTGCGTCTTCTGATACAATGGCTTTTTTGCCTACACAGTGATAAAGCCAACTGCTGACTACAGTTTCCTATTCAGTTACCTGGTTGCAAAGCAAAGCACATTTCCAAAGCAGATGTACATGGCCTGTGGGGGCTGGGAGAGGACCCCATGCTTTACTTGAGGACTACACAACTTGTGACCTACTAGCCTGAACTCGGCTCACCAGCTGTTTGGTCATCCAGGGACTTGACAAACCTGCTTATGCTATCTATAAGCCTATAAAACAAAACAAGAGGGCTGTCTAGCACTTAGCAGGCCACTATGCATGGCCTTTGTTTGACTTAGTAAGTCACTAGTCAAATAGACCTGGTGTTTTAGAATAGGAGCAAAGAACCTTTATGGCCCACTGGGCTAGATCAGGTCAGGTCAATTTGGCTACCTGCATGTTAAAAATCTGATGTCATAATGACATCAGGTGATTGGCAGGAAGGTGGTCCTACCCACTGGTCAAAGATAGCAACCTAGCAGGACTGAACTCCCTGCAGGTCAACTGTTGCATGGGGAGTTCAGTCCTGCTTTATGAAGTTATTGGATTCATGCCCTGATTCACCACCGGGAACTAGAACACGGAGCTCAATTGAACAGGATGGAACCTGCCCATGAGCTGTTCAGTTCTGCAGGGATTAGCTGTGTGTGCTAGTTTTCTGTGGGGAATTAGTATGTACAGCCAAACCAATCAGGATTAAACACCCCTTTTCATGTCTTGCACCACCCATTGAGTTGATAGCACCTGACTGACAAGTAGGTATGATTTGTTTTGACATCCTCTATATTCATTCCCTCAAGAAGGCTGCCGTGTTGCGCCACGTGCTCCCAAGCAGCAGCAGTCCATAGCACAATACCTCATTTATTGTGGCCAGCTGATAGTCATAGTATGCCAGAATTTGGGTGGGGAGATCTGGGTTCACATCCTTGATCAGCCATGTGGCAAGATGGCAGTCCTTATGCTTAGTTACCAGGGGAGTTGTTGTCACCTGTTTGTCCTGAGATACAATGGAAGACCGTGTTATCGATGGTAGAGTCAAACCATTGGAGAGTAACAGTGCCTACCAATACAGGAGAGACATCTTTTGTGGTAGCTGGGGCAGATGAAGGCATCCAGTTGTGCTGCTGCAGATGCAACATGGTGTTTCTTCCCTCCGCACTCCTCCCAGCAGTCATTCCTCCTCTGGTCACTGCTGTGGATGCACAACCTGATTGTCTGTCTCCAGGCCTGGGATTCCTACAGGGCACAGTTAATATTGGCAGCCTTCACATCTTGTCTGCATTCTTTGTAATGCAGAGCTGGTGTCTGAAGCCAGCTCTTTGGGGGTCCTGTCATCTTCCATTCCGTGTACATGACCAAGCCAGTAAGCTCCACTGAACTCAGTTGTGCTTACTTCTGACTGCAGAGGTTCACACCCTCTTAAAATGTGTGGAATGTGATTAGTAGTTAAGCACTCACCACTCAACCTGTAGGGCTTACAACACTAGCAGGAAAATGCTGACTCAGAGCAACAGAACTATACACCAGTATGAGTTTGTTTGTTTCCTTAAATGTTTTCCCTAGAATCATAGAATTGTAGGGTTGGAGGGGGCTACGACTATCACCAAGTCCAACCCCCTGCAATGCAACAACCCTACCCAACATGGGTGCCAACATCAATTAAAAAAAATGGGGGGGGGGAGGTAAGCCCCACCCCACATAATTGATCACATGATACAGTGCACACATTAGTTGAATGACAATGCCCATCAACTTGGGGGGCCCTGACCCCCTCAAATATTTTAGACCCTTTGGCCCCTAGGGGTTGGTTTCTATGCTGCCCACAGCCTTACTTAGGTGGACTCAAACCACCTACTTTCTGGTTAACAGCCAGATGATTATAACAACAACAACAATTTATTATTTATACCCTGCCCATCTGGCTGGGTTTCCCCAGCCACTCTGGGCGGCTTCCAACAAAATATTAAAATACAATAGTCCGTGAAACATTAAAAGCTTCCCTAAACAGGGCTGCCTTCAGATGTCTTCTAAAAGTCTGGTAGTTGTTTTTCTCTTTGACATCTGGTGGGAGTGCATTCCACAGGGTGGGTGCCACTACCGAGAAGGCCCTCTGCCTGGTTCCCTGTAACTTGGCTTCTTGCAGTGAGGGAACTGCCAGAAGGCCCTTGGTGCTGGACCTCAGTGTCCAGGCAGAATGATGGGGGTGGAGACGCTCCTTCAGGTATACTGAACCGAGGCCTTTTAGGGCTTTAAAGGTCAGCACCAACACTTTGCATTGTGCTCAGAAACGTAATGGGAGACCGGTGTTATGTGGTCTTGGTGGCCGCTCCCAGTCACCCATCTAGCTGCCGCATTCTGGATTAGTTGTAGTTTCCAGGTCACCTACCACGTAGAGCGCATTGCAGTAGTCCAACTAGAGCATGCACCACTCTGGCGAGACAGTCCATGGGCAGATAGGGTCTCAGCCTGCGTACCAGATGGCTCTGGTAAACAGCTGCCCTGGACACAGAATTGACCTGGGCCTCCATGGACATTAACAGAGCATACTGTATGTTGAAAGCACAGCAAACGCCAATGCACAAAACATAGGAGAGGCAGTTGATTTTCTTTTGCCAGAGTCTATACAAGACTTCCCCTAATCGTGTCACACTTCAGCTGCTTACTGAACTCCAGTGTCTGATACTGGAAAAAGTCACACTGCCCAGTTTTAGTACAATCTCCCTCACGTGGCACGTTTAGGGAATCTGAAGAATGCAGCTTCCTTGTGATGCCTCAGCATGCTGGCATAATTATTCCACCGGCTTTGCTTCGTTATATTCCCTACCATGTGTTGCTTTTCATCATCTTAAATGTTATCACCATACAGTTAGGAATATTAAACAATGAAAGATAAGTATCTTTTATTTGGTTACACAGCTTGAACTGACACACTCTAGTCTCATTTCACAGGTCTCAGATTCTAATCTATCTTTGAAAAGAGGGCTGGGGAAAGAATTCTGCAAGTGCTATTAAAGAAATAATTCCTTGGTCTGGATTGGTAAGGGTTGAAGGCCGCGTTTGAAATAACCAGAAGCTTGAAGTCAAATAACTGGCTGCATGGTCCAAACCAAATGTGAAATCAGCCTATGCTGTTCATGGCCATTCTGTTTTTTCATCTTGCCTCAGGGCTCATTATCCCTTAGTTTATCTAAGAACAACTTTCAATTCTTATTCCACAATGTTTCTCTGTGAAAGAATTTAGTCTAGCCAGATTTACAACTTATTCCCCCCTCAAAGAGTGATTTCAATATTCACATACCTCTGCTCTCTCGGTAGTTGGAATGTCTATGAACATTCTCTGCCATCATAGCAGCTCAGCCAATCAGAAGCTTCACATTCACAAGTGGAGAGAAAGTTGGATTCTTAGACTCACAAGTCCTACCTTCGAATGCCAATTATCAGTGTTCAGCTACAAGAACAATCATTGCTGAATGCCAGATGGACTAAAGACCTAACCAGCAGTGATAGGAGTCCCAGGCAGTGGCGTAGCATGGGTTGTCAGCACCCGGGGCAAGGCAAGTAATTTGCGCCCGCTAACCCATGGATTTGCGCCCCCTAACCCTAACCCCCAGATGTTGCGCCCGGTGCGGCCGGCCCCCCCTGCACCCCCCACGCTACGCCACTGGTCCCAGGGTAGAGAAGATGGCGGAGGAATGGCTACAACAGGGCATCACAAGAGACAAAAAAGGTGGCAGGCAGCAACAGCAGCAATAAATCAGGTCAGTCATGCCAGATTAACAGTCAAGATTAGAGAGGGTATTGGGTGACAAGGCCGTTTGTGTGTACTACAAGTTAATACTGTCCCCTTGGAGCAGTAGTTAGAAACCCCAAAGGGTTTTGGAGCAAGGAACTGCAGTTTCCTCCAGCCCATACCCTTTCCCCAAGGCCAAAAGGTGGGGAGTTCAAAGGATTTAGTAAGTAGCCTTCAATTGCCCCTAGGGAACTGATGCAACAAAATCCATTCCCCGTTTATGATGATGATGATGATGATGATGATGTGTGTGTGTGTGTGTGTGTGTGTGTGTGTGTGTGTGTGTGTTTCTCAGGAGTCATTATGACTTGAGAGAGAGGCAGTGGTAGATGTTGAGAAAGGGCTGTAAATGGATAGGGAGAGGGGAAGAGAGAGAGACCTTTTATATAGCATTATATAGCCTCTATAATGCCTCCAAGGAAGATCACTCACAAGAAAGGAAGGCAGGGCAAAGGCATACATCTAAGAACTGTCATTATCAGAGTAGGATGAAGAAATGACAGAAATTCTGGCCAGGGTCAAGGCCCTGAGAAGGCAAAGGGCAAGAACAGGCCTTCTTCTTTCCCTGACACCTTCATCAGACCTAAGCATGTCCTACCACACTGCTCTGGTGAGGAACCAAAATATAGCAACCCCCTGCTGTGGTGCTGCCCAGGGGAACTGAAACTGAAAAGAGAAAAAAAGAGTCACAAATGGGTGATCGAAGGGCCCAGCTGATCCAGTATCCTTCTCATAGAATCATAGAATCATAGAGTTGGAAGAGACCACAAGGGCCATCGAGTCCAACCCCCTGCCAAGCAGGAAACACCATCAGAGCACTCCTGACATATGGTTGTCAAGCCTCTGCTTAAAGACCTCCAAAGTAGGAGACTCCACCACACTCCTTGGCAGCAAATTCCACTGTCAAACAGCTCTTACTGTCAGGAAGTTCTTCCTAATGTTTAGGTGGAATCTTCTTTCTTGTAGTTTGGATCCATTGCTCCGTGTCCGCTTCTCTGGAGCAGCAGAAAACAACCTTTCTCCCTCCTCTATGTGACATCCTTTTATATATTTGAACATGGCTATCATATCACCCCTTAACCTCCTCTTCTCCAGGCTAAACATGCCCAGCTCCCTTAGCCATTCCTCATAAGGCATCGTTTCCAGGCCTTTGACCATTTTGGTTGCCCTCCTCTGGACACGTTCCAGTTTGTCAGTGTCCTTCTTGAATTGTGGTGCCCAGAACTGGACCACCTTCTCTGAATCACAGAATCATAGAATTGTAGAGCTGGAAGGGACACAGAGTATCATGTAGTCCAACTCCTGCAATTCAGGAATCTCAGCTAAAGCATCTATGCCAGATGGCTGCCCAACCTTTTCTTAAAAGCCTCAAAGGAAGGCAAGTCCACAAGTTCCCGAGGGAGTCTGTTCCACTGTCAAACAGCTCTTGCTGTCCAAAAGTTCTTCCTTATGTTTAGTTGGAAACTCTTTTCTTTTCTTTTAAATATTTTTATTAGTTTTTTAACATATCATTTTCAAGACTAATTAAACATACTTTTTATATCTTATACAATTTTTTATGACTTCCATCAATCATCTGAAAATTTTCACTTAATTTACATTTCTTACTTTCACTATTATATTTAAGTCTCATAACTAATATCTTTCGCTTCATTGCAATATTTCATACATTTCTCCTTACAAAACTTCTTGTAGTCCTACTAGCGTAATTTGTTGATTACAGTTGCTCTTCAAATAATTCGTATATTTCTTCCAATCTTCTGTAAATCTCTGTTCCCACAGGTTTCGAATCCTTCCTGTCATTTTATCCAATTCTGCATAGTCCATTAATTTTATCTGCCATTCTTATTTTGTCTGTATTTCTTCTTGTTTCCACTTCTGAGCTAACAATACTCTTGCCGTGGAAACTCATTTCTTACAAGTTGAAGCCATTGGTTTGAGTCCTACCCTCCAGAGCAGGAGAAAGCAAGCTTGCTCCACCTGTCATGTGACAGCCCTTTAGACATTTGAAGATGACTATCATATCTCCTCTCAGACTCCTCTCTTCCAGGCTAAACACACCCAACTCCCTCAATTGTTCCTAGTAATAGGGTTGTCAAATTTGCAGATAACACAACTGTGATTGGGCTCATCCCTGAAAGGGAGGGTGAAACGGATTATAGAGATGAGGTGGAGCGGCTGACAGAGTAGTGCAGAGCTAACAACTTGCTCATAAATACAAGGAAGACAAAGGAGCTTGTGGTGGACTTCAGGAGACAGAAGAGCAACATCCAGCCACTTTTGATTGATGGGGTCTGTGTGGAGAGGGTAACAACATTCAGATTTTTGGGCATTGAATTACAAGAGGATCTGTCCTGGAGTGTCAACACAAGGGGGCTTGTGAAGAAGGCACAGCAGAGACTGTACTTTTTGAGAATACTAAGGAAAAACCATCTTCCGCAGAAACTGCTGCTTGCCTTCTATCGCTGTGCCATTGAGAGCGTGCTCACTTATGGCTTATGTGTGTGGTACGGAAGCTGTACTACCCAGGACAGGATGAGGTTGTGCAGGATTGTTAAGGCAGCAGAGAGCATTGTTGGCTGCCCACTCTCCACCTTAGAGCAGATTTATGCCACAAGGTGCCATAGGAAGGCACTGGACATAGTAAAAGATCCATCGCATCCTGGTCACTGTCTCTTCGAGCTCTTGTCGTCGGGACGGAGATACAGGACGATGAAGACAAGAACGAGCCGTCTTAAGAACAGCTTCTTCTCCAGAGCGATCTCGGCCCTGAATGGGAAGCCTGGACTTTGAAAGTCATCTAATCTCCCTTGCTGTATTATATTGTATTGTTCAATTAGTGTTTTTATGGAGCAGTCAAGTAATTTTGTTGTCCCCGAAGGGGGCAATGACAATAAATATATTATTATTATTATTATTATTATTATTATTATTATTATTATTATTAGGCTTGGTTTCCAGACCCTTAATCATCTTGGTTGCCCTCTTCTGCGTAGTTTCCAGCTTGTCAATATTCTCCTTAAATTGTGGTGCTTGAATCGAAAGTGGGGCTTAGGACAACGTATGCTTAAGGGACCCTGTAAAACTAACACTCACTGAACATCCCTTTAAATTCTTTTTAATTCCTATCACCACCCCTTTCAACAGTTTTGTGTTCCTTTCTCCCCCTTTTAATACCTTGTAAACTCTGATATCTGTAAAGACAAATTTATTTTTAATTGCTTTTTGTGCCTAGGGTCTTTGTACGCATGACCTACTCGTGACACTGCCTAACTGGGATGATATCAGCAAACATGCAGTCTTGAACTCAGAGTGAAAAATTGTGCCTTTTGCAGCATTAGTATGAATTCCACCTGGAAAATCAAGGTACAGGATGCCAATACAAAGACCTTTACAGAAATTCAGTTCTGGAGTTGCTCAGCCTTCATATGGAATTCTTCTTATAGGACACAAAGAAGGAAAAGGGTGTTGCTGAAGAGGTCCATTCCAGAAGCTAGTAACAACCTTCCTAAAATGGGGGCCTTTGCTGCATATGCCTGTGAACCTGAAACGATAAAGAACTGTAATGACTTTTCTCCACCCTTAAGTGAACAGGGGATGTCAATTTGCTTTGTTCCAAACCCACTCTCTTAATTCACACATCATTTTCCCCCAGCTACAGAAATACAACTGGGCAGCACAAAGTGAGCTTCTTCTTTTTTTGTTCTTGACAGATATCCATCCCACTAATGTCAGGTCAGAGTGTCATACAAGAGCTGCAGGAGGTCGGGTGCTTTTCTGCAGCAATACTGACATACATTTTTGCCTTGCAGAGATGGAGAGGGATTTGTTTTTGTTCTTATCCCATCTTTCTGCTTTTCTATCAAGTTGCACACAGTTGGCCCATAGACATAAGGATAACTGCTGGCTTTCAGTGCTGTGCTGTGCTGGAATGGTGTGAGTGAGTGAGTGAGTGAGTGAGTGAGTGAGAGAGAGCTGGAATGGTGTGTGGGTGTGGGTGTGGGTGTGGGTGTGGGTGTGGGTGTGGGTGTGTGTGTGTGTGTGAGAGAGAGAGAGACCATTCGCCACAAATTAATGAGGAAAAATGCTTTCAAAAATTGTCAAAGGGGTTGGGGAAATTTCCGTATAATTCATATAGGCGGGCTGCGGTGTTGTTGTGCTTAATTTTGAAATAACAGAGATATGATTTGGGTGGGTTTTTTTAGTATCTTTGATTTCATTCAGTAAATCATTTCTCCAATGGCCTGCATTCTGCTGCCTGCCCAGGTATTCATACTTTCTGAAAATCTCCTGGTGAACTTTCTTATAAGCACAGGAAACTGAGGAGGCTGTCTACCATTCACATAGAAGCTTTCATTGTCAGGGTTTTGGTTTTTTTTTGTTTTTAAAAAAGTGAAGGCTTTTTACTTTTAGAGAAATCAATGTGGATTAAAAATAAAACATGATAAAAGGAAGGGCTTCCCTTGTCAACAAAATCTGTGGGCTTGTCAATCTCTGGTGCTTCGTAGACAACCTCTCTGACTTTCCACACCTTGGTTCAAGTTCAAAGCAAGGCACCATGATGTAACTTATCCCATGGAACTTTCTTTCTTTCTTTTCTTTCTTTCTTTTTTTTGAAATATTTTTATTAGGTTTTACAATTGTTTTATAATAATAAAAACATAACATATAACATTAAAAATAAAGAGCAATTCCCCAACCCGCTCCCCGACTTCCCTCAACTTCCTCTTCTGGTTATTGACATATTGACTTTCCCTGCTTGTTATATTATATCTTCATCTTACATTCTTAATATCCAATATTGTTATTCCTTTATCATTCTCATATTTTCTTGATTATACCTTAATTTACTTTATATATTGTAAGTGTTTAAGCAAACTCTGCTAGTGAGTCCATTTCTTTACATTGCTTCTGTAAATACCTCATAAATGGTTCCCAGTCCTATTGTCTTTGTCTCTTAGTCATTCAGTTAGTTTTGTCATTTTGGCATACCCCATCAGTTTTTCTTGCCAATGTTCTTTGGTTGGTAATTCCTCGTTTTCCCATCTTTGTGGTAGCAATATTCTAGCTGCAGTTGTCGCATACATGAACAGTCTCTTCTCCCATGGAATTTTCTCAGACCTAGGGAGGCTTCAGAGCACTGGGGAAATCTTAAATGTAAAGGGGGGAAATATGCATAAAATTATTGACCACCTTGGAAGCAATGAGATAAGCTCAGTCGCTCACTCATGAGAAATTGGGGGACAGGCAATAAGACAGAGGGAGAGAGGGAGAGGATGGCTGCTCAGTGACTAGGATGCAGTGGCGTAGCGTGGGTTGTCAGCACCCGGGGCAAGGCAAGTAATTTGCGCCCCCTAACCTGTGGATTTGCGCCCCCTAACCCTAACCTCCAGATGTTGCGCCCGGTGCGGCCAGCCCCCCCTGCACCCCCCATGCTACGCCACTGCTAGGATGCACTAACTTCCTCTGTGGGGTTCATTCTAGACCAGGAGTCAGCAACCTTTTTCAGCTGTTGGTTTGGTCCACCATCCCTCAGACCTTGTGGGGAGCCGGACTATTTTTTTTTTGGGGGGGGGAGAACGAATTCCTATGCCCCACAAATAACCCAGAGATGCATTTTAAATAAAAGGACACATTCTACTCATGTAAAAACATGCTGATTTCCAGACCGTCTGAGGGGTGGATTGGGCTGCATCCGGCCCCCGGGCCTTAGGGTTGCCTGCCCCTGTTCTAGACCAACACAGAAAAGCCAGCCACTATTCCAGGCCCCAAGCCAACCCCCAAGCTCTGGTTTGTCTCCCAGATAGCTCCTCATTGTGTTCTTCCCAGGTTATCTTCTGTGATGGCCTTAAAATGACTGTCACGAACTTTGCATTCTCCATGAGGAAATCCCATGAGCCATCTTTGGCAGTGGCGTAGTGTGGGGGGTGCAGGGGGGGCCGGCCGCACCGGGCACAACATCTGGGGGGGGCCGCTCGCACTTGCAGTGCTAAAATCAGTGCTAAAATCCACGGGTTAGGGGGCGCAAATTACTTGCCTTGCCGCGGGTGCTGACAACCCACGCTACGCCACTGATCTTTGGGGCCTTGGCTTGGCCTTATAATGCAGACAATTGAGCCAGATTGGCTTGCTTCAGCTTCTGTTGATTTGGAAACTGTCATATTGGTGTCCTTTTTGAGGCTGTACTTGTTCTTCAGCGCTGGGTGTCCCTCCCTGACTGGGGGTCTACTGGAATGCAATTCAGGATACTGCTGGCTGAGTATTCTCCATATGCCCTCCTCTCCATAGGCCAGGAGCTGGGTTGAAAGAGCATATGGGAGATGATAAACGGCAGCACTTAAACTGGGTAACCTATGACTACAGTGGTACCTCGGGTTACAGACACTTCAGGTTACAGACTCCGCTAACCCAGAAATAATACCTCGGGTTAAGAACTTTGCTTCAGGATGAGAACGGACCTCCAGAACGAATTAAGTACCACGAGGAACCACTGTACAAATCAGGTAACAATGGCAAGAAGAGCAATGCAGCCTTTTTTCTTTTTTCTTTTGCAGTCTTGCTGATTCTGTCCAAAATCAATGTAATTTGTATTTTAAGGGCCACCATTGATAACAACTGGTTGTTAAAACAACAGATGATGGAGTGATTGCCTGAGGCTGCAGACCCCAGGAGCTGCGTAGTGTTGCCAGCCATCTGTCAGCTACTTTTGAAGACAGCATCACATTAATTTACTATCTACCTTTTCAAATTAGCAACTGTTCTCCTGGCACTTTCCTTAGCTCTCTTTTTTATGTAATAGTTTCTGGATACTTGGCAAGAAGCATTTCTTTAAAGAGTCAGGAAAACACCTTGGAAAAGCAGCTTCAGGAATTATGCTCATAGGAGATGTAAAAATGGCAAAGGCATGAACTGAGCATTATCCATAAATGCATGTGGCAAAAACTTAGCATTCCTCCACCCAGCCGATCAAAAAAGCAGCTTTAGTGATGGGAATGCAATAAGCATTAGGGTGAGGGACTGAATTCTTTCTATACTCTCTGTTGCTGTTTTCTTTCCCAAGGGATTCCAAGAGCAAGTTTCCCCTCGGATGGGATTACCTCTTTATCTGAACCAAGGCCAGGGCTCTGGAATGTTGGTTATTTTTCTGAGTCATGCAGAGTGATACAGCAGTTTCACCCTCAAAGCCCTAGCGATGAAGTACACACACAAGACTTTGAAGATGACTATTTTCTTGCAGGATGGCAACTACAGAGATACCTCTCAATGTGAAGGGGATCCATTCCGGAGCCCCGTTCACATCCTGAAGCGAACACAACCCACATCTGCACTTGTGTGGGTCGTGATTCACCGCTTCTGCACATGCGTGTGACATCATTTTGAGCATCTGCACATGCGCGAGCGGCAAAACCCAGAAGTAATGCACTCCTGAAAACCTGAAAATGCTCAACCTGAAGCACATTTAACCCGATGTATGACTGTATTGGGATGCGGGTGGCGCTGTGGGTTAAACCACAGAGCCTAGGACTTGCCGATTAGAAGGTTGGCGGTTCGAATCCCCACGACGGGGTGAACTCCCATTGTTCGGTCCCTGCTCCTGCCAACCTAGCAGTTCGAAAGTACGTCAAAGTACAAGTAGATAAATAGGTACTGCTCTGGCGGGAAGGTAAACGGCGTTTCCATGCACTGCTCTGGTTCTCCAGAAGTGGCTTAGTCATGCTGGCCACATGACCCAGAAGCTGTACGCCAGTTCCCTCGGCCAATAAAGTGAGATGAGCGCCGCAACCCCAGAGTTGGTCACGACTGGACCTAATGGTCAGGGGTCCCTTTACCTTTTACCTATGACTGTATTACAAGCAGTATTATACGTATATACCAAGTCCAATGCAATGTGCTTCACTCACCTGAGCCCAAGAGAGGGTCTTCTTGCTTCCTGCTTCTAAAACTCCTTCAGTGCAGTCCATAAATTATAGCTTCTCTATCCTCACCAATTCCTCAGCAAAACAAAAGCGAAGCAGCCAGTCAACCTCTGACTCTCACCTTTCCTATCGCAACCTAAGACATGCACATGTTCACTGATGCAGGCCAAGGAGAAGATTATCTGTGGTTGAAGAACTATACCTGCCAACCTGAAGATGCTATTACACGTGCAGACCCAATATTCTCACTGTAAAGAATATAACACTACAGTTCACATAGCGTCCATGCCCACGTTGTGCACAGTATGTCTGGAAATTTTGCCTGGTTCATATCTTTTAGATGCATTTGATCTGACTGGACATCCAGAATTGCTCTTTTAATAGATGTATGATCTCGACCCCAGAACACAGCTAAATTTGTTGTCTCACTTCCATCAGCAAAACTGCATGATATATTTAGAATTAAATAGAATGCAGTCTTTGATACTTAAAGGACAGTTGTTTGATATCTAGAGGACAGTAGTCCAACACTCGGTAAACTAATTTTCTGTTAAATACAACTCTGGTCCAAAATGAAATTGCACACAACCTTTAACAACACTAGATTTCTATGAATTCATTTTGTTCAAGTCGCAATTCTTCCTCCCTAGCTGTGTTTCCAGCTATGAAGTAATAGATATAGATAGATGATATAGATATAGATATATAGATATAGATATATGCCTTGTATTTAGCATGAAGTTGAATAAGTGTGGTATTCTGACCAGAATAGTAATTATATAGATATTATCCTACTGACCTCTCATCCTGAACCACTCACTGACCCATCAAAACCATTGCCATTCACTGAACCATCCCTTGCTCTCTCCACTGACAAGGTATTTTATTAAAATCACACTTGGCAACCATGTCTGCTTATCTCACCATAAGAAAAGAAACTGTTCAAGTTTTGTAGTCATTACTAACAGCCAATACTTCAACAGTATTATTCTTTCAGATGTAAAAATTCTAGAGTAAGGGAAAGTGCTTCTGCAAGTCACCTACATAAAAAATTAAGATGCAAGGTGCATTTGAATTAATTAAAATATTTCAGTTGGAGCACTTATCTGATTCCTATTTAAAAGCACTGCAGTAACACTGAACTGCCTTCTATGCTGTCATAAATAAAATTCAACCTACATCACCAAATGGCAATATTATTCAGAATTCTCTTTCTCTCGTTGTGCAGTTGCTCAGTTTAGCCACTGGTTATTGCTAAGAATTATGATTCATACTGTAAATACCGTAAGCAATGGGTTGGATCCCTCCTTAAGTCATGAATAATTTCAGACCCAGGTCTACTCTAAGCAAGGCAGAGTCTGGATGCAGAACAATACCTGCATTTTTTTTAGGGCAGAGATCATTACAGCAATCACGACTACCCAGTAAAATAAAGTATCCAAGAAATACTAGCTTTATGATGGGGTGAGAAATGGATGTGACCTGCGGGCCGCATTCTCCACCAGTCACTCAACTGATTCCATAAAGATGCTCCTATCAGCTGAATTCAGTTAATGCAAATCATTGGTGGGAAGATTGTTGTTCTACTCAGATTCTGCTTGTGGACTTTCCCATGAACATCTTCATGGCTACTATGAGAACAGAATGCTGGACCAAATAGGCACTTCACCCAATTCAGCAGAGCTCTCCTGGTCTTCTTCTTCAAAAAAATAATAATAAAATAATAATAAATTATTGCGTTTTACATAACAAATTTAAGTTCAAACATTAAACCTCCACATCATCATTCAGAATTCCCTGAATCCTTCGACTTCCCTCTGCCCTTCCATGGTTACCATTATCAATCTTTTCCCCCAACTGCTTCCCTTATTTTCTCTAGTCTTTTAAGAAAAATAATCCATTTTCCTCCATAGTTTTTTGTACATTACAAGCATTACTCAATCCTGCCAAAGTTTTGAGTTGTTTACAGTTTTCTCCTTCTTAAAATTCTTCTCTTCCTAGTTTCTGATTTTCCCGGTCAATTTCACCATTTTGGCTTAAAATAAAAAAATTCCTTCCAGTAGCACCTTAAAGACCAACTAAGTTAGTTCTTGGTATGAGCTTTCGTGTGCATGCACACTTCTTCAGATACACTGAAACAGAAGTTGCCAGATCCTTCTATATAGTGAGAAGGTGGGGAGGGGTATTACTCAGAAGGGTGGTGGGAATTGGAGATTGGCAGGTAGCTGAGATGAGCCTGTTGACGACTCTTAACGACTGTAATAGGTCTTACACATGATCAAGATCTATATCTTGATACCTGTACAATCCCTAGAACTTGTTTTACAATATTCTTTTGGATTCATTTACTTTCAATAGTCAATTAAAAGGTGTCACACTTTCGAACAAGAGTTTATACTAACTTTCACCCCCTCCCTGGAAATTTTATGTTAATGTATTCATAAGCATTGTGCGCCAAATGTTATTTCTGTACTCTTCAGTTGAGGAAGCTTTTGACAGTTTCCCTCGGTTTTTGTTGTTTTTGTCTCCAATTGTTGATTAGTGGCTATCAGAATCTAATTATTTTTTAGAGGGAGAGCAGAGAGGTACCAACACTAAGACACAAACAATTGGGCTACAAATAGAGTCTAATTAGGAAGGGAAGGCAGCAGTGGAACCAACAAAGACATATTTTTTTATAACGAAGCCTGTTTGAAATTTTAGTTGAAAGGGAGTTTCACACAGCTCTCCACGTTGTTACGGAGAGGCAGTGCCTGAAGAATATTCATCATCAAATGCAGAGCCTGGGGAGTTGGAGAGTATAGAGGACGGAGACTGTGGCCTCTTTCCCTTTGAAAGACTTGGGCAAAGTTTTATTAAGTGGCTAATGGAAATGAATTGGGTGGCTTCACCTCAGGCTGCAAATGAGGCAAGAGGACATTGCACGCTTCCAGTTCATTTCTTCTGCTGTTTCTGCCAATGTTAAGCCAGAGGCTTTTGTTCCATCCTGTGAATTTAGTGTGGCACATATCCTTCTGTAAGGTAATGTTAAGGCATGCAACCCCCGTTTCTCCTTGCCGTTATCTGTTGTGCAGAAAATCATAGGGTCTGTGTCAATAGGCAAAGCAGAGTGGGAGAGGAGGATAATGCCAGCCCCACTTCAAACAAGCTTTTTGTGCCTCCAGATCACTCGGCTCAACAGGAACATGAGAATTGTGTTGCCAGATAAAATGAAGGATCCATCAGCCTCCTATTTTTGGTTGCAAAATCCACCAGTCAGATGACCCTGGGAGCTCACAAGCAGGGCTCGAAGGGATTGGACTCTCCCCTCCTCTCTTCTCCATGATCACAACAATATACACTTCATGTTTTATATACAGTTTTGCAAGCAGTGTTCCCTGATATAATGCATTTGTATGTTATTTTCACTACCCTAATACAGGCTTCCTCAAACTCGGCCCTCCAGATGTTTTGAGACTACAGTTCCCATCATCCCTGACCACTGGTCCTGTGAGCTAGGGATCATGGGAGTTGTAGGCCAAAAACATCTGGAGGGCTAAGGTTGAGGAAGCCTGCCCTAATATATATCAGTTTTTTGTACATGGTACTTGTCTGGAGAACTGTATTGCAAAAGTCGAAGAAATGTGAATTTCTAAGGACGGCTGTTTCTGTTCACTTGTTTCAGACAGTGTGAATTAGCGATGAACTCCTTTAAATGCAAACTGAATCATATTTCTCCACTATCCCTACTCTTGTCCTTGTTGGACTTTGGGGGAACCTTTGACAAGGGCTTTGTGACACCCAGTATGGGCAGAAACTACAGCGGAAGAAACATAGTGTAATAGGTATGAGTTACTCGTGCGTAAACTGGTGCCTTTCTCGGTTAATTTGCCTTGTTAAACCTTTCTGACTGCACAGCCCCTTCTCATGGTGGCTGCCTCAGTCACTGGCAGAATCCGTCAGTGGGCGTTTCTTGAACCTCTTCCAACATAAAAGTTGTTTGACACCCAGTCTCCTCCTCCTCTCACTGCGCGGGAGTCTTCTGCACAGGGAAGGCGTGGGTAGCGGAGGACCTGGGCTCTCCTCACTGACGTCCAGTGAAGAGTCCTGGAGCCCTCTCTCCAATTCCCCCCGTCTGCCTCCCTTTATCCCCGGTGTTGCGCTGATTGGCTTCCCCCTCTACTGAGCTGTTTCTCCCCCTGCTGCTGGGTCCTTCGCCAGCATCATCTGGGAGCCTCCCCTTCGCCTCTCGCTCCGATGTCAGTTCCCTGACACATAGGATGCATTGCTCTTGGCAACTCATGGGTTCTGTTGCACCATCGTAATTTGTCTGCAATAAGCAATATTGTACTTGCCCCTGTATTATTTAGTCTTATTTTGTTGTGAAACAACACATGGCCCAGTCTCTGATCCTCTTTGCCCCCTAATTTAAACATATTTTGACCACATTTTCTATATATGGTTGTGAAATCTGATTCTAACTATGGACAAAAAGAGGGGTGACAACAAAGCTTTAGATGCTGTAACTAAGTATACTCAATATATTTAATAGCATTAAAGTGGAAACATCTGTCAGGCTTTTAGTTGCTGAACTGGCTGTGCCAGCACTCCCACAAATTGGGATGGGTAAGTGGATGCCAAATGACAGAAGAGGGACATCTGGCCTTGTATACCCAGCCAGGTCTTGCCTTCTATTGGCTGGGCTGCACAACCGCACAGTGCCCTATCCCTTTTCTCCCTCCCAGTGCTCCAAAACCCACAATGTGGGTGAAGGGAAAAGATTGCGATTGTGCAAACAGTTGTGCCATTAAGTTGCTGATATTTTGTGGATTGGGCTATAATATTCACAAACATTTACAACAGTGAGCATGTGGTTTTAACTTTGGGGAGGGAAAGTCATGGCTGTTTACAGCTTCCTTAATAAAACATGCCTCTTTATGTTCCTTCGCTTAGTCTGGCAAATGGATAGTAAATGAAAGAGCTCATTCTCAGTTGAGTCTTCAGTGTTTTGATGGGACAACAAAGGGAGGTTGTAGCTTAAGGGTTTTCCATGTCAAAGCCAGAAAGAAGAAACGAATGATATTGGGTACAAATCAGCCTCTCCCATTAGAAGGAGAGGGTATTTTCTATTTCTTAACTGGGATGAAAATACTTCAAGGATAATATTTTATTTCTGGAGTACACTGGCAAATAAATTAATGCATTCAGATTTTGGTTTGTTTGGTAAATTCTTACAGCGAGAAGGCCGACCTGCTGGCATTAAGCAATGTAACCTTCTAAAGAAGACATAAACATTCTTTGCTATCGCTGCGAGTGATTCCAGAATGGCTGGCAGTTAGTGGAATGTGCTTCTTATATTGTTTGCCAGTTCTTTGCTTTATTTTGTTTCACTCCTCGACTGCAGCTAAGGAATACTCCAGGGGCACATAGAGGCAGTTTGCCTAGCAAAACAGAAAATATGCAAGGGTTTCACTCAGATAAAAATGCAGGATAATGAATCCAACTCTGTGCAAGCCAGCGTTCATCAGAGTGGGTCATGACTCTGTGGTTGCTCTCTTGCTGTTTCACAGGTGTGGAATAGCTGCCATCCATGGGGCTTGCCCTGCTCCTGTCTTTACATAAAATATAAGTGGCACACTGCTAAATCAGCTGGGCAGTGGCGTAGCGTGGGTTGTCAGCACCCGGGGCAAGGCAAGTAATTTGTGCCCCCTAACCCGTGGATTTGCGCCCCTAACCCGTGATTTGCGCCCCCTAACCCTAACCCCCAGATGTTGCGCCCGGTGCGGCCACCCCCCCTGCACCCCCCACGCTACGCCACTGCAGCTGGGTGTCATTTGCACATTGTGGAAGTTATGTATGGTGCATTCCAAACTTCCTGCTGGTGCTGCTACCTGGGCTCTCATGAGAACTGGAACCAACTGTGCACATCACAGCCAGGCTAAACATACCCAGCTCTCTCAAGCATTCCTCATAAGGCTTCATTTGCAGACCCTTCATGATCTTGGTTGTAATTATTATTATTATTATTATTATTATTATTATTATTATTATTTATACCCCGCCCATCTGGCTGGGTTTCCCCAGCCACTCTGGGTGGCTTCCAACAAAACACTAAAATACAATAACCTATTAAACATTAAAAGCTTCCTTAAACAGGGCTGCCTTCAGATGTCTTCTAAAAGTTTAGTAGTTATTTTTCTCTTTGACATCTGGTGGGAGGGCATTCCACAGGGCGGGTGCCACTACCGAGAAAGCCCTCTGCCTGGTTCCCTGTAACTTGGCTTCTCGCAGTGAGGGAACCGCCAGAAGCCCCTCGCCGCTGGACCTCAGTGCCCGGGCAGAACGATGGAGGTGGAGACGCTCCTTCAGGTGTGTTCTCCTCTGCACACATTCCAGCTTATCAATATCCTTCTTAAATTGTGGCACCCATTGGCAGCAAGAATATTATTGGCACAAAAATGGAAGCAAGAAGAACTACCGACAAAAGAAGAATAGAGGATGAAATTGATGGACTATGCATAATTAGATAAATTAACAGGATGGATTCGAAACCTGCGGGACCAGAGATTCTTAGAAGACTGGAGTAAATATATGAATTATTTGAAAAGTAATATTAATGAACAGATTACGCTAGTAGGAATGCAAGAAGTTTTGTAAGGAGGACTATTTGAAATATTACAAGATTATGAGGAGAATCATTAACTAATGATAATTAAGAGTAATAGAGAAATTAAGAAATGCAGAATAAGTGATAAAGAATGGAAAATCATCAGAGGTGTTTATGGAAGTCAAAAATATTGTATAAGATAAGAAGTTATGTTGTATGAATGTTGGAAATGATATGTTAAAAAATTAATAAAAAATATTAAAATAAATTAAAATAAATTGTGGCGCCCATAACTGGACACAGGACTTCAGGTGTGGTTTCACCAAGGCAGAATACGATGGTACTATTACCTCCCTTGATTCAAACACTGTATCTGTTGATACAGCTTCTTTTTAGCTGCTGCATCACACGGTTAACTCGTGTTAAGCTTGTGGTCTACTAAGCCCCTATATCGTTTTCACATGTACTGCTGGCAAGCCTCACCTGTTCTCCAAGTATCCTCAAAGAATATAAACAGAGGTTCTGAGATTACATCCACAAGCTCCTTTAATACCCTTGGGTGGAGATCATCAGGCCCTGGATATTTGAATTCATTTAAAGTATCCAGGTGTTCCCTATCTTCAGCTGCAGCTCCCTCCTTGCAAGGTTTATCCTGTTATCACCAGATTGGGCACTGCTTTCCTTTTGGGTGAAGTAAGTGTTGAGCAGTTCTGCCTTCTCTCAATAGCATTTCTCTCTTATTGTTTTTTCTGCACAGAGGACCTGTTGCTTGCTTGTTCTTCCTCTTGTTTCAAACAGTCAGATAAAACATTTAAAATTTATTGTTAACCTCTCTCACAAGTTCATTGTGAGCTTTGGCCTGCCTGACCTTCTCCCTGTAACTGTTGGCTACTTGTGTGATTTCCCCTTTCTTCCATTTCTGTCACATGTCCTTCTTAAACCTCAGCTCATCTGTAAGTTCCTTATGCCATCACACCAGTTTCTTTGCCTCCAACTTTTCTTTCAGGTTGAAATTGTCTGCATTTGTGCCTTCAGTGTTTCACCTTTAAGAAACTCACATCCATCTTGGATTCCCTTTCCTTTGAGTATTTGTGTGTTCAGACCCAGAAACCTCCCCCCTAAATAAATTCACACTTGACTCAAATTTTGGTTTGGTTTTTGGCAGAATTTAGGCCACAAATTTATTGATTACAGAAAGTGAGTGGTTGCATAGGCTCTGGTTCGACTAGCTCCCTGAACCCTTGCAGGCAGCGCTGACGCAGGGTTCCAGCATAGGTCAGCCAAGGGTGAACGCCTGGATAAGCAGAAAGCTGGGAACAGGCTATCAACGCCACCCAAATGTCCCCCTGGACTCAGGCACAGGCACAACCCCCTCTCAGGGGTTGACCAGACCATTGAGTCCCTGGATTCCTTTAACGGAATACCCTTCACATAGGGATGGTGAGAGAATTCTCCCATCCCTATCACCTGAACCAGTGCCTATCTGCAACCTTACAAGTTGTGACTATTTGCTATGTGGCAGGCGAAACCCAAATGGCACCAGTCAATTAGCCAAGTGGGGAAAATTCCTGCCGTGCCCCTGTCCCAACGATACACGATGGCATAGCAAGGTCAAGTGCACAAGCCCTAAAAGTAGGGAGAGGTGGGGGGGGTGTCCCGATGCACGAGCCGAAAGAGGAAGCTCTGGGTCACGTGCATAGGCATAAATAGGTCCCTTGGACCATTTGGACTGCATCCCATTGGCCAGATTGCACTCAGCTATGAGGGACCTACCAATTGGGTGTTGTGGCTGACCAATCGTACCCACCCACAACACAGGGTGTCGGTTTCCAGGTCTCACTGCAATACCTGCGCTCTTTAAGGGAGGGAGACCCGTTTTCTGACATGAGATCCCACCTAACAGCTCCTTAAGCTTTTTGAAATCAGCCTTCTTAAAGTCCAGAATTCATGTCTGACTACACTCAACTTTCCCTTGCCTCTGTATCATGAAACCCAAGAGGACATTATCTCTTTCTCCTCCCAAGGTTACCCCTTCTGCATTGTAGCAGGGGAGAGAGAGAGAACACAAAAACAATGGCTTTGATAAGGGCAGAGATCAGTTGAAGAGTTAGTTAGTGAATGGAAATCCCATTTTGGTTTATGATACTGGAATGAATGATGAGAAGAAATATTTTGAAGCTCTGGGTGGCTAATAGAGAAACTAGCTCAAAGACACTGGGGATCAAAGGAAGGAAACTTAAATATTTCTGAGATTCAAAACAGCTAATATTATAAGCAAGGGAGAGACATGGCATTTCAAAGGGAATGGCATAAATATTATTCCTAAATCATGACCTGGACTTTTGTTAATGTAAAAAGTCTGTTTTTAAATGGTGCTGGCTAGGAATTCTTTCCCAGTTAGTGATTTCTTGCAAGCTCTGTTGAAAAGTCATGTAAATATGAGGATCAATGCCCAGAAATGTTAGGATGAAAACGATATCTTCTGAAACACCTGCTGAGTAAGAATTGTGGTATAAATCATGCTTCTTAAGAATCATTGGAAAGCTTTTTGAAGTATGACTTGCCTGTCACTGCTAAGCTTTTCAGAACTTTGTGTGTTATGTTCTTTGCTTTTGTATTATACTACTTTTTAAATGGTTTTATTTGAAGAATCATATATTCCATAAGATACAATCGGGCTCCTCTAGCTCCACCCCCCAAACTCCCTGGTTCCCCTGGGAGTCAAGGACTCTTCTCATCATATAGGGAGCCATCTGGTGATTCTGCCATTTCCCCTCATTTGGCTCTATCACACCACTGGGTCTTGGTACCACAAACTGTTCTCTATTGACTATGGTCTTCTGTCTCAGTGGTGTTGGGAGACTTTCTTGCTCCATTTCACCTCCTTCCAACTTCCCCCACCTCCCCTCTTCCATACTCTCTCTTGCCTTCCTTGGCAGTACTCCAATCAGCTCTGATCCAGAAGTTCTCCCTCCAATGGCCTCCCACTGTAGTCATCTGCTCTTCTGATGGCTGCCCATTACGTAGCCATGCTGTGTGAAGGGACGTATATCTCAACCCACTGAAGCTCACCTCTTAAGGTCTGGATGTGTTGACATTCAATGGGGCAAAAAGCAGGACATGGCAGAGGTCAGCAGCCACCTCCTCAATCTCCCCACATATGTAAACATTCTGTTTGACTATGGGTGGTTTTTAAAAACATTTTATTATTATTATTAAGACCTTCCATCTTTCTCTTTTTCAAAACCCTTTTCTGTCAGAGCAAGTCTGTCGAATCCTCAAGAAGACAGGCACGCTTCATAATGCTTAGTCAGCTGAGCAGGTTAGGGGTCTCTAAATACGATATCCTCAGAAGCAAAACATAGCAGCTGCCTTTGTGTCAGGAGTCCTGGTTCCTGTATTGATAACCCAGCAAGTGTAGTTAATTGCAAAGGAAGATTTATTGCAAAAACAAACAGAGTTCGCTGGACGGCTCTAACAAGCCACCAGCCTCATCAATCATGATGACCCTTCTGAAGACTGTTTCCTGCAAGGCCAGAAGCAACTGAACTTTTGCTTCTGATGTCTCTTGTTTTGCTTCCTGTCTTGGAGCCCTCCCATTCACCGAGACTTTGGACTGAGAGGGTCAGCTCCCACCTCTTCCCATTCTCTGAGGTCTCTTAGCTCTTTCCCGCCTGATAAATTGCTTCCTTCTCTGTTTCAGGCATTTTGCATTTCTCAAGAGCGTTGGCAGGGTTCTGGCTCATTCTCAGTCATTCCCTTATCAACTCGCATTCCAAGGGGCAGGAAAGATGATACTAGCCAATGCTCATCCTGCATGGCAGTTAACCCTCTCTGTTCCTGACTGCTTCCTTCAGCTGGTTGCAAACCTTCCCTGGGATCTGGGTGCAAACCTTCTCTGGGGGCTGGCTCGTTCATGACACTTTGCATACTTTGGCCGGAACATGGGAAAGTGGGAACCTCTTACTAAAAGAAGCAAGTCCCAGTGTTTTCAATGGGCCTCATTCCCAGGTAAGCATGCATAGGCTTGTAGCCTAAGCAACTGGGTAACATATTGCTGGTACATTTCCCCTAAGTGCTGGTTTTGACCTTTAAAACCCTATGCAGCCTAGGACCCTCGTACTTACGGGACCGCCTCTCCTGGTATGTCCTGCAGAGGACTCTAAGGTCCATGAATAATAATAATAGCTTAATGCCAGACTATCCTCCACCAGGGCCATGGCTTTTTCAGTGATGTCTCCAACCTGGTGGAATGCTCTGTCCCACAAGACTAGGACCCTGCAGGACTTGATCTCCTTCCACAGGCCTGGAAGACAGAACTATTCTGCCTGGCCTTCAATTTGAATTAGCCTGATCCTCTATTCCCTTTTCCCTTTCCTCTTCTATGAAGAAACCCTTTCTGGTACCCCACATTTAAATTCTTCCCTGGTCCCCTTGCTGGCCCTAGTAGGACCAACTTGGCCACTTAGCCCTGGTGATCATTTGATGTCTATTGACTGGGTTTTTGTTTTGTTTTTGTTCATTTTTTCCTTTTCCTTTCCTTTTCTTTTCCCAAAATGACCCCTGAATCTTTGAATTTTATTGATATTGATGCTGCATTTTATGTTGTATTTCATGCTGTTTTAAAGTCACATTTTAATCAGTGTTTTATATTTGCTGTTAGCCGCCCTGAGCCTGGTTTTTGAGCCAGGAAGGGTGGTGTAGAAATAAAAAATTATTATAAAAATTAGTTATTAGAAGTGCTAGGGAAACTTTCCCATTCCACTAATAAAGATGAAAACCTAAAAAGAGAGGAAATGGGTATGGAATAGCACTGAGGGTTGGGGGGTTCATAGAATCATAGAATCATAGAGTTGGAAGAGACCACAAGGGCCATCGAGTCCAACCCCCTGCCAAGCAGGAAACACCATCAGAGCACTCCTGACATATGGTTGTCAAGCCTCTGCTTAAAGACCTCCAAAGTAGGAGACTCCACCACACTCCTTGGCAGCAAATTCCACTGTCAAACAGCTCTTACTGTCAGGAAGTTCTTCCTAATGTTTAGGTGGAATCTTCTTTCTTGTAGTTTGGATCCATTGCTCCGTGTCCGCTTCTCTGGAGCAGCAGAAAACAACCTTTCTCCCTCCTCTATGTGACATCCTTTTATATATTTGAACATGGCTATCATATCACCCCTTAACCTCCTCTTCTCCAGGCTAAACATGCCCAGCTCCCTTAGCCGTTCCTCATAAGGCATCGTTTCCAGGCCTTTGACCATTTTGGTTGCCCTCCTCTGGACACGTTCCAGTTTGTCAGTGTCCTTCTTGAACTGTGGTGCCCAGAACTGTTGAGAGAGACAGTTGTTGCCACAGCTCTGATTATAAGTCCCTTCCACAAAATGTAGGCGTACAACCCATCACAAACTTAGAAAAGCTGTGGGTGGCAATCTGGCAGAATACACTATAAGCAATGAGAGATGGAGGGGCATCAACTCTCTAAATGTCCCAGTGTCCTTCCCGGGAGCAGCAGTCGTACCAAGCCAGGTACAGCAACACAAGAAGTACATCAAAAGAAAGAAATCCTTTTGATGGTGAGTGTTTAGAGCAAACAAAAAAAAAAAGCCAGAGATTCAAAGTTGTGATAAAGCTTGTCTCAATTATGTGTAAAATAAATAAATAAACAAACCCCAAAACCGTTTTTTAAAAGTGTGTGTATTTGGTCTAATACTACCGGGCTTTTAAAGAAAAATCACTTGAAGGGTTTTTTGCTTTTTGCTTGCGACAGACGTACATGCTCAGACATAAATGTGCTGTTCCCATTCAGGTAATGTAAAATTAATTGTGCACCAAAACAGCACTTTATACCCAAAAGACGACCTTGGAACTGCATTATATTTGACTGCTAGTATCCACTTGCTGACTGGTAATGTAATAATAAAAAAGTATCTTAGTTTTCTGTGTATAAGGCTATCTGATACAAGGATAGCAGAGGGGGGATAGGCAATTGGTGGTAGCAGCCAGCAAGAGATTGGCAGCGGAGATTGGGCGTGTGATTGGTTCCTGTGGCAAGGCCTGCTGACAACTGACTGCGACAATTGGGCGGTTGATTTATGGCAGCGGTGATACGTGCCTGCAATTGGCTTTTGTCGCATTGAGCGTTCAGGTGGGCTTTTGGCAGTCTGCGTGCAGATGATTGGCGGCTGTGGCGATGCGTGCTATCTATTTGCAGTGGTGGGCAGGTGGTGCCCCCCCCAAAAGCTGGACAACTTTGGGCAATCCCCCCAATCTTTTTTGTTGCTGTCCACAAAAATAAGGGTCAGCACAATTCAAAGTGTTGGTGCTGACCTTTAAAGCCCTAGATGGCCTCGGTCCAGTGCCTGAAGGAGCGTCTTCACCCGCATCATCCACCCCCACTGAGGTCCAGCTCCAAGGCCCTTCTGGCGGTTCCCTCACTGCGAGAAGTGAGGTTACAGGAAACCAGGCAGAGGGTCTTCTTGGTAGTGGCTCCTGCCTTGTGGAACGCCCTCCCACCAGATGTCAAAGGAATAAACAACTAGCTGACATTTAGAAGACATCTGAAAGCAGCCTTGTTTAGAGAAGTTTTTTAATGACTGATGTTTTAATGTATTTTTAATGTCCTGTTGGAAGCTGTCCAGAGTGGCCGGGCAAACTCAGCCAGATGGGCAGAGTATAAGTATTATTATTATTATTATTATTATTATTATTATTATTATTATTACATGGGGGTATGTAATACATGGAAAAATACGGTACATATTTTCAGGCTATATTGACTGCAAAAAATACTTAAATCCTCCCCCCCCCCATCTTCTGTGCTGACAGCTGAACTTTCACAGGGAGTAAAAAAAGAAAGAAAGAAAGTAGAGCATATAAAGTGGGACTGGGGGAAAAGATGGTATTTTCATGCAAACCCACATAATTCACACTTTCTGAAACACTGTGTGAACTGAAACTGTCCTTCAAAGGATGCAGTTCTCTAACAAAAAAAAAAGTGTAAAACTTTTGTATTTCAGGAGAAAGTGTACATAACAATGCATATACTGTACTGGTGTAAAAAGCAGACAAAAATACTATATTAGCAGAAACTGTCATGGAGGAGGTCGCTTTCCCATGTCCTCCCTCCTTCATGACAAACATTACATACAAAAATGTGCATGTTAGAAGTACAAGAGGAATAATAATCACAAATTGATGTGGAAATGTGGATAAATAAGAAAGAGAGACTTATTTATCTATCCAACATTGAATCAAAATACGAGCATTAAAAACACTGAAATGGATTATTTTTAGCTATTACCAAGCAATCCTAAAGTGACAGCAATTGGGAAGATCTCGTGAAAGACGAAATGTCACTTGCTGAGTTCTGCCACATTTGCCCCAGCCAGGGTGGAATGGGAAGGATAGGGTAGTGGTAGTTTTTTCCCATTTTGCCCAGAAATCACTGGAGAGGAAAATCACGGGGGTACAAAATCCCCAGTCCTGGCATAGCTTAATAATAATAATAATAATAATAATAATAATAATAATAAATTTATTTATATCCCGCCCTCCCTGGCCAAAGCCAAGCTCAGAGCGGCTAACAACAAGTAAAAATAGCACAGTGTACATAAAATCACACAGTCAATTAATTAAAATGCATTCTAAAATCAATTCGGAATCAAATTAATGGCAACCATTGGGCTAGAGTTCTATGATTACAGAAGGAGAGAGGGGGTCAGACTGTGCCTTGGCCAAAGGCCTGGTGGAACAGCACCATCTTGCAGGCCCTGTGGAAAGATGTCAAGTCCCGCAGGACCCTAGCCTCTTGTGGCAGAGCGTTCCACCAGATCGGGGCCACAGCCGAAAAAGCCCTGGCTCTGATTGAGGCCAGCCTAACCTCCCTGTCACCTGGGATCTCCAAGATGTTTTTGTTTGAAGACTGTAAGGTCCTCTGTGGGACATACCAGGAGAGGCAGTCCTGTAGGTATGAGGGTCCTAGGCCACATAGGGCTTTAAAGGTTAAAAACAGCACCTTAAACATGATCCTGTACTCCAGCACAGCTGGTATAGCACTGGGTGAATGGGATCCCACGGCGAGGACCCCGTAAGGAGTCTCACTGTTGCATTCTGCACCGCTGGAGTTTCTGGGTCAGTCTCAAGGGCAGCCCCACACCCTTCTGGAGTGTGCCAGGGAAATGAGGTGACTTCATATCCTGCAGATTCAAAGCACCCCAAAATCTACAGGTCCCAACACACCTTGAGTGGCACATCAATGCCCACAGAGCTTTCTGCAAGTTTATCAGGGGTTCCTCCAGGGCAGTGGCGGAGCAAGCTGACTGGGGCCAGCTGCCCACGGGTTGGGGAGAGCCGGGGCAGGACCCTCTGTGGGGCCTCCAAGGAGTCTGCCTGCCTCCTCCCACTCAGCCGCCCTATAGCTGAGGGGGAGGCGGTGGGCAGACCGTTTGGGGCAGCACGGAGCTGGCGGGCACCCAAGCCACCGCGTCACTTCCAGGAGAGACGCATGGGTCGGGCATGCTGCGGGTCCTGTGGTGAGTGCCGCCTGGCATTTTGTCACCCCCAGTGGTGACACCCAGGGCGACCCGCACCCACCGCACCCCCCTTCCTCCACCCTTGCTCCAGGGACCTAAATGCTATCCCACCAGTGCTCTCCACTGCTGGAGTGGAATGGAAAGTCATTAGGGAATAAAAGTGAAGGAAGGCTGTTAAAATGGATTTGCCTTGCAATAACCATCCTTTTGGAATAAGAGTTTGTTTAGATAGGCAAATGAGGCAGGGGGGGAACCCTACAGAGAGCAGCTGGTTGGCATCTGTCTGTCTTGGCCACGGGTCAGCAACCTAAGGCCCATGGGGCAGAAGAGGCCCGCAGAGGTCATTTGACTGGCCTACGAGCCGCCCCCGAACTGAGTTGCCCGCTCATGCACTGTGCTAAACCGACACAGCACGGTGCAGGGACTCTCTTCCACGGTGCCAGAAATCACGTCCGCGCATGCGCAGATGTTGAAAATCACAGGTGTGTGCACAATCTGGCCCACGGAGGGATCTCCACGGGATCGATCCGGCCCAGGCAAGATAAACCTTGCTGACCCCTGGTCTCGGCAGACAATGCAAGAGTGTTGTGGTGTGCCATAGTGGTGCAATTGTGATTCAGGAAGTTCATAGCTTAAGTCTCACCTCAGCCGTAAATCACCAGGTGGCTTCAAGCAACTCATTCTTTCAGCAACCATCACAACCTACATCAGCAATGGAGGAATAATGATACTGATTTATCTTACAGAGGGGTTGTAAGGATTGCTAAGACGTGAACATGAAACGTGGTCCCTAAATGTTATGACACTGTACAGGCTAAAAGTATATTTTGGAAATGCAGAGGGAGGGAGGGAGATTCTAGTGCGATCCTTGATAGCAGCTCGTTTGCCATGATCCATTGTTCTCTCTTTACATTTCTAAAAAATGAAAAGAAAACCTGTGTAGGGCGAAGCTTGCATCAGGCACTCCATTTGTGATTGCATAAATGCTGTTCCAATTACTCAAGTGATGTGGAGTAGCCCTACTAGCTTCTATAATTCACCCACCTTGTGGAGAGGAGCCACAATTGTAAGAGAAGGATTGAGTTATAGATCTGTACTTCTCAAACAGCAAGGTAGTTTGTTCTAAAACTGCTAAGCATGTGATCCTAAAGCAGACATTTAATCAACTTGCCACAAGTGAATCAGTGCGCAATGTGGTAAAACTAGGAAGGCGAAGCTCTCAATGACCCCTATTATCCTTGGGGACCTATAGTCCCCAGAATTCCATGGGAAGAGGGATTGGTTGTTAAGCTGCTCTGGGAATTGTAGCACAGTGAGGGGAATCGGGGCCTCCTAACGACTCTCAGCACCCTTCACAAACTACAGGTTCAATAATTCTTTGGGAGAAGCCATGACTGTTTCAAGTTGTATCACAACTTTCCCCTACCCACTTTGTTTTTCCTTCTGCACAGGTTATGTTTCTGTTTCTGTTTCTGTTTCTGTTTCTGTTTCTGTTTCTGTTTCTGTTTCTGTTTCTCTTTCTCTTTCTCTTTCTCTTTCTCGTTTTGTTTGTTTGTCTCTTACCATGATTGATGCACATATAGTTATGTACTTTTTGGACTTTCAATAAAGGTGTGTGTGTGTGTGTGTGTGTGTGTGTGTGTGTGTGTGTGGTGCTTTTTTCTTTAAAAACTGTTTAGGGGTACTCTCATTTTCCTACTCATATTAAAATACTGCCCCTCAATGAGGCCAAACCTAGATTCAGAAAATGTTTAGGAGTATGCATACCCCTACATTCCCCCAGAAAAAGCTCTCTCTCTCTCAAGCTCTCTCTCTCTCTCTCTCTCTCTCTCTCTCTCTCTCTCTAGCTCTCTCTCTCTCTCTCTCTCTCTCTCTCTCTCATCACAGTGCTTTAAATGTATGGTGTCAGTGTGACCTTAGTGGTGGTGTTCTCGCCATGAAACTCCTGAAAAAGTGAAAGTATAATCGGCTTGCTTTTAATTTCATGTTCAATTTACTTGCTTAGGAGGACTTTGGGCTCCTGGCATAGTGCTAATAATCTGACAGTTTATCTGACTATGTTAGCTGGTGGGGTATTAAGGTTTAGGAATGAACAAGAGTAATCTGCAATGAAATTTGATGTGTATCTGCACCTGCCGAAAGAAGTACCCGTATCCAGGACTTCACCCCCGAAGGCACACTCGTCTATTGTCTCATGAGACAGACAGATGCCAATCATGTTAGAGCCAATATTTGTGGTGCGTGCACATAGGATAGTTTCTCTATTTTTGCAAATATCCTCACAGGTTCCACATAAAGGTTGACGACCCCTGTGCTAGAGAGTGGCTGTCAACCCTAAATCTCAACATTGTATTGCTGTATGGTTGGTGGTTTCTGAGAGGAGAGAGGCTGAGGTTTACTAAGGTGACTGGCAAAGGCTTTCTCTCTCTTTCTCCTTTTAACGATGCTATATTTCTTATTTTAAAATATTGTTTGATTTGGTAGTAAAGGCACCCCTGACCGTTAAGGTTGGCAGTTCAAATCCCCGCAACAGGGTGAGCTCCCATTGCTTGGTCCCTGCTCCTGCCAACCTAGCAGTTCAAAAGCACGTCACAGTGCAAGTAGATAAATAGGTACTGCTCCGGTGGGAAGGTAAACAGCTTTTTTGTGTGCTACTCTGGTTTGCCAGAAGCGGCTTAGTCATGCTGGCCACATGACCCGGAAGCTGTACGCCGGCTCCCTCGGCCAATAAAGCGAGATGAGCGCCGCAACCCCAGAGTTGGCCACGACTGGACCTAATGGTCAGGGGTCCCTTTACCTTTATCCAGATATGTATTTACTGTATTGTGGGATCAGTGCTGCTCATGCCTGCTAGTTGCAGCATTCCCATGATGTCATCAGCATCAAATTGCCAGCTCTTATTTCCCCCACTCTCATTTAATCTGGTTTACTCTTTCACTGGAACATCCAATAAGTTAAAATGACAACAGCAGCAGCCTGTTTCCATTGCCCCATTTTCAATATCTGAATGACCCATTTGTGATATTAATCCCCATCTGGATGCACCTAGAATCGCAAAGACTCAGATTTGAGGTTTGAAAGGGTTTTTGGTCAACCAACCTCAATTATTTTGACATTATGGTTAGTAGGAATGCAGGGAAAACATGCCCAGCGCAGAAAGCCTAAAGATGGTGATGTATAACTTGCTTTATCAAAGCACATGACATAGAAATTATGCTGAGATATTTTTCTAAGGGAAGCCATAAAGATTTTAGAAACATGGGCTATCCAAATAATATCATATTTAAAGAACACCAAAGAGGTTTTTCTACCTTGCATAAAGGTATAGGTAAAGGTAAAGAACCCCTGGACAGTTAAGTCCAGTAAAAAGTGACTAAGGGGTTGTGGCACTCAGCTCGCTTTCAGGCCAAGGGAGCCGACGTTTGTCCACAGACAGCTTTCTGGGTCATGTAGCCAGCAGGACTAAACCACTTCTGGCACAACAGGACACCATGACGGAAACCAGAGTGCACTGAAACGCCGTTTACTTTCCCGCTGCAACTCACACTGGCATGCTTTCAAACTGCTAGGTTGGCATAGTGAGGTTCTGACACCTAAAGATAGACTAGGAGTGACACATCAGAATGACAGGTGTAGACAAATGTATAGTTTGACTTGTATCAAAATACGTATGACACATTTTGGGGCAACACATCTATTTTTCAGGAGAAACCAGATTTTTGCAACATAAGAGTTATACAGGTGCACAGTAATGGTTGTCTAAATGGTGGGAGAAAGTGAATGGTACCCAGAATTTTATCAAGAGCTACATGACTTCCCAAAGTTATGCATATCTATGAATCATAGAATAGTGTGTGTGTGTGTGTGTGTGTGTGTGAGAGAGAGAGAGAGAGAGAGAGAGAGAGAGAGAGAGAGAGAGAGAGAGAACTATTATATTCTGTGTATTCTGGGCTGTTGAATAGATTACTGTTGTTGTCATCATATATTTATTTATACCCCACCTTTTCCCCTGAGAGGGGCTTACAGATAAAAATAAGAACAGCTAAAAATATAGAAGAATAACAATCATAATAATAATTCAACTGTGACTGAATTAAAACCATATATATCACACACACACACACACAATATCTATTTAAGGCATACATATAATTACAATTCAAACAGCACCATACCAGTTGTTTCCTTAAATGCAGTCAGTTCCCAAAAGCCTTTTGGAAGAAGAAGGTCTTCACCTAGGGTGTGGTTGGCTGTCTTTGATTGTATGTAACACTAACGTCTCACAACAAATGAAACTGATCTGTAGAAAACACAACTTGATAAAAGAGACAATGCACGTATTTTTGTAAACTAATAAAATATATATATTTTTAAAAAGGAAAAAGTCTTCACCTGCTGGTGGAAGGAAAACAAGGAAGAAGGAGACATTCTTGGGGCAGAGAAATCTTAGAAAAGAAATAGCATGGATTCTGAGCCTTGACAATCTAACTCCTAAGTGGTTAAATGACAGGATAGATGGTAAGACTTTCTTAAGTACAGTGGTGTGATAATTAGTCTATACACATCCATGCCTAGTTGATACCTGCCAGCTGATTTGCAAGTTCTGCTTTTGAGGTGGGTCAGCTCTGCAAGAGAGTTCACCATTGAGAAGCCAGTGCTTATCTGCTGAAGAGCCTTCTTGAGCAGCCTTTCCCAGCAGGTTGGGCCCAGTCTCACTGTCAATTAGCCAGAATGGGGCAAGGAATCTTAATGTCACATGAAGACTAATGGGACCTACTCTGATGAGTAGACAGCTTGATGAAAATGTCAAGCAAGTGTATGGAAGCTGCGAGAAAGCTGGATTCCATGCTGGGGATCATTAGGAAAGGGTTTGAAAATGCAACTGCCAATATCTGAATAAAAGGTAAAGGGACCCCTGACAGTTAAGTCCAGTCGCAAACGACTCTGGGGTTGTGGCACTCATCTCACTTTACTGGCCGAGGGAGCCAGTGTTTGTCCACGGACAGTTTTTCATGTGGCCAGCATGACTAAGCCGCTTCTGGCGAACCAGAGCAGCGCACGGAAACACCGTTTACCTTCCCGCCGGAGTGGTACCTATTTATCTACTTGCACTTTGACGTGCTTTCGAACTGCTAGGTTGGCAGGAGCAGGGACCGAGCAACGGGAGCTCACCCCTTTGTGGGGATTCGAACCGCCGACCTTCCGATTGGCAAGCCCAAGGCTCAGTGGTTTAGACCACAGCACGACTGCTAATATATGAATGCTGTTATACAAATCTAAAGTGCAGTCACACTCAGAACAGCATACATATTCCACTCGCTGCATCTTAAAAAGGATATTGTAGGGGGGGGGGTCAGAAACCGGCACCCAAAATAATCACGGGGATGGAGTAGCTCCGCAATGAGGAAAGATTGCAACTTTGGGGCCTTTTTCAGTTTACAGGAACGGTGAGAATGAGGAGATTTGATAGAGGTGTATAGAATTATGGTGTGTAGAAAGTGAATGGAGATGAATTTTTCTCCCTCTTGCATAATACCATGGAAAATCAAATGGAGATGAATGTTGGAAGATTCAAGACAGGTAAAAGGAAATCCTTATTCATATAGTTAAACTATGGGGCTTGCAAGCACAACGTGTAGTGATTGTCACCAACTTGGACGACGTTAAAAGGGAACCAGACTATGGAGACTAGTTGTTGGGAACCACAAGCAGGGAGACTGCTGTTGCACTCAGATCTGGGTGGTATCACGGGACAGACAGGGAACGCCCTTGGGTCAAGGGAAGGGGGAGTATCAGAGCAGGGATAGTCAGACGAGGAAAACAGGGAAATGATGGACAAAGCATTGGAGAAGGTGGAGAGCAGTCAAGTGGTGTCAGGGCTCTGCAATACTAGAGAGCTCTGCCACCAACCAGGGAGTTCAGGAACAGAAGGGGAAGTGGTGCCTTTGGCACAGGCGAGGTTAAAACGCAGGGATCAAAGACGAGATTCCCACATCTGCTGTGTTGGAGAAGGAGCCGAAGGAAGCCACTCCCCGAATCCGACTCTTCAGATTTAGATGCATGATTCGGAACTGTAGCTGTTTCTGCATATGTAAATAAAGAACTGTAAATATCTCTGTGAGTGAGCAGAGGGTGTTTATTATCATCACAGAAACCGTGCAATTTCTCTCACTCTCGAAGTATATACACACATATAAATACAGATACATAGATACACACAGAGACACTAGGGGCTGTACCCTCCACTCACCAACCCTCCTGCCACCCCCCCTACATTAACCCAGTAGAACTATGGGGGATGAGACCCACTGGCAGAGGAACAGGAGTGCGGGGGGAGTGCACCGCCCTTGGCAGCGTGATCCGAGTGGGGTGCCATTACGTCTCCCCCAGCCTGCCCATGCTGGGTACCACGCCCCCGCAGGTGGCATGTCACGCCCCCAGGATGCGCACCAGCCCCGCCCCCGCCTGCTCTTCATCCCCCCGTACCGGAGCATGAAGCTCCGCCACTGGTGAGACCATTTCAAAAGGGTTTCCATAAAACTGTCAACATGTACCAAACATGCATGCATTTTGTCATTCAACTTCCACTGTGGGAGCCATCAGCCTTTCTCATAGGTATGGAATTCCTCTTGGGGGGCTGAGGCTGATAAGAGTTGTTGGCAAAAACCAGCAGAAGACTGAAAGTTGCAACATTTTTTTACCCCAAACAAAAATAATTCAAAGTAAGGGTTCCTGTTTAAGAATGTAAGAAAATCCTGATGGATCACACCAAATGCTCACCTAGCTCAGCATCCATCTTTCCACAGTGGCCCTCCCTTGCACCCCCACATCTGGTGTTGACTGCCATACTGCCTCTGATTCTGCAGTTTCCATATAGCCTTCATGACCAGTAGCCATGAGACTTCTCCTCCATGAATATGTCTCATCCACTTTTGAAGCTATCAAGCTAATAGTTACAACGCCATCTTGTGCCAGGGTGTTTCAAAAAATGAACCAACTTGGAATTTCTGTGGAATTTCAAAGGAAACAACAGAGATTTTGATAAGACTAGCAAAATTTCTCAAGGCTTGTCTGGGAGCTTGGGCTCCAGGAAAAAGTAGCTGTTTCTATGGGAAGGCACAGAGTGACCTTCCCATAGAATTATATGGATTATAGCTGGCGCAATGCCATATTACCATTTTCCCATTAATCCAGACAAAGACCAGCAGCCAATGAAAAGACTGCTTTATGCGTGTTCCTTTGCATATCCATAGAGTTATTCAGTATGGGATGAGAAATGGGCCATGCTATTGAAATATACAATTAAAATGATGGCTATTGCTATAGCTCTTTTTTACACCCCAAGGTTCCAATTCAAGGTTCCAAATTGAATAATTTGCCATTCTTTGTTTCAAGCTGTTACATGAGCAGCAGTGTATCAAAACTTGAACACTTTGTGCATTTATTGGACTGAGGTACACAATTCTGCACTGCATTGCCATTCCTGATAGTTTCAGTTTCCATTGTGTAGCAGGCCTGTTTCCCCTGCAAATCTGTAGGTTACTCTAATAAGGTAAAAAACAAGGCAAGAACTGAATGACCACCCAATCAAAGTATGAAATATTGAAAAGGTCAAAGGAGTGTAACTCACTACAAAGATTCATTGAATATAAATTAAGCATTAAACTCCTGATACCTCATTCTCTTGACTGAGTTGTAATGAGAATGGAAGATGGCAGAAAATTAATCCCTTCTCATTAAAAAGCTTGTAATAAGAATGTGGAAATTGGTACGAATGTAACCTATTCTCATTATCATCTTCATGAAGGGTCTTTGTGGTCTTCTTCAGATGTCATAGCAATGAACATTTCTGTGCTAATAAAACACGGCAGTGCAGAAAATGTGGTTATACCAAGTCAAGTTTACATGCTTATGTCTTAAGTTCTCTCATTAAATAATCAGAAATCCATGAACTTTTCCAGTACGCTTCATAGTAGAGCATAAGATATATTATTTTTATTTATTTTATGGATCATTTCCTATGAGATGAGTGGCTGCAGCAACCCAGCCAGATGGGCAGGGCATAAATGATAAATTTATTATTAATTATTATTATGAAACATCTCAAGTAATTTCACAGTCCAATAAAAACATACATAAAATAATTGCTATATATAAAAACAGTTTAAAATTTGCATTCATGAAAACTATTAAAAACCATTCCATATAGAAAAACAGTTAAACCTATTATCCATTACAGATACAATGCATGCTACACACACGGACACAAAAACACACACACAAACACAGACATAAAAATGGAAAGCTGGCATTGCACAGGCCCCATTGAAGGATTTGTGGTGCCTCATCACAATCCTGGATTTACATGGAAGGGTCTGAAGAAGAGGAGAAGGTGGTAGCTTCACCACTGGGCAGAAGGTGAAAAAGATGCTTCGCCGTTGCAATGTGTGGGAGGAGGAAGATGAGGGTAGTTACCATGGGGGTAGCTTATGTGCAAGGGGAGTTGCACAAAACTTCCCCTCCCCCCCAAAAAAAACAGGAAACACAAAATATGCCACAGAGTTTATCTGCAATTGAAACTCTAATTGTAGCAGAGAAACCCAGAATTCTGCTTACAAAACTCCCACCTTACATTTTGCAAGCATTGAAAGGGGGGAAAGCCTGTTTTCCAACCAGCTTTCGTGATATGTTCGGCCTGATCCAATGCATATTTCAAGTGTGATTCAGTGGTTCAAGTGTTGCAGTATGACTGGGGAGATCCTGGGTCAAATCCCCACTTGGTCATGAAGCTCCTGGGCCAGTCAAGATCTCACAGTGTTTGGGGAAGACCAAATATATTTGAAGGAGGTGACCCTGTTTGCTCCCTTGAAAGGTAGGTGGTATAAAAGCAACAAGACCACCCCTTCATCCTTCTGTTTTTTAAAGCTGTGATGGATAAACGCCTCCAGGTACAATTTGGACTGATTCAGGTCAGCCTGGGATTCAGCCTAATCTGCTTGAGACAGACCTGGATTGGCCTTGGTCAGATCAGGTGTGGTCTGGAGGGGAAAGTGGAAGTGGAGACTGTCAGGAGCTCGTCCTACACTTGAGTAAGACCCTGGCAGAGACACATGCCCGACTGGCATGTTCTCTTCCTCCTGGTCGATCGTTCGGGAGGTTCAAAAGCTTTCTTCAGCCTGAACATCACAGCGACCGATGACAACAGACATTGGCACACTTAGGAATCCACAGAGTCTTTGCAGCTTGAGTGACAGACCTCAGCAACTCAGCATTTTGGCTAATCTACTTTATTTACATATAAACACACAAAGAGCACTGCAACACGGCTCCCTCTCTCTCTAGCATCAGACAGCAAAGAGAAAAAGAACAAAAGACAATAGTCCCACTTCACGGAACACAGTAACACAAACATTCTGTCTCCTTCACTTCCCACTCTGTGGAGTCAAAACATACACCGTCATGTGATAGACAAAAATCCCATGACTGCAGTCATGGAGCAGGAATTCTAACATGGAGGTCTATGGTGCTTTCTCTCCCCACCCCCAGCCCCCACTCCTAACAACATGTTCAATTGGGGTTTAAAACCCTGATCAAAAATAGGGTCAGGAGGAGAAGGGGGGAGGGCATGCCCTCTTGCCCCACCTCTCCTGACTGCACACTATACAAGGATCCCTAACCAGTTTGGGTCCCAGATCCAAACTGGTTTGAACCCAGATCATCCCAGGTTGATATGACTACTATGAAGCACCGGGTGCAGCCTGAATTGG
Organism: Podarcis liolepis; assembly: GCF_965112155.1. Classification (NCBI taxonomy): domain Eukaryota; kingdom Metazoa; phylum Chordata; class Lepidosauria; order Squamata; family Lacertidae; genus Podarcis; species Podarcis liolepis. Next base: position 51,582,779 of record NC_139573.1, read on the forward strand.
ATGGTGGGGGCATTTATATGCCCAGACCTAGACAATACAGCCTATTCTAATCAAAAGAAGGGCAGGAGGGAATTCTGGTCAAAAGAAAGAACGGAAAAAGACTTCCAAGTCATGCCAGCTTAATTTCAGGGTCTTTTCCACAGCGGATAAGTGAATTCGTAGACAGAAAGTAAACAAAAAGATTTTAAAATGTTGCTAATTTTAAGGTAGATTTTGTTATTATGAAAATGTGTACTTTTTAAAGGTTTGTGAGCATATATTTACCCAGTTAAGATAATTACCCTAGTTAAACCTACTTCTGCCTTCATTAAAAGAGTGAAAGTGTGCCAAGCAAAAATAAATACAAGTTGATACTTAAATGGAAATTTAATTGATGTGCAGCAGCTCCATGTATATAACAATTTGGACTCAGTATACATTTCTTAATTGTTAATCTTAAGAAATGATTTAAATAACCAACTGGAATTAATTTGCCATGTGCAGTTGTCTTATTAAAAAGTAAATTAAATGCATTTTGCAAACCATCTTTTAAAGCATTACTCTGATAATGATTTCTTCATTCCTCTGATAAAACAATTATTAATGCTGCTGGTTTTTGTCTCTGGTTTAGCCACTGAGGAACACTTCAGGGCAAAAGAAATCTACTCAAAAGATATGAGCTGAACATGAATCAATGCTTTGAAGAATGTTGAGGAGCATCTGGCTGGGGATGTTTCATCCTGAAGGAGCGTCTCCACCCCCATTGTCCAGCCCGAAAACTGAGGTTCAGCTCTGAGGGCCTTCTGACAATTCCCTCACTGTGAGAAGTGAAGCTACAGGGAGCCAGGCAGAGGGCCATCTCGGTAGTAGCGCCCGCCCTGTGGAACACCCTCCCATCAGATGTCAAGGAGACAAGTAACTATGCAACCTTTAGAAGACATCTGAAGTCAGCCCTGTATCGGAAGTTTTTAATGTTTGATGTTTCATCATTTTATTATTATTAATATTAATATTCTGTTGCGAGCTTCCCAGAGTGGTTGGGAAAAGTCCAAGACAGAAGACGACCCCCAAAACGTAAGGGTAGGAGGTTCAGGATTTTCTGCAGTAGCCGGGGAGATTCATCAGAAGGATCAACATGATTGTGATGGGTGGTTGCTCGGAAAGAGCGGTCATAGGCTAATTGCTTGTATGCAATAATTCTTCTGTTAATTACCACTTGCGTGCTGTTTTCTCAAGCCAGCTCCTGACACTAGCTATGTCCCTTCCTTTCACTTTGTGAGAAAATAGGTAATCAAGTCTATTGTTGTATCCAGTCTACCTGAGAAACTAAACATGAGAAAAGGTCTGAGCTGGTTGCTCCAGCTCAGACACATGGCTCTTACCAGCCATTATTGCATTCCTATGCCAATAGTTCAGGAACTTTCACCACTTTATAACTAAGCTATGTTTTACTGCCTGTGCAACTTTTCTGAAAGGTACTGGATTTCCAAGCCCTGACACCAGAATTCATTTTCACTGGAGATACTAGGGGCTAATGCTTAGAGCACATTCTGTGTACTTTGTTTGGGTGAAGAGTACAGCGAAAACCCATCATATCTTGTTTTCCATTCTTCCTTAGAAGAGAGGTCATGTCTCTTTTTGAGTACACAAGGTAGAGGATAAGATCTGACTGGCAGAGAGGTGGAGAAGTCCAGTGACAATTAACTCTGCTATAGTCATCTCCCAATTTCCAAAAGGTGTCCAGCTGTCAGATGTGACTGACATATGATTGGCAGGACCCAGGCAGCTGTCAGTCAAGACCCACTTGGGTCTAAACTTTTAAAAGTGGACTGTTGCCAAACAGCCCTTTGTCTCTCAGAGTCTTTCAGCATCACTCAACTCACCATCCACAGTGATTTACACATGAGGAGTCTAGACACCTATGTGGAAGTAGCTATAATATGATGGACTCAAACAAAAAATGTTATTTTTGTTATTTTATTGAAGAAAGGTTCTTCCTCTTCTTTTTTTATTCTTAAGCCTCCTAGGGAAAAAAAGGCGCTTGGGGTCATGGGTGCACTGGTGCCAACCTCTCACATGCCTAATAATAATAATAATAATAATTTGTACACCACCCATTTGGCTGGGCTTCCTCAGCCACTCTGGGAGGCTACCAACAAAGATTAAAAATACATTGAAATGTCACACATAAAAAACTTCCCTGAACAGGATGCCTTCAGATGTCTTCTAAATGTCAGGTGGTTGGCATCTTTGACATCTGATGGGAGGGCGTTCCACAGGGTGGGTGCCACTATCCAGGAAGGCTCTCTGCCTGGTTCCCCGTAGCTTTGCATCTCGCAGTGAGGGATCCACCAGAAGGCCCTCGGCGCTGGACCTCAGTGTCCGGGGAGAATGATGGGGGTGGAGATGCTCCTTCAGGTATACTGGGCCGAGGCTGTTTAGGGCTTTAAACTTGGTTCATGCTATGTGGTGTATTAGGGTGGTGACAAGTAAGCTTGATGGTATCTCTGTTTCCCCTTTCAGAGTTTGCCTCAGATCCTGGAAAAGAACCCCCATGTGGGGCTGCAGTCCTCCTGAAAGGGGTGTGGTTGGCTTCTGAACATTATAACCTAAACCACAATGCAGTGGTTCCTTGAACATGAACCACAATGCATGGAGGAGTTGGAGGATGGGTGGTCGGATGGATGGATGGATGGATGGATGGATGGATGGATGGATAGCATAGGGCTTCTGGCCACACAAAAGCTTCTCTGCCCACCTTTCATGGTCTGGGCATCTCTGTAGACATCCCTTTGAATGAGCTGCCAGGGTTTCCTCCACTGAAGTCTGTGAAGTCATCTAGTTGGGAGATACTAGAACAGGATAGAAACTGTCAACATACACAGAGGAAGCTGCTGAGAAAAATTGTTGCCTGGTTTGTACAAGCATGCTTGTCAGCTGATCACTGCATCATCAAACAATGACTTCCAGGTTTGTTTGAGTGTATTGTGACAGATCTAACTTCACAGTCTGAACTTTCATAAACCAAATGCAATGTGTTCTCAATGGAGCTGGTTTGCTTCCAGTAGGAGTGAGTGTGTCTGTGCATTTTGGTTCCTCTTGGTTTGCGAATTTTTCAGTCCTGAGTTCAGCTCTCCACATTTCCACAGCATCATATGCATTTTTTAAAGTCCCTATGAAAATGTATCAGCATTTTGTTGCACATTTCTAAAATGTATCTTTTTATGGCATTTTGCCTGATATACACATTTTTGCAGAAATTTTTCCCCAATATAAGGCATTTTCAATATGTTGTTTTTAGTGATATGCATTCATGTGTACACTTTACTCCAGTGTGTGGATTTTTGTACACATCACTTGGTTGGAGAACACAATTGCTAATTGCACAATGGGTGTCTTGTCTAGTTTACCCCTTAGCCATGTGGCTAAACCTCCAAGGGCTCCTGTTATTTTCTGCTCTATTAAAGAATGCCAGTCAGCAAAAGGCTTTTGATGTGTGCATATGTAGGAGGGCACCGCTCACAATCACCTCTAAATGAATTTATGCAGAGAGAAGAGGTGACAGCATCTGCTTTCCCCTCCTGTGGGGAACACTGGAAGAGAATTCACTGAAGATTTGCCAGGTACTCCAGTGAGCTCATCATGAGAGGCTCTTGTCTGGTGGCTGCGTGCCTAATTCATAGTCTTCTGACTGAAAGAAAAGAAACTGGCTAGTTATTTAACCTGCCGGTCGGATCCCTTTCCACTTATAATCTTATGTGCTCTATAGTCTGCAATTCCTTGATGTGGTTTGATGAAAAAGCTCTGTTTCCCCCTCTTTTCCTTTTAGGAGGAGCAAGTTCAGTATCAGACTTTTTCAGCAGGGGACTGGTCCACTGTCCCTCAGACCTTGTGGGGGACTGGACTATATTTGCGGGGGGGGGGGAATGAACAAATTCCTATGCCCCACAAATAACCCAGAGATGCATTTTAAATAAAAGCACAATTCTGGCGGAAATGACTGGCAGAATCCGAGACCAGGGAGAGGAGACGGTGGAGGAAGATTGGAAGAAATTTAAAATTTATTTGCAGAAATATTGTAAAATTTATGAATGTTGAGGACATTGAAATGAATTGCAGGGGTTTTAGCAACAAAGTAAAATGTAAGATTGGATTAACAACAGATAAATTAATAGGATATGAATTTGCTGAATTAATTTAAAAAAGGGATACAGGAATGGGAGACGTGAGGAAGTCCGGAAAATAAGTTAATTGAAGATGAGAAATTAAGAAAGAGGGAATTTTTGTTTTTTGTTATTATATGTGCTTTTATCTCTTTTTTTCTTTTTCTTTTGATGTGTTTAATGTTTGTATTTTTGTATTGTATTTTCTTTTTTCTTTTTTTCTATTTTGTGATGTTGCATTTTCTCTGTTTTTGTATGTTTTTTAATGTGAAAACCTAATAAAATATTTTATATAAAAAAAATTAAATAAAAGCACAATTCTACTCATGTAAAAACACCCTATTCCTGGACCATCCGCAGGCTGGATTTAGAAGGCAATTGGGCCAGATCTGGTCCCCGGGCCTTAGTTTGCCTACCCTGTTTCAGGGGCCTAATCTGGCCTGCCGGTTGGTTTAACCCAGCCCCTGTGGCAGTTTATTTCCTGGGGTAAAACCCTTATAAAAGCTTGGTTGGCCCTTTGGTTGGTCATCACGGCCCTTCACTTCATCAAATCTGGCCCTCTTTGGAAAAAGTTTGGACACCACTGCATGATGCCGTCTCACCCCAGATTGTTTTGACTTATTTGTTTCCAGTTAATTATGGAAGTAAAATGCAGTGTAGCCAATGCATCAAATACTGCACGTTATATGCCTCTGTTTATCTCAATCTTTCAGAATGACAGAAAGCAACAGCACATAGAAAGTGAGGTGATGTTTAGGAAGCTAAAGTATTCCGCAAATTGATGGATTATGCTGAAATGGCTGAAATGACCAGAAGAATCAGAAATCAAGACGGCCAAAAATTTAATAAGGAACGGGGAAAATTTATAACTTATCTTGAAGACCATACAGTTAAAATCGTTAGTAGGATTGGAAGAACACTTGTAGTTTAATGGTGAATTTTGGATACAACGGAGAGGTAAAAGATTAGGATTATTATAAAAGATGCAGGAGGAAATGATTAACAAAAGGACCCACAAAGGGGAGGAGGGAAATGCGGGAGATAATCTTGTTTTTATGTTGTATATTGAATATGTGACTGTAAAATTTTAATCTGAAAAACCAAATAAATAATTAAAAAGAAGAGGCGAATATTCTGGAGAGTCAATCTCTGTCATTGTGAGCTCAGAATTTGTAAACATGCAAAGACAGAAGAGCAGACCCTCCCAGTGTCCCTATTTTCCAGGGACAGTTCCGGATTTACAGAAGCCATCCTGCTTTTTGCTTTGAATCATAGAATCATAGAATCATAGAGTTGGAAGAGACCACAAGGGCCATCGAGTCCAACCCCCTGCCAAGCAGGAAACACCATCAGAGCACTCCTGACATATGGTTGTCAAGCTTCTGCTTAAAGACCTCCAAAGCAGGAGACTCCACCACACTCCTTGGCAGCAAATTCCACTGTCGAACAGCTCTTACTGTCAGGAAGTTCTTCCTAATGTTTAGGTGGAATCTTCTTTCTTGTAGTTTGGATCCATTGCTCCGTGTCCGCTTCTCTGGAGCAGCAGAAAACAACCTTTCTCCCTCCTCTATGTGTCATCCTTTTATATATTTGAACATGGCTATCATATCACCCCTTAACCTCCTCTTCTCCAGGCTAAACATGCCCAGCTCCCTTAGCTGTTCCTCATAAGGCATTGTTTCCAGGCCTTTGACCATTTTGGTTGCCATCCTCTGGACACGTTCCAGTTTGTCAGTGTCCTTCTTGAACTGTGGTGCCCAGAACTGGACACAGTACTCCAGGTGAGGACCCTGGAATGTCCCACTTTTCCTTAGTACTGTTGGGAAACTGCCAGGGAGATAACGTCCATCATGGCCCCCAAGCCGGAGTTCGGACGATCCATCGGCCTCCCGTAGTCACGCAGATCCAACAGTTAGGGGCACGAAGCCTTAGAAATTCCTAGCCACATTCCAGGCTTATGCACACTGTTTATCAGCAGAAACACAGCCAAAAGCTTGCACCGCAGAAGAGCAGAAGAGCATAATTTACAGACTTTATTTAGCGTAGAACAGAACAAAACAAAACATGACCGTTCTGTGTCAGCATCTCCGGCCAACTGAGAAAACGAAAGGAAACAGCAAGAACATAAACATCCTGTGACTAGGACATGCGCAGACTCTGTTACTCACAAAGCCTGCTCCCTTTTAAGGTGGAACGGAAATATCCTAACAAGTACATCCCTGTTTTCATTGGAGAAATGTTGGTGGGGATGGAGTTATGTGACCACGGAACCAAAGAGATCAGGAACTATACAACCTTCAGAAGACATCTGAAGGCAGCCCTGTGTAGGGAAATTAAAAAAAAAACATACAAAAATTAACTGTTTCATTATGTTTATATATATATATTGGAAGCCGCCCAGAGTGGCTAGTGCAACCCAATCAGATGGGTAGGGTATAAATAACAAAAATATTGTTGTTATTACAGTATCATGGAATAGGGCATCCTATTTTCCCAGTAGTGATGTATGGAAGTGAGATCTGGACCATAAAGAAGGCTGAATTATGGTGCTGGAGGAGACTCTGGAGAGTCCCATGGACTGCAAGAAGATCAAACACATCCATTCTGAAGGAAATCAGCCCTGAGTGCTCACTGGAAGGACAGATCCTGAGGCTCCAAGACTTTGGCCACCTCATGAGAAGAGAAGACTCCCTGGAAAAGACCCTGATGTTGGGAAAGATGGAGGGCACAAGGAGAAGGGGACGACAGAGGACGAGATGGTTGGACAGTGTTCTTGAAGCTACCAGCATGAGTTTGACCAAACTGTGGGAGGCAGTGGAAGACAGGAGTGCCTGGCGTGCTCTGGTCCATGGGGTCATGAAGAGTCAGACATGACTAAATGACTAAACAACATTTTCAGCGGATAAATGTTGGAGGGTATTTATCAGTCTGCATAGAGAGAGCCTTTTATTTACTAGGGGAAGCAGGCTTTGCTCCTTCACCTTCTCCCTAGATCAGCATTGTACTGAAGCACCAGCCTAGTGTCCACAGGCAAGAAGGTGTTGCATGCAGGTGAGTACATGGGATACCATACAGGTAAGTGAATAGGTGGGTGGAAGAGTGAAAGAGAACCCTGTTCCTCTTCTGTATGTAGCATAGTAGCATGCTGGGGGTGGGGAGCTCTCTCTCTCTCTTTTGCAAGCCCTCAACCGGATAGCAACCTTTTTTCAGGCTAGTAAATTTTGTGCACTTATTTACAAGGCTGCCCTAGACAAAGCCAGTTCCCAGCTCACCTTCTGACACTGTGCCCAGATGAACAGACTCACATACACTCTGAAATATTATTATGAAGACCTATACAATGCCATGACAAGGCATGGGGGGCGACAAAAATCACTGAAAGAGGCGTTTGTCCTCAGGCAGCTTGCAATCTAATTTTTTACAGGGAGGACGTTAACAAAGGGTGGGTTGTGAAGACACGAAAGGGAGAGCCAAGACTAAAAGGTAGGGCCACTACCCAACTAAAAACATTATAGTTAATTAATAGTATAAATTAATTAATTTACTGATTCTGAATTAATAAATTATTATAATAAATTAATTTACCTAATTTACTGAATCTGAACTCTGCACATGTTTATAAAAATAATAGTTTTGAAGTAAAGGCATGTGGTATTTTGGAGTTTTTTTTAGATGATGTATGTGGGCATTGCAGTTGTCACCAGTTTAGAATGCTTTTTCTAAGATGCTACCTGTCACCCAAGTATTTATTTCAATAATGGTTTAATTTGAAAAAAGATAATCTGTTGTCTTGTTAATTGGTAGCCTTTAAAAACAGCTATAAAGAACTTTTTATGTATATACGAACATTATTTTGCATTTTTCAATAGGCAGAAAACAAGGAGAGCAACAACAAAACCAAAAAACGGAGAAACATAAAAGGAATGGATTACCAAGCTTTGTTTTAGGCATGTATAAGGTATAATGTATAAGGAAGACAATAGGGTTAGCAACAGAAAAAATCAATAAAAAGTATTAGAATTATGTATGACATGAAAGTAAATTGCCAGATATGCCAACCTTATGGCAATGGTTGTCTGGGAAATGTATTGTTTGCTTTGTATGAAATAACAGGACATCATACCATATAAAATGAGTCATGAGATTCTAGTCTTTGCCTAAATTTTAAAGAATGTGTGGTTTTCTTCATAATCATTATATTCTGCAGCGAGTGATACCACCTGTCCAGTGTTCGTTCTTGACGCGAGATCAAGATGAGCTGCTAAAATTAGATAAGTAACCGTTTCCTTTGACAGAATTTTAGCATTTTCTGCATCAAAAACATTTAACAACATCAATTTAGGACAACACACAATCTGTTCTTCGGAAATATTAATCATTTCTATAGGATAGATAAAGACCTTTGGACTAATTAAAAAGGTGCTACTAATTAACCAGACAACAAATTTTGTTAAAAAAAATTATTTGCCAATGATTAATCAACTAAATGTTGCAGCTATAGAAAACAAAGCATGGATGTGGCATTTAAAATTAAAACATTTGTGTTTCTAATCAACGGATGCCATCTGGCCAAAGACAAGGACTTGTAAGATCCAATGTTAAGCTCATGCTTTATTTTCCCACTGAAATCAATAAGGGTTGTCATTGCTGAACTTTGATTGTATTCTACCCATTCTTTATACAAACCTGGAGTTCAAATAGTTAGATACTTCATTTAGCAAACCTGAAAACATTGAGAGAATGGCAAGCTGTACCCTGTGAGTCATTTCTTTTGCATCCTCCTTAAATTAGTTCCTCTTTGGTGTTGGGTTTTTTGGGGGGTGGGGGAGTGGGGGGGATTTGTATCATTCCAGAAAGTGCAGGAGACACTAATCAAGTATTTACAATACAGCAATTTGCAGCAGAAGGACTTTGATAAGCTGGTTCCTGGTGACATGGCTTTTAAACCACAAGTATTTTAAATGGAAAATCTATACAGTTGTCAATAGCTCTGGAAAGCTCATTTGTCATCACAGAGAAGTTTGGAATAAGATTAGCAAAAGTTTTCCCATTACAAACTGACGTTACAAAGGGGAAGAAGTGTCAGCTTATAAGGATCACATTTAGGGGAAATCCAAGTTGGCACCTGAAACACAGCTCAAAGTGAGCTTCCAACAGCCCCAGACATGTTTGGTTTCACAGATTCAACCTGTTTATTTGTTTCTGTGAACATATCTTAAAGTTTGATAGAAACTAATCTGAATTCATGCACGGGCCTCAAACATGTCAACATTGATTATTTCGAGTCCTAACAGAAAAATATGTTTTCTGTTTATTTGGCTCATTAAAAAGTCACATTTAGAAACATTGCTTTTGCCAAATTTACAGGTGCACTTATTTGCATAAAAATTACTAATCACATTTGCCAGCCTTCGGAAGTCAAACTTGATCCACAAAAATAATCCGAGGACAACCAAATCTCATTTTACTGATATAGGCAAGAAGACCTGGAAAATGAATGACATGGGGACTTCCAGAGAGCAGCTGGACAGCACACAGCTGCTTCCAAGCATTTTTGCCAGACCATATCACTGAGCAATAGTAACATGAGATAGAGAGTAGTATCTTAAGCACACAACAGAATGTGCTGAGATTGTGGAGTAGACCATTTCTGACTGCTAGATGAGCAATACAATTTTTGAGAGACAGCAAGCTGGCTTGTTTGCAGTCTGGTTTTGGAACAGAAACAGGCCTGGTCACCCTCAGGCTGAGCTTGTGTGTGACACTGTTAGTTCTCCTGAACCTCTTAATCTTAGCTCAGTCTGTGTCTGTCTACTTAGCCTAGGATTGTGGATAGTGGGCATGGTGTAATAGGGGCTTCAGCTGTTTCTGGTGGGACATATTCAGAAGGTGGTCTGAAGGACTCATGTTCCACCTTGTAAGAACGTATGAAGAGCCTGTTGGATCAGGACAGTTGTCCATTTAGTCCAGCACAGTGTTCTCACTGTGGCCAGCTGGATGCCTGTGCAGGATGTGAGCGCAAAAGCAGCTCTCTCCTTCTGTGGTTTCTGCTGCCTCCAACTGTGGAGGCAGAACATTGCCTTTGTGACTATTAGCCATCAATAAATCTCACTGTCAGTTTCCATTTCTTAGTGCAGAAAGTATTGATCTGATGTGTAGAGATGGTTCCTATTCTACTTAATTCCAGAGGGTTCTGGAAGCTTCTCTGTGTGAAAGAAACAAAAGCTTCATGATGCTTGGGTCATTCCCAGCGGCGTAGCTACCCACTTGGGTGCCTGGTGTGGGGGCATGTCTTGCAGTCGGGGATGGGGTGATCTGCCTGTGGGAGAAGGGCAATCCACCCGTGGGGTCAAGGCAAGCGTCTCCAACGCTTGGAGCCTCTCCAAGGGCTGAGGAAGAGGCAGTAGACAGATGCAAGTCCCACGCTGCCATTTCAGGCAGCAAGGAACCTGCAGGCACCTAAGCCACCATGTCACTCCTAAAAAGTTTTGTGAGCCCAATTTTGTTAAAATAATAATAATAATAATAAATTTATTTATATCCCGCCCTCCCCAGCCGAAGCCGGGCTCAGGGCGGCTAACAACAATCAAATAATCAAACAGTCAAATAGTCACACAATCTAAAAATATTTCATTATTAATTAAAATCAAATTGATGGCAACCAATTAAGCAAAATTCTGTGCAGGTTGCCAGAGGAGGGAGTCAGGCTGCGCCCTGACCAAAGGCCTGGTGGTACAACTCTGTCTTGCAGGCCCTGCAGAAAGATGTCAGGTCCCGCAGGGCCCTAGTCTCTTGTGACAGAGCATTCCACCAGATTGGAGCCACAGCCGAGAAGGCCCTGGCTCTAGTTGAGGCCAGCCTAACCTCTCTGAGGCCTTGTCACACACACCCCAGTGACACCCGGGGCGAGCCACACCCCACTTCCTCCACCACTGGTTATTCCTTCAGAGAAGCTGAGTACAGCTGGTTTAAACTGGTTCTGTTATCTCTTTCTGTCAAGGTCATGTTGACTATAATAGTAAGGCCAGAAGGAGCCAGGGTTTCCCTTTCCCTTTCTACCTCTCTTCCTTCTGGTGTGGTGTTCTGTATATACAGTGGTGCCTCGCAAGACGAATGCCTCGCAAGATGGAAAACTCGCTAGACGAAAGGGTTTTCCGTTTTTGAGCTGCTTCGCAAGACGAATTTCCCTATGGGCTTGCTTCGCAAGACGAAAACGTCTTGCAAGTTTGTTTCCTTTTTCTTAACACCGTTGATACAGTTGCGACTTGACTTCGAGGAGCAACTCATAGAACGCAGTGTACATAGTAGCCTTTTTGAGGTTTTTAAAGACTTTGGTGATTTTTGAAGCTTTTCCAAAACTTCTTTTGCAGCCATTTGGTAAGTTAAGCTTTTAAAACTTTTTTGGGGGGGTTGGATTTTGGGTTGGGGTGTTTGGAATTCAAGGACTTGGTGTTGGGAAGGGGTTTGCAAGAATCTGAAAGCTTGTGTGGTTTTTTTCTGCATTTTTATGATTTTCTGTGACCATTGGGCCACTCTGCTGTTTTTTTTAAAAAAATTCTGGGTTTGACTTTTGAAATGCTCTTTACAGTATGTGTGACTTTAAAGAGCACTTAATAAACTCTTGTTGTACCAAATTTGGCTTTGTTTGGACTTTTTTTGACCATAGGAACACATTAATTGATTTTCAGTGCATTCCTATGGGAAACCGTGCTTCGCAAGACGAAAAATTCGCTAGACAAAAAAATTCGCGGAACGAATTAATTTCGTCTTGCGAGGCACCACTGTAGTGCTAAGGTTTAGACTCATTGTAAGTTATTGTAAATTTAAATCTGCTGCAACTAGATTTCTTATGGAAATGTGCCATTCCTGAATGTATCAGATTCGTAACCATTATGCGTAAATCTCTGCTGGATTAAATATTAATTGCCTCTGGTCAATTTTTTTGGAATCCTGCAATGTGTTTAAGTTTTTACTCTGCTAGCTATATGTTGGAGATCTGCTCTGGATCAATATTGAGTAGAATTGCATGACACTCACCTCCATGAATTTGTTTAATCCTCTTTTTTAAAAAAACATCCAAGTTGATGGTCATCATTGCCTCCTCCTGTAGGAGCGAGTGTCATAGTTTAACTATGCCCTGCATAAAGAAATACTTTATTCTATCTGTCCTGAATATTTCAACATTCAACTTCATTGAATGTCCATAAGTTCTAGTACCATGAAAGTAGGAGAACAACTTTCCTCTTTCTCCATGCCAGGCGTTATTTTATAAACTTCTATCATATCACCACATACTTAAAGGTAAAGGTAAAGGTAAAGGGACCCCTGACCATTAGGTCCAGTCACAGCTGACTGGGGTTGCGGCACTCATCTCGCTTTACTGGCCGAGGGAGCCAGTGTACAGCTTCCGGGCCATGTAGCCAGCAAAACTAAGCCCCTTCTGGCGAACCCAAGCAGCATACAGAAATACTGTTTACCTTACCGCCAGAGTGGTACCTATTTATCTACTTGCACTTTGACGTGCATTCGCACTGCTAGGTTGGCAGAAGCTGGGACAGAGCAATGGGAGCTCACCCCCTCGTGGGGATTCAAGCCACCGACCTTCTGATCAGCAAGTCCTAGGCTCTGTGGTTTAACCCACAGCACCACCCGTGTCCCACCACTTACTTGCCTTTTCTCTAAACAAAAAAGTTCCAAACGTTGCAACCTTCATAGAGCAGTTGCTCCATCCCCTGGAACATTTTGGTGACCCTTTTCTGCACCTTTTCCAACTCAACAATATCCTTTTTGAGGTGAGGTCGCCAGAGCTGCACACAGTATAGCTGGCATTTGTGAGCTGACTAAAGCATTTTGTTGGCGATAATGTGAAATGAAAGTTCTGCCTGCGGTGTTAACGTCTACATTCATTTGCACATCCAAATCGTCATTTGATGTTGCAGCCATCAAATGATCAAAATGCACATGAGTGAACTGGCCCATCATGAGAAGTCAATGTGCCAGCACAACTCTGCACAATACTGCAGTGGAATCAGACAATGTTCTAACAACTTATAAAGTGGTGCAGTTGTCATGAAGTGTTTTAGGAAGCCCACCCCCTGCTCCACTTTGGTGACAATAATCTGAATGGGCTCCTTACATGTGAGTCTGTTAAAATATTTTTCTACAAATCTAATCATTCTTTTCCTCTCTCCCACTCTTTATACAGCAAATAGCTGTCAGGCTTTTTTTGTCTGGTACATACAGGTACTCTTGATAAATGCAAACAGAAGTAGAAAGCAGCAGAACAGAGGCAAAGCAGACAATGATATGTTAGGTACTATGATTGGCAATTCGTTTACAAAGAGCTTTAAAGTTTCACTTTGTGTAAAACTGTTTTTCCCCCCAAGGAAAGAAAGGAGTGGTGAAGCTTCCAACAGTAAGTGTTTTCAAAGCAAATCTGCTTTCTTTGCAGTCACCTTAGCCTTTAGCAGTCCAAACTCAGTATATTTTCTTTAACTTGTCTTATATAGCTTTCCTACAGATGAAGTATCTTTTCCCAAACACTGGAATATACATTATGAGAACATCTCTCCATATAAAGTACCCAAGGTATTCAATTAAGTGTTACTCAGAGTAGACCCACTGGAATTAATGGGCTACATTAGGTCCATTAATTTTAATGGGTGTTGTTATCTGTCTCGAAGGACAATAGAGTGTGCCTCAGGGGACAAAATCAAACCACTGGAGAATCACTGTGCCCACAACTCGCAACTGCTGCCTCCTGCATTGATTTCCTGCACAGGTGGAGTGCTGAGCCAGGAAGGAGAAGAAGTTGGAAAATGGGGTGTCATAAATAATAAAGGCTGAAGAAAGAGAGGTAGGCAGGAGAAGATTAGGAGAAAGAGTTATAGGAGGGCAATGAACAGGAATCCTTGCCCTCATCCACCATCTAGTTAGGTGGACATAGTGTATCTTGATTTCAGTAAGGCTTTTGGCAAAGTCCCTCATATTCTTGTGGAGAAGCTGGTAAAATGTGGGCTGGATGAGGTAATTGTTATGGGAATTTGCAGCTGGTTGACTGACTGAGTGCTCAGTAATGATTCCTCACCATCCTGGAAAAAAGGACAAGTGGAGTCTCTCAGTACTGTCCTGGCCCTGTTGTTGTTCAACATCTTTATAAACAACTTGGATGAAGGAATTGAGGGGGTGCTCATCCAATCTGCAGATGACACCTGTCAGAGCTGCTTCCAGATCCTAGCTCACAGAGGATCACGCTAGCCAGCGGTCACTTGTAAAAGTATTTTATTGAGTTACAGTTTCCATTCTCAAGCTGCTGCGCGCAACTCTACGTCTTAAGGGTTAGACCGGCGAAGCTCCGTCTGAGTCTCCGCCCCCTGTACACCAACTTAATACCCTAGCCTTACTCCACCTTTTCCGCCTGACTGTTCTTCTCTGGGTCCCTCTGCCCCCCGGGGTCTCTTCCTTCCGGGATTCTTCTGATGCTGACCCCCCGGACCCTCCTGTCTCCTTGCGCCGGGCTTTAGGACCTGGCTCCCTTTCCGGGCTGCTTACTGCGCCACCTTCCTGTGCATTTGAACTTGGCGCGCGCGCCCAACCTTCCACTTTCCGTCTGACCGTTTCTTCGCTCCCCGATGGAGGTGTGGCCACTCCTGACTCGTGCCCTCCCTCCTGTTGTGAGCTTCCAGCGCTTGATCCCTGGCGCCCTTCCTCTCCCCTGCTCTCTGTTGGTGACGCTGGTCCCGATTTCCAACTGCTCCCCTCTGAGCCCCCTCTGGCCCTTTCTTCCTGGGGTGTCCCCCTAGGCTCCCCCCTTGCCCTGGCCACTGGTGCTCCTTTCTGTGAATCTTCTGATTCACTGGAAAGACTCGGAGATCTCGGGTCGTCGTCATCACTCATCTTTTCTTCTGCCTCCTCCCCCTCGCTCTCTGTTTCCTCCCTTGCCCTTGCCTCTGCTCCTGAACCCCTGACAACACCAAATTGGGAGGGGTAGCTAATTCCATAGAAGGCAGAATCGGGATACAGATGACATTAACAGATCGGAGAAGTAACAAAATGAACACCAACTGGAACAAATATCAGGTTCCTGCTTAGGCAGGAAGGACCAACTACAAATATCTACGAAGGGGCGCACCTGGTTTGCCAGTAATACAAGTGAAAAGGATCTAGGGCTTTTAGTAGACCACAAGCTAAACATGAGTCAGTGCGATTCAGTAGCAAAATGCTGTTCTAGGCTGCATCAACAGAAGTCTAGTTTCCTGATCCAGGGAAGTAATAGTACCACTCTAGTCTGCCTTGGACAGACCACACCTGGAGACCTGTGTCCAGTTCTGGGTTTTACAATTGAACCAGGCGTTATGAAGAATGGTTAAGGAAGTTGGGTATGTTTAGCCTGCAAAAGAGGAGACTGAGAGGAGATATGATAGCCATCTTCAAATACCTAAATTATTACAGAAGATGGAGCAAGCTTGTTTTCTCCTGCCCAGGGGGGTGGGGTGGGTAGGACTTGAACCAATGGATTCAAGTTACAAGAAAAGAGGTTCTGACTAAACATCTGAACTTTCTGAGAGTAAGAGCTGTTTGGCAGTTGGCTGTATTTCATCAGGAGCTTGTGGATTCTCCTTCTTTGGAGGTTTTTAAGCAGAGGTTGGGCGATCATCTCCCATGGATGCTTTATTTGAGATTCTTGCATTGCAGGGGGTTGGACTAGATGACCCTTTGGATCCCTTCCAACTCTATACTTCTACAGTTCTATGATATTTAATGAGCCTTTAACTCTTCCATGTAATATCAACATGTCTTTGTTATGACTGGCTTGGCATGTGAAACTAGAGGACCAGCAAAGAAACATTGGAAAGATTTGCATCATGCAATGAGGGGTCTAGAAGGCATCATTTTCTGTTCCACCCACATGCAACACTGTTTCTGTTCCACTGCAGTTTGCCTTCTACCAGAAAAGCTACATTATTCTTCTCACTGTCTGCTTTAGTCAAATTGCATAACTTGCACAATTTACGTATTTAATAACATATATTAGGCAAATTGACACAGGTGGCACTGTGGGTTAAACCACAGAGCCTAGGACTTGCCGATCAGAAGGTCGGCGGTTCGAATCCCCACGACAGGGTGAGCTCCTGTTGCTCAGTCCCTGCTCCTGCCAACCTAGCAGTTCAAAAGCACGTCAAAGTGCAAGTAGATAAAAAGGTATCGCTCCGGCGGGAAGGTAAACGGCGTTTCCATGCGCTGCTCTGGTTCGCCAGAAGCAGCTTAGTCATACTGGCCACATGACCCAGAAACTGTACGCCGGCTCCCTCAGCCAATAAAGCGAGATGAGCTCCGCAACCCCAGAGTCGGTCACGACTGGACCTTATGGTCAGGGGTCCCTTTACCTTTACCTATTAGGCAAATTCCACCAACACTGAATTTTTGCTGCCCTTTCATGTCAATGCAAAGGAAATGCAATGCAAATGGGGAAAACTAGGGGCTGTTGTCAAATATGTATCATTTGCAGATGGAAAGGAATGGCAAGAGTGAATACCAATCATGTTCACTAGATGGATATCTGTTCTGGTCACGGGATGAATAAGCAAACATCAGGGATTTCTGCTTCCATTTCCATTTTCGTTACAATGCTCTAACATCCCTTCATGCAAAGAAGGATGATGGGGATGATGGATCACTCACACTAAGGGATATGTGAAACAGAACCTCTCCTAAAGCTTCTCTTATGGATTCATTATAAACAGTTGGGCTGTAGGATTTATAAAATGCAATTAATAGTGCCTTTCTTTCACAGTCACTACACTAACCAAAGGTTTTGTTTTTCTCCATTGCTGTGATGTCACGCCTTCCGACTCCAGCAGAGAGGAGGAGGGGACTGAAGAGTACAGTCTACCAAATATTTCTCTCATTGCTGTCCTTAGCTCAGATCTGAACTAGGAAAGGGATGGACTACAAGCAATTTGCAGAGGAAATAATATTACAAGGTTTCTTGCCTCCTTAAAGGCAAGTGACCTCTTCTATGCCTTCTCTACTCTTTCAGCCCAGCCCTTAAAAGCATAATTAAGTTCTTAGAAGGAGTCTTGTCCTTTTTTCATTGCTGCCATCCTAGGACTGTGAGGAACACATCTTTGGTCACCCACTCTGTTGAGTCGCTTGCTGGCACTCTTGTTATGTGAGCATTGCTATATTTCAATGAGCAGAATAGGGGAGGTGAACATGCTTAGCGAAAGAAAAACCACTTGGCAAAGTCTGTCCGGACATGCTTTTTGCCTTCCTCTGGATTTATTTTTCTCCTCCACTTCTGGGACAGATCTGTCTGAATGTCTTCTGTGCTGCAGGGAGCTTGTCTGGAATTGTAAGTATGTTCTCTCTTAACTATGATTGCTGGAAGCTGTTTCTAGAGAGTGGATAGGGAGAGGAATATTCCAGTCAGATATACTGGAATACTTTTTTGAGGGGGGGAAAGCAGCTGTTTCTCTTTGTATTGTCTCACTTCCTTTGTGGGTTTTATCTCCTAGGACCTCTCTGATTCCCCAGTGATGGAGACTGTGCATGTTCTTGGTTTCTGCCTCATGGTAAAGGTAACCAAGTTAATGTTACCTCCATGGCCACCTTCCTGTCACTGAGCCATAGCATTCAAAACAGATTCCTTTCAAGCTTCAAAACAGAAATCATTTTCTTGGGCTTGCAATGCACTGGTGCTTGAGACAGAATCTGGTAACTGCTGGTTTTTGTATTTCCAAAGTGAAATTCTCAGAACACACTTACCTAGGAGTAAACTGTATTGAACTTAATAGAACTCACTATTGAGTAGGCCTGCAAAAGTTTAGTTTGATCTTCTGGTCCAGTAGGCATCAGAAAGATAACAGTAAGAATATTAATAATAATTTGAGATGTTTGGTACGAGAGTATATTGCATTGTTTTATTATTTTATTCTGATATTATTGTTTGTTGCTGTTTTATTTAACCTGCTTTGGAAAGCTGGCAGAGCAATAAGGTTTTAACTCACCTCTGACCATTGGCCATGCTGGCTGAGATCGATGGGAATTAGAATCCAGCAATGTCTGGAGAGATGTGGGTTACCCATCCCTGCTTCAAATATGTAACAGGCTTCAAGAAACAAGCTAATCAACCTGGGAGTAAGTTCTGCTGAAATAAGTGGGGTGTAGCTTTCAGTAGGGGACGTGGGTGGCGCTGTGGGTTAAACCACAGCGCCTAGGACTTTCCGATCAGAATGTTGGCGGTTTGAATCCCCACAACGGGGTGAGCTCCCATTGCTCTGTCCCTGGTCCTGCCAACCTAGCAGTTCGAAAGCATGTCCAAGTGCAAGTAGATAACTAGGTACCGCTCCAGCGGGAAGGTAAACGGCGTTTCCGTGCGCTGCTCTGGTTCTCCAGAAGCGGCTTAGTCATGCTGGCCACATGACCCGGAAGCTGTATGCCGGCTGTTTCGGCCAATAAAGTGAGATGAGTGCCGCAACCCCAGAGTCGGTCATGGCTGGACCTAATGGTCAGGGGTCCCTTTACCTTTACTAGCTTTCAGTAGACTTGTATCAGAATTGCATGATATGACACAGTTTTCAATTAAAGACCAATCCTAAGTGTGTGTGTATGGGAGGGAGATTGTGTCCGGGAGGCAATGGGACTTTTTTGTTTCTGGCAAATGTTAGTTTACTGATTTGCTGGGGCACCTGCTCTATCAACTGTATCCACCGAGGGGCCTGCAATTTATCAACTGCTCCAGCTGCAGGCTGCTTTGGTTGATCGGCCAAACCATGAGCGGTTGGGATCCAGTAGATTTGAGACTGCCCCCAGCCTAGGGCCAGCACAAGATATTTTGGCACCTGAGGCAAACCACAAAATGGTGCCTTCCACCCCACCAGGGATGAAGGAGTGAGTGAAGTCTACCTCAGGAACAGGTGTGTGTGTCAATATCTATGTAGGGATCTGCTGCCCCAGTGGATCTGAGGTGGTTGCGTCACCTTGCCCCATGGGTGGGCTGGCCCTGAAATGTCTTGTCCCCCCCCCCCATATAATTTTTATTAATTTCTTTTTTAACACAATATTTCCAACATACCAATAACAAACAATGTCAGGAGTGCTCTGATGGTGTTTCCTGCTTGGCAGGGGGTTGGACTCGATGGCCCTTGTGGTCTCTTCCAACTATATGATTCTATGATTCTATGATTCTATGAAACAAATAAACTCTTTGCTCTGCTGAGCTCGTGACTTCCCTCCGTCCCTTCAACCAGTTTTTTGTTTTCAAGTCTTTATACCACACTTTCTATCTTCAACTTCTGACCTTTATATCCTTATAGTCCACTCTATCTCATTGGCCTAGAAAGTTTTAAAGTTTTTAAAGTTTTTTGTTGCAGGATTTGCTTCAATCCCACCAGTGTCTTCACATTTTTACAATAATCATTCACATACTCAATAAATTTACTCCAGTCTCTTTGAAATTTTTGGTAGTCTTGGTTCCTGATTCTGCCTGTCAACTTGGCTAGTTCTGCACAGCCCATCATCTTCGTCTGCCACTCCTCAGTCTTTGGTAGTTCCTGTACTTTCCACCTTTGGACTAATAATGTTCTTGCCACCGTTGTGGCGTACATAAATAGTCTTTGATCTATCTTTGCATTTTCTTCTCCCATCAAACCCAGCAAAAATGCTTCTGGTTTTGGGGGGAGGTACCCTGAAATGTCTTGTTAGGGGGCCTACTTGACATACAGTCCTTGGTAGATTCCCATCTGTGATGCTCTCATCAGGGAAACCAGGGTCTTCCAAGGCAGATGGTCGCCCTGCCACCAGAGGGGTACCTTCTTTCAGAAGAAAGACACTTCCATATTGTCCAAAACCATTTCAGTCAATGGATCTGTAGGTTATGATTGCTCTATAAAACTGCACCAAGTATTTCTTTCTATCAGCTTAAGATGGAAGCAGTGCTAAATTTGTTGTTGTTGCTGTTGTCTGTTGTCTGTTGTTGTTGTTGTTAGCCTTCTCCCAGAAATGTATAATTTGCCCTCTTTAGAAATCAGGTGAGGGGAAGAGTCCTTATGTAACTGAAGCTCTCAGGGTGAACCGCCCAGAGACCTCTGGGTATAGGGAGTTATATAAATTCAATAAATAAATAAAAATATAAAGCCTACAAGCATTGCCCTATTCCTGCTGGAACACATAATTAAAAATGAATCGGGGTTGTCTAGAGCAGCCTTTCTCAACCTTGGGTCTCCAGATGTTTTTGGCCTACAACTCCCATCATCCCTGACCACTGGTCACAAGCTAGGGATCATGGGAGTTGTAGGCCAAAAACATCTGGGGACTCAAGGTTGAGAACCACTGGTCTAGTGGCTTTATTCCTTCTTTCCGATCCAGAGTGACCCACATTTTCCAGAGCTTCTTGCGCCAGTGATGCTACGGTTATCTAGAACCATTCTAAACAGGAGGGGAGAAAATCAACAGCTGCCACCGCCACCATTGTACTGCTACCAGGTACATTTGGAGCAAGGAAGGGAAAGTAGTGTTGTGGAAAGAAGGAAAAGTTGGCTGGCCGTGGCAATGATGGTGGGCAAATCCTAGCCCATGGCAAGAAGAGCCCAGAGCCAAATTTGGAAGGGGTTGGGTTGTTCTCATATGGGCAGAAGCCATTTGTCACTGGCAGGGTTCCTATTCTGAATTCCTCCAGTTTCAACTGCACTAGTGAGTTCTGGTCAGAGTGTGGGACTTAAATGCCCAGTATAGCTTTTTGCTTCTCCCCTTGAGTAGCAGAAGCAGTGTGGAAAATATGATAAATCCATGCAGGTTTGACATGTTCTGTGTAGTTTGTAGAATTTGAGTGTGTTCACTAGCCTTGAGAGTGTTCATCTGCCGCCCTCCAGATACTATTGGAGTCAAATGCCCATCAGCCCCAGGAACTCAGTTAGGTAAAGATAAAGGACCCCTGACAGTTAAGTCCAGTCACGAACGACTCTGGTGTTGCGGCGCTTATCTTGCTTTATTGGCCGAGGGAGCCGCCTTTTGTCCGCAGTCAGTTTTCCCGGGTCATGTGGCCAGCATGACGAAACCACTTCTGGTGAAACCAGAGCAGCGCATGGAAACGCCGTTTACCTTCCCACCGGAGCAGTACCTATTTATCTACTTGCACTTTGACGTGCTTTCGAACTGCTAAGTTGGCAGGAGCTAGGAACGAGCAATGGGAGCTCACCCTGTTGCGGGGATTCGAACCGCCGACCTTCCAATCGGCAAGTCGAAATCTCAGTGGTTTAGACCACAGCGCCACCCGCATCCCAGGGACTCAGTTCTACAGCTGCAAATAAAATGTTTTAAGTGTGTTTTAAGTGCAATTATACAATGTGACATTAGAAGGCGATGGTGAGCCTTATGGAAAATTTAATGTATATATATTTACCGATATATATATATATATATATATATATTAAAAAAACCTTTTAAAAAAGTATTTTCAGAACGTTTATATTTTTGTAGATTCCACCCTATTCAATGTAGCCAATCGTTAGGGATTTTAGGGGTGGTGGTACAAAATGCTGCAAAGCACCAGGTTGTGGAAGGCTGGCATACAGAAATCTGCCCACGATTCCATTCTTTTCATGCCTTAAAAAAAAAAAAAGCAGCATCTAAGAGGAAACTCGCTTTGAGCTGTGCAATCTATTCCTTGTTTTGAAAAGAACCTTGATTTGTAACCTCAGAGACTGAAATTGGGATAACGTTGATACCTTATTTTTTCCTGCTTGACTGCACTTTCCATTTACATTACTCAGATGTCTTCTGTTAACAATGGCATAATGCTATCTGCTTGGGAAATTGCTAAACTGGCACTTGAGTTTCGAAATAATGAAAAGAGACTATGATCAAACACTCGCCGTAATCCTTGTAACGCTAGAAATAACTGTGTTTCTTGGGAGCGCTTGTTGTCATTGTTAGCACCTGTAGATGAAGGTGTGTGCCTTAAATACAGTGCATTACACCAAAAACAGTCATTCTGTGCAGACATTAAGATGAATTGCGGATTGCCTGCGGACTGCCTCACCAGAGTGGTGCATGCTCTGGTTATCTCCCGCTTGGACTACTGCAATGCGCTCTACCTGGGGCTACCTTTGAAGGTGACCCGGAAACTACAACTAATCCAGAACGCAGCAGCCAGACTGGTGACTGGGAGCGGCTGCTGAGACCATATAACACCGGTCTTGAAAGACTTACATTGGCTCCCAGTACGTTTCCGAGCACAATTCAAAGTGTTGGTGCTGACCTTTAAAGCCCTAAACGGCCTCGGTCCAGTATACCTGAAGGAGCGTCTCCACCCCCATCGTTCTGCCCGGACGCTGAGGTCCAGCGCCGAGGGCCTTCTGGCGGTTCCCTCACTGCGAGAAGCCAAGTTACAGGGAACCAGGCAGAGGGCCTTCTCGGTAGTGGCGCCCTCCCTGTGGAACGCCCTCCCACCAGATGTCAAAGAGAACAACAACTACCAGACTTTTAGAAGACATCTGAAGGCAGCCCTGTTAAGGGAAGCTTTTAATGTTTGATGTATCACAGTATTTTAATATTCTTTTGGAAGCCGCCCAGAGTGGCTGGGGAAGCCCAGCCAGATGGGCGGGGTATAAATAAATTATGATGATGATGATGATGATGAATTTGAAGAAGAGAGGGCTATCCTCCTATATACATGCTATCCTCATTCCTGCATTCAGACAGATTTCTGAATATAGCCTGCATGCAGTTGTACACACAACAGTTTTGTGCTGACATCCAATTGACACATAGAGATTGGGAGAGGGAAAAGCACACAGGAGCCCTCAAGCTCCCTCTCCCCATCTTTTCAGTAATATCTGCAAGAAGCTAGTGTAGTGCAGTGTGACGTGTGGGTAGAGCCAGTAAACTCAAGGCTGAAATTTTGCTGCAGACACAAACTCCCTAGATGGCCTTAGGGAAATTACTGTCTCTCAAACCCATCAAGACTTAAAGAGCCTGTTCTGGGGAGAGAGGGGAGGGAGAGAGAGAGGGAGAATTTACAAGGAAAGCAAAGAATTTTCAACCCCCAATTATCCCTCATAATGCTAATGGGGGGTGGATTAAAGGGAGAAGTGGCAGATGTTTGAGGATTCTCAACCTATTGCTTTCCGATTCTCCATTGTTCTGATGTGGCTGGCTGGCCATAGAACAGCATCACTTACTGGGATGGGACAGGGCTTTGTCCCTACCCTGTTCTGACCCCACACTGTTTTAGCAAGTGGTAGTGCTGCTGCCGCAGGGAGGCCAGATCCTGTCACTTTCACCATTCCCCGCATACCCCACCATCCCGTCAAGCCAAACTGTAAAATGAAAAAGAAAGCCCAGCAGGGAGGAAAAGCAGCCACAAGGGACCGATGTAGAGGAGACCTGCCACATTTGAGAACACCCCCCAACTCTTGCCTGCAGATATTCCCATGACTCATCTCCACCAATGAGGTGTGACTTGCCAGGTTGTGGTGTTTCAGAACACGCACACAGCTCCACACATTGTCTGGAACTTGTAAATTATAGGAAGACTTCTGAATTTACAATTCATATTGTCAAGGGCTGCCTCAGGTCTCAGCTCACAAAAGACCAACGCCAAGCTCTTCCTATATACAAGGATGTTTATTGCAGTTCATTATTGGTTCCACAACCGAGGCGTGCAGCCCCGCGTCTCTTAGCCTTAGACGTTAGAAGTCCCCTCTGAATCGGTCCCTCCCCTACACCAGTTTAATAAGCTAACGCTGCTCCACCTTTTTCTCTCTTTCCTTTTCCGCAGGGTCTTTCTGCCCGCCGGGGTTCCTCCCCTCCTGCTTTCTACTGAAGCGGAGTCTCCAGACTGCTCCTCCCCCCTCCTGCGGGCTTTGGGACCTGGCTCCTCCTCCTCCAGGCTCCCTGTTCTTCCGCGCGCCTCCTCATTTGAACTTGGCGCGCGTGCCCAAACTCTGACCTTCCTTTTGACAGTTATGCTACTCCCCTCACTGCCCTCCTCCCCTTCCGGGAGAACGGCTTGCTCTGATCCCTCCCCTTTCTCTGTTGCCGGAGCTGCTCCCTCTGACACACTGGAACCTCCCCCTCCTTCGCTGTGCTCTGGTGGGGAGGCTGGCCCTGATTCCCAGCTGCCGCTTTGGGGTCCCCTGCTGGCCCCCCGCTCCTGACACTTTCCCCCTGGGGCTCCCCTTGCCCTTACCACAGGCGCCCCCTTCTGGGAATCCTCTGATTCGCTGTAGAGACTCATGGAATCCCCTGCGTCATTGCTATCCTCTTCCTCGCTATCCTGGGATTCCTCTCCATCGCTCTCCATTTCCTGCCTTCCCTGTGCCTCTGTCCCTGTACCCCTGACACATATCATTGTTGTTTTAGAAACTATTTTCTTGGGCGTCTTCTCATTTCCCATGTCATTGGGAGGTAGTTCAGGTAAATGATGATGATGATGATATTTGTACCCTGCCCATCTGACTGCCCACTATCATGTTGGTGGTGCTGTGGTCTCAACCACAGAGCCTAGGGCTTGCCGATCAGAAGGTCAGTGGTTCGAATCCTCACGGCGGGGTGAGCTCCTGTTGTTCGGTCCCAGCTTCTGCCAAACTAGCAGTTCGAAAGCACGTCAAGTGCAAGTAGATAAATAGGTAACGCTCCGGCGGGAAGGTAAACAGTGTTTCCGTGTGCTGCTCTGGTTTGCCAGAAGTGGCTTAGTCATGCTGGCCACATGACCCAGAAGCTGTCTCCAAACAAATGCTGGTTCCCTCGGCCTATAGAGCAAGATGAGTGCTGCAACCCCAGAGTCGTCTGCAACTGGACCTAATGGTCAGGGGTACCTTTACCGTTACCTTTACACATTAAAAAGCTTCCCTATACAGGGCTTCCTTCAGGTGTCTTCTAAAGGTTATATATACAGTTACTCATCTCCTTAACATCTGATGGGAGGGCATTCCACAGGGCGGGCGCCACTACTGAGAAGGCCCTCTGCTTGTTTCCCTGTAACTTAATTTCTCTCAGAGATGGAACCACCAAAAGGCCATCAGAGCTGGACCTCAGTGTCTGGGCTGAACAATGCGGGTAGAGACACTCCTTCAGGTATACCTGAAGAAGGCCATTCAGGGCTTTAAAGGTCAGCACCGACACTTTGAATTGTACTCAGAAAGATGGAGAGCTGTACAAGACACTAAGGTCCACACTAATTATTTTTAGCATCACTTTCCAGAATAGCAGAAGCATTGTCCTGCTCTCAGTTTTCCTCATCACTCACACTATCTAACTGGAGGTGTAGAGCCTTGTCTAATATAAAAATCTACATGCCCTTTTAAAAAGTTGTCATAATATGCCCACAAGCTGCAAGACATTCAGGGAAGCCAGTGCCCACAGTGTGTCTGGGTCAAACCCGGCCTGCAGGCGGTATAAGACTTGATTTGTGCCTAGACTAAAATAAAAGGTCATTCTTTGTCCCCCCACTTCAAGTCACTGCTTGGCAATTTTACATGTGAGTGACACTTTGGGTTGTATGGCAGGTCCTAATGATGCTTTGGAAAGCCTGCTGCCAGAGAAACACAATGGGCTGAGTTCCCACAAGTGGTGCTTGAGGAATAGCAACAATGGAGCTTCAGGTGCATATGAACAAATGTGTGGAGGTCAGTGTGTGTAGCTTGCATGACAAGCAATAGCAAAAAGATTTACTTTTATAATAGTTTTTGGTTGTGGAGAAACAACCAAGCTCATATGGTAATAATATCTGAAGACGGGAAGTGCAGCAGAATGAGGACACATTTTGAAGGAAGGTTCATTTTCACTCACTGTTATTTTTATACCATTGCAGGTTGAATTGGTTTCAGTTCAGTCACCATAGTTTACATATGAATACTGCCTGGTATTATAATGCTCAGCTCACCCATGAAGAGTGTTGCAGGTGGAGGGGGGGTGGGTTGGGGAAAAGAACTTCCTATGTCTTAAGTTGGTGAGATCAATTTTTCTCCTCACTTCATGTCGGGATGAGGCTTACTTAGTTTCATATATATATATATATATATGTGCCCATTTCTGGATCACCAACTGTATGTTTGTGTCCTCTTGCCTGCTAACAATATTCTCCAGAATAATATATTGACAAATGTCAATTGAAATGAACTTCGAAAGGAGAAAGCTGTCGAGGCAAGGCGTGAAAAAGGCAACAGGATACAGAAGGGAAATTTGATTCAAGAGATATGAACCGAGGTGTCCCTGGAGCATTGCTCTCAACATCACAGGAAGATATTTATTTCCCTGCAGTTTCTAGTGGTAAAGCATGATTGGAACAAGAAAGAAAGAAAGAAAGAAAGAAAGAAAGAAAGAAAGAAAGAAAGAAAGAAAGAAAGAAAGAAAGAAAGCTTTCTCCATTTATTGCACTTTTCTTTCCCCATAATATCATTATTGTTATTACCACTGGTTTATTAATCAACTTCTAAACCGCCACCTCAAGGTGATTTACACATTAAGGTAATGAGAAACACAAAAACATCAAATACATTCAAAACAAGAGATATTGGATTCTTGTCTCATTACACATGTTAAAGCTATTTTTGGTTATCTGCATACTACCCCTTGCTTTTTCCTGTAGGACTAATTGCAGCCTAACAGTCGTCAACAGGTTTTCCATACCCATTGAGTCAATCACCCATCTCCTACTACCCTTCTGAGAAAAAACGCACCCCACCCTCCCACTATATACAGTGGTACCTCGGGTTACATATGCTTCAGGTTACAGACGCTTCAGGTTGCAGACTCTGCTAACCCAGAAATAGGACCTTGGGTTAAGAACTTTGCTTCAGGATGAGAAGAGAAATCGTGCAGTGGCAGCGCAGTAGCAGCAGGAGGCCCCATTAACTAAAGTGGTGCTTCAGGTTAAGAACAGACCTCCAGAATGAATTAAGTGCTTAACCTGAGGTGCCACTATATAAGGATCTGGTGACTTCTGTTTCAGTGTATCTGAAGAAGTGTGCATGCACATGAAAGTTCATACCAAGAACAAACTTAGTTGATGCTACTGGACATTTTTTTTTTTTTATCCATAAATATTTGTCAGTCCTTAGGTCTCTCAAGAAACTAGTTCTCTGATCTGAGCTTGTTCAAGGGAAGCAATAAGGACCCAAAGGGCCTAGTGTATTATGTCTGTGCACATGCAAATGAATGCTGTAAGGACAAAATCCATGACCTGAACATTTCCCCCCTCCTTTAATTGAAATTTTGTAAAGGCTACTTTCTCACCTATTGAAAACCATATTTTTCAACTTATCGCTCCAGGTTAGAGAAGGCTGGTCGTAACATGGCCAAGTACCAGAAGCAGCTGCCAAGAAAGTTTTACACAGCTTACTGGCTTCGTCTTAGAAATTCCAGATTGTGATACTTTTGAGAGGTTTTTAGTTACGGAACTGAGCTTGAGTCACTATGGCAGAATCTTTTGCATGCTGAAATTGGCCTCAAATGCCACTTCTTGAGAAACAGGAAGCTTTGTTACATTGGATCTTATTCAAGACATGCTAGCAGACTGTACCCAAAGTATGTTGATAATGATGGCATTAGAGTCCATTTACTTTCTTTGGCAATGTAACGTCATTAAGGATTTGTTAAAGTGTGTTAGCCGCTAATGTGCTTTTTTGTGTGCTGTCTTTTTATTTGTAAATGGAAAAACACAAATGATTTTACCAGGCTTTGATTAAAAGTTGATAAGACCACAGGGAAGGAAGTCATCAAGTGCTGATTTGCATTATTTATTTACAAGGGAATTTATATACTACCTTTCTGGTGCCTGTGCCTGATTATATGCCTGGGGAGCAGACCTGAGTGAAGCCTGCAAAACTCAGGTCTGCTCCCCTGAGCCCTGTTGAATGGTTTCTTTAAATGTAAAGGTTCATCATTTTTCCACCCGATGTGTATGTCTTTAAGGGGCCAGAGCAAGGGCCAGAGCAAAATAACGAGACCCAGCTTTACAGCTGTGAGACATAGCAGGTGCTGCTGAGTTGTACTGATTAAGCTGTGTCAGCAATTGGGTGTAGTATATAAGGAGCAGCACCTAGCTCTCCCATTACCCTGGGGGATGGGTTGGTGGGTGGGTCTGGTTTGTTGATGTATTTAGTGTAAATGGAGTTTTTGTTTTTCTTATTGAAACCTTGTTTAAGTTATTTTTGAGTCCCTTTTTAATGCATGGTCTCCTCAGCAAGCTCTCTGCAGCGCTACCATACTGCAAATAGCCAACAAGCCCTGCCCCTAGGCCACTGTGGATAGGCTTAATTCAAACTGAGGGGCTGATGCTCTGCGGAGGCTGGGGAGGAACTCCAATGGACAGGACAACATGGCGAGGCTCCAACGGCTACAGAGGAAGGCCACAACTGCCACTCACTCTCTCTCTCTGTGTGTGTGTGTGTGGAGCAGGGTTGCTGATAGTATTTGTATTATTATTTCCTATCTTTATTTTTAAATCCTATGATTTATGGGGAAATTGTTTAATTTGGGTGTGCACCTTTTGATGTGGGATATTTATTGCTTATGGCTACTTCTTATGGCATTGTGTGAATTTCTCCCTGCTCTAATCTGCCCTGAGCGTGTTTCTTACTATGGAAAGGCAGCGTAGAAATAAAATGATGAATGAATAAGGACAAATACAGCGGCTAAAACAGAAACAATGGAAAAGAACTTATCTAGCCAATAAAGCAAACTATCCAGGATTGGGTTTGCCATATGGCAAAATACTACAAAGGCTGTGGGGACAAACAAGTCTTTCAATACCCATCCCCCAGCACCACCACCAGGAAGGACCAAAGCCATAATTTGTGCCAAATCCTGCAGTGCTTAACACGAAGACTATAGTTGATATTATTGGACACTGCTGAGAGGTCCAGCAGACCCAACAGGGACAACTTTCTCCTGGCTAGCTTCTGGTATGGATTGTCTACCAGGGCAACCAAAACTGCCTCAGTCCTATGCCCAGGGCTAACATCAGATTAAACTGAGTCTAGATAATCTGTTTTATCCAAGAACCCCTACATGCCACGACATGTTTAAGCCCTTGCCCAGAAAATGACCAAGCATGATGAGATCTCGAAAGGGTTTCTTCAACAAAGGTTTCACATCAGCCTCCTTACTTCTGGGTAGCATTACTCCCTGCTCAGATGGTGGTGATGGTGATTTTATTTATTACACACACAAACACCCCACTCACCATAAGGTCTCAAGCAGGTTGCAACATTAAAACACAACATTTCAACACAATATTATTTGCGTGTTGAGGTCCACCAAAACCCCCCCTTCCCAATAACTCACACTTCACACATAATTTTTGTTTAAGGTTTTTGGCATAATTTTGGCCACAACTTTATTTGAATACAAATTGAGAGTGGTTGCTTAGGCATTGGTTATGACTATCTGTCACCCCCCGCCATGGGGGACAGCACTGACTCCCTAGTCAGTCCCGGAAGAACAAGGGACAGAGTCAGCTGGAGCTGCGTCACAGGCCCTCAGCTACTCCGCGCTTGTTCCTTGAAGCTTACGCGGCCCGCACCCTGCCGTCAGGGTTTGGACGAAGGGGATGGTAAGCTTCAGAATTCCTTTAACGGAATACCCGTCAGCAGCAGCATTGGAGGGGCAGGCACAGCCAATACATACCCCTCCACCAACCAATTTTTAACCAATGCCTAACCGCCATTCGAGCCCTTACGCTCGCCGCCAACCACTCACAAATCAAGCCACACCCTCAACTTGGACACCAAAGCATCCAACCACGCATCATTCCCAACTGGCGAGAGATGAACCCCGTCATCCCTATAAAATTCAATCGCCTTGAATGAAATAAGAGGGTGAGGGATAACCAACCCGCCCAGATTCACCACCAGCTTGCTTGCTGCGGAATTAATCTGCTTCCTTGCGCGTTCGGTGGCAGCAGGGCAAGGACTACCTCGCCAAATGCGGCGTTGCAGAAGCTGTGACCAAATTAACTTGGAAGTCGGCACCAGTGCCGCCAGCTCCCCCAGGTCCTGTAAAATGGCCGCACGCAGCCCGTAGCAGGAAGAGGAAACCATATCGTTCTCCCCGAGCTGCACCACGATCGCCGAAGGAGGGCCGAACTGGAGGACACGCCTTCGCATGAGAGGTAAAAATTCTCTCCACAGCATCCCCCTTCTGGAGATCCAGGACACATGTACGTGCTGCGGGAATCCCAGGCCTTCACCCAGTCCGGACTGGCGAGCTCTGTCCGCACCCCAGAGACCCAGCAGCGTCAGAATGTACCTGGAAGTCGTTGTGCAGGTTCAAAGTGTCCTGCCACAAGGACACCCCATTGAAGTCCTCCAGAAATTCCAACCAAATATCAAGGTCAGCCCGTACCTGACTAGGAAGGCGTACCCTGTGATGCGGGGCTTGCAACCCCGAGGTCAGTTTGGCCAATCGGGAGCAAAATGGTCGTCCGGGGGAGACCACCCTACACGCAAAATTTAGATGGCCCAGCAACGACTGGAGCTGCCACAAGGTAACCTTTTTTAAGGGCAGAAGATCCTTAATAACCTTTTTCAAATTGATTATCTTCTCAGGCGGTAAGCTAGAAGTTTGGGCCACAGTATCTAACAAGATACCCAAATAAGTCAACTGTGTAGAAGGACTCTCGGTCTTTCCAGCCGCTAAAGGGACGCCCAGATCTTCCGTTAAGGAAGCAAAGGCCTGCAATAACGCCACGCAGTCCCCTGTATTTCCTGCCGAGGCGACCAAAAAATCATCAAGATAATGCGTGACTCCGCCCAGTCCGGTCTTCTCACGCAAGGCCCACTCTAAAAATGAACTGAAACACTCAAAAGCCGCACAGCCAACCGAGCAGCCCATGGGCATAGCCTTATCAAAATAGAATCCACCTTCGAACTGAAATCCCAGCAACCAAAAATCGTCGGGATGAATTGGAAGCAGCCGAAAAGCCGATTCGATGTCGCATTTTGCCAGTAAAGTGCCCGTCCCAAATTTCCGAATCATCTTGATCGCGTGATCAAGAGAAGCATATTTCACAGAACAAAGCTCCGGGGGAATCACGTCATTTACTGACGTGCCTGTAGGATGAGAGAGGTTATGGATTAGGCGGAATTCCCCTGGAGCTTTTTTGGGAACTATACCCAAAGGTGAAATGTGGAACTTGGGAAAAGGAGGGGCGGCAAAAGGACCGGCCATGCGACGTAAAGCCAATTCCTTTTCAATTTTCTTGCGCGCTACTTCTGGCATGTCCCTGATCGATTTCTGATTTGCTGGGTTCCTGGCTACTGGGGTGGAAACTATCGGAATTCTGAAACCTGCGGAAAAACCCTCGCGCAAATAGGACGCCGATTTGGTATCAGGGTAGGATTCTAACAATGATAGCAGCGGTTGTAACCTTACCGGGGTGTAAGCTAAGGAAGATAAGACTCTACTTTCCTGCTCCAGCAGCAGGGGCCTGGGCAGCTGTTTTTGGAGGCTGCTGAGAGCCCCCCCCTTTTCGAAAGGGCCGGCGACCCCCTGCGCACGTGGATGCAGGATGGTTCCCAGAGCACTTGTCGCACACATGCGCGTATTTACAAGGCTGCCGCGAGCAAGCACCCTTATTAAAATCCCAGCAGAACTGCTTGCGGCCCGACCTAGCCGGGGTGGGCCTGAACTTCTGCGGATCGGGCAGCTTTTTATCAATACGGGGGGCCACATAAGTGGTCCAGACATCCAAATCTTTCCGATCCCAGCGGGCTGTGGGGATCTTGGCAGCCCTACGCCGGAAGTTCTGATCGTAGGCCAGCGCAGCGGTCTCCCCGGCCATCGTAAAGGCTGAACGGACAATGGACAGGTATACCCACAAATGCAGGGATCTCCTGGGATAAGCTGAAGACACTACTCCAGCAAAAACCTGGAAGCTATCTAACCACCTTTCAAAAGTCCTATCTGCTTTTGACAAGACCGTCCGCTTCTTAGATACCGGCAGACCCTTGTCTAAGGGCTCCTGACCTTTGAGCAGGGGGGCAAGGCAGAAAATATCAACATAGCGGCCATCCAGGATCCTGGACCGCAATTTGGCAGACAGGTGGGCCCCGGGGATAATGTCCCTGGCCGAATTGGTGGAGACTTTTACGTCAGGCACCAATGCCCCATCAAGACAATCCTGAACCGCCCCATACTTGGCCCTATGGGAGTTGGCCCTCCGCTCCCACACCCATTTTGGGAGCCCCAATGTCTCCCCAAACCCCCAATAGAGCTTAAGCGACGCTTCCTCGTCGCTACTGGAACTCTGTGAGGAGGTACCTGAAGAAGAAGATGATGTGCCTCTACGTCTCCTCTTGGCACGCCTCTTGGAGCTTCTCTTGCGGCGACGGAGCCCACCAGAAGAAGACCTTGGAGGTAGGGGAAGGCTGTCCTCCACTGAAGATTCCGATAAATCAGCCTACTGCACCGCACCTGGGATCGACTGACAAGAAACTGACTGTGAATGACCCGGCGCCTGAAGCCTTGCTACCGAAGACCGCGGTGGTGAACCCCCCATCACGCGGTCCCGAGCTGATCCCCTCCTGCTTGCCCCAACCCTGGTATGGCCACGACCCCTTGCCGCAGTAACCTGCGATGCAGGTAAGACCGGGGTGCGTGCTGTTTGACTATCATGCAACAACCCCCCGGCTAACGATGTTCCTCCTTCATCTTCACTAGATGACGCCACCGGAGACGAGGCACCTAAGGTAGGACTCAATATTGCAGAGGATGACAACGGGGTAGAGGAGCGGCGGAGTAGGCCATCCATCTCGGACTCCACCCTTGCCAAGGCCACTGGGTCGCCCGCCAGGCTGTCGACCATGGACCGGATGCGTTGTAGAGACTGAGCAGGATGCGGGGAATGCAGAGCCTGTGATGGGCCTTTTATGGGCCGCTTTGCAGTAAGAGCAGGACCAGACTTCCTTGTTGCCTTCTTTGGAGCCATTCCTGCCACAGGCTTGAACAGAAAATCAATTAAAATAAAAAGGGGGGGGGGTTTAAATTCTGAGTCAAATTAATTGAAATTAAATTGAAAATAAAACAATTGTAATAGTACTGAAAATAATAATAATAATAATAAAATTAACGATAATTAAATTAGCAATAATCAAGAAAATATGGAAAACAACCGGCAGGTACGGGAATAACCAAACGCCCCCGGCGTATCCAGAGGCCTAGGCAACCAGCAAAAGCGACAGGGATCACCAGGAAGCACCAATAGCAGGAAATATCAGCACCCTGCAATATCAAGACAGCCACCAGAGGCCACTGTGGAGTGACTCAACAGTTACAGGCAGACCCTGTAATTACCCCGTCTGGCCACCAGAGGCCACTGTTGAGTCAGACAGAAGAAGGGGAGGCAAAATGGCGCTCCTGCCAATTTTGCTCCCAAATGGAGGACCTCTGCCAACCTCCGGAGACAGAGTCAGCAAACCAGGGCTCAACCTGCTCAGAGCCTCAAGGCTCTACCGCCCACCCGGCCCCCTCCGGGGCTCCCGAACCCCAGGCAGGCGGCCCAGGCCGCGCAGGCCCGAAACAGGCCGCCGAGGACCGCCAATGATCCCCCGCGTCGCCAAATAAAAAGCGGCGCGAAGCGGCAGGCCCGGCCGGGCCCGAGGTGAGAGCCGGGGTGGTGAAACGGCACCCCAAAGGCCCCAGGGCTGAGGAAGGCGGCCGAGGTTGCGCAGGCCCGATCCAGGCCACAGCGGGCCGCGGATGATCCCCCCCCCGCGCCGCCAAGGAAGAAGCGGCGCGGTGCGGCAGGCCCGGTCGGGCCCGGAGGTAAGAACTGGGACGGCGGGGGTGGCAGGACGAGCCGCGGCTAGGCCGAACCCAGCCGCGGAATGGGGGCTCCTCCGCGCCGCCGGTAAACTCGGGCCACGCAGCGGCGGTAGCCGCAGCGGGCCGCGGGAAGCGGCAGGCCTCGGATCGGGGCCGCGCGCCGAGTCGGCACCCGCAGGCCCTGGTGCTGCGAAGGCAGCAGAGGCCTCCCGGGCCCCAACCAGGCCGCGGCGGGCCGCGGGATGATCCCACGCCGCCGGGGACAGCAACGGCGCGGCTGCACAGGCCGCAGCCGGGCCGAACCCAGCCGTGGGACGGGGCTCCCTTGCGCCGCCGCCGGTCACAGGCCGCGGGTAGCGGCAGCTGCCGTTGCGGGCTCCCGAACTGCAGGCCACAGATCGGGGCCAGGAACCTTTTGGGTGAGGGAGGTGCCGAAAGAATAGGCCTCCAATCTGGCTGAACCCGGTCGGGGCACTCGAGAGTTAAATCCCCCCTAGCCCGGGCCAACGGCTCGGCCGAGAGCGGGCCGTGAGCCTACAGGCGGCCCAAGGGCCGCGAGGAGAAGGTAAGGGACGATAATAGAAACTACGAATAGAATTAATTTAACGGGGAAAGTTTAGAGATACAGTAATAAGGAGAAAGGAAAAGAACAGGAAAATCGGGATTTATACAACCAAAATCTCTCGCTGATCTGCTCCGGTGCTAAAGGTAGATCCGGTGTCCACAGCAAAAGAGAAAGAGAAAGCTGTGGACCCTGCTTATAAAGCCATTGATCCCACCCCTAAATTGGCAACATCCAAATTGCCCCAGTAACAACATCCTCCAATCTGCTCCCAGGCCTCTAGCCATCTATGGCCGGGTCACTAAAATGGGGTTTTGTTCGGCCCCAACCGCAACACGTGCTCTCTTTTGATGTGAACACGCTTTTTTAATGATTGTTTTTTCTGTGCTTTTTTAGCAGTTCTTATTTTTACCTGTAAACCACATTGAATCCCTGTCAAGAGAAAAGATGGAGTATAAATAAATACTACTACTACTACTACTACTACTAATAATAATAATAATAATAATAATGGTGACTAAGAAGTATGGAAGAATTTCATACTTTCTGGGGCTTTTTTACATATACAGTGGTACTCTTCTTCTGCTTCCAAGGCAAAGTTCACAAACCAAAACACTTACTTCTGGGTTTGCAGCGTTCTTAATCCAAGTTGTTCATAAACTAAGCTATTCTTAAACCAAGAATATAAAAGCCAACCCAGACTATTATGCCAGGAATTTAATTTCTCTGATGGTGTACTGCATACTTAAACCCTTGTTATACTCTTTTATTCTGCAGTTTTTATGTTCAGAAATAGAAATGTATAGTTAAAAGAAGAAAACACTGTCATTTTGTTAATCTTAGGATTGATGCTCACAGCCGGCTATATTTGTTTCACTGATCTCTCTAAAAGGGTGACTGGTTTCAAAATATTTTTAATAATTTCCAAAGGGCCATAATTCTTTTGGAAGCAGTATGATAAAATAGCTAATGTGATCTCTCTGACTTTTTCTTTTGGATGAACACGCACGCAGACAAATGCACAGTGTAATAAAAAATCGGGTTTGGGCTAAGAGGAAATTGAGATGTGACACAGACTTAAGAATTTCATAAATACCCCTGGCACTATATATATATTTGACAGAGGAAAGCGCTGACAAATATCAGCATCAGTGCTGTATCGATCTGCCAAATGCACTTCATCCACACTCTAAACAATTTTCCTTAAGCATACAGATTAAATGGACTGGAATGGAGAATTAGATTCACCAGCACAGCTAAACCCTGTAACAGACCTATTTAAAGTTTAGGCATTTTGATGAATTATTTTTTCCTAGGCTTTCTTTATTTTCCAAATGTAAGGAGCCACTGCAGCTGGAACTGGGAGTAACTTGGAAAGAAGGTCTATAAAGCATTCTTTTTTTGGCCTGAGACTTTGCCTATCAGGCATTCTATTTCTTCACAAGTTGACCTTGTTTGGAGCCCTCCGCAAGTTGAAGGACAAATCTTTGCAGCAAGGAGCCTCTTCTACTCATTTGGAAACCTGCAGAGTTAAGGTTCTGGGTCACACAAGGGATGAATGCTTAAATGAGGCTAATGCCTAAGCAACTACAGTGATACCTTAGTACTCAAATGCCTTGGTTCCCAAACGCTGAAAACCCGGAAGTGAGTGTTCTGGTTTTCGAAAGTTTTTCAGAAGCTGAATGTCTGATGTGGCTGTCGGCTATTGTTTCCAAGACGCCTGCACCAATCAGAAGCTGCGCCTTGGTTTTCGAACATTTCAGAAGTCAAACGAACTTCCAGAATGGATTAAGTTTGGCGCTTTTGTTTTTGCTATTTATTTTGGGTTTTTGAGGCTTTTTTTGGTTAATTTGTTTTTTTCTGACTGTGTGGAATGCAGTTCAGCTACTGATTGATTGATTGATTGATTGATTGTGTGACTGCAGAAATGGATAAAAGACCCCCATCCAAACAATGACTATCATCAGTACAGGTAAGGGGGGGGGATGTAATTTTATTTTTTGTCATCTACAATACTGTCTTATTTATTTTATAGTACAGTACATTGATTATTGCTTTCATTTTATGACTCATTGGTCTTGTTAGATAGTAACATTCATGTTAAATTTCTGTTTTATGGGTTGTTTTTAAAAGTCTGGAATGGATTAATCTGTTTTGCATTACTTTCTATGGGGAAGCGTGCCTTGGTTTTGGAACGCTTTGGTTTTGGAATGGACTTCCGGAACGGATCAAGTTTGAGAAACAAGGTACCACTGTATGCTCTTTGTGGTCCACCTCACTTTAAGGCACGACCACATGAATCTGACAGGAACATACGCTAGACAACTTCAGCACAGACCCTGCGGAAGTCGATCCAAGTCAGAGCAGATGCAAGTGATTTGTCCAAAGTGTCTTGCAAATTGGTGACAGAAGGATTCTGAGGGTTCATATTCATTCCTCTCTGGAAGCCAAACCATAAAACGCTCTTTTACAGTTTGATGTGCCTCTGCTGACGGACACCAAGCAGGCAGATCGATAGAGTAAAAAACCAGGAACCTTTTTGACACTGCTCATGTTTAGCCAGAGTCTTCCAGCACTGCTCTGATCATCAGCCCATCTACTCCATCCTCCTCAGCTCCACGGAACTTTTTGAGCTCTGCTAACAGAAGATCATATTAAAGATGCTTTAATTGAGATTCCTGAATTTTAGTGGTTGGCTAGTTGACCCTTGGGATCCCTTTACAACTCTAAGATTTCATGATTCTAAGGTGAGCATAGGAATTCAGTCCAACTTCAAGGAAACCAGAAGCCACCTGTCGAGTGCTCAGACAAGCCAGCAGTTTCTCTTGGACTGAATGAAGCAGGCTGCCAAGAGCTACCAGGCTGCTGGCCTAACCAGGTCCCAGCAGCCATTGCCATCACTACTGTCATTTTCCTCCACTCTTGCTATGGTTGCATCTGCAAGAGAGAGGACAGGGCACAAGAGGAGGTGGAGTAGAAGAAGGCAGAGTACCATGCCTCTGTTACGATATAGAAGCAATGCGGCCGCGAGCTGGTAGCTTGAAAGCAAAACATAATGGGAATGTTGGGACTGTTCCGTGGGAAACAGAGGGGCAGTCTATTCACAGTGCGAAGCACCGGAATTAGCTCAGAGTGTAATATGAGCTGTACAGGAAGTACAGGAGGAGTTTGACTCTCGGCTGCTGGAGTTTGAAGAGAGCAGTCATGTTTTCTGTAACGCTGCAAAGACAGAAATAAAGGCATGTAAATACGTTTCTGTCTATCTCTTTCCCCTGCCCGGGGGGGGGGGGCAGGAAAGAGGGGGGGGTGTGTTCTTCTCACGCCGAGAAGGATCGCCTATCGCGACCTAGCCTGTATCCTGCCGGGGAATGCAGACAGGGAGGTCAACCGGAGATCAAGCCGGGTGCCTGGAGAGTGGCCAGTTTCTCCTGATAAAGGCTTGATTCCCAACAGCCTCCTCACTCCAGAGAAATACAGAAAGCAGAGGCGACACAACATACTCTTTGAAAATGAAAATCCATTCCATCTGAGAAAGATGGCGGTTCTAAATATCATAATGCCGGCATTGAAAGGCACTCTGCTCAGGGCTACTCAAATGTGTGAATGCAGGCTCTGAAGTCTATACAGGTGGAACTCTCTACTTACGGACATAATCCATTCCAGAGGTCAGTCTGCTGGTCGAAATGGGACGCTAGAAGAGGCGTCTTGTGCGTGTGCACATTTGGCGGTAGCACGCTTCTGCGCATGTGCAGACAGCGGCAGCTGCTTCTGTGCACATGCAGATGGTAGAAGCTGCTACCACGCATGTGCGAATCATGGCAAACCCAGTGTCTACTTCCGAGTTTGCTGCAGGCGCAACTTGGAATGTCCGTGAGATGAGGCGTATGTAAGTCGAAGTTCCACTGTACAAATAATCAATTTAATTCCCTGCTTCTATGCCTTGCCATGTTCATTTGCTCATAAAATAGATATTTGTTCACTGTTAATCCACAGTGATGTTTTATAAATTTAAAAGCACTCATTCCATTAATACTATAACTGTTTAAGGGAACTAAATGCATTTCCAGTCCCAAAGGATAAGAAAGGTGCCCCAGCGCCAGTTGTCAGGCAAGAATCCTCCATATTTCTCATTCCATTCCATTCCTTTCTCTTTTTTCTTTTTTCTTTTAATATATACATTTTACTTTTTATTAAAGATTTTCTTGTTTTACAGAAGTATGTAAAGTTTTGGAGGGTGTATGCCACTTCGTTTCAGATCGATGCTTGTCCTGTAATTACCAGATGAAATTCTGAAACTTCTTATTGTAGGGAAATAACTCGGGGAAGACCAAGTTAGTCCTGAAGTCCTACATGTGTGGGAAACAGTAAAATAAAAATGGCTGACTGCATGAATTCAAAAAGCATGCGGGGCTTGAGTGACCCCTGAGAATACAGTGGTACCTCGGGTTAAGAACCTAATTCGTTCCGGAGGTCTGTTCTTAACCTGAAACTGTTCTTAACCTGAAGCACCACTTTAGCTAATGGGGCCTCCCGCTGCCACCTCACAATTTCTGTTCTCATCCAGAAGCAACGTTCTTAACCCGAGGTAATATTTCTGTGTTAGCGGAGTCTGTAACCTGAAGCATAAGTAACCTGAAGCGTAACCCAAGGTACCACTGTACTCCATTCCCCCAGCAGAGTTTAAAACAGAATATGTGCATCACTTTGAAAGCACAGGAAATATAGGTTGTTATACTTTTAAATATCCCAGTATTAAGCACTGACAATGTGCTCCCCAGCCTCTACCCCTGTCAGAGTGAATAGACCAAAACCTTAAGTAAGTTTAAATGCTTTACTTACAGGCACCCAGGTCACCTGCTGGTAATCTTCCCACTCATCAAGATATATTGCATTTAAATTCCTATTTAATTTACAGCAGTTATTTCTATATTTTAATCCATAAGCCTTAGTTAGCATATGTATATTTGTGTCCAGACCTTGTTTTCTTCTTTTATTATGCAGTTCATTTTTTCTTTTTCTTTTGAGAGGTGTGTGTGTGTGTGTAAGAGAGAGAGAGAAAAAGGCCACGGACGTTTCAGTGGGCATTCACTAGCAAAATCATATTCAGAAGCAATCCATGTGCAGAAATTCTAACTAACAACAAGGATTTCTTCCTGGAAAGCTGCAAAGAGTTGATTACAAAGAACAGCTAGAGACATTTATGCAGCTTCATGAATATACTGCATATTTCAAAAATGCATACCAAACAGACTCTCTCTGGTGTAATGAATGTGCCACTCTGTGAACATATTGTGGGGGTTGTGGGGGGAAGATAATAAAATGGCATATGCAAACAAGTTTACTCTTTAGGGTTTTGAAATTATAGTTGTGTAGTTTCAAAGAAGAATGAGCCAGCCTCGCCTTACCATGCATGAAGAGGGCTGCGGAACAGCACAATTAAAGTGAAACCAAGTTTTTATATTGTCCTTTACTCAGAAAACAATCACCAACTGTCATTTTTACTGCCATATCTACAGGTTGAACATATGCACATGCTGTTATTGGAAAGGATAAAATTATCACAACACTTTTGCCCATGTAAACTGGATTCCCTTGTGCAATAAATCATTGAAATTGGATCATTTTCCTTTCCTTTTTTCTAGAACATCTCCTAATAGCAGGTGTGGGTAGGGGAGACTGAAAAGAGAATGGCTTGAGTCCTCTTTTCCCCTTTAATGCAACTGACAGAGTCACATTTGCAGAATAAAAGGCGCCAACAACAAAATGGATGCATAAAGAGGAAATCGCTTGGCTTTTTTGCTCCTAATTTCACCGATGTTGGTAGGAAATAAGGCTGTCATCCTTTATATCATTACCTGGGAGCAAGTTCCACTGACGTAAGTGAGGTTTACTTGTTTTGGGTTTCCAGACTGTTTAGTTCATTTATTACACCAGTACTTCTCACAACCAATGGGAAGTCTCAAAGTAATTTGCAGAACAAAGAAGCAAAAATACAGAAAGTACAATGTATGATAAATGCCCATTAAAAGAACAACACCATAGAAACATATTGCAGTGTTCACCCACCAAAAATAGTCTAAACATATAAAATACTCGCCCCCCCAACCCCTGCATTCAACACGAAATTGAGCACCAGGCAATCACAAAATCCCTGGCCACTAGTGCTGTTCAAATATCCAGGAAAAGAAACGCACTATTTCTTGACACCAAAAAAGATAACGATTATTATTAAAAATGCAAAATGAAAACACAAAATACAAATAATCATTTTTTAAAAAAGACAATGACCTCCTCCCACAAACACATTTAAAAGGACATAAACTGCTTAATCAACCAAAGGCATGGTCATAGAAGAACGCTTTTACCTGGCGCCAGGTAAAACATCCCCAAGGCAAGCATTCTACAACTAGGGGGCTACCACAGAAAAGGCCTTTTCTCCAGGCACCCACTCCATTTCCTTGTGAAGTGAGACTATTGGGGACATACCTTTTTGTTTGCAAATGTATAGCTGGAGCAGAGGGAAAGCAAACATGCGTACGTGCATGTTAAATTCCCAAGTAGGGGCTGTTTTCAAAGGG
Source organism: Podarcis liolepis (assembly GCF_965112155.1). Taxonomy (NCBI): domain Eukaryota; kingdom Metazoa; phylum Chordata; class Lepidosauria; order Squamata; family Lacertidae; genus Podarcis; species Podarcis liolepis. The sequence goes on from NC_139573.1 coordinate 51,623,830, forward strand.
AGCAAAAGTTTTCATGAAAACTCCATTCATCCCTGCTCTAAGTTAAAACAGAGGAGTTAAAGCCCTGCATAAAAAGAGGGAGAGTATTTTATTAAAGGACAAGTTAAAGGACATGGAGGCGCAGATTGCAGCTATAACAAAGGCGGCATTTTTCCATCTCCGCCAAGCTAAGCAGTTGGCTCCTTACCTCTTTCGCCCTGACCTAGCCACTGTGATCCACGCGACGGTCACCCCCAGACTGGATTATTGTAACTCGCTCTATGTGGGGCTGCCCTTGAGACTGACCCAGAAACTCCAGCGGGTGCAGAATGCTGCAGCGAGACTCCTTACGGGTCTTCGCTGCGAGATCACATTCACCCGGTGCTATACCAGCTGCACTGGCTCCCGGTGGAGTACAGGATCAGGTTTAAGGTGCTGGTTTTAACCTTTAAAGCCCTATACTGTAGCACCCTGCTTGTGGTTAACGCTTAGCTGGAATGAAATATTTGACGCAGCAATAGAGAAATTAAAATAATAATTTATTTGTCAGACAAATAAATGAGAGACACAGTGGTATATGGTTACCAAAGCTCTGCCCCCTCCAGCCCTTATGGCCAGCACTTATATTCCCTCAGCCCAGCCCCCTTGCTCCTCCTTTGGCTGCCTCTGTCCAATCAGCCTGGTTGAAATTCCTATTGGCTGTTTGCTAGAACCAATCATAAAAGATACACCCATTTCCTATTACCTCTTATGGGAGACAAAGAGCTATATTTCCTTCTATCCATAAATGGCAGACAAGTAGCCATATATCTTACATTTGCACCTTAATTATCAGATTATCTTTGCCCTATTGCCCTATTCACTCCAGAACAGATGGCTAATGGTTTTAATTTTTATCTTAAACAGAGATCTTGGGTTCACCTTCTCACACACCATCAATGAAATAAGAATCTAACATTTCTTACTTTCTAAATCCTTTGCATAATTACATTTAAGCCAATATATTTCATACATAACATAGATAGATTTTTAGAAGGAAAGGCCTTTTCAAAGTAAAAAGGAACTTTAATAAAAACAGTTTCAAAAGCAGCCTCTTTAGTTTACAACTCCTTTTCCTAGCCAGCTGCTGTTTCTATTAGCTCTTGCCCTTTAACCTTAGGAAGATGTGGCTCTCTGATGGGAAGCACATGGTATATTATCTGTTAAAAAATAAATTTCACTATTTACCAACTCTTAATTAGTGTTTTTTTGCAGCTTGATTGTATTCTGTAATTTGTATGGTCAGTGTGACCTTTTGCTCCCAGCCTGTAATTTCCTTTTACAACCCTGAGGCACTGCTTATAGATCAGTGGGGCCCTGTTTAGGAAGATGAACATCTGCCAAAGCACCCAGCCAGCTGGTTTCTGCCTGGCATGAGAGATACAAAACATTTACAAATATATTTTTTAAGCTCTTTTTAAAATACAGGTCTTGATCAGATGCCTCAATACGGCCTAGGACCCTCGTACCTACGGGACCGCCTCTCCTGGTATGCCCCACAGAGGAACCTACGGTCTGCAAATAAAAACATCTTGAAGGTCCCAGGCCACAGAGAAGTTAATCTGGCCTCAACTAGAGCCAGGGCTTTTTCGGCTGTGGCCCCGATCTGTTGGAACACTCTGTCACAAGAGACTAGGGCCCTGCGGGACTTGACATCTTTCCCCAGGGCCTGCAAGACAGAGCTGTTCCACCAGGCCTTTGGCCAGGGCACAGCCTGACTCCCTCCCTTGGCAATCTTCACGGAGCTCTGGCCCAATGGTTGCCAGTGGCTTGATTTGAATTAATTTTATAATGAATGACTTTAGAGTGTTGTTTGTGCTGTACTTTTGTACTGTTTTATTGTTGTTAGCCGCCCTGAGCCCGGCTTCGGCTGGGGAGGGCGGGATATAAATAAAATTTATTATTATTATTATTATTATTATTATTATTATTATTATTATTATTACTATTATTATTATTGTATGACATTTTTACCTATAATTTAAAGAAGTCAGAAATCCCCACAAACAGCTGCAAGTGAATTTGCCACCAACAGTCTTCTACCCTTCTTTCATATCAGGAGTAAAGAAAAATTGTTTCAAGTAGGGGTGCTTAGGATTTACGAATGTTCATCCATCTACCTATTAAATTTATACCCTTCCCTACTTCCCAAAGGAGCCTAGGAAAGCAAGCCAAAAGTGATAAAGCAGTAAAAACTTCTTTACAACATCTTTGTCCCAAGCTATATATGGCTTTTCACATCATGGAAAGCTACCGGATAAGGCTAAGGCATCGTTATGGCCATTTTGCCCAAGCCAAGGAGTTATCAGCACTTTTTTGGAATGTGTCTGCCAGCTGTTTTTGATTGATTGATTCAGTTTGTACTTTATGCTATTTTACCTGAGCTGTGAACAAGTTTGGGTAAATGTTTTACCATCACACCATTATTTGCAATTTGATACTATTTAGTCTTCAGAGGCTGAAATAAATGAACACATGAAATGGAAATGCAGCTCAGAGTAAACAGCAGCCTAAGGTTTACACCCACTCTTTCTGAAGCCGAAGTTCCATTTAATATGCTTTTCTCTAGAAGGTGTAAATTAAAAAAGAACCCACAGTAATTTAATTTGCACCTTGTCAGAGTTCCTTGAAATACAATTTCCATCCACTTAAACTGCACTGGAATAGATAAGTGTACGAGAATATAACTGGGAATTATTCCTACAGGAAGGGAGGAAGACTTTATATAGAGATATAATTCCCTGAGGAATTCCAAAAAAACTTGAGTTTCCCATACATTTTCTATCAATAATAGTTAATAGAATGTGGGCAGCCATCTTTTTCCCATACAGCTTCACTGGAAACCAAACTACAGTGGTACCTCGGGTTACATATGCTTCAGGCTAACCCAGAAATAGTACCTTGGGTTAAGAACTTTGCTTCAGGATGAGAACAGAAATCATGCTCCTGCGGCACAGCAGTAGTGGGAGGCCCCATTAGCTTCAGGTTAAGAACAGTTTCAAGTTAAGAACGGACCTCCAGAACGAATTAAGTACTTAACCCGAGGTACCACTGTACTCCATCATGTAGCCCTGTTGCCAGTGCTATTCTCAAGAAATTCTTAAACTAATTTGAAGCCAACTACTGAATACAGTTGTAGCACCCTGCTTGTGGTTAACGCTTAGCTGGAATGAAATATTCAACGCAGCAATAGAGAAATTAAAATAATAATTTATTTGTCAGACAAATAAATGAGAGGCACAGTGGTATATGGTTACCAAGCTCTGGCCTGGGCTCCTGCCATTATGGCCAGCACTTATATTCCCTCAGTCCAGGCCCCTTGCTCCTCCTTTGGCTGCCTCTGTCCAATCAGCCTGGTTGAATTTCCTATTGGCTGATTGCTATAACCAATCCTAAAAGATACACCCATTTCCTATTGCCTTTTATGGGATACAAAAAGCTATATATTCTTCTATCTATAAATGACAAATAAGTAGTCATATATCTTACATTTGTCTCAACAAGGAACCTTAATTACCAGCTCACCTCTTGCCCTCCTTGCCCTATTGCCCTCCAAAACAGATGGTTAATAATTTTAAATTTTTATCTTAGACAGATGTCAGGGATCTTGGGTTCACATTCTCATGCATCATCATGAAAGATCTCCTTTTTGGAGGTCTTTAAACAATGGCCTGACAACCATATATCAGGACTGCTTGGATGGCGTCTCCTGTCTGGCAGGGGGCTGGGCTCATCTGCCCCTCTGGTCCCCTACAGCAATATGACTCTATGAAATAAGAATTTAACATTTCTTTCTTTCTAGATCCTTTGCATAATTACATTTAAGCTAGTATATTTCATACTTTATCATAGATAGCTTTTTAGAAGAATAAGCCTTCTCAAAGGAAAGGATGGACCAGTTTACAGCCTCAAAATAAAATGGGAAAAAAGCCTCTCCTTCTATTTACACTCCTCCAGCCAGTTGCTTTCTTTTCCATCTGCTCTTGGCCTTTAACCTTAGGAAGATATGCTTCAAGTTTAATGGAGGCACATGGTTTTATTTTACTATTTACCAAACTCTTAATTATGTAGGGTCTGTGTAACCTTGGTCTTCAGCCTGTAATTCCCTTTTTACGACTTTGAGAATTGTTTTCTGCTATAAATCAGGGGGCCCCCTTGTCCAGGAGGATAAACATCTTGCCAAAGTACTTAGGCAGTTGGTCTTCTGGCATAAAACATTTGAAAATCTTTAAGCTCATTTTAAAATACAGACCCCAATCAAACTATAAGCCTTGATAAAAATGCAGGCTATGATTGGATGCCTCACAGTAGCTTGGCATTTTTTAACATTTTTTTTTTTGGAAAAAGACCTTCTGACCACTTTGTAAGTGGTGTGATTTTTACAGAAACCCTACAAAGATCACAGAAATTATCTTCATTAGAGGACAAAGATCTAGTGGAGGTGAGGTCATGCGCTGCCCTAGTTTCAAGGAACCAGGAATTATTATTTCAATTATCCTGATATCTCTGCTTAAAGACAAGCTCCACTAAGTGTGGAACCCCCAACAAACCCCTAACATATCTTGCTGACTTCCTCTTTCAGGAAATGGAAGAGGAAGTACTCTGTGTGTGTGCAGTCTGGTTTGTAGCAGGATTTAACTTGGTGGTATATTGGTTGCCAATGAGGACAATGTGGCCCTATTGCCATGATATGGGGCAGAGGGCATGGCCAAATAGAGGGGGGCAAATATTCAGAGGAGGTTCCTCTTCCATTGCTAATCCCCCTGACTTGATAGTGCTGCTACTGAATGTCACATTGGTTCATAAGAAGACCTCAGTCATCCACAGCTTGCTTGTGGATAAGGAGGCCAACCTGGCATGGACCACCAAGACCTGGGTGGGTGAGTAATGTGAGCCTAATCTTACTCTACTCTGCCCACCCAAGTACTCGGTGCAGCACTGTGGCAGACCAAGAGAAGAAGAAGAAGAAGAAGAAGAAGAAGAAGAAGAAGAGGAGGAGGAGGAGGAGGAGGAGGAGGAGGAGTTTGGATTTGATATCCCGCTTTATCACTACCCGAAGGAGTCTCCAAGCAGCTAACATTCTCCTTTTCCTTCCTCCCCTACAACAAACACTCTGTGAGGTGAGTGAGGCTGAGAGACTTCAGAGAAGTGTGACTAGCCCAAGGTCACCCAGCAGCTGCATGTGGAGGAGTGAAGACGTGAACCTGGTTCACCAGATTACGAGTCTACCACTCTTAACCACTACACCACACTGGCTCTCAGAGACCATGTATGTGTGTACATTGTCTCTGCGATCCATGGGACATCTCTGCCACCAAGAAACTACATCAATTAAGAGCTGGACTGGAGGGTCTCCATCCATTGTTGGGTTAGAGAGACAGGTTGGGGATGTTGCAGGCATATTGCCCACTCTGCGGCTTATATCCTCCCTGCCTGAGCTGGCTGAGGCAGTCTTGAATATGGTGCCAAAGACTATTGTTCTCAGCGACTTCAACTGACTTGAGAGTGAGGAGCCTCTGGCAGACCAGATGTTGTTGAAGTACAAGCCCCATCAGCCCCAGGAAGCATGGGAGCTGTAGTTCAGAAACATCTGGAGGGCTAAGGGTTCTCTACCTCTGCTGTATTTCCTGTGCTTGGCTCCAGCTTTTCCTTCACCTGACTTTCTTAAGCCATCAAACATCCTCAGACGAAATCCCACTCTGACCAACTGTGGCTTGAAATCTGCCTTTTAATCTCCAAACAGGGCCTCTCTCCAGCCAATCATTCACCTCCCCACACACCCTCATCAGGTCAAATCTCTGATCCAATGGGATACGGCAGAATACCCACTGACTGACCAATTAGGTCTCATAAGTTTTCAGCCCACTGTCCCTCTATATAAAAGAAAGAAACCTTGTTCCCAGAGCTACCTTTGTTTTGGCACAATGCAATATATCAGTGAAATGGATTGGTTGATACCCTCCTGCTGATTCTTTACAGCTCCACAGCTCTCAGAAGAAAGTCAAGTTAACGTACAGTTAGACCATTTATATTCAGCTACATATGTCTGATTCGCATTACACATGTTAAAATAGACTTTACCTCAGAAATGAAGATTGTTTCTCCAAAGTGACGTTGCCCCTGGCATGAACCAAGACACTGATAGAAGGCACTTGACCTCTTTCTCTCCACCATTAATGGCAAGAGGAGCTTCTGTCAGATTTCTCCCATTACACGCCTGAATCATAGGGCAAAATGTGAAGAAACGCAAGATCTACTTAAAGGGAAAACTGTGAGTCTTGGTTATGTTCATGTCTGCCTGCCTGGCAGACAGGAGGGTGGGTTAAATAGCACCTTGCACATGCCTAAATCAGAGAAAGTAGCTGAGGTAGATAAGAGCCTTTGCTGCAACCGTGGAGGTTGAGAGAAATATCGACTGTGTCTTGGAGTGTGCAGGTGAGGTGCAGAATGAGGGGTGGCACTGCCTTAGGATAGAGATCAGATACAAAATTCCTGTGTGCCACTTTTAATCCAAAGGGTACCAGTTGTCCAGTCCTATTGTATTGAGCCCTCTCTCTTTCTAAGTCCTCATTTGCTGGTGCAGCATGTCTTAGAACAGGAGTCAGAAAACTTTTTCAGCAGGGGGTCAGTCCACTGTCCCTCAGACCTTGTGGGGGGCCAGACGATATTTTGAATTTTTTTTAAAATGAATGAATTCCTATGCCCCACAAATAACCCAGAGATGCATTTTAAATAAAAGCACACATTCAACTCATGTAGAAACACCAGGCAGCCCCCACAAATAACCCAGAGATGCATTTTAAATAAAACGACACATTCTATTCATGTAAAAACACACTGATTCCCGGACCGTCGGTGGGTCAGATTTAGAAGGTGATTGGGCCGGATCCAGCCCCTGGGCCTTAGTTTGCCTACCCATGTCTTAGAATCACACTAAATTATCACTGCCTAACTCTACATGTGATTCTGCAAACATCAAAATAATAATATTTTTTAAAAAATAATCAAAGAAGTGAAGAAAATGTGTTTACAGATTACCTACTCAACCCCCAGCTCTGGGGCTCATTGTGGGTAGAAATATTCCCTTACTGATTCAGTCAGCTATCTTGGCACATTTCATTTTCTGAGCTTTTACTACTTTGTTACTCACCAGCCCTCTTTGTTTTCATAGTGGCATCATCATTTCATCTGCCCGTAGCTGCCAGCCAAATTGCTACATAGAAGTGGTAAAACTGATTGCTCTTATGATTGTTTTCTGGGCAGAAAACAGAAGAGACTATGACTAATAGCTTTCCCTGGTAACTTACTCTGTTAATAATAATGTTTTGAATTGATTTCATATGTTAATCATTTAATAATGTGCTGTGATTTGGGTCGGGTTTTCCCAAGCCATGCCCATGAGCAGCACAACAACATACATGCTGACATGTGCACACACAATTATACATTAATAGATCTGTTTCCAGATTCTCTGTGAGCTAGTTAAACAGGGTTTTAGTGGCACTTTTAATGAAACCAGGGCACATTGCATTACACAGAGTGATTAATGACCTCGCTTCTAAATGGCTTCCACAGCAACAAAATGCATTAAAAGGGCATTAAGGCTGCGATGGTGAGCAAAACTGAAAACAAAACAAAAAGCTTGAAAGGGAAAACAATGTCTTGCTGAGTTCAGGATGCATAAAGGCCTTTGCACCTAAATCCCATGGGCTTCCATGAAAAGAATCAAGCACACTAGGATCTGCCGCAAGCTAGTGTGTGCGTGACTCTGTGCCTGTCTGCCTTGGAGATTGTAGAAGCATAGAGTTGAAGTGTTGTAATCTAGTCCAACCCCATGCAATGGTAGGAAACCTGCCCACAGACATCCCTGGGTGGACCTGAGCGGTCAACCTTCTGGTTAACAGCCAGACATACTGACCCATTGTGCTACAGAGCCAGTATGGTGTAGTGGTTAAGAGCGGTAGTCATGTAATCTGGGGAACCGGGTTCGCGTCTCCACTCCTCCATATGCAGCTGCTGGGTGACCTTGGGCCAGTCACACTTCTCTGAAGTCTCTCAGCCCCACTCACCTCACAGAGTGTTTGTTGTGGGGGAGGAAGGGAAAGGAGAATGTTAGCCGCTTTGAGACTCCTTAAAAAGGGAGTGAAAGGTGGGATATCAAATCCAAACTCCTCTTCTTCTTCTTCTTCTTCTTCTTCGTCGTCTTCTTCTTCTTCTTCTTCTTCTTCTTCTTCTTCTTCTTCTTCTTCTTCTTCTTCTTCTGTCAAGTCTCTAGCTCTTTCTCCTACAGAGACATGAGAGGAAATGTGCAAACAAAATTCCACCCACCCCCTCTGCAAAGAATGGGAATCTGCAAAGAGGTCTTCAAAGCAGTTCCCAGTGTTTGTTGGGGATATCTTCAAGCAATTGTGCATAGAATTGCACGGTTAGTCTTCTTCCTTTTATGTTAATTTAGCATATGTAGTAAGGCGGTTCATAAAAAACTTTTTTTAAAAAATGCCTGCTCCAAAGGTTTTATCTTACTACACTAGGGATTATATAGCTATACAGTGGTACCTTGGGTTAAGAAAGTACCATATTTTTCGCTCTATAAGATGCATCAGACCACAAGACTCACCTAGTTTTTGGAGGAGGAAAACAAGAAAAAAAATATATTCTGAATCTCAGAAGCCAGAACAGCAAGAGGGATCGCTGCGCAGTGAAAGCAGCAATCCCTCTTGCTGTTCTGGCTTCTGGGATAGCTGCGCAGCCTGCATTCGCTCCATAAGACGCACACACATTTCCCCTTACTTTTTAGGAGGGAAAAAGTGAGTCTTATAGAGCAAAAAATATGGTAATTCATTCTGGAGGTTCGTTCTTAACCTGAAACTGTTCTTAACCTGAAGCACCACTTTAGCTAATGGGGCCTCCTCCTCCTGCTGCTGCTGCTGCCACGCCACTGCCACACAATTTCTGTTCTCATCCTGAAGCAAAGTTCTTAACCTGAGGTACTATTTCTGGGTTACCAGAATCTATAACCTGAAGCGTCTGTAACCTGAAGCATCTGTAACCCGAGGCACCACTGTATCTGAAATTCCATGCACATCAGTTAATATCTAGACCCCGCTCCACTGAATTGTAATTTCAGCCTTCACGACACAGGAAAACAGCCAAGTAAACAGCTATTTTTGTGGAGGAGGGTCAAGATATTAACTGATATGCATGGAATTTCAGATATAGCTATATAATCCCTAGTGTGGTAAGATAAGACCTGGAAGCTATGCCTTATGAGGAACGGCTAAGGGAGCTGGGCATGTTTAGCCTGGAGAAGAGGAGGTTAAGGGGTGATATGATAGCCATGTTCAAATATATAAAAGGATGTCACATAGAGGAGGGAGAAAGGTTGTTTTCTGCTACTCCAGAGAAGCGGACACGGAGCAATGGATCCAAACTACAAGAAAGAAGATTCCACCTAAACATTAGGAAGAACTTCCTGACAGTAAGAGCTGTTCAACAGTGGAATTTGCTGCCAAGGAGTGTGGTGGAGTCTCCTGCTTTGGAGGTCTTTAAGCAGAGGCTTGACAACCATATGTCAGGAGTGCTCTGATGGTGTTTCCTGCTTGGCAGGGGGTTGGACTCGATGGCTCTTGTGGTCTCTTCCAACTCTATGATTCTATGATTCTATGATTTTAAGACCTTTGGAGCAGGCTTTTTTAAAAAAAGTTTTTATGAACTGCCCAAATATGTAGGGATATAGTGAGGAGCATGAACATTCAGACATTGGAGTTCTCACCCACAGTCCGACATACAACAGCCCAGATGATGATTTAGCATCTAAATGAGAACTAGACTTCTGTCGGTGTGTAAAGCTGATCTGAAGCACAGTGGTTGCTCCCTGACCTTCCCAAAATGGTCAGCATTGTAACTCTATAGAAAAAGGGAAAGGAAAGAGCAAATGTAGCCAATAAACAGAAAATATGTAGGGCTCCTGTTCTGGGGCTATAATATGTATTTTCTTTCTGTTTCTGTTTCCTTCTTTTTTAAAAAAAGAATACAGTGCAAAATGGGTTGCAAATCAGCTCCGAAAGTCCTGAAATGTTGGTGGAACTTGCATTATTGTCATATCTGGAATGCTGTTTTATGAGGCAACCCTCAGCCACCCATCAGTCATCAAGAGGGATATATAATTTTCGACTGCTTAAAGAAAGAGAGAGAAAGAGATCTACTTTTTTCCCAATCTCAAGAGAATGTAAAACATCGAAACATAATTGCTAAGCAAGTGACGTTTTAAAGAGATGCACTGTCTGTGTGGCAAAGCGTATAGCTGTAAAGAATTAAAAGATAATAATAAAAACAAAGGCAGCTGAAAAAGCAGCCAGGCAGCCACCTGACAACAGTTGAAATATAGCATAATTCTGACTGCATAATTAGAGGCTGGCTTTCTGAAAAGATAATTCAGAGATCTTTCAGAACCTCCGAGGGTTGGAAGCAAATATTCAAGGCAAGCTGGAACTGGGTGAAGCTTTATTTCTGCAAGGCTGGAAGGTAATAGGAAGTCCTCTATAATAAAGCTTGCCAACTTACTGCTTCTTTGTATGCTGAATCTGAAACAATGGTTTGGTCAATTGGACACTTCCATCCAAGCCTGATCCTCAAGAATCTTGAGTACAGCAATATACAGACTACTTCAATAATACTTACCTGGCAGGGTAGACTCCTTGATTAAGAAGGCGGTTTTCCCATTGCGAGGCTCATGCCTTGCACTGTGGGTGTGCTGACCCCTGCGATTTCTCCAAATGCGGAAAACTCAACTGCATAATTTGTGGTGAAAACCTTCTTCTTTAGCCAGACTTTTGGCTGATTGACATCTAATGCCCTTTCACATGTGTTGTGTAAGGGGGAGATTATTGAGTTATCTTTATTTTTTGCTTTTACTATGTACAGTGGTACCTCGGGTTACAGCCGCTTCATGTTACAGCCTCCATTAACCCAGAAATAATACCACCTCAGGTTAAGAACTTTGCTTTAGGATGAGAACAGAAATCACGCAGCGGCAGCAGGAGGCCCCATTAGCTAAAGTGGTACCTCAAGTTAAGAACAGTTTCAGGTTAAGAATGGACCTCCAGATTGAATTAAGTTCTTAACCAGAGGTACCACTGTACTGTATTTATATATATATATATATTGCAATTTCATGTTGTGAACCATCCTGATATCTATGGGTATTGGGCAGTATAAAGGTAAAGTTACCCCTGCCCGTATGGGCCAGTCTTGCCAGACTCTAAGGTTGTGCGCTCATCTCACTCTATAGGCCAGGAGCCAGCGCTGTCCGCAGACACTTCTGGGTCACGTGGCCAGCGTGACAAGCTGCAACTGGTGAGCCAGCGCAGCACACGGAACGCCGTTTACCTTCCCGCTGGTAAGCGGTCCCTATTTATCTACTTGCACCCGGGGGTGCTTTCAAACTGCTAGGTTGGCAGGCGCTGGGACCGAACGACGGGAGCGCACCCTGCTGCGAGGATTCAAACCGCTGACCATGCGATCGGCAAGTCCTAGGTGCTGAGGTTTTACCCACAGCGCCACCCGCGCTTGTATATTGGGCAGTATACAAATTTATAATAATAATTATAAACGGCTAAGGGAGCTGGGCATGTTTAGCCTGGAGAAGAGGAGGTTAAGGGGTGATATGATAGCCATGTTCAAATATATAAAAGGATGTCACATAGAGGAGGGAGAAAGGTTGTTTTCTGCTGCTCCAGAGAAGCGGACACGGAGCAATGGATCCAAACTACAAGAAAGAAGATTCCACCTAAACATTAGGAAGAACTTCCTGACAGTAAGAGCTGTTTGACAGTGGAATTTGCTGCCAAGGAGTGTGGTGGAGTCTCCTACTTTGGAGGTCTTTAAGCAGAGGCTTGACAACCATATGTCAGGAGTGCTCTGATGGTGTTTCCTGCTTGGCAGGGGGTTGGACTCGATGGCCCTTGTGGTCTCTTCCAACTCTATGATTCTATGATTCTATGATTCTATGATTCTAATAATAATAATAATAATAATAATAATAATGTCGTTTCTTTTCAGCTCCATCTAACTCAGCCTTCTCCATGCAGGTATCATCCATGCTGCCTTCATGGTTGTTCCAACTGATCCAAGTACGTCTAGGTAAGTTCTACAAGGAAGTTGGAAGAATAAAGGTGTGCTGCTTCTACTGTAACTGTATGCCATAATTAGGGTGATAACTTTCACCCAGGCACATTTGGGTCATCTGGTGAAGGCTGTCCCTGTGCTCTGGGGATGGTTTGCTCTGCCTAGGAAGGTCTTGCTTTCCAGCCCCTGGGTCTTCCTCTCAGTGCCCACCTGCCCCCTTCAGCCCCCGTTTCCCACTCTCGACTGAGGCTAGCGATGAATGAGAAATGTTGATGTGAAGCAATCTAAGTTGCAATTTGCAACAGCGACAAAAAACGAAACGAAACACCACTATCCTTCAAAAGGCAAACTTCTACAGAGTTTATGCTACAGCATTCCACTCATGGAAGTATAACAAAAAATGTATATTAATGTATTAAAATGCATAAAGTAGGGAAAACAGTATACAAAATGCATTATGTTATGGAAATTTGCTTGCAAAAATGTTAGTGGTTGGTTTAAAAAAAAATGCAAACTGATGCAAAAAAAGGTGCTGAACTAGACTTGAAAAATGAGGAACTGAGATAAATTGAAATTGACAGATTCATCCATCCCTAATTGAGAAATATATTTCTGAAGACCTCCTGGGGGCCACCAAGACATTGGACAGACATTCTTCCAATAGCACAGCCATCTAAACATTTTCTAAATGTTGACAAGAAACATTTATTGGAGCATAATGAACCTCGGAGGATGGAAGAGATTCCCCATTAAGGAAAACTAAAGACAAATTTGACATCCTTGGGTATTCTGAAAATTTGTGTGCAACATTTTAAAGCTTGACACTACTGGTTCTAGCTTAGATGCACTTCTCAATCTTCTCCTTAATAGATAGATGTTTCTAAATAACTTTGGAATTTATTGATGCCCGCAACTCTTTCTAAACTTTTGAGAGTTAAATTACTAAGCCATCAAGGTTGTTAAGAGGGATGTCATTTCTGAAAAGGCAAGATTTATTGGGAACTTGGAAGAAATACAGCCTCCTGGTTGTTCTTTCTTTTCACTGCAGCTTCTCTCCCTCTCTCTCTCTCTCTCTCTCTCTCTCTCTCTCTCTCTCTCTCTCTCTTTATGTTATAATGATGTTAAGATTTTGAAAGGTTGCAGAGTTAATAAATATGATGAATTTTCCAAGTCTTATGAAAACTCATGGCTTCCCTCAAAATTCACCAGGCATGACATTTGGAAAAGGTGGCTATATTCATGTACATCGGGGACATCTAACTCCCAAGAGGCTGCTATCTACTCACAGAATAAAAAACTGGCAGTCATCTACCCATTTTTTGGGGGGGGCAGGGTGCAGGTCAAAATTGTGGAGCTTTTCTTAGGGGGGAACAGTAAATACTTATGCTGCTTGGGGGGGGGGCTGCGACAAAAAACGATAAACAATATGTCATCCTGCCAGCGTAAACTCCATATTCAATTCTTGAAATCGTGCACGGATAAAAGAAAGAGAGAGGGGGTGGGGCCGAATGCTCATCCCCCCCCCCCACAGGTGAAAATAAACCTGTGATTGACTTATAACAACTGGGGGGCCAACCTGTCGATCGCGGTCGACCTGTTGGACATCCCTGATGTAGATTAATGGCTTTATCACATCATAACACTTTCATAAAGGTAAAGGGACCTCTGACCATTAGGTCCAGTCATGGCCAATTCTGGGGTTGCGGCGCTCATCTCGCTTTATTGGCTGAGGGAGCTGACATACAGCTTCCGGGTCATGTGGCCAGCATGACAAAGCCACTTCTGGTGAACCAGAGCAGCGCACGGAAATGCTGTTTAGCTTCCCGCTGGAGCGGTACCTATTTATCTACTTGCACTTTGACGTGCTTTCAAACTGCTAAGTTGGCAGGAGCTGGGACTGAGCAACGGGAGCTCACCCCGCTGCGGGGATTCAAACCGCCGACCTTCTGATCGGCAAGCCCTAGGCACTGTGGTTTAACCCACAGAGCCACCTGCATCCCAACACTTTCATGGTATCAACCAAATCACATGGGTTGTCAGTTGACATAGCCATGAAGACATGCAAAGCTAAAGAAAGTGAGCCCCCCCCCCAAAAAAAAGTAATATGGTGTCAAGAAGATAGAGAGGCTAGGGGGTCAAAGTGGATTAAAACACCCTGAATTAGTTTTCAATAAGTGCTGAAAAAGTACCAAACTGGAGTTTTTAGATACTCACAAAAATGATCACCATACTAGGAAGTAGCAACAGCAGCGTGTTTCCTGGGAAACCTCCCCTTCCCTTCCCTTGTTTAATCCATTCTGTGGAAAGTGAAGGTACAAACTCTGCCATAGTTTGTTTATATGAAGGAACAAGGATTTGAAATATACACTCTCAAAATTATTTTACTTCAGAAAACAGGACTTTTGTGGCTCTGTTTCTCAGGGGGGTTACATGATGTGTCATTGGTAAGGAAACAAACAGAGATGTGAAAATAGCATTTTAATGCATTTTTTTCTGCTAATAAATAATAGCCACAATAGCCAGGGTGGCTCCAGGGACCAGACAACCAAGAAAGAGTTGGCGACAGAAAGGGATGAAACTGTGTAATTCTCATCACTCTCAAGAATTGTGGTCTTTTCTATAATTACCTGTTCAGGGGGTGCTCTTTCTATTTTACATATCCCTCCTAAAATATGTGCACAACACATGATTTTATTTCATAAGCAAATACTTCCTGTACAACTGACTAAAGTGTTAAAATTTGCTAGAGCAAATCACAGCTTCTTCTGGTTTCATCCATTTCATTCTTAAAGGAATAACACTTTTTTCCCCCTCCAGGAGTGAGGAAACGTTTTCCTATGAAAGAACAATGATTTATTTATTTATTTGACTATTTATCATTCTCATTTCATAAAACATAACAAGGCAGCTTACAACATTTAAAATGCAAAAACCCCACCGGGTGTGTGTGTGTGTGTGTGTATCTGTCAACCTATCTATTTATCTATCATAATTAAAAACATCAGTATACATAAAATATTGTAATGCCAAGGAAGATAATGGCGGGTGTTGTTCTTTCCTGAAGCAACACTCTGCTTACACAAGTTTGGAGAGTCCACTTATAAATGGAAATTAAAAGATTTTCAGCTTTCTTTAATTTGCATAGTTGGTGCCAGTCACCAAGTTGTATAGAAGCAAATATGTCTGTCCATCACCTTTGGGGAGAAGAGTCCCTGAAAAATGCCTGGGGGCTGGATGAAATTTAGCAGATTGCTGCATCTCAACCTCAGACTGGTGGCTTTCATAAGGCTTTGACAAAGTAGCAGAACTCAAACACAGTCCCCTCTTCTGAGAAGCCTAGGCTCTTAATTTAAATTTGTGGGAGAGAACAATAGATCAAGGGAAGGGAGGGATAGGCCAAGAAGATGCACAGGATAATAGTAGAAAATACCATTCTTTTTTAAGATAGCGTCTTAAAAAGCAGAGACATCACCTTGCCGACAAAGGTCCGTACAGTTAAAGCTATGGTTTTCCCAGTAGTGATGTATGGAAGTGAGAGCTGGACCAGAAAGAAGAATTGCTGAAGAATTGATGCTTTTGAATTATGGTGCTGGAGGAGACACTTGAGAGTCCCATGGACTGCAAGAAGATCAAAGCTATCCATTCTGAAGGAAATCAGCCCTGAGTGTTCACTGGAAGGACAGATCCTGAAGCCAAGGCTCTGATACTTTGGCCACCTCATGAGAAGAGAAGACTCCCTGGAAAAGACCCTGATGTTGGGAAAGATGGAGGGCACAAGGAGAAGGGGGCGACAGAGGATGAGATGGTTGGATAGTGTTCTCGAAGCTACTAGCAAGAGTTTGACCAAACTGCGGGAGACAGTGGAAGACAGGAATGCCTGGCGTGCTCTGGTCCATGGGGTCACAAAGAGTTGGACATGACTAAACGAATAAACAACAACAACCATTACAGGTGCTTAAGTGTCAGTCTAACTAAAGACTATGGGGTTAAGTCAGTGCTTTTAAGAAACCAACAACAACCTTTTGAACTTGGGAATCTCCATTCCAGACATCTTCCACATCTACCCCCCCCCCAAACTGCTCAGCATTAGAACACGAAGAAGTCCTTGCAAAAGCCACATTCATCAAATTCACCACTTTGAGGTTTTTCTATGATCAAGCAGTATATAAATTTTAGGAAATGTTTTGTAAAGTTAAAATATGGGAAGGCGGCTTATGTGGAAAAAATAAACAACATTCACAACACATAACAAAAAGTAATAAAAATAAAAGAAGATGTAAGGCAGTGGAGGGAAGTCACAATGGTAGGAATAAGGAAAATACACACACACACACACACACACACACACACACGAGTACTGAAAACAGTTACAATTTGGAATGTACTGTTAAGAATGTCTAAATGTGTAACTGAATGTAACAATGTAAAATAAAATTGAAAATAATGGGGAAAATATTAGAAAATGAATAAATTTGCAGATATTAATACTGCACAGCATATGAACTGACTCATTGTCCAGGCCCATAAAAATATTTTACCAGCAGAAGTCTTCAAAATACAGAACATAAGCATCAACAATGCATCCCAAAATATCCATACAGTATCTTGTGCTGTCCAGCACAGGCTGAGCGACTTAGAAATAAAAGATAACTCAAAATATCCAAACTGACTCTCCAGCCTGCTTTAGCCTGCCTCTAGCCCCAGGTTATTACAGCTCTCAGGGAGCCATTATCTTTTGCCTTCTTCTTGCTGTCACTTCAGAGGAACTGAAAGAGGCTACTCCCTTCAGAATGGAGATTTGCAACTCAATACTTTCATCACATGATCTAAGATTACAACACCCATGTGTTAGCTACCAGAGAAAAACAATCAGATACTTAATCATTAACCCATTAAGGAGCCTATAGTCCTTTGGAAAACAAAATTGGGAAAACGCCAATGTTAGCAACTCTTCAGCAATACACATTTAGCCATTTTCCATTTCAAACCTTCATTAATATGCATGCATTTCATTTCAGTGTGAATTAAATCAATTATACTTAATATAAATAAATTCAGATAGGCTAAATGCAAAGGCCTGGGGCTTGGGTGCTAATCCATCACTGGTTTTAGGGAAAGAAGGCAGACACCCATATAACCCCTTTCCAAAGTCATAATGTGTAGCAGTTTGCATAAGAGACTGCAGGAGCAAAACACGCCAAATAAGTCTATAGCAAAGGCAATGACAATCCTCCAATTTTGCCTCAGAGGCCATGAAAAACTAGACCCAGCTTTTGCTCCATGTGTAGAAGGAGATCTAGTTTTCACTGAAGTGGGAAACTTAAATCTAGTCTCTACCGCTTCAGACTGAATGCTCTACTTTATTCAGCACAAAGTGCTTAGCACACACAGCAGCTTCTAGAGTTGCAGCTGTATTGGAAAACAATCATATCAGCGGAAAACTAGGCTAAAGCCCTGTTACCTGGCAGGCTAGCTGACCGTGTAAAAGAACCCTTTGAGTACAGAGGGGCATTCAGTTGTGCGAGGACCGTAAAGTGTGATAAGACATTACTGGAGAGAGAGAGAGAGAGAGAGAGAGAGAGAGAGAGAGAGAGAGAGAGAGAGAAGTCAGCACATCCAACTTGGCTTGTCCAAGTCATGGGACGTAGCCAAAGTGGCTCTCTGGATCTTGCTCATGCCTTTGCGCTTCACCACAAAGCACATCTGGTTTCCTTCCACTGGGTCTGTTTCATCACCTTTTAAAGATGCAAAATTAAGGAAGAAACTGTGTCCTTTGGGGACAGGCAAATTACCCGTGGAAAATCTGATTCATCTTCATTTTCTGTCCTCTGTGGAATACAAGCTTAAGGGAACAGCCAATAATCAACTTGGGAACCATGATGCTTTGAGCTAATCAGTTCATTTTGTTTTCCCATTTAAACATAATTGTGCTCCCTCAACAACAGCTAAGGGGAGAAAATTAATCACTTGACACAGAAAACTACACGGAGTGGCATTAGTTAGAATTGTATTTGTTTCCCTGTGGATCCTGAAGAATAGATGGTGTACATTAGCTGTGAAGTACTTGTTCAAGGCATGCCGTTTCACGCCTAGATGAAACCTGTTGATGGGCCAAAGGACTTATTCCTTCGGGAGCTATTGAAAATAACTAGCAGTTGGCACCTCCCTTGATTTGCCCTGCCAGAGTATATTTTTAAAAGTCTGGCATCAAGTGACACGTGAATTTGTTTATTTTAAAATGAGAAGGAACACTTCACCATGACCTCAAGAAAGGGATACTGCTACTATTAACAGGAGGAGAAAAAGTAGAAACTGCTGCTTCCTAACTCCTGTTTGTGGTAATCCCGCATGGACTGTTTCTATCTGGCAGCCAACATTATTTGTGGCGGTTGCCATATTTCTCCCCAGAACAATGCTATATCCAGGACATTTGCCGGGAAAGAAAATGGCAGCAGCAATTTCACTGCAGCCACACCTTTGGTAGAAGGGAAAAAACAAAACAAAACCCCCCACAAAGCAACACTCACACACACACGTGTGTGTGTGTGTGTGTGTGTGTGTGTGTGTGTGTAAATATAGATAGATAGGTGGTATCATGGCTACTGCCACACCTCAAACGTAAACATAACCTATGTGAACCTCTAATGAAATCTTACAGACTTCCTCTGACTTCAAGCTGAAAAGGGCTCTTGAACTTAAATGGCCTTGAGTTCTTCTCTGCCTTAAAATTTATATCTGAGCTGAATAAAATGCCACACTTTTCCCAACCTCCCTCATAAATATTCATCAGCATTTAGTGTGAATTTCTCCGAATATTTTTGTATGTAATTTTCCTTATATACACATTTTGGCTAAGCAATTGTCCTGATACAATGCAGTTTCGTATGGCATTTTCACTGATATTTGTAGGAACACTTTACCCAATATATGCATTTTTTTTTTACACGTTGCTTATCTGGAGAACTGCAATGCAAAACTCAGATAAGTCTAAACTTTGAATAATGCTTGGGTTTCCGAAATTCTTGAAATTGTTCACGGATAAAAGAAAGAGGGGAGGCCGAATGCCCCCCCCATGGCTGAAAATAAGCCCGCAATTGACTTATAACAACCAGGGGCCAACCTGTCGATCGCGGTCGACCTTTTGGACATCCCTGGTGTACATTAATGGTTTTATCACATCATAACACTTTCATAAAGGTCAAAGTAAACGGACCTCTAACCATTAGGTCCAGTCGTGGCTGACTCTGGGGTTGCGGCACTCATCTCACTTTAATGGCCGAGGGAGCTGGCGTACAGCTTCCGGGTCATGTGGCGAGCATGACTAAGTCTGGCGGACCAGAGCAGCACACGGAAATGCCGTTTACCTTCCCGCCTATTTATCTACTTGCACTTTGACGTGCTTTCAAACTGCTAGGTTGGCAGGAGCAGGGACTGAGCAACGGGAGCTCACCCCGTTGCGGGGATTCGAACCGCTGACCTTCTGATCAGCAAGTCCTAGGCTCTGTGGTACCAGAGTGTACCAATCACTAATTACAATGATACAAAATAAATGCATATGGAAATATACTGTTAAGTGAGGTTCTAAAACTAGGTTTCTTTTGAAGTGGCCACATTTGACTCGTCAAGAAAGATCTTCTTTTGCTCCAGCAACAGCTGGAAAGATGACTGTCAGAGCCTAGGAGGTCTGCTTGATGTGTAAAAGGGGATGGCCTTGCAGCTGAGCTGATGGGAGGGAAGCAAAATGAAGAGAGCCAGGGCAGGAGGAGCCAATTGGCTTGTCATCGAGACAATGGAAGCACAGGGCTGCCAATTGCGAGGGATATCAGAGGAATGCCAGTTGCCAGGCAATGAAGGCATGTTGCCCAATCTCGTGAGACATCAGCTGTCACAAAGCTGCTGGGGAAGAAACAGGAAGGATCAGCTGGGGAGGAAACAGGAAGCTGGTATCAGCTAAGAAGCAGTTGTAAACATTGGAGAGTATATACCTGGTTTCTTACCAATCTTTAGGGAAGTGTGGAGTTATTAAATAATGGTGGTCAAATGGCCCACTCTGTCAGCATGACAGCTACCGATTAGAAGATATGGATGTAGTTATGCATCTCCTTTCTTTGTCTCTTCATTATCTGCCAGCCTTGCAGAATGTTAAAAGCAGCACAGCCTCATCCCTAAGCAAGACTTGCAAGTTCAGTGCAGACGGGGGGGGGGGGGGAGCAGGGAAAACAAATACCTATCTCACACACCACTGGCAGAGAACAATGTGTCACCCACCCCTGGAGGTATTAAAAGTAAAGGGACCCCTTTACTGGGGTCAATGGCTGGGAAGTGGCTGGGGAAACCCAGCCAGATGGGCGGGGTACAAATAATTTATTATTATTATTATTATGACAGTTAAGTCCAGTCGCGAACGACTCTGGGGTTGCGGCACTCATCTTGCTTTACAGGCCGAGGGAGCCGGCGTTTGACCACTCTGTGGACAGTTTTTCCGGGTCATGTGACCAGCATGACTAAGCCGCTTCTGGTGACACCAGAGCAAATCATGGAAACGCCGTTTACCTTCCTGCTGGAGCGGTACCTATTTATCTACTTGCACTGGCGTGCTTTCGAACTGCTAGGTTGGCAAGAGCTGGGAAAGGGCAATGGGAGGTCACTCCATCGTGGGGATTCAAACCGCCGACCTTTTGATCGACAAGCCCGAGAGGCTCAGTGGAGGTATTACCCCTCCCCTAACACCCCATGACAAAGGGAGGATAACCCCATCAAGAGCTGGCACTGACGGAGGAACGGGGGGCGGGGGAGTGTACCGCCCCCGGCACCATCAGGGAGGGGAGTACCATCGCAGCCACCCCAAGACACGCGCTGCGCTATTATTATTATTATTATTCAATACAAAAAGTCATAATAAAATGTAAGTTCAAAATGGAACAACTTATATCAAATAAAGTAATATTCAATAATCCAGTTCTGAAGGTGTGGTCTCTTCTCCATTAGGAAATTATGTGTGTCTACAGACTGTGGGAATGTTGACATCTGAGAACTGTTCTCTGCAAAAGGGAAGGGGTTTCTTCCTTGCTTTCTCTTGCTTTGAAATCTTTATGTGTCCTTTATAGCCAAAAGGCTGAGGAAGTGTCTCTTATTTGAAGGGACAGTCCCTTATTCCAGCGCCATGTCCCGCTGCTGTCCCTTATTGATGGACATCACTTAAATGTCCCTTAAATGATGTCCCTTAAATTTCAAAGGAAGCAGCTCCTCTCCCTCCCTCCCTGCCAGCCAGGGAGGAGAGAGGCTCCAACTGTGTTGCTTGGCTGTATTGCTCACCCAATAAGAAGTCTAAGAATGACTGGGGGGTGGAGCTTGCATGCCTTGTGTGTGGCTAGTTAATGCAAGCTGAGGGGTTTTTCGAATGCTGGACGCCATTTTGTTGCACATGCTGCTGCAAACTTTGCAGTGCAAAGCAAGACCGGGGAGCCATCTTAAGTTGAGGCTGCATAGGCCTTGTGGTGCATATGATTCAGATTGTATTCAGTTGAACCTCTGGTTACAAAGTTGGTTGGACAGTGTTCTCGAAGCTACCAGCCTGAGTTTGACCAGACTGCAGGAGGACAGGAAGACTGGAGTGCCTGGAACAGGTGAGGCTGCAGGTCCCTTATTTTGGCTGCTGGTCCCTTATTTTCAAATCTGCAAGTTGACAGCTATGGTGACCAGACATTCAGTCTTATTAATATTTTAGCTAACTTTAATCCTTACCTATTGTGGCATGTATTGTATGACCACATCTTATAAGTTTGTATTTTTCTACTTTATCATAAAAAGTTATTTTAGTACAGAAACATAAAAAGAAAGGGAAGACAATTGTTCCTTCTGCTTCATTACATTTCTCTGTAAATTTAAAAAATAATGTTTACCTTGGCCATGGAAGGAGACTGCAGCTTCTACCCAGCAGTACAGGAAAAATAAAAATGGCTTGAATTGGGAAAGCAAATTACACAGTTTGTTAATACTGAATCTCCAAAATGTTTCATGTCTGTTGTTGCTATCTTCTCTTAGGAATGAATGGAACATACTAGTACAGATGACTGGGTGAGCTTGTTTGCAACAGCTGTGAGAGAAGTTGCCAAATCTGATTTTATGTTAAGAAAGCTCAAGCACCAAATGTCCTGAATTCATTTTCCTTCTCGAGGGCACATAAAGTGTTCTTGCCACTATAGAAAATGTTATGAAATATATAAAATACAGCCTAGCTTTCTTGGTCATCTTACCGCCTACTGTAGCAGGAACGTAATAGACAAATGCCATCTCCTTTGTGGCTCATTTGACCTTAATGGCAGCTATATTCCATGCATAATTTCCAACTTGCCGTCTAATATTTCTGCTATAAAGCATGCAAAAACATTTGCCTGCAAATAGATTTGAAATTGTATATCATGAAAACACAATTGTTCCATGAAAATGGTCTTCAGGCAGGACACATCCAAGATTTAAAACATTACATCAAAAGCAAAACATCTGCATATCCTACAAGCTTCAGGTTTTTCTTTCTCCTGTTCTCCCACATAGCCCGCTCCCTCACTATTTGGTAATTGATTTTGCACACACACAAACGCACACACACTCTTTGTCATTTGAAGGAAATTGTCTTCCAGACAAACCACAAGTTGTAAACCAAGAACAAATCTTGGTATTTTAATTTGTGTCTGTAATATCCTATTAGTGTTACTCCTGCTGCTGCTGCTGCGTTCTGCACCAATTGAAGTTTCTGGACCATCTTTAAGATCAGCCCCACACAGAGCACATTACAGTAATCTTGCCTGGAGGCATGTGGTATAGCAGCAAGGTCCATTTTCTCTAGCAAAAGCTGCAGCTGACTAACCAGCCAGAGCTGGCAAGAAACACTCCTGGCTATTGCTGATGCCTGAGTTTCCATGGAAAGCAGTGAATACAGGAGCACTCTGAAGCTGTGTCCCTGTCTGTTTATGCAATCCCAATGAGAGCCAGCTATACAAAGGTTAAAGGTTATAGATACTTAATCAGCAGAAATGAACAAAGAAGGGAAGAGGGAATCTCCAGTGTCATATTAAATCTGAAGCAGCAACAGAGATCAGGCATTCTCAGGCTGTGATAGGGTGACCACCAGCAAGCATGAGTGCCCAGGGTGATGGAGTGCAGTCAGGCAGAAGGGTTGTTCCCAAGAAGGATCTCAAAGGCACATTTAGTCCTGAGATTCAAAAGCATTATAGCTTCTAGGAAACAAAAGACAAATGTGTCTACTGAAAGGGAGCTTTCTGGAGAAATAAAAGCAGGGAGATGCTAGGGCTATCTTCTGAAAATGGGGCAGTTGATACTGGATGCATATTGTAATGGGTATGAGTTGCTCGTGTGTAAACTGCCGCCTCTCTAGGCTTAATTGCCTTGGTTAAACCGTTCTGACTGCACAGCCCATCTCCGTGCGGCTGTCTCAGTCGCTGGCAGAATCTGTCTGTGGGCGTTTCTATGGGAGTCGGAACTTAAGAGGTTAAGTTGTTCCCATGATGCCTCAGCATTCTGACGTCAGATTTGGAAGCTGGGAGGAGTTTTCCTGTCCGTTTCCTCTCGGTCGTTGAGAGAGAGAGATGCAGTTCGTCATGGCTGCGAGAAGTCCTGGAATTTTCTGAGAAAATGATGAAATAAAGAGCTGTAAATGGACATTACTGTGCTCTGTGTGTTTGTCGGAAACTAAGTGACAGTTTGCTGCTGTGTTTTACTCTGCTGGGCGTGCATGAAAGAAGCAGATTGCACCGCTGAGAGGGAAGCGTGCCGGACCGCTGTAAAGAGCTAATTGGAGTATAAATCAATTAGCACGTCAAGGACTAATCAAAACATCTACAGGTTATGGACCCTAAATTACCGCTTGTAAAACTGTCACTGGAGGCTGCCGGAAAGCTTTGAAGTTGCGTTCGGATGGCAGTGGAGTTGGCGAAAGCGGAGGTCTGTGTCTAAGGCAAGCAAGCAGGCTGAAAGACGCTGTGCTGGATGCAGCAGTGCTGAGAGCAGCAGGAAATCGTTTCTCCACGGAGTAAGGAGCCGGAAGAGCTGGTGATCTGTGAGTACAGCTTGGGGCACCTTGGGAGAACGGGAAACCATGGCAGAAGGCCACGATTCATATTCCGTACCTTTCGAAAAATTGGACGGAAAGAATTGGCAAGAATATAGCAGGAGGCTGAAGGCATGGCTGGTAGCGAAGGGTCTTTGGGAGGCCGTGCAGGGACCCCCACTTGCTACGCCAGGGGCTGGAGCTACAGCAGCTGAGATAGCAGAAGCACGTAATTCCCAGAGGAGGAACCAGAGGGCCCTGGGAGCAATCGTGCTTAGCCTGGATGGTTCGCAGCTACCTTTGGTTGAGGGCCTGGAAAATGCTTGTGAGGCTTATCAGGCGTTGGAACGGGTGCACCACAGAACCACGGCTGGGGCAAAGATCCACACCACCAGACGCTTGTTTGAGATGAAGTTACGTCCTGGGGATAGCATCAGGAAGCATGTAACTGATATGCTGGCCGTGTTTAACCAGCTGAGACTGTTGGGTATCGATTTTCCAGAGGAGCAGAAGGTGTACATTTTGCTCAGCTCTCTGGACAAGAGTTATGACAATCTATGTCTAACTCTGGAGTCTATGGATCCGCAACAGCTGACGCTTCATTACGTGACAGGACGCTTGCAGGACGAACAAGAGAAACGCCAGAAAGAGGGCAGGGCTGGCACCGGGAGCTCTGGGTGTAAGGGTGGAGCCAAGCCAGCGGAATGCACGGTTCAGGCGTTTTCCATTCGTCGGTGCTACGTGTGTAATTCTACTGAACATCTGCGACGAAATTGCCCCCACCGGAGCAGAGAGGCAAGGCAGGATGTTGTCAAGGTCAACTCTCATGGGAACCAGTTGGGTTTCCATGGCAACCAGCCTGGGAGAGCAGCCAGGCGTGGGACAGAGGCAGGTGGACGTGACAAACACCAAGAGGAGATTTACCAAATAACAGCCAGCATGGCGCTGTTTGAAAACAGCTGTGAGAAGGGCTCAGAGTTTTGTTTTGTTATTGACTCTGCAGCTAATCGCAACTTGATTCCAGAGACCCCTGCTGTCGAGATGTGGAATTGCAGAGCAGTTCCGGCCGGAAAGGCTGTGCTTTTTGCAAATGGACAGAAAAGAAATGTGACTAACGTTGCAAATCTCTTTATGTCTCTTTTACAGGAGGAGTTGGAGTGCTGTATTGTTCCAGGGATACACCACTGTCTTTTGTCTGTGCCTTATTTGTTAAAAAAGGGATTTAAGGTTTGTTTTGATAATGATGTCTGCACAATCTCCAAAGGAGGGAGGATACTTGCCAAGGTTAAAAAGGGGCAGAATGATCTCTTCATTCTTAAGACGTCTCTGGAGGGTGAGGGGAAGGTTGAGAAAGCACAAGCCCTGTGTGCTAAAATTCCCGCTCATGTGGAATGTGCCCATATCTGGCATGAAAGGACAGCTCATAGTTCTTTAGAAGAACTACAGACGCTACCTGAGGTCGCCAAAGGGTGTCACATTGTAGAATGTGGATGTGCGATAGATTGTGAAGCATGCAGACATGCAAAGGTAAAAGGGTGCAGTTACCCAAAGGTGGATAGGGTAGCCACAAGACCTTTTGAAATGGTTCACATAGATCTGTTGGGTCCTGTAAAGGAACCAAGTCTGGGAGGGTCAAGGTTTCTGCTGACGATGCAGGATAATTTTACGCAGAATACCTGGACTCTTGGGCTTAAATCCAAGAATGATGCAGCACAGCTGATCAGAAGCTGGATTGAGGAGGTGGAACAAAGGTTCTCCACCAGAGTGCAAGCAGTCAAAAGTGTCAGAGGTGCTCAGTTTACAGGTTCTGCTTTGCAGAAGTTCTTTCGCAAGAAAGGGATACGTCACACAGTGACTTCACCCAATCAGAGGGGGGAGGCAGAGCTACGATGTGAGGCTCTGGTCCAGACTGCAAAGGTGTTGCTGAAAGATTCTGGGTTGCCACCAAAGTTTTGGCTGGAGGCAATCAGGTATGTGAGCTTCACCTGGAATCGGACCTACAATTCAGTGGTAGGTGACACACCGTTTGGTTTGTTGCATGGCAGGAAACCCCAGATTCATTTTCTGCGCAAGTTTGGGTCGGAAGCATCTGTGCCAGTGCCTAAAGTTTTGCAGGGGCCAGATGGATCCAAGTTCCGGAAGATGATCTTCTGTGGGTATGAGCCAGCAGCACGTGCATGGAGGTTTGCGTTCCCATCAGGTGATCAGAGTAAACTGCTGATCAGCAAACACGCTGAGTTCTACGAACAGGATGAAAGGTCAAAGACTCCTGTCAAGCGTGATGTTCTATCAGAATGTCTTTCTGATTCAGAACAGGAAGATTCTGAGGGGGAGGAAGGAGAGGCTGAGTCTGCTGATGACGATCAGGTCACTGACCAAGGTCTGGAGCAGGGTGGGGCCTCTCCACAAGGTGTTAAAAGAGAGGCCAAGAGTGAGCCAAGTTCTCCAGTGAGTGTGATGGAGAGGATTCAAAGACGTTTTAAGTCAGAGGGGGAATCCAGAGATGCTGAGGAAACACCTGCTAGTGGTGGTGAGCCAGGGGAAGCATCTGGGTTTGTGCCCAGGCGATCCAGTCGCACAACGAAGGGTGTTCCTCCGGAGAGATTTCAAGCCACAGGTGCGTGGGTAAGTTTCGCACAGTGTGAACCTGAGAGTTACGTGGATGTTCCACAGGTATTGTCAGAATGTGTGGCAGAGGGGGTATGGGAGTCGGAACTTAAGAGGTTAAGTTGTTCCCATGATGCCTCAGCATTCTGACGTCAGATTTGGAAGCTGGGAGGAGTTTTCCTGTCCGTTTCCTCTCGGTCGTTGAGAGAGAGAGATGCAGTTCGTCATGGCTGCGAGAAGTCCTGGAATTTTCTGAGAAAATGATGAAATAAAGAGCTGTAAATGGACATTACTGTGCTCTGTGTGTTTGTCGGAAACTAAGTGACAGTTTGCTGCTGTGTTTTACTCTGCTGGGCGTGCATGAAAGAAGCAGATTGCACCGCTGAGAGGGAAGCGTGCCGGACCGCTGTAAAGAGCTAATTGGAGTATAAATCAATTAGCACGTCAAGGACTAATCAAAACATCTACAGTTTCTTAAACCTTTTCCAGCATAAAAGCTGTCTGACTCCCAGTCGCCGCCTTCTCTCACTGTGCGGGAGTCTTCTGCGCAGGGAGGGCGTGGGTAGTGGAGGGCCTGTGCTCTCCTCACTAATCTCCAGAGAAGAATCCCGGAGCTCTCCCTCCGCTTCCCCCATTTGCCCCCCTTTATCCCTGGTGTTGCGCTGATTTCCTTCCTCCTCTACCGAGCTGCTTCTCCCCCTGGTGCTGGGTCCTTCGCCCGCAGAATCTGGGAGCCTCCCCTTCGCCTCTCACTCTGATGTCAGTTCCCTGACACATACCGTATTTTTCGCTCTATAACACGCACCCGACCATAACACGCACATAGTTTTTAGAGGAGCAAAATCCGTAGGCATGCCACCCGTACGCATTCCCTCCATAACACGCACAGACATTTCCCCTTACTTTCTAGGAGGAAAAAAGTGAGTGTTATGGTGCAAAAAATACAGTATATATGGTGCTACATGGAAGGTCACAAAGGAACACTGGGCATCATCCACAGATGAGTGGCAAGTTGTTGCTCTGATTGCATTGGATTGGGGCAGTGGCCTCAGCTTGTCTGAGGGCTCCCTGGTTCCTTTTCACTGGAGGCTGACGAATATCCCTGACATCCAGCCCTGACACCATTAGTTGCTAATAAAATCATGGTGGTTTCTAAAGGAAGCATCAATTGTCACTGCAGCTCTGTGGTGGCTTAGAGTTACAATACACAAAAGGGTACAAGGACATATTGATTCTCAATAGTTAATGTTTCTGTTGCTTGCAGATAGTTTCCTTTTAAGAGGATAGCAGCACTTCTGATCACCTCTGTCTACTGGCAGGCTGACTCTATGATCTTGCTACACCGGCAGCTTTTACCACAAGAACTAACATCAACAAAAATAGCTCCTTGATGACCTGTTTATGAAGCACTCATCCTAATTTGCACAAAGTTTGCAAGGAGGTTAGGCAGTGCATTTTCTTTCTTTTTTTTCAGCTGGAGCACGCCAGAGGACCTCTCAGGTGAGTGCCATTGCCCACCCACCTACCCCCAGCAACTTCTTGCCTCTACGTACTTCTGAAAAACCCAAAATGAACATTTAAAGTCAAGACGGAAGCTGGCCAGCATGCATGAGTCTTCACCAGGGGTCAGCAACCTTTTTCAGCTGTGGGCCGGTCCACCGCCCCTCAAACCATGTGGTGGGCTGGACTATATTTTGAAAAAAATAATGAATGAATTCCTATGCCCCACAACTAACCCAGAGATGCACTTTAAATAAAAGGACACATTCTACTCATGTAAAAAAATGCAGATTCCCGGACCGTCCGGAGGCTGGATTGAGAAGGCGATTGGGCCACATCCAGCCCCTGGGCCTTAGGTTGCCTACCCCTGGTCTACACTCTTTCTTTAGATCTATGACTCTACTTAGCTCTGAGCCACTCTGGTACATGATTAAATCCTATTGAAAAACAATGACAGTTTGGAAGCACCCCCAATTATTAACCCATAAAACAGCAAATCACAATGCACAAGAACAGTTGCATGTTCAGGCCCAGAGACCTCCCCTCTAAATAAAAACACATTTGACTCAAGTTTTAGTTTGGTTTTTGGCAGAATTTTGGCCACAACTTTAATGAAAGTGAGTGGTTGCATAGGCTCTACTTTGACTAGCTCCTTGTATCCTTGAAGGTAGCAGTGACCCAGAGCTCTATCATAGGTCAGCCAAGGGTGAACACCTGAGGTAGGTAGAAAGCCCAGGAACGGACTCCCCAGATGCTCCCCTGGACTCAGGCACAGGCACAACCCCCTCTCTGGGGTTGACCAAACCGAGTTGAGTCCCTGGATTCCTTTAACAGAATACCCTTCACATAGGGATGGCGAGACCGTTCCCCCATCCCTTTCACCTGAACCAGTGCCTATCCACAACCTTACAGGTTGTGATGATTTCCTACGTGGCAGGCGAAACCCAAATGGCAACAGCCAATCAGCCAAGTGGGGAAAATTCCTGCCGTGCCCCTGTCCCAACAACAGATGACACATGACGGCATAGCAAGGTCAAGTGCAAAGCCCTAAAAGTAGGGAGAGGTGGGCGGGTGTTCTGAATGCACGAGCTGAAAGAGGAAGCTCTGGGTCACGTGCATAGGTATTTATAGGTCCCTTGATCCGCTTAGACTGCACCCCATTGGCCAGATTAAACCCAGCAACGAGGGACCTACCAGTCAAGTGTTGTGGCTGTTCAATATACCCACCTACAACCAAGAGGTCAGTCTCCAGGTCTGACCGCAACACGTGCCCTCCTTTAGGGAGGACACGCTCTATATAAACAGGAGACAATGCAGCAACACCGAGAGACCCTTCCATGGTAGTCCTAGCAACCCCACTGCCACCTATCAATTATGACACTGATGGTGCCCCCTTAATGAAGGCAGAAGTCCAAATTAGCCATGCATGGAAGATACCTATCCATGATTGCACGGAGGCCACAATTGTGTCACACTACGCGGTGCACACACACACACAGCGCTGGCAGGAAGAGCTGACAGCACCTCCCTTGTCAGAGGCCAGAACTGTTCATCTGATAGCAAAAATAGCAATTAACAGCTATAGCAGCAACCTTTCTAGGATTCCTCTCAGCCAGAGCTCAGGTCCCCCAGGAACTCACGCAAAGTTAGGAGCAGTACAAAAGGAAAAGATACAATCAGCCAGCATTTCTCGGGGGAAGAGAGCCAGGTTTGGCAGGGAAGGAAATTCTACCATTCCGGTCACAAAAACAAATCACCAATTGGTAAGAAGTGCAATGAATATGGAATCCATAGGATAAAGGTTCTGCAAGAGAAGTCCTTGAGTCCTGTTGCTGCAAGTACATACCAAGATAAAACACCATTTTCAATCCTCCTGTTCCTTTCAGAGGCAAAGGAGTAACCTCAAGGGAAATGGCGAAAGGCAACAGAGGATGGCATATTACCTTTGCATCTTGAAAAAGAAGTTTTAAAATAACAAAAGACCACTATTTCTTTTTAGGAAAGGGTTTTATTTTGAGCTAGTGGATGTTGTAATACACTTTTATGTGGATTTCCCCATTCAAAGCATTAGTCAGTTATTTTAAATTGTGCCAGGAAGTTGCTCCTTAGTTTTCCGTTTTCATCACAGACAAAAACCCAGCTAGCTATTTTGCATCTTGCCTAGGTACTTCTCATCAGGTCCCCATTTAGAAGACAGAACTGGGCATTGTGCCAGGCTATTGCTTGTCAGTTTCCCCCAATTAAAAGAAAATACATGGCTGTGTATTGTGCTTTGGTATTTCACATCACACTCATTATTGTTGTTCACTAATCCCCCATTTAAGGGCCAGACTGGCTGCTATTTTGCATTGTACTCAGCCATTGATCATCATCAGCATCAGCTGGTTTTTTTTTTTTAAGGTCTGACCCAGAAAGCTATTTCACTTCTTGCTAGCCTTTAGCTGGTTGGTGTCTCTCTCACAGATCAAGTGACCCTTTTGCAAACCCATTTCTCTCCCAGGAGACATTATCAGGAGTGGATATGAACTTTTGCCACCCTTACTTTGCATTTACAACAACCGTCTGCAATATACTAATAATAGGAAATAGTGTAATTATTGGTTCCTCCGGACCATCTCCATTCCTGCTACTTATATCTCCCAAACTGGCATGCTGCTTTCTTTTCTATTCAATCCTACTCTTCCATCATCCCTTTCTCTCCAGGGACCTTAGGTTTAAATGAGATGTGCAGTCCCTGGACATTAAGCACCAGACTTGAGGGTTCTCCTCATCCAAACTGGGGGTTGGTGGGTGAGCTATAGCGCTTACCCGAAAATAATTGGGTGGCAGTACTCAACATTTATGAGTTTGACCAAACTGCGGGAGGCAGTGGAAGACAGGAGTGCCTGGTGTGCTCTGGTCCATGGGGTCACGAAGAGTCGGACACAACTAAACGTCTAAACAACAACAACTCAACATTTGCGGGATGCGGGTGGTGCTGTGGGTTAAACCACAGAGCCTAGGGCTTGCCGATCAGAAGGTCGGCTGTTTGAATCCACGTGACGGGGTGAGCTCCCATTGCTTGGTCCCTGCTCCTGCCAACCTAGCAGTTCAAAAGCACAAAGTGCAAGTAGATAAATAGGTACCGCTCCAGCGGGAAGGTAAATGGCATTTCTGTGTGCTGCTCTGGTTCTCCAGAAGCGGCTTAGTCATGCTGGTCACATGACCCAGAAGCTGTATGCCGGCTCCCTCGGCCAATAAAGCGAGATGAGCGCTGCAACCCCAGAGTCGTCCGCGACTGGACCTAATGGTGAGGGGTCCCTTTAGCTTTTACTCAGCATTTGTATTAGTAAAGTTGCCAGTGGCATTTCACCTAAAGCAAAATTGGAAGAGGACAAAACTTGGGTAAGACAGTGCAATTTCTTTGGGGCAGGAACTGAGGGGGTCAAACATTCCTAGGTGGCATCCAAATTCACCTGAAGCCATGATGGATAAACTGTGGCCATTCAGATGTTGATGGACCCCAGTGCCCACCAACCCTAGCTAGCACGGTCAGTGATTAGAGATGTAGTCCAGCAACCTCTGAAGGAACACAGACACGTTCTCCTGATCAAAAGAAATTCAAGGCAATTCTGGAGGTACTTCCTCAGGTGAAATATCTGTAAAATTGTGAGGGGTGCTACAGTGGTGCCCCACAAGACGAATGCCTCGCAAGACGAAAAACCCGCTAGACGAAAGGGTTTTCCGTTTTTGCGTTGCTTCGCTAGACGAATTTCCCCATGGGCTTGCTTCGCAAGACGAAAAGTCTTGCGAGTCTTGCCATTTTTTTCCACTCCCCCCCTTTTTCTAAGCTGCTAAGCCGCTAATAACCTTTTAGCCGCTAATCCGCTAAGCCTTTAATAGCCGCTAAACCGCTAATAGCGCTAAGCTGCTAAGCCGCTAATAGGGTTGCTTCGCAAGACGAAAAAAACCGCTAGACGAAGAGGCTTGCAGAACGGATTATTTTCGTCTTGCGAGGCACCACTGTAATAATGTTTCTCAAGGAGACACTGCAAAGCCCTCCATTTCAGCATTTAGCAACATATTGGAAATGTTTCAGATTTGCCACTGAGGTTTTAACCATCAATGGCATTGCATCATGCAAATACTGAATATAAGGAAAACTATTAACTGCAGCCCCTTATGTCCAAATGCAGAGCAGGCAATCAGCCTCCCCACTGACAAAGTTGTGACATTTGTGGCTTTATTCCTGCGGTCGGAGTCTGACACGGGCAAAAAAGCCTGTGACGATCATGGCAAGCTAGATTTGCTAAAGTGTACGACATTTGTATCCTCCTTACTCATAATCATTTCTTAGTTTTCAAGTGCCTGCACCAGAAAAGAATACACAAATTTCCAGTGAAATTACTTACGATTCGCTAAAGGGCATGGCATGGAAAAGCAACTGTGTGCTCCTGTGTAACATCATGAAAATTAAATGAGGGTAATCAGAGGTTTCTTGGATGGAACTAATTTACCCATTAATTTTAACCATAGTAACCTAGTCACAGCTATTGAATAAAATTACACAATGGATAAGAATCAGGGAGCCTGCAGAAACACCAGAGTGGTCAAAGCTCCCCCACCCCCCGCAACCAATAAGCAATCTTGGGAAGGGGCAGGAGAATCAAGAAGGGGAATGGACGACACACTCTGACGGAAACAACCTCTTGTGGCAACAGAAGAGGCAGCGAGATGACACAAGATGGTGTTGGATTGAGGAGGTGTGTGAAGTCAGGCTTGAGGACCTTCAGTCCTTTCCAGTCCCATGATTCTCCACTACAGCGTCAGGTTAGGATCTCTCATGGAATTTATGCCTCTTAAGCTAAAACGGTATTCTGTGGATGTCATTGATAAAACAGTAATGTCATAAAAAACTAGGAAATGTTTTACTGATCCTGAAGGTGAATGAATGAGTCATCCTGGACCGGATACAAAGTTTCTATTCCTTTGTGGTTTAGTTACATCAAAGCCCTAATTTAAGATACTGTTCCTGTGATTGTTCTCAGGTACTAAAATCAATGGTGCATATTAGCTGTT
Source organism: Podarcis liolepis (assembly GCF_965112155.1). Taxonomy (NCBI): domain Eukaryota; kingdom Metazoa; phylum Chordata; class Lepidosauria; order Squamata; family Lacertidae; genus Podarcis; species Podarcis liolepis. The sequence goes on from NC_139573.1 coordinate 51,657,206, forward strand.
TGGGGTGAGGGGGTAAAAAGTAAAAGATTGATGGAAAGAACCTATAATCGTTAAAATACCTTTTTAAAATCCCTACAAAACCTAGGCAATATTATTCTTTAAAGGTGCTTTTCCTGACTTCCTCTGGCTCTTTCGTGTTTGCCAACTGGCTTGGGCATAAAACATATTTGACTTTGTAGGTCAACCGTAGGTTTGCTTGTGTGTGTACACACAAGCAAGATACTGACACTCTTTCCCATGTTGTCCATTTGTGATACAACATCAAGCTCTCTCTCCCTCCCCCCCCCCCCACAATTCCCAGTTATTGAGAGGTCCTGAGGAGGAAGAGGGAGCGAGAGAGACGTGACAACAGCTCAAACCAAGAACCTGCCCTGGCAACAATGAACAGGAATGCTGGAGGGAGGAACTCAAAAGCCATGAGTTGTGTCCTTGGCCAACTTCTTTTCCTGTGCCCAAAATAAACCTTGCTGCTTCTCTTAGACATGGGAGATAAGGAGACCCTTGGTCAGGGGTCTGCAACCTTTAAGACAAAAAGAGTCACTTGGACCCGTTTCCGAAGGGGAAAAAAACTGGGAGCCGCAAAACTCGTCATTATAAAAATAACTTTTTTCTCACTTTTTATTATTTCTTTGTTTGACCCCTCAGAATTACTCCTCCTCATAGAAATAAACGTTAAATAAACAAGTTACCTTTTTTTGTGTGTGTGTTCTTCACTCCCCTTCAAAACAGTGACCAGCGTACATGCCCCCTTTCAATGCAGTGACCAGCGTACATGCCACTTACAATGTAGCGGGCGGGCGGGTGGGAAGGTGACGTCGGGACGGTGCATGACTAACGCACGCACCGCCCCCATGCAACGTCACAGCCAGTACAGCTCCTGCCACAGTGGGGAGTGTCGGGGCGCACAATGCGCCTCCTCCCCTCGCTAGTATCCACCCCGGAGCCGTGGCAAAGGTGTAAAAGAGCCCATGCGGCTCCGGAGCCGCGGGTTGCAGACCCCTGCCCTTGGTCATTACCTTTGAGGCGCCGCATGCTCCAATTACCAGCCAGCAACTCCTGGAGTATACCGTGTGGTGCATTTATATAAACCTGAGGGACCTATCAGGACCCTCTCTCCATAACTTTCTTTCCCTGCTGGCACTTTAAGGGATACTTTCCTTACTGTTTTATGCCCTCTTTTCAACTTCATTGAAGCTCATCCATTAGGGCATTCTAGGCTAATTCAGACCTATAGCTGGGCCTGGAATGAGTCTATATATCCAGGAATGCTACAACATATCCTCCAACATTTCTCTGATGAAAAAAACAGTGGCACCTTGGTTCTCAATCCGGGAATTCCGTTCCAAAACCAAGGTGTGCTTTCCCATAGAAAGTAATGCAAAATGGATCAATCCATTCCAGACTTTTAAAAACAACCCCTAAAACAGCAATTTAACATGAATTTTACTATCTAACGAGACCATTGATCCATAAATTGCAAGCAATAAACAATGTACTGCAGTCACACAATCAATCAGTAGCCGAACTGAGTTCCACACAGTCACAAAAACAAAATAAAAAAGAGCCACAAAAATGCAAAAGAAACAGCAAAAACAGACAGACCTCAGCATAACACTCAAAATGGAAGTGTGGCAAGCAGTGGCGTAGCGTGGGGGGTGCAGGGAGGGCCGGCTGCACTGGGCGCAACATCTGGGGGTTAGGGTTAGGGGGCGCAAATCCACGGGTTAGGGGGCGCAAATTATTTGCCTTGCCCCGGGTGCTGACAACCCACGCTACGCCACTGGTGGCAAGTGTGGCACTCAAATCGGAAGTGTATCTCTCAAATCAGAAGTGTAGCACTCAAAACGGAGCATGTTCGGCCTCTGAAAAACGTTCACAAACCAGAACACTTACTTCCAGGTTTTCAGTGTTTGGGTTCCAAGTTGTTTGAGTACCAAAGCATTTGAGAATCAAGGTACCACTGTAGGGACGTCCCATTCCATAATGATAATTATACTATTTATACCCCACACATCTTATTGGGTTGCCCCAGCCACTCTGGGCAGCTCCAAACATATAAAAAATAACAATAAAGAATTAAAGAAAACTTCCCTATACAAGATTGCCTTTAGACAGCTCAGGGGCCGGATAACTCCATACCCTCCATCATTTCTCCAATGAAAATAGGGACATCCTATGGAAAAGTAAGGGTAGTGCTGTGGGTTAAACCACAGAGCCTAGGACTTGCCAATCAGAAGGTCGCGGTTCGAATCCCCGCAACAGGGTGAGCTCTTGTTGCTCGGTCCCTGCTCCTGCCCACCTTGCAGTTCGAAAGCACGTCCAAGTGCAAGTAGATAAATAGGTACCGCTCCAGCAACAAGGTAAAGGGCGTTTCCGTGCGCTGCTCTGGTTCGCCAGAAGTGGCTTAGTCATGCTGGCCACATGACCCAGAAGCTGTACGCAGGTTCCCTCGGCCAATAAAGCGAGATGAGCGCTGCAACCCCAGAGTCGGCCACGACTGGACCTAATAGTCATGGGTCCCTTTACCTTTACCTTATGGAAAAGTGGGACATTCCAGGATCAAATCAGAAAATGGGATGGTTTCTCTAAATCAGGGACATCCCTGGAAAATAAGGACACTTGGAAGATCTGCTACAACCGTTCCACAACAACACTCTTGAGCACCTTCCCCCCCACCAAGGGGGCATTTGGGCAGTAATTGTTACAAACCAATGGGTCCAGAACATGGTGCGTCCCCTATGCACAGTAGTTATATCCCTGTCTCTTTCATATTTTTGTGCAGCAATTTCTATATTTCACTCAGCTTCCAACTCTTTCCACTGGCATTGCATGTTATCAGTTTTACAAGCCTTTTATAAAACAGAAACCTTTGCTGTCACAACCAGTTTGTGATCATAAACTGAACCACAATATGAAGAGAAAAGTGTGACAATGTATGGAGATATATGGCATCATTTCACCAGTGACCATCAGTACCAAAACAACATGGGTCAAAGCATGTTTTAGCATTATTATATAATTCATTATGTGAATGATGATGCAAACTATCACATTTATCTGGGAGAAAGCTCCATTGAACTTAATGTAGCTTATTTCTGGGTAGAACTAATATGCCTTCACAGTTACAGAGTCATTTTGGGTGGATTTCCTGAGAAGTAAAACTCACTCTGCGTTCACTGGAGTCTGTCTTTAAATATAGGATTTCCAGCTTTATTTATTTAAAACATTTATTTGGGTCTCTTCAGCTATGGCAGGCATGGCACCTTGCAAAATAAAACATAAAGGCAGAATGAACCCAGCAATGATAAATTTCAGCAGGAAGTTAAAACTCCAGCAGAACATGAATGTGATGTGACAGCTGTGCTCTTCAAATTTTTATTTTGTGAAGATATGTCAAAGGCATGCCAAAAATGGGAGTGGAGCCATTTCTGGCAACAGCCCCTGCTTCCTTGCACCTTGTCTTTGGAAAGTAATTATGTGACACACTGTGTGCATGTGCACACACACACGTGTGTGTGTGTGTGTGTGTGTGTGTGTGTGTGTGTTTGTATAAAACTAACTCTTGAACCCCTTCATAGATATATGGAGATGGCATTCTTACAGCTGGAAGATTACCACTGCAATAAATCTGTGATGCAAACCTTTCCCTCATGTGTGCCAGGAGTTGCTCTAGTGCAGGGGTCTGCAACCTTTAAGACAAAAAGAGCCACTTGGACCCATTTCCAAAGGGAAAAAAACTGGGAGCCGCAAAACTCGTCATTATAAAAATAACTTTTTTGTCACTTTTTATTATTTCTTTGTTTGACCCCTCAGAATTACTACTCCTCATAGAAATAAATGTTAAATTTACAAGTTACCTTTTTGTGTGTGTGTGTTCTTCACTCCCCTTCAAAACAGTGACCAGCGTACATGCCCCTTACAATGTAGCGGTCAGGCAGGCGGGAAGGTGACGTCGGGACGGTGCGTGACTAACACACGCACCGCCCCCATGCGACGTCACAGCCAGTACAGCGCCCGCCACAGTGGGGAGTGTCGGGGCGCACAATGCACCTCCTCCCCTCGCTAGTATCCGCCCCGGAGCCGCAGCAAAGATGTAAAAGAGCCACATGCGGCTCCGGAGCCGCGGGTTGCAGACCCCTGCTCTAGTGGCAATATTCTCTGCACTTCCCACGCTGTACAGTTCTTAATATTGACCGGTCCATGGTGTGTCAATGGAAAGAGCAGGATAAACCAGCAACCATCACAACACCTGCATACCTTCACATTAAGGAAGAGGTATTTATTCATCACCTACTGAGAGCTATTTGGGGTTGAAGAATATGAATGAGTTATGTAGCTCACTCATGCAGCTTCTCATAATAACATATCTGAATTTTATTAACTCTTTCTTATACTCTGCAGTAACAATGATTATTGCCTGATCTTACCATGCTTTACACTGGGGAACTACAACTGAACTACAATTGCCATTGCCCTTGCAAAATACTTATGCTGGAGTTAATGGGAGTTGAGTCAAGCAACACCTGGAGGGTTTCAGCTGTCCCACCTCTACTTTCCATCTTTCCTTGTCCCATAAAGCCGCTTTCCTTCACAGGAGGGAGGGATTGCAGGCTGGCCTCACACTCTCCCACGCTTAGTAGGGGCATGACGAGTCCCACGTGTCATGGGGTAGTTCCAGCCCACGTCACACCCACAACCAGCCAATTTGGCTGGCTGGGAAGCATAGTTTGCCGCATTTAAGTGCCCTCAATCTTTCCCAACATCAGGGTCTTTTCCAGGGAGTCTTCTCTTCTCATGTGGTGACCAAAGTATTGGAGCCTCAGCTTCAGGATCTCTCCTTCCAGTGAGCACTCAGGGCTGATTTCCTTCAGAATGGATCGGTTTGATCTTCTTGCAGTCCATGGGACTCTCAAGAGTCTCCTCCAGCACAATAATTCAAAAGCATCAATTCTTTGGCGATCAGCCTTCTTTATGGTCCAGCTCTCACTTCCATACATCACTACTGGGAAAACCATGGCTTTAACTATACAGACCTTTGTCGGCAAGGTGATGTCTCTGCTTTTTAAGATGCTGTCTAGGTTTGTCATTGCTTTTCTCCCAAGAAGCAGGTGTCTTGTAATTTCTGGACTGCTGTCACCATCTGCAGTGATCAGGGAACCCAAGAAAGTAAAATCTCTCACTGCCTCCATTTCTTGCCCTTCTATTTGCCAGGAGGTGATGGGACCAGTGGCCATGATCTTGATGTTGAGCTTCAGACCATATATTGCGCTCTCCTCGTTCACTCTCCTTAAAAGGTTCTTTAATTCCTCCTCACTTTCTGCCATTAAGGTTGTGTCATCTGCATATCTGAGCCTAAGGCGTGCTTTATGGTAAATACCTCTCTCTCTCTCTCTCTCTCTCTCTCTCTCTCTCCTGGGCTGGATGGGTCTTTGCCTGATCCAGTCCGATCCTCTTATGTTCTTAGACACTGAAACAAAAAAATGACATTCATCAGTCAGAAGGAGCTACCCTCAGTGTGCACTGATTTGGAGAAAAGCTAAATAAAAGCTGGAGGCACAGCTTCTGTGATAAATGGCAGCCAAAATTATGAGTCAATTCAGAAATCTTAAAAGTATAATTTTGAAGCATTCTGTAATAAGGCATGTATACTACATGCTGAACCATATTTTAAAATTTTAATTTTCATTATAGATATACAGAGAGTTAAGGCTGAGGTAGATTATTCCACTTCCATATTAAAAGGGGGAAAGTAAAACTTCTCATATAGTTATTTTTTAACCCCATCTTTTTTTAAAAAAATAGTATTTTGTGTGTGTGTTTTTTGGTTTTTTGCCTGAAAGTTGTTTCACAGGATACCAATAGATGGGGCATAATGAGGTTCTAACTAATTGACGTTATCTTTTCATTAGGCTCTAATGATTTGAGTAAGGTAATGTTGAGGGGCGAGATAAATTTAGACTAATGAGGTAACCAATTACAACAACATCCAAGGCAGGTATTTTACTGTCTCTGATTCCTCCTCCTTCGTCTTCTATTAATCCCTGCTGGTGCAATCAGCTGTAGAAGGTGAAGCATCCTGAAGTGTCCATTATTAGCATATTTTGATTTCTGATAGAACAGGAAAGAAAGAAAGAAAGAAAGAAAGAAAGAAAGAAAGAAAGAAAGAAAGAAAGAAAGAAAGAAAGAAAGAAAGAAACCTCAAAGGTACACAGGAATCAGAAATAGAACACGAGGAAGTAATTTTAAACAGTTGTTTCTTCTTCTTCTCTCTGTGCTTGATTTGATGCATATTTTTTATCCTTAGCTTTATGAAGGGTGGGGAAACTATGGCATAGCGGCTGACTGTGGCCCTCCCACATTCTCTAGCTGGCCCTCACAATTCTCCCCAGGCCACACTCTTCACCAGCTCTGCTCCAGAGCCTCCTCAAGTGTTTTTGACTGGCTGGGATATGTGAGTGAACTCCAATAAGAACTCTTGCTGGCCTGCATGGAGGAGAGAGACAGGTATCTCACTTTGCAAAGCTAATTTGTGGATCGAGGGCCCCGGCCCCGCTAAGTGAAATAAATACACATGGACACGTGGTATAAGGTTAATGGGCAAGAAAAGGCCACAACTTTATTGATTACAGCAGTGAAAAGGTATTGGCTTAGGCATTGGATGACTATAGGTGGTGGGTTTATTCAACAGTAGGTGGAGCCTGTTGATGCTCATCCAACTATAGGCTCATCCCCTGATGTCACCGAGGGTCGTGCCATGGCCTTCCGCCAAGCAGGCATCGGACGGAATACACGACCGCCGGATTCCTTTAACGGAATAACCCACGGTAGATAGCATAGGCGATGGCCACACCTAGCCCTTAACACATCACAACACATGAATCCAATGCCTAACCTACCCACCAATACCACAAAAGTTGTGACGATTGCTACGAGGTAGGCGAAAAAACCAAAAAGCCGAATGCCAAATGGAAAAATTCCTACCAGGCCCCCCAGACAACCGGGGCGACCAACCTAAGGTCCATAGCAAGGATAAAAACCTAGACCCTGAGCTAAATGGGAGTGGAGGGTGGGTGACTCGCTGCGGGTCGACGAGGACTGAGGTGGAGGAGAAGCCGGCGCCGCAGCATTAAGCTGCTGAACACGCCCCTCGGAGGCACCTGGTTGGCTGCCCCCGGTGGGCGTGGGCGCCGGCCGGCCAGGTAAGGAGGGGCAGGGGCTAAGGCCCCTGACAGGGCGGAGTCCGGGCTCCCGCCCACAACCACTCCCCTCTCTTGCAGGGAGGAGAGTCTTTTTTTAATTCATTGTTCTGCACACTTTTGCCCCTAGTGCTGCCCACGACTGGCATCTGGCCCTCAGAAGGGATTGCGGCCCCTGCACTGAAAAGTGTTTCTCACCCTTGCTTTATGACAATAACCGCAAATGTTTGAATCCCTCGGATATTTGAAGACTGCATTCATACTACTGAAGGTTGCTATTGCAATAAATCTGTGGTATAAACCTTACTCTTGTGGGAAATTAGCAGCCAAATCCAGCAATGCATATTCTTGCCAGTTAGCATGTGAAGGGGGAAGGAGCATATAGTATTTCCTGTTCCTTATCTCTTCAGCCAGTGACGGGAGCAGACATATATCCAACTACTCCAGCTCAGTCACATCTGAGGCTGCTTATACTGTAAATATAAGTATTTTGCCTATATTTATTTTGCTGCTGCTGCTGCTGCGAATAAATAAAAGACTACAAGTAAGTAAATCACATTTTAAACTTACTTCTCAGTCTGTTGTCTGATTCTTTGTTAAGCAGGGTTGGAAAAGAGGAGCTTGCTTTGCAGTTGAACTTATTTAATTAAAGGGTCCCACATGCTAGGTGGTACATGACCCCAGTCAAGCTTGCAAAAATCTATCATTTGCCCGATAATAAATGTTGGAAATGTAAAGAAACTGAAGGTACATTCTTTCACCTTTGGTGGACGTGCCCAAGGATTAAGGCTTTCTGGGAGATGATATATAATGAACTGAAAAAGGTATTTAAATATACCTTCCTGAAGAAACCAGAGGCCTTTCTCCTGGGCATGGTCGGCCAATTGGTGCTAAAGAAGGATAGAACCTTTTTTTATGTACGCTACAACAGCAGCAAGAATACTCATCGCAAAGTATTGGAAGACACAAGACCTACCCACTTTGGAAGAATGACAGATGAAGCTGATTGACTGTATGGGACTGGCAGAAATGACTGGCAGAATCCGGGACCAGGGAGAAGAGTCGGCAGAAGACGATTGGAAAAAATTCAAGGACTATCTGCAAAAATATTGTAAAATTAAGGAATGTTGAATAATGCTGGATTGAAATTAAGTGGTTTCAAGCTGTAACTATGATAAAATGACTTTCTTTTTGTAAGCAAGAATTTAAAGCTACAATAATTTAAGATGTTGAGATAAGGATTTGCTGTATAAACAACTCAAACTGGGTATACAAGAAGGGGAGGTATGAGGAGGTCGGGGAAATAAGTCACAAGAAAATAAGTCGTGAAATTTATGTGTTTTTATATTTGTTTTTTCTTTTTGTTTGCAAAAAATTGGAAACTTTAATAAATATCTTTTTTTTAAAAAAAAAAAAAAGGGTCCCACATGCGAATTCTTATGCTTCCAATTAAACTGCTTAAAGATGGGATTTAAACTCTGCTCAGCTGATCTCTTTTTATGTTCGGCCCACACATGTGGCTGCCTAGAGCAGGGGTAGGCAACCTAAGGCCCGGGGGAAGTCGCCTTCTCAATCCGGCCCGCAGACGGTCCAGGAATCAGTGTGTTTTTACATGAGTAGAATGCGTCCTTTTATTTAAAATGCATCTCTGGGTTAGTTGTGGGGCCTCCCTGGTGTTTTTACATGAGTAGAATGTGTGTGATTTTATTTAAAAAGCATCTCTGGGTTATTTGTGGGGCATAGGAATTCATTCATATTTTTCCCCAAAATATAGTCCGGCCCACCACATGGTCTGAGGGACGGTGGACTGGCCCACGGCTGAAAAAGGTTGCTGACCCCTGGCCTAGATGGATAATTACAATTAATACATCCTCTCTTACCTATTAAAACCATCCCACAACTCTCGTGTGAGTCAGAAGGTGCTTTTCTATTGACAATCTTCTTTGTACTTTTCAGGACATGTACAAATGTGATCACTGGCCAACTCTTAGATGTACCATCAGAAATATAAGCCATGGCAGAAAAAGTAGAACTTCACATGAAGGGAACACAGCTCCTTTCTGCTTTGCCTCAGCCAGCAAAATGGGACAGGTTGCCCCAGTAAGGGGTCAAAGACCCAGAGCAAGCTCCAAGGACCACCAATGGCGGTTTAGCAAGGGTGGTAGAACCTTCTACAGCTCCTTGAAAGGTCAGCTCACAGTCAGCAGGAACTGCTGAGATTAGGTAGTTGCTAAAAATGTTTTCATTAAGCAAACCTACCCAAAATTTGATGCAAATTTTGGCATTTAATTCTATTTTAATGCGGATTTTTTAAAAAATGATTTTTTTTAACTTTTATTTTTTGAACTTTTTCAGGTCAGCTTGCTTTTAAAATTTGTTTTTATGTGTATGATTTATACTTTTTTGCAAACCACTTAGAGGTTTTAATGATTAGATGATATATAAATCCTGCTAAATAAAATGGAGAATTATTTTTTAAGCCCATGCCTTCCAAGGCACCAAGTGAAGAAATACTTGGTGTAGGTAAATCCTAAGGGCAGAAATTCCTTCTTGCATCACTAGTGTGACATCAACAATGCGTCACTGAGAACTGTGTGCAAGGCAAACATGGGAGATAATCTCTGAAGGCATTGACCCTATTTTCAAATGCATTTCTCAGCAGTCTTGAGTTAAAATATTTAAAAGAAAATCCATGGGGTAACTATTTTTGAAATGGAGGACGTTGCCATTAAAATTACAATCTTCAATTCTAACAAGAGTACACTATTTGTTCATGTAATATAATTTTCTGCACTGTTGATGTAAGTACTAGAGATGGGATTTGAAAACTTAAGGTGTTCATACCAGAAGGATTTGCAGAAAATTCATCTCTTCCTTATTAACACCAATGTGAACATAATACTGGTCCAACACACAGTTTTCTTACCCTCGCCCTCTTTTTGCATAACAATCTCTTCTTCAGTACACACCCTAAGGCCTTTCTCAGTTGAAATAGCGATCATTAGTCATGGCAGATAGACATGGCTAGACATAAAGCTGCCTTCAATGACATACTAAAAGTTGACTTCTGAAACAGCCTGACATTAGGGATTTAACTTTCAAATTACTTAGTTCCTCTTCAAATTATTTAATTGCATTGGACTGGAGTTTTTCTCTTCTGGATTGGTTTGTGTGTAAGGTCGAGCAATGGCATTTCCACTGACTCTTTATGTACACCATACAAGCACACTGTTAATTTAATTTTAATGAGATAGGTAAATGCACTCTTAATATTATTTTTCACAAAAGCAAAGCACTTGGATCTCACTTGGAGAAGCTTGCGAGTTGGAATCAGGTTGCAGTGGGCTTGGCAGATTTGATTTCTGAGGTGGTTTTTGTTGTAGCTTAGCTAATTATTATCCTTTCCATAAAAGTGTGTGTGTGTGTGTGTGTGTGTGTGGTAGGGGCAGAAAACTTCAAACGATGGATGTGGAAAAAATCTTGAAAAAGCCTGTGGATAGTTTAAGAATAGGGTTGTGTGATTGAACACACATCTGAATGTACCTTCTGCTCAAAGCAAAGGAGTATCCAGATGTATTCCATTCTGAAGGAAATCAGCCCTGAGTGCTCACTGGAAGGACAGACCGTGAAGCTGAGGCTCCAATACTTTGGCCACCTCATGAGAAGAGAAGACTCCCTGGAAAAGACCCTGATGTTGGGAAAGATGGAGGGCACAAGAAGAAGGGGACAACAGAGGACGAGATGGTGGGACAGTGTTCTCGAAGCGGCCAGCATGAGTTTGACCAAACTGCGGGAGGCAGTGGAAGACAGAAGTGCCTGGCGTTGCTCTGGTCCATGGGGTCATGAAGAGTCGGACATGACTAAACGACTAAACAACAACAACAAATCCAGATGTATAATCAATTTAGGGCCATTGACTCTAAAAACAAGGTTGGCCCACCTATGAAACAAGGTGAGGTGACCACCTTTGGTGGCAGGATCCACAGGGGCTGCAGATACCAATGTAGATCATTATTTTCCCTGCTTGAGTCCTGATTTAGATCTTCACTCACTCCTTCTTCTCCAGTGGAAGAGGGATGCTGTTTTGTTTGCCTCAGGTGCAAGAATGTTTTGGGCCTGCCTTACCTAAGAGCCATGGTATTGAAGATATTCCAAGGACATCCTGTAGTGATCATGGAGCTGAAAGGTAGCCAGCTCCATAGAAAGAAGAGGGCCAATTCAACACATCCATAGCTGGTATTTGGTCTGTGCAGGTAACCTGATTTACTCAGGAGCACATCACTTAGGAGGACATGCGTCCTGATTTTTGACATGAAGAAGTGGGCTGATGTAGTGTACAGTTGCACCACTCATCTCCACAACCTCTTCTCTTACATTGTTAAGCTCCTTCAGTTTTTTTTTTTAAAAAAGGTAAAGGACAACTGACCGTTAAGTCCAGTCACAAACGACTCAGGGGTTGCGGTGCTCATCTTGCTTTACTGGCCAAGGAAGCCAGCGTTTGTCCAAAGACAGTTTTTCCGGGTCATGTGGCCAGCATGACTAAGCCGCTTCTGGCACAACGGAACACCCAAACCAGAGCAGCGCATGGAAACGCTGTTTACCTTCCCGCCGAAGTGGTACCTATTTATCTACTTGCACTTTGACGTGCTTTCGAACTGCTAGGTTGGCAGGAGCAGGGACCGAGCAATGGGAGCTCACCCCATCACGGGGATTCAAACCGCTGACCTTCTGATTGGCAAGCCCTAGGTTCAGTGGTTTAGACCACAGCGCCACCCGCATCCCTAAGCTCCTTCAGTAGTACACCATAACTGACCTACCAACTGCTGAGCTCAGGGGCAAAAGGAAAGAAAAGGGGAATAGAAAAAGAAATAAATGGTATTACAATGCTAGAGCAACAATACAGGAAAGCAGGTGATGAAGCTGAGATATCATTGTGGCTGGGGCCTACTCTGTGATCATGGAGGCAACAACAGTTTTAAACAAAAAATAGATTTTTGTCAATCTCACCTAAAGAATACTTGAAGATTATTTACAGAGCAGTGTTGTTGTTGTTTTAAAAAATGATTTATTCCTTCTCTATTTCATAGCATAGCACAACAATGATTCACTAGGTATGTGCCATTAAGGGGACCTGCATTGATTTCTACGTTTTTTGCTCCCCAGTGCAAAACATTTACTTTTCTGTGTTTCAGAGATAAGCTGGGGGGGGGCGGTATTGGAGACAAGAGCATGCTCTCAGGGATGACTTTAGAAAGCTACATAATGGGATTGGGTATCTGATGGAAAATAAACAATTAGCCTAAAAATCGAAGGTTTACAATAGGGATTTCTCCAAAATCCAGTGTTTTGTCAGCAGTTATCGTCCAAGTATCATTTTTGTGAACATGTAAAGTTACTTGAAAATCTTCATTCCATTATGTACGCAACAACGGCAGCAAGAATACTTATTGCAAAGTACTGGAAGACACAAGATCTACCCACCTTGGAAGAATGGCAGATGAAAGTGATAGACTACATGGAACTGGCAGAAATGACTGGCAGAATCCGAAACCAGGGAAGAGAGACGCCGGAAGAAGATTGGAAGAAATTTAAGGACTATCTTGGGAAATATTATAAAATTACTGAATGTTAGATTAATGTTGGACTGAATCTAAGTGGTTATTAGCTGTAATGATTAAGATAATTGGGGGAAAAAGAAGAAAGAAAGGTCTAAAATTAAGTGAAAATTAAGGGTGAGGATTTGCTGAATGAATAATTTGAATTGGAATACAAAAAGGGGAGGTCCGAGGAGGTCCGAGAAATAAGTTAAAAGAAAACAAGTGAATGAAATTATATGTGTTTTTATTTTTTTATTTTTTTGCATTTTTGCTTTTTGTCTTTTTTGTATAAACTTTGAAAGGTTAATAAATATATTTTTTTTAATAAATATGAAAATCTTCATTCCTGTAGAGAGACTGAAAATGTCACCCCTCTGTCCAAAAAACAAATTGGCCAACAGCATTTTATAGTTAACTTTCCCCACCTATTGCTATAAAAGTGTGTTTCAAAACTGAGTTGTCGCTTTCCCCTGAGAAGACCCCATTTCTCACAGGCCCTTAAAGCATACAAAGTCAATGATGAAGGTCATGGACTACATGGAACTGGCAGAGATGACTGGCAGAATCCGTGACCAGGGAGAAGAGTCGGTGGAGGAAGATTGGAAGAAGTTTAAAGATTACCTGCAGAAGCACTGTAAAATTAAGGAATGTTGAAAGGGCGTTTGACTGAAAATAAGAGGTACTGGTAAAGAGATGCTTAAGAAAATGTAAATAGGGATTGATAATTGGAAATGGATATTTATAATAATAGGTTAATATATGGAGTAAGGATAAATGTTAGAGGGTAAGGATTTGCTGAATTTAATATTTGAACTGGAATACAAAATGGGAGGTGTGAGGAGGTCAAGAAACTAGTGAAGAAAATATAAGATTTGAAAATATTAACCTATTTTTAGCTTGATTTCTGGCTTTTTTCTTTGTTCTTATTCTTTATTCTTTCTTTTTTCTTCTTTCTTTTATCAACTGTTTTTCTATTGTGTATCTTTTATTTGTCTTGTTTTTGTAGTTTAAATGTTGGAATTTGTTTTTATTGTTTCTGAAACATTAATAAATATCATTAAAAAAATAATAATTAAAGCATACAAAGTCAAGGCGCATCTCCTGAGCAACGTGGTATCATATTTTTATAGACCACAGAAATGCTGCCTTGACATAGCAACTTTTGGAAGCTGCCCAGAGTGGATAGGGCAACCCATTCTGATGGGCACCATATAAATAATAAAAAGAAGCAGAAGTCCAAATCTCTAGTAGATGCAGGGAATGGTTCTTGTTGCACAGTTCTTGGGAGTTTGGTCACCTTTGCCAGAACATTCAAGGTGACCTATAATATGTGTCAATCAAAATCAATGATTTATACATCCAGAATAATACAAAACAATAACCTCGGTGATAAAACACAGCATCAAAGCAATCAAGAAATTGAACAGCACAGTGAAGACAGCTTTCCTCTTAGCGAAGAAATGATGGGACAATTAAAGATGACATTGTGTTTAAAAATGCTGGCTGCATTCCAAGATGGAACACTAATTTCTGAATGTTTCAACAGAAATTCAAGGGGAAGATGACATCTGCAATAGCAAGGTTTGAGCTCAGCAGCAGAAGAGGTCAATGAGAAGGTTTGGTGTTCCATATAACTGCTTTGAGGGCATCCCCCCCCCCTCCCAATCAAGCAAGTGTATAAATTTTATGAAATAAATAAAGTGGGCACTACTACCATTGTATAACTCCTGCTCCATAACATGGCAAATAAAATATCAGAAAAGCAGATTTGGGGTGGGGGTGGGGGTGGAGAGACAGATGACGCTAGCAACCACTAGCCAACTTGTAAGGGATCAATAGCTCTTAACAAATGCAGGGCTCACCTAGTTTATCCAAGTTTATCCAAATAATAATAATCAGAACCTTCAGTTAGGTCCAGTAGCAAATAACCTGTCTTAAGCAGAGTTGATCAGAGCATTTATAATACTAGTAAAGAGAAACCTGCTGGTAAAAGGCAATTTATTACCCATAATGGAATTAATTAATTAATTAATTAATTAATAAAGAAGGCTGATTGCTGAAGAATTGATGCTTTTTAATTATGGTGCTGGAGAAGACTCTTGAGAGTCCCATGGACTGCAAGAAGATCAAACCTATTCATTCTGAAGGAAATCAGCCCTGAGTGCTCACTGGGGCTCACTGTGTGTACACAGATCCTGAAGCTGAGGCTCCAGTACTTTGGCCACCTCATGAGAAGAGAAGACTCCCTGGAAAAGACCCTGATGTTGTGAAAGATGGAGGGCACAAGGAGAAGGGGACGACAGAGGACGAGATGGTTGGACAGTGTTCTCAAAGCTACAAACATGAGTTTGACCAAACTGTGGGAGGCAGTGGAAGACAGGAGTGCCTGGCGTGCTCTGGTCCATGGGGTCACGAAGAGTCGGACACGACTAAACAACTAAACAGCAACAATGGAATTAAGACTT
Source organism: Podarcis liolepis (assembly GCF_965112155.1). Lineage (NCBI taxonomy): Eukaryota > Metazoa > Chordata > Lepidosauria > Squamata > Lacertidae > Podarcis > Podarcis liolepis. The sequence goes on from NC_139573.1 coordinate 51,672,464, forward strand.
AGATTATGTTTCAGATGCTTCAGCTCAATGTAGGACATTTGTTAAGCTGCTGATGGCATTGTTCCTGTTGTCCTCATTCTCCAAGGAAATTGACATTTTCATTTCCCAAGCTGCCAATCCTTGGAGAGCAGGACATTCATTTCTTAATATAACATGTCTCCTCCTTTTTGAAGTCTTTCAAACTGCAGTGCAGAATGCTTCCAAGTGCAAAAACTGTGCATGCCTTCTTATTGACAACGCTTTTAATGTTACTTAGGCAATCAAATCCTCATCACTAGCTCTCCTCCCATGCTTTGGAAAGAAACAATAATTAAAAAGCTCTTGCTGAAATGTTTGATTCATGCAACAAAGCAATTTACAGCACAGTAAAAATCCAGCATGCATTAATGCTGTGTTTCAGCTGGCACAGTCTTCCTCTTAGCATAGAAATGACGGGACATACACATTTTGCAATTAAAGAAGACATCTTACAATGTGTTCCAAAGAGCTCCTAAAATGAATGCTAATTTCTGCATGCTTCAATTTCCTTTCCCATTTTTAAAAAAACTTGTCTTTGCATAATTATAAGTTATGCACTTCATCATTTGAAACTGTTGAATGAACTGGTGATGGATTACAGATGGATGTGCGTAACATTCCCATTTTCTTTTTCTGAAGCAAACATTAAAAAACAACAACCCACAAAGCTTTTCCAAACACAAGCATCACATGTTCTGGATAGGTTTGTTGCTACTGTTGCTGTTCCTCCTTTTTATAATTTCTTAGTGGTTGGTTCCATCATTATGGCAGATAACATTCAAAGTGAACTTAGTTTCGCATTCAGAGCTCAACTGCTTACTATTGAGTAGAGCGCTGGTATCCTGCTCATTATTGCTTTCCATTAAAAACGAAAGTTGATTTTCTGTTTCACAGGGTGCTAGGATATTGAACACCCTTCTCCATCCTAGTCAGTTGACTTAGCTGCACAACATCTTCCCAAAAAAATGCCACTTTTGTTTCTTTCTCAGGGAGCTGAAATAGCAGTGAGGAAACCTGTTGCTTTGTTTGGAACATGTCTGCATTTTGGGAAGTGCAAAGGTACAGATATGCACAGCATAATTAGGATTTTGCCATCTCCAAGGTGATTTGAACGTACACTGAATCAAAGCTACACTATACCCTAGAATTAGCTCAAGACCTTTTGGAGCTGAATTTCCAGATGTCAGATTTCAGCCTGACTGGCAAGGTTTCAGACGCAGAAGAATTTCAGATGCCACTCTTCAAAGGTTAAGTCTAACTTGGCAGGCACAGGTACAGGCACAAATAGGGCCCTCACACATTCCACCTGATTCAATCTACCATCTAACTTTGTGCACGTCAGACCCCTCTTTAAAATGAACTCTTAGCACCCTGCTATAATATGCTCTTGCCCCCAGCCCCCATCCTCCCTGGCTGAAAGGTTGAAGCAGTGATAATTGGTGTCACAAAGTGATGGGCAGACTCCGTACAACTCTCCTTGAAAAACTTTTCTTCTTTCTCAAACTTTCAGCCTCTCTCGCCAGCCTTTACCCCACTTCCTTATTATTGTGAAAACAACTTATTGCCTTCCTCCAGAGCCATCTCTTCCATAGGGCTTAGTGGTGCACTGCGCCAGGGCGCTGACCTCTCAAGGGGGCCCCAATGAGTGGGGGAGCTGCCCGGCTTTGCCGGTGGCCTCCCCTTTCCCTGGACACCCGTCAGCTGCACCCAGTCAACCATATGGCTGGCGGGTGTGCAGCTTGCCTCCCAAGCCTCCACAGGAGGAGAGCAATCCCTGCAGAGGCTTAGGATGGAAGCTGCGCCCCCCCTCCATCCATGGTAATTTGGCGGCGGATATTTGCACCCCGGTGCTGCATCTGCTAAAGATGGACCTGCCTTTCTCATTTCTATTTAGCCCTTCCCAGTTCTCAAAATTGAGGTTTTTGGGTGTCTGTAGATTTTTTTGTTTGGAAAGAGTGGAGGGGGAGAAGTGGTTGTGGAGAATCTGTAAGTCATGGGGAAGGAATTCATATTTTGATCTTATCTGAATGTGCATATTTATTACACACACACACACACACACACGGTGGCGGGAGACTTACTAATGTAAAGGTAAAGGGACCCCTGACCATTAGGTCCAGTCATGACCAACTCTGGGGTTGCAGGGCTCATCTCGCTTTTCATAGAATCATAGAGTTGGAATAGACCACAAGGGCCATCGAGTCCAACCCCCTGCCAAGCAGGAAACACCATCAGAGCACTCCTGACATATGGTTGTCAAGCCTCTGCTTAAAGACCTCCAAAGTAGGAGACTCCACCACACTCCTTGGCAGCAAATTCCACTGTCAAACAGCTCTTACTGTCAGGAAGTTCTTCCTAATGTTTAGGTGGAATCTTCTTTCTTGTAGTTTGGATCCATTGCTCCGTGTCCGCTTCTCTGCAGCAGCAGAAAACAACCTTTCTCCCTCCTCTATATGACATCCTTTTATATATTGGAACATGGCTATCATATCACCCCTTAACCTCCTCTTCTCCAGGCTAAACATGCCCAGCTCCCTTAGCCATTCCTCATAAGGCATCGTTTCCAGGCCTTTGACCATTTTGGTTGCCCTCCTCTGGACACGTTCCAGTTTGTCAGTGTCCTTCTTGAACTGTGGTGCCCAGAACTGGACACAGTACTCCAGGTGAGGTCTGACCAGAGCAGAATACAGTGGCACTATTACTTCCCTTGATCTAGATGCTATACTCCTATCGATGCAGCCCAGAATTGCATTGGAAATTTTCTGGCCGAGGGAGCCGGTGTACGGCTTCTGGGTCATGTGGCCAGCATGACTAAGCCACTTCTGGTGAACCAGAGCAGTGCACGGAAACGCTGTTTACCATCCCGCCAGAACAGTACCTATTTCTCTACTTGCACTTTGACGTGCTTTTGAACTGCTAGGTCGGCAGGAGCAGGGACCATGCAACGGGAGTTCACCTTGTCGTGGGGATTCAAACCGCCAACCTTCTGATCAGCAAGCCCTAGGCTCTGTGGTTTAAGCCACAGCACCACCCAAACTTACTAATGACAAATGGCTAAAAACACAATCTAGCAATTCATAGTTGAATGTGTTAGTTTCTCTCTCACATTTATATTTTTTTATTGCATTTCTATCCTATCCTTCATCCAAGGAGCTCAGGGTGGCACACAAGATTCTCCCGCTTCCCAATTAGTGCCCTGTGAGGTAGATTAGGATGAGAGGCACTGATTGGCTCAAGGTCACCCATGACTGAGTATGCATTTGAACCTAATACTAAGAACTTATCAAGAATGTATAACTTGCTGCTGAAATGGAACACACAAGATGAAACAGTGAAATCAGCTATGATAAAATGGGCACAAGACATTGGTCATAATATTATGTTTGCTGACTGGGAACAGTTGTGGACCACCGGGATAAAATTTACGGCATGTAATGCCTTAAGAGAGAATATTATGAAAATGATATACAGGTGGTACATGACCCCAGTCAAGCTTGCAAAAATCTATCATTCGCCCGATAATAAATGTTGGAAATGTAAAGAAACTGAAGGTACTTTTTTTCACCTTTGGTGGACATGCCCAAAGATTAAGGCCTTCTGGGAGATGATATATAATGAAATGAAAAAGGTACTTAAATGTACCTTCCCTAAGAAACCAGAGGCTTTTCTCCTGGGCATAGTCGGCCAATTGGTGTCAAAGAAAGAACTTTTTTATGTATGCGACAACAGCTGCAAGAATACTTATTGCAAAGTATTGGAAGACACAAGATCTACCCACCGTGGAAGAATGGCAGACGAAAGTAATAGACTATATGGGACTGGCCGAAATGACTGGCAGAATTCGGGACCAGGGGAAAGAGACAGCGGAAGAAGATTGGAAGAAATTTAAAATCTATCTTAAGAAATATTGCAGAATTAATGACTGCTAAAATGTTGTGGTTATAGAGAATAGGGGATTATAGAAGCAAAATATCATGTAAAAGAAAAGAATGAGGAAAAAGTAGATAAAATTAAGGGGGAAGAATTTGCTGAAACAATTTGTGAATTGGGATGCAGAAAGGGGAGGTATGGGGAAGTCAGTGAAGTAAGTTTTAAGAAAAAAGGTTTTGAAATTATGCATGTTTGTCTTTGTGTGTGTCTTTGTGTATTGTGTATTGTGTATTGTGTGTGTGTTTGTTAAAATTTGTGAAAACCAATAAATATTTTATATATAAAAAAAGAGTATGCATTTGAAGCCTGGTGTCGCAGGTCCTAGTGTGACACACTAATCACTATACCACGCTGGCTCTCAATAATCATAAAAAAAGAAGTGGTTGAAAACAACCAAGGAAATAGGTGCCTCTTGGTGAACAAAAGAAGATTTTTTGCTAAAACACCCAGTTCTATTGTTATTATTATTTTATACAGCCTAATTTGAATGAGAGATTTGTCTGCATAGCTTCTTTCTTGGTGAGGAAGAATAGTCCCCTGTCAAACTGGCAGGGTTGGTTCTCATTGCTTTGTCATTACAAAAGTGGGTTATCAACTTATCATTGCTGTTTTTCTTTTAGATCTCACATAAGTAATGACAGTGTGAGTTGGCAAGGAAAATGGGGTATGGAGAAGATTAGTAAGTTTTAGTCTTATTTGCAAGACCAATATTCTTGCAATGTATGGTGTTCCAAAAAAAAAATGGAAACAACTAGCTAAGTCATCCGCTCAAGAACCAAATCAGCTCATTGCATGCTTATTGTGCCTTCTCTAAATTAACAGGCAGACACGGGACGATAACATGCCAACTCTGTTTTGCCTGTTTCTTGTCAGGCAAAGCTCTGAAGCCTATTTTTGCACACCTTCCTTCTACATGAGGAAGCCTCTCAAACTCTCTTAGAAAGGTCTTTATCATGCTGTCTAGGCTAGTACCTTTTCACATATAGACACAAAAATTGATTCTGGATTCCATCCAGTCTCATTTTCCAATGAGTGACAAACACTGTGTGGCTTTTAGTTCAATGAAAAGGATCACAGCGTGAAGTAATGCAAGGCACAACTAATATGACTTTGGAATCCAATGGACTTTGGAATCTCTAAGCGTTAAGTTATTTTGAGAATATGAGTTTTCTGATTTGTCATTCTCAACCTTTATAGTAAAATATAATTCTCAGTGTGATTTTGTATTAGAATTGTACTCTCCCCACCTGGGATCCCGTCCGCAACTGGAGGCACCACTGTATTCTATTATGTTTTTATTCCTATGTTCTGTAAAATGCATTCTTAATGTTGTACACCACCCTGGGATCTTCAGATGAAGATATATATAACCTGAATAAAGAAACACAAATAAATAACTAGAAGGACATAGGCACTTGCAAAGGAGGTCATCCAAATAAATGAGGTAAATTTACTGTATAATATAAGGATTCTGGGTCAATTATCTCAGGCTACTTTCGTTTAAACCCTTTTCTTAATCTTCCTGAAATTATACTAGTGTCGGAATGCATCTGTATCCTCTGGACATTAAATGAACACACTGCAACACAGAGCTTTGGAAGCTGAAAAGCAAATCTTATAAAGTGAGAAGCCAAGCCAACTCTGGCATCCCCAGTTATTAGGGGGATGTACAATATAGCTGACCTTGCCATTCAGAAACAGATGAAAGAGAAACCCTTATGAAATGTACCAGAACATCTGGTCTTCCTTCACTGACCTCTACACATAGACCATCAATAGAAAATCCCTGATGGTCCAATAAACTTCCTATAAGACATTAAGTGCAGAAATTAGCAGCTATAGAATGACCTGAGGGCAAGTACAGAATGCTGTATCTTCAGAGTCTTCCCCCTGGCTTTCTCTTCTGGAGATGCTAGGATGACTTTCCACTTTCTTTTTCCCTGATAAAATATCTGCTTTTCATTTCCCCCCAACTTTGTCAAGGCCTTGTTTTGTTAGCATTTCATGCACACACCCACAAAGCGTGTTCTCCTTCATGGAGAGCACGTGTTGCGGTGGGGTCTGCTGAGCCACCCCTCTGTTACCAAGCAGGGTCTCTAAAGATGGCCTGGGGCAGTGATTGGTTCACTGGGTTGCTGGGGTAAAAGTTATGTTGCAATTTTGGTGGGAGGGGTAAAATGTTTAAATACTCTGCACACAGCCTGGAGCTTTCTCTTTGCTGTGTGCAACGGATCACCCGCCCTTGAGTAAGGGGTTGTTGCATTGACCTTGCTATGCCTGTCATGGGGTCGTCCGCCTTGGAGCGAGGGCCTGGTAGGAATTTTGTCCATCTGGCAGATTGGCTGGGCCATTTGGTTTTTGCCTACTGCGTAGCAAATCGTCACAACTTGTAAGGTTGCAGTTAGGCATTGGTTATAAATTGGTGGATGAGGGGTTAGGATAGGCTGGGCCTGCCCCTCCATGGTTGCTGCGGAAAGGGAATTCCGTTAAAGGAATCCTGGGGCTTGCCATCTTTTCGTCCAATCCCTGGAATGGGACTAGGGCCGGCAAGCCTTCGGGGAGCAGGCGGGTGAGAGGTGAGGGTCTGTGACTCAGCTCCATTTCTCCCCGACTTGCTTTCCCCCGCACTGTCTTTCGGTGGTGCCCGGAAGTCAGTTCTGTCCCCAGGCGGGGGGACAGATAGTCTTAACCAATGCCTAAACAACCACTCACGGTTTTGTATTTAAATAAAGTTGTGGCCAAAATTATGCCAAAAACCTTAAACAAAAATTAAGTGTGTGTTGTGAGTTATTTGGGGGGTGGCTTGGGGACCTCGACATGCAAACACAAACCATAGGGTTGGGAATATTGTTATGTAGTGTAGTTTCACCCTGGGCCAACAGGGGGATACTGTATATAGTTTTCACTCAGGTCTGTAGATAGTTTTCACTCAGGTCCGCGCCAGTTATTTTAGGCGGGAACTCTGGGCTGTTGTGGTTACAATGTTGACAGCCGGCTGCCTATAAATACAGGCCGGCTGAGCTGTTTGCAGTCAGTTCTATTCCAGCTTACCATAATAAAGAGCTACTTGAAGAAATCGCTGTGCCGGCTGCTATGTCAACCCACGACTTAACACTGGCGACGAAGGTGGGATACTGGATGGACATCAGAGCACAGCCAGATGCGGCCAGCCTCTGAACTGAGCTGAATCACTGAGCTGAATCACAGAGCGAAATCACTGAGCGAAATCACTGGGCAGAACCAATTCAGAGCTGACTGTTCTGGCTAGAGCACTGTGTTCCATCCATCGCCCTTCACGCCGGCATCGGAATCATGGCTTCACTTGTGCCTCTACCGCCGTTTGCGCCAGCCTCTGAATCATGGGACTCCTACCTCGCTCGGTTCGACTGCTACCTCCAAGCCAACGAGCTGACAGCAGTATCAAAGGATCGGAAGCGGGGCCTATTCCTCAGCCTCTGTGGGCATGAGGTGTTTGAGACGGCCCGAGCGTTGGTTGCGCCTGAAGCAGTCCAGGCAACACCATGGGACACGATCCAAGAGAAGCTCCGCAACCACTACGCACCAAAGCCGTCCAAGATTGCTGCCCGCCATGCGTTCTACCACCGGAACCAGGCAGAGGGGGAGTCAATCAACAACTACACCACCGCCCTGCGACATGCTGCAATGCACTGTGAGTTCCGAGACTTAGACGATGCCCTGATGGATCGAATCGTCTGCGGGGTCCGAGACATCCATCTGCAACGGCGTCTCCTAGCCAAGCCAGACCTCACGCTACAGAAAGCCATTGAGGAGGCTGTGGCCTCAGAAGCTGCTGAACGCTCCGCCCAGGAGATCCGCAAGTCCAGCAGCCCGCGTCTTGCTAGGGAGCCAGTTCCGGTGCATCATGAAGAGGCCAGCAGTGAGGAGGCATCCTCCAGTGAAGACGATGACGTGCACCAGACAAAGCGGGAGCGCAGGAAGTTCCAACAGAAGTCCAAGGGCCAACCGGAATGTGCTGGCTGCAGAGGCAACCATTCCCGTGCCAAGTGTCGATTCAGAGACGCCATCTGTAGGAAGTGTTCCAGAAGGGGCCACATCGCAAAGGTCTGCCGATCGGCTCCGTCTGACACCCCCCCTTCATCGACTCGCAAGTCCAAGTCTTCACTCCAGTCTGCCAAGGAAAGTTGTTTCGCTCTCACCAACTGCCGCTGCCCGTCTGGAACCACGATTGGCCAAACCGACTCGCCTACGCGACGCAAGCTGAACGTCACGGTGCTCATTGAAGGAGCTCCATGTGACATGGAGATCGACACCGGGTCTGCCCTGTCCATCGTGTCATGGAGCACCATCAAAAGACTGGTACCCAGAGTGTCCAAAAGGCAACTCGACTCTCACCGCGTACACCTGAGAGACTACCAGGGAAACGACATTCCCGTGGTAGGCGTTGGCCGGTTCCGGATCGCCTTCAAGGATTTTTCGGGTCTGCTCCGGTTGGTGGTGGTCGAAGGTCAGCGGCCAAGCCTCCTAGGGCTAGACTGGTTTGATGCCCTCGGCCTGGAAGTCACCGGCATCAACTGCATCTCTAACGCAGAGACTGAGGGTCTGGTCAAAGACTTTGCCGAGGTTTTTGACGGCACCTTGGGCCAATATACAGGTACGCCCATCTCCTTTAGCCTTGATCCACAAGTCGCCCCCATCAAGCTAAAGCCACGCCGGGTTCCCTTTGCTCTCAAGGCTAAGGTGGACGAACAACTGGACAAACTGATCGCCCAAGGAGTTTTGGAGCCGGTTGACCACGCAAAGTGGGAAACCCCCATCGTCACGCCTGTCAAGCCAGATGGGTCGGTGAGAATCTGCGCTGACTACAAGTGCACGATCAACAAGGCACTTCAGCAGCACGCTTATCCGGTTCCTGTTGTCCAACACCTGCTGCATTCCCTGGGTGAGGGTAAGGTCTTCGCTAAGCTGGACCTTGCCCAAGCCTATCAACAACTGCCAGTCGATGATGCCACTGCTGAAGCCCAGACGATCGTCACCCACCGGGGGGCATTCCGTTGCCGCCGGTTGCAGTTCGGGGTGAGTGTGGCTCCTGGCATCTTCCAAAGCCTTATGGAGCGTCTCCTGCAAGGGCTTCCAGGCGTGGTACCATATTTTGATGACGTCTTGGTGTCTGCAGACTCACACCAGCAGCTGTTCGAGCGCCTCCGTGCCGTGCTGACCAGGTTCCAGGAGGCCGGGCTCAAGGTAAAGAGGGAGAAGTGCCAGATCGCCGTTCCACAGGTAGAGTTCCTGGGCTATCTTATCGATGCCTCCGGTCTTCATCCAACCACATCCAAGATCCGCGCTATCCAGCAGGCCCCCACCCCAAAGAACAAAACGGAGTTGCAGGCATTCCTGGGGCTGCTGAACTTTTATAACATGTTCCTGCCCCACAAAGCCACAGTGGCTGAGCCTCTTCACCGACTCCTTAGCACTAAGACGCCTTGGGCCTGGGGTCATCGGGAGACGGCGGCCTTCAACGCGGTCAAGGCTCTCCTTTCTTCAGACAGTGTGCTGGTACAGTACAGTGAATCCAGGCCGCTGGTCCTTGCCTGCGACGCCTCACCTTTTGGCATCGGGGCTGTTCTTAGTCACCGTTTTCCAGATGGAAGAGAAGCACCGCTCGCCTACTTTTCCAGGACACTATCTCCGACGGAACGGAATTACAGCCAGCTCGACAAGGAGACATTGGCACTTGTGGCTGGAGTGAAGAGGTTCCATGAATACCTCTATGGCAGGACTTTTGACCTCATCACTGACCACAAGCCACTCCTGGGCCTCCTCGCCGGTGATCGTCCAACTCCACCGGTCCTCTCACCACGCATGCTGCGATGGACTGTTTTCCTGGCTGCCTACCACTACCGGCTCATCCATCGCCCGGGGAAATCGATGGGCCATGCCGACGCCCTCAGCCGTTGCCCTCTTCCAGCATTTGTGGAAGACCCGGCTCCAGCTTCATCGCTCCTTCTGATTGAGGATCTTCCGGCAGCGCCTGTATCGGCTGCCACTGTGGCCTCCGCATCTGCCCAGGATCGCACCATCAGCCGGGTGCTCAACTGGGTGTGGAGGGGGTGGCCACAAGGGCCCTTTGCATCGGAGTTCCAGCCCTTCGCAACCAGACAACATGAACTCTCAGCTCATCGCGGCTGTCTGCTGTGGGGAGACCGCGTCGTGATTCCCCAGGGACTCCGTCAGCGCGTCCTGGAGGCTCTGCACGTTGGCCACCCAGGAATTGTCAAAATGAAGGCGTTGGCTCGGTGTTACGTCTGGTGGCCTAATATGGACGATGCCATCACTGCCTGGGTGTCCGCCTGTCAAGCGTGCCAAGAGTCGAGGCCTGCACCACCGGCAGCTAAGGGACACACCTGGGAGACGCCAAAGACACCCTGGTCGAGGGTGCACATCGATCTGGCTGGCCCCTTTCACGGCCGGACCTTTATGGTAGTGGTGGACGCCTATTCCAAATGGCTGGAGGTCGCCCTGATGCCCTCCACCACTACCGAAGCTGTCATCCGGGTGCTGCGAGGCCTGTTTGCAACGCATGGGTGTCCTGATGTCCTTGTCTCTGACAACGGACCGCAGTTCACGTCAGGCACGTTTGAGCGGTATCTTTTGGGACTGGGCATCCGCCATGCCCTAACGGCACCCTTTCATCCATCCAGCAACGGGCAAGCGGAAAGAATGGTGTGCTCGACAAAAGAGGCACTGGCGCGCCTGGACCGGGGAGACTGGCATGAGCGGGTCGCCGAATACTTGTTCGTGCAACACATCACCCCTCATGCGGCCACAGGGAGGAGTCCTGCTGAACTGCTTATGGGCTGCCGCCTCAGGTCACCGCTCGACCGGCTACACCCAGACTTTGCCGTGGCTGAACCCCCAGGCTGTGCCAACGCACCACGGTCATTTGTCCCAGGAAACCAGGTCTTTGCCCGGAACTATGTGGGGGACATCCCTTGGGTGCCAGCCACAGTAGTGGGAGTCACTGGACCTCGCTCGTACCAGGTGGCACTCGAAGATGGACGCTTGTGGCGACGGCACATAGACCAGCTTAGGCGCAGGGTTGGGGACTTGGACACTACCGAGGTGCCCCCAACTGCGCTTGCGGCTCCAGAAGAGACACGTACAGATGGCGAGGCCCCACCTACACCTCCCTCGCAAACTGCCAGCGTGGAGCCGAACCAAGCCGTTTCAGAACAGACTCAGACCACTCCACTTGCGGAGGCTCCACTCACAGCAGCGGATCCAGGGGAGTTGGTTCCAACGCCACCTAGGGTCGCACCACAGCCTCAGCGAGAACTGTGTGGCCCTCCGGACGTGGCTACCAGCCCCCGGCGGTCTGGCAGAGTTTCCAAGCGCCCAACTCATTTAAAGGACTATGTTGTTGGACAGGTATCACTGTTGGTCTAAGTATGGGAAATGTAACCGATATGCTTTTGTGCCTAATTGAACCATTACGCGTAGTGCTGTATATAAGGAAACCATTACGATTGTAACTAAAGCCTTATCTCGGTGGGGAGGGGTGTTATGTAGTGTAGTTTCACCCTGGGCCAACAGGGGGATACTGTATATAGTTTTCACTCAGGTCTGTAGATAGTTTTCACTCAGGTCCGCGCCAGTTATTTTAGGCGGGAACTCTGGGCTGTTGTGGTTACAATGTTGACAGCCGGCTGCCTATAAATACAGGCCGGCTGAGCTGTTTGCAGTCAGTTCTATTCCAGCTTACCATAATAAAGAGCTACTTGAAGAAATCGCTGTGCCGGCTGCTATGTCAACCCACGACTTAAGTTGTGGCCAAAATTATGCCAAAAACCTTAAACAAAAATTAAGTGTGTGTTGTGAGTTATTTGGGGGGTGGCTTGGGGACCTCGACATGCAAACACAAACCATAGGGTTGGGAATATAGATTCAGTTTGCATTTAAAGCAGTTGAGAAATTTGATTCAGTTTGCATTTAAAGCCAATTCGATCAAAACCACACTTTCTGAAGCAATATGCAAACTGACACATGGATGAAATTCACATGTATCTGAATGTTGTGATTCAGTTCAACCAACCAATGTTAAGAAAAATGCATAATGCTGGAAAGTGTGCAAAAATATATAGATAATAGTGAACATAACTGTCAGGGAACTGACATCGGAGCTAGAGGCGGAGGGAAGGCTCTCAAATGATGCTGGAGAATCAGCAGGGAGAGAGGCAGCTCCGCAGATGGGGAAGCCAATCAGCGCAACACCAGGGATATAGAGGGGCTGATGGGGAAATCGGCGAGAGGGCTCCAGGACTCTTCACCGGACACCAGCGGGGAGAGCACGGGTCCTCCGCTACCCACGCCCACCCTGTGCAGAAGACTTCCGCACAGAGAGAGTAGGAGGAGACTGGGTGTCAAACAACTTTTATGTTGGAAAAGATTTAAGAAACGCCCACTGACGGATTCTGCTAGCGACTGAGGCAGCCATGAAGTGAAGGGCTGCCCAGACTGAAAGGTTTAGCAAGGCAACAAAGCCTGGAGAGGTGGCAACTTACGCACGAGCAACCCATACACATTACAATAACATACAAAAATACATAATATTAAGAGAAATTGCTTACAAAAACTGCATACAAGGATGTGTTCATATGGAGAAATTTACCCTAAAATACTGATGAATTTCCGTGATTGTTTTTTAAAATTATTATTAATCTCTGATTGCTGAAAAATGTGTCAAGCTGCATTTAAGTTTGCAAAAATGAGAAATTGGGGTAATTGGGGACGCCGACAGATCCACCCTCAGCTTGAAGGGATGTAGAAGATCATGCACTCCAAATCTCTGCTCAATGAATGTTCCACATCTGGTGATCAATGGTTATAACAACATTCACATTTAAATGTTTAAATTCATGGTGGAACGTATTGAATCTGTACTACCCACAAACACCCACAAATGCTTTGAATCACACTTAGATGATTGTTCACATTCACCAGCATCTCTCTCTCCCTAGAATATTTCTGATGTTCACCAATATTGTCTGAGGCAGTCTCCTGTGAATGTTAACATTCACCAGGTTTAGTTTGTTCAATGTAATATAATACAATGAACATTTGGGGCACAGTCTTGGTAGAGTTAAGTTATTGTAAATCCTGTTGATTCCTGTCACTTAATCAATTGGACTTTAAAGTGTTTAATGTTGGTTACCATAGTAGGGAAGAGACTATTTAGGTTATTCTATAACTTTATAGCTACTTTGATTGATCCTGCCTCCTGTGTAACTTGGAGAATTTTAGAATTAAATTGACAACTGAAGAATGCATAGTTTGCCACATTTTCTTCAACTCATTGCCCATTCTGTGTTATTTGTGGAATTTAAGGAGAGTTTGGGTGCAGGTCAAACATCCATAAAAGTTTTGAGGGATGTTCAAAGAATTCCAGCCGGATTAGCAAAACTACTCAGGGAGGTTCCCAAAACTTCTACTCTTTTCAATTTCTTGGTTGTTAAAATAACGAGACAGAATAGGCAGCACAATTCTCATGTGCCTTAAAGTAGGGTTACCAGACACCCCCGGTTCCTGGGGACAGTCACTGGATTTGCAAATCTGTCCCCGGACAAATTCCATCCCCAGAATGTCCTCAGATTTGCAAATCTGTCCCCGGGAAACGTTTCGGCAGCAGCCCCAGCAGCCCGGAGCCAGCCTGGTAGAGCATTTGGCTCTGGCTGGCTTCAGAAGCTGCTTGCTGCCAGGGACGTCCGGCAGTACAGATCTCCTGCCCCCTTCCACCTTTGTTTTGACTGATCAGGGGAGGCTTGGGAGTCACGGACGGGCGGCCATTGCCCAGGAGGGGTGCAAGGCATGAGGTTTCTCTTCCAGGCAAGGTGCAAAGCCCTTCTTTTGCACCCTGTGAACAGAACCCTTTTGCACAGAGTTTCTTAAAAACTGGGCAACAGCCGCCCGCCTGTGACTCCCGAGCCTCCCTCGATCAGTCAAAACAAAGGGGGAAGGGGGAGGAGATTGGGGGAGGCTCGGGAGTCACGGACGGGCTGTGCTCCGTCGCCCAGTTTTTTAAAAACTCTGTGTATTTATGTTCCAAAGGGTGCAAAAGAGAAGAAGAGAAGAGTTTGGATTTGATATCCCGCTTTATCACTAACCAAAGGAGTCTCAAGCGGCTAACGTTCTCCTTTCCCTTCCTACCCCACAACAAACACTCTGTGAGGTGAGTGGGGCTGAGAGACTTCAAAGAAGTGTGACTGGCCCAAGGTCACCCAGCAGCTGCATGTGGAGGAGCGGAGACGCGAACCCGGTTCACCAGATTACGAGTCCACTGCTCTTAACCACTACATGACACTGGCTTTGCACCTTCATACAATAAGCATGTGAAAAAAATCTGGTAACCATACCTTAAAGAAATCTCCTTGCATCCTAGTGTCATGTGAGCTAGGACACTTAGTGCCCTGATTAAGAATTAGCTTTCCCAGCTGATTATCTTGATGAGTGATGGGGGGCAGGGAAGCAGCTTCCCATCCTCCTGCCCTTATCTCCAACCCTGTGGTAGCAAAGACGTAGCAAGGTAGAACTTTCCATGGAGCAGATTTGGTCCAGGGACTGCCGCTTGCTGATCCTACTGACCGATTAGAAAAAGAAAACAGCTACTCCAATCTCTTCCCCCCTCGCCGTGTTTACATTATCCTAACCTCTTGTGTTAGCTCTGCACTTAAGGGATTGTTTTGCCACTGAATTAATTTTAAGAATATAAGGATGTTCTGAGCGGGTTGCTGTTTAAATTTGTAGAAGGTCTAAAGCACTGAAGTGAAACTTTCTGCAGAGTTTTAATTAGGACATTTTGCACCCAGCCCGGGTGATCAATTTTAGATACTAGGCAACGGACCAAAATGTGTTGAAGTTCTCAGTCTGGTGCCCTTGCCTGAAGGGATATTTACCTTTTCTCAGAGAAGTACACATGCATTCTTAAGGAATGAGAAAACAGAGGATAGGAGAGCAAACAAGCAGCCAAGAGATGGAGCAGTATAGAGGGAGATGTTTCTAAAATTGCTTACCCAGCTGCACTAAACCACGCACACATATCCTGCCTCATTCTTTTCCAGCTTTTTAATCATAAAAACTGGGGTAATTTAGATATTGAGATGGAAGTGTCCAAGACAACATGTATGATAGCCAAGAGGAGACCTTATGGAAGGATCAGCAAAGCTCTTTACCTCCGCCTCTGACCCATGCAGATGCCCCAAGGAAAACATGCTAGACTCTATGGGAATTGCTGAGTTGCAGCCTCAGGCAGCCTGTCGTGCCATCCTTATTTCCCAGTATGTGTATGACCTTCATTTCTCTAATTCTGCCCCCTCAGCTTCCCATGGGTCTCTTGCTTGCTTGAACAGTTCCACCTAATCTCCACTGCTGCTCTTTCCTTCCGGAGCTCCCTCCCAGGGTTCCTGCATCAAGCCAAAACCCACATTTTCCAAGATACCTCTGGCCTAACCCCCTAGCCTAGGGGTCTGCAACCCGCGGCTCCGGAGCCGCATGTGGCTCTTTTACACCTTTGCTGTGGCTCCGGGGCGGATACTAGCGAGGGGAGGAGGCGCATTGTGCGCCCCGACACTCCCCACTGTGGCAGGCACTGTACTGGCTGTGACATCGCATGGGGGCGGTGCGTGCGTTAGTCACGCACCGTCCCGATGTCACCTTCCCGGTTTTGCAGCTCCCAGTTTGTTTTTTCTTCGGAAACTGGTCCAAGTGGCTCTTTTTGTCTTAAAGGTTGCAGACCCCTGCCCTAGCCCATACCCCCTGCTCATATAATAAGGTTGCCAGACACAAAAGTTGAAGTTGTTGAGCTTTTTTGGAAAATCACACAAAGAATTACGTTTTTTGAACTATTCGAGCTATCTGGGTTTTTACTCCCTTACAACATGGGAGTAGGCAGTGAGACTTTTTTTCTAGAAAAAGAGGTGCCAGAATATCACCATGAACATTTACACACACACACTCAAGACAATATTTGTTTTGCTTAGGTAAATGGGGTAGCATGCTCAGAGGTACTCCACCTGGGGTACCACAATATATATATTTTTTTAAGGTAAACAACGTTTGTGTTTTACCCATGAGTGTTTTGAAAAATCAGAAGCAGGCAGCAGTTAAAAGCAAGAAACTAGTCACAAATAAGAAAGCCGAAGCCAAAACTCCCCTAACACACAACACCATTAATCCACCAACAATTATATAGCCACATGTTATTAGAGCTGGAACGTCAAGAATGTTTTTGAAGACATTTCCTTGAGGATGAATGCATAAAATCTTCAAGGTCTGCGATATGTGCTTAGGGAAAAAAAACATTCAGTTGCAAACCAAATACATAGTTGACAGCAGCGTAGTCTTAAACAAAGAAGATGTGATATTTGATGCACCTTAATTTCAAACAGCTACAGTAAGAACAAGCTTGCTGTTACCTCAGATCCTATTTTTTCTGACTGGAAAAAAACCTCTTTATTCAACAGCTCTTTTAAAAACGAAACTCGCAACTCTTGAAGTTACTAAATTGTTAGCATGACTCCCATCACAGACGGAGCCAATTCATGAATTAAGATGGACAGAGATTGTTGTTAAATCTGTAATAGTTTAACTTTGCATTTATTCACACTTCCTCTTGACCCACTGCTCTTCCCTAGGGAAAACCGCTCTTTAGTGCTCAGCTGGAGCAAATGGCAATTCGGGTTTCCCATGGATTACCATTTGTTCTAATATATTGCTAAAGAGTGGATTTTCTCTTCGAAATGAGTGGGGAGAAGGAGAAGACCACTTGGACCCATGCATAGAAATGTGGGTCAGGTGGAAAATAACTCTGAACCACATTCTCTAGGCATGGCACAAGTGTGGATGAGCCCTTTGTGTTCCCGTAAAGTTGGGTGTCTGTAACAGAGAATGCACATCTGCATACTATCTTTCCCAAAGTCTTTGTCTGCAACTATGCACCACAGGCGTACTGTTTTTGAAATCCAAACTAAAAGAAGGTCCTCAAGGGAAAAGAAGAAGCTATTATTGTCCAGAATGATCCAGTGGCTGGCCCAGTCCATGACAAGTAGCCATGGTGGCTGGGGCAGAGGGTCACAGGTTCCCCTACCATGCCTTAGGACTTGCAGTCGGCTAAGAAGGGTAAGAGCAACTTAAAGGCTAGGTGCTCCCTCGGGGATGCTGGCCAGCATCCATTGCCACCTGGAGACATGGGTGGTGCTTAGTGCCTTGAGCCAAAAAGCAAGCAAGAACTATTGCTCCCTTGCTCCTCAGCTGTGAATGATGCCCTTATCCTACTCTACTGCTGCTGCTACCACCTTTCCTCACCCCCACCTGTCTTTTGTGAGGCTGTGGTGAACTTGAGAGGTTGCCACCCATCACCTCACCCTGGCCAAACTGGCCAAAATGTATAAGAATAGATCTGAAATTTGTTGAAGATATAAAAAGGGGAGAGGTTCATATAGGCATATGTGGTGGGAATGTGAAAAAAATCAGAGAGTTCTGGGACATTGTATATAACGGATTTAAAAAAGGTACTCAAATTCCCATTCACAGAAAGACCAGAGGTCTTTTTATTAGGGATAATGTCAACTGAAATCAAGAAAGAAGTAAGACCACTCTTTAGGTACGCAACATCTGCAGCCAGGATTCTGGTCTCAATGAATTGGAAGAGTGACATTACACCTACAAAGTCAGAATGGCAGGTAAAAATGACAGAATACATCCAAATGGCAATAATGACGGGGAAAGTTAGAGGGTACTCAATGCAGAGGGTGAATAAAGAATGGATAGTGTTTAAAGAATATTTGAAAAACTACCATGATAGCAAAAATCTCCTGGCAGAACTTGAATGATTCTTCTAATGTACAGATTAAGGAATGATTCTTCTAATGTACTAAAGAATCTTTCTCTGAAGGAAATTAAGGAAACAAAGTACAATAACATGATACTGTGTAAAAAATTACAAATGAGATTCAGTTTTTTGAGAACAATCGGAAGTTTATTTTATCCTTCTTATCTTTATTCTTTATTTTCTTTTTCTCTCGCTATTTTTCGTTGTATTTTACTTTTTTCCATGTAGTGTACATGCATAAATTGTAACATGGTAAACTGTTGTGTAATATGTGTTGAATGTTTAATCAAGATTTATTAAAAAGAAGAAGAGGTTGCCACCCATGGCATTGCCATGATTTCTGCCCCCTCACAAAAGTTATTACCCACAACGACTGATTGCATTCTCCATGCTTAGAGACAGTATGAGATAGAGTTCTGGTCTAGGTGGACCCCCGGTGTGATCTAGAAGGCAGTCTTTATAAACAGACACCAGATATAAAGATATTCTGCAAATTATCTTGTTGTATGAGGGAATTCCAAAAGGTTATATGGAAATTAGAATGCCTTCCTCTTAAATGCCACCACGAATATTTATTGCCACGGTTGAGTTTCCTTCCCATAAACTTTCCTTGAGATCAACATCTTAGGTTGTTATGAAAGTCAGAGTTTGGTGCTAGTATATCTTGCTGTGACTTTTAATTTCTCCCTGTGAATTCCCCTTTTCATATGTATCTATAAAATCTGTCCTGTTTATATTACTCTAGGCATAGCCTTTTTAAAGAATGCCTCCGCTTATTGTTAGCTAGGGAATGTTATAACGCTGATAATGATGGGATAATAACTTGGATTTCGAACCTCTACTACTTAAAATTTAGCAGTGTTCCCCGAGCAGGGTACACACTGGGGCTTGTTAGCCAAATGTAATTGCAATCCTTACCTTCAAGGCAATTTTGAAGGCAAGATCCAAAGGGAGAGTCAGGGGAACTGAAGCCTGACGAAGCAGCAGGATTAGATAAGTTGATTATTCTCAGAGTGTTGGCATTTGCTAAAAGGCTCCTTGCAAGAAAGCTTCATGAGGGCTTTCCAAAAGGCCTGCTAATTCCTTATTTCCATTCCCTGCCAACACACACACTCACTGTAAGGCACCAGGACACTTGGGTCACAAAGCCCAAGGAAGTTTCTGTTTGCAGGCAGAGGGTATTGCAGGTCTGGTCCATGCTGCATTGCAGTACTGAACCACCACTGCAGATGATCAGAAGGTGATGCCATACGCGCCAACATTTCTCTGATGAAAACGTCTCATTCCATAATGATGATTTTACTATCTATACCTCACACATCTTACTGGGTTGCCCCAGCCACTCTGGGCGTCTTCCAACATATATAAAAATATAATAAAACATTAAACATTCTAAAAAAGCTTCCCTATACAAGGCTGCCTTCAGATATCTTCTAAAGGTTGTACAGTTACTTATCTCCTTGGCGTGGGGGTTGCATAATTCTGTACCCTCCAACATTTCTCCAATGACAATAGGGACATCCTAAATAAAAGCATCACCTCCTGGCAAATAGAAGGGGAAGAAATGGAGGCAGTGAGAGATTTTACTGTCTTGGGTTCCATGATCACTGAAGATGGTGACAGCAGTCCTGAAATTAAAAGACACCTGCTTCTTGGGAGAAAAGCAATGACAAACCTAGACAGCATCTTAAAAAGCAGAGACATCACCTTGCCAACAAAGGTCCGTATAGTTAAAGCTATGGTTTTCCCAGTAGTGATGTATGGAAGTGAGAGCTGGACTATAAAGAAGGCTGATCGCCGAAGAATTGATGCTTTTGAATTATGGTTCTGGAGGAGACTCTTGAAAGTCCCATGGACTGCAAGAAGATCAAACCTATCCATACTTATGAAACTCAGCCCTGAGTGCTCATCCATGCCATCTGCTACTGGTTTCTGTACACCTGATGACTAGCATGTGAATTTGTGAGGTGACTCCATTGCACAAATGCATTGCACTCCAAATGATATTGACATTTTTATATGTGGTAGTTTGTGATGACCCATTCAAATGTCATTGCTTGAGGCAGTGGTTATCAGGTAATAAGTGGCTAAGGATAATCTGAGAAGCAGAGTACTTTTCAATGGTGCTCACTTGAGCCCCTGGATGGGGTGGTTTCCTCCATCCCCTTTGAGGCTGAAGGCATGGGGTCAGCATGTCAACATCCCAACATATTGGGTGCTTGGTCAATGAGGCAGGGTGGGACACACACCTTTATAAGGCAACCTGGCCTACCAGAGAGCTTTTGGCAGAACATCACAGGATCTCACCCCACTTACAGTGCAACAATATGGAGTCAACAAAGTGCCCTTTAGGGGTCAAGTAGGAATTTTAGAAGAAGGCTGATCACCGAAGAATTGATGCTTTTGAACTATGGTGCTGGAGGAGACTTTGGACAGTCCCAGGGACTGCAAGAAGATCAATCCTATCCATTTTGAAGGAAATCGGCGCTGGGTGATCACTGGAAGGACATATCCTGAAGCTGAGGCTCCAAGACTTTGGCCACCTCATGAGAAGAGAAGACTCCCTGGAAAAGACCCTGATGTTGGGAAAGATGGAGGGCACAAGGAGAAGGGGACGACAGAGGACGAGATAGTTGGACAGTGTTCTCGAAGCTACTAGCATGAGTTTGACCAAACTGCGGGAGGCAGTGGAAGACAGGAGTGCCTGGCGTGCTCTGGTCCATGGGGTCACGAAGAGTCGGACACGACTAAACGACTAACAACAACAAAGTAAAAGCACGACATTCTGGGATCAAATCAGAAACAGGGATGGCTTCTGTAAATCTGGGCTGTCCCTGGAAAAAAGGGACTCTTGGAGGGTCTGTGATGCTACTGCTAGGGCATCCATGCGCCCCACTTTACAACAGACAGTTCTGTATCTGAAGAGCTGGAAAAGGAGACTCCAGCCTTTTGGGGTGTAACAAGTTGTGTGTCTATCCAATTTTGTTAAAAACAGAAACAAATGTACATGTCTTTCAGTTGTCAGGAGCTGGAAGAATGCTGATCATGTGTAGCACCAGAGACCAATTTGTATCTCTTACAATGCTGTTCAAATGTATGTGCATTAGTGCAGATTGCCATATATTTACAAAATGTTGGTAAATGGAATGAGCATACTCAGTGCACTCTTGGTATACTGAGCAATTTATTTGTACTGACTGTATCTGTAACTTCTTCCAGCTAAGTGCCATCAACTGCTTTCTGTGCCCCAATGCTCTTGTATTTTTCAGAACAGGCATGCTTTGAATAAAAGGATCCCAAATTAGACTCATCGTTGATCAATTTCATGTTCATGACATTATGGCACATGGCTGGGTTTTTGTTTGTTTGTTTATTATGTTTATCTTACTGAGTTTTAAAAATATTTTATTTCAAGCTGCTGCCAAATTCCATCTAAAGCAAAATGTGAGTCCAGCTTGGGACTCCCTCCCTGCTGAGGCAAAACACGCAATGAATTTCAAAGGAAGTTAAAAAGTGTTTCTATGAAGTTAAGAAATTGTCCCATAAGTGGATTTCTCACATCGGCCAACAGAGAAATAAAAAGCAACTCACTGAAAGGTTGAAAGAAAGCTTGGCTGAAATGTTCAGCACAGCTCCAGCTGAAAAGCGTATTTCCCACATATTTGTAGAAGCCACATTGGTACCAGGTGAGTTCGCATGAATGTGTGGAGCAAGTCAAGGGGCCATATGGGCTAGCCTTCCTGCCAAGCACAACTGCTGTGCAACCCTGATGTGTGTTGGAAGGACTTTGCGCTGCGTTGAAAAGTGTCTTAGGCATGCATCCATGGATGCATAAAGAGCTCTTCCAAGCAAGGAGAAACCCTCACCCAATCTCAGTGTGCAATCAGTATGCACACAGATTCCCATCTACGTATGCAATGCATATGGATGCAGGAAGAGTTATTTAAATGGACATTCAACCTGGTCCTTGAAGACTCCTCTGTGTGTTGTTTTTGCTGATAAGTGTTGCTACTCCTCTATCATTCCATTAGTATACTGTTTGCAGTCTTGCCATCCTATTTTGATGGGTCTCTTTGATGGCTGTTATTCTTGAAATGTTTTGTTTTTAATGGGTTGTTAGATTCCTTGATCCCCTGAGAGTCCCATGGACTGCAAGAAGATCAAACCTATCCATTCTTAAGGAAATCGGCCCTGAGTGCTCACTGGAAGGACAGATCCTGAAGCTGAGGCTCCAATACTTTGGCCACCTCATGAGAAGAGAAGACTCGCTGGAAAAGACCCCGATGTTGGGAAAGATTGAGGGCACAAGGAGAAGGGGTCGACAGAGGACGAGATGGCAAGGCAGTGTTCTTGAAGCTACCAACATGAGTTTGAGCACACTGTGGGAGGCAGTGGAAGACAGGAGTGCCTGGCGTGCTCTGGTCCATGGGGTCACAAAGAGTCAGACACGACTAAACAACTAAACAACAACAACAACAGATCCTTTGAACCATTTAGGCATGGAAAGATGGGATATAAATGTTTTAACAAATGCAATGATTTGACTGTTTCTCAGTCCTCCCCAATCTGCGCAATTGGTTTAATGACATGCTCTGTTGTGAAACATGTGGCTGTTTTGTTCTCTTCTTTTGCAGATACACAGGGTTTTTTTGATAGGGTTAATCCTCCAACCTCAGCTCACCTTGCAATCAGCTACGCTTTCCCAGAGAAGTCCCAAGAAAAGCCTGGACCTTTTTCACAGTTCTTCAAGAAAGCACAGAAAGACAAACCCTGGAGGCAGCTTGCTAATTGAAATAGGATGCACTGGAAATTGCAATTCCCTTGCCTCTCAATGGTCAAATATGTTCCTGTGCATCTAGACCCTAATACTGAAGCCTCAAAGACCTCTGCCGTTTCCTGCCATCCAGGGGCGCGGACTTATAAAAAATATTGGGGGGGGGCCCGGGAAAGCTCATGAATAATAAATAAGCTCATGAATATGCAGATAAAGTGGCACCGCCTCCTCGTGAGCGAATAGGGGAGAGCGTGCTGCGCCTATTAATCAGCTCCGAAGGAAATTGGGTGGAGCTTTTGCTCGGGAGGGAGGGCAGGAGGCATGCAGCCCGACCCTGTGCATTTTGGGCTGGGGGAGGGGCGGCGGTGGCGCTCTGCTGGAGGGGCGCCCGAGATTATTGGGGGGGCGGAGCCCCCCAAACAAATTTTTGAGGGGGCTCGGGCCCCCTCAGGCCCCATGGAGTCGGCGCCTATGCTGCCATCCATCTGCATCATCCGTTCTGTCCTACCATTGTATTTTTATTGTGTCATCCATCAGCACAGGAAAGGCTTATGCAATTTTCACTTTGGGAATGCGAAACCCTGGGTATTCGTTGCATCCCTTGTGCTATGGAACTTTTACTGGCATGCAGCACTCTTGTGAATGTCTGACATATTGTACATATGAGATGATACAGCTGTTATTGCCAAACACTCTCACATTATTCTTTCAGATCAGGGAAGAGCAGTTTGCTTAAATACTGTAACTGCTAGTAATTTGCTCACTTGGAGTTTGACATCCGTGTGTTTTACTTGTAAAATGCTGATAAGTACCATCTTGGAGGCAATTATTCAAAGAATCTGCAATTACTTTTAATATTTCCGCATCTCCCATTTTCCAAGATAGTGTTCTGATACATTGCCTGCCTTTTGTACTTTCCCGGAGAACAAATCACCGAGTTTAATAACACAGCAAGCATGGAGATGTGTAGTACATTAGAGTCACCTCCACTTTTCATAATGAATACATCACTATCTGTCATCTTCGTAACAGCCTGCAAAGACAAAAACAAACAAATGAAAGCAACTTTTCGGCTGTAAATGGTATGGAAGGAGCTGGCAGAGTGTTTGCCTTTGTTGCTGCAAATAAGTCACATCGCAGTAGGAATTAATCTGAAACTTTCCCAGGGTCATGTCCGCACAAATAGCTAGTTTGACAAATCTCTAATGGGCTTGATTTCCGGCTCTGCTCTTGCTATGAGCGGTGTTAATGTAAGAGGGGATCAAGAATATGGATGATTCTGTTAAAAGCCATACATACCTCTCAACTTGCATTTGACTGTGATGTTTACAAGATGCCATGGCGCTGTCAGACAAGGAAGGTTCAGAGGAAGAAATTAACTCTTTATTGTCAAAAGTACACTTACAATTAAGAAAAGGCATGTCTCTCAGCTGCTCTGAGGTTGTGCACCTGATGAGACAGTTGCCACAACAGAGAGATCCTGCGCCTGATTTCAGTTTATGTATCTCCACTATCCAAGCTCAGCTGGTTAGAGCGTGGTGCTGGTAATGCCAAGGTTGCGGGTTCGATCCCCGTATGGGACAACTGCATTTGCCTGTCTTTGCAGGGGGTTGGACTAGATGATCCTCAGGGTCCCTTCTAACTCTATGATAAGATCAGCAAGCTGTGTGCAAGCAGTCTAGGATTTCTCCAGTGTGTAATCTGCTTCTATTCCTCCTGCTTCAATGTTCTTCAAGTCCTGGAAACAGGAGAGGTGGGGGCAGGAGGAGGAGGAGGTGTGAAAGCCCTTGACTCTCCCTCAGCCTGACCTCTTTCCCCTCCTTTTGCACCTTTTCTCCACACTCCAATCCTGCAGCTTCTCCTGCCTCTGACTCCCATCTCCTGGCTGTTACAGGCTCCCCCAGGATGTGGGTGGCGCTGTGGTCTAAACCACTGAGCCTCTTGGGCTTGCTGATCAAGAGGTTGGCAGTTCGAATCCCTGGAATGGGGTGAGCTCCCGTTGCTCCGTCCCAACTCCTGCCAACCTAGCAGTTTGAAAGCATGCCAGTGCAAGTAGACAAATAGGTACCACTGCAGCGGGAAGGTAGACAGTGTTTCTGTGCGCTCTGGCTTCCATCACAGTGTTTCGTTGCACCAGAAGCAGTTTAGTCATGCTGGCCACTGGACCCAGAAAGCTGTCTGTGGACAAACACCGGCTCCCTCGGCCTGAAAGCAAGATGAGCACCACAACCCCATAGCTGCCTTTGACTGGACTTAATTGTCCGGGGGTCCTTTACTTTACTTTACTCCCCCAGATCCCTTCTTCCAAGTCAGTCTGCAACCCCTGCTTCTCCCTGTGTCCACTCATCAGTATCTAGCCACCACTCCTCGGTTATCAGCCTGTCCCTAATATCAGAGCAGAGACCTTTTATGCCAAGCTGTCTCTGTTTGTGCTCTTGAGGATTACTGCTTCTGCAAAGTAAATCTCACTCTAGTTGCTTCCAGTTCAGAACATGCAAGCTGTTCTGAGATATTTTCTCTCTCTGTTGATGTAAACAAGATGCCTAGAAGAGTTCAGACCACCACTACCGCTACCACTACATAGACCACATTTCTAAGAACTTCATTGTTTAGTGTGGCTGCTGATCAGAAGCTGTACGCTGGCTCCCTCGGCCAGTAAAGCAAGATGAGCACCGCAACCCCAGAGTCATTCACGACTGGACCTAACAGTCAGGGGTCCCTTTACCTTTAAGGTTTAACCCACAGCACCACCCGCGTCCCTTTACCTTTACCTATATTGGAAAGTTGAGATAATTTTAATCTGTTTTAGAATTTTAACTTTTGTATGTCTTAAAGTATGGTTTGAGTTTTGCTCGAATTTATTGTTTTATCTTTTTGTAAACTGTTTGAGGGTTTTTTTACAATCAAGAAGTTTGTAGATTTTATGGAAATAAGAAATATAAACAAATAAGCATGTTTTTGTATTTCCCCCAACTTTGTAAACTTCCTTTGAACCCCTTTCAAATAGGTAAAGTTCAAACAGATTAAGTTTTCTTTTAAAAAACTTTGGATTTATATAAATGTCAGTGCATGACTAAGGCTATGACTGGCTGTACTGAAATAAAAGCTTGAGATGTGTCTTTTCCAGCTCAGTGTCATATTCATTGCAAGAGCAGAGAGCTTGAGCTGGAAGTGAAAGTTTGAACTAGGGTTTGATCTGGAGCCAGAAGTGTGGCAGGCAGAGAATATTGTTATTTGGTGGCTTACAAATGTGGCAAATAAATTAAAATGAAATGAAATAAATAAGGCAGGAGTCACTACCTTTTTTTTTAAGGGGTGTGGGTGGCGCTGTGGGTTAAACCACAGAGCCTAGGACTTGCCGATCAGAAGGTCAGCAGTTTGAATCCCCTCGACGGGGTGAGCTCCCGTTGCTCGGTCCCTGCTCCTGCCAACCTAGCAGTTCAAAAGCACGTCAAAGTGCAAGTAGATAAATAGGTACTGCTCCGGTGGGAAGGTAAACGGCGTTTCCGTGCGCTGCTCTGGTTCGCCAGAAGCGGCTTAGTCATGCTGGCCACATGACCCGGAAGCTGTACGCTGGCTCCCTCGGCCAATAAAGCGAGATGAGCGCCGCAACCCCAGAGTCGGCCACGACTGGACCTAATGGTCAGGGGTCCCTTTACTTTTACCTTTACACTACCTTTTTTGACCAAACAGCAGCAGAAGACCAAGCTTCCGGCATTTATACCAAGCCTTGCCAATCCAGCGGCTTTATGATGCTTTCATATCACAGCAGCCAATGCCACACTTCCACACTCCCATTTGGTTGAAAATGGCTCTGAACACACAAAGACATGCATCCCATACTGGGTTATCACCTAGCATGAGAATAAAAGGTTCCAGGTTCACATGACTTCAGTGATGTGAATCTGCTGAAGCAGATTCAATGCTCCACTGGTAAGGATAGAATAATAGAGTACTAGCAGAAATATTTCCATGTGGCATGGTTGATATCTGTTTCATTCTGGTGCTGATCCAAAAGACTCCTGGCTCATCCACACTACTGCTTGTGCCATGCCTAGAAAGCACAGATCCGAGCGGTTTCCCCCTTGCCCCCCTCATTTCCAAGGGAAACCTCACTCTTTAGCAAAAGATCAGAATAAATGGCAATCTGGAGAAAGCCTGAATTGCTGTTTTCTCCAATTGAGCGCTAAAGAGCAGTTTTCCCTGGCGGGGAGCATCAGGACAAGAGGAAGTGTGGATAAGCTCTCTGATGTCACAAGAGTTGCATAACCTCTAGCCCTGGGGAAGCAGCAGTAATGGGTGAATCAGTCTAGCAACCGCACTCTTTCCCCCACTAGACTAATCTGATGAGCATTTCTTTAATCAGAAAATATTTGAATAATGGGGGCAGGCAGATCTGTGCAAGACTTGCAGCGAATGACTCCCACCCCCAAGTCAGGTCCCCTCTATTTTCCATATGGCAGAGCTTCTGGAGAGACGGGTGGGACATTGCCCTTCTTGCCCATAATAGCAGCCACCAATGAATCAAATGTCACCCTGTTGCATAATAGAAGAGAAAGGCAGATATAAATATTTAAGACTTTGCCATGAAGTTATGCTAATTTTGATGCTGCCTCCTGGGGAATCTTTTGCTGATGAGAACATTTAATTGTTAAAGGCTAATGTGCATGTAGATAAACACTTGTGGAGCCTGATTTCTAAGCTAAAGAAAGGAAAGATGAAAATAATTTTTATTTGCTCTAACAGAGAGCCCACCAAGATCCATTTCCCTGTTGCTTCTTGACCTAGAATCTGGAACTGATGGGGTCAGCTGTACATATTTTCCTACCCAAGCGTTGTCCTCTCTCCAAGCCAGGTGGAGATTACTTGATTACAGACTTCCAAAAATTACCAAACCAGCATGGAAATACGCCATACGAAGCCACTACAGCAATGCCTGAAGTGGCCAAAACTCTTGAAAAACATGGTTGTGGTCAGTTCAAACACAGCATACTTTCCCAAGGAAGCCAAAGCTATTGGGCATTTATGTGAAATTTCAAGATGGGGAGACATGCACAGTCTGCTCAATAAGGCTAGCAATATTTTATTACTGTGTTTCCACACATATCCACACTGGGGGGGGGGGGGCAACAGCTAAAACAGAGAAGCAGACAACCCATTTGATGTGCCAGTTGCTGAACTCTACCATGTCAGACAGGAGGTGCCTGAATCAAAAGTTGGAATGCTCTTCCAAATAAAGAATGACATAGTTGGGAGAAACATTTCAGAACCTTCTACCTGACATGCTATTTTAGTATGAGTAGGGAGTATAAAGACTCATAGGCTGGTGGCAACTGGAATATCCGAAACATCTTTCTTCTTCTTTGGTGATCACTCATAGCCAGTGCCGGATTTACGTATAAGCTACTGGTAAACAAGTTATAGCTTAGGGCCCCACTCCCCCCCCCCCATTTCATTATTAATATACTTCTTCTTAATTGTATTTCATTCAACAATTACTTTGATAAAATACATATTTTGTTATGTGCAAATGGCTTTACATACCTATTAGGTCCATAAATTACCATATAGCATATATTCAACATAAAAAAACAGTGACAATTTGTTGCTGACAAAGGACAGCTGGACATATAAAGGGCCCCATTACCTTCAGTAGCTTAGGGCCTCATCAAACCTAAACTCGGCCCTGCTCATAGCCGAGTAAGATTCCATAAACACAGTTTTAACAGTGACTGTGGAGGTGCACATGAGCACATCCGTAACATGTCACAGAACAATAATTTTGATGTTGCATGCTATCACACTGACTACTCTTTCTGCAGTGTTTTACATCTACGTTGCTAATACAGGATGGGTTCTGGGAAATACATGAACAATCTGGAAGCTGCAACCAGCAATGAATTCCAGTTCTGGAATTCATTTTAGAAATTCAGTTAAGCTTAAGGTTACCAGATTTTTTTCAATGAATCCGGGGACACTTTTCAACTTCCTACTAAATAGATGGATTTT
The DNA here is from genome assembly GCF_965112155.1 of Podarcis liolepis. Classification (NCBI taxonomy): domain Eukaryota; kingdom Metazoa; phylum Chordata; class Lepidosauria; order Squamata; family Lacertidae; genus Podarcis; species Podarcis liolepis. The sequence goes on from NC_139573.1 coordinate 51,701,056, forward strand.
GTCAGGGGACTGAATTGTAAATCAGGAAACAGGGATGTCTGGTAACCTTAGTTAAGCTGGAGTTTTGGGGGACTGTGACAGAGGTTAGAGTGAGGAACATTCACTTGTCTCTAAGGTAGAGAGCCCAGTCATGCCCAGTCATAAAGCTAGCCGCTCTCCAATGCCTCGGGCAAAGTTCCTGGGGACTGAATTTGGGGCTCCTGCGTATAAGATATGTGCATGTAAGAGATAGGTCTTTTGACCCATCTCTCTTTGAGAGGGGGCAGGAGGCAAAAGTAATTGCTGGAGATGTGGAGACCAGACAGGCTCATTGTACCATATACGGTGGAAATGTAGCAAAATAAAGAAATTTTGGGAGGAAATCCACTTTGAACTAGAAAAAAATGTTAAGAATCTCATTTATTAGGAAACCAGAGGCATATCTGTTGGGCGTTACAGACTCAGATATTCCTAAAAAAACTAAATATCTTTTTTTGTATGCAACAGTGGCAGAGAGAGTTCTTATAGCTACAAGGTGGAAGAGTGACATAATTCTTTCAAGAGTGGATACAAAAATTGACTGAATATGCTGAATTAGATAGTTTACCTGAAAAAATAAACCGAGAATTGAATTTGTATCAAACTGGGAGGCCATCAGAACATATCTTAAACAAAATTATACCATGTTAAAATCTGCAGCAGCTTTTGAGTGATCCCAGCAGTTCTTATTAATTGCTTATATAAATAGAAAAATTTATAAATTGTGCAAATATTAACATAAAAAATAGTATTTTGATCTGGCAGTAAATTTATGTAAAAAGAATTAAGGAATAAATGGGAAGTCGGGTGTAAAAGATAATGAGATTTTTACTTTTATTGTAACATGAAATTTTAATCATAATTTTTTTGTCATAATTTTTATCTTCGTAACAGATTGTGTAAATTTAAATTTCTTTCCTTTCCCCTCCCCTCTTAAGTTGCACCCCCTTTTCAGTATTGTTCCCTTTTTTTGTATGTAATAAGCATGGAAATAAAATAAAAATAATTACTCCAAAAAATAAGAGGGGGACAGGAGGAACAGATTTCTTAATAGGAAGAGGTGGTAGCAGCCATTGTGCCATCTGTGGTGCAAGTATAGCTAAGATACTAGCACCCTGGCCGCACTCCTGAAGATGTCTGAGCTGACTTCCAGTAGCACCTTAAAGACCAACTAAGTTAGTTCTTGGTATGAGCTTTCGTGTGCATGCACACTTCTTCAGATACACTGAAACAGAAGTTGCCAGATCCTTCTATATAGTGAGAAGGTGGGGAGGGGTATTACTCAGAAGGGTGGTGGGAATGGGTGATTGGCAGATAGCTGAGATGAGCCTGTTGACAACTCTTAACGACTGCAATAGGTCTTACAGGAAAAGGCAAGGGGTGAGAAGGTGAAAAATGGCTTAGTCATGTATAATGAGATAAGAATCCAATGTCTTTGTTCAGACCAGGTCTCTCCATGGTTTTAAGTTTGGTAATGAGTTGCAATTCAGCAGCTTCTCTTTCCAGTCTATTTTTGAAATTCCTTTGTAGTATAACAGCTACTTTGAAATCTTGTATCTGCCAATCTCCCATTCCCACCACCCTTCTGAGTAATACCCCTCCCCACCTTCTCACTATATAGAAGGATCTGGCAACTTCTGTTTCAGTGTATCTGAAGAAGTGTGCATGCACACGAAAGCTCATACCAACAACTAACTTAGTTGGTCTTTAAGGTGCTACTGGAAGAAATTTTTTATTTTGACTATGGCAGACCAACACAGCTACCTATCTGTAACTGAGCTGACTTGCTCACCCTTGCTGCTGCTACTTGATCCTGGTGCCCTTTGACCTCCTTTGGGTTCATTCTTGTGATGCTGAACCGGCAGCAGGCACCACATGGAAGATACAAAATCCTTTTTACAGATCTTTCTGATCACCAGTGGCCCAACATTATCGTGGCTTCTTGCATCTTTATTTCACTTTATCATTTAAATGGACTGATTCATGTTGCATAGGAATGACTGTCACATAATTTGACTGATGGGAATAGTGTTCATTTTCTCCCCTGTATTTAATCTATTGAGTGAGGGGAGCAGCCTTGGGAAAGGAACGTGACTCATACTAATGAGTGCTGAACACTTGCGGGCAATTTCATTTGATTTTCTGCCATTGCTATTAATGTTCTGATTATTATTGAAATCATTGTTTATTTTTTCCCCGTCAGACCAGAAGATTAAAGTCGAAGCAGAATAAATCCGCAGAGAATAAGACCATCTGAGTTGTGGAAGCATTTCCATTTCCATTCTTGTCTCTTGTAGTTCCTTCAGAATAGAGCTTGATAAGCACTACGCTGTAACATCAGCCACAGTGCTGTGAAAAGCACACACAACTAGGGTTGGATTTAAAGGTGGCCTTCTGCAAACAGAGGGAAACTTCTGCTTGAGGGCTCTTTTACACTTTATGCAAGAGTATTGTGCAAGCAAAGAAAAATTAAATGCAGTGTTTTAGAAGAAGAAGAAGAAGAGTTTGGATTTGATATCCCACTTTATCACTACCCAAAGGAGTCTCAAAGCGGCTAACAATCTCCTTTTCCTTCCTCCCCCACAACAAACACTCTGTGAGGTGAGTGGGGCTGAGAGACTCCAAAGAAGTGTGACTGGCCCAAGGTCACCCAGCAGCTGCATGTGGAGGAGCGGGGAATCAAACCCGGTTCACCAGATTACGAGTCCACTGCTCTTAACCACTACACTACACTGGCTCTTACACACTGGCTTTTACAATGGATTGCGTGAAATGCTTAGTGGCCATTTTGGCAAATAAGCAGTATATTATTATTATTATTATTATTATTATTATTATTATTATTATTATCATCATCATCATCATCATCATCATCATCATGCTGGCCACATGACCCAGAAGCTGTCTGCGGACAAACGCCGGCTCCCTCGGCCAATAAAGCGAGATGAGCGCCGCAACCCCAGAGTTGTCTGTGACTGGACCTAACGGTCAGGGGTACCTTTACCTTTATTCTTATTTAAAGAAGGGGAACCATGAGAAGTGTCATAGAGCTGAACTTGTGCACAAACATTTGCAAAGCAAGGACTGACAACTATTTCGCACAGCTCTGGAGTAGCAAAAAACATGGTATTACTTTATTCCACTGTATTTCCATCTCAAGCCTGCTTGAATATGATACATTTAAGGCAGTGTGGGAAGTAAGAATGTGTGTGGGGTGGAATATATTTGCGAGACCTGAGCTTGACAATACTGTACTGGCAAATTGACCTCTCTCAACTTGTACTGGACAGACTTCAAATATCGACTGCCAGAAAGAATATTCCTTTTGACAGAATTCTACTTACTGGGCCCTTTGCAATGGCATTCAATCAAAAGGAAGGCAGTATAATACAGAACCTGTCATCTGCTATGGATCACTTGAAAACCAACCATGCCTTAGGGAGATTTGGTTGAACAACAACAACATGCAGCATTGTTGTGCGAATGCTTTTTTGTGGGGTAGAATTACTTCGGAATATATTAGAACTTGACAGGGATATGATCTCAAAGGCAAGATTTGCAAAGAAAAAGAAGGAAGAGAAGAAAAGCAGAGCTCTGGTGATATTTATAGGGAACAGGTTATTCAGTGTTTGCATTGTGCAATTCACCGTCATAGACAAAAGCCACAATGCAACAGAAAGCCAGATGTACTAAAACCTGTGAGCCAGATGTACTGAAACCAGGAGACTCCAAGACCTGAGAGAAGAGACGGTGGAAGAAGTTTAAGGAATATTTGAAAAAATATGTTAATATTTAAACCTTAGAATAGCTTCGGAAGTGGATACAAGCTGTAGGGTTAGAAGTAGAAGATAGAGTATTTTAAAATAGTATTATTTGTAAGTGATAAAACGTGAAGTTGTTTTAAGTGTGATAAAAAAAAGATGGTTAGAAATCATGATATATGTAAACTGCTAAAGATGAAGTAAAATGAAAATCAGATAGGTGGGACTTGGGGAAGCCCACCTAACAATGTTTAGAAAAATAAGGATATGACAAGAATTTGTTTGTATTGTTTGTCTTTTTGTGTTTGTGTTTTGTATTTGTGTTATAAAATGAATAATTTTTTTTTGAAAAAATAAGAAACCTGTGAGAAAGAGAGGTCCTAAATTTAGTGGTACAGCACACCTTCCGCATGCCCTCCAAGTGTCCCAATAGCTTAGCAATTAAAAATAATAATAAGCCAAGCACTGTTAAGTTAATACACATCTCTCCATGTCCTCATTTATCACTCTGTTCAATTCATTAGAATGCACATGAAATACACACAACGTCCATTGTTCAGCCAGCTCAGTCAGATGCTGTGCTGGATGGGGTCCACGGGCACCGGGCTATCGTCAAGATGGTGGGGGTCTGGGGTCTACCGCCAGTGGATGTTGACTTCGGTTAGCTTGCCCAGGCACCATCGATGAGGAAATCACTAATATCCCTTTTGATAAACAGGAGTCCATTCGCACTTGAGGAAGCTGGGGGGTGTCTGCTCTTCCTGCCTTTTTAATTTTTAGGTGGGTGGAGGGAGGGACTTTCTATTCCACCAAAGCTTATACCATAATAAAAATTCAAGGCATTGCAAGCTCCTTCGTGTGAATTAAATTTTGGCCCTAGTTTTTGCAATGCACGTGTCTCACTTCTTTACGCTGGAATAAAAAAATTCCTTCCAGTAGCACCTTAAAGACCAACTAAGTTAGTTCTTGGTATGAGCTTTCGTGTGCATGCACACTTCTTCAGATACACTTCTTTACGCTGGGTGTGAGTACAATCACTGCTTTAAAACCTTACGGTGTTTTCCTGCGTGTTCTTCAGATGAAAACTTTGACATCAGTATAACAGCACCGAAAGAAAAATGGTTCAGGGAATCAGGGGAGTTTTTGTTCTTAACTTTGAAGGTGAGAATTCTCTGCAGTAATGAGAGCTGTCATGGAACATGGTGTTAAAGCAGATCCCAAATTATCCGTGCTTCATTTCAAACCGTGTAAGGTGCCACTTTAGACTTGACAGAAGAAACAATACTGATAGTTCCTATGTACTCAGTCCAGTTTGGTAACTGATAGCCTGATTGCAGAACGGGTGGCGGTGGGGAGGGAGAGAAGCTGCAATCATTTGAAGATTCAGATCCTCACTATCACCTGTATAGTCTGATGTAAATAATGATTGCCTTAAGGGTTACAGTTTCATCAGGCAGGTGAAATCGAAGATGCACTTGCTACTGCCTTTATCCCATTTTCCTTGGGATACGTGCAGCTCCATCTCCCACAATGATTAGCTCCCAGAGTGAAGCTGGGCAGCTTGTAGCAGAGGTTAAATGAATGACCAGAGAGCAATGATTACAGAAGCGGGAAAAGTTGCTGGGTGATGCTAACCAGTAGCCTGTATATGTCCCTCTTCCCTCACCCCTCTCAGGCTAACTTTAAACAACAAGATCATCCTAACCAACCTGACATATACAGAGGTTCATGTGTCAAAATGCACTAAAGGAAAGTATTAAAAAAATGAGAGGGCACGGGAAAACTCGCAGAACCGGCCCTACCATTAGGCAAAATGGAATAGCAACCTCAGGCAACAAATGCCAGAATTCAGGAAGAGGGAGCAATATGTTGGGGAACACAGTTAAGTATACCACGTAAGAGATAAGTGTGCCCTGCAGCCCCTAAGCTAGTCTGATGCCCTTGGATATGGTGGCCAGTCTCTGACATTGACCTAAGAGTCAACTACCTGTCTATTCGGATATGTGAAGTTTCATCTTATCCTTCATCTCAACCAGAAAAAAATCTTAGGCTGACCCTTGTTTGGTGTTGATTTAGTACACTGTTAATTCTATCTCCAATATTAAAAACCACAGCTCTTTCTAGTGTGCATTTTTACACTGGGTGACATTCAACATCATTCTGAAAATGATTGTCCCATCAGCGCAAGGCATTTCTGCAAGCCAAACAGAATGATCTCCTCTCTCTTCCTGTTCTGGAGATTCTCCTGGTGCTCCAGAGTGGATTTTGGGGAAGCACAAGGGGGATGTGCAAGGAGGAGATGGGGGGGGGAGCACCTTTGCACTATGGGAGTCCTTACACTGGCTTCTGCTAGCGCACCAGGGTTAGCTGAATCTAGCCCATTGTTATCAATCTATTTGTTATATTCATACCTGACCTTTCAGCACACATTGTATCCCAATTTGGTGAAAATCCATGCAGGAATACAGTGTAATTAGACATGCCTTGTGCGTGGCAGCCAGTTTTTCCAGACCTCTGACAGTTGGTGAAGATATCCTGGGTCGAGACTCCAGCAAGAGAGGGAAGACAGAAGGATCTGCCATTGGACTAAGGAACTCATTGATGGTAAAGAACTCTGCCTGGTCCCTGCTTTGAATAGAAGAAGATGAGCAATAGCCCAGGAGTAAGAGCCAAGGGCAATGCACAATAGACTCATGTGTGTCTTGAATAGGGGCTCCATGAGCAATTTCATCTATTTCACCTGACATGAGTACTAGCGATGTGAATCAGCCTCTCAGAGAATTGTAAGAAATACATATCTGTGAATCTACAATATGTGGCCCACACATGCAAATGCCCATGTTCAGGTAAACAGGCAATATATTCCAATAAACAATTGGAACACACTTTCCAGTTTTCTTGCTTGCACGGGCTTCTGCACCATACATTTAAAGCACCATCATACCACTTGAGCCATCATAGTTTTCCCCAAATAATCCTGGGAACTGTAGTTTGTTAAGGGTGTTTAGAGATTTTAGGATACCTTATTTCTTTACAGAGACACATTCCTCAGCGTTCTCTGGGAATAAGAATTGATTGTTTACAACCACTCTGGGAACTGGAGAAAAAAATAATCCCATTCTATTCCCATACTATTAAAGATAACTTGTGTCACCAGCCAGCAATATGCTAAGCATATTGGTAAATGCAGACCTGCATCATTCTCCCCCTCTCCCTCTCTCTCTCTCTCTCTCTCTCTCTCTCTCTCTCTCTCTCTCTCTCTCTCTCTCTCTTGTATAATGTATAATGCAACCAGTATCCCCCACAAAAGCTGCAGTGGCATGAAAACAGCGTCTTCTTGAATATGAAGACCGCCTACTGTTTTGTATTCCACGAAGGAGAGGATCTTGCAGGTTTATTGCTGCTGACAGCATTAAACGGCAGGGAAATTCAGCAACCACAATTCCAAAAAGCTCATTTGACTTTGACAAGTGGAGAAAAATTACCAGCACAGTAAGAGACATATATAGACAATCCAGTACTGGAATGTACTAAGATAAACCTGACGTGATTAACTCACGATTTATGGAACAAGGGAGAAAAAACCAACAGGCCCTTTAACTTGCTCTCCCCCTCTCCTTGAATTAAATAGCTCTCCCCCACCCACAAGAATTGCTATATTATATTAAAGGAGACATGATATTTGTGACTTTGGTGGTTTGGGCAAGAAAGGGTATAGGAAGCCAGTAAAAAAGGAAAGGGAATGGACCTCTGACAGTTAAGTCCAGTCGTAGACGACTCTGGGGTTGCGGTGCTCATCTCTCTTTCCAGGCCGAGGGAGACGGCATTTGTCCGCAGACGGTTTTTCCAGGTCATGTGGCCAGCATGACTAAGCCGCTTCTGGCGCAACAGAACACCGAAACCAGAGCAACACACAGAAACGCCGTTTACCTTCCCACCGGAGTGGTACCTAATTATCTACTTGCACTTGTTGGCATGCTTTAAAACTGCTAGGTTGGCAGTACAACTACTGAAAGTTCCATAATGGCCAGAAGCCAAACATGCTACGCACACCTTATCTTAGTGAAAAATGAGAGCATACTCCAAGTCGCATAAAAGCACGTAGGCCAAAGTAGCTCATTAGTCCAAGCAAAGCACATCTAAGAACCATCATGCAGACTGTGGTGACCAGTGACAACTGCACCTGAAAGGGCAGCCAAATAGCATTGGAGCCAAGTAGGCTGTTAGAAGCAGGTCACCAGAAACTCACAGAGCTATAGATATTGATGGCTGAAGAAAGGATTGTGTTTCAGCCTCCTGCTTGCAAAATTGAAGGAACAGTACCTCAGAAAGGAGCAATAGGCACATCTTGCAAATTCATGCATCTGATTGGTTGGGGAGGCCGTTTATAATTCTGCCCCAGTCCTACTGAAATTTCATTGTATCCCCATTGTATCATGACTATCAAGTGTATACTCAAAGGGATAAATGGAAGATCAAAGGTGGTTGTGCCCACTTAAGCTATCCGTACTGGAATAGTTTTCAGTTTATTATTGAAAATCTCCCCTCTTTTCTTTTATTTATACATGAAGATGGGTGGGACTTAGTCATTCTTGTGATTGGCTGTGATTGGCCAGCATAGAAGATGGAGTGAGTGAGTATGTGAGTGAGGGGTACAGAGGAGAGACTGAGCTACAGCTTGAGGTGGGGGTAGGCACTCAGAAAGATTGAGTGGGCAATGCAAGCTCTGCCTTATGTGAGAAACCCTCATGGAGTGCCTTTCCTTGCCTCCTGAATACACTCACCAGACTTTTGACTATGCCTCCAATTTATGGCCTTTCCACCTTTGCTGATCTCTTATGCACTCTACCTTGATGTGGTGCCAGACTCTCTGGGACAGCTGATGTTAGACAATTGAACTCCGGTGTTAGGAATTTCAAATGGCCTCCATCTATGCTCAATACATATATTTGTAAATACAGTGGTACCTCGGGTTACAAACACCTCGGGTTACAAACACTTTGGGCTACAGACTCCACTAACCTGGAAGTAGCACCTTGGGTTAAGAACTTTACCTCAGGATGAGAACAGAAATTGCGCGGCAGTGGGAGGCCCCATTAGCTAAAGTGGTACCTCAGGTTAAGAACTGTTTCAGGTTAAGAACGTACCTCCGGAACAAATTAAGTTTGTAACCAGAAGTACTACTGTAAATGTCAGTATTACAGAAACACCTTGTCTCTAGTCAGCTCTTCCTACAAGGGGAACCAAACCTAGGTAAGCATTTTCTCTTAAATATCTCACCTTCCTGGGAAGTGGGACTAGGGATGCTAAGAAGGAGTTGGCTTTCTGCCCGCCCTGCATTTGTCACATGCAACATTGTTTCTTTTCTGCTACAGTTTAACTCCTGCCCAAACCTATGGCACTCATCCTGCTGTCCACAGATGCAAATTACGTAACTTGCATAATTTATGTAATTAATTAGATTGCCATTACATTATTCCACCGTTGAACTTCCATTTCAAAAGAAACACAATGAAGATGACAGGAGCAAGCAAGCAATCACAGGGAGTAAGTGGAATTAACTCTTTATTAGAAAAAAGGAACAGAATCTGCCCAGGAGTGTCAGGCCTAATGAGCACAGCAACTCTTCTTTAGTAGCTCTTGACCCCATGAAGCAGTCGCAGAAACTGAAAGCCTCTTCCTTCCTACAGCTGCTTACATCCCTTCCTCTCCAGGATTTTCCCCAAGCAACCTGAGAGTGAAGCTGCATAATGCTAACATTTCCTCCACCCTCTTCATGCTTCTCCTGGGAGACCAGGGAAGAGGGGAGCTTGTCACAGCAGGAGGGGGAGACACCCTGCCTCTTCACCAGTCTGACTCATCTCTGCTTCTTGGCCTCCCTCATCCCACTCTCCTCCTTCAGCTTCTGATTCTGGACTTCTGTCTGCCACCGACTCTCCCTGCTCACTAAGCCCTGTTGTCTCTTCAGCTTCCAACACCTCCTCCTCCTCCTCCTCCCAGTCTTCTCCCCCTTCTCCCTCTGACCACTCATTGTCTTCCCACCACCAATCCCTGGGCTCTGAGCCTTCATCCCTTGGAGGTTCTCCAGCTGGTTCCTCCCTGCATTCCTCTGTCTCCAACAAGCCCCTGACATCAGATGGGGCCAGAGCCCATTATCGAATACCGGTATGTTGTTGTTGTTGTTGTTGTTGTTGTTGTTGTTGTTGTTGTTTAGTCATTTATTTGTGTCCGACTCTTCGTGACCCCATGGACCAGAGCACGCCAGGCACTTCTGTCTTCCACTGCCTCCTGCAGTTTGGTCAAACTCATGCTGGTAGCTTCGCGAACACTATCCAACCATCTCGTCCTCTGTCGTCCCCTTCTCCTTGTGCCCTCCATCTTTCCCAACATCAGGGTCTTTTCCAGGGAGTCTTCTCTTCTCATGAGGTGGCCAAAGTATTGGAGCCTCAGCTTCAGGACCTGTCCTTCCAGTGAGCACTCAGGCCTGATTTCCTTCAGAATGGATAGGTTTGATCTTCTTGCAGTCCATGGGACTCTCAAGAGTCTCTTCCAGCACCATAATTCAAAAGCATCAGTTCTTCGGCGATCAGCATTCTTTATGGTCCAGCTCTCACTTCCATACATCATTACTGGGAAAACCATAGCTCTAACTATACGGACCTTTGTTGGCAAGGTGATGTCTCTGCTTTTTAAGATGCTGTCGATTTATATATTGTTTTAGAATCGAAAGCAGCATCAACAGTGAACACCCGCTGGATTCATTTATGTTCTGGAAACAGGACACGTAAGTGGACATTGGCAATTTCTACTCTCATTTCTGTCAGAATTCTCAGACACATGTTAAGTGGGGCATGCACAAAATAATAATAATAATAATAATAATAATAATAATAATAATAATAATAATAATTCTGTACCATGCCATGCATACCTGCAGCTCAGCCAGCCAAGATCTTCTGAGCAGTGAAAGGAGAGTGGCCAGTTTTGTGAAATTGTACAAAACTGCAGGATAAAGAGATTCATACTTTTGTGTTATAGGTCCATTTTCTGAGTAACACCTGTCACACAACCAAGCCCTGCATTTCAAAACCCATTCATTATTTCCACTTTTGGGGTTCTCCGTGCTGAATCTTCCCCTAAAACCTCTTTGCCGCCACCACTTTCTGCTAGAGACAGCCTATTTGTATAGATATCTACCTTTAGAAGCTGGCCTTGAAGATAAATTAGGCACCCCATAGAGCTTTCTATGCACTGCTACAGGTAAAGTCCACTGGACAGTTTTACGCAAGCCTCATTGAAATGGACAGGAGCTGTGCAAGAACATACGAGTTTCCACAACTTGCCCTCCTCAGCAATGATAGTGAGAAAACAGGAAGCCCAACAGGATGCACCTCATTAAATGAAGCAAATAAAATACTTCATTAAATGAAGGACTGCGCCGAATGAATTAAATGAGGAATTTAATGAGGAAGTACTTCATTAAAGAGGTCTAGAAGGTTCAAAACAGAAGATGGGACTATCACAGTTGCAAAGCTCTGCATCACATCATCATCTACTGCAGCAGTTCAGAGCTGATTTTGCAGTTTTGTCACAATCATGGCTCTGCCTTCCATACTAGTCCTGTTAGATAATGTAGATCAGCAACACGGGACAGGAACCACCTGTTAAAAATGTGGCTTGCAGATGATCCACAGCAGAGTGTCAATCACCCACAAAAGTCTTTATGAAGATGTCTTTGGCTAGTATCTTCCTCTTCCTCCTCCTCCTCCTCTTCTTCTTCTCATTGCTATTTTTAAGAACAAAAATTCAAAGCGGTTTACAACCTACGTTAAAACAACAAATAAAACATTCTGGAATAAAACATTACAGAAGAAAGTTGAATATAAAGTGTACATTCAAAGCAACACAATCAACAGGAAGCTAAAATATTATCTAAAAGATTTCAGAATAAAACATTACAAAGGAGGTCACTGCAGAATGCAGATTTAACACAACAAAGTAAACAAAAAAAGAATCATCTTAAACATTTCAAAAGAAAAAAATATTAAAGGAAATCAAATGCTCATTTAAAACAGCATAATTTGCAAGAGAATAGAATATTATCCTAAGCATAGAATATACCGGTTGCTGTTGTTGCCAATCTTGCCCATTCTGGTTCATGGTGGGCAATGACTGTGGATGTTCAAGCTTGATGACTTGCGACTGCACTGAGAGACAGCCCAAGTGGTCTCTAGCCTCTTCAACAGCCTCAGCTTTTTTAGCTGGAGTCAGTCAGAGTGGTGGGAAAAGGCCTGGGAAAAAGGGAGCAGGTTTTCCAGGTTTCACAGCCAAGAAGGTCTCCAACCATCAAATATTTGCTCTTCTAATTTTAAATTGCCGAGATTCAATAATTCCATTTAGTTCTTCTGAGCTTTGCCACCCTGATAAATGTTCTTGCACTGTTATTCATTATTGTATTTGTGCATCTTCATTTTCATTGCAAGCTGGGAATTTTTTAGGCAGAAGTTTACCGAAGACTGGAGTAAATTTACGGATTATTTGAAGAGTACTTGTGATGATCAGACAAAGTTTGTAGGTTTGCAAGAAGTTCTGTGAGGAGTATCAATTGAAATATTGTTAAAATGGAAAAGGAGAGAAGATAGGTTAAGAGATACAAAGACAGTATTAAGTTAGGAAATGCATAAGAAGTGATGTAAGACAGAGGATCATCAGAGGTGCTGATGGAAGTCCAATAAGACTGCATTTGTGATAATTTTGTGTGGTATGTTTTATAATTTTGTATGTTGAAAATTAATAAAAAAAAATTGAAATTGAGTATGGAGATGTCAGGCACTGAACCTGGGATGGAACCTAGTGCAAAACATGTGCTGTGCTACTGAACTATGAGTTTTCCAACACATCTTGAGTAAAACATTTATTTCTCATCTAAGTTTGTATGAAGAGCAATGCTCCGTTGACTGAGAGGCAAGGAAGTTGTGATTAATGGGATAAAATCTGGAAGGTAGGCAAACGTTGTGATCAGTGGCCGTTTGTGTGGAGAACAATAACACCCTTGGTTGAACAATAATAAGGACTGATCTACTCATTTACTAGAACAGAGATACAGCTGTGTCTCTGAAGCTCGGTTGCAAATCTGTCCAGCAACACCTGGAAAAAATACCCCACGAGTCTGATAAATTGGTTTCCTTTCTATTTCAGTGAAGTCTCTCCCTGTTTCAAAATCAGGATCCGTCTGAACCAGGGGTGGAGAACTAGAGGGCCTTCAGGTGTTGTTGAACTTCACTCCCATGAAACCCAATCATTGTGGCCAATGCTCAGGGATGATGGGTTTCAGTGTGTTTGATTGCACATTGAAATGGATGACCCAGAGGATGAATCTTCCCGCAGTATCTTTGCTTCCCCAGCCTCACAAAAATCTAAAACTTCAGAATGAGGCAAGGGCCTACCACACTTCAGGATTTGTAAAACGTAGGTTTTCGTGGGGAAAGATCAGGACAACACCCCACCCCCAATAATGCTCAGATACAGAAATATTAGGGCAAAAAGTAAGTGAGGATAAGCCCATACTACATATTCAGGGTCAACTATCTCAGATAGTTTAACAGGGCTCCTTAGAACTGACCAAGGTCCTGCATGCTTTCTGCCTTTGTCCGGACACAGCCTACTTCTCTTGCAAGCTCTTGCAGAAATTAACAGAGGGCTGTGCATGGTACAAGTGTGTTTAAAACCCCCAAGAAATGTTCACTCATTTCATCAAAACTCCCCTGTCTTGCCTCAAGATCCTCACAATGTGGCAACAACCACAACTTTCTCTGTATTTTGCTTTAGGTGACAGTGCCAAATTAGGGTTGTGTGGGATGCTGCCGCCGCCTGAGAAATGTCTGTACTCTTGTCAAAATATTTTTGGCTTGGGGTGTGGCTAGCCACCAAGGCTAATAGCAGGTTGAGAAGGAATATTAATCCACCTGACAACAAGACATACACAAAAGAATAACTGGGGGGGGGGGTGAGACTCAAAACAGCCATGTACGTCACAGAGAAGCAGGCAGGCGAAAGAAAAACTATTTTTGGATGCATCAGATGACTGAAAGTAAGGAAGGATACAGTGAAAGCAAAAGCTATGAAGCAACATGCCTTACAAGCAACACTCTGCTACAAATAATAGGGCCCCAAACCATTCAGGGCCTTAACTACTAAGTATTTACAATACCTTAAACTGTGTCTGGTAGCTTCAGGATCAGTGCTCTGGGAGCCTGATTTCATTGACCTGCTTAACAGCTGGGCAGCTGCATTCTGCACTAGCTGCAGCTTGTAGACCAGGCATGTCCAAAGTCTGTTTTGGGGGCCTAATCTGACCCGCCGGTTGATTTAATCTGTACCCCATGGCAATATATACCCTGGGGTAAAAGCTCAACAACTTTGGTTGGTCCTCCTCACGCATGTTCACGTCATCAAATCCGGTCCTCTTTGAAAAACGTTTGGGCATCCCTGTAGACCATTTCAAGGGCAGCCTTACACTGAGTGCATTGCAATAGTCCACTCATGAGGTTACCAGCGTATGCATCACCAAAGCTAGGTCCAGAAAAGACCATAGCCATATTTCTAGCCATCACAGATAGCTGTTGTCTACTGTAAAGGTAACGGTACAGGTAAAGGTAAAGGGGACCCCTGACCATTAGGTCCAGTCATGACCAACTCTGGGGTTGCGGCACTCATCTTGCTTTATTGGCTGAGGGAGCCGGCATACAGCTTCCGGGTCATGTGGCCAGCATGACTAAGCCTGGCGAACCAGAGCAGCGCATGGAAACACCGTTTACCTTCCCGCCAGAGCGGTACCTATTTATCTATTTGCACTTTGAGGTGCTTTCGAACTGCTAGGTTGGCAGGAGCAGGACCGAGCAATGGGAGCTCACCCCGTTGCGGGGATTCAAACCACCGACCTTCTAGTCCTAGGCTTTGTGTTTTAACCCACAGCGCCACCCACATCCCTTATTGCCTACTGTATATCTGTGCAATGGCCACTGAATCTTGTATTCAGTCAACCTAGGGAGGAAGAACTCAACTCAAGAAACCATGGCCACTACACTTCTAGTATCCAAGGAAACATCTGCAACCCTTAAGGTTTGGGGATGCAATGATGTCCACACGCCACCCGCACATGGTGGGAGCCAATGAGGCACAACTCAGCACAGCACACACGATGCCATAGTGCCCCCACTGTGAGACTTCTTGTGGCACAGGCAGTAAGTTCCCAGGCACCTCTGCATACAGAGTTGAATTCCCACTGTCTCCCAAATTGTCTGCAAGCACCATTTCTGATCATAAAGGGAATGAAGGAAAAGCCATGCAACATAGGGCCCAGCTTGCCCTCAGTCAAGATCCACCGATGGAGGAATTATATACTAGGGGAAAGAACAGACAAGTAGACAAACCATGGTGACACAGTGACAGCAGCACTCCCAGTAGGCCATCAAACAGGGCCTTGGGTTGGGGTGGCTGGGAATGCAAATGGCTGAATACTCCACCAAACTAGCTGAAAATAGAAATCCAGATGTCAGAAACAAGGCAAGGCTAGTATTTCCCCCTCTAACACCTCATTTTCTGTGCAGAGGGAATTGTTCCGTATGGAAGAGAATTCAGCCATGTGAGGCCCATCCATCCGGAAACTAAAGTGGTACAGTCCAGAGAGACACATGGGTTTGCTTCCGCAATGACAAGAGGCCCAAGACTGTCCCTTGTAAAGAATTTCATTGCGCTGAAGGAGACTCCATGACAACAGCAGTAATGAGTAATTTTCCATTCATAATTGACTGTTTCAATTTACTTGCTCTGTAGTATTTGTACAGAGAACTCTGCGGGGATTTGCTTTTATTTCTTCACAAGAAAGTGAATAAAATATGCAAAGAGTGCACAGATATTTTTTTTTAAAGGGGGGCAGGAAAATATTTGATAAATAAACATTGTGGGTCAAAATTGAAGGTTGGCTCACATTTCTTTATCGGCTATTTCAGAATATGTTTTATCAATATTTACCAGCAGGCATGCTCTTGTCAAGAAAATTAATCTGAGGAATGGATTCACAATGGACCTTATTTTTTCCATGAATTGCGGAGTGGCTCAAAGCAGCTTGAGACAGACTTGCTGAACCTTACGTCATCTAGGTAACCTCTTAGCAAGTACTAGGAAAAACAGCAACTATTGAAGATGCCAGTTAACTGGCAGTGAAACTGGAAAATATAAAGTTTACAGATTACAAAACATAACTAATTTAGCGTTTTCTGCACACAAGCTGAATGTCAAAGTTCACAGGTTCATGGGTATGTTCAATAACTGGTTGGAAACTTGGTGGTCTGTCTTAGAATAAAAAGTTACTGGTCTTCAGTGTTTTTCAGATCCTGTACCCTTTAACCAATGGGTAGGCAAACCCAGGGCCCGGATCCAGATCCAGCCTAATCGCCTTCTAAATCCAGCCAGTCTGGGAATGGTCTGGGAATCAGCGTGTTTTTACATGAGTAGAATGTGTGCTTTTATTTAAAATGCATCTCTGGGTTAATTTTTTTTTCTTTCCAAAATATAGTCCAGCCTCCCACAGGTACTGAGGGACAGTGGACTGGTCCCCTGCTGAAAAAGTTTGCTGACCTCGCCGCCCCCAACATGGGACCCACTTTTAAGTTTTTATCACATATAGCCACTTTTCTTCTCTTCCCAGGGAAAGCTTGAATAGCTTCTGACCTGGAGGCCCAGTGCAGCCCAAAGGCCAAATAACACACACACTTTTTGAAGTTCCAGATGAGCAAAAGCAAGAGGCTATCCAATGCTTGCAAGCTGGAGCAGCAAACCCACAAATACTTAACCCCGGGGAGTAAGCTTCACTGAAAGCGGTGACATTTCCTTCTGAGTAAACATGTATAGGATTGCATGTTGTGGATCACATATTTTGCAGACTTGGTCTATGATAGGGGTGAGGTTCCTAGGGCCCTCCGGATGACTGGGGGCTTCCAACTTTCACCAGCCCTAGCCAGCATGGCTAAGATTATGGATGATGGGAGTTGTAATCCAGCAACTTCTGAAGATTCCCCATTCCTGCTCTAGAGTAATGCTTCCTAAAGTTGCTGAAGCATCTTGGGGCACATTTCCTACATTAAAATTGGAGTTGTATTTTCCTATTAACATCCCCCAAGTGTTAAGTGACTGGGAGTGGCTGCCAAGACCATATAACACCAGTCCTGAAAGGCCTACATTGGCTCCCAGTACATTTCCGAGCACAATTCAAAGTGCTGGTGCTGACCTTTAAAGTCCTCAATGGCCTCGGCCCAGTATACCTGAAAAAGCATCTCCACCCCATCATTTAGCCCAGATACTGAGGTCCAGCTCCGAGGGCCTTCTGGCGCTTCCCTCACTGCAAGACGTGAGGTTACAGGGAACCAGTTAGAGGGCCTTCTCAGTAGTGGCGCCTGCCCTGTGGAACACCCTCCCATCAGATGTCAAGGAAATAAGCAACTATCCTACTTTTAAAAGACATCTGAAGGCAGCCCTGTTTAGGGAAGTTTTTAATGCTCGATGTTTTATCGTGTTTTTAATATTCTGTTGGGAGCTGCCCAGAGTGGCTGGGGAAGCCCAGCTGGGTGGGCAGGGTATAAATAATAAAATTATTATTATTAAGTTTAGGGCATGTAAGAGCAGAGATTCTCCGCCTTCTTCCATGCATTTCTACAGGAGTCACTGAACTGGGTGTTCAGTGAACTGGGTGAACTGGGTGTTGGAAAGAAGCAAAGTCTAGGCTAATGACTCACCCAGTGATGCAGGAGGTAGCCTCCTATGAAGGGGAAGATGGAGTTCCTCTACATCAGGAGTGATGGAATGATCCAGTCACATCTGATGTGGAAATGTAGCAATGATGGATGGGAAGCAAGGCCAGAACAATAAATCATGCAAAGGTGTGGGGCAGGGGGAGCCTCTTCTGCTTTGGGTTGATAAGTATTGACCTGTCTTTATTAGAAGGCGATGGAGCAATTTATTTGCTGTTGCTGCAGGACAATTGAGGGATGGGAAGGAAAACTATGGCAACCATTGGGAAGAAACTGTAGAGACAGGAGGCGACAGAGTCATCACAGTGCAAAAACCAATGATGTCAGCTACCCACCATCACATTAGGGGCTTTTATCCAGGCAGCAACTGAGTATTTGTGCAATCCTGAATAAGACTCGCGCCCCCCCCCACTTCAGAGCTGCCTTCAGATAAAGGCTTTTCCCCACCCACCCACCTACCCATTTCCTTGCAGTGGCAACAATGACAGCTCCCCACATCAAATGGGGAGCCTTTCGCATGGTGGTGCACAGCCCCCGGATCCCAGTGCGGCTTCCGGTAGTACAGACTGGCTTCACCTTCTCCAGGCTGGATACCTGGAGGTCTCCGCCTACCTCAGCCAATCTTCCAATCCTACCTGGGGAGGCGTTGCCAGAGGATTGGCCAGGTAAGGGGAGGAACCGTCCTGCCCACACAACAGAAGGTGAATCTTACCTGCGAAGTGTCAGTTGTCTCCAGAGCTTCTCCCACCCTGCCCTCCCTCAGTTAAGCCTTCTTTTGCAGGTTAACCTCTTCTCCACAGGTACGCAGGAGCTGCTATGTCAGGGTCGCTGTTGAAGGGCCAGAAAGGAATTTTCCTGCATTGGCAGGTTTTGCCTTTCCTGTAGCAAAACGTCACAACGTTGGCGGTTTCAGGCCTTGGGCAGAATCTTTAGTCTATCTTCCTAAATGGGGAGGCATGAAGTGGTGACCCACATCCCCCTTGCGGCGGTGATCCCAGGGTTCCCCATGAAAGGGGTCTTGAGGGGAGGCATTAGCCAAGAGGTTGTCATTGCTCTCCCCTGAAATGGCGGTGAAACGGGGGGGGGGGCTCTCTGCTTGAACATATGTTCTCCAGAGCCAGCCCAATCCCCACACATTCTGGATAACCCTGATGTCTCCCAGATCCCCGGCTGGGGACTGGGACGGATAAACGCCCAATGCCTGAGCCAAGGTCTCCCTACATCTGAAACTTAATAAAGTTGTGGCCAATTTTAATCCCATAGCATGTTGTCTTGAGTCATTATTCTGCTCGGGGGGTCGCCTGGGGTTGTGGGGTCTCCGCCTGTCTACGCAAAATACAGTCAGTGGCAAACCACCTCCCCATCTGCCAATGTAAGCCTTCCTGATTTACTCGTAAGAATTACTCAGATGATGCTTATGGAGTTTTGAACCTGCACTGAAGCACCACACAGCAAATGTAACACAGCTTGCCTGTGACTTTAGCTCCAATTAAAATGTAATATTTGAAGGCTTCACCTAATTATACTGGTTTATAGTTTTAAAATAATCTGGTCCCCACCTTATTATTCTGCCTTATTTTCCCAATGAAACCATGATCAGGCTTGGAGTTGAGGGTGGGGTGAAGGATTGAAATTTGCTTGTTTGCTTCATTTCTGCACATTTACAGGTTTAAGTTTTCATGATCATTATGTAGCATCTTCCCTTCCAAGCTTAAAGGCCTGGAAGTATAATTAAAATACATCACAGGAGATGAGAAACAGACAAATTAATTGGCTTGGAAGCCTAATTTATATTCTTTAAACATTTATGAGGATGCTAAACTGAACAAAGGCATATCACTCCAAATGAATTATTATCACCTTCAATGTAACTTTTTATGTTACATTTGAAAAATCTCTTGGTATCTAATCACATGCTGTAAATAATGCAAAGCTAATTATAAGTTGCCAAAAGGTGATGTCCCAAATTTTGAAAAGGATTCTTTTTTTAGCACATTCTCCATGTGTTTGGGACAACCTGCTTGAGCGGCATGTCATATTTTCCACATTTTTTGAAAACATACTGGCAGCATCAAACCAAAGTTAAATCCCGTCGGTGAGGATGTGCTTAAATCTCCCCTACTGAAATTAAAAGTACATGGATAATACCCATATATGTGTGAAATGTGCAAGGGTCCTCTGGCACCTAAAAAATGAGCAACTTCATTGTCACAGGGGGCTCTTATTGCTAGTGATGTTGAGTTATGATGTTAGTCGCTCTGAGCCCGGCCTTGGCCAGGGAGGACCGGTTACAATTAAAAATTTGTTGTTGTTGTTGTTGTTCAACAGATAGGCTGTCAATGGTATTGCAAGGAAGGGCAAAGGGACAGCTTAAAGCAATAAGTTGACCAGACGTGAGAGAGTGCAGTGGACTTTATAGCTATACAACAGGCATGGCCAAACTTGGCCTTCCAGATCTTTTGGGACTACAGTTCCCACTGGTCCTGTTGGCTAGGGATGTTGGGAGTTGTAGTCCCAAAACCTCTGGAGGGCCAAGTTTCACCATGCCTGCTATACAGCACTGAGTATGACACATACCGTATTTTTCGGTCTATAAGACGCACCAGACCACAAGACGCACCTAGTTTTGGAAGGAGGAAAACAAGAAAAAAAATATTCTGAATCTCAGAAGGCAGAACAACAAGAGGGATCGCTACGCAGTGAAAGCAGCAATCCCTCTTGCTGTTCTGGCTTCTGGGATAGCTGTGCAGCCTACATTCGCTCCATAAGACGCACACACATTTCCCCTTACTTTCTAGGAGGGAAAAAGTGAGTCTTATGGAACAAAAAATACGGTACATATCACACTTACTTCCAGGGAGATCTGTCAGAGAATGCCAGTGGAAACAGAAGTTGAAATTGTGAATGTTTGCTTATTAATCCCACGGCCAGAATGAAAATCAACCCAGTGAATACATTCAGTATTTGCTGCTGCTGCTTTCAGACTGTAAACAATATGAAACTGATTTATGTCCCTCCAATTTGCATTGTGTTTCCTTTGCATTGAAGTGAACAGAGTGGAATAATGTAATGACAAAGACAATTAGGTAAGCTATGCAATTTTGCCATAGTGGACAGCAAGATGAATAACACAGCTGTGGGCAGAAGACAACCTGCAGGAGAACAGAAACGGTACTGCATGTAATGAATACAGAGCAGAACAGGAATCACTGCCCTCTTGCATCCAGGTCCATGGGGCTGGGGTGGGGGTATACTACCTTGAAATGCCTGAAACAGTTCACCCAGCAGTGGGAGCTGCTAATAGACTCCTGGTTCAAGCATGCAGTGCCCCCGATGAGGGGGAAAATCGAGTGTCCTTCAACAAATGCCATATCCACAAACACATTATTATTATTTTTTATAGAATATTTTTTGAGATTATACAAAAAATTACACATAGAGAAAAAACAAACAAAAACTAACAAACACAAGCTAGCGAGAAAGTTGACAAAAAGGCAACCTAGAAAGAAGGAAAAAAGAAAAAAAATGAAAAAAAATTGATACAAAATACAAAAAATCGATAACTAAGAAATAGGAAAAAGAAGAAGAAAAAAGTATTTTAAAAAAGAGTAAATCCATTTTTCAGCATCTTTGAGCTCATTTCCTTATTTCCTTGACCTCCTCACACCTCCCCTTTTGTATTCCCGTTTTCCAAGTCTTTTCAGCAAATCCTTACCCTCTTTCATTTATCTTTGCTCTATAACTTAACCTATTATAACTATATATTTTCATCCGTAAAACTATCTATATTTACCTATTCTTATTAACCTTATTACCAAAACCACTTCTTTTCAGTCCAACATCATTTTAACATTCATTAATTTTACAGTATTTCTGCAGAGAGTCTTTAAATTTCTTCCAATCTTCCTCTACCATTTCTTCTCCCTGGTCTCGGATTTTGCCAGTCATTTCTGCCAATTCCATATAGTCCATCACCTTCATCTGCCATTCTTCCAGAGTGGGTAAATCTTGTGTCTTCCAATACTTTGCAATAAGTATTCTTGCTGCTGTTGTAGCATACATAAAAAAAGTTCTATCCTTCTTTGGCACCAATTGGCCGACAATGCCCAGAAGAAAGGCCTCTGGTTTCTATCCACAAACACATTAAAGTAATGACAAATATTCCTGAGGCTAATTTCCTCGTTCTGATCCAGAAGCATGCAAAACTTTAGAGACAGAACATCAGCATTCCAGATCGTCAGTAATTCCCAAAGAGTGTGCTGTGATGCACTAATGTGCCATGAGAGAACTGCCAGTGTGCTGTGCAAGACATTCATTCATTAAATTGTGAAAGACTTCTGTCAGCCCAAAGCACACACTTACAGAAGAGGCTGCCCCCTGCATCTTTGCATGATTTATTGCTCTGGCCTTGCTTCCCATCAATCACTGCCATATCTCTGCATCAGATCATTCAATCACTCACAGGGCAGAGGAATTCCACCCTCCCCTGCACAGGAATCTGCCTATTGCTTCTCTGGATGAGTCATTCACAGGGGCTTGCTTCTTTCCAGTGATGAGGAACACTCACCCAGTTCAATGACTCTTGTGGGAACACATGGAAGGAAGGAGAGGATCCCTGCCTTTACACACTCTAACATCCCAAACATCCTAAAAGAGTTAAGTGCAATGGCAGATTTAATGCAGAAGAAAATGCCCCTTGATGAATCAGCAAGTTGGGAAGCCTTTGTCAGGTGTGCGTGCAGGAGCCAGGCCCTGTGACCAATAGGACTCTGCAGGACTGGGGCCTCCCTAAGTTTGTTCTGAAGAGGCAAGGCACAGCCAGACAGATGAGGCTGATTGGTAACTCACAGCACCTGGTGGCAAGAGCCAGGAAGGTATATAAGGTTCTTTCCCTTTGGCTCTTCCCTGCCTTTGGCTCATTCTCTGCCTTGCTGCATTTGACTCCTTGCTTCTTGATCCTCGGACCCCTGATTTCATGACTCCTCGCTTCCTGACCCTTGGACCCTTGGCTTCTTGACTCCCAGCTCTCTGACCCTCAGACCCTTGGCTTCTTGACTCCTGGCTTCTGGACTCCCATCCCTGCTCCCACCCCGCCATTTTGCCCCTGGTCCCGACGTCCCCAGCCGGGACTTCGATCGCCCATGAACCGGACCGTGACAACCTTAAACTAGAGTTAGGGTAGATGCTCTGGAAGCTGATCAATGACAGCTCCCATCATCTTTAACCATTGGCAAAGCTGGCTGGGGGAAATTGGAGTCTAATGGTATCTAGAGCAGGCTCCAAGATCCACCTTAATTTTGAACTACGCTTTTCTCTGTCCGTTGCTTATCATGTTCAGATATTTTTAAAAATATTTCTTTAGAGACATATATGGCATCTAGTGACAAGGATGGCTTTGGTTTGTTAGTGATTTCTTCTAATTCATCATAATATCTCTCTCATAAATTACCTGTAGGAGAGTTTCAGCTTTCTCTTTTTCTGCTGAGCCTTGCAAGACCAACCCTTCATTTATATTACATGCAGCAAACTTATCTCAGGGTGTTCTTGTTTGCCTATATACAAACCATCTGTGGTCCAGACACTGAGATTCTTCTTCTTAGGGGGCTCTACTGAATGTCAGGCTGCCTTTGGTGAATATAAAATGAACCCTACTAAGATATCGCACACAGGACTTAAGCAATCATTCCTGATGTGTCTAGACATGCCCTGGAAAATGTACGTCTCTCAGGTATTTTCTGAGTGTCTTCGCAATTACTTTTTGGGACTCAGCCTTTCAGGGATATGACAAAACTGAACATCGTGTTCAGTAAGTACTTTTATCCTGAAACCCAAGTGTTAAGAGTAAGCCAATGTGAACATATGACATGGACACAGATTAAAGTCTGAATATAGTAATACATAATAGGAAACAAGTTGCACTGGATTCAGAGGCGGGTGGTGCTGTGGTCTAAACCACTGAGCCTCTTGGCTTGCCAATCGGAAGGTCGGCGGTTCGAATCCCCACAACGGAGTGAGCTCCCATTGCTCTGTCCCAGCTCCAGCCAACTTAGCAGTTTGAAAGCATGGCTGTGCAAGTAGATAAATAGCTACTGCTGTGGCAGGAAGGTGGTAATAATAATAATAATAATAATAATAATAATAATAATAATAATAATAATAATAAATTTATACCCCACTCTCCCCAGCTAAGACCGGGCTCAGGGTGGCTAACAACCAATAATAAATACAAGTTGATTAAAATACAACTTAAAAACAAGATTAAAATACAACATTAAAACATTAAGATGCAGCGCCTTCGCAGGAGGAGGAAAAAAGGAAAAAAGGAAGAGGGGGAGGGAATCAAATTGATTCTAAGCCAAAGGCCACGCAGAACAACTCTGTATTACAGCCCCTGCGGAAAGAAATCAGATCCCGCAGGGCCCTGGTCTCATGAGACAGAGCGCTCCACCAGGCCAGAGCCAGTGTTGAAAAGGCCCTGGCTCTGGTTGAGGCCAATCTAACTTCCTTAGGGCCCGGGACGTCTAGGGTGTTGCTATTTATGGACCTCAAGATCCTCCGTGGGGCATACCAGGAGAGGCGGTCCTGTAGGTAAACAACGTTTCCGTGCACTCTGGTTTCTGCCATGGTGTTCTGTTGCACTGGAAGCAGTTTTGTCATGCTAGCAACATGACCCAGAAAGTTGTCTGTGGACAAATGCTGGCTCCCTTGGCCTGAAAGCGAGATGAGCACTGCAACCCCATAGTTGCCTTTGACTGGACTTAACTGTCCAGGGGTCCTTTACCTTCTTTTTAACCTATTCACTCTCCATTAGATATGTCTATGGGGGGGGGGTAGAATAGAGAGGACCAGGCAGAAGACAGTTGTGAAGAAAGTAGACCCCTGCTATGGATGAAGACAGCATTATCCCCCCACCATCAGTTGTGCAAGAGGAGTGTGGTTTAGATGTAAGAACACAGCAGTTTCATTCTGACCCATATCCATCACAGTGCTGTCATGGCTGCCGCCAAATACACTATTCACCCTGCTGTCTGCTATTTAATGTAAATTATACTCCCTAGAAAAGTCCCTGGAAAAGACCCTGATGTTGGGAAAGATGGAGGGCACAAGGAGAAGGGGATGACAGAGGATGAGATGGTTGGACAGTGTTCTTGAAGCTACCAGCATGAGTTTGACCAAACTGCGGGAGGCAGTGGAAGACAGGAGTACCTGGCGTGCTCTGGTCCAGGGGGTCACAAAGAGTCAGACATGACTAAACGACTAAACAACAACAACATACAATTTACCTTCTACTCTCAATAACCCTTTAAGAAAAACCTCCTTTACAGAAGATGCTGAACAACAGTGCTTTGCCTTAGGACATCTTGTGAGTTTGCGGTGTAGATGAGATTTGAACCTGGGTCTGCCAGGTTAGTAGCTCAGAATCTCAGCCACTACAGGAGATCTCATACAATACAAGGGAGAGCAATCCCTGCATCCTCTTCCTAATGATTCCAGGGTGTTGACAAGAAGCTCAGCATTTGGCAGTCTGCTCAGGTAGCAAGAATCCGTCTGATCAATTAGCTTAGTTTTCTGATTGGAACAACTCACTAAATAGTCATTTTCTGTTTTCAGGCTCCTGACCTTCTCTCTCTTTTTTTGGCACTGCTAATAAAAGACCTAATGGTTGTTTTAAATCTGTGTAATATACTTCTCCGGGTAACAAGTCAGCTCAATAAAGTTGTAATTCTTGCAGCATCCCATCAATATGTAATTTCTCAATTATACGGAGCCCTTTGAGAAACTGCTGGTGGATTCAGGGCTTCTTGTCAGCTTCTTGGCCTCATTGTCCTTGAATTCTATAGAAGCATGAAACAAATCCTCAGGGTTCAGGGTCAATTTTAATTGATACCTCTTCAAATATCTCTGTCCAAGAAACACTCTGGTGGGGATTTAATCTTATTTCAGTGATGGGATTTAGAAGGGGGGGGGGTAGGTCAATAATAGCCATGAAAGATAACTTTGTAATGATACTCAATGCATAGGAAAAAAACCCCAGGGAACCCTTTCCCCAAAAAACAAAATCACAGAAGAAATAGTGCTGCAGATTTTGGCAACAATCCAAGGAACGAAGGAAGGAGCCTGAAGATGCACAATGGTATTTCTTCAACACAGGAGGCGGTTTATATGTGCTTCCCACACACCCTATACAATTTATGCCCTTGCACGTTCTTTGCAAGTTTCTCTGTTATTTTCATCAGCAGCCAAGGATATCCCATAATATTTCATTCCAAGATGTCTAGGGCAGGGGTGGTGAGCTGTATCTGACCAGCAGGCTGGACCCTGATCTCTCCCACCTGCTGTGAGTCACTTGATGTCACAATGATGTTAGGTGACCCATTTTCCTTTTCCATCAGTTTGAATTCTCACAGTTTGAATTCTGAAAGCATCAGTGATTAGCCAACCAGCTATGCCTGCAAACCACCTTTCAACCCAGCCACCACTTTTCCTGCCCCATATCTGAAGAGGCCTGGTGAGTCTAATTTGGTCCATCGGCCGCAGGTTCTCCACCACTGGTCTAGATTATATATGTGAGGAAAATGCAGGTTTTTCAACTGTCATAGGAAAATGTAGAAGTCAAGCTGCGATCCGCATAGCTTACTAACAGCACTATACATGTCTAATTTGAAGTAGTTCCTACACAGCTCATTGGGATTTACTCCCAGGTATGGAATTGCAGCTTTAAACTATTATTACGACCACACATCAAAAATGCTGCTTTTTAAGCACACTTTTACCGACCTTTTATGGTACATTATCTCATTTAGCCATAGTTTATGTTATTTCTGTAATGAGGCAAATTGCCTTGCCCTTGGATGACATCATTCAGTACTAAAAGCTTGGAGAGAGAAAAGTCCAACTTATAATTAGGTTCAAAAGTCTCCATTCATGTTAGAGAAAGTCAGAGACAGTGACTTGCAATCGGGACATGGTTAGGTTTGTAAATGTCTCATTTATTTGCAGACTGTTTGGAAATCTCTCATTCATGGCTGCTAATGTGATGGGTGCAATCAAGGGCACAAATCTAAAAATGTAGGCTAAAACATGATGCACAGAGTTTTCTGCTATTTTGAATTCATTATAGGCATTTATTTATTTGCAGACTGGGCCAATGCAATATGTGTCTGTCTATCTATCTATCTATCTATCTATCTATCTATCTATCTCTATCTCTATCTCTATCTCTATCTCTATCTCTATCTCTATCTCTATCTCTATCTCTATCTCTATCTCTATCTCTATCTCTATCTCTATCTCTATCTCTATCTCTATCTCTATCTCTATCTCTCTCTATCATCTCTATCTCTATCTCTATCTCTATCTCTATCTATCTATCTATCTATCATCTATCTATCTATCTATCTATCTATCTATCTATCTATCTATCTATCATCTATCTACAGTGGTGCCCCGCAAGACGAATGCCTCGCAAGATGGAAAACCCGCTAGACGAAAGGGTTTTCCATTTTTGAGCTGCTTCGCAAGACAAATTTCCCTATGGGACGTTTTCGTCTTGCGAGTGTTCTGATTTTTTTTCACTCCCCCCTTTTTCTAAGCCACTAAGCCGCTAATAGCCTTTTAGCCGCTAAACCGCTGAACGCGCTAATCCGCTAAGCCGCTAATAGGGTTGCTTCACAAAACGAAAAAACCGCTAGACGAAGAGACTCGCGGAACGGATTATTTTCGTCTTGCGAGGCACCACTGTATCTATCTCTATCTCTATCTCTATCTAATCTATCTATCATCTATCTATCTATATCTATCTATCTATCTATCTATCTATATCTATCTATCATCTCAGTGATTTAAAAAATATGCTGGTTTAAGTTCAGAGTTAATTCTATTTCATTTTGCCTCAAGCTCCACAAAGCCAGGAAATTGGAAGCTAAGGTTGATGCATTAATAGGCATGCCCCATGAACACCAACAATGCCATGCACTATTACAAATTATGTTTCCTTACAACTTACCCTCCTCATATCCAGATTGGTGCTATGCACTCAAACCATCTTATCCTTCTGAGCAACCTGGTCGCCAAATTCTGTACCAGCTGCAGCTTCTGAATCGCCTTCAAAAGCAGCCCCATGTATAACATATTGGGGTAATTTAGCCTAGAGGTTACCAGAGCAAAGACAGTGAAATTTGGGCTATCCCTGTCTATATAGGGGAATTGCTGGGCCACCAGCCAAAGCTCAAGTGACCTTGATGCGTCTAGATATATCCCCAAGTTATGTACCTGCTCCTTCAGAGAGATTGTGGCCTTATCAAGAGCAACCCCCCTCCCATCTATCCATTCTAGAGAGTCACGAACCAAACACTGCTGCAATCTTGTCTGGATTAAGCTTTGCTTTATGGCTCTCATCAAGTCCATTTCCAAGACAAGACATGAAGCTAGTACATCTACTGCTGTACCTGAAAATGTAAAGAAGCACAGCTGTGTATTGTCAACATAATGCTGAAAATGTATTCCAAAATTCTGGATGATCCTACTCACCAGTTTCATATAGATATTAAACAACATAGGGGATAAAATCAAACCCTGCAGAGGCCCACACTGAAGGCTGCATGGGGCCGAACAACATTTCCCAAGCACCATTTTCTGAAAACAACAATCTAAGTTGAACTGGTACCACCCACCCTCAGCTCAGACTGCTACTCCAGAAGGATACTGCGGTAGAGACAGAGGCACTGGGAGAACAAGGAGAATTAACAGAGACACACATGCCTTGTCTCTCTCCTAACAGAGGTCATCAAACAGAATGACCAAAACAATTTCCATGCCAAAACTGAGCCTAAACTCCAATTGAAGTGGCTTTAGCAAATCAGTTTCACCCAAGAGAGCCTAGATCTAGCCCACGGCCACCCACTCAAGAACCTTACCCAGTAAGGGGAGATTAGTGACCAGCTGGTAATTACTTTGATTTTCTGAATAAAAAAAATTCCTTCCAGTAGCACCTTAAAGACCAACTAAGTTAGTTCTTGGTATGAGCTTTCGTGTGCATGCACACTTCTTCAGATACACTGAAACAGAAGTTGCCAGATCCTTCTATATAGTGAGAAGGTGGGGAGGGGTATTACTCAGAAGGGTGGTGGGAATGGGAGATTGGCAGATAGCTGAGATGAGCCTGTTGACGACTCTTAACGACTGCAATAGGTCTTACAGGAAAAGGCAAGGGGTGAGAAGGTGAAAAATGGCTTAGTCATGTATAATGAGATAAGAATCCAATGTCTCTGTTCAGACCAGGTCTCCCCATGGTTTTGAGTTTGGTAATGAGTTGCAATTCAGCAGCTTCTCTTTCCAGTCTATTTCTGAAATTCCTTTGTAGTTTACTGCTGAATTGCAACTCATTACCAAACTCAAAACCATGGGGAGACCTGGTCTGAACAGAGACATTGGATTCTTATCTCATTATACATGACTAAGCCATTTTTCACCTTTTGACTATGGCAGACCAACACGGCTACCTATCTGTAATTTGATTTTTCTGAAATGAGTGGGAGATTTTTAAGGAGTGGCCTTACCACTGCATCCTATAATCAATGTTATTATTTACTGGGACCTTGTATATGCAAAGCTATGCATCCTCCTCATGAGCACAGAACATTATTACACATCGCTGTCATGGAGGGGGGGCGGTAGGTAGAATTTAGCTTAATTAACTGTACTAAACCACCTTGCCATAGGGAGCAGCCTAAAGGCAGCTGCATTTTCAAGTGTCTATGCACATATGAAGCAACTCTTCAGCTAGCAGGATTCTACACCACACCTCCTTGAGTAATTATATCAGAAGTGTCTTCCTTCTTAGATAAACCAACCAGTGAAGATGCTGTCAGGAAAGAGGTTAGGTCAGCTCTTCAGCAATGTATCATTAGTTAACTTTGACAACCCCATTTCAGACAAAGGACAGTCTTGGTTGGGTTTAGGACTAAGACAACAATGATTCATCACTAACAATAAAGGCTCTGGGGAGAGAATGGAGGCAGGTATTTTTCACTTCAAAAAGGGGAAGGATATTCTCAAATGTCTTTCAACCTGAAATTTGTCAAAAGCTGTCCATTTTTACGTTATGTTTCTACATCCTAAAATGTGCGGTTTCCTGTGTGACTTTCAAACTTTCCAAATGGAGCAGGTTCACAAATTCATATTCATCAGTAAGTCAAGCAATATTCTTGGATGTGTGGACTGGCTGTTCCTTAATTGTAAAGAAACGTAAAGGAGGACAACAATGAAGGTTGAACTGACTCGAGCTCACATCAAAGGACTGAGAAAGCAGCTCTGTCTACCTTGACAGCTCAGATTAATCTGAATGAACCAAGTCTTCTTGAATGACGCTTGGGAGAGCAATAGACACTCTTTATCCTTGCAAGATCCTGGATAGGACAACTCAAGAGTACCAAAGAAGAAAACTATTGCACAAGTGCTGATCTTATTTTTAAGAGAGGGTCACAGAAGGGCCATTAACTGTCCTCCAAGTTCAATTTCCAACTCAAAACAGGTAACAGTGGAATTTGCTGCCAAGGAGTGTGATGGAGTCTCCTTCTTTGGAGGTCTTTATGCAGAGGCTTGACAACCATATGTCAGGAGTGCTCTGATGGTGTTTCCTGCTCGGCAGGGGGTTGGACTCCATGGCCCTTGTGGTCTCTTCCAACTCTATGATTCTATGATTCTAACTTTAGGGAAGGTAAATAGTTAACGAAGTAAATTGGGGTGATTTTACAACCCGATGATCCTGTGCAAGTACCACCCAGCCTGGTGCTCCTGTTTATTCATGGCTGTTCACAACTTTTAACTTTTGTTTCTCGCTGTTATCTTGCCTTGCTGCTGTTTCAGTGGCATCCTGACGCTATTCCTTTTGTCCTTACATTGCCCCAATACAGTCAGTCAAAGACCATGCATTTGATGTAATGACATAAGAGCACTGTGTAGCCAAATTTAGCTGACAACAATAAGGACAAAGTGCTCATCTCTGTTGTTGTTGTTTAGTCATTTAGTCATGTCCAACTCTTCCTGACCCCATGGACCAGAGCACGCCAGGCACTCCTGTCTTCCACTGCCTCCCACAGTTTCGTCAAATTCATGTTGGTAGTTTAGAGAACATTGTCCAACCATATTGTCTTCTGTCGTCCCCTTCTTCTTGTGCCCTCAATCTTTCCCAGCATCAGGGTCTTTTCCAGGGAATCTTCTTTTCTCATGAGGTGGCCAAATTATTGGAGCCTCAGCTTCAGGATCTGTCCTTCCAGTGAGCACTCAGGGCTGATTTCCTTCAGAATGGATCGGTTTGATCTTCTTGCAGTCCATGGGACTCCCCAGAGTCTCCTCCAACACCATAATTCAAAAGCATCAATTCTTTGGTGAGCAGCCTTCTTTATGGTCCAGCTCTCGGTAGAAAAGTATAATGCCAACACCTAGGGGTCGAGGCCCCTTTGGCCCCCCAATAAAATATTTGAGGGGGCCAGCCCCCCTAAGTTGATAAGTATTGCCATTCAAATGGAGTGTGTGTGTGCCGCACCTTGTGATCATTTATGCGGATTGTGGCTTATTTTATTCAAGGTTGCACCCCTGCACATGGATGATTCTATCCAATCAGAGATTGCGCTAGTAAATGCAGCTTCTCAGCCATCTTGCAATGAAGCTTACCTGAACAATGACTATCTGATGAAGCTTTTCATAAAGCACAGGGGGAGGAGGGGAATGGACTCAGCTCTCTTTTTAGCTCAGCAGCACTACACAAAACAGATTTCTCAGCACTCAAATTTGCCTTCATGAAACAGCTGTCATTGTTAAGACGATAATTTCCCAAAGCTAATTTGAAGGAGTGTGGCTTTAACTCTGCATAAAGGATATTTCATCCACTGGAATCCATTATGCAGAGTTAAAGCGGCAATCCTTCAAATTCACTTTGAATTTCTATTGAGGAAGAAACCACTAGCAACACTGGGGCAACGGAACTTTGCTGAGAAACCTCAGTTATTTGGTTTATCCCCTTGGTTGCCCTCAAAACTGCTGCACTAATTCCCTTTTAAAGTTGGTTTAGTTGAAAGTTTAATATTCTTAATAATAGCCCCCTTTCAGGAAGCTTTCTGTAACATGGATTTAAGATCATTTCTTGTGCACACACAATCTGTGAAACTAAAGTTTCAAGAGCTCCAAGCAAATAGCAAATAAAGTCAATATACCAACATATTGATGATATATAGTAATGGCTTTCTGGTCCCCTTTGTCAATAATACAGGCAGCTGAGAGTCAATGATCCATTAGTTAAGGAAAGCCCAAGCTGGCAATAAAGTCATAGGCTATCAAGTTCTGAAAGAACTCTTTGTGTTGATCTTGTCAGGAGTCCATTCATTTATTTGCCCATTTTCCAATTTTAAAACATTTGGGAAGTATTACACACATCCACTAGATCCTAATAACCATGGAAAAAAATTACAGCTGCAATGCCTCTGAACTCCAATAAAAGCAGATGAAACCACATGGAAACATGATAGAGGAAGCATCAAGCAATTTCCCTATGGGTTGCAAAGAGAGAGTCTGGATCGCTTCATCTTATCCATCGTCTTGAAAGTCTGTATTTTTTAATTTACCGATCCTTTAACTGTGGACAGCACAGTTAACCCGCTGCCTACATTTTTACTATATATTTTATTGCTTTCTCAAAAGACAAATATATATTTTAAATTAGAGCCCTAAAGGCACGGTTGGAGTGCATCTGCAGACTATCGCCCTGGGAGAGGGCGTCTAGTCAAAGCCAGGGTTGTTTCTCAACTCACACAACTCCCTCGGTGACTGATTGGCCAAAGGCATATATGATATTGTGGAATGAAAAGTGACAGACTGAGAGGAGAGATCGTAGAGTATGGCGCCACTATCACATTTTTGTGTGCTTGACTGCAAGAGCCTGCTCTGAACAGCTCAAGGACGGCTTCCGTGGTTAATCCAAGCCATTTCTGCCATTCCGAGTGGCACTGAAGGGAGAAGGTCACCCGCTTTGCAACGATGTCCCTAGGAATAAGAGAGAAGGGTTCGTTATTATATGTACCCTGTTCTGGCATCTCTTAGCAAAGCAGTTGATACTATCTCATATGTTGAACATCTTCTAGTCTACAAGCTTGAAAACATTCTGTAAACAGCAGTGCCTTGTCAGACCCATCACACTGACGAGCAGGAGAGAAATACCACTGAATTAATCCTCACTACATCTTGTCATAGTTCTGTTACTGTTGCAGCTGACAACTGTCTTTGGGGATCAGTCTTTCAATTAAGCAAATGCCATCTAAATGTCTCCTGGAGACAGTGAGGCATTTATGAAACTTGATTGTCTGCTGAACATTAGAGAGTGACATTCTTAATATATTATTAACATGACCTGCAACTCCTCCCAACTGCTGCTTTGGTCCCATGGTCTGATAGCAAACTTTCCCAATTCTTCATGCAAAGCAGCCATCCTAAGAAATTAGGTGCATGTTGTTTCCTTAAGGTCATACATGCATTGATTACTGTCAGTAGCTGTCAACATGATGACCTGACCTTACATCAGTCACATTGCTACTATGTCCTGGGATGTAGAAGTGGAGGTACCCGGGAGTTGGGTACAGAGCAAACACGCCAGCAGGAACACCAAGTTGGTTCCTCTAGTGAGTTTGTATTTCACTGATCTCACCATCACCTTGTCTCCACCCTTTACCTCCCAGTAAGCAGCAGTGGCATGACTGACCAGAGGTCAGGTGAGCAGTACTGCCCATCCATACCATCTGCTACTGGTTTCTGTACACCTGGTGACTAGCATGTGAGATTGTGAGGTGACTCCACAATAGGGACGTCCTAAATAAAAGCATCACCTCCTGGCAAATAGAAGGGGAAGAAATGGAGGCAGTGAGAGATTTTACTGGCTTGGGTTCCATGATCACTGAAGATGGTGACAGCAGTCCTGAAATTAAAAGACTCCTGCTTCTTGGGAGAAAAGCAATGACAAACCTAGACAGCATCTTAAAAAGCAGAGACATCACCTTGCCGACAAAGGTCCGTATAGTTAAAGCTATGGTTTTCCCAGTAGTGATGTATGAAAGTGAGAGCTGGACCATAAAGAAGGCTGATCGCCGAAGAATTGATGCTTTTGAATTATGGTACTGGAGGAGACTCTTGAAAGTCCCATGGACTGCAAGAAGATCAAACCTATCCATACTTATGAAACTCAGCCCTGAGCGCTCATCCATGCCATCTGCTACTGGTTTCTGTATACCTGGTGACTAGCAGGTGAGATTGTGAGGTGACTCCATTGCACAAATGCATTGCACTCCAAATGATATTGACATTTTTATATGTGGTAGTTTGTGATGACCCGTTCACATGTCATTGCTTGAGGCAGCGGTTATCGGGTAATAAGTGGCTATGGATAATCTGAGAAGCAGAGTACTTTTCAATGGTGCTCACTTGAGCCCCTGGATAGGGTGGTTTCCCCCATACCCTTTGAGGCTGAAGGCATGGGGCCAGCATGTCAACACCCCAACATACTGGGTGCTTGGTCAATGAGGCAGGGTGGGACACACACCTTTATAAGGCAACCTGGCCTACCAGAGAGCTTTTGGCAGAACATCACAGGATCTCACCCCACTTACAGTGCAACAATATGGAGTCAACAAAGTGTCCTTTAGGGGTCAAGTAGGAATTTTAGAAGAAGGCTGATCACCGAAGAATTGATGCTTTTGAATTATGGTGCTGGAGGAGACTCTTGAGAGTCCCAGGGACTGCAAGAAGATCAAACCTATCCATTCTGAAGGAAATCAGCCCTGAGTGCTCACTGGAAGGACAGATCCTGAAGCTGAGGCACCAAGACTTTGGCCACCTCATGAGAAGAGAAGACTCCCTGGAAAAGACCCTGATGTTGGGAAAGATGGAGGGCACAAGGAGAAGGGGACGACAGAGGACGAGATGGTTGGACAGTGTTCTCGAAGCTACCAGCATGAGTTTGACCAAACTGTGGGAGGCAGTGGGAGATAGGAGTGCCTGGCGTGCTCTGGTCCATGGGATCAGGAAGAGTCGGACATGACTAAACGACTAAACAACAACAACCAGGAATTTTAGGGAGGGGTTCAGGTGTGCCTTTTTTTCTGCTTACCCATTACTGTCCCAGCATCTGAGATGCGGTAGGCAATTTGGCAGGTTGATTTCACTTATTTGGTCACAACTGGCAGGTAGAGGGGGCAGCTGAGGCCAGTTAGGATACCTTGGTGAGCACCCTGAGGCAGCTAGAGGGTAAAAGGCAATTTGCTGCTGCACATACCGCTCATTTGCAAGCTGATTTGAGGGAAGTGGAAAGTGGTGGCCGTTGACCCCTGGAGGTATCAAACACTGGCAAGCAGGGATGAGGTGGAACAGACAGGAACGCTCTAGGTTTACCTTCATGCTGCATGAGCCAGGAAAGGTACAGATCCACAAGTCAGTTGATCCACAGGGTGTTAGCACCCAGCAGGAGGCTCTCCCAACAGTCCCCTCAACTGAGGGGTTGCTTTTACTTTGCACTATTGTTTCTGCTTGTTGCAGATTCCCATTGGTTATGGTTAATAAAGTTGTAGTTCTTAACCCACTTACTGCTTTCTGTCTTCATTTGGAGGGGGGGTGCTTTGCTGAATAAAAATAAATAAATCACATCTTGAAATCAAGATAAATGACATGCACAGTATTCCCACATTCTAATAAACCTGAAGCCCAATGAGCAAAAGAGAGAAGATTAGTACTGTAAGATTTATTCTTGACAAATCCCTGCTGCCTCCCCCTAATCATTGCAGTTATTAAGATGCTTACAGTCTGATGGCTTTATTATCTGTTCTACTATCTTCCCTTGAATTGAAGCCTGGCTGACCCATCTGTGGTTTCTTGGTTCCTTCTTTCCCATATTTTTTGGCGATTTTAAAATAGGTCTCTTTCCAATCTTGTGGCACATCATCTGATCTCTTTCCAGGAGTTATCTGGGTTTGAGGGATTTGATCTTTGCAAACTCGAATATGAACTGACCGATCCACAACTGCTTAACTAATGTGCAGATTGGAGCTCAATTATCTGCTAGGCTTTTCACTCCCTGAATGTCCTGGCATTGTTTTTCATTCAGAAAAAAAAGTTTAGAAATGCATTGTTTCAAGAGAAAATGACTCAAATGTATGTATTTAAGTGTTTATTTTCCCGTGGAAGTGTGGAAATGGAAGAGCATAGACATATGGGTAAGGACATGGAAAAGTGATGGACCTGAAATAGACTGTTTCCTCCATCAGAGTACATGGAATTGGCAGAAATGACTGGCAGAATCCGAGACCAGGGAGAAGAGGCGGTGGAAGAAGATTGGAAAAATTTTAAAGACTATCTACAGAAATACTGTAAAATTAATGAATGTTAAAGGGATGTTGGATTGAAAACAAGCAGTGTTGGTAAAAAGATTAATAAGAATATGTAAATATGGATTGATAATGGTGGAAAATATATATTTATTATAGGTTAAGATGCTGAGTAAGGATAAATGATAAAGGGTAAGGATTTGCTGAATTAAATATCTGAATTGGAATACAAAAAGGGAGGTGTGAGGAGGTCAAGAAATTAGTGAATGAAATATAAGATATGAAAATACTAATCTTTTTTCTGTTTTGCTTATTGGTGTTTTCTATTCTTTTTTCCTCTATTTTGTTAACTGTTCTCTATTGTGTATTTTTTATGTGTTTTGTTTTGTATTTTTTATTTTTGTAGTCTTTTTTGGTTTTTGTATTCTATGTTTAAACTTTGAAGCTTTTGATTGTTTATGAAACTTTAATAAATATTACTTTTTTAAAAAACCTGTTTCCTCCACCTTTAACATGAAATGCAACCATGGCTCCCTTCCAAATCCTTACTCACCTGGGATCAGGACAGGAGCTCCAGTAGAATAGCTGGTATGGCTGTGGTGGAGATCTGGATATTATTGACAGTAGCAAACACACCTGGCTTGTTGAAGCATCATGTTGTTGCATGCATGAAAGCTTCTGCACCCTGCCCTTCATGGATACAAACCCAAGTGGATAATGGCCTACATTATTGAGTTTCGGTGTAGCACATGCATTCATAAATAGAAATTCACATCCCTTTTATTTACGAGCATAAAATCATTTTACTGAGGGAACAATTGTCATCACAAAGCATATTGTAATAGTGTGGAATTGAGTGGGCGAATATTCTTGTTTCGTGTTACCGGAAACAGAGGAGAACACAGCAGAGCCATTTTGTTGATTTTGCATTATAAAAAGATGCTTGATGGAGGATGTGTGCGCATACATGAGAGAGAAAGAGACAGAGAGACAGAGAGAGAGATGATACATGTGGAAGTGTTGCCAGTTTTATTGCAACTAACTTTTGGTAATTCATCTTTGTCAATAATTAGTCAACTTTAGTGTGGCAGACAAAATTTGCTAAAATGATGGATCTGCTTAGGGAGTGACATAACTGCTGATCGACTTGGATGCATCCGTTAGAAAGTCACAATGAGAATAATAATATAGAGCATTGCGGAAGTTAATATCAGTTCATTTTAACATGATGATCAATGGTTCTTAATGATGTAGAAGGGATTGAATGCACTAGGGCAGGGTTTCTTAGACTTGGGTCACCAGCTATATTTGGACTACAACTCCCATCGTCCCTAGCTGGCAGGACCAGTGGTCAAGGATGAAGAGAACTGTAGTCCAAAAACAGCTAGAGATCCGATTTTGGGAAACCTGCACTAGAGAAACTAATGACTGGGGATTTGAACCGTGAACCATGTGAGATGTAGCTGGGGCATAATCTAGTGAATTTCTTGGAAGCATTTTGTGCTGGCCTCAGAGGCACTTTTTTAAGGAAAAGGCAAGTGCTGTCTCAGACCCTGTGACCAGCTGGCATTGGGGTTTCTAGGCTGGCCTAGCTTGGTGTAAGTGCTTGGAGCCTGATCTTCTGCCCTTACATGGTCAACAGAGCCGTACTAGATGCACACTTTCCAAAACAATACAAGGACTGAAGCACAGACATCTTTCTAAAGTCATACCTCTCTATACTTTGCAATGCAGTTCCCCAGCCAGGTAATTTGTGTGAAAAGTCACATGCTGACGCAAAGTGTGTATTAAAATGCATATATTACATATGCTTTGACTATCCCCCCCAACACTGGGACATCCTGTTTTGTGAAGCTGTGCTCTTGCATGAGGGCAGAGCCATTCAATATATGCAGGATTGTGTCAGAGCACAGCACCCAAAAAGACATGTTTGAGGGCGCCATGCTCTTGCATGGGTCATGTGACTTTCACAGGAGTGCAGCCTGGAAGACATGCAGCCCGGTTTTGCCCTGCGACATGCTGGAGGATATGATGCAAATAACATGCAAAAATGGATTATATTTGGATAAAGAGGTTTGCAAAGGAACAGCAGGGAGTGTGGGTTTGAGGTCTGTTACCTCATGTTTCAGTCTGTCCCCAAATACTGCCTCCAGCATCACAGAAAACATTATATGCAGCTGAATGGACATGGTGGTTTTTATTTCCAAAACCTGGACAGGTCTTATCCATTAAACATCAACCTGATTTGCAGATTGACTGTTCTACTTATTATAGGTTGGGGGGGGGGATACTTTTCCAGCTCATTGTTTCTAGGATGTCATTTTAACATATATAATCTGTCAGACGTAAACAGGGAAGAAGCCATCTTGCCTGAAATGCCACTCTTATTGTCCTCACAGGACTCTCAAACACTTTCCCATCTTTGCTCTCCCTCTGCAAATTTTGTTTGGCTCTGCCCTTGACCCAGGATTAAGGTGCTTCAAGCAGAATCCGGAAGCAGATGAGTGTCATTTGGTATGCACATACTGTTCAGCAATACTCTTGACAACGGTGTTGTTGGAGAGGGAGGTATTTTGCATTACACCCTTATCTCAATTTCCATGCTGTCCAACCAAAGCATTTTCTTCTTATGAGCGTATTTACTGCTACAAATATGTGTTGTGTATTTTTTTCATTTCACAAAGAAAAATGGCATTGAGAAAGGCAGGCTTGCGTCTCATCTTCATAACAGATTTGACAAGAAATTATCTGAAAATGTTAAGCATACCAAGAGTATTTCACTGGGACAGCTCTGCCATACTCAAGGATAAGTGTTCATTCAAACTTCATTGAAAGAGTGCAGGTGATTATGGTGTGATGCTAGAGAGTATAAAGGAGAGTGCTGCTTTTGATTAAAAGGTTGCTATTAAAAATAGGTTGCATTCCCACCTCCTTCACAGGAAGCTAGAAACATCATTGTAGGGTAACAAACTGGCTTATACAGTCCACCATGTATACTATCAATGTATATGTGTTTTAGTGATTGATGTGTTTTAATGCTTCCCAGCTTTATAATGCATTCAAAAGGTTAGTATTCTCAAAAGTGAGTTGAACATTTGGCTTGCCAGCTTACATTTTGAAATAAATTAATATTAGACTGCTTATTGTAACAATGCCTTTATAAGGATTTGTTTGCCATTGTCAGCCACTTTGGCACAATTTGCAAACAGCTCAGTGCCTATAGAGTCCTCTGGTAGAAAGAGTGGTAGAAACCCCAACATGTGGAAGACTAAGGGTTAACTGTTATCTTTCTTCTCTACTATGAGTGGTAATCAATGTTGCATTTTCAGTTCCATACTGTCCTATCCCATCCATCACTAGTAGAATTGTCTCCCGGACATAGGAGGGACAACACTGGGATGGGTGAGGGGTGTTAAGGCATCATCCACCCACCATGTGGTCCTCTCTTCTCAACCATTTCAGAGCAACAAAGAAACACCACTACACAGGCTTGGCAGCCATCTCTTTATTGCATACTGTCAGGGAACTGCCATCAGCTCAGAGGCTAGAGATGGAAGGGCAGTTGTGTTATAGGGAGCCTCCAAAAATCTTTTTTTTTTTTTTATAAAATTTTTATTGGTTTTACAGATTTTTTAAACACAAACAAACACATAAAAAACCAACAAACACGTATAATTTCATAACATTTTTTCATAAACTTCTTTTCCGGGACTCCCCCATACCCCCCCTTTCTGCATCCCAATGTCCAAAGTATTTTTTAGCAACTTCTAAATAAACCTTTCGGGAGCCTCCAAAAATCTTGTGAAGCAGTTCCTCCTCCGGCAAGGAGGAAAGCCCCACCCCCAGTGGAGAAGAAGTGCAGGGGCAAGAGGATGCTAGGGAGAGCCTTAACACCGAGCCTGAGCAAGCCGGAGAGGCGGGAAGTGCGCCCTTGCCAGCGCCCATTCTGTGCAGTAAGCTTTGGCGCAGGGAGGGAAGGAAAAGGCTGGGGGTGATGCGACTTTTATGCTGGGGGAGGTACAAAGACCGACCACCCCCAGATTCTGCTAGCGATTGAGCCAGACATGAACTTACAATGCCCTTCACTGTAAATAGTTTGCACCAAGAATAAAGCCTGGAAAAGTCGGAGTCTTGCCTGTTTCGTTGTTTAGTCATTTAGTCGTGTCCGACTCTTCATGACACCATGGACCAGAGCACGCCAGGCACGCCTGTCTTCCACTGCCTCTCGCAGTTTGGTCCAACTCATGCTGGTAGCTTCGAGAACACTGTCCAACCATCTCGTCCTCTGTCGTCCCCTTCTCCTTGTGCTCTCAATCTTTCCCAACATCAGGGTCTTTTCCAGGGGGTCTTGTCTTCGCATGAGGTGGCCAAAGTATTAGAGCCTTGGCTTCAGGATCTGTCCTTCCAGTGAGCACTCAGGGCTGATTTCCTTAAGAATGGATAGGTTTGATCTTCTTGCAATCCATGGGACTCTCAAGAGTCTCCTCCAGCACCATAATTCAAAAGCATCCATTCTTTTGCGATCAGCCTTCTTTATGGTCCAGCTCTCACTTCCATACATCACTACTGGGAAAGCCATAGCTTTAACTATACGGACCTTTGTTGGCAAGGTGATGTCTCTGCTTTTTAAGATGCAGTCTAGGTGTGTCATTGCTTTTCTCCCAAGAAGCAGGCGTCTTTTAATTTCGTGGCTGCTGTCACCATCTGCAGTGATCATAGAGCCCAAGAAAGTAAAATCTCCACTGCCTCCATTTCTTCCCCTTCTATCTGCCAGGAGGTGATCGGACCAGTGGCCATGATCTTTGTTTACTCTTAAGCAACCACACTTGCATCTGACACATACATATTTAATTTGTAACATAAACCAAGTTCACCCACTTTGTGCAGAGCTGCATACAAAAGAATAAAGCCATACGTACAAAACACATTTTTTTAAAAAAAATGCCTCTGTTATAAAATGGCCCGTGAATTGTGGGTTGAGAGTGTAAGTGTGTCTAATCCTCTAGCAAGGGAAAGACACCAGGCAGGTGAGTTATACCTTCCTGGTCAAGCATTTCCTTTGCATGAAAAGGGTTCCAGGTTCAGTCCCCAGAACCTCTAACTAAAATATCCATCATCAGGAGAGGTGCTACCTGAAATCTCAAAGAGCCATCAGTAATGAAAATGGGCAACCCTGGGCTAAGGACTGTGACTTGGGATAAGTTTACTCCCCACCAATGGGAGTGTGTTTGGAGTGGGGTTGAATAAACACAGTGGGTCTGAATGTCTGAGGGACGCTGGCCAGAATGGTTAAAGGGTACAGCTTCACAGAGCCAAATGACATTTTTACACACACTTTCCCCTAGTCAATGCATTTTTGTAAACATTCTTAGGTTGGAGAACTGCGTCACAAAATTAAGAGAAGTGCAAATTTCAAAAAGTCCTTGAGTTGCAGTCTTTGATTTCTCTAAAAATGCTGTTTTCTGCATGTTACACAGTTGTCTAAATCCTCAAACTGTTTAGCTGATTATTATCAATAAAAAGTTTGTGAGTGTTTATTCAAAACCAGCCAAGGAGTCCAGTTCGCTTTGTTGTATCTTCAAATACTTTGTAAAGGGTTCCCATTCATCTTCAAAGTCAGAGTTATCCTTGTCCCGTAGTTTATATGTCAATTTTGCCAGTTCTGCATAGTCCATCAATTTTTCTTGCCATGATTCTTTTGTTGGGGTTTCTTCAGTCTTCCATCCTTGTGCTACCAGAACTCTCGCAGCCGTTATCGCATACATGAAGATGTTTTTCAGTTTTTTTGGCAGATCTTTCCCTACAATCCCTAATAAAAATGCTTCAAGTTTTTAAACAAATGTTAAATGGAACATTTTCTTCAACTTGTTGTATATCATTTCCCAAATTTTGTTAATTACCTTACAATCCCACCACATATGATAAAATGTCCCCGCCTTTTCCTTAGACTTCCAACATATATTTGAACTAGTTTTGTACAGGATCAGTGCCTGATTACTGAATAGGCAGAGTAGGCCCTATGCCTTTTAGGGTCCCTGCAACAATGAAAATTACAATCAACTGTTCTTACCTCAATGTTATCCCACTACAGCACACACATGAGAAACCTCCAGATACAAGCTTTTTGTGAGTTAGCATGTTCTGAGTTCCTGCCGACTCCAGATAATTTGTGAAGGACCCCCCAATATTTTTACTGCCTAGGGGCCTCCACAGGGTTTAATCCAGCACTGGCGAGGATGCTGAGAAGCACTCCATCATTCACTCAGAAAACAACAGAAACCATGCACCCCACCCATGAGAACCTCGCCCCCAAATCCCCCCTTTGATAATTGTTGAACACAATTTCTTTTCTCATTAGTTGATAAAGAGTGATGGGGAAATGTGGGAAATGCTTTCAGCACAGCAGGAAATTCTTTTTAACTGAGAGGTTTTCTTTTCTAAGCAGCTCTAGCACAAAATGTTCTGTCTAGAAAAACTAGTGGGGGGGGGTATCTCAACAACACAGACAATTCTCCAAGGGTCAATGCTCCCCCACCCACCCAGCATTAAGTAGCTAGTAAACCAGTCAAAAGTGTGTCAATCGGAAGTCATGGTTGAATGAAAAACTTGCCTATCAGCCTTGGGTATAAATATTTTTGAAGCAGTGCTGTCAGAACAGCAGTGGTTGCACTTTAAGGCAAAA
Source organism: Podarcis liolepis (assembly GCF_965112155.1). Lineage (NCBI taxonomy): Eukaryota > Metazoa > Chordata > Lepidosauria > Squamata > Lacertidae > Podarcis > Podarcis liolepis. The sequence goes on from NC_139573.1 coordinate 51,743,687, forward strand.
GTGGAAGGAACATGTGGAGGAAGGGATCTTTGAAAGGGCAAAAAGAAAGGAATGGGAAATAAGGTGATAAAATTAACCATGATGTGTGGCGACCGCAAGGGTTGAGGGAAGATCTCCATTGTGAACGGGGGTGGATGGGCGCGGCAGGGGAATAAAACCAAACTTAGCTGATGGTTTGAAGTGGGTATCAAAGGCTGTTGCAGGAGGGGGAAAAGGGGTCTGCTCTGAATCACTCTGGATGGGTGCAGAGCCTGGTAAATCACACAGGGCAGCAAATCCAGTCTCCAAGGAGTACACCACAGCTGTTGCTGCTACCATGGTGGCAGCAGTAGCAGGTAATGCATACCTTGGAGACTGGCTCTGCTGCCCCTGTAGATCCTGCTGCCCAAGGAGGTCACCTCACCTTGCCCCATGGATAGGGCCAGCTCTGGACTTGAGACAGGATAGAATGACATGTTCTCTGCCATCCCATTTGGTGAGCCATGGGGAGGTTGTAGGTTAGAACTTTCTCTGTTTATATGATGCCCATCATGCAGCCAATTTGCTATTCCTGACTTAACAGAAGAATGACCAACATGTGGCCCTTCAGATGTTGTTGGGACTCCAATTCCCAGCAGCCACAGCCAGCATAGCCAAAGGTCGGAGACAATAGGAATTGTACTCCAGCAATGTCTGGAAACCCACTGTGCTGGTCCCATGGGTTAACCGTGTGGCGAGGTCCCAGTCCGAGGTCGAGGGTGTGGTATGGAGGCTGTCCGTCAAAGCTGAAGCGGGGTCCAAGGCAGGGAGTCAGGTGAGGTCAGTAACTCTGGCAGAAGAGCAGGACAGGGCGCAGGCAGGAACAGGCTAGCAACAATGTTGCTCCCGCAACTTGGGACTGGGGCTGGCTGGCTTTTGTCTGCCCCAAGGCATAGGGTGCCCCCGGTCCACAGGTGACTCGCCTCTCCTGGCCTGGATGCAAGCACTCCTCCTGTGGGAACTTAGTTCCCTCCACCTCTCTGCCCTGAGCCTCTGCAGCTCAGGAGAGGCTGGAGGGTTTCCGGACCCAGAGGCAACCTCAGCTTCCCCTGACGGGGTGAGAGTGGAGCACCTGCAGGCAATGGGTCCTCCATCACCTCAGGAGCCAGAGCAGACTCAGCTGATGCCTGCACCTGAGGATCCAGCACAGGTGAGGATGCTTCAGGCTCAAGCCCCAGCCCCGGCTCAGCTGGTTCTGGAGGCGGGGACTCCTGTGCAGGCTGGGATTCCTCAGGTTCAGTCTCCGAGTCCAAATCCCAGGCCATCACACTCACAGGTTTTCCACCTCCACTATAGAGACTTCCAAGTCCAACTATGCCCAGTTTCTGGACAACATGACCTTGTTACTTCCACCTGTGTTTGCCCAGGTGGCCTTTACCCAGGAATGAAGGATTTCTGCCTCCTATTTGCACAGTGCACCCAAATCTAGGGCTCCTTGCAGCCCAACACTCTGAAACTCTTTTTGTATTACTTCTTCCCTTCTTTCTGTTCCTCCCACCATCATTAAGCTCATGAATATATCTTCCAGCTTCTCAACACCCACACCGTTTTTTGAGTAGGAGTGAACCCTAAGTACCTAATAGGCAAGGGACACCTGAATTAGTGCTAAAAGGTTTTGCTCATGAATAGAGCCTTGCCTTCCTGCTTCTGGCTGCCTTCCATTTATCCAGGGCATTCAGCAACTGCCGTACAGATGTAAGTACAATAAGGCTGTGTAATGGATCTTTGTCAAGCACCTGCGCTAAGCTGATTTTAATTATGATTGTAAAACCCCAATAAAAACATCTGCAGTACTTTCCTAATTTCATAACTACATATTATTACAAAGCTCTGCTAAACACTGTGAAAATGTCTCTCTGTGAGAGAGAGCACTAATTAGTAGGGGCAATACGGAGACAGGGAGAAGCTACCAGCAAGCTCTTAAATGAAATGTATGATTGACAGTGGAGTAAGTTGGATGGTTCTGAAATCTACAAGAATAATTAGAGAAAGCTCACTCTCACGGCTATTAACGTTATTTTTAAACCTCCCAGATATAGATGTGCAAATGTATCTGAGAAGCCGTTAGCACACACACAAGATAGGAACACGCTTTTGAATTCTCAGGCAGAATATTTTAATATTTCTCAACAGGGTTTAGAGACCATTGAGAAATGGATGAACATTATTCAGTAGGGCTGGAGCCCTGTGCCCACCAGAAACTAGGGCTGACCTAATGACCAGATATGCACAACCCATCATCCCTTCATCCCAATGCCCCAATCCATCCAAGAGAGATGTGTGTTGTGTCATTTTCACCCACCCTTGGCTAAAACAACTCTCCTGGCAATGAAGAGGTATCACAGGAGGTGAGGTTTGTTATGCACTGAAGGGGTGGTAAAAACACCAGTTCCGTACTATGTCGGGAGGCAGCGTGGTGTAGCACTTCAAGGGTCGAACTAGGACCTGAAAGACCATGGTTCAAATCCCTCACTGGCTGACCTTGGCCCAGTTATGCCTATCAGCATAACGTACCTCACAGAGTTGTTGAAAGGATTAAATGAGAAGGGGGGAAACCATGTACACAACCTTGAGCTGCTTGGAGGAAAAGGGATATACAGTGGTGCCCCGCAAGACGAATGCCTCGCAAGACGGAAAACCCGCTAGACGAAAGGGTTTTCCGTTTTGGAGGTGCTTCGCAAAACGAATTTCCTATGGGCTTGCTTCGCAAGACAATGCCTTGCGAGTTCCTGCAGGGGGGTTTTCCCTTCCCCCCCTTTTTCTAAGCCACTAAGCCGCTTAAAGGCTGCCAATAGTGCTAATAGCGCTAATCCGCTAATCCGCTAATCCGCTAATCCGTCAATGGGCTTGCTTCGCAAGACGAAAAAAACGCTAGACGAAGAGAATCACAGAATGGATTCTTTTCGTCTTGTGAGGCACCACTGTAAATGTAAGGAATTCGTTTTAATGTATTTTTAATTTTTCATTGGAAGCCACCTGGAGTGGCTGGAGAAACCCAGCCAGATGGGTAGGGTATAAATAAATTCTCCTCCTCCTCCTCCTCCTCCTCCTCCTCTTCTTCTTCTTCTTCTTCTTCTTCTTCTTCTTCTTCTTCTTCTTCTTCTTCTTCCACTAGATCTCTTCTTCACATCCTGAAACCTTTCCAATCCAGCAAAACCCTAATAGTGAAAAGAATGGCAGAACCCACTCTTCAATCCAGACTGGGTTTCTGGCAGAAGAGAATTATTTCACTCCTCTCTTTGCCATGGAACAGACCCAATCAGGTAGTTCCACTCATCCCTTTTATGAAGTACCAGGCTAATAATGCTGAAGGATGGTCATAAAGAAATACTAGCTAATGTCAACTCGACTGTCTAGCATTGTGACTAGGGAGGGGTGGATGTGAGGGCGATCTGGCTGCGACATCTGTCACCCCATTGATCGCCAGGGTTGATTCGGCAGATCTGGCTGGCTAGGCAGATGTCCCCTTCCTCCCTCACCACTCCATGTGTGTCCCTCCCGAAGCTGCACACTCACTGGAAGAGTACGACCATCCCAGATAGAAGGAGTGTACCGTTCTGCGATCAAGGGTATACAAGGGTATGCATAGCTGCACTCCCATGCTAGAATCTCCAGACAAGCTCAAGGTCCACTTGTAGGAGAACGTAGGGTAGTCAAGCTTCCAAGACTCCAGACACATCCAAGTCAGGCGCTGCATGTGGCAGTTTGCCATTCTTTAAAAGAAACAAGAAAAAGCCAGGACTGTGAAGATAAATTGGGTGAAGATTGGATTTATGAACCTGGAAGAAAAAAAAGTGAGAAGGATGCAGGAACTAGTGAAAGAGACTTTCTCCCAACATCCAGAACATGGGAAGCCCCATTGGAATTTTATTTAATTCGGAGTGTATGATTGGCTTTGTTGTTTGCATTATGATTTGATTTGATTTGTTACCAATTGGAATATTATTAATTGAAAAAATATATATATAAAAAAAACAAACTTAAAGGTACCCCTGCCCGTACGGGCCAGTCGTGTCCGACTCTAGGGTTGCGCGCTCATCTCGCTTAAGAGGCCGAGAGCCGGCGCCGTCCGAGGACACTTCCGGGTCACGTGGCCAGCGTGATGAAGCTGCAGCTGGCGAGCCAGCACCAGCACAGCACACGGAAACGCCGTTTACCTTCCCGCTAGAAAGCGGTACCTATTTATCTACTTGCACTTAGGGGTGCTTTTGAACTGCTAGGTGGGCAGGAGCTGGGACCGAACGATGGGAGCTCACCAAGCCGTGGGGATTCGAACCACCGACCTTACGATCAGCAAGTCCTAGGCACTGAGGTTTTACCCACAGCGCCACCCGCGTCCCAAAAAACAAACAAACTTAGGGAGGGGCAATACTCAGATGGGGCAGAAAATAGTCACCAAAGGTAATGAAATATGCTTTTAAATGAAGCTTAGATACTTCCTTTTCAATATAAATAATAAATGTTTTCAAATTATAAATGTTTTCAAATAAAATGCCACATACATGCAGGTCCTGTTATCCAAACACTTGTTATACAAAAATTCACTTATCCAAAACACATGGAATTAGGACCCAAACCTCGCTATTCACGCTGCAGATTTGGATATCCTAACAGCCCGACCAACATGTAGTACTCTAAACAAATAAGAAGCTTTAAACAAGCCTTAGTTTTTGTGTTTTGCTGGTCTGTGGCGGCCATTTCGCCAGAAACCATGGTGAGAGTGAAGGAGGGAGGAAGTGGGGGGGGGGGAGTTGGACAAATAAGAGAACCTTTCTCATTCCTTGTTTGCTTTTTGCAAGATTTCAGAGGGGCTTCTTGAGTTTTCCTGGGTTTTCCCATCATATTGGGATCAAAATTCTATGGTCGGGAATATATCAGAAATCTTCTCATGGGAATCAGTGGAAATCATTGCTTCATTATGTGAGCGCTTGCCTTACAAATGATTTCCTGAGAATGCATTGTGTTTCGATGGTGGGACCTGCATCTATTTGCTTCCTTAGGGGCTTGGTGAGAGCAGCAGGTCAGGGTCACTGGGTCCATTCTTGCTTCTGATTAGTCTTGTAGCTAGTCAACAACCAAGCACAGTTGAATATGTAGTTCTTGAATGCTGAATACTAGGGGTGAAGCAACAAGAAGAGACCATGGGGCAGAACGAGCAAATAATAATGCAAAAAGACCATAGAATCTGATGAATCAGGGCAGGCAATTCCCTCTCCTCTCTCCCAAATATTGATTATTTCAGACATCAACTTGTCTGGGGCAATGTTGCCATTTTCTAGATGGGGGGGGGGTGATCCAGTTGTCACACTAAACTATTTCCTGCAATAATCACAGTATGAATTCATTTCTGCTTTTTGTCAAATGCAACGACTACAGTTCAGTATTCTTTTTTCATCATGGAACAGAATTTGATGTTCACCTTCTGCCGGCTTCATGTGTATGAATTAATAAGTATATCAACTGAATGTTCAAAACTATGGGTTGCGTGAAAAATCACTCAGATTCAAGGTATTTGAGTACTTGTGAAAAACTACAACAAGGAAATATTCCATTAAATTTAATGAAGGGATCGTGACTATGAAATTTCCTTTTTCTTCTGTTTTTTTTACTTTGGTGTCACACAATCTGAGCCTATATTTAACAAGGGAGAATTCATCCCTTGAGATCCTCCTAGATGCCTGTGTTCAGTGATTTTTCCATTCTGAGATGCAGAATAAACTTTTGGGGCGGGGGCAGGGGAATTATGTTTAGTACACTGTCTTTGTAGACATATGTGTATTGCTACGCATGCGCACCCAAGGAATGTTGTTTTTTAGTCGTTTAGTCGTGTCCGACTCTTCGTGGTGACCCCATGGACCAGAGCACGCCAGGCACTTCTGTCTTCCACTGCCTCCCGCAGTTTGGTCAAACTCATGCTGGTAGCTTCGAAAACACTATCGAACCATCTCGTCCTCTGTCGTCCCCTTCTCCTTGTGCCCTCCATCTTTCCCAACATCAGGGTCTTTTCCAGGGAGTCTTCTCTTCTCATGAGGTGGCCAAAGTATTGGAGCCTCAGCTTCACGATCTGTCCTTCCAGTGAGCACTCAGGGCTGACTTCCTTAAGAATGGAGAGGTTTGATCTTCTTGCAGTCCATGGGACTCTCAAGAGTCTCCTCCAGCACCATAATTCAAAAGCATCAATTCTTTGGCGATCAGCCTTCTTTATGGTCCAGCTCTCGCTTCCATACATCACTACTCGGAAAACCATAGCTTTAACTATACGGACCTTTGTTGTCAAGGTGATGTCTCTGCTTTTAAGATGCTGTCTAGGTTTGTCATTGCTTTTCTCCCAAGAAGCAGGCGTCTTTTAATTTCATAGCTGCCGTCACCATCTGCAGTGATCATGGAGCCCAAGAAAGTAAAATCTCTCACTGCCTCCATTTTTTCCCTTTCTATTTGCCAGGAGGTGATGGGACCAGTGGCCATGATCTTCATTTTTTCATGTTGAGCTTCAGACCATATTTTGCACTCTCCTCTTTCACCCTCATTAAAAGGTTCTTTAATTCCTCCTCACTTTCTGCCATCAAGGTTGTGTCATCTGCATATCTGAGGTTGTTGATATTTCTTCCCGCAATCTTAATTCCAGCATGGGATTCATCCAGCCCAGCCTTTCGCATGATGAATTCTGCATATAAGTTAAATAAGCAGGGAGACAATATACAGCCTTGCCGTACCCAAGGAATAAGGATGACAATTCCATAGAAAGGGGCTAGTGAGTGAACATGCTTAGTCGTGAGAAGAATCTGCTCAAATACAGCCACAACACGTGGCTAATGAATATAGTAAATGTGTTGTTGTTATTAGTAGTAGAATGTCATCCAAAATTTACAATTCATCAACTACAAAATAATATATACCATATTTTTGCACCATAACACTCACTTTTTTCCTCCTAGAAAGTAAGGGGAAATGTCTGTGCGTGTTATGGAGGGAATGCCTACGGGTGGCATGCCTACGGATTTTCCTCCTCTAAAAACTATGTGCGTGTTATACTCCTGGGCATAGTCGGCCAATTGGTGCCAAAGAAGGATAGAACTTTCTTTATGTATGCAACAGCAGCAGCAAGACTACTGATTGCAAAGTATTGGAAGACACAGGAGCTACCCACACTGGAAGAATGGCAGATGAAAGTGATGGACTACATGGAACTGGCAGAAATGACTGGCAGAATTCGTGACCAGGGAGAAGAGTCGGTGGAAGAAGACTGGAAGAAATTTAAAGACTACTTGCAGAAATACTGTAAAATTAAGGAATGTTAAAACGATGTCTGATGGAAAATAAGTGGTATTGGTAAAAAGATTTCTAAGAAAATGTAAATAGGGATTGACAATATTTTGAGTGAAGATAAATGCTAGAGGGTAAGGACTTGCTGAATTAAATATTTTGAACTGGAATATAAAAAAGGGAGGTGTGAGGAGGTCAAGAAACTAGTGAATGAAGTTTAAGATATGAAAATACTAATCTATTTTCTGTTTTGCTTTTTGACTTTTTTTCTCTTTTTTTCTTTCTTTTTCCTTCCCTTTTTTTTGTTAACTGTTTTTTATTGTGTATTCTTTATGTGTTTTGTCTTTGTATTTTCTATTTTTGTAGGTTCTCTTATGTTTAAATTTTGGAACTTTTTATTGTTTGTGAAACTTTAATAAACATTATTTTTTTAAAAAATAAATAAAAACTATGTGCGTGTTATGGTTGGGTGCGTGTTATAGAGCGAAAAATACGGTATATCAGTGCATAAACAAGAAGTAGTCAACGAAATGAATTGCTGGGAAGGGGGAACACCATGACTCCCTTCAATAGATGATCTCCAAGACAGTATACCCATATTGAATCAACTGTTTCGAAGATGAATCTTCATCAGCAAATAGTTTTAGATAGAATATCCCAGGGGTCAGCAAACGTTTTCAGCAGGGGGCCAGTCCACTACCCCTCAGACCTTGTGGGGGGCCAGACTATATTTTGAAGGAAAATAATGAACAAATTCCTATGCCCCACAAATAACCCAGAGATGCATTTTAAATAAAAGGACACATTCTACTCATGTAAAAACACACTGGTTCCCGGACCATCTGCGGGCCGGATTTAGAAGGCGATTGGGCCACATCCAGCCCCCGAGCCTTAGTTTGCCTACCCATGGAATATCCATACATTTACTATATTCATTAGCCATGTGTCGTGGCTGTTTCTGAGCAGATTATTCTGTATTGCAACACAGGGGTTTGTTTTAGTCGTGAGAAGAGACCTGCTTGGTAAGACCAAAGCCTTATCTAATCCAGCACTCTGTTCTCAGATTGGCCAACCAGATGCCTATATGAAGCCCACAAGTGTGACAGCTCTCTCCCAGCTCTCCAGCAACTGGTATTCAGAGACATACTCCCTTCAGCAGTGGAGATAATACAATATCAGGACTGGTAGTCATTGATAGCTTCACACGCCATGATTTTTGTCCTAAAGCCATCCATATTGGTGGAGTGAATTCCGTACTTCAACCACACACTGTGCAAAGAAGTCGCAGCTGGTGTAGAAGGCAGCAGTCAGTTTGTTTACTAGCGAAGAAGAAGAAGAAGAAGAGGAGGAGGAGGAGGAGTTTGGATTTGATATCCCGCTTTACCACTACCCTAAGGAGTCTCAAAGAGGTTCACAATCTCCTTTCCCCTCCTCCCCCACAACAAACACTCTGTGAGGTGAGTGAGCTGACTTCAGAGAAGTGTGACTAGCCCAAGGTCACCCAGCAGCTGCATGTGGAGGAGTGGGGAATCAAACCCGGTTCACCAGATTACGAGTCCACCGCTCTTAACCACTAGCGTACTTGGTTGAGTTCCTTTGCTAGAGGAGCTGCACTGGCTGCCAATATGATTGGGTGCAATTTACAGCCCTCCTTTTAGCATTCAAAGCCCTAAACAACATGGGACCAGGATATCCAAGAGTCTGCCTTGTCCACTCCACTCCATCCCTGCCCAGCAACTGGGCTTCCTCAGATGGAGTACTGATGAGAGTACGTACCATATATCCCAGAGGTATGCTTAGCCTATATTGGAAGCTGGGCTTTTAGTGTTGCAGCTCTGGCTCCCTGGAATCAACTACCAGTTGAAATCAGACAGGCATCTAGTGTGATAATCTTTAAGTGACTGTTGAAGACATTTTTGTTTAGAAAGGCTTTCCATGAGGCCTGACACAGTCTTTAATGGACGATTGATTTCATATTTGAAGTTTTTAAGAGTTTGTGTAGAATGTTTTAATTGTTTCAGAGTTTCTTGAATTTATTTTATTGTTCCTAGGGCTTGTGCTTCTTGTGCTTTTTGTCTAAACCAGTGGAAGGAACCTTGCAATGCTCCTGGACTATACTCCCCATCATCCCTGATCATGTTGGCTGAGCTGCAACTGATAGGAGCTGAAGACCAATAACAGGTGAATGGCTGCACGTTCCCCACCGCTGGTCTAATCAAACTGCAATGACATTGGTCTCTAGTCCATAGCTGTCAACCATCCCTTATTTGGCAGGAAACTCCCTTATCCCAGCGCCGTGTTCCACTGCTGTCCCTTATTGATGATGTCTCTTAAATTTCCCAGGTTTCAAAGGAAGCAGCGCCTCTCCCTCCCTCCCTCCCTGCCGGCAGGGAGGAGGGAGGCTCTAACTGTGTTGCTTGGCTGCATTGCTCACCCAATAAGGAGTCTAAGAACGACTAGGGGATGGAGCTTGCATGCCTTGTGCCAATCAAATCGGCCGTGTTGCCTGGGGACTCGCCTTTGCTCAGCGCTTCCCAGCGGAGAGGTGACAGTGGTTTTCCTTGCTGCATCCCCTTTGCCGGGTTGCTGTGCTGTGGGAACCACCGTTTGGCTGCTGGTTGACTAAAATCCCTTATTTTGGCTGCTGATCCCTTATTTTTGAGGCTGCTGGTCCCTTATTTTCAAATCTTTAAGTTGACAGCTATGCTCTAGTCATTTAGAGAAGACCCACTTTTTCATAAAATAAAACACAAAAGCACTTAAAGACAACTCTTCACCCCTCCCATACAGCAATTAGCTTGCATTCCTCCCAATCTCCTAATTAATTTCTGCAGTTCTATTGATAGTGCTCTAGAGTTTTATAACCAAAATCTCTTAGCCCCAAGGGACCCACAACCAAGAACTGAAAACAATGAAAACAATGCAGAAAGGGAGGTAGAGAAAAAAGGAGGAAGCTGTTAAAGTGGGCAAATGCACCACCCCACCTCACCCAGTTTTTATCTTCATCCTCCCAGCTGTAACCAAGTTAAGCCAAAAGCCTGAAGGGAAAGGTGGGCTTTGAGGAGAGTTTGCAGGAAGAGAGGGCAGTGGCCCTATGTACTCCCTTTTCCTGGAAGGAGTTCCAAGCATAAAGAGAAGAAAAGGAGGAAAGGGAGAGCCTTTTAAGAGAGCAGAGGACTTTTGAATAGTTGGAGAATCTTAAAGGAAATTAGAACAACCCACCTTTCAGCTTTTACTGGTGCTGTGTCATCTCCAAACACCGGTTTTCTCAAAACTCTCCATCCCCTGTGAAAGAGGAAGGCATTTCCCCGCCTCTTTCATGGTGGGTAGGATGAATTTCAGGGGGTGGGGATGAGTGCTTGCTCATATGTGACTTCATGAGGTGACCAAGAGGAGTGGGTGTTATTTTCTTAAACTCAGAAAAACAGTCGCTGCGTACAGCTCCTGTCCTTTGAAAGCCTGGATCATGCCAGTGACAGGCAGCACGACCCACACTTTCAAAGGCTCTCTGGGACCAGACAGCTCTCATTTTGCATTTATTTTTCGTCATCAGGTGGGCAGGGCTCTGCTCTTTCACACCTCAGCAGGGAGAGTCTTGGAAAGCGAGAATCATGTTTCCTCTGTCATGGGTATGATCCCTCCTTTTAAAGTGTGGGAGCTGTGTGTGAGAATCATTTTTATACTTTTGGAAGGACCCATACCTTCACCTCTCCGCCACTTAGTAATGTTACATACTGCTAAGAAGCAACTCCCTGATGTTCGCCCCAGTTCTCAAGGTAGTGTCTTTTCGCCCCTCTCCCAAATTAAATAGCAAGGGGGGTGGGAAGCTGGGTTGAGAAGTTTGACACAGCTCTGAATTTTATGTAGGATATTTTCAAGGTAGCAGAGAGAACCGTATCCAAAGCATACCTGCAATTCTTTAAAGCTTTCTTTAGCAGAGCAATTCTGTTCTTTGATCCCAGGAGGAAGAAAGCTAGTTCCTTGAAACAAAGAATTTTCTTTGCTCACCATCTTAAAATAAGAAAGGGTAGGTAGGTAATTTAATCGAGAGAGAAACTGACAAAGAAAGAGAAAGTACTTTAATCTCTGAAAAATGTTAATGATAAAGAGCTCTTGTAATCATAGTTTTACCATTGTTTGATGCTCCTGTTTCAAATCTTTAGCCAAGCTAATGAGTACTTTGCAGCTGAGGCTTGGGCAAAAAATGGTTTTCACTATTGCCCAAAACTGGCTGTTTTCAGGATTTGTTCTGCATTCATTCCAAAATGTTCAGCTGTACCCATCAGCAGCAGTGCCTGTATTAGTACAACATTTCATTTGCTCGCTTGACTCATAGGATTTATGTGCTTATGCTCTCTCACACCAGGCCACCACACATATTGTTTTAGTATTGTGAAAGATAAAGTAACCAAGCATATTGAAGAACAAGCCTTGCTAAAGCACAGCCAGTATGGCTTCAAGTTCTTTGGAGAGCATTTGGCAAAGGCAACTGTAACAAATCACAGGTGTCGGAATGCTTTCTGTTGAGACCTTTTCAGACCCTATTATACATGCCTCTCATCAATTGTGTAATAATAATAATAATAATTCTATTATTTATACCCCGCCCATCTGCCTGGGTTTCCCCAGCCACTCTGGCTTTCCAATCGTTTCTGGGCTCAGTTCAAGGTGCTGGTTCTTTCTTCCTAAAATATAGGACCAGGATATCCAAAGGACTTCCTCTTTCCATATGAACCTGTGTGAATATGGAAGGCTCTGCTTTCCCTACCATGACCTGAAAAGTTTAGGTTGGCAGGAACTCACTTGTTGTTTTTTTATAATATTTTATTAAGTTTTATCAGTAAAAGAGTTCAGAAAAAATACAGAAACAGAGAAATACAAAGTCAAAATACAAAAATACAAACATTAAACACAAACAAAAGGAAAGAAAGAAAAACACATAAAGAAAAAACAAAACTCCCTCTTTTTTAGTTTCTCATCTTTAGTTATCTTATTTTCCTGACTTCCTCACGCCTCCCTTTTTTGTATCCCTTTTTAAAAATTGGTTCAGCAAATTCATATCCAATTTAGTTTCTCTGTTATCAATCCTATCTTACATTTTACCTTGTTGCTAAAACCCCTTCAATTCATTTCAACGTCATCAGCATTCAAAAATTTTGCAATGTTTCTGTAAATAAGTTTTAAATTTCCTCCAATCTTCTTCCACCAACTCTTCTCCCTGGTGGCAGGAACTCACTTGAGACAAGGCCTTCTCTGTGACAGCACCTCAGTTAGGGATTTCCCTCCTGAAAGAAGGCAGACTGGTTTAAATGGGCAGTAAAAACATTTGTTTCATCCTGGTTTTCAGCAGTGTTTTAACGTAATATTGAAGCTGAAATCCCACCCTTCTCTCTTTGCTCTTAATCTTTACTCAAATAACCTTTTACTCAAAGGTTATTTATATTGTTTTAAAACATTTAACAGTTTGGAACTCTCATTTAGGGTGAAATAAGTAAATGGATAACATTGGATATGAAAGATTTGCACAGTAAGGTTTTTGTGCTTCTCAAATTGCTGCTGTGTCCCATTGTTTCACATATTATGAATGTGCTGTTCTGTGTGTCAAAGCATTGACCAAGCAGTTTCACACAGCTCCCCACTGGAAAACCAGAGAACAGCCTATTGGGCATCATTCCAGGAGGCTGCCCAATGTTTCAGAAAGTAGGGGAAGAGACTCTTCCAACTGTGCACTGCAGACGTTATAGGCATGCAGAAGGAGCGCAAAGCCAGGCAACATGTTACACTCCTCATGCAGCAAGCAATTTGGCCTTTCTTGTGCTGAAACATTGAAAGCTCCTACCAGCAGCTCTTCCTACAGACAAGCAGGGAAGGAAGGAAATAGATGAACAAGTTGCTGACCCCACACCACCTCTGCACTCTTGAGGAGAGAGCTGTTTGCACTTTCCCCCTTGAAAAACAAAAGCCATTCTTTGCTAGGGGGAAGGTGGTGCTGGGCAGATGTTGCTTTCTTCTCTCATCGCTATGCCATGCAGCTACTCTGCCTTGGCAGTTTGGAAGGGAGGGAAGCACAATAGATTAGCCACAAAGCATACCAACAGGAGGAGAAAGCCCAGCAAGCCAGCAGCTTCTTACCTCCAGCAAACAATGGCTTTGAGTCTGATGAATAGTGAGTCTGATTATGGCTACATAAGGATATCTTCACACCTCGCTTTCTGCCTCAAGGAGGAAATTATGGAGGGAGCCTTCAGTGTTCCAGAAAGAGCAGAGCTTGCCTGATGAGCAGCATAACAGGTAGCCTGACTCTCTTGGAAGGGTAGGGGAGATTTTGGATATCACAGCTGTTGATGTCAGGAAAACCTAGCCAGTCTGTCTAACTGGGGCAAATTTAGGGCTTACACGCGTCACTCAGAGTTGTGGGACTGGGCAAAGTGACTCAGAACGGCCTTCATCAACACCTGAAGAGGTGCAACCTGTGGGAAAGGGGTAGGGAAATTAATAAATGGTAGGATTTTGATTATTTGGAGTGAATAATAATAATAATAATTTATTTATACCCCGCCCATCTGGCTGGGTTTCCCTAGCCACTCTGGGCGGCTTTCAACCGAATATTGAAAACAATACAGCATCAAACATTAAAAACTTCCCTAAACAGTTGTTTTTTTAAAAGTAAAATAGTTACTTATTGCCTTGACATCTGCTAGGAGGGCATTCCACAGGGCGGGTGCCACTACCGAGAAGGACTTCTGCCTGGTTCCCTGTAACCTCACTTCTCACAGAGAGGGAACTGCCAGAAGACCCTCGGCACTGGACCTCAGTGTCTGGGCTGGACGATGGGGGTGGAGATGCTCCTTCAGGTATACAGGACCAAGGCAGTTTAGGGCTTTAAAGGTCAGCACCAACACTTTGAATTGTGCTCAGAAGCATACTGGGAACCAATGAAGATCTTTCAGGACTGGTGTTATACCGTCTTGGTGGGATCCATACAAGCTGCAGAGGAATTCCTAAGCTTGTTGTTGTTTAATCGTTTAGTCATGTCTCACTCTTCGTGACCCCATAGACCAGAGCACACCAGGCCCTCCTGTCTTCCACTGCCTCCCACAGTTTGGTCAAACTCATGCTGGTAGCTTCGAGAACACTGTCCAACCACCTCGTCTTCTGTCGTCCCCTTCTTCTTGTGCCCTTAATCTTTCCCAGCATCAGGGTCTTTTCCAGGGAGTCTTCTCTTCTCATGAGGTGGCCAGAGTATTGGAGCCTCAGCTTCAGGATCTGTCCTTCCAGTGAGCACTCAGGGCTGATTTCCTTCAGAGTGGATAGGTTTGATCTTCTTGCAGTCTATGGGACTCTCAAGAGTCTCCTCCAGCTAGCCTTTGCAAAAAGACCCAGCTAAGCTAGGGCCATTAAGAAACAATACAGGGTCTTTGAGGGCCATCCTTCCTGCTTGCCCTGTATGTGAACTGGGATTTGGAAAGTTGCCAGGGTAACTGGCTGTAACGTGACAGGACAACAGGGTTGTTTAGCAAAGGTGTTCTGGGCAGAAAAGGAAGAAAAAAAGACTGGGATCCATCTTGGGCAGGCTGGTTGCAGGCTGGCTGCACTGCTGTGGGGGGCAAGCCCCTCTTGAAACCATGCTGTAGGATCTGAACTCCCTCCATGCAGACTGAAGGTGTAAATAGGTGTATAGACCACATTTCTTAAAGGTACAACAGTCTCCGTTGTGTCTCTCCAAAGGAACACAGACCCTGGGTGAGTGCCTGGAACCCCATGGGCTTTTGCAGAGAGAAGGTGAGGCACCCAACTTTTGTAATGAGGCATTTAACAAAAATCCCACATATACCCCTATTCCAACCAACATTCCATTGATACACAATATAAATAATACCGTCAAAACATTAAGTCTGTAAATATTTTAGAATGTTAGGTGCTTCTACTCCCTGTCTTGACAAATTACCCCAGAGTGAGTCATGGGTGCTGAAGGGACAAAATTGTTTGTTCCAGTGTACTGAATAAGCATGTACCATACAGTTTCAAATTCACATTTGGTCTTGTGTTCCTGACCACTCTAAGATGCTTTGTTAGCATTTTTGTTAGACCCTCTGTATTGCTATAGTTCCTGCTGCAGACATGAAAAAGATTTGTAGGTCCTTAAACAGTCAATTCTTATGGACATCTACAACCAGATTTAATATCACTATCCTCGGATACCTGATATTTAGGACCACATTTTCATACATATTTATCCCCACTGCTTGGAAAGCAAATTGCATCTTCTGGTGGTGATGACCATGACGTGCTGAACAGTGATCTGGGTATATATGAAAGGTTCAGATAATTGTTTTATCATGTAACACATTTTAAATTCTCTAAGCATGCTGAGCATCTGATTTTTGGTTGTGTAAGGCATGATAAGTTTCACAAAAGCAACAAACAGTGAGTCTTGGTCTAATGACATAAGAGAATTGCGATGCTCCTACAAAGCACCTTCTGCTACTTACTTTTCATGTCTATCTAGAATCCATTCCTGTAGGAGGATTGCTGAAATCCCTTCACTCCAGTCTCACTTGATGTGTTCAAAAGTAAACTCTTCTACACTTTCTCCATTGCAAGGGCTGCATTGTGTTTTTACATCAGAGATGAATTTCTGCCCCAGTGGGTTTCATTAATAAGCTTCAGCAGTGATTTATGAAACAGGGAAAGACTCTAACCTTATTTTGTCCAGCTGTTCAGACAAATTAGAAAGGCTACCTCTGATTTCAGAAAATAAAGAGGATGAAAGGTGTGGGATTCACATACTGAGATGCTTTTGGCACAGGAGAGGTGGTGGTCTTGATCTTGTGCCAGTTTAGGAGATACATGCAGTGGTAAATAAAAACTGGAGCTTTGAGTTTGGGGAAGATTTGATCTGGTTTTATATATTGTGAGGTGTGTGGTTATTTCCCCTTGGTTGCTCTTCCTTATGTCTGTGACTTCCCAGTGGAGAGCCTTCCCCGTCCCATGTGTGCAGTTCTCACATTGTCAGAGGAGGCACATTACTGGGAGTTGGATGGTAATAATAATAATAATAATAATAATAATAATAATAATAATAATAATAATAATTTGTTATTTATACCCCTCCCATGTGGCTGGGTTTTCCCAGCCATTCTGGGTGGCTCCCAACAAAATATGAAAAACACGATTGTAATAGGCATGAGTTACTCATGCGTAAGCTGGTGCCTTTATCGGTTAATTTGCCTTGTTAAACCTTTCTGACTGCACAGCCCCTTCTCATCATGGCTGTCTCAGTCACTGGCAGAATCTGTCAGTGGGCGTTTCTTGAACCTCTTCCAACATAAAAGTTGTTTGACACCCAGTCTCCTCCTCCTCTCACTGCACGGGAGTCTTCTGCGCAGGGAAGGTGTGGGTAGCGGAGGACCTGGGCTTTCCTCACTGATGTTCAGTGAAGAGTCCTGGAGCCCTCTCTCCAATTCCCCCGTCTGCCCCCCTTCATCCCTGGTGTTGCGCTGAATGGCTTCCCCCTCTACTGAGCTGTTTCTCCCCCTGCTGCTGGGTCCTTCGCCAGCATCATCTGGGAGCCTCCCCTTCGCCTCTCCCCCCGATGTCAGTTCCCTGACAACGATAAAACATCAAACATTAAAAACTTCAGATATCTTCTAAAAGTCAGATGGTTGTTTATTTCCTTGATATCTGATGGGAGTGCATTCCACAGGGCGGGTGCCACTACCGAGAAGGCACTCTGCATGGATCCCTGTAACCTCACTACTTGTAGTGAAGGAACAGTCAGAAGGCCCTCAGAGCTGGACCTCAGTGTCTGGGCTGAACGATGGGGGTGGAGACGCTTCTTTAGGTATACAGGGCCGAGGCCGTTTAGGGCTTTAAAGGTCAGCACCCACACTTTGAATTGTGCTCGGAAACGTACTGGGAGCCAATGCAGATCTCTCAGAACTGGTGTTATGTGGTCCCGGCGGCCACTCCCAGTCACCTGTCTAGCTGCCGCATTCTGGACTAGTTGCGGTTTCCAGGTCACCATCAAAGGTAGCCCCACATAGAGTGCATTGCTGTAGTCCAAGCAGGAGATAACTAGAGCATGCACCACTCTGGCGAGACAGGGACCTTGGGGTCCAGTCCAGCTCTACAATTCTATGACTCTATGTTTGGGGGGTATGGCAGCCTGAAGTCACCATCATGAAACTGCAGTTTCCAGTGGGGTGTGGGCAAAAGAAAGGCAGGAAAACGCTTTATATAAAGTTTGACCCAGGGGCCCATCTACCTCAGCTTTGCCTCAGTATCAACTGGGATATTTCCTGAATTGTAGGGTTTGGACTAATGGCCGTTCCAACTCATGAAATTCTATGATTCACCCTGAGGAAAATGCAATGCCTTGCATCTTCAGGAGAAGAAAATACTGATGAGTAAACCCTACACACATTTGGAGTGGTACCAAATGTACTGTTTTGCTTTCCTTTGGACTACATAAGTGAAGCTGAGAGTGGGGTCTTGTCATCTGGGCTGCCCAGGACCTCCAGACACCCTGCCCAGGCGTATACCCTGGGAAGGTTTCCTTGAATAAAGAGTTAGATTCACTGACAGCACAGCCCTGCATCTTTCATGCTGACCTGTGTGTGACTCCAGCCCTGGCACTCCTTCTTCCCTAGGGGGAAGGGGCCATTTTGTGGTTTGCCTCAGGTGACAAAATGTGTAGGGCTAGCCCTGCATTTATATATTGTGTGAAGAAATGACTCCTTTTGTCTAGCGTGAACCAAGTACCAGCCAGGTGATGCAGGGTTCAGGGTAATATCGGGTAGGTTACAGGACTCCCGGGTTCAAGACTCACCACCCCTGTTTATCCCAATTTAGGGTCATGGTGGTATGTGAAGTCTGGAGAATATGCAGTACAAGTACCCAGTGAGGTAGAAAGAAAGGAAATGGAGAACTAGCCATGCCGAAACAAATAAACCAAAAAATTGTATCACCAGATGACCAAGATATGTTGTTGTTGATGTTGTTTAGTCGTTTAGTCATGTCCGACTCTTCCGTGACCCCATGGACCAGAGCACGCCAGGCACTCCTGTCTTCCACTGCCTCCCGCAGTTTGATCAAACTCATGCTGGTAGCTTCGAGAACATTGTCCCACCATCTCGTCCTCTGTTGTCCCCTTCTCCTTGTGCCCTCCATCTTTCCCAACAACAGGGTCTTTTCCAGGGAGCCTTCTCTTCTCATGAGGTGGCCAAAGTATTGGAGCCTCAGCTTCAGGATCTGTCCTTCCAGTGAGCACTCAGGGCTGATTTCCTTAGGAATGGAGAGGTTTGATCTTCTTGCAGTCCATGGGACTCTCAAGAGTCTCCTCCAGCACCATAATTCAAAAGCATCAATTCTTTGGCGATCAGCCTTCTTTATGGTTCAGCTCTCACTTCCATACATCACTACTGGGAAAACCATAGCTTTAACTATACGGACCTTTGTTGGCAAGGTGATGTCTCTGCTTTTTAAGATGCTGTCTAGGTTTGTCATTGCTTTTCTCCCAAGAAGCAGGCATCTTTTAATTTGGTGGCTGCTGTCAGCATCTGCAGTGATCGTGAAGCACCAAGATATATGAGGTCACAAAGCATTCTATTGGCTATATGAGGTTTGGAAATGTTAGCCCTCTGTGAGTATTGGAGCCATTGAAATGCTTAGGTGACTGGGTTGGGCTGGATTGGAAGATGTTCTTCAGCACTTTGCAGGATCAGGCACCTCATGAGGAAGGAACAAGGTAAGCAAGTATAATAGGCATTAATGGCTTTTAACAGCTCATTGTTCCTAGTTAAACTTACTGAGAAAGATCAGTGCCGATCAGCCTCTGGGTGACAGACGAAACTTTTTAATGAAAAGCTTAGGAAGGGAGGGGAAAAACCCAACCTCTATAAACTGGTGGCAATTAGGCTGCAGATTCTCACATTGCAATGAGGTATTTGGGTATTACTATTTTTTAAAAGGTCTTTTGAAAAACCTTTATCCTGATTGGGACTTTGCTGACAGTGGAGAAGGGTCCATCTAGTAGAATCATAGAATCATAGAGTTAAAAGGGACCCCGAGGGTCATCTAGTCCAACCCCCTGCAATGCTGGAATCTCAACTAAAGCATCCATGACAGATGGCCATCCAACCTCTGCTTAGAAACCTCCAAGGTAGGAGAGCCCGCCATCTCTTGAGGGAGTCTGTTCCACTGCTGAACAGCTCTTACTGTCAGAAAGTTTCCCCTTGAAAGTTTAGTCGGACTCTCCTTTCTTGCAACTTGAAGCCTTTGGTTTGAGTCCTACCCTCCAGAGCAGGAGAAAACAAGCTTGCTTCCTCCTCCATGTGACAGCCCTTAAGATGTTTGAAGATGGCGATCATTTCTTATCTCAGTCTCCTTCTTTCCAGTCTAAACATACTCCGCTCCTTCAAC
The DNA here is from genome assembly GCF_965112155.1 of Podarcis liolepis. Classification (NCBI taxonomy): domain Eukaryota; kingdom Metazoa; phylum Chordata; class Lepidosauria; order Squamata; family Lacertidae; genus Podarcis; species Podarcis liolepis. Next base: position 51,763,391 of record NC_139573.1, read on the forward strand.
CGTTCCTCATAAGGCTTGGCTTCTGGACCTTTGATCATCTTAGTTACCCTCCTCTGCACACTTCCCAGCTGCTCAACATCCTTCTTAAATTCAGATCATGATTTGGCGGTGCCAGGACTGGAACCAATGAAAACTCTGGAAACTCCAAGGCAAAGCATGGAAAAATCTGGCAAGTGCAAGTTTAGGCTTGGTACAAACAAAATTCATTGTTGAGACATTAGTGGTTTAATCGTTTTCAGAGCCTTCATGTTTATTTCTTCATTGAGAGTTATTTATCTCTCTTATGTGACTATTCCGAGGGAGGGGCTTGTAGTATCATAAAATACGGTGCAAAAAAAATTAAGGTCAGGTCCAATCAAGCAATCAATAGAAGAATGAAATTCTACAGTGGCTAGCATCAACAGCCAGAAAAGGCTATGGTGAGCAAGCACTTCCCAAAATTGTATCAAACTATCCATCACCTGTCATAATACGTTGTTAACTTGGTTGAGTGATTGGCAACTGCAGAGATAGCACAGTGAAAGCAACACATTACCCCTTTTTACATTGGCCACAATATTAGAGACAAGAGGAAGGCTTTGTTTTAGTTGTGATAAATTATCCACCAATTAAATATCCATGTTTCTTTCCTTCCCCTAAATCAAAGGCCCATCTACCATTAAATTACGCCAAATCAGGCAGCTTACAAATGCAACTCCATTAGGTGATTCACACTTGCTATTTAGTTAACATATGGCGCCCAGTACTGCTCCCTTTGGCACTGTATGTTAGAAGTGCCTCCCTATCCTGCAATAAACATGAATCACACCTTTGAGCATCCTTCTACTGATGGCTAGGAAAGATGTCAGTCCTCAGTGTGCTGTTCGCAATCAAATGCAAGTTGTGTTATTTAAAATCAGGATATGAGACCTGGAGGCAATTTAGGTGTCTGAGAGAAGAGTCCTGATAGCTAAGCGTTTTCTGAACATATTTCCCCTGACACTTTTTCTTTTTTTTTCTTTTCTTTTTGGTCCTCCAGTGAGCACATGCTAAAGAATTCCTCTTTTTGTCTTCTGAAGTGATTGTTAAAATAACTGTAAGAAATAGTAGTAAAACACGGACAAAAATAACATTTGCTATCAAGCTTTTGTGGTGAAGAGGATAAGAATTCTCTCTTGTTCCTTTAACTCTGGAAGGAAAGAAAGAAAAATGACTAGGGCTCAAAGAATTCTTTGGAATTCTGATTTCCAGCTTTCACAGGAACATGCCCATTTCTCAGTGATCTTAAACCTATGTCTAGGCTGAAGCATAATAGATTGCAAAAGATATTTTGTATGCTATTCCTTCAAACTATACATTCCTTCTCACAAACCTTGGCTATGTGAAAACAATGGCAATGTGATGCAGTTTGTCTGTCTCTCTCATCTTCACCTCATGAAATCAAAGCCATGCTGGAGAAGTTCTGTTAGAGGCCAGTTCAGATTTAGGAAAAGATTAGCTGAGGATGTTATGCTTATGCAAGAGTCAATTGGTATTTCTGTGTTGGAAACGCCATCTCCAGTAGATGCAACTCAGTTCATAAGAATTTTAATCTTTTAGTATTTTAACTTTGTGTAGGTTTTAACGTATGGCTGCAATTTCTTTTTCTAGATTTGCTTCTTGTTTTTGTAAAGGTTTTATCATTTTTGTAAAGCTTTTCCTTCTACAGTCAAGCGAGGTATGGCTTTCATGAAATAAATAAATAAATTGCATGAGCCCCGCGGAGATCTCTTGACAGGGTTGGTTGAAGGGGGAGGAGGAATGAGATGAGGGACGAAGCAGGTTGTCAAGAGAAAGCTATGCCTCAGTAACAATGCACATCCCAAACGCTGAGGGGGAGATGTACGATTAGTGTCAGGAACGTGGCCACCCCACAGAGCACAGGGGATGGGCTAGACTCAGAGATTGAACTAAGTGAACGAGGGTCTGACTCTGCAGATGAGAACTGGCTGACACGATCAAGAGAGAACAGCCTGACCCCCCCCCCTTTTCCAGAGAAGACACTATTAGCTCTCAAGCAGAGGGAGAGTTAGAAGGCAGTCAGAATGTTGCTAGGCAACCAGCAGATAAGCAGAGGTCTGAGTCTGGGTCGAGTTAGAGTGGTAAGGAGGAGGAAGCTCAGGCTCTTTCTCTCTGTTCTAGGCATTTGAATAAAATCAGAATGCAACAGAAGGGCAAGAGGGGAAAGGCAGGAGTCTGGTGTCCTTCCTGCTGCGGGAGGGGTGAAACTTCAGACTGACCAACAAACGTAAATGTGAGCAGGCGAGAAGCCGGGCTCTGGGTGTGTATTTTGTAAATAAACATAGATAAAATTGCAGGAGAGTCATTACTTCTTATTGGGGCTCGATTGCCTGCCAGATATCATTACAATTAGATCTTGGCCCTACCTCCTGTTAATGAATTACTTCCAGACTCTGGGGAGGTGCCAGAAACTTGGTTGGACAGTAAGTTGGCCATGTCAACTCTGTCTCCAAGGATGCAATGTCCGTTGAGCCAGCATGAGCAGACCAGCCTACTTGCAGAAGTGCCCTCTTGCTCATTCCCTTAGCTCAGGGCAATGACTACATGATCCTCAGGGTACCTTCCAACTTTGTGATTCTGTGTTCACAAATGACCGTGCATGCCCTGCTCTTCAAAGGAAGACGAGCTCAGCCAAGTTTGGGACACCATCTTAGCTTACACTTAGCTGTGATCCTGAGAGCTCTGCTTCAGCTGCTTTGTTCTGCACCTTGTAACACATTCTATGATCAGGCTGCAAAGCGACTTTTGGAATAAAGCCTTTGGGAATAATCCTTCTGAGAATCCAAATATCGTGTCCACAAGCGTCAACCAGGGAAGTGAAGAAGGAGCATGGCGGATGGGAGGATTTTGCACGATTCACTTAGGTGGTTTTCTCAAGGAGTATACTGGTGCACACTGTGAATACCACATTGGGCTTGGATTAGGGAGCCCTTGGTCTGCATACATCAGATTAACTCACATCACAGAGTTTAAAGGGGGGCAAAACACAACCACCCTATAGATGCAATCTTAACCTTAACGTAGGCTAGGACCCTATCTGCCTACAGACTGTCTAGCCAGAGTGGTGCATGCTCTGGTTATCTCCCGCTTGGACTACTGCAATGTGCTCCACGTGGGGCTACCTTTGAAGGTGACCCAGAAATTACAACTAATCCAGAATGTGGCAGCTAGACTGGTGACTGGGAGTCGCTGCCGAGACCATATAACACCGGTCTTGAAAGGCCTACATTGGCTCCCAGTACGTTTCCGAGCACAATTCAAAGTGTTGGTGCTGACCTTTAAAGCCCTAAACGGCCTCGGTTCAGTATACCTGAAGGAGCATCTCCTCCCCCATCGTTCTGCCCGGACACTGAGGTCCAGCTCCGAGGGCCTTCTGGCGGTTCCCTCGCTGCGAGAAGCCAAGTTACAGGGAACCAGGCAGAGGGCCTTCTCGGTAGTGGCGCCCGCCCTGTGGAACGCCCTTCCAGCAGATGTCAAAGCGATAAACAACTACCTGACATTCAGAAGACATCTGAAGGCAGTCCTGTTCAGGGAAGTTTTTAATATGTGACATTTTAGTGTATTTTTCATCTTTGTTGGAAGCCGCCCAGAGTGGCTGGGGAAACCCAGCCAGATGGGTGGGGTACAAATAATAAATTATTATTATTATTATTATTATTATTATTATTATTATTATTATTACCTTCTTGGAGGGAGAGTGGGATACAAAAATCATAAATACAGTGGTACCTCTGATTACAAACTTAATTCGTTCTGGAGGTGAGTTCTTAACCTGAAACCGTTCTTAACCTGAGGTACCACTGTAGCTAATGGGGCCTTCCGCTGCCGCCACGCCGCCGGCACACAATTTCTGTTCTCATCCTGAGGTAAAGTTCTTAACCCAAGGTACTACTTCTGGGTTAGCGGAGTCTGTAACGCGAAGTGTTTGTAACCTGAGGTGTTTGTAAACCAAGGTACCACTGTAAATAAATGCTGGCCTCTGTTCAGCTCTCTCTGCAGCCTTTAGGAACATGAAAAACGGTAGCAGGTTTACTGTTTAAATTAGGGCCACTGTGTCAGCAGTCAGATGTGAATGGGTGGCATCATTTCCGACAAACAAAGCTGTGGCAGGAATTGTCCACAAGCTTCTTCCTCTTTTGCCCTGACTGACATTACTTAGGGCCTGGTTGGTGATGGGACATCCTATTTGTTTCTAGAAAGAATGACACTGTTTTGTTTTGTTTTATTTGGTGTGGTGTGTGTGTGTGTGTGTGTGTGTGTGTGTGAAGTGAAGCTGGTGGTGGTGGTGTGGGAATGTAAGGTAAAGGGACCCCTGACCATTAGGTCCAGTCATGACTGACTCTGGGGTTGCGGTGCTCATCTCGCTTTATTGGCCAAGGGAGCCAGCGTACAGCTTCCAGATCACGTGGCCAGCATGACTAAGCCGCCTCTGGTGAACCAGAGCAGCGCACGGAAACGGTGTTTACCTTCCCGCCAGAGCAGTACCTATTTATCTACTTGCACTTTGACATGTTTTAGAACTGCTAGGTTGGCAGGAGCAGGGACCGAGCAACGGGAGCTCACCCCGTCGCGGGGATTCGAACCGCCGACCTTCTGATAGGCAAGTCCTAGGCTCTGTGGTTTAACCCACAGCGCCACCCACACACAAAAATGCTGAATGTGGTGGGCAGTGGGCAGCTCCTTCCTTGACTTCCCCTGAAGTGATAGTGGTGAGATTCTGTCCATGAAGAGCATTTTCAGATAATCTTTGCTCTCTTTCTCTCCTCCCTCCCCACACCCGATTTCAGCTCAGTTCTGCTTTTCCTCTTGATTGCTAATGAATCCCCATGATCTGAGGCAGAGGTATTTCTCAGTCCTGCTCCTAGAGGTCTGTTAAGCAGAGATGTTTGGGAGCGCACCTGGCATGCACAGAGAATATGTGCTCTGCCTATGAGGTCCGGCTCATCCAGCAACACTGGGGAATGTTAGTTGAAGTGTAATTGTGTGTGTGTCTTTGTTGTCTCTCTGCTTGACTTCCACTCCTTTTTCTGTATTTACAAATGATGTCTGATGGTAACAGAACTGCAACTTGCTTCTGTTTCCCATGAAGACAAGTGGTTGTTGTAATGCACAGGCATTTGTTCGAGATATATTTCAACTTTAACTAAATCATATAATCTCACATCCCTCCACTGGCATTCTTCATAAATCACTTTTTTTAAAAAAGACACGCACAACCCCAAATGCCTGTATTTCATTTTCATCCCACGCATTACTAAATGCATTACCAAATCATGAGCTGAGATGGAAAACAACAGAATCCAAATAAATATTGCAAGGAGACACGTCAAAAAGATGCTGAATTACAGTGGAGCGAGTCCAAATTAGAAGTGTCTTTGTTATCCTGCAAGATCAATCATTTTACAGTAACATAAAAGGCAAACATCTTTCTCAGCATAACACGCTCAGCAGATCCCAGTCCAAGATTCTGCAGCGAGGAAAGATCCCAAAGAAAGCCGCAGCACGAAGCATCTGACAGCCGTTTCCATTATCTTGGTGCAACATCTCCCTCTAGTGGGAGCAATGTTACTGCATAAACAGTTGAATGCTACCTTTTTTTAGAGGAAGAGGTCTCCAAACTTTCTGCCTTGAGGCAATTACCTTGCCACATCATTTTGAGCTCTGTTAAATACCTGCATCAGTCTATTACTTAATCTATGCATGTTGCAAAGGTTTCCGTCTATGCAGGAGTGCTCTAGAAAGTCACCATCACCCCATGTGAATTAAGAACCCTCAACCCAGCGTAGCAAGGGAAGATCAGCCCCAATGGGAAGCTTGTCTTCCAAGGGAATCTCCAACCACTGTAGATTTTCTTAATGAAAAAACCTTGAGAAGTTACCAAATTGTAATATTTTGTTGGAAGCTGCCCAGAGTGGCTGGGGAAGCCCAGCCAGATGGGCGGGGTATAAATATATTATTATTATTATTATTATTATTATTATTATTATTATTATTATTATTATTACAGATAGGTAGCCGTGTTGGTCTGCCATAGTCAAAATAAAAAAATTCCTTCCAGTAGCACCTTAAAGACCAACTAAGTTAGTTCTTGGTATGAGCTTTCGTGTGCATGCACACTTCTTCAGATACACTGAAACAGAAGTTGCCAGATCCTTCTATATATAGTGTGCGGCTGTAACGTAGTGCCTGGCTATATACAATGGACTGTTTCACTATATAGAAGGATCTGGCAACTTCTGTTTCAGTGTATCTGAAGAAGTGTGCATGCACACGAAAGCTCATACCAAGAACTAACTTAGTTGGTCTTTAAGGTGCTACTGGAAGGAATTTTATTAGAAGAAGAAGAAGAGTTTGGATTTGATATCCCGCCTTTCACTCCCCTTCAGGAGTCTCAAAGCGGCTAACAATCTCCTTTCCCTTTCTCCCCCACAACAAACACTCTGTGAGGTGAGTGGGGCTGAGAGACTTCAGAGAAGTGTGACTGGCCCAAGGTCACCCAGCAGCTGCATGTGGAGGAGCAGAGATACGAACCCGGTTCCCCAGATTACGTGACTATCGCTCTTAACCACTACACCACACTGGCTCTCCAGTTATTATTATTATTATTAGCTGCAGGCTCACCTGCCACAACACAGCATAAGAGCCATTGTTCTGAGATACACCCAGATGATCAGTGCAAAGTGTGATGCAACTGAATGTTAGGTTCTGTAGGCTAGCCCTGCTGCAGAGAGACAGTTGGACTGACGCCTCCATCCCTCTCTCCCATGCTTGCTTGCATCAGATCACTGTGCACAAGTGGGGGAGGGGAGTTAGGAGAAATCCTAGTACAGTGGTACCTCAGTTTACGAACTTAATCCATTCCAGAAGTCCGTTCTTAAAACAAAACCGTTCTTAAACCGAGGTGTGTTTTCCCTAATGAGGCCTCCCGCCACTGGTGCCCTTCCACCATTCAGATTCCGTTCTTAGACTGAGGTAAAGTTCTCTAACCAAGACACTATTTCTGGTTTTGAGGAGTTTGTAAACTGAATCATTCTTAAACCGGGCTGTTCTTAAACCGAGGTACCACTGTACTTTTGGAATTATGGTGGTGGAGGAGACTCTTGAGAGTCCCATGGACTACAAGAAGATCAAACCTCTCCATTCTGAGGGAATTCAGCCCTGAGTGCTCACTGGAAGGACAGATCCTGAAGCTGAGGCTCCAATACTTTGGCCACCTCATGAGAAGAGAAGAAAAGTCCTTTGCCCCTCTTTGGTTCACTTGCAACAGAGGTTTCTTTTTCTGCGGGGGTTTTCTTATTAAAGATGGAGATTACTTCCAGAAGGCCTTGGTGTCAGATTGTTCTTCTCCCCACAGGTGTGAGGAACCCCTTGCCCTCCAGGCATTGCTGAACTACAACTTCCAGAGACAGACAGACGCCAACTTGCTTGCTGCAAATTTTGGAGCAAAGGTTGGGGACCTTTTGTTCTCCGCATGTTGCTGAACTACAACTCCCAGCAACATCTGGAGAACGAAAGGTTCCCAACCTTTGCTCCAAAACTTGCAGCAAGCAAGTTGGCATCTGTCTGTCTCAGGAGGACAATGGAGGAGTGGATCTTGGGGGGGGGGGTGAAGTCTAACCATTGGAGAGTTACAGTGTCTGCTGTGGCTGTAGAGACCGATGCAGAAGAGACATGTTTAGTTGTAGCTGGGGCAGATGAAGGCTGCAGCTGCACCATGGCAACAGATCCTGCATATGAAACCAGATTATCCACTGCATCTGTTAAAAATATGTTGAATGTTGAAAAATGTGAGTCATCTAATTGTTTATTCAAATATGCATGACTGAGCAGTTTTGTAATAAACTACTGAGGTGTCAGTAGATTATCCCCCTCATGTTTTGGGATGGAATAATTTTCCACTTAATAATTCTGGCTACATGGCTCTGTCTCTATTTTTCCCCACCATTCCAAGACAAACCTCATGTATGTGTTCTGATTTCACTCTCTTTTTGTGGAATGAAGCAGTCTTATTAATGAACCTAATGTTGTGCTCTCTGCATAGCTGTCATGTCAATATGTTGGTGAATTTAACAGAAGATTACCCATTAGCTCTGATGCCACACTTAGCTTCCTGCCTTGCCAAGCATGAACAAAGTGAGCACCAAGGGCTGTGAAATGCAACGTGGCTTGACAGAAACCTGCCTTTTCAGGCCACAAACTGTTGCAATAACACACCTTGACAAGGAAAGTGTTGCCTTTAAGAGACGGCTCCTGTTGCTTCCACATATTCTTCAGCTCATCGTAAAAAATTAAGCACTGCGTTGGTGATACTCTGCATGTGAAACATGCCCAGCGAAACACATTTGCTTCTAAAAGCAGAAGGTGCCTGTTTGTGTATGTGGTAATTGTGTGACTAAATTTGCGTGTCGAGGTCCCCAGGGCCACACCAATAACTCACACATCACACAGAATTTTTTGTTTAAGGTTTTTGGCATAATTTTGGCCACAACTTTATTAAAATACAAATTTGTGAGTGGTTGCGTAGGCATTGGTTGCGACTATCTGCCCCCACCATGGGGGACAGACTGACATTCCGCACAATGCGAAAGTCAGAATGGGGGAATACACTTGGGGGTAGCGACGGAGCAGGGAATCTGCCCTCACCCCAAATGCAACCAGGAGCTCATTGCTATGGCCCGAGCCCCCTTGACAGAGTGGACAAGCAATAGTTAGCCCCCAATTCCTTTAACAGAATCCCTTGCAGCAGCAGCATTAGAGGGGCAGGCACAGCCAATCCATGCCCCTCAACCAACCAAACCATAAACCAATGCCTAACTGCAACCTTACAAGTTGTGACGATTTGCTACGCAGTAGGCAAAAACCAAATGGCCCCAGCCAATCAGCCAGATGGACAAAATTCCTACCAGGCCCCCGCCCCAAAAGCAGATGACCCCATAACAGGCATAGCAAGGTCAAAGCAAACAACCCTATTCTAGGGAGGGGGGACGGGCAATCCGCTGCACGGGCGAAAAGAGGAAGCCCTAGCCTCGTGCAAGGAGTTTTAGCATTTCTGGCTGTCAATCAATAAATGGCAACATTAATTTCTTCCCAACAACAAGGGAAGCCCCAATCGCATCAGTGGCCAACGATCAGTTAGCCCGCCCCCAACCTTGGAGTGTCCTGGCGGCCCCCACCACAACACGTGCTCTCCATGAAGGAGGACACGCTTTCTCAGTATGTTGCCTGAAATGGGATTCAGCAACCAGCAAAACCAAGGGAGAATAATTCTCAGGAGCACCACAAAGCATTTTGGAGAAATTGCTTCATCAGAGGCACCATTACAAGTGAATCTAATCTCATCATCCTCCTAGTGAAATATGCCCTTGATGAAGGAATTTTCCAAAATGTGTTGGAATTTAAATAAATTGTTTGGGGCACACCTGAGAACTCTTCTCTCTTGGTTTTGATGGTTTGTGGAGTGCCCTACCTGCTTTTGGTTTATTCAGCAACCACTAGGAACAGGGCCAAAAATCAGTGGTCATCACCCCACGTGAATATATATATCTGAGAACATACAATGCTCTCCTGCAGTTCCATGTTTCAAAAGGAGGTTGCTAGTGATGGGTAAGTGGTCTTTCAGGGACTAATTACCAACTCAGAGCCAAAATTGGGGTGTGGGAGAAGTAATGTACTGTATGTGACAAAAAGACTTCCCAGCAGTCTACTTTGTATGAGGTACGAGGGTGGTGCTGTGGTCTAAACCACGGAGCCTCTTGGGCTGGCCGATCAGAAGGTTGGCGGTTCGAATCCCTACGACAGAGTAAGCTCCCGTTGCTCTGTCCCAGCTCCTGCCAACCTAGCAGTTCAAAAGCACACCAGTGCAAGTAGATAAATAGATATCATTGCAGCAGGAAGGTAAACAGTGTTTCCGTATGCTCTGGCACTCATCACGGCGTTCTGTTGCACCAGAAGCAGGTTAGTCATGCTGGTCACATGTAGAGATGTAAAATTTCCGGAAATTTTGAAGCCATGAGGGGGGAAAAGTTTTTTTCCTGTTTTTTCCCGGGGGGAAATAAACTATTTTTTCATTTTTTCTGGGAAAAATGGCTTTCTGTGTCCCCCCTAGGCCTTCCCATCTCTAGTCACATGACCCAGAAAGCTGTCTATGGACAAATGCCTGCTCCCTCAGCCTGAAAAGCGAGATGAGCGCCACAACCCCATACTTGCCTTTGGCTGGACTTAACCATCCAGGGGTCCTTTACCTTTTACTTTGTATGAGTAAGGATTGAGGTCTCAATCCTCTGTCCCCCTTTCTCAAGAAACCTTCTAATGAGGGAGGGGAATTTCCAAAGGCTCCCCCCCCCCAAAAAAAAATTGTCAGTTAGGTGATCTGAAATATCAGAATTCTAATGATTGATGTAAGTTTTAATTAAGACCTTCAAAATATCCTAAATCCAGTTTGACAATATCATTGCCAATTAGTCCACAAAGTTTACGATTCACAGCATATTTTTAGATGAAAAGATATGGTGACAGTAATATATGCCCTCCAGGTGGATGCCCACAGGCATTCGTGTGCCCACCAAAACCTGCTATGGTTCATGCGAAAAGTCTCAGTAAACACCCTCTCAAAAATCAACAATATATGAGAGACCTTGCTTGCTCAGTTCTTGTTTACAAAGGATTAGCTTCTCCAAATTTAATAAAATTGGAATCTTTTCTAATCTTCTCTGTATCGTTCCAATTTTAGAATATGTGCTGCCAAAGGGAGCACAATATGCCCCCTTAAAAATGGACACATTTTATTGTATGTCTGGAAGGGTTAAAAAACTCTCTTCCCCATCCAGAATCTCAGTGAAAACCACCAACCCAAACCAAGCAATCAGGCTTGGAGTTCACAGTGCTTTTTTGAGCCTATCTAAGGGGCAGCAGAGGGACGCGGGTGGCGCTGTGGTCTAAACCACTGAGCCTTGGGCTTCCCAATCAGAAGGTTGGTGGTTTGAATCCCCACGACGGGGTGAGCTCCTGTTGTTTGGTCCCTGCTCCTGCCCACCTAGCACTTCGAAAGCATGTCAAGTGCAAGTAGATAAATAGGTACCGCTCCAGCGGGAAAGTAAACGGCATTTCCGTACGCTGCTCTGGTTTGCCAGAAGCGGTTTAGTCATGCTGGCCACATGACCCGGAAGCTGTCTGCAGACAAACCGTGGCTCCCTCGGCCTATAGAGTGAGATGAGCGCACAACCCCAGAGTCATCTGCGACTGGACCTAATGGTCAGGGGTACCTTTACCTTTTAAGGGGCAGCAGAGTGAAGTCTTTCTGCATGATATATGTGAGGCATTGTGCGTGGTGCATGCTGTGTATGTGTGTGAGAGAGAGGGGGAGGTTGTTGGGGAAACGCCCTGGGGTGCTACTGCAGCCCCCAAACTCCATGCGTCCTCCAGTATGCACAGCTCTGGAAAAGGGATTCCCCTTCTTCTCCAGTGTGCTTCAGCAACATATACCAACTGGTATATGCACACTAATCTGGTGTAAAACAGCAAGAAGAATGAGACATTGTAGAGCTAATCTACACATTTATTTACACACTACATACAGACAAAGGAATCACTGTGTCCTTTCTCTCCAGCTCCGAGAGACCAGACAGGACAAAGGCAAAAACAAAAGTACAGCGTAACAGTACACACAGCGGAAGAGATAAGACTGTCTTCCGTTCCCACACTCTCCCAGACAGGCATGTGAATTACACCAATCACATCTGCAGCATCAGAAGCATGAAATACTAACAGAAGTGACTGTGAGAGTATTTTTTATTTATTCTGCTCTTTTTCTGTCCCCTTCCTTTCACCTTTTTAAAGCTCCCCATTAATGAGCAAACCACAACTGAAATATCTGAAGAGAGACCCTCCCGTGATATCAATAATAAATTTTCCAACCTTCATCTTGAAACTAGTCAGATTCTTTAGAGAGCATTCAAATTCTTCCTTCTGAGATCAAAGCCGTCGTATTTTCTGCCAAATGCTATTTATGACCAAGGCACTCTCATTCATTACCTAACTTACAGGCTACCTATATTCTACTTTAGCATATATGGCGATTTCCCCTTCCCTCATATTAATCCTCCTGGTACATTTTTATGCCTGAATCGTATCTCCTTAAGCACATTATGACACAGCCTTAAAGTACTTGTAATACAGTGGGAAAGAATTGTGTTGTTTTATGATTTTAGGACACAGTGTTTCATATTATTAGTTTAAATTGCAGATTTTAATATTTTGCAACTGATTTGGGAAGCATTTGTGGAGGGTGGGGAGGAAGAAGGAATGGGGCAAACCTCAGCTCCCTGCAGCCTTAGCCAGTAGGAATCGGATAAGAGTATAATGTCCCATTTTTCTTTCTTTCTTTTTTTTAAAAGATGATATTTATTAAAATTTCACAAACAATAAAGAGTTTCAAAATTTAAACTTAAGAAAAACAATAATGAAAAAATACAAAAACAAAACACATGTAAAATACACAGTAAAAAACAATTGACACAAGAAAAAAACCGTTCACAAAAGAAGAGAGGAAAAAGAAGAAAAAAGAAAGAAAGAGAAAACCCCAAAAAGCAAAACAGAAAATAGATTAGTGTTTTCATATCTTGTACTTCATTCACTAGTTTCTTGACCTCCTCATACCTCCCTTTTTGTATTCCAGTTCAAATATTTAATTCAGCAAGTCCTTACCCTCTAACATTTATCCTTACTCAAGATGTTAACCTATTGTGCATATAAATTTTCCAATTGTCAATCCCTATTTACATATTCTTAAAAGTCTTTTTACCAATACCCCTTATTTTCCATCAGACATCATTTTAACATTCCTTAATTTTACAGTATTTCTGCAAGTAGTCTTTAAATTATCTTCTTCCACCGACTCTTCTCCCTGGTCACGGACTCTGCCAGTCATTTCCGCCAGTTCCATATAGTCCATCACTTTCATCTGCCATTCTTCCAGTGTGGGTAAATCCTGTGTCTTCCAATACTTTGCAATGAGTATTCTTGCTGCTGTTGTTGCATACATAAAGAAAGTTCTGTCCTTCTTTGGCACCAATTGGCCGACTATACCCAGGAGAAAGGCCTCTGGTTTCTTCAGGAAGGTAATGTCCCATTTTTCCTCCTGCCCCCCTTTCTGACTAGGAAGTTACCCATCACCCTTTATGTTCCCGTTATATAAGCATCTGCGGAATGTGCATTGTCTAGTTCCCTTTCATCCCTCATAAGCAGAACCACCAGAACAAGAGAAGAGAGCTTTGCTTCCTGCTGGCATCTTAGAATGCAGGTATGAAGATTCTTCCCCATGTTCCCGCTAACAAGTTGGCACTGAGGACTGGTTTCACCTCCCTCTGCAACACTTCTGAAATGAGCACTTTGTTGTAGCTGCTCCACCGAGGACAGAGCTTGTTTCAATCAGAGCAGCCCCTGCCCCCCAAAATTCGTAGTTGCTTTCATGGCTGAACTTTCTCCCTCCTCACCCCCACTTTGGCCTTTGGTTAACTTTATGAGTTGGCCAAAGGGTTTTCCTCCTTTCTCTGTAGTTTTTGTTTTCAAAAAGCTCATGGCTTTCATGTGCCACATTTCCTAGAATAGAGACAGAAATTAAATTCTATCAAATGCAGCAGGGCTGGGCAGCTATAGTAAGCCTCAAGGATTTTCTTTCTTTCTTTTTTAAGAGGAGGAAATGGCTACCGAGAACCTCACAGGTGCAACAAGCAAGCACAACACTTTTTTAAAAATGCAGAAAAGCTCAGGGAAGATCCTGGGCGGCTCGTAAGGCTGACGTAGGGCTGGACCACACTTACCGTTTCCTCCGCAGTTTCCAAGTACTGTCCATGTCTGAGCACCTTTTCTTTTTTTGCTCTGGAGCTTTTCCAACAAAAACCACAGTCTTTAAAGCTGAATCGGAGTAAACAGCAATCTATGGAGAAGCCAAATTGCCATTTGCTCCAATTCAGCTTCAAAGAGCAGGTTTTTGTAGGGAGAGAGAGAGAGAGAGAGAGAGAGAGAGAGAGAGAGGCACTCAGACATGGAGCTGTAAAGCTGTAAAGGTAAAGGTAAAGGTAAAGGTAAAGGTAAAGGTAAAGGGACCCCTGACCATTAGGTCCAGTCATGGACGACTCTGGGGTTGCGGTGCTCATCTCGCTTTATTGGCTGAGGGAGCCGCCATACAGCTTCCAGGTTATGTGGCCAGCAGGACTGAGCCGCTTCTGGCGAACCAGAGTAGCGCTTGGAAACGCCGTTTACCTTCCCGCTGGAGCGGTACCTATTTATCTACTTGCACTTTGACATGCATTCAAACTGCTAGGTTTGCAGGAACTGGGACCGAGCAATGGGAGCTCATCCCGTCGCGGGGAATCGAACCGCTGACCTTCTGATCAGCAAGTCCTAGGCTCTGTGGTTTAACCCACAGTGCCACCCATGTAAGACAAAAAGTAGGAGAAGGCTATTGATGGCTACTAGCCATGATGGCTAAGTTCTGCCTCCACAGTTGAAGAAAGCAATGCTTCTGAAGACTAGTTGCTGGAAATCACAGGAGGGGAGAGTGCTCTTGTGCTCAAATCCTACTTGTGGGTTTACCACAAACATCTGTTTGGCCACTGTCAAAACAGGATGCTGACTTGGGTCCCAGATTATGGGTGCCCAACAGCATGTATGATCTTACATCACCCACCACCTGAGGTGGCTGCTTCGGCCTGCCTCACGGACCCTGAGTATCCTGGTCCCAAGCTCTATAGGGATTTTAACATCAGAGCTTAGCCCAGTAGCTAATTGGCAGCCCGTGCAATGCTTTCAGGAACAGCATTGAAGAGGATATATCAAGAACTCTGGCCAAAAGTTTCAATATAAGGAATAATTCCTACTCAAGAGTTGAAGTGAAAAACGTATATATTCTGCTAAGAATAACAGTTTGAAGCTAGTAGTAAATTTAAACACAACGTGTAAGTATGATTGTTTTAAAGTAATGGTAAGTTTGGATACAACGTTTAAGTACAGAAATAATGTAGTTTCAAATATACAGTGATATAGTACAAAGGTACATGAAATACCAGTGCACAACAATTGTTTTATACAAGTCTCAATAGCAGTCAAAAAGAGTCCATATTATATAAAATCAGAATAAAGAATAAAGGATCAAATAGGGCCAAAAAGGAGTATCCGGAGTGTGAATCAGATGTACGACTCAGTAGTGGTGACCAGGACAGGGCCCTGTTTCGGAGTACATGCCTTCTTCAGCTGGTAATATCAAAAAATATGTCAAGATAGATCAAGGTGCTTCAATCCATAGATCATAAATATAATAAATTATGTACATTCTAAAGTGTGTTAACACATATCATGATATTTGGTTCCATACCTCGGTTTTTTGACGACTATAAATCTGTTGGAAGTCAGCAACAGCATGACATGACAGCAATAGTCAGCTGCAGTGAAAAGTTGAGCTTTTGCATTTTGCACTAGCTGATCTTGCCACACTGTAAGCTGCTTTAAGCATAATGTACACGGGAAGCTGATAGGCAAATAAAGTAACTACGACTAGCCCTTAACTTGTGAGCAAGTCATTCCTTATGTACCCATAGGTCAAGCCGCTGGCTGCCTCCATGGCAGAGTGATTACTTCCTTCTCCACTTGGTCCTCTACCTTCATCCTCATGCACACACTTAAATGCATTGTTCCTGTGGTGTGGGCTTTGACAAGGTCCCCCTGAATTCTCAAACACAGGTATTACCAAAAGGACAGAGGCAGAGACAGAGAGAGACAGACAGGTCCCGCCACAATATCATTTTATATCTCCATAACTTCTAATAAGTAGTCTGCTTAATAACATCTGGTGGTTCAGGTATCATGAAGTGGTATGCCAGTGTTGCGAAGCAGGGGTGGAAAAACGTTTAGCTTAATGGCATCAGGGCATGAGATTATATGAATTGTGCATTGTGGTTTGAGAGGGGAAAATTCAGCACAAGGGCTTTTCTTATGGGTAGCAGCCCTGCATCTAGGATGTTGGTTACTTTTTTTGACAAGGCTTTGGGTTGCAGTGTTGGTTTGTTGGTTTGTTGGTTTGTTTGTTTGTTGTTTTGCATCTTCAACCCAGGCCCGCAACCCCAAATCTTCATGGAATCGCTAATCCAAGTGTGAGGGGCTGCCAAGTTCAACTGTGAACAAAATATTGTGGAAACATGTGTTAAACAGATTCTGACATTTTCCTTCTACATTTGTCATCGTTATTCATCAGCTTTATGGAGTCTGAAATAAGCAGCATCAAAATCATCTCCCTAGACATAAGTATATAAAAAACAAACATATGTCTATAAAAATAAATGCCAACCAAAAGCAAATGTGTCATAATATTTATCAAACATTCTGGGCCAATTCCAATCTGGGTTCTGGCCTGATTTGGGAACTGAATTGGCCCTGATGGACAAATTTGATGTTTACCCCTGTTGGTCTTCCATGATTCCCAGAGGCTTTTGATACCATTGACCATGTTGCCCTCCTGGAATGGCTCTGAAGCTGTGAATGGATGGCACTGTGTTATGGTAGTTCGCCTCCTATCTGCGGTCCCAGTTCCAGAGATATTGGGTGGTGATATTTTGGCTCTCTGGCATTTATGTTGTGGGATGCTACAGGGTACCATCTTGTCCCCCAGTGCAATTTAACATCTATATGAAGCCACTGGGAGTGGTCATTAGGGACTTTTGGATCATGTAACTGTCAGGAGCTCATCCTACACTCGAGCAGGAGCCTGGCAGAGACACTTGCCCGACTGACATGTTCTCCCCTCCTGGTCAATTTTTGGGAGCTTCAAAAGCTTTCTTCAGCCCGAACATCACAGTGACCAATGCCAACAGACACCGGCACACTTAGGGATCCGCAGAGTCTGCACAGTTCGCATGACAGACCTCAGCAACTCAGCATTTTGGCTAATCTACTTTATTTACATATAAGCACACACGGAGCACTGCAACATGGCTCCCTCTCTCTCTAGCATCAGACAGCAAAGAGAAAAAGAACAAAGGACCATAGTCCCACTTCACGGAACACAGTAACACAAACATCCTGTCTCTGTCACTTCCCACTCTGTGGAGTCAAAACATATACCGTCATGTGAAAGACAACAATCCCATGACTGCAACCACGGAGCAGGAATTCTAACAGTAACATGTGAGTTATATGTCGCTGGCCACAATATTCCTTATTCATTCATGGGAGAAAAGGAAATGCTAATGTACGTAGCAAACAGCTGTGTTCTCATGGCCTTGCAAGTGAAAGTGACAGTGTGAGAAACTGTATTGGCTTATCTGTGAAAGCTAATTAGTGCACGCTCATACTTTACCAGCCATGTGCCATTATGATAATTCCTACTGAATAAATGCTGAGCACAAGGAAATCATATTAACTCCTGCAAGGAGAGTTTACAAATAGCAGGCCATGCTAAGTTCAGGTTTGTGAATGGGGGCATTAGACAAGGTCAATTATGATCACAATTATCTTCTACATTTGTGATGCTACATGCCCTAAGCCAGTGGTTCCCAACCTGTGGGTCCCCAGATGTTATTGGACTACAACTCCCATCATCCCTGACCACTGGTCATGCTGGCTAGGAATGATGGGAGTTGTAGCCCAACAACATCTGGGGACCCACAGGTTGAGAACCACTGCCCTAAGCCCTTGACCATGGGTAGGCAAACTAAGACCCGGGGGCTTGATCTGGCC
This sequence comes from Podarcis liolepis, assembly GCF_965112155.1. NCBI lineage: Eukaryota > Metazoa > Chordata > Lepidosauria > Squamata > Lacertidae > Podarcis > Podarcis liolepis. The sequence continues at coordinate 51,781,157 of NC_139573.1, forward strand.
CAATCACCTTCTAAATCCGGCCCATGGACGGTCCGGGAATCAGCATGTTTTTGCATGAGTAGAATGTGTCCTTTTATTTAAAATGCATCTCTGGGTTATTTGTGGGGCATAGGAATTGGTTCATTTTCTCTCTCTCCAAAATATAGTCCAGCCCCCCACAAGGTCTGAGGGACAGTGGAGTGGCCCCCTGCTGAAAAGTTTTGCTGATCCCTGCCCTTGACCATTCACCCACAATCTCATCAGGGTTCAACTTCAGTTTATTAGCCCTCATCCAAATCACAACTGAGTCTATATACTGGTCCAGGATCTGCACAGTCACACCTGATTCAGATGTAACAGAGAAACAGAGTTGCATTTCATCAGTGTCGTAATGGCACCATGATACAAATCCAGCCTGGTTTAACACCAGGCAATGAGGAAGCTTCAGAGACTCTATGGACCACCATACATGGCTGCTGCATTGTGTTTGGCTTCATGGATGACAAGACAGATATGTAAGAGGACATTATTTCCATTCTGCCCTTGTATTTGGCACACACAGCACTGTTTCTGTTCCACTGCAGTTGGTCTTCCACCCAACCTTATTATTTGTCTGGGAGGGGGAATGTAGTCAATTATATATTTCTTGTGAACTTAAAGAAACAACATCAGCAAATCCCAATATATTTGCTTTTTGTTCCAGACTTGGAGAAAATACGCGAACATCAACAATTTTTGCTTCTGTTTCCATTTTTTTCCTCAGTTCTCAGACAACCAGGATAGAGTTGCTTTCACCTTCCCTCTCTGTGTGAAGAACAGCATGAGCTTTGATAGAGTCCAGCCGCTTTACTTTTCTCAACTACTTGCTCTCAAGTGATTTTGTCATGGATCTCTCTCGTGAAAGGGAATAGCTAATGTACAACTGGGAAGTATTCTGGTAGGACCTTTGTGGCAGTTCACTTGGAGATGGGGAGGATCTTTTGTCTCCGGTAGCTGAGGAGAAAATGATAAAAGTGCATAAGAAGGAGTGGCGGCCTTGTTAAGGAATGCAGTTAATGGGTTAATTCTCCATGAGTCAGCAGGGATGACTCATTCTCCACATGCGCCTGCGGGCATATTGTGACTGTCTTATCAGTGTTACTGAGCTGATTTAGCATGTAACTTTGTGTATATAAGGGCTCAGGTTGCAGCATACTGTGTGGGTTGTAGTAGGAGATTGCATGAACAGCTGAAGGCTAGCTGTTGGAACTGTGAAGTTGAGTGAATACTTTTTGGATAGATTGTCTGAGAAGAAGTTGGAGAACTGCCAGACTTCAGAACTCAGAGAGCTCTAGCAGTTACAGGACTTTGAAAGCAACTGAACTTGGCTGTGGACTTAAGACAACAAGAACTTTGAAGCAGAGAACCCTCTCTGGGCTCAGAGAGAGAAGACTACTTGTGACGTCTGTAAATAGTGTGTGCATGTACCGTATTTTTCGCTCTATAGGACGCACTTTTTCCCCTTCAAAAATGAAGGGGAAATGTGTGTGCGTCCTATGGAGCGAAGACGCCATAGCCCGGTGACCCTCTCCCGGCTGGAGAGGTAACGCGGGGCTATGGCAGGAACCTCCATAGGCGCGCGTCACCTCTCCAGCCGGTAGAGCGCGCGCGGGGCTAAAGAAGCCATAGCCCCGCGACTCTCTCCCAGCTGGAGAAGTGACGCGTGACTATGGCAGCAGCCTCTGTGCTGCGCCTTTCCACTGCTCCCTGACCTGCTCTTTGGGGCTGGTGGTGGGCTTCCCCCCTCCAGCCCCAAAGAGCAGGTTGAAAGGAACCTGAAGCCTGGAGAGCGAGAGGGGTCAGTGCTCACTGACCCCTCTAGCTCTCCAGGCTTCCAAGGTAGCCTGAACGCACCTTAAACGGTACCTTGTTTTAGAGCGGGAAAACAAGAGGGGGAAAATTCTCCCACTCTCTGTGCAGTGCCTCCTGCCGCTTCACTGAAGGGGCGCTGGGCAGAGAGCGGAAGAATTTTTTTCCCTTGTTCTCCCCCCTCTAAAACAAGGTGCGTCCTATTGTCCGGTGCGTCCTATGGTGCGAAAAATACGGTATATGTTGGTGTTAGCCTAGTAAAGACAACTCTGCTAATGACTCTTTTTTGTGTTGAGCTTAGCAGCTTTATTTAGCTTTTCCAAAGCATATACCTAACAGCCTTTAGGATTGGGATGGGAGACAGTCCACAGACATTTCCTTATGCAAGCTCTACTGAAATAGCAAAATACTGGAAAAGTGAGTTAATACCAACAAAAGACAAGTGGCAATTGAAGTTGTGTCAGTACCTCGAACTAGCCAAAATGACAGAACTAATAAGAAACCACTCAAGCAACAAGGTAAAAAAGGAACTGGTTTGCTTCAAAAACTACGTGACTAAGGATAGTTCCAAAAATAATACTTGGTTGTGCTTAGAATAATTTCACAGATATAATGGAAAAAATGATTTAAATAAAGGAGTACAGATTAACTAATGAGTACAGGTAACTAATGAGAAGTGTTGAAGCCGCAAAGGGATAGAGGGAAGCCAATTAACATATCAGGGTTTCAAACAAGTTTGGTGGAACAAAAAGAAAGTGCTTGTAAGGAAAGAAAGAAAAGAAGAAATATTAATGTAATTTCTTTCTGGGAGCCTTTTGTATAGAATATTCAAATTTTGGTTTGTATCCTTTGAACACTTGTGTGTATCTTTTTAATTCTTTATTATTATTCTTTTTGTGTATTCGGGTGTAACTTTTAATTTATACCTTTCTCTGTAACTTCCAAAAATGCAATAAAAGTATTAAAACAAATAAATAAAAATGAAATAAATAGCTGTTGTCTGAAAACATGTTTCTTGTTCATTTCAGGAGAATTTAAGATTGAAATCTACTCACCCTTGTCAGTGGGATAAACTGGATTTAAATCAAGCTTTCTTGCTCGACTAGTCTTTCAGTTGAGCTGAAAGTCAAATAAATATGATTGCTATACTATCCCAAAATAATGCTGAGGTTCTTCGGTGAGAACTGGCGACACCTGTATAATAGCAGTCTCTGATGGCTTCTTGTAATAACACCCAAAGGAGAAGAAAGTCACTTGAGGTTCCTCAGTTGATTGATGCTTTGAGAAAGGAACATTATTTTGTGTAGCATGATCATGCGGACAGAAAAAAAGGAAATGAATCAAAGGGCAATGTTGGTGTCTATATTACACAGTGCTTTAAAGAAACAATCACAGGAGGATACTTCCTCTGTTGTTAGAATTCAAAATACACATGGTTCCCTCAGCTTAATATTGAGCTGGGATATTTTGAAAGCTGCAGTGAATTTGCTTCCACCAGAATTGATTCCTTGTCAATAAAAAGTATCTAACCATATTTATATATATTCTCCATTAATATTGATAGTTTGCAATTGACATTTGAGAGTAGCTAATATTGCAAATAGAATTATATTTAGTAATTGACATGTTTAATATCTGACAGACAGCAGCTTTCAGTACTATTATTGGCTTGTGACAGTGTAAGCATTAGGTAGCTAAGTGTGCTTAGAACTGTGGAGTGAGGATATGGATTTACATCCTACATGCATTCATCTTAAACGTGATAGTCAACATCTGTTAACTCCTGGCAGCCAACCTGAGTCTGATCTAAAGTCTCGAGCATCTGGTTTTACCTTTCAGAAAGTGCTTAAAGGATATCGGAGGTAGAGTTATATCAAATGCAGTAGTGTAGTGGCAAATTCAGAAGTACAGGGTCCCTTCATGATAACTAGACCAGAGCCCCTCACATCCATGGCCCCTTGCAATACTAAACAATAAAAATGAGCTTTCTGTCTCTTGCTTTGTTTGGAGTTCTGTTGAGTGATGAACTCAAGATGAGGGCATGTCTTTTTGAGGTTCAGAAAGAATACAATGAAAGAAAGAGCAAAAGTGAGGTTTTTGGGTTTATTTTAGAGAGTTAAGTTCAGCTGAGAGAGAGCTAATCTCTCTCTCTCTCTCTCTCTCTCTCTCTCTCTCTCTCTCTCTCTCACACACACACACACACACACACACACAGAGAGAGAGAGAATAAAAGTGTGTTGTTATTGTTTTGCAGAGTAAAGTAAAGCAGCTTTCAAGAATTTCAATAGTTTGGTGACCTTTTTTTTTTAAAAAAAAGAGAGTTGTGGGGTAGAGACATCAACATGCGGATCTGAAATGAAAAGCCCCACGTTTCAAAATACCACATACACAGCCCAACAAGACAAGGACAAGAATCTGCCAACAACATACAAATCAATCTGGCTAACCTGATTCAAAAACACCCACCCACCCCGTTCACACTTGAAAACAAAGTTCACCACAGCCAATCACAAACAAACAACCACACCCTAGGCCAACCCCAATTTCTCTCACCACCAAAGGAACAAAAGTGAATAGTAAAGAGAACTCGCACAGTGACACTGACACAAAACCTCACACATGCACCAAGTAGAATAGAAGCATCACCACCCAACCCCATCCCTATTCACCATGGCCCCCTCCACCTCGTCCCCCCTTTTCTTCCTAAGGTATCACTAATGTCTCAACAAATCAAACTGATCTGTAGAAACTGTAACTTGAAAAAAGAGAAATCACAATACAGTGGTACCTCGGGTATATACACTTCAGGTTACATACACTTCAGGTTACAGACTCTGCTAACCCAGAAATAGTGCTTCAGGTTAAGAACTTTGCTTCAAGATGAGAACAGAAATCGTGCTCCAGCGGCACGGCAGCAGCAGGAGGCCCCATTAGCTAAAGTGGTGCTTCAGGTTAAGAACAGTTTCAGGTTAAGAACGGACCTCCAGAACGAATTAAGTTCTTAACCCGAGGTACCACTGTACTATTGTAAACCAAGAAATCTTCAATAAAAATATGTTTAAAATAAGTAAATACCAGAAGCCTTACTAAAGTAACAGCAATTTTCCTTCAAATGAAGCCCACTTCAGGCACTTCTCCAGAGAATGGAGGCATCAGGAGGAATGGAAGGAGCAGAATCTTCTCATATCCCTGAGCATCCTTGGCAACGGATGTTATGGCAAGAAATTGCGAAACTCTGAGGGGAGAAATTCTGGTGGTGCAGATGATGACCTATTAGGTTCATTCTTTAACTGCTTAGAGCGGTGATCCTTGACTCTGCAATATTATGGGGAAGGTACAGGGGAGTACCATACACCCAGAGAACCTGTCATTGTGCCATGGGTGTGGTTGAGTCCACCGAACACATTCTCTTGACTTGCCCTTCTTATGCAGAGCTTAGACATAAATTTATAGACCCACTCCTATGTCAATCTAGCTTTCTATCCAGAGAAAACCAGGTTTTACACTTGCTGAATAACATCACTAGAGCTATACCTTCCTTGGTGGCCAAATTTCTTTTTTTAGCTTTTAAGCGTCGCAAGGTTATAATTGACTGTATTGATATGGGGCTATCTGTTTAGCCCATTTTAGTGTTGGCTAAGTTCTAAAATTTTCCTGGCGCTTTTAACTGTGTATTGACAAATGTACTTTTTTTTCTGACTGACGGTCGAATAAAAGGATGATGAGAGCAGTGGTTCTCAACCTGTGGGTCCCCAGATGTTGTTGGACTACAATGCCCATCATCCCTGAGCTCTGGCCTTGCTAGCTAGGGGTGATGGGAGTTGTAGTTCAACAACATCTGGGGAACCACAGGTTGAGAAAGGCTGGCTTAGAGGGCAATTTACACCAGAACTTGGCAGTTCCTGAAGGCATGTCAATGCATATAATTACATTTTGGGAGCTGGGTTCATAGGATGCTGACCCAGCGAGAGCCCTGCTTCCAGAAAAATTAGAGGTCTATGACCCTAAATGGCCCAAGATAATTAGACCGCTTTCCCTCATACATGTTAAAATTAAAGCTTGAATTAAACTGGGAACATAGTTTGCTTTCAAGGATACTACCATTGGGCTTTTGAACTCTTGTTTACATTCATTTGGTAAACATGGGGTGCATATGTTTCTTTCTGAAGATGCTTATCAAGCAAGAGCATCAAGCTGGGGTGCATGCAACCAATGTGCTCAAGAGTCTGGAAAGCAAGCCTTATGAGGAAGGATGGAAGGAGCTGGGTATGTTTAGCCTGGAGAAGAGGAGATATGAGCCATCTTCAAATATCTCAAGGGCTGTGACATGGAGGATGGAGCCATCTTGTTTTCTCCAGTTCCAGAGGGTAGAACCCGTACCAATGGATTCAAGTTACAAGAAAGGAGTTTCCGACTAAACATTCGGAAAATCTTTCTGACAGTAGGAGCTGTTGGCGGACTCTCATTGCTTGGAGATGATGATGATGATGATGATCAATTCAATTTATATATTATAGAATCATAGAATCATAGAATCATAGAGTTGGAAGAGACCACAAGGGCCATCGAGTCCAACCCCCTGCCAAGCAGGAAACACCATCAGAGCACTCCTGACATATGGTTGTCAAACCTCTGCTTAAAGACCTCCAAAGTAGGAGACTCCACCACACTCCTTGGCAGCAAATTCCACTGTCGAACAGCTCTTACTGTCAGGAAGTTCTTCCTAATGTTTAGGTGGAATCTTCTTTCTTGTAGTTTGGATCCATTGCTCCGTGTCCGCTTCTCTGGAGCAGCAGAAAGCAACCTTTCTCCCTCCTCTATATGACATCCTTTTATATATTTGAACATGGCTATCATATCACCCCTTAACCTCCTCTTCTCCAGGCTAGACATGCCCAGCTCCCTTAGCCGTTCCTCATAAGGCATCGTTTCCAGGCCTTTGACCATTTTGGTTGCCCTCCTCTGGACACGTTCCAGTTTGTCAGTGTCCTTCTTGAACTGTGGTGCCCAGAACTGGACACAGTACTCCAGGTGAGGTCTGACCAGAGCAGAATACAGTGGCACTATTACTTCCCTTGATCTAGATGCTATACTCCTATTGATGCAGCCCAGAATTGCATTGGCTTTTTTAGCTGCCGCGTCACACTGTTGGCTCATGTCAAGTTTGTGGTCAACCAAGACTCCTCGATCCTTTTCACATGTACTGCTCTCAAGCCAGGTGTCACCCATCTTGTATTTGTGCCTCTCATTTTTTTTGCCCAAGTGCAATACTTTACATTTCTCCCTGTTAAAATTCATCTTGTTTGTTTTTGTTATTGCCTTTTATCAGAAGATCCCAGGGCGGTGTACACCATTAGAAACACAATTACAGAACACCAAAAATAAAAACATAATAAAAAGCATAAACAGAGGTTGGATGGCTGTCATGGATGCTTTAGCTGAGATTCTTGCATTGCAGAAGGTTGGACTAGGTGACTCTTAAGGTCACTTCCAAGTCTACGATTCCATGATTCTCTTAATCTATGAACTCGAACTCGCTTCAGTCCCAGTCAGCATAGCCAATGGTCAGGGATTGACCATAGCCAATGGTCAATGAGGAACGGCTAAGGGAGCTGGGCATGTTTAGCCTGGAGAAGAGGAGGTTAAGGGGTGATATGATAGCCATGTTCAAATATATAAAAGGATGTCACATAGAGGAGGGAGAAAGGTTGTTTTCTGCTGCTCCAGAGAAGCGGACACGGAACAATGGATCCAAACTATAAGAAAGAAGATTCCACCTAAACATTAGGAAGACCATCTTGACAGTGAGAGCTGTTCGACAGTGGAATTTGCTGCCAAGGAGTGTGGTGGAGTCTCCTACTTTGGAGGTCTTTAAGCAGAGGCTTGACAACCATATGTCAGGAGTGCTCTGATGGTGTTTCCTGCTTGTCAGGGGGTTGGACTCGATGGCCCTTGTGGTCTCTTCCAACTCTATGATTCTATGATTCTATGATGATGGGAGCTTTCATTCACCTAGGGTTGTATCCAGTGCTCTCTGTACACTAGTGCATGGGCTCTTGCACTAGCAGCTGGGTGAGTTTTAATCTTGTGATGCAGAAGAATCCAGCACAGCAGCCGTGCAGGTGGAAACTCGTAGTGCAACAGATTGCACAATCTATTGCACAACAAAGTTATCAGCAAGCTTGCTATGCATCCTGTTGCACAACAAAGTCCCTTGGAATAAAAGCTAAGCTTTATGTGAACATCATGAGCCTGTTTCTGTCCACGTATTTATTTATTTCCATAAGAGGTAACCCTGTCCATATACAAGGCAACTTGAAGAACCCTATACCATGAGATGATTGTACTTTCTTTTCTGATAGGAACTAAGACAGTATTGTCAACAGTTTAAACCTGAAGCCCCATCCAGTCCATAACTCTGACCAGTGAGCACTTCTCTCAATCCTGAATATATTTATTTATTTATAGATAGGCAGAGGAAGCCAGAGGTCTAGTAAGCCCCTGTAGGGCTGTCTTCCATGGCCCCTGGGGCTGCATTGGAAACCTCTGCAAATAGTCTGAATAACCAGCCTGATTTAAAATAAATAAAACAAATGAGTAAAGAGCAATTCTGATTCAATTGCCGTTCGTAAAGCACCTAGCATATCCACCTTTTTTCTTTAGCTCACCTGTCACTGCACCATTGCAGAATAAGAATAATGGAAATACAGAAGATTTCAGGTGTGCTAGAAACCTTCCATAATGGAGAATGTCAAAACAGGTTTCAAATACTTGAAAGCAATTAGTTCTGACTTCTTCTTTAAGCAGGAAAGATTCCATCCAAAATCTGAGCAATTAACAGAGCGAGCAGGCAAAGGTCACATGCTATGGATCGTTGGCTGCTCAAATTATTTCAGGTAGTCTGGCTGCTCTTTTGGAGTCTGAGTCAGTTCACACCAGGTTGCCCCATAAAATGTTTTTTGATGGGCATAAAATTGATTCACAGCATGACCTAATACCTTTCAAAACTTTTTTATATATAAAAAAATATGGGAATATTCCTCTTTTTCTATCCACCTGTGGATAATTTGCTACTTTAATGAATAAATATGCAGCACGAGATATGGCACAGCATTCCAAACATAAGCTTTCCCCAGCCAGGTGTTCAGGGCTGATGTGCAGAGTGGCTACTTTATCATCATCTTGTTTTATAGGCTAACATAGTCAATTGACAAGTTGCTGTGGTGAGCAGTTTACAGTCTAAGTTTAGAAACTATGAGAGCTTCTCTCATAATTCTTCAACTCTAGAGCGCCCAGTGAAGTTGATTGGCCATAGCTTAAAGAATGACAAGAGGAGGAACTTTTCCATACTACAGTGGTACCTTGGAAGTTGAAGGGAATCCATTCTGGAAGTCTGTTTGACTTCAAAAACATTCAGAAACCAAGGTGCCGCTTTCGATTAGCTGCAGGAAGCTCCTGCAGCCAATCAGAAGCTGTGGAAGCTGTGTCAGACGTTCTCAAACCAGAACACTCACTTCCGGGTTTCCGGCATTCGGGAGCCAAAACATTCGACTGGCAAGGCGTTTATCAACCAACGCACGACTGTACACATAATTAACTTTGAAACTCACCACCTCAAGATGTGTTGATGATTACCTCAAGCCTAGATGGCTTTTAAAATAAGATTAGACAAATCAACATGTGTCCTCAGTCGTGTATACACTCTCTCGCACAATGAATATCCAAACACGGTGTGTTTCCTAAGATCCTGGCCCAAAGTCATGGCACCATGATAACAAGTTTTTCACAATGATAACAAGAAAGTAGGAATAGCACACAGCCTACAACAGCATCCAGCACTGAATGCACATTACTGCGCAGTGTGTACACACCCCGATTCAGAGTAAGGGCAATGCTTCTAAAATTGCTGTCCTTTAAATGCTACAGCAGATACATGGAAGCCTGTTTTAAACAGCTAAGCCTACAGTACTGCTGCACTGATAAGAGACCCAACCATGTGATGGCTGGTCATAAACATTACAGCAGTGCTGTGGAAGAGACTCATGAAGGTAGCAACTATAGCACTGCTGTAACATCTAAACAAGCATCACTTTTTTAAAAAAAATACTTTATTGATTTTATCATACAAATTATAAAACGTACCACACAAATTATTACAAATACACTTTTTTTTTTGGACTTCCATCAGCACCTCCGATGATCTTCCGTCTTAACCTCTTTTTATGCATTACTTAATTTTATATTGTCTTTACCTCTCTTAACTTATCCTCTCCCCTTTTCCATTTTTACAATATTTCCAATAATACTCCTCACAGAACTTCTTGCAAACCTACAAACGTTGTCTGATCATAAACAAGCATCACTTTTGAACCCTCTTCTAGCAATCACTGGAAAAAATGTGGCAAGGGAGGACGTTTTTCAGTGCTGCTGGGAATTTGCATGAAATGCACTCTCTTCCCCTAAATGAACTCAGCCCCAACTGTGAAAGGATGGAAAGGAGTTGTGTTGCCTGCTTGTCTATGTTAAGGATCCCCTTTTTAGACAACGTCTAAGACCTCCCATCACAGGTAGAGCTAATCCTCTGTGCTGCTTCTCTACTGAAGACATGTTCCAGGAAGCTAGGCAGGCACCTGAAAGCCCGTGCAAAATTTGAATTCCTGGGGATCTTCCCCCCTCAACCTCATTTCTAGTCACTTTTACTCAGAGAGAAGCTGCTCATCCTGCCCTTCTTCCCCACAACCAACAAGCAACTTCTTTTTCCTTTTCCTATTCATCTTAAAACTTAAGGTGCTTAAGATGCTACGTGAGTGTAAGCAAGAAAGGATTATAAATGCAAGCTTCTGAAGTTTCCTGCAGAGACTATGTCAAGCTGCAAGGTGCAAATTCCTCTTTGTGGATAATAAGCAGCCTGAATACGTACTTATTATGTGAAACAACAACAAAAGAACCCCTGCCACGGAAAACCGAAGCAGATGCTTGAAGCTCAGAATATGAGTGGCTCGGAAGAAAATGAAGGGGCAAATCGTTTCTCCTCCTTCGATGGCTGCAGTCCCACTATATCTGAGTACCAAAAATAGCTGGAGGATATAAACAATAATTCTCAGTTGATCTCCATTTTCGTTTAAACGGCCTTTCCTCGAAAATCAGTAAAAGTTTATGCCACCATGATAAGCCTGGTGTAGAATACTACACACACACACACACACACACACACACACACTGCAATAATAGCCAATGGGAGCTTCTCTCACATTCAGATTTGCAGGCAAAGGGACCCTGATCTGGACTGAGATCATAGTTTGCCTCTCTGTGTGTCTGTTTCTCTGTGTGTCATTGGATTGGATATGGATCTGCTTGCACTGGCAATTTGTGAAAGCGTTGGGGTTTTTTTTTTGGGGGGGGGGTTGCCCTCAGCTAACTTCCCATGTAGTTTGGACTTTGAAATTGAAATACTTTATTGTCACTTGTACAACTTGTATACAGTGAGATTACATGAGCACCCCCACTCAGCTCTCTTAGACTTAATTCCCCTCGTTTACTGACGCACACCCACCAAACCCAAAAGTCAGTTGCCCTGTTATTATCTTTTCATTCAGCAGCCTAACAGCCCATGGATAGAAGCTGTTCTTTACCCCGTTGGTGCGACTAATCATGCATCTATATCTTCTACCTGAAGGCAGGAGATCAAGAAAGTGCTGGCCAGGGTGTGAATCATCCCTGAGAATTTTCCCCACTCTCCTGAGGCAACGTTCTTCCGCTATTTCATCCAGCGGATTCATGGGACAGCCCATAATATTTTGTGCTGTATTCACCACCCTCTGTAGGCACTTCCTATCAGATGATGTCAAACCAGTGTACCACACCGTGATGCAGTATGAAAGGACACTTTCTATTGTTAACCGGTAGAAGGAGATCATCAAATGTTGATTGACATCATTCTTCTGCAATACTATGAGGAGATGGAGTCTCTGTTGGGCTTTCTTAACCACCTGGGTTGTATTTATTTTCCAAGTAAGATACCAGTAGGTGAAGTATTGGGAGCTCAGAGCCACAGCGTATGAACGCGCCGCCATCTTGGAATGGTGAGCTTCAGTCCAATGAAGCAATCGTTGTGTGAAAAAATGGTCAAATCCTATGAAGTTGCCCTAAGATCCTTGGAGGAAGGATGGAATTAAAATGTGCTTTTAAAAAAATAAAATTTTAATAAAGTTAATAGATAAGCACAATATGAATAGTTAATTTATCAGTCAATGGACAAGATAGCTTCTCCAGTGGAAGGCTGTTCTGATATGGCATATATGCCACAGAAGAAAGTTACATTTTTTAATAAATGTAATTTCTAATGACAAAGATTATAACCCCTTGCTTTGCTTCCATGCATGTAGTGCCCCTAGTTGGATTAGGGCTGTTATGCTGAGACGCTAAATGCAACAGCAGACTAATAAGTGTTTTGGAGGTGAAACATGTCTGGTCATAGTAAGAACAGGACAAGGTGTCTGGAAGAACATCAAGCTAGCCAACATTTTCATCAGGGAGCCACGTGCAATGATTCTGCTTATCCCTCCAACCCTGGAACAGCCCTTCATATTTTTAAGAATATGTCCATATTTTTCTCCATGTAGTATATATACCTTAAAAAAAAAGATCTACAATTGAATAAATGGAGAACACTTGCAACCATTGGGTTGCTTTGCTTCTGAGAAGAGGCAGCCCATTCTTACCAACATGGCTTCACTCAGCACTGTGCAAGCATATGGGTGCTGACTAGATAGCAGACCTTGAGGGTGCCAACAGACATCGCCTGTGCTGGAAGCTGGAAGCCAATCAGTGCAGAGATGTGTGAGGATTTCATTTGGCCCACATTTGTGAACCAACCTGATTCACACTTCCCAGACTAACATGTATCCGAACACCAGTTTTTGCACCCTTCTGGACTCTGCAGTTTAGTTCTATAGGTAGGGGGTGAGGGATAATTTTGATTCACTGCACATTTATAGGTGAGCCTACCAAATTCACACTTTCTGAAGCAATACAGGAAGCACAGCTATCTGCCACTTTTTAAAAATAATAATTGCAAGGCAGTTCTCCAGCCAAGTAATGTGCACCAAAATATATGTGCCTGTTGGTGAAAATGGTATACAAAAATGCATTATACAAGGCATTCCTTCAGAATGGATAGGTTTGATCTTCTTGCAGCCCACGGGACTCTCAAGATTCTTCTAGCCAGGCACAAACAGCAAGGGGGGGGGGAATCAGGATGCAAATGTTTGGATTTGAGAAGAGGTATGATCTGGAATAAGGAAGGAAGGAACAGAAGCAAAGGTCAGCCAAACTTCTGAAAGCAAAGAAAGGACAAAATCATATACAAACTCCAAAACCACTTAGGCACTGCTGCTAACAGCTAATTAGCAAAGGGCACAGAAATCACTGGAAGAGTTCTTTCTACATAAAAGGAGTCTTTTGTATATTCATAAGACAAGATAGATCAGAAAGGTCGAAAGAAAGCTAGGATGGATAAAAGTCCACGATTCATACAAATATAACTGACTCATCCATCTCTCTGCTCTGTATATAAATCATCACCCTGGTCGAGCATGCGGTCAGTCTGTGATTTCCACAACAGATAACTGATCAAATGACCATCTGGAGAAGCCAATCCCGGATTGGAAGCTAGAGTTGTCAATCACAGAACCCCACTTCCTCCTGTGCCTCCCCACCCTAGGTGTTTTCAATCTATGGGGAGCTTGGAGGAAATTACAGTGGTACCTCAGTTTACGAACGGCCCTGTTTACAAACTATTCGGTTTACGAACTCCGCAAAACCGGAAGTAGTGTCCCAGTTTGCAAAATTTACCTTGGTCTAAGAATGGAATCCGAATGGTGGAAGGGCACCAGAGGCAGGAGGCCTCATTAGGGAAAGCACACCTCGGATTCAGAACCGTTTCGGTTTAAGAACAGAGTTCCAGAATGGATTAAGTTCGTAAACCGAGGTACCACTGTACAAAAATGCAGCAAATATTTTAGAAGCCCCTCACCCTGCCAAGGTTCCAGGAGAACGGAGCCAGCTGGCCTTGCCTTGGGCCACCTCAGGCTCCAAGACAGTCCCAATATCTTCAAGGTGAGGTTTCTCACCCCAAACTCATTCCTCATCTGAGTCAAATACATAGCCCTGGCCTTTCCCCCCTCAATATCCAAAATCCATTCATATGGATATGTGTACTTTTGTTTTTAAATGTCTAAGAATTGTGTCTCCTAGTTTTGACAAGTAGAAAACCAAATGAACAGTTAAAACTCTCAACCTCATATTTACTCTTAGATATCAGGCCAATGGTGATCTTCCTCTTGGTTACTGCTCATCTTCATTTTCTTCTTGTTAAAATTTCTTAGAAACCATCCTAAAAAAATTAAAATAGATAATCATCATCATCATCATCATCATCAGCTTGTTCCGCATAGGAATTTTCAAATAATGAATTCCTTAAACAACTCTGCTGTGAATTAAGCATGTGCATAGCTCTGCTGTTGAAACCAAGAAAACTTGGCCGACTAATAATAATAATAATAATAATAATAATAATAATAATAATAATTTATTATTTATACCCCGCCCATCTGGCTGGGTTTCCCCAGCCACTCTGGGTGGCTTCCAAAAGAATATTAAAATACTGTGATACATCAAACATTAAAAGCTTCCCTAAACAGGGCTGCCTTCAGATGTCTTCTAAAAGTCTGGTAGTTGTTGTTCTCTTTGACATCTGGTGGGAGGGCGTTCCACAGGGAGGGCGCCACTACCGAGAAGGCCCTCTGCCTTGTTCCCTGTAACTTGGCTTCTCGCAGTGAGGGAACCGCCAGAAGGCCCTTGGTGCTGGACCTCAGTGTCCGGGTAGAACGATGGAGGTGGAGACGCTCCTTCAGGTATACTGGACCGAGGCCGTTTAGGGCTTTAAAGGTCAGCACCAACACTTTGAATTGTGCTCGGAAACGTACTGGGAGCCAATGTAGGTCTTTCAAGACCGGTGTTATATGGTCTCGGCGGCCGTTCCCAGTCACCAGTCTGGCTGCTGCATTCTGGATTAGTTGTAGTTTCCGGGTCACCTTCAAAGGTAGCCCCACGTAGAGCGCATTGCAGTAGTCCAAGCAGGAGATAACCAGAGCATGCACCACTCTGGCGAGGCAATCCGCGGGCAGATAGGGTCTCAGCCTACGTACCAGATGGAGCTGGTAGACAGCCGCCCTGGACACAGAATTGACCTGCGCCTCCATGGACAGCTGTGAGTCCAAATGACTCCCAGGCTGCGCACCTGGTCCTTCAGGGGCACGGTTACCCCATTCAGGACCAGGGAATCCTCCACACCTGCCCGCCCCCTGTCCCCCCAAAACAGTACTTCTGTCTTGTCAGGATTCAATCTCAATCTGTTTGCCGCCATCCATCCTCCAACCGCCTCCAGACACTTATCAGCTCTCTTGCCCCACCTCTACACACACACACACACACACACACACACACACACACACACACCTTTGATTTTTAAGAGGAAACCTGCTGTTTTCAACAGCATGGATAACATCCTTGGAGACCAGAAGTCATGGAGTTCTATTTACATAATCTCATACCCCCTGCCCTTCTGCAGGATGTGTTGATTTATTGAGAGCATTGAATATAAATTGCTCAGCTCTGTTTTTCACCCTGCAATCTCCTTGATATAGAGCTACCTTTAAATCTTTGACTTAACCTGTTCTCAATGACTTTGTCTCAAATAAGAGTGTTCCAAGGCCTTAAATTTAATTTGGGACAATTACTCTTGATGAATTCGGGACATTTAAGCTTGAGTAGTTGGGAGGGAGATCCAGAGGTTTTGAATTAGCCTCGTAATATTTTATGTCCTCATGACTCCTGTATTTTAGTTAAATGGAGGTGATGGTATTAATTGAACCAGCCTCGTTAGAAAATGAACTGCCTATTACGTATCATTGTTGATGGGGTGGGGAGAGACAGGAGTTTAGGCGGGGCTCCTTTCCCCTTTAAAGTCTCTACCAGCTTTACACACCCTGAGATTAATTGCTTTGAGATTAACACATTAATTAAACTACGTGCGCACATTATATTATGTACTATAAAAATCCCTTTCTCAGAAGCTTCTGACACACACACCATGGCAGAGCAGGCCCCCAATTCTTGGACTCGTAGATCACTTACCATTGTCAGAAATGTTAATAAAGGTCCATTGGCAGTGCACCACAAAATGAAGGGCAATAGCATATTTTTATGGGAAAAAATAGACCTCAAGGTTCTCCACTAAAATGTGATTGTGCACATGAGGCACTTTGCAAACATACCTTGCAAATGACGGGTGGAATGATTTTAGATACTGTTTTCATCAGAAGTGGAAATCTGAGAAATCTTACTAGACTTAGCAAAATTATTTCTTCTCTCCTGAAACATTGATTGGATGTTTCTCCTGAATGGGACCCTCCAAATTCACCTGAGGCTTGCTTACCCTTCCTTCCATCTCCCTTTCCTCCCTTGATCCCCTTTCCTTATGTTTATATTGCCAGATCTCCAGGGCAGAGATCTGTCTTCATGCCTGTACATAGGAACACTAAGTTACATAGGGCCATTGGTCCATCTAGCTCAGCGTCATTGACATTGACTGGAAGAAGTTCTCCAGCATTTCAGACAAGAGCCTGTTTTGGAGACGCTGAGGACTGGACACTTTAGATGCAAAGCTGATGCTCTATTACTGAGCAACCAAAATGGTCAAAGGCCTGGAAACGATGCCTTATGAGGAACGGCTAAGGGAGCTGGGCATGTTTAGCCTGGAGAAGAGGAGGTTAAGGGGTGATATGATAGCCATGTTCAAATATATAAAAGCCATGTTCAAATATATAAAAGGATATCACATAGAGGAGGGAGAAAGGTTGTTTTCTGCTGCTCCAGAGCAGTGGATCCAATGGAGCAATGGATCCAAACTACAAGAAAGAAGATTCCACCTAAACATTAGGAAGAACTTCCTGACAGTAAGAGCTGTTCGACAGTGGAATTTGCTGCCAAGGAATGTGGTGGAGTCTCCTTCTTTGGAGGTCTTTAAGCAGAGGCTTGACAACCATATGTCAGGAGTGCTCTGATGGTGTTTCCTGCTTGGCAGGGGGTTGGACTCGATGGCCCTTGTGGTCTCTTCCAACTCTATGATTCTATGATTCTATGATTCTATGATTCTATGATTCTACACTAGTGGCCAAAATTGTGGAAACCTTTTGGGGAAAGTATTTCTGAGGTTTGATGGCTCATAACACCACTTTTTTGGAGTAATACCATAAAATTATATATCAATGGAAAGATAATTTAATGAAGAATGTGATGCAACAAAGTTTGTTCAATTATCTGTATTATATCAAAAGTTATAACCAAATAACCAGAAAAAGAAGCAGAACTTGCTTAGGTTGATATGCAGTCGCTTTCCTTCATTTGAATGTAGCCAATGAGCATGAATGTTTAGAGAGCCAATCAGGTGTTATGAGTCATCAAACCTTGGAAACACACCTTTTCCCAAAGGTTTCCACAATTTTAGCCACTAGCGCACAGCCCCTCTCTCAGCAAAGCACTATTCATACCAATAGCACTGTGTACATATCTCTCACTATATTCATACAACAAGAATTGCAATCCCAGCCTCAGATTCGCAGCTGGGAATCCAGTGCTAGGGAAAGGCAAATGGGGTTCACAGAATAGCTGGACTAATCATCTGAATGAATGCCTCGCAGGTGTCATGTAAATAAATGGTAAATGTATCCCTGCCCGTACGGGCCAGTCGTGTCCGACTCTAGGGTTGTGCGCTCATCTCACTTAAGAGGCCGGGAGCCAGCGCTGTCTGCAGACACTTCCGGGTCACGTGGCCAGCGTGACGAAGCTGCTCTGGTGAGCCAGCACCAGCGCAGCACATGGAAACGCCGTTTACCTTCCCGCTATAAAGCGGTACCTATTTATCTACTTACACTTAGGGGTGCTTTCGAACTGCTAGGTGGGCAGGAGCTGGGACCGAAAGACGGGAGCTCACCCCACCGCGGGGATTCGAACCGCCGACCATACGATCGGCAGGTCCTAGGCACTGAGGTTTTACCCACAGCGCCACCCGCGTCCCAGGTGTCATGTAAGAATGTGTTAAATCTCCCCAGGGAATATTCAGTCTTATCGGGACTCCTGCCTCCCCACCCCCCAAGTTGAAACACCTCAAATATTCAACCTTGAATTTTTGCTGGAGGCAAAGTTTGTCTCCATTGGTGAAATCTGTTTACTAAGCCACCCACTTGCATTTTCCTCTCAGCTACCTTTACAGAAAGCTGTAAGGAAAATAACATCCTCCACCAATTGGCAGAAGCAGAAAGCACGAGGGGAACTGAAAAACACTATGCATGTTGGATAGAGTTGCCCTCCACGTTTTATTGTAACGTCTGGAATATAAGTTAATGAGCAGAAGGGTATCTAGGCCATTTGTATCTTCTTGTCGGCCAGCTTCCCTCAGAAAGGTGCAGCTGGATACTGGTCTGCCCTGAACATGTGACCTCCGGAAAGCAGGGGGGCACAGAACTTCTCATGGAGAGATAGGAAGTACTTTTCTCTTTGCGAATGGGAGCTGAGATTGAAGATCCTGCAGAATGCTTTAAATGGGGAATTGCTAAGCTTTGCTGGCTGAATCACTTCTTGCTAAAATAACACACAGGAGGGGAAGCATTGAGTGACCCTAATACCTTGGACCTGGTTTAGCAATTCCTGGCTTAGAGCTGCAGAAACTTTGATTCTGCCACCTGCTGGTTGGAGTTCCTTATTGCAACACACTCCCATTGCTACTGCAGCCTCTGTGTTGAAACAGGATATTGCAACAATTGCAAATTTCTGTGTCCAAAGTAACCTTACACATTTGATAGTTTCAGTTACAGATAGGTAGCCGTGTTGGTCTGCCATAGTCAAAACAAAAAAATTCCTTCCAGTAGCACCTTAAAGACCAACTAAGTTAGTTCTTGGTATGAGCTTTCGTGTGCAAGCACACTTCTTCAGATAGGATCTGAAGAAGTGTGCTTTCACACGAATGCTCATACCAAGAACTAACTTAGTTGGTCTTTAAGGTGCTACTGGAAGGAATTTTTTTGTTCTTACACATTTGCTGCATCCCTGAACTTGACTGTGAGTAAGGGGCACAGACTTGCTTTGGCATGGGAAGAGGTTGGACATGTTGGACAAATATAAATGTTGTTCTGTTACCTATATTGCTAATCTCCAGTTCATCCACTGTTATTTGTTAGCTGAATAAATGTCATTGCTTTCACATATCTTGGGGCTCTGTGTGCTACGGTAAAGCTGCTACTCAGTTACCCCCAATGGCCAACTCCATTTGAATGCATTTTAAAGGGTTTTTGCCAGGTTTTGATTAAGGTAACAATGAAATACAACATTGCTATTATTTATTAATTGGGAGCATCAGGACATGAGACAAGTCAGCTAAGCTTGGGGTGGCAGGAGTGGAACCTGGGTATTCAGATACAGTGGTGCCCCGCAAGACGAATGCCTCGCAAGACGGAAAACTCACTAGACGAAAGAGTTTTCCGTTTTGGAGGTGCTTCGCAAAACGAATCTCCTATGGGCTTGCTTCGCAAGACGACAATGTCTTGCGAGTTCCTGCGGTTTTGTTTCCCTCCCCCCCTTTTTCTAAGCCGCTAAGCCGCTTATCAGCTGATCCGATCAGCTAAAAGCCGCTAAAAGCCGCTAATAGTGCTAATAGCGCTAATCCGCTAATCCTTCAATGGGCTTGCTTCGCAAGACGAAAAAACCGCTAGATGAAGAGAATCACAGAACGGATTCTTTTCGTCTTGCGAGGCACCACTGTAGTTACTGTTGGATTCTTAAGCCTTATCAGAGGAAACTGGCCACTCTCCAGGCACTCGGCTTAAGCTCCTTGTTGACCTCCCCATCTGCGTCTCCCGGCAGGATACAGGCTAGGTCAGTATCGGCGATCCTCCTCAAGAGTGAGAAGAACACACCACTCTTCCCTCCTCCCTGCCTCCCCCAGGGAGGGGAAAGAGACAGACAGAAATGAGACAGACAGAAATGTATTTACATGTCTTTATTTCTGTCCTTGCAGCAGTACAGAGAAACGCGTATGCACTCATCAGACTCCAACAGTAGAGAGATTAACTCCACCCCTGTACTTTACTTCCAGTACAGGTCAGATGACACTCTGAGCTAACATCCGGTGCTCAGTACAGTGAATAGACTGCTCCTTTGTTTTCATGGTACAGTCCCAAACATTCACATCCTGTTTTGCTTTCCAGCCACCTGCAGCTCGCTCTCGCATTGCTGCTTTTCCGTAACAGTTACATTGTCTCATTGTCTGGTACATTAACCAGTCACAGACCAGTATAAATACCAACTCATAGAACTGTAGGGTTGGAAGGGACCGTGAGAGTCATCTAGTCCAACTCTCTGCAATGCGGGAATCTTTTGCCCAACATGACCCTAAGATTAAGAGTCTCATGCTCTACCGACTGAGTTGTCAAGCTCTTCTTATCTTTTCTTGTTTGCTCTTATTCCTATTTACACTGCCAAGCTCAGGATATGAGCCAAAAGAGAAGGTTGGGAAAAAATTCGGTTGTTGTAGATAAAGCAGCTTATAGCTCTCGTATCTTCCTGTTTGTTTCCCCCCTAGCAGTAATGTTTATGGCACAGTCTCACTGCAGCACTACCAAGTAAGAGCAGTTTATGAGCATAATGCCGCCAGGCAGAAATTAGTTGCTGCATCATGATAGCATGGAATCAATGAGCTTGATCTAGGCCAAGGGCAAGTTGCAGCCAGACAGGCAGCCAAAGATAAATGTTGTGGTTAACGGTGTTTCCAGAGAGTTTCTGTGGCTGCCTTGCTCCACACCCACCCCACCCAGATAATCACAGGAGCATCTCAGAGCATCTGCTGTTCTAGCAGCCACAAGAACATTCAATCACATCGAACACTTAATAATTGTCTGTCCAAAATAGGCCATGGAAGAAAAATGGGCAGATCTGAAGTCAGTGACAGTTGTCTGGGTCTACGAAAACCAGGAGGAAAGCTTTAATGGTTGAGATATAATCCCTGGGCCTCTTTTGACTAATGCCGTAGGTAAACTGGAGACCATAGGCATCCCAAATCAAGGGAAACAATCCACAATTTATATTGTAGATTTGTTCCCACCTAGCTAGTTTTAGTTTAGTGAATAAAACAGTTGTTCTCTGAGAGCCAAGCAGAAAAAGAGTTTAGGTCCACGTACCAACTGCATATTGCTAACTAGGATAGTTTCTTTTTATGTTACTTCAGAGGTTTGGTCAAATTTGGAGTAGCATTTTGGTCAAAGCCTCAAATCACAGGGGAAGTAGCTCATCTTCTTTTCACAGCCAGTCCAACATGGATCAAGGAGATGTCAACTGACTCTACTTTTTACAGGTTTCATGGAAGAGAAAAATTGACAAAGGAAGGATGGATTCCCTTAAAAAGTCATCTCATTGTGTGTAGAGAACATTTTTCAGTTCAAGAGCCAAAGGCCTTTGTGGGGAAGCTTTCAGGTTCTACATGTCGGTGGTAGATGAGGCCAGAGGCAAAAGTGGGTGGAGCAAAAATGCAGCAGGTTACATTCTAGCCATACAAAGGTCAGAGGCTCCTTCAAGTAGCACCGTCTCCAAATCTTTCAATCCAGGCAACCATTACATTTCAGGAGTCCAGGTTCCTAGCTTGATAACACAGTAAGCGTAGCTAATTAAAAAGGAGGATTTATTGCAAAAACAAACAGATAGCTCTGGACGGCTCGACCAAAGCCTCTGGCATCATTACTCAAGATGACCCTTCTGAAGACTGCTTCCTGTGTCTACAGAATATATTGAACTTTTGCACCTTACATCTTTTGTTTTGCTTCCTGTCTAGAAGCCCTGCCATTCGTCGGCTCCTTGGACTGATTGGATCATCTCCACCCCCTTCTGTTTCTGATAAACTCTCTCTGTGCCTGTTTGCGCCTAATTGCTCCTCTGGAGAGCTTTGGCTATGTTCCAGCCTGCTCTCAGCCTCTGCCTCCTCAGCCGGCCCGTCAAGGTCAGGCAGAGCCAAAGTCTGCAGCTGTTAGCTCTCCCCTGTCTGACTAACATCAAAGTCTCACTGTGCCTGTCTGCTTTCTGCAGTTGACTGCAAACCTTCGCTTAGAGCTGGCTCATTCCTGACACCACCACAGTTCAAGGACACCACTGAGCCAGGCAAAAGCACTCAAGACAGCCCAGAGCAGGTCAATGAGAAGTGTGGTTGGGGGAGAGGTTGTGGCCTGAGAAGGGTCTCAAATGCCAGACTCTTGCCCACACAACCATATGATTAGTAGGTTTGGATGAACTGGAGATAATAGCTCCATTGATGCATAAGAAACTGAGGTGATTCTCCTGCTAAAATACTAGAAGGTATTGGTTGTTTCTATAATAATGGGGTGTATGGGATGTTAGGGGAGGGGTAGTACCTCATGGTGGACTGACCATCTTCTGTCCTCAGCTCAACAAGAGTGATAATTTTGTGGTGACTGATGATAGCCAAGACATAAATCTTGGCTCCCAAAATTCACTCTAGATGTAAGAGTGAACAGGGATTAAACTCTGATTCTCTGCCTAAGTCAGGAGACTGAGAAGCTGCCAGCTCCTGGGAACCCAGATGAGGGTGAGCGACTTAAGAGGAAAGAAGCAACATGGTACCCAAATGCCACATAAGAGCCCTAATTGACAAATAGGGTCTGCAAGCCTCCCATTCTCTAACAATACAATGGTACCTCTGGATGTGAATGGGATCTGTTCCGGAGCCCCGTTTGCATCCTGAAGTGAACGTAAGATGCACCTGCACATCTGTGCATGTGCGGGTCATGTTTCGCCACTTCTGCGCATGTGCATGAAGTCATTTTGAGTGCATGCACATGCGTGAGCGGCGAAACCCAGAAGTAATGTGCTCTGTTACTTCCGGGTCGCTGCGGAACGCAACCCGAAAATGCTTTTCCTGAATCATCCCGAAGTATGACTATACCTGAAACAGATATAATTCATAACTTTGAGAGATGTTCCGTCTGCCAGTGTAAATTTGCATCTGTTGTGTGAGCTACTTTCTGACTCTGAGAGGAGCCGATTGTAAAAGTCTGAAGGCAAAACTGCCATTTTTGGGTTCTCTCTGTTTCTCATTTCTCCACACTTAAATATCAGTTTCCCACATTTCCACATGTTTTCTTTTTTAAAAGTCCTCATGAAAATGTCCAGCATTTTATTAAGTGTTTATCCCGATATGCACATTTTTACAATGAATTTTCCATAATATAATGCATATTTGTATATTATTTTCACTCAAATATGCATTTTATGCATACTTCCCCATATATATATTACTGCAATTTTTTATGGTAGGAGAACTACATTGCTGATTTCGGGGAAGTGTGAATTTTGTGTTGCGAATTGTTCTGAGAAGTGTGAATCCCCACTGCTGCTGCTGCCGCCGCCATTCCTATTCTGAAGCAGTGACATTTACTTCACTGTGGCCTCTTTAGGGTAAAATAATAGAGTATTACTATCTTTCTTCTATTTCTTTTAATAACTGGGCTTCTGTTACTTGTGCAAGCTACATTTATTGTTCTGGGTTTCATTTCAAATCTCATTCCCTTCTTAATAAGCAGATTAGCATTTTTATTGGGATAGCTGGAACAGCTGGGGGGTGGGGGGAGTTTCCCACATATATGCTATTATTTCTCCCAGCGCATGGACAGCCTCCTGCAAGGCTTCTGCAGCAAATTTGTACTTTGTCTTGGATGCTAATGCCTCTGTTTAAATTATTCAATATTGTCTGTTTATCAGTGCCGTTTTTAGTTGCATAGAGTGTTTGTGTCTGTGAGAAACATAAACAACTGGCTGCCATTTTGAAATACTACTGGAAATGTCACTGGGACATAGGAAGCTGCTGCCTCTGTCTCATGGTGAATACTTTGCTTTGGGATGGCGTTTCAAGCCATTAAAGCATGAATTCCATGGGGCACATACCAGGATTGACAATATAACAGATTATATTCGTGAGACAAGGGGGGAAAAATAATTGTGAATCTAAGTTTATCAGTGAGTTTATAGTAAGAATTTCTGGGTTGGTTTGTTTGTTTGAACGAACACTGCTTTATACAGAAAAGAAGCAAGTATTTTAATTGAGTTTTCTGATTTTTTCTTTATTGTATCTTTCAGACTTTATTGCCAAACAATTTAGACAACAAACAAACAAACAAACAAACAAACAAACAAACAAACAATAAATAAATAAATATAGACAAACGCCGGCTCCCTTGGCCTACAGAGCAAGATGAGTGCTGCAACCCCAGAGTCGTCTGCAACTGGAACTAACGGTCAGGGGTACATTTATCTTTTACTAGACTTCATAAAGACTGTGGTGTTAAGCTGTACATGAATGTTTTGAACACATAAAAAACTACATAAATAATTACACAGTGGGTGTTCATGATTGCCTGGGCTTCTTATATTTGTTGTGTAGTACCATTGTAGAAAAGGGACACGGGTGGCGCTGTGGGTTAAACCACAGAGCCTAGGACTTGCTGATCAGAAGGTTGGCGGTTCAAATGCCTGTGACAGGGTGAGCTCCCGTTGCTCGGTCCTTGCTCCTGCCAACCTAGCAGTTCAAAAGTGCAAGTAGATAAATAGGTACTGCTCCAGCAGGAAGATAAACGGCATTTCCGTGCACTGCTCTGGTTCGCCAGAAGCGGCTTAGTCATGCTGGCCACATGACCCGGAAGCTGTACGCCGGCTCCCTCGGCCAGTAAACGAGATGAGCGCCGCAACCCCAGAGTCGGCCACGACTGGACCTAATGGTCAGGGGTCCCTTTACCTTTACCATTGTAGAAAAACACTCGTAGAGAGAATACCTTATTTGCAATGAAATCACCAGAGGAAGGAAGGAAGGGCAAAGTTAGACCAGTTGTTCTTAAGAGATTCCACAGATGATAAAAAGAAACTAAAGGAGGAAGCACTAAAAAGGAGAGGGGTAACAGCAACTCTTTAGGACCCATAAAGTTTGTATAGTTTCTGGAGTACAAATAGCTTGCTCATCAATCACAATTCTGACATCACACGTTGGCTAAAAACACGGAAACCAGGAGCAGCCAGGCTGGCTTATCTCACAGAAATTGCTTAGAGGGGTGCCTGCCCATTTTGCTGTATAACTTTCCTTCTAGGGGCTTGCTTCTTTTTAATGAGAGTCCAGAGTCTTGGCCCTCTTGCAGGCACTGGCACCATTTGCACCATTATGAATCCAGCCATTTTATGGGCAATGCTCCAGGTGACCAGATTCCCTGAAATTCTGAGCTAGCTTGAGTAGCTGTCCTTTCTTGGTGGTTTAATTGACATATGTAAGATTCTGCAATATGAGATTAATAATAAATGATACTTTTTAAAATATAGGCTAGTTCTCCTTAAGGTGAAAATCTGTCCCTGGCCTCACTGCAAACTACAGACCAGGGCTCATACATGATGTGATGATGTATCCCTTCCACACAAGGAGGGAAAAACCCTCATAACACAGAAAAACTATGTATGACTGAGAACTTTGGGCTATGTTGTGTGTCTATTATGATTATCAAATGTTGTCATTGTTGATATCTAAAGAGGTTCAGCCCAGATCCAGGTTTATTGTCTCAGTGAGATCTAAACCTTTATTTACCATTTATTGTGGACTAACATAGGTAAGGTAAAAGGAGCCCTGACCATTAGGTCCAGTCGTGACCGGCTTTGGGGTTGCGGCACTCATCTCACTTTATTGGCCAATGGAGCTGGCATACAGCTTCTGGGTCATGTGGCCAGCATGACTAAGCCACTTCTGGTGAACCAGAGCAGCGCACGGTAACACCATTTACCTTCCTGCCAGTGCGGTAGCTATTTATCTACTTGCACTGGCGCGCTTTCAAACTGCTAGGTTGGCAGGAGCAGGGACCGAGCAATGGGAGCTCACCCCGTCGCGGGGATTTGAACCGCCAACCTTCTGATCGGCAAGTCCTAGGCTCTGTGGTTTAACCCACAGAGCCACCCGCGTCCCTTGTGGACTAACATAGGAGAACAATAATAGAATCTTAGAGTTGAAAGGTACCCAATATCAGTTAAAGCATCCATGACAGATGACCACCCAACCTCTGTTTAAAACCTCCAAGGAAGGAGAGTCCACCACCTCTTGAGGGAGTCTGTTCCATTGCTGAACAGCTCTCACTGTTAGAAAATTTCCCCAAATGGTTTGAGTCCTACCCTCCAGAGCAAGAGTAAACAAGCATACTCCCTCCTCCATGTGGCAGCCCTAAAGATATTTGAAGATGGCTATCATATCGTATACTTTTATGTCTATGTATCTCTATTGTGTTAAATATCCAGGCAAGCAGGCAATATATATGCAGACAAATATTAAACGGAAAACCAACCATCTGAAATTAAAATATAATTGCAAACAGCAGCAGATGAGACCAGAGAGCCTTTAGAATATGATGTTAATTCTCAGAATCAGAAAATGTCAAACAACATCTCTCGCTTGGTTACAACAATGAGGTTGTTTCTTTAAAAATATTACAGAATGTGCTGGGCGGGGGGGGGGAGTAAAGCTGAAAGAAATATACTGGAGATTATATAATTAATGATGGCTATAATTTAGAAAGCATAGCCTTTCCCAGCAGTTCTGAAGAAGCACGGAGACATTCATTGTGGCCATTAATCAGCAGGCATTTCTAATAAGGGTCAGTACGATCTAGCATTATTCTGTAGATTATTATCAGTGAGCTAGTAAAGAAACTTTGATTTCTACCAAGTGGCTATTATCAAGCTGCCTTGATTTTATCTCAGCTGTTTAGAATCAACAGCCAGAATATAAATATGTGTGTATGTGTATTCATATATCCTTGGGCTCATTCAAATACCCCAAATTGATGCTAATAATCCTTCCCATCTGATTTCAAGTTGTCATTTGCTCAAAGTGGCAATGCTAATTTGTGGATCATAGAGATGCCATTGAAATTGGGAGGGGGGGTCCCACTAGTTGCTGAGATGACACTTTTTTGGCAAAAATAGAGAATGAAAGCAGAAATAAAGAGGCATTGGTTTAATTATATGGGTAGCAACCACATCAGGATATTTTCTTTTTAAAAAAATCTATGCATGGTGAGGAGAGGTTTAACACTTTTTTGCTCTAGAAACATTCCTGATTAAAATATCTCCCATGGCAATTAGCTTTGGGAGTGGGGCAATTCACCAACATCAATTGTCAACATCTTACCTGACAGTAAGAGCTGTTCGACAGTGGAATTTGCTGCCAAGGAGTGTGGTGGAGTCTCCTACTTTGGAGGTCTTTAAGCAGAGGCTTGACAACCATATGTCAGGAGTGCTCTGATGGTGTTTCCTGCTTGGCAGGGGGTTGGACTCGATGGCCCTTGTGGTCTCTTCCAACTCTATGATTCTATGATTCTAATTGTTTCCCTAAAACTAATTATCGCAGGGGATATTTTTGTCAAGATCTTGGCTGGGGAGGGAAGTGCTAAACCTCTTTACAGACCTGATGAGAATCAGGAAGGGGGAACATATCTATTATTAAATTGGAAAAATCCCCTGATGTGAGCCCTACAATCCAACTTTTAAAAAACCAACAACAGCATCCCTTTCCTAAAAGTTAAAATGACTATTCCCTTGGCAAAGTGTATAGGAGTGGTTCCTTGGACAGCGTTCAGTTAAACACCTGCACATAGGCACTTTTAGAAATTGCTTCATTAACTAGTAGTGTCCAATAATAAGAAGGTTTTTTAATAACAAATTGTACATAAAAAAAGTAAAATAATGTTAAGGCTGAAATTCCACACTCACTTTTCTGGAAGTACGCCTCATTGAACTCAAAGGGTAATCATCATCATCATCAACCTTTTATTCGACCGTCAGTCAGAAAAAAGTACATTTGTCAATACACAGTTAAAAGCTCCAGGAAGATTTTAGAACTTAGCCAACACTAAAATGGGCTAAACAGATAGCCCCATATCAATACAATCAATTAAAGTCTTGGGACGCTTAAAAGCTAAAAAAAGAAATTTGGCCACCAAGGAAGGTATAGCTCTAGTGACGTTATTCAGCAAGTGTAAAACCTGGTTTTCTCCGGATAGGAAGCTAGATTGACATAGGAGTGGGTCTATAAAATTTTGTCTAAGCTCTGCATAAGAAGGGCAAGTCAAGAGAATGTGTTCGGTGGACTCAACCACACCCATGGCACAATGACAGGTTCTCTCAAAGGGTAAAAAAATGAGGTGCCAGTTCTCATATCTGTGGGCAGTTCATAATAGCTGCCATAGGCAGCGGGAGGGGGGGGGCGGAGACGCTGGTACTCTGTACTGGTGAATAGCAGCCTAATAAAAAACTACTGGACGTCACCAGCACTCTACACATCAGCACTGGTGATCACACACTCAAGCTGGTGGATGATTTTGTTTACCTGGGTTCCACCATAACCTCTCTATCAATGCTGAGCTGGATAAGCATATTGACAAGGCAGCTATGGCAATGGCTTGCCTCTCCAAAAGGGTTTGAGAGAATGTGAACATCCAATACCAAGATGAAGGTCTACCAGGTTGTTACTGGTGAATACCAGCCTAATAAAAAACTACTGGACGTCACCAGCACTCTACACATCAGCACTGGCGATCACACACTTGAGCTGGTGGATGATTTTGTTTACCTGGGTTCCACCATAACCTCTCTATCAATGCTGAGCTGGATAAGCATATTGACAAGGCAGCTATGGCAATGGCTCGCCTCTCCAAAAGGGTATGGGAGAATGTGAACATCCAATACCAAGATGAAGGTCTACCAGGTTGTTACTGGTGAATACCAGCCTAATAAAAAACTACTGGACGTCACCAGCACTCTACACATCAGCACTGGTGATCACACACTCAAGCTGGTGGATGATTTTGTTTACCTGAGTTCCACCATAACCTCTCTATCAATGCTGAGCTGGATAAGCATATTGACAAGGCAGCTATGGCAATGGCTCACCTCTCCAAAAGGGTATGGGAGAATGTGAACATCCAATACCAAGATGAAGGTCTACCAGGTTTGCATGTTGAGCATGCGTTTTTATGGAAGTGAGTCGTGGACAACTTTCAGCTGCTAGAAGGAATGCCTCGACACCGTCCACATGCACTGTGTCAGGAAGATTTGGGGTGTCACATGGCAAGACAGAGTCTCAAATAAAGATGTGGTCTCCCAAGTCCACATTACCAGTATATTGACACTAGTATGTTGTGTCAGTGATGTCTATGCTGGCTTGGTCATGTCCACAGAATGAAAGATGGTAGGATCCCCAAAGATGTATTCTATGGAGAGTTGGCTTCAGGCACCATGCCCATTGGCAGACCAACTCTTCATTACAAAGATGTTTCCAGTACGTTTCCGAGCACAATTCAAAGTGTTGGTGTTGAACTTTAAAGTCCTAAACAGCCTCAGTCCTGTATACCTGAAGGAGCATCTCCACCCCCATTGTTCTGCCCGGACACTGAGATCCAGCGCCGAGGGCCTTCTGGTGGTTCCCTCACTGCAAGAAGTGATGTTACAGGGAACCAGACAGAGGGCCTTCTCAGTAGTGGCGTCATCCCTGTGCAACACCCTCCCATCAGAGGTCAAGGAAATAAGCAGCTTTTAAAAGACATCTGAAGGCAGCCCTGTTTAGGGAAGTTTTTAATATTTAATGCTGTATTGTTTTTAACACTCAATTGGGAGCTGGCCAGAGTGGCTGGGGAAACTCAGCCAGATAGATGGGGTATAAATAATAAATTATTATTATTATTATTATTATTATTATTATTATTATTAGTCTGCAAACATGACATGAAGTCTGGCAGCATCAACCCCACCATGTGACTGCAGTGCCTGGAGACAGACAGTCAGGTTGTGTATCCATAGCAACAACCAGAGGAGGAATGACCACTGGGAGGAGGGCAGAGAGAAGAATCTCTATGGTGCATCAGCAGCAGCACAACTAGACACCTTCATCTGCCCTAGCTGCAACAAAACATGTCTCTCTCATATCACTCTCTACAGCCACGGCAGGCACTGTAACCTTCCAACAGTTTGACATCACCCACAAAGGCGCACTCCCCCACTGTCTTCCAAGACAAATGGTTGCCAACCAGGACATGCATAGGGTTGTGAGAGACAGTGTGGTGTAGTGGTTAAGAGCGATAGACTCGTAATCTGGTGAACCGGGTTCGCGTCTCCACTCCTCCACACGCAGCTGCT
This sequence comes from Podarcis liolepis, assembly GCF_965112155.1. Classification (NCBI taxonomy): domain Eukaryota; kingdom Metazoa; phylum Chordata; class Lepidosauria; order Squamata; family Lacertidae; genus Podarcis; species Podarcis liolepis. The sequence goes on from NC_139573.1 coordinate 51,811,316, forward strand.
GGGTGACCTTGGGCCAGTCACACTTCTCTGAAGTCTCTCAGCCCCACTCACCTCACAGAGTGTTTGTTGTGGGGGAGGAAGGGAAAGGAGAATGTTAGCCGCTTTGAGACTCCTTCAGGTAGTGATAAAGCGGGATATCAAATCCAAAACTCTTCTTCTTCTTCTTCTTCTTCTTCTTCTTCTTGTGCTGTTAATACTGTGCTGCACCTACCTTCCTATGTTTGTGAGCTCTGATCATTAATACCTCTTTGTTCTCCAAAGCTATTCCTCACTCAAGGTTGGGCATCAATGTTTCATTGACGTATTTATGAGACAGATACACCAACACAGAGCTCCCTGGGGCATATATTATCTAACACAGTTTGTTAAGCTCAGCATGCTTGTAATTGGCATCTTCGATTGGAAGATCAATCCATCACAAAAACACATCTTAAATTAGAAGTGTGACATGCCAGCTCATATCCTTCCAGTAGTATTAGGGTTAACATAGAATATGTCTTCTTTAAATTGTAGCTATACATTTTGGCTTTTTAAATGTATTTTCCAACTTAATAACAGCATATCTGATATGTGTTCTGGTGAGTAAAATACACATCTTGGGGTTGCTCAGAGTGAGAACAAATATTTGCCGATTGAAACACGCCACCAAAATTGCATCCCCATGCAATTCTACTTTCTGCTGCTTTAACAATTCAATTATTTTCCCCTCTACCTGGCATCATTCTACAGTGAGTTATCCTTCCTCTAAAATTCTACCTACCTCCGACTTGTAGATCTTTAAATTGAACACCTACTGTACATGCATCTAGGGTGTGGGTACGGGAACAAAGAATGACTCCGAGACTCCTGTGTATTTATTTATTTGAATATTTATAATCCACACTTCCATAAATATATCAAGGTGGCTTACAACTTAAAACACTATAAAAGCAATCTATGGGTATATAAAAAACCCCAATTTAAAACATCAAATAAAACATTGATTGGCTAAACAGAGAAATTCATATACAGTGGTACCTCGGGTTACATACGCTTCAGGTTACAGACTCCGCTAACCAAGAAATAGTACCTCGGGTTAAGAACTTTGCTTCAGGATGAGAACAGAAATCATGCTCCAGCAGCGCGTCAGCAGTGGGGGCCCCATTAGCTAAAGTGGTGCTTCAGGTTAAGAAGAGTTTCAGGTTAAGAACGGACCTCCGGAACGAATTAAGTACTTAACCCGAGGTACCACTGTAGTGCATCCCTTTCCAAAAAGTACAGTTTTCAAAAGATATTTGAGAGGAGGCAGGATGGTTGCTGCTGAACCTCTACTAGTAGGAAGTTCCATGCAGCAGGGCCTGCCAAACTAAAGACTTGGTCCCTAGTGAAAGCCAACTGAAGCTTGGGAGCATCGAAGGACTTAAGTGATTGAGGTGTACAAAGGATCAGATAGGTCTTAGGGTATTTTGGGCTCAAATTGTTCAGGGCTTTGTGAATTGACACAAGAACCTTAAACCTGACCCAGTAGCAAAATGGCAGTCAGTGAAGCTCTCGGTGGTGGATGTCGCCAGTAGTCTGTTCTTGTCTGTCCAATACTAGTTGCAGTTCTTTGTGCCTGCCCATTAGGGGAAATAGGAAGCCCCAAACATATATATTTTTAGATGTCCCTTTTATGTTGAGATCTGTAGAGACACCATTGATCCTTTGCTGAAGAGGCTCGCCGATCTTTCAGACAAGTCTAAACTAAATTCTCTCCACTTAGGCAAAGATCACAAGACGACCTGGCTGGTAGCCAGATTCTGGCCCAGATTTGTAGGCACAGATCATCCTCTAGAATAAAATAGCTTACTAGGGAAATGCTGAAGTCACCCTTTGGGGTGCCTCAGGGTCAATTTTTATGGTAGCCCAAATCTCAATTGTACAGGTGTATGTACAGTGGTGCCTCGCAAGAAGAAATTAATTCGTTCCGCGAGTTTTTTCGTCTAGCGAATTTTTCATCTTGCGAAGCACGGTGTCGGAAAAGTTTTGGAAAAGCTTCATAAATCAGCAAAAACCTCAAAAAAGGCTACCACACCGCGTTCTATGAGTTGCTCCTCGAAGTCAAGTTGCAACTGTATTAACGGTATTAAGAAAAAGGAAACAAACTTGCAAGCCGTTTTCGTCTTGCGAAGCAAGCCCATAGGGAAATTCGTCTTGCGAAGCAGCTCAAAAACCGCAAAACCCTTTCGTCTAGCGAGTTTTTCGTCTTGCGAGGCATTCGTCTTGCAGGGCACCACTGTATATATATTTCAATTTTAACTCATGAGCTATTGCTGCAATCTGCTCTGGTTGTATATTTTGTCTTTATGAACGCTGTTTTTATTGTGTTATGTGAGCTGGTCTTTGACTGTAATAAATTATCTATCTAATCTATCTATCTATATCTATCTATCTATCTATCTATCTATCTATCTATCATCTATCTATCTATCTAATCTATCTATCTATCTATCTATCTATCTATCTATCATCTATCATCTATCTATCTATCATCTATCTATCTATCTATCTATCTATCTATCTATCTATCTATCATCTATCTATCTATCTATCATCTATCTATCTATCTATCTATCTATCTATCTATCTATCATCTATCTATCTATCATCTATCTATCATCTATCTATCATCTATCTATCATCTATCTACCTACCTATCTAAATCTATCTATCTATCTATCTATCTATCTATCTATCTATCTATCTATCTATCTATCTACTAGTTGCAGTTTCCAGACAGGATACAAGGGCAGCTCTACATAAAGTGCGCTACAGTAATCAAGCCCCGAGGTTACCGAGGTACTGTGGCTGTTTTAAGGCCACAACTTTATTGGTTACAGGGCACCAAGTCTGGCATGGCACAGGGCAAGGATCCAGCCATCAAGCAGTCTGACTTGGTGGCCAGTGTGTCTAAGTCCCAGCTGAGTTGGCCTGATTGCATGTTCACTCCAGTGGAGTGAGGCAAGCTGGGAGTTCTGCCATCCAGCAGCCCCCAGAAATGGGGATGTGGGCAGAAAGCACTACTGCAAGATCCTTTAAGGGGATTCACCCTCAGGGGAAGCAGGTGCTCTTCTATTAGAGTAAAGTTGGGACAGGTAGAAATTAATCCTCTGTAATTTTGGATACTGGTTTTAGGAAGGTGATCTCCACACAAAGCCTTTCCCAGGTGTGCCTGTTGGTAAATTTTATTCCCAGCCTTATTACACAGTGGCTAGGCAGCATCTGTAGCACTGTACCTCAACACACACACACACACACACACAAAATATTACAGACAGGTCTCACTTTCTGAATATAATATGTTCCCTGGAAATAATTTGTTAGGTGAGTGCTCACATAACAAGTCAGTGATTTCCATTGACTCCTATGGCGAAATTTCTAACCCGTTCCTGACCACAGAATTATGAGCCCCAAAATCAAAGCAAAAAACCGGGAGAGGGATGACGATGACCCTGAAACCTTATTAAAGTACAGATCACTACAGTTCCTCAGCTAACCAGCAAAAGACAAACAATGAAGTAAAAAGACAAGAAAAAAGCTCTCTGTCTTGATATCTGAATCTATAGCGTGTATAGTGAGATTTGGGAACTAATCCATCATGTTCAGATAAGTGAATTTTCACATAGCAAGCATGCAGAAAGTGGGCAATCTAAGAGGTAGGGTGGCTGGATAAGCCTTTGTCTGGCATGGCACAGGGCAAACTGCTAGATGCCCCTGGGTTGGTCTGCATTCATATCACTGGAACAGACATGAGGGAAGAAGTCTTCCTGCCAGTCCTTTCCTAGGCCCCATCTCCAATAAGCCAATCAGAGCCCTTCATTAGCTTCCTAGAGATAGGACCAACAGTGTGGCTGAGTGGTGTCACCACAACAGGTTAAAGATTATGCCAAAATGAAAAGTGTGGAAAGAGAGAAATAGAGAGAGAGAAAAGAAAGGAAACGAGCCAACAGACAAGGAAGAAACAAGGAAGGTAGAGAAAAGGCAGGGCTTGTTTCCTATCCTTATTCTTCAGGAACAAATGGAGAATCAGGAATCCTCAATGATAAGATAAATCCAGAAAGCAGGGGGCATCAGGCATTGTTAGTCCATGGTAAGACATGCACCAAGCAGAAATGGAAGTTCTATGCACAGACCAGGTCCAGACAGTGGCCAGGGGAATTGCTTTCAAAAGTACAAGGTCAAATTTTGGGCAGCAGCCCCCCTCCAGTGCCCCCCCCAGACCCCTGGGGTTGCATGGCAGCAGCGGTGGCTTCTCACTGCAAGCCACTGCTGCTGTGCAGCCCAAGTTAGCAAGACCTGGGCAGGGAGGAGGCACCTTCTTCATTTTGCCTCATGCGTAGAAACAGGGTGCTTGATGGGTGAAGTGGTACCTGCCCAAATGGTCAGAAAAACAAACAGAACACTCAGTATTGTCAGCTAAGCTGACAATGGGTTGCAAAATGGCAAGGGTTCTTTAGACTGCAGGACTGTTATTAATTCACATCCTAAATGTATATTTAGAAAAGGCTAGAGCAGAAGTCGGCAACCTTATCCAAGGATGGACCGGTCGACGCTCTGTCTGTTGGAGGATGGTCCGGAGCATGTGTGCACGTGTGCTCTTCCAGGTCGGAGGAGCACCCGTGTGCATGCGCACGTGCTATTTCCAGTGCTCCTCCGATCTGGAAGTGGACTGGAAATAGCGTGTGTGCATGCCCACGGTGCTTCTCCATCCCGCACATGCGAGCACATGCTATATTCTGGCACACATCCGGGTCGGAAGAGCACCCCTGTGCATGCGCACAGGGGCCATCAACCCGGAAGTCAGTTCCCGCACCGCACCACACCAGTAAGAGCGGGCGGAGGGGTGGTAGGGGTCGCCATGGGCCGGTCAGACAAGCCTCATGGGCCGCTACTGGCCCATGGGCCTTAGGTTGCCAACCCCCCCTAATAAGTGTTGGAAATGTAAAGAAACGGAAGGTACTTTTTTTCACCTTTGGTGGACGTGCCCGAAGATTAAGGCCTTCTGGGAAATGATATATAATGAAATGAAAAAGGTACTTAAATGTACTTTCCCTAAGAAACCAGAGGCCTTTCTCTTGGGCATTGTCGGCCAATTGGTGTTAAAGAAAGATAGAACATTTTTTATGTATGCTACAACAGCAGCAAGAATACTTATCACAAAGTATTGGAAGACACAAGATCTACCCACTCTGAAAGAATGGCAGATGAAGGTGATAGACTACATGGGACTGGCTGAAATGACTGGCAGAATCCGAGACCAGGGGAAGGAGACGGCGGAAGAAGATTGGAAGAAATTTAAATTTTATCTTAAGAAATATTGTAAAATCAATGAGTGTTAAAATGTTGTGGTTATAGAAAATAAGGGATTATAGCTGTAAAAGTTTAAGTAAAAGGAAAGGAAAGGAAAAAATTAGATAAAATTAAGGGGGAGGATTTGCTGAAATAAATTTGGGAATTGGAATGCAGAAAGGGGAGGTATGGGGAAGTCGGTGAAGTAAGTTTTAAGAAAAAAAGGATTTGATATTATACATGTTTGTTTTTGTGTGTGTATGTTTGTATTGTGCATTGTGTGTGTTTTTATAATTTGTGAAAATTCAATAAATATTTATAAAAAAAAAAAAATAGGTTGCCGACCCCTGGGCTAGACACCTACAGGCTGGGAAACCCTGTGTATGAGAAAAGAAGCACGATGGTTGGTATTAAAAATGTGCAAGCACACTTTTGTTTTTTATTGCTGTAAAACATTGACTGCCAAGCCCAGGCTGAATAGTGGAGTTAATTACTATTATGCTATTTAGAAACAGACAGGCAACAGAATTCTTTTTATTCCACGAGGCTATTAAAAAAGAAGTCTAATGGAATTAACCTGATACCTTTGCACCAGGGACCACTTGCTCCCTCAATTAATTGCTTTCAGTGTACAAGGTATTGTGGCACAACAAATCATTTAGCTTTTTAATGGGCTGCTCTCAGCCAGGGATGGCCAGCTGGCAGCCCGTGGACCAGAGCCAGCTCACAAAGCAATTTTATCTGGCCTCCCACCAGCCTTAGATTTTAATCAAGGTGTCATAAAACATTTGCCCAGTTATAAGGAAAATGAAATTGTTTTTTTAAAAAGTTGTGTGAGAGATACATCTCAGGCTTTAATATTATGGCCCCATCTGCAGGATACTCTTAATGCAATATCATGCTACTTTAAACAGTTGTGGCTTCCCCCAGAAGAATCCTGCGACCTACAGGTTGTTAGGGGGTGCTGAGAGAAGGCCCTTATTTTCCCTGTGCAGCTACAATTCCCAGAATGGGTGAACAATCAATCCCTCTTTCCAAGAAACTACAGGAACTGTAGCTCTGAGAAGGCAATAGGGGTCTTCTAGCAACTCTCAGCACCTTTAATAAACTTCAGTTCCCATGATTATTTAGAGATCGTTGTCTGAAGTGGGATGATATTGCTTTAAATGTAGGTTTACGCAGGTGAGGCATAAATACCTGGGTTTTGTGTGTAATATGATGCTTGAAAATAGATGTATCATAGGCGTAATATCCTTAATACAGTGGTGCCTCGCAAGACGAAATTAATTCATTCCACGAGTTTTTTCGTCTAGCAAATTTTTCGCCTTGCGAAGCACGATGCCAGAAAAGTTTTGGAAAAGCTTCATAAATCAGCAAAAACCTCAAAAAAGGCTACCACGCCGCGTTCTAAGAGTTGCTCCTCGAAGTCAAGTTGCAACTGTATTAACGGTGTTAAGAAAAAGGAAACAAACTTGCAAGACGTTTTCGTCTTGCGAAGCAAGCCCATAGGGAAATTCATCTCGCGAAGCAGCTCAAAAACCTTAAACCCTTTCGTCCAGCGAGTTTTTCGTCTTGCGAGGCATTCGTCTTGCGGGGCACCACTGTATGATGAATCAGCCATCGGGGAAATAAAATCTGCAGATAGGGCTCTGTTACAACTTCATCTTATGCGGAGACTAGCTTGTTCCCTATTAAAAGCAGGGCCTTTTCCATTCCAGCTGCAACACTATGGAACTCCATTCTGAGGGAGATATGCTGTATTTGGGCTGCAGGTACTCCTAGTAATTTTGATTTTTAAGATGTCATTATTGATTTTGACTGACTAGAATTTCCCCTCAGAGAGGACTGAGGGATCAATCAAGTCCTTCAACACTCTTAAGTATATTTGTCTCCCTTTGCTGCTTGTATAGTGAAAGGGTTAATGCTAGATGTACATCATTTAGGGTAACTAAGCGTCACTGCCTTTTGTCTTTGTCCATGGAGTTTTCTTGGCAGGGATACTGGAGTGGCTGGACGGTTCCTGCTCCAGGTGGATCACGTTTGGTCAAAACTCTCCACTACGACCTGTCCATCTTGGGTGGCCCTGCACGGCATAGCTCATAGCTTCTCCGAGATATTCAAGCCCCTTCACCACGGCAAGGCAGTGATCTATGAAGGGAAGCTGAGGCTCCAATACTTTGGCCACCTCATGAGAAGAGAAGACTCCCTGGAAAAGACCCTGATGTTGGGAAAGATTGAGGGCACAAGGAGAAGGGGAAGACAGAGGACGAGATGGTTAGACAGTGTTCTCGAAGCTACCAACATGAGTTTGACCAAACTGTGGGAGGCAGTGGAAGACAGGAGTGCCTGGCGTGCTCTGGTCCATGGGGTCACGAAGAGTCGGACACGACTAAACGACTAAACAACAACAACAAAGGGTCACTGAGAGTGATGTCAAACAAGGGCAAATGAGTGGACACCTTTGCAAAAATACCAAAAATATTCAGAGAGGGAGGCAGTGTGGACACTGCAAAAAATGCTTTAAAAGCAGCAAAAGTTGTTTTAGCTCATTCCTAGGGGAAATAATCATTGCTTGAGGTTCAGCTTTGGAATTAAATTCTCACCAATCAACCTCTATTTTGTACTTTGATTGCTATTAACCCAGATCATGATTTAAGTGAATGGCAGCATGAAATGTAATTACAGCTGGATCAATACGAGACAAAATTAATTTCTTTAGCACAGGTTTAGAATAATAGAATAGCACTAAGTAAAAAGCAATATTTGAATGAAGGTAACATAGTATAGACTGCAAGGTAAATCCCCTTTGAGACAGATGATAGTAATCCCAGAAGAATAAAAATTATATTTTTATAAGACTCATAAAGTGAAAATTGACAGTGCAAAGTCCAATATTACAGACTATGAGGTAGTTCACGTTGACATGTAGATTATAATCAGCCTTCAACATCCAATTTTATTGCTGTTTCTACCCTTTGGTTTAATTTTCTTTTTAGGGATGTGAATAAATTTGTAAAGATTTCTGGAGTGAAATAGCCATTTTCTTCTTTTATCTTCAGATCCAAATACACAAACAGGGTCAAAAAACAATTAAAGGAGGGCAAGTAAAAATAATTAAAGGAGGGCAAATAGAATAGCCATCCCCACCTGGGGTTTTGGACCACACATAATTATTCTTTAGTACCACCCGTGTCTCTACCTAGTCCAGAAATGCTCTGAGTCCCCACTGTTAAAAACAATTAAATTGACCATGTACTAAAGACCCATTCCTTAGCGTAACATAAAGGGGGGAAATGCGAAGAAAAGCATTTGAACCATGTTGATTACTTTGCTATAGCTATTGTAAACAGCCATTTAAGTAAGACTCTTCTCCAAGTGAACAGTGAGAAGACATTACAAGTTTTTAGTTTGGGTTTTGTTGACGCTTTCATGAGTAGCACGGGTAGATGTGAGCAGGCAGGCTGGGAAATTGGTTTCATTGGCTAGAACCACCCATTCAGAAGGACTGGAGCCACCATAACACCCAAAGTTACACCATATCCACAAGGTTGATGTCAGGGACTGGGCTGAACAGGAAGACTGGGAGTGTCCCCTCTGTCTGTTTGGCTCCTCTCGGAACAGGAGGGGGAGTGGGAAGGTTCAACCCCCTTGTCTCCATCAGTTTCACGAGGAGGAGGAGGAGAGCTTGGATTTGATATCCCGCTTTCTCACTACCCTAAGGAGTCTCAAAGCAGCTAACAATCTCCTTTCCCTTCCTCCCCCACAACAAACACTCTGTGAGGTGAGTGAGGCTGAGAGACTTCAGAGAAGTGTGACTAGCCTAAGGTCACCCAGTAGCTGCATATGGAGGAGCGGGGAAGCGAACCCGGTTCACCAGATTACGAGTCCACCGCTCTGAACCACTACACCACACTGGAGAAGGAGACAGGGCTGAATTACGTCTGAATGAAGAACTGCCTAGTTATGAGATAGTGGAGGGGGAAGGGGGAGTGAGAGAGCAGCCAGCAGAGACCTCCCTGGAGAGTCTGGGACAGGCTTCCTCAACCTTGGCCCTCCAGATGTTTTTGGCCTACAACTCCCATGATCCCTAGCTAGCAGGACCAGTGGTCAGGGATGCTGGGAACTGTAGTCTCAAAACATCTGGAGGGCCGAGGTTGAGGAAGCCTGGTCTGGGAGATCCTCCTTCTTCAAGGGCTCGTCGACCACTCCACATTCAAGAACAGAGAATGCAGAGCAGTGTGACACCTGGGACTTCCCATAGGTACTCAGGGTGTTGTTGAGGACGGAAGAGGGGGGACTCAGAGTAGGCAATGTCTACTTTGTGTGGAGACATGGATTCTTTGTCTTGCACCCTGTTGACTGAATAAAAACCATAAATACAAACTTGCTTGTTCTTCTTGCCTTTGATGGTACTGGGGGAGGATAGGATCCTCCATGCCTGACAGTTAAACAGTTGAGTTATTGTTTGTGGTTTGAATTTATCTGTTGTGGTCTTGTTTGTGAACCACTCTGAGACCTCCGGGTATAGGGCGGTGTGTAAATTGAATAAATAATAATAATAATAATAATAATAATAATAATAATAATAATAATAATTTATTATTTGTACCCCGCCCATCTGGCTGGGTTTCCCCAGCCACTCTGGGCGGCTTCCATAGAAACCAAAAAACACTAAAATATCATACATTAAAAACTTCCCTGAACAGGGCTGCCTTAAGATGTCTTCTGAATGTCAAGTAGTTGTTTATCATTTTGACATCTGATGGGAGGGCGTTCCACAGGGCGGGCGCCACTACCGAAAAGGCCCTCTGCCTGGTTCCCTGTAGCTTTGCTTCTTGCAATGAGGGAACCGCCAGAAGGCCCTCGGCGCTGGACCTCAGCGTCCGGGCAGAACGATGGGGGTGGAGACGCTCCTTCAGGTATACTGGGCCGAGGCCGTTTAGGGCTTTAAAGGTCAACACCAGCACTTTGAATTGTGCTCGGAAACGTACTGGGAGCCAATGTAGGTCTTTCAAGACCAGTGTTATGTGGTCTCGGCGGCCGCCCCCAGTCACCAGTCTAGCTGCCGCATTCTGGATTAGCTGTAGTTTCCGAGTCACCTTCAAAGGTAGCCCCATGTAGAGCGCATTGCAGTAGTCCAAGCGGGAGATAACTAGAGCATGCACCACTCTGGCGAGACAGTCTGCGGGCAGGTAGGGTCTCAGCCTGCGTACCAGGTGGAGTTGGTAGACAGCTGCCCTGGATACAGAATTGACCTGCGCCTCCACGGACAGCTGTGAGTCCAAAATGACTCCCAGGCTGCGCACCTGGTCCTTCAGGGGCACAGTTACCCTATTCAGGACCAGGGAGTCCTCCACACCAGCCCGCCCCCTGTCCCCCAAAAACAGTACTTCTGTCTTGTCAGGATTCAACCTCAATCCATTAGCCGCCATCCATCCTCCAACTGCCTCCAGGCACTCCAGGCACAGGACCTTCACCGCCTTCACTGGTTCTGATTTGAAAGAGAGGTAGAGCTGGGTATCATCTGCATATTGATGGACACCCAGTCCAAACCCCCTGATGATCTCTCCCAGCGGCTTCATATAGATGTTAAATAGCATGGGGGAGAGGACGGAACCCTGAGGCACCCCACAAGTGAGGGCCCAAGGGTCTGAACACTCATCCCCCACCACCAAATAAAAAATAAAGAGTGTTCTGTAGTCAATGGTAATGATGGCAACTGAGAGGTCCAGCAGAACTATCAGAGGGCTGCCCCTTCTGTCCAGTTCCTAGCATAGATCATGTATCGGGGTGGCTAGGGCCATTTCTACCCTAAAACCAGGCCTGAAACTGGATTTAAATGGATCAACACAATCTGCGTAACCTAGAAAAACCTGGAGCCAACATGAAAGTTGACCACATTGTCTAGAAATTAGCGACTGGTCAGAAAATATCCAGAATAGTGGAATGGAGGGAGGGTATTGTTTTTCCAACAGAACTTTCACCACTGTCTCTTCCAGATTTGCCCAGAAGGCACGTCTTCCTGCAACAAGGCATTCAGCTACCACCACCACCCACTTGACAAGTCCTTCTCCTCCTGCGGCAGCTCTTATTATGCACAATGAGCCATAGTCAAGTGTAGATATACTTATTCTCTCACCTCTGTAAAAATGCTGTCCATATCTTTGGGCTACACAAATTAAACAGTGTCCAACATAGCTGGAGAAGCAACTGCCAAAGGTACATCTGCTGGCCCTGATTTAATGGCACCGTCTCAGTTAGAATGGACATCAGTGACATTATCTGCAAATTGTCTAGCAAACTGGTCCTGGCAGGCTGTTGAGTGGTGCTCTCCTGAGGTTCAAAATGTAGAAACCCTCTGGCTACTTTGAAAAGCTCTGCTAGCTAACTCTTGACTGGATGCAGCAGTGATGGGAAAGTGTGATTTGTCTTCAAGAGAGCAGACTATGAGATAAGCTCTGGACCACATTCGATTGGATTTGCCACTGCCATAGCTACCACTGCGACTTCATTGCGGTCAACTCCTTGGGCTACGAAGGAGCTCATTTAGCTCTGTGAAAGTGGGAGAGGAGAGTCTGAACTAATAATGTCAACTGCCTGGGCTATTTCCCCATTCCAGAGGTCAAATGGGGCTCTGATAGGATTGTCATCCCAAGTGACAGGAAAATAACTTACTTTCTAGAAGGGCAAGAGACTTACTTCAAAAGAGAATAAAAGCTCAGAGTCTGGGGCACCGGACCAGGTCACCATTGGAAGCCTTTATGTGGGGCCAGCCCAATACATTTTGGCAACAGAGGCAATCTTAGAATTGTGGATTCGAGCCCCATTTTGGGCAAAAGATTCTTGCATTGCAGGGGTTTGGACTAGATGCTCCCTTCCAACTCTAGAATATGATTCTATGTTTATTTTTACTTTGCATTTTCATTCTCACACATTTATAATAAAAACATAAACGAAAAAATTATCCTTTTCATCTCCTCAACAGTAATTTGAAATTGTGTGGTTTTTGCCAGAGAAAATTTAAAATTTTCCTTTTTACAAACTTGGTGATCATAAAAAACAACAGTAAAGTGTGAAATCCAAGCCTCATCGCTTATATTAGGGAAATCAGTGATATCTTTTATTGAGAGAAGTGACCAAAAAGTTTTGGTATCTTTAATTTCTAATGCAGTAACAATTTTAGACCATTTGGCTAGTGCAAACTCAGATTTTTTTTCCAGGAGCATGTTCTTAAAAGCATTTTTCATTTCAAAATAAGTCTTCCAGAGACCTTGAGAGTTGGTAATATAGGCTTCTTTTAGACAAGTTCTAAGTTCTTTCTTATAGTTGATACAATCTTTATCAAACCAGTTATACTTATTTAAAGGTTTGTTGCTGAACTGGTTACTGTGTTGTATTATATTATCTATGTACATCTGTCAGAGTTGCTTCTAGATCCTAGCTCACAGAGGATCACGCTAGCCAGCGATCATTAAATAAAAGTCTTTATTGAGTTACAGTTTCCATTCTCAAGCTGCTGCGTGCAACTCTACGTCTTATGCTTAGATCGGCGAAGCTCCGTCTGAGTCTCCGCCCCTTGTGCACCAACTTAATATCCTAGCCCTGCTCCACCTTTTCCGCCTGACTGTTCTTCTCTGGGTCCCTCTGCCCCCCGGGGTCTCTTCCTTCCGGGATTCTTCTGACGCTGACCCCCCGGACCCTCCTGTCTCCTTGCGCCGGGCTTTAGGACCTGGCTCCCTTTCCGGGCTGCCTACTGCGCCACCTTCCTGTGTATTTGAACTTGGCGCGCGCGCCCAACCTTCCACCTTCCGTCTAACCGTCTCTTCGCTCCCCGATGGAGGTGTGGCCACTCCTGACTCGTGCCCTCCCTCCTGTTGTGAGCTGCCAGCGCTTGATCCCTGGCGCCCTTCCTCTTCCCTGCTCTCTGGCGGTGACGCTGGTCCCGATTTCCAACTGCTCCCCTCTGAGTCCCCTCTGGCTCTATCTTCCTGGGGTGTCCCCCTAGTCTCCCCCCTTGCCCTGGCTACTGGTGCTCCTTTCTGTGAATCTTCTGATTCACTGGAAAGACTCAGAGATCTCGGGTCATCGTCATCACTCATCTTTTCTTCTGCCTCCTCCCCCTCGCTCTCTGTTTCCTCCCTAGCCCTCGCCTCTGCTCCTGAACCCCTGACATCCATCCCCCCCTCGAAGCCCCCTCTTCCCCCCTCCCCTCCTTCCGGTGCGGGAGCTGGGTGCTGCCGTGTCAAGGGGACGAATGTCGGGTACAGTTCGCTTCCCGTGGCGGGCCTCCATCTGAAGTCTTCCGGTTCTTCCTCCCTGCTCTCGTCGACGACGGTCACCTCCGCTTCCATCTCTGTGCCGCCGTGCTCGAAATCCGGGTTGTCCCCGAAAACGTCCATGTCCGTCTCTCCCTCGCTTCCTTCTGGAGACGTTGCTCGTCCTGGACCCTCCAGCCACTTTCTGCGCCACTGCTCCTCTGGTCGATCATCCCACCAATACGAGGGTTCTGAAGCAGATCCCGAGGGTGACCCCTCTTGAGAACGGGCGTCTCGTGTCGGTTCCTCGTCCGAGTCGAACCCCCAGAACGTGCTGGCTGAAAGCGTGGGCGTGAAAAGCCAGTCGTCGAAAAAGTCTGCTGGCATTGGCCTATGTGGGAAGAGGGCATGAAACTCTTCTTTGAGCAGAGGTTCGTCTAAAGCGTAGCCCGGCACCCAGCTGTTGGCACTGGCCGGGGTGCCCTCCTTGGCGAGAAGGTATTCTACCCCCTCTTCCCCCCATCTGGAGTCCAAAATCTCCGTGACTTCGTTGATGTGCTCCTCCTGTGCCACTCCCCCGTGCCCGGTTCTCTCTCGGAGCGGACTCGGTGCCGTTCCTGGTTCCTGAAACCTGTGAGGTGCCTTGTAGGGAGTGAGCACCGATCTGTGGAACACCGGGTGCATCCTGGAACCCTCCGGAAGCGCCAGCCTGAAAGCCACCGGGTTGACCTGCTCTTCGACTTGGTAGGGCCCTAGTTGTTTTTGCCCTAGTTTCTTCTTCGCCAACGACCTGGCTGGCACTGCGTGGGCTGCTAACCAGACCCAGTCTCCCACATGGATCTCTTTGCCAAGCCTTCTGTGTTTGTCCGCTTGTACCTTGTATGCGTGTTTAGCCAGCTCCAGGTGCCGCCGCAGCTGATCGTGGACCTCCTGCAACTCCGACGCGAACGCATCTGCTGTCTGCGGCTCCCCCTCCCCCATTCTTTCCAGTCCCGGGAAGGTTCTGGGGTGCCTCCCGTTGTTGGCGAAGAACGGCGTGACCCCCGTGGACACGTGCTTCGTGTTGTTGTAGGCGAACTCGGCGAGAGGCAGGTAATCCACCCACGTCGCAGGCTGTTGATTCGCATAGCATCTCAGGTACTGCTGCATGATGGCATTGACCCGCTCCGCTTGTCCGTTGGTCTGCGGGTGTCTAGCCGACGCCAGGTTGATCTTGACGTTCAGGAAGCCCATCAGCTTCTGCCAGAAGTTCGAGATGAACTGTCGCCCTCGGTCGGACAGAATAGACCGCGGCAGACCGTGAACCTTGAACACGTGATCTATGAATAGTTTGGCGGTTTGTTCCGCCGTGGCCACCTTCGCACACGGAATGAAATGTGCCATCTTGGAGAACAAGTCCACCACCACCAGCACAGCCGTCTTGCCCCTCGAGCTGGGCAGATCCGTGACAAAGTCCAGGGCCACTCTCTCCCATGGTTCGAACGGCGTTTGCAGCGGTTCCAGCAGTCCGGCCGGCGGTCTGTGTACTGGTTTGGCCCTCTGGCAGGTGTCACACCTCGCCACGTAGTCCACGACTTCCCCTCTCATTCCGGGCCACCAGAAGTCTCTGGCGACTAATTCCATCGTCTTCTCCTTGCCAAAGTGCCCGGCAGTGGGCGCGTCGTGCAGCTGCTGCAGTACCTTGGCGCGAAGTTCATCTCCCGGCACGTAGATGGCCCCTTTATGGAGGAGCAATCCATCTCGCAGTTGGAACTCGTCGGTCGCTGCCGTGCCCCTGTGCACCTCTGCCATCTTTGCTTGCGCGAAGGAGTCATCCTGCAACGCTCGTCGCACCGCCTCCAGATCAACTGTTGCCGCCGCGCACGCCCACACTGTCGGTGCGAAGATGTGCATGGCGGCCGCTGGCGTTGCCTCCTCCAGATACTGTGGCTTACGGGAGAGAGCATCCGCCATGATGTTGGTGTCCCCCGGGACATACTCTATTCGGAAGTCGAAGTTCGCAAAGAACTCAGCCCAACGTATTTGCCTCTGGTTCAGGAACTGTGCCGTGCGCCAGTGCTCCAGATTCTTGTGGTCTGTCCCTGCTCCACGGACGTTCTTCCAGCCGCACCCCCACCGCCAGCGCCCTCTGAACGATCTCCTGCGTGGTCCGGGGTCTCTCCCCCCTCGCAATTTCATCTTTAACCGAGCTGTGCAATCCCTCCCAAAACAGGTCTCTTACAGGGGCCGAATCTCTGTCCCATTCCAGGGCACTGACCAAAGCGAAAAAGCGGGCATGGTACTGCCTTACGCTGGCCCTCCCTTGCCTTAGTCCATGCACCTCCTTCCGGGCCAGATCCACGTCAATGCTTGATAAAAAACACCCATCCATCGCTTTAATAAAGGCATCCGCATTTTGGAGCGCAGGATCCTTATCTCTCCACAAATTGCGCAGCCATGCTTTAGCGTCTCCATGCAAATGGGACATGATGAACCCCACCTTCTCTTCTTCATCTCTAAAGTCTTTGTGCAGCAGTTGCAGTGCACACATTACATCTGCTCTAAAGTTGGGGTACTGTTGCAGATTCCCATCGAAGTGAGAGACCAGACCGCCTGTGCGTCTCCCCAACCCAATCCCCTCTGGTTTGGGTGTCTGTTGCCCTTGCTTCGTAAGCACTTCCAACCTGACCTGGAGATCCCTGTAGGCGGCAGCTGCGTCCTCCTCTCTCTTCCTGGATGCCAGAGCCTCGGCATTCAGTCGTGACACTGCTTCTCTGAGTTCTGCTATCTGCTGTTCGGCCGTCATATTGTCTGCCGTTCGTGAGCTCGCTAGTAGGCACCCGCTTTCTCTCCTCTCCGTGAGGCCGTGGATGCCCACAATTTAATCTGACGGAGCTTACTGTCAGGGTTGCTTTCAGATCCTAGCTCACAGAGGATCACGCTAGCCAGCGATCATTAAATAAAAGTCTTTATTGAGTTACAGTTTCCATTCTCAAGCTGCTGCATGCAACTCTACGTCTTATGCTTAGATCGGCGAAGCTCCGTCTGAATCTCCGCCCCTTGTACACCAACTTAATATCCTAGCCCTGCTCCACCTTTTCCGCCTGACTGTTCTTCTCTGGGTCTCTCTGCCCCCCGGGGTCTCTTCCTTCCGGGATTCTTCTGACGCTGACCCCCCGGACCCTCCTGTCTCCTTGCGCCGGGCTTTAGGACCTGGCTCCCTTTCCGGGCTGCCTACTGCGCCACCTTCCTGTGCATTTGAACTTGGCGCGCGCGCCCAACCTTCCACCTTCCGTCTAACCGTCTCTTCGCTCCCCGATGGAGGTGTGGCCACTCCTGACTCGTGCCCTCCCTCCTGTTGTGAGCTGCCAGCGCTTGATCCCTGGCACCCTTCCTCTTCCCTGCTCTCTGGCGGTGACGCTGGTCCCGATTTCCAACTGCTCCCCTCTGAGTCCCCTCTGGCTCTATCTTCCTGGGGTGTCCCCCTAGTCTCCCCCCTTGCCCTGGCCACTGGTGCTCCTTTCTGTGAATCTTCTGATTCACTGGAAAGACTCGGAGATCTCGGGTCGTCGTCATCACTCATCTTTTCTTCTGCCTCCTCCCCCTCGCTCTCTGTTTCCTCCCTAGCCCTCGCCTCTGCTCCTGAACCCCTGACAACATCGATTTATTTCTTGGAGTTAAGAATAGGACTGGGATAAATTATGTTCGCTGAGCCCGTATTTTATACAGTCTGTATATGATGTTTGTTTGTTAATGTGTGGTGTGCTATGCCTAATAAAGGATTTTGAATTGAATTGAAATAAAAACATAGATTCTAATTTATAATGAAAACATGTGGAAAATAAATAAAACAGATTAAAAGCTTAAAAGAAACATGGGAGGAATTAACGTCCCCCAAAAGAAATAAAACAGTAGAATACGTAGCTTGCAAACCTTATTTGAATAGATTTAATCATCCACATTAGAAATGTTCATCCTAATACTCTTTATTCTACATTATCCTTCACAACCATGGTGCTATCCAGATGTTTTGGACTACAATTCCCATCACCCCAAGGCAGCACAACCATTCTGTTCAACATATTTGGAGGACACCCAGTTCTCCATGTTTTTATTCCGAGATGCATGATCTTTGCATTGGCTGCTCTGCAATTAAGAGGAATGTGGATGGTTCTTAATTGCAGCCATCATTCTCACAATTTACTATTCCAACAACTTTTCTATAGTCTACAAACTATCGGCATTGATTTTATTTCTTCTTTCAGTTCATTAACATGAACAGAGAATACCATTTGCCTAAGTAAGAAACAATCCCTACAGGGCCAATATAAAAGCCTTCTCTTCTTGGATGACGATCCACCATTAGTAATTCTCCATTGTAAGTTATCCATTGAATGTGTACTTTGCTAAAATTGAATTTGTGTGGCATCGTTTATTTTGGTGCCATTGGGAGATTTCACACACACACACACACACACACACACACACACACACACCCCAAAGCAAATACCAGCTTCAGAAGAGGCCTCTTCCTCAGGACTGAATAACAATATAATTAAAAGGAGAAATAGTACAATGTTCACTAGTCTGCAAAGAAAGATGAGTGGTGGGGATTTCTCTCAGGGAAATTTTCCACCAATATTTGTGTAAAAACAATTGGCTGAGAGTCGGCAATGGTTTGGAAGAAGAATTGTTCCTTTCTCATGTATATTCATCTCCTTTTATCCTCTGGTAATCAGGTTCAGTAGAGTCGGGGGGGGGTTTTTTTGGGGGGGGAATAGGTTATAGATAAGAATAAGGGAACATCATGTATTTCCTCTGTATACAAACGTCAAAGAATGAATGGGCTGTTAATTGTTAACTGACATCAATACAGACATTTCTGATGTTTTGGTTACATTCCAAAGTCAGCAGGAGTTGATGTTGTTTTGGTATGGCGTTCAGTCGTGTGAATGCTGCAAAGCGTGTTCCCCTTCATGGAGAGCACGTGTTGCAGTGGGGGCCGCCAGGACATTCCAAAGTTGGGGGCAGGCTAATTGATCGTTGGCCACTGATGCGATTGGGGCTTCCCTTGTTGTTGGGAAGAAGTTAATGTTGCCATTTGTTGATTGACAGCCAGAAATGCTAAAACTCCTTGCATGAGGCTAGGGCTTCCTCTTTTCGCCCGTGCATCGGATTGTCCATCCCCCCCTCCCTAGAATTAGGGTTGTATGCTTTGACCTTGCTATGCCTGTCATGGGGTCGTCTGCTCTTGGGGCAGGGGCCCAATAGGAATTTTGTCCATCTGGCTGATTGGCTGGAGCCATTTGGTTTTTGCCTAATGAGTAGCAAATCGTCACAACTTGTAAGGTTGCGCTTAGGCATTGGTTTATAGTTTGGTTGGTTGAGGGGCATGGATTGGCTGTGCCTGCCCCTCTAATGCTGCTGCTGCAAGGGATTCCGTTAAAGGAATTAGGGGCTAACTATTGCTTGTCCACTCTGTCAAGGGGGCCATAGCAATGAGCTCCTGGTTGCATTTGGGGAGGGCTGAGGGCAGGTTCCCTGCTCCATCGCTACCCCCAAGTGTATTCCCCTATTTTGACTTTCGCATCGTGCGGAATGTCAGTCTGCCCCCTATGGTGGGGGCAGATAGTCGCAACCAATGCCTAAGCAACCACTCACAAATTTGTATTTTAATAAAGTTGTGGCCAAAATTATGCCAAAAATCTTAAGCAAAAAATTATGTGTGATGTGTGAGTTATTGGGGTGGCCCTGGGGACCTCGACACACAACATATACAGTGCCGGATTTACATATAAGCTAAACAAGCTAAACAACCCCACTCTCTTGGGGACCACCCAAAAATATGCTTCTTCTTGACCGTATTTCACTATTAATATACTTCTTCTTAATTGAATTTCAGTTCAACAATTACTTTGATAAAATACATATTTTGTTAGATACCTATTAGGTCCATAAATGACCATATAGCATATATTCAACTCAAAAAACAGCGACAATTTTTTGTTGACAAAGGACAGCTGGACATATAAAGTGCCCCATTACCTTCAGTAGCTTAGGGCCTCATCAAACCTAAATTTGTCCCTGAACATATATGAAGGCCACGAGATACGGGAACTAATTCCTGAATGCGAACACCATTATGTTCTGTTCTGTGCATTAGCTGGGTTCTATCCTTCTTTCTAAATAGCTTAGTATGAATTCTCTTACACAAATTTGGCCTCTTTCTGGTGCCACAGCATATCTTTGGAATACATTGACACTCAAGCTCTCCCTTCGTTTTGAAAGTATAATGAATCGGACATCACTTGAGGTAGTTGATAATTGGCAATTCCTGTACAAATATTGCAGTATCTACCAACTTGCCTCTTTCTCATTTCTCTGTCTTCTTACATTATTCAGTTCTAAGCCGGTGGGTTAGGGCCTTGTCAAAATTTCTTTATACTTAGGTTTATCCTCCTCCTCCTCTTTTGCTGTCTTAATTCACATTGTGAAATGTTTCCAGATGTGACATGTCATGATCTTGTTATTCTTAGGACCAGTCACCATTATGAAATCTACCAATAACTCAGTTTGAGATAGGTTCACTGCACAATCAGCATTATCAAGTGAAAACAGCTGAAAATGACCCATACAGGAAAAGAGACTAGAGTTAATTTATCTAATCAGTGTTTATATATATGTAGCCTTCCAGGACTCCTGCAACTTGGTATCACATTGACAGGTAGAATAAAATGAAAAGAATAAAAATAGCTAAAAAGAGGACTCAGTAAACTGTGGACTAGGCTTATCAAACTCTGGTTCCCTGTGGTCCTGGTGGTCACATGAAGACATGAAGGCTCCAGCTTTGTAGCAATCTGTATGACAAATCATGACTTTTTATTACCTTATCTAACAATAGTCTATCTAATGGAAAGGTTTGCTCAACTAGTAGGCTCTTTATGTTTATTTGATTGCCTATACAGGTCAAGGCCAATTCATGCACTGAAGTCTCTACACTGTATAAATTTACCTTCAAAAAATTGAAACTGAAAGTGTGTCAACACTGTAGATAGACTATCCCAGCCACTATTACAGAGCCAGTGTGGTGTAGTGGTTAAGAGTGGTAGTCTCGTAATCTGGGGAACCGGGTTCTTGTCTCTGCTCCTCCACATGCAGCTGCTGGGTGACCTTGGGCTAGTCACACTTCTCTGACGTCTCTCAGCCCCACTCACCTCACAGAGTGTTTGTTGTGGGGGAGGAAGGGAAAGGAGAATATTAGCTGCTTTGAGACTCCTTTTGATAATCCCAATCTCTTTCTACAATTTGTTGTTTAGTGGTTTAGTTGTGTCCGACTCTTCGTGACACCATGGACCTGAGCACGCCAGGCATTCCTGTCTTCCACTGCCTCCCGCAGTTTGGTCAAACTCATGCTGGTAGCTTTGAGAACACTGTCCAACCATCTCATCCTCTGTCATCCCCTTCTCCTTGTGCCCTCCATCTTTCCCAACATCAGGATCTTTTCCAGGGAGTCTTCTCTTCTCATGAGGTGGCCAAAGTATTGGAGCCTCAGCTTCACGATGTGTCCTTCCGGTGAGCACTCAGGGCTGATTTCCTTAAGAATGGATAGGTTGGATCTTCTTGCAGTCCATGGGACTCTCATGAGTCTCCTCCAGCACCATAATTCAAAAGGATCCATTCTTCGGTGATCAGCCTTCTTTATGGTACAGCTCTCACTTCCATACATCATTACTGGGAAAAATCATAGCTTTTACTATACGGACCTTTGTTGGCAAGGTAATGTCTCTGCTTTTTAAGATGCTGTCTTTCTACAATAAATGTACTCAACTGTTATTGCACTTTCTATTTCATCTGTGTGTGTTTGGAGCTGTACAAATCAAAGGCCTGGAAACGATGCCTTATGAGGAACGGCTAAGGGAGCTGGGCATGTTTAGCCTGGAGAAGAGGAGGTTAAGGGGTGATATGATAGCCATGTTCAAATATATAAAAGGATGTCACATAGAGGAGGGAGAAAGGTTGTTTTCTGCTGCTCCAGAGAAGCGGACACGGAGCAATGGATCCAAACTACAAGAAAGAAGATTCCACCTAAACATTAGGAAGAACTTCCTGACAGTAAGAGCTGTTTGACAGTGGAATTTGCTGCCAAGGAGTGTGGTGGAGTCTCCTACTTTGGAGGTCTTTAAGCAGAGGCTTGACAACCATATGTCAGGAGTGCTCTGATGGTGTTTCCTGCTTGGCAGGGGGTTGGACTCGATGGCCCTTGTGGTCTCTTCCAACTCTATGATGCTATGAAATCAAGTGTAGTAGCCATGCAGTATTAATCACTGAGAACATTTACTGAAGTTTCGGAATCAAGAGTCATTTCCATTCTTTGGCAGTATAACTTTTCTCCACTCTATTATCTGGTGGGCTTTTGTTTGCTGAAGCCTGAAAAGTACCCATATTAAAGCTCACCCTCTGATCTGCAATCAGCCTTGCGCAGCAAAAGCACTCCATGCCAAAGGGAGCAGAGACGTGCAGTTGTAGGGAGAAAAAGCATGTCGCCTTCTGGATTCCTATGGCCCATTGGTTGCTAACTGCACTGTGCAGCCGATTAATGTTGGAAATATATGCTCTGCATTTCATACAGGTAGATTAAAGAAAACTAAAATATCATTTCCAGCCAGAGTTTACCCTGAGGTGAAGCAAGTAATTGGAACAAGACATGTACAGCCTGCAAGAATGGCTCTGAATAGAGCCAAGGAACCCACAACAGTTCTGTTTTCCAACTCCCTTACCTGAGCCTTGAAAGTTGTTTTGCAAGAACTTGGCACATAATTAAGCATCTCACTTGCCCTCCCTTAGAAAGCTCACGCGGCAAATTTGCTGTAGGTTCCAGAAGCAAAATTAAAACTGAATTCCTCAAGCACTCTTTAAACAAAATGTTAACAATAGCATTTGGGGGGAAATAAACTCACTGCCAATTTATGCTGAAGTCAAACCAGCTCCAGAAGCTGTCACCGTTACATCCAAAGGAAAGCCATGGTATTGATTTGTGAGAAGATAGCGCTGGAATATTTGAAGGTGTACTTTAAAAGTTTGACTTAATATAACCTTTAAGAGATTTCAAAACTGAAAGTATAAAGAGTATGAAGAATAACTGGTGAGGACCTCAAACAAATAAACTCATATTTTGTGCATCATGGAAGTCAAACTGTGAGGAGACGAAAATGATGACCTCTTCCCATACTCCATTTACAATATAAGCTCACACCTGTGCACTGTTCAAAAAACAAGTGTCACTCAATGCTAATGCTTGTTGTTGTTTTTGTCTAGTCGTTTAGTCGTGTCCGACTCTTCGTGACACCATGGACCAGAGCACTCCAGGCACTCCTGTCTTCCACTGCCTCCTGCAGTTTGGTCAAACTAATGCTGGTAGCTTCGAGAACACTCTCCAACCCTCTCATCCTCTGTCGTCCCCTTCTCCTTGTGCCCTCCATCTTTCCCAACATCAGGGTCTTTTCCAGGGAGTCTTCTCTTCTCATGAGGTGGCCAAAGTCTTGGAGCCTCAGCTTCAGGATCTGTCCTTCCAGTGAGCACTCAGGGCTGATTTCCTTCAGAATGGAGAGGTTTGATCTTCTTGCAGTCCATGGGACTTTCAAGAGTCTCCTCCAGAACCATAATTCAAAAGCATCAATTCTTCGGCGATCTGCCTTCTTTATGGTCCAGCTCTTACTTCCATACATCACTACTGGGAAAACCATAGCTTGAACTATATGGACCTTTGTTGGCAAGGTATGATAATGCTTACTGTATTTCATTTTGAACTCTAAGTGCCATAAAAACATTTCCAGTGATCTGGTATCTGCCTTGGTTGTGTTCGCTTTCAGCAATTCCAATGATATGATCAGTCAGAATTCTATGAGTGAGCGAATTAAATTTAACTATGCACTGTGTGAATAACTAGCTTTTTTTTTGTCTGTCCTGAATCTTTCAATTGTTATCTTCATTGAATGACCCCAGGTTCTAGCATTGTGAAAAAGAAACAAGCTTCCCTCACTAACTTTCTCATGCCATACATATATTTTCATGTGCTTCTATCATGTGCTCACCCTCACTCCCCCACCCCCCGAACAACAAAGCTCCACCTATTGCAACCTTTCCTCATTGGAGAGTTGCTTTGACCTCTTGAGCGATATAATGGATTGGTAAATCTATCTGCAATATAATTAAATCACATCTATATTTAATTTTATCAGAAATAAAGAATTTATTTATGCATGCTACAACAGCGGCAAGAGTCTTGATAGCACAAGGATGGAAGGATGAGGAAACCCCAACAAAGGAACAGTGGCAAGAGAAATTGATGAACTATGAAGAACTGGCTAAACTGACATATAAATTGCGAGATAAGGACAACTGTGACTTCAAAGAAGAATGGGAACTTTTTACAAATTATTTAAAAAGACAACAAAATGACCTGGACTCCTTGACAGGTTTTGAATAAACATACACAAATTTACTGATGGTTAATACAGTAGATAGATAATATAAGGATTTATACAATTTTACAGTATGCAAAGAACAATATGAGTTGAGAAATCAGAGAGAGGAGCTGAGGGAAGTCTTGGGGGGGGGGAGGAAGGGTTCATTGGGGAAGTGGGGGAAAATTATATATATATATAATTTGATCAGAATGTAAACCATAATATGAGCCATCTGTATCCTAGATTGGGGGGGGGGGTGCATTTATATGTAAAATCGTCTTTGTGGATTCTGTTCTGCTCATGAGTTTTAGGATAATATTGGTTGGGTGATTATGTAACGGTACTTTTAAAGGGGGGGGGACTCCATTTTAACTTTGAAGAAGCCAAGCCCAAGGCTTAAGGCAGGCAGACCTCCACTGGGACAGATAGAAGGAGAGAGAACAGTTTTTAATATTATGTGCCATCATGTTTTTGTATTTTTTAAAATGAATGCAATTTCCATCATTAAATAGATTTGCTGATCCTTGATTTCTAGAGTGACCATTAAACAAGGTGTTGTGTGCCCATGAAACAGGATGCATTCTATGCAAGGAGATGCATTCAGACCATTTATTCTAACCTTTCCACAGGATGATCAAGGCTTATGCATGATAAGAAGTAAAATCCCAGTTAGATTTCCGCTAGGAAAAAAAATAACAATCATCTAAGTCTATTGATTTCAATGGGTCTGCTGTGAATGCGGCTCAGATGACATACACCTACAAGAGGATAAGATTATTGTGATACAATTTGTAAAATTTCATATTAATTTTAATTTGCTGCTGTTATCCTTTTCAGCTTTTATCACTGTCTGCTAAATTAGAATTTTTGTGCTTATTGTGGATTCTATGGTTCATGGATCTGTCATAACTGTTTTTAACCTTGCTTTGATTTTTGTGACACGCACACGGTTTCTTTAATCCATTTTGGATAGCCTCGCAGGAATGCAGGATAAAAAAAGACGAACATTAAACTAATTTGCAATCCCCAGACTCAGGGAGAGCTTCAGATGCATTGCTTGGTTATAAAATTGACTTTGCACACAATCCCAAGAGTCTTGGTAATACACAGGTAGGTACTTTCTCCACAATTCCTGCCTGTCATGGCTATTCATGCTTTTCAAGTAATAAAATTAAATAAATCATTTGTGAAATATCTTAAATATATATGTTTCATGGGAATATGGGAGAAGACTGATTCCACTGGGAAACAATTTTTTTCTTCCATTTTCTGTTGCACAAGATTTTTCAACGGTTCTTACATGTTTTTTCAATACTGGTTTCAAATCTGAAATCGTTTTTCGTGTACATGCTATAGTTATCCTTCATTTTCTGACTTTTGCCAATATGTCATATTTACACTGGGGATAAGTGGACACTGACATGTTGATCTACCCTAACCACATGGTAATTATTGTTTTGCAAACTTAATTTTTCTTTATTTTTATGGTTTTGTAACCTAAATATTTGTATTTTTCAGATTGGACCATGGCTTCTTTAAGTAGCCAAAAGTGTGTAAACAAGCCTGATGCCTTTTGTTATGTATGCGGCTGCTACGCATTTCCTCGTCAAAGACGCAATACAACAGCGTTTGTGAGGTGTGCCTATAAAAGCTGTTTTGAAATTCCCCTGGGCGACTAAGACAAGAAATGGGCTCCGCATATTGTTTGTCACAATTGTGAGGAAATGTTTAGAGACAGGACAAAAGGAAAATGGAAGAGTATGCCTTTTGGGGTTCCTGTGGTTTGGTGAGAACCCAAGGATCACACAAGTGACTGCTATTTTTGTTTCCCAGTGTTATCTACAAGTTGTTGTTATTCAGGTACTTGGTAAAGCCTTTCTGTTGTCAAAGCAAGAAGTTGACCATTTTGAGATCCACACAGATGATCCAGTTGTGCTCCTCACCATGTTCGCTTCCTTCATCTTCAGATGAGATAAATCCCTTAAAAACTGGAATTGGGAGTTCCTCTCAGAGTGGGATAGATCTAATTGCCGAAGGAATACTAGGATAGGTGACAGTATGTTGGTTTTCCTTGCCGATACCTTTCATATTGACCAGACAAAAATAGCATAACAAAAGGCATCAGGCTTGTTTACACATTTTTGTCTACTTGAAGAAGCCATGTTCCGATGTGAAAAATACAAATATTTAGGTTACAAAACTATAAAAATAAAGAAAAATTAAGTTTGCAAAACAACAATCACCATGTTTTTAGGGTAGATCAACGTGTCAGTGTTGACTTATCCCCAGTGTATATATGACATATTGGCAAAAGTCAGAAATTGAAAGATGTACATGGCATGTGCACGAAAATCAATTTCAGATTTGAAATCAACATTGAAAGAACATATAAGAATAGTTGAAAAATCTTGTGCAACAGAAAATGGAAAAAAAAATTGTTCCCCAGTGCACTGTGTGGTGTAGTGGTTAAGAGCGGTAGTCTCGTAATCTGGGGAACCGGGTTCGATTCCCCGCTCCTCCACATGCAGCTGCTGGGTGACCTTGGGCCAGTCACACTTCTCTGAAGTCTCTCAGCCCCACTCACCTCACAGAGTGTTTGTTGTGGGGGAGGAAGGGAAAGGAGAATGTTAGCCGCTTTGAGACTCCTGAAGGGGAGTGAAAGGCGGGATATCAAATCCAAACTCTTCTTCTTCTTCTTCTTCTTCTTCTGTGTATCCCAAGGGAATACATTTTTTGCATACTTACAACTGTACATAGATATACATGTCATTTTCAATGCTATACATGTCATGTTCAATGCCATATAAGTCACTTGCCTTTATACTCATATTGTACTACTTTGGCTATGTGTTTAATAAAATATTGAATTCTTGCATTGTGAAAAACAAAGATTATGGTGAAAAGTGAAAAATGTGAATTGCAAAAAAAACCACCTAGATCTTACAGAACAAAACCAACTTCAGATATGAAATCAGCATGTCAAAATTAGGTTAGAACAACTGCAGGTGTCAATGCAACAAAATTTTTGTTTCCCAGTGTTCTTAATTGGCACTTTACACTGGGTAGGGATTATTCAAGTTACACAGCAGATTTAAAGTGTTAATTGGAATTTGTGAGGAGGGAAGAGAGACGGGGAGAGACAGATTCTCCTCCTTGAAATAGTCATTTAAAATTATCAATAGGAATAAACGTTGATTATGTTTTGGTGACTGATGAAAATCCATGTAATTTACACATTGAAATTAGAATTGATTGCAGAGCTGTGATCTCAGTCAGGAACCTGAAAGTTAGTTGTTCCTACACAAAGAGTGAGTTTCACAGAGTTCCATAGTTTTTAAGATTAATATTTACTCCAAAGAAAGCTCAGCCATGCACTTCTAATTAAGTTTGCCATGGATGAAATGAAAGCAGGTGACACCTAAGGTTTGGACATGTGTTTTTTAAAAACATTTTATTCATATCATTCTATCAAACCAAAGCAATTTCTATATGGGGGAAAATATTTGCCTCAAAACCCTCCTCATTGGCACGGCTGGAGATCTGCCTCAGCTCAGAAGCAAGAGCCTCTTCTGGAGAATCGCTTCATTTTATTTTCTGAAGCTGGATGTCTTCTCTGTTGACTAGAATGGGAGGAAAACCATATGCCTGTATATTCTATTGGGAATAGCAGTCCCTTCAGAGGGGATTAGCTTGCCAAATATAAGACACATAGGTGCATATAATCTATGACACAGGGGCAACATCTGTACAATCTGTACAACATCTGGCAATACTGCTGCTTTGCTTACTCGCAAAAGGGAAACACAGTTTTCCCAAGAAATAAACCAGGCTTTTAAAAAGCCTTCTCTGGAGCAATTCTGGAGGAATGCAGGTGGATAAGAGGGGATGGATGTTGGGGCAAAAAATGATCACTTCCCATATACACTGATGGGATCAGATCTGTCAATGACTCACCAGAAAGGAGGCTATATGGTAATTAGAGAACTTTTTGATATGAGAGCTGGACCAAAGAGAAGGCTGATCGTCGAAGAATTGATGCTTTTGAATTGTGGTGCTGGAGGAGACTCTGGAGAGTCCCGTGGACTGCAAGAAGATCAAACCTCTCCATTCTGAAGGAAATCAGCCCTGAGTGCTGAGTGCAGATCCTGAAGCTGAGGCTCCAATACTTCGGCTACTTCATGAGAAGAGAAGACTCCCTGGAAAAGTTCCTGATGTTGGGAAAGATGGAGGGTACAAGGAGAAGGAGACAACAGAGGACGAGATGGTTGGACAATGTTCTCGAAGCTACCAGCATGCGTTTGACCAAACTGCGGGCAGCAGTGGAAGACAGGAGTGCCTGGCATGCTCTGGTCCATGGGGTCACAAAGAGTCAGACATGACTAAAAGATTAAACAACAACAATTGATATGACTTAGCAGGGGCCAGCTTGAGTTTTTAGGTCATGCTTGTAAATAAATAATAGCAAAAGATCGGGTTTGATTCACATGGAATTTCTGGGGGAGACTTCTCTCTCATTTGCTCCAGCTCCCCAGTCTGGTTTGAGAAGGGCAATTGTTTGTTTTGGTGATGTTTTCCTGGGTGTAGTTTCAGAAGGGTGCCAGTATGGAGTTTGTAGCCCAAACCATAGCTTTGTGCACACAGGAGCAAGCTGCATCAACATGACTGTGTGCAAGGATCTCTTCCTGTCATAGCTGTCAAGTGTCCCTTATTTGAAGGGACAGTCCCTTTTTCCAGCGCCATGTCCCGCTGCTGTCCCTTAGTGATAGATGTCCCTTAAATGTCCCTTAAATGATGTCCCTTAAATTTTAAAGGAAGCAGCTCCTCTCCCTCCCTCCCTCCCTGCAGTCCAGGGAGGAGGGAGGCTCCAACTGTTTTGCTTGGCTGTGTTGCTCACCCAATAAGAAGTTTAAGAACGACTGGGGGGTGGAGCTTGCATGCCTTTTGTGTGGCTAGTTAATGCAAGCTGAGGGGGTTTTTGAATGCTGGATGCCATCTTGTTGCACGTGCTGCTGCAAACTTTGCAGTGCAAAGCGAGGCCGGGGAGCCATCTTAAGTTGAGGCTGCATAGGCCTTGTGGTGCTTTTGATTCAGATTCTATTCAGTTGAACCTCTGATTACAAAGTTGGTTGGACAGTGTTCTCGAAGCTACCAGCATGAGTTTGACCAGACTGCAGGAGGACAGGAAGACTAGAGTGCCTGGAACAGGTGAGGCTGCAGGTCCCTTATTTTGGCTGCTGGTGCCTTATTTTCAAATCTGTAAGTTGACATCTATGCTTCCTGTTCTGCTTTAAAGAAGGCAGAAAGCACAGAGGTGCTGGGACATGTCAGAAGGATACTTCATGCAGAGGACAACTGCATATGGAATCTTCACTAATACCACTAAGAAAGGCAGTAATATTAGTTCAACCTGTTTAAATCTCTAAGGTTACACTGGTTTAGCTCGTTAGTATTATTAGATATACTTTGATTTTACTTAACTTTTGGTGCTGGCAGGATTCCATTTGGTTCTGGCAGTATTCCATTGTGAGATAAGCACTGGGAAGTGTTTGGGGCTTTTTTAGTTCAATAACACTTTTAATTATAGCTGAATCTCAGTGAAAGTGTATGGATTTTACTGATGAAATGTAAACAGCTAAAAGCCAAATGAAGGCATCCTCCTAGTTTTCTTCTGCCTAATTAAAGCACAGGAACATTTATCTCTCACCAGAGGGATGTAGCAAATACAGAAGAGATGGGGGGGCTATACATTGCGTTCACACATTTAAATCATTACAGGTATTATAGCTGGTTTCATGAAAATCAACACAAATAGAAAGTACAACACATGTAAACACATACATGTGCACACAACATTTAGCACATCTCAGATTTTGCAGACACTGCTAAATCACCATATCCTTTTCCTATCAGCACGACTAATCTCCTTCCTTATTGTGTGCCTCCTTGCGATACTAAAGGTCTGTTGGGAGCACTAGAACTGTGCATTTGACCAGTAGAACTACACCAAAATGCAAGTGGATGGCTACAAATTAATGAGTCAAGAGGCTGCAGTCAACTAATGCCTGTTTTAGTCTTAGATATTCATCCTTTTCAGGCATCCGACCTGTGTAGACACATGAAGCCACCACACCACCCCTGCTTCACCAAGTCCTCATTCCCATCTGCCCAGTCCCTTCCCTTCCTTCTTTGGGTGAGAAATGTATGAAGGGGGCTCATAGCCATGATCACTCAGCATGAATAGAAGCCTATGCATGATTGGGAACCTTGCTTTATCAATAATGGGTATGTAGGTATATAGTCAACCATCTAACACCAGTCTTGAAAGACCTACATTGGCTCCCAGTACATTTCCGAGCACAATTCAAAGTGTTGGTGCTGACCTTTAAAGCCCTAAAATGGCCTCCGTCCAGTATACCTTAAGGAGCGTCTCCACCCCCATCGTTCTGCCTGGACACTGAGGTCCAGCGTTTGAGGGCCTTCTGGCGGTTCCCTCGCTGTGAGAAGCCAAGTTACAGGGAACCAGGCAGAGCGCCTTCTTGGTAGTGGTGCCTGCCCTGTGGAATGCCCTCCCATCAGATGTCAAAGAGAAAAACAACTACCAGACTTTTAGAAGACATCTGAAGGTAGCCCTGTTCAGGGAAGCTTTTAATGTTTGACAGACTATTGTATTTTAATATTTTGTTGGAAAACGCCCAGAGTGGCTGGGGAAACCTAGCCAGATGGGTGGCGTTTAAATAATAAATTATTATTATTATTATAGTCCTCTTCAGCCTTTCCCTGCTCAACATGGGAAGGTTGGGAACAGGGAAGGTGGAACCCCATGCAGACATCGGGGTGGACATGGTATAGTCCCATGTCTCTTATGTGGATTAATCTTTCTTAATCAGGCACAACAGGACTTTGCTCTGGCCCTTTGGGTGCTTGTCTGCCTGTTCTTCAACTAGTCACTGAACCGTCCCATTTGATATTTCCCCAGGCAAACCCTAAATCAATTTGCTTTATGAAAACATTCCTGCTTTAGACACCAAGTCTTGCACTATTCCTCCATTGGAGCCCTGCCCTGATTAACATATAACTTCAGCATGATTTAAAAAAAATAAGAAGAAAGGTTTTTGCTTTGATTTTTAAACACAGATATTACGGGTCTCCTTCCCAAAATTCCAAGACAGTTCATGAGACTGTGACAGAGCCTTCAATTGCCACGTAGGACTAACTGTTGAGAGACAGATTCATCATTCTATTGCAAGCCTCATGTATCTCCAGCTACATTTTCAGCCTTCAACACAGTTTTCATCATAAAAATAGGAAGATTCTAAATCCCTGCTCCAAGTGGCGGTGCTTCTTGAAAGTCATATAGCAGTAGGAGGCAGAACCTTCAAGAACCATGCTGCCTTCAGATAATTGGGACATTAATCAACTCCCCGGCTAGGGCAAAGCTAGCTTTATTCATGCCTTATGTAGTTTGCTTCCCTTTTCATTTCTCTGCAATAGTAAAAGCAGCCAGCTGCCTAGGGTCCCAGCTCCTTTGGCCCTCCTGTCTTCCATATATGTAGAACATCAGAGTGATGATTAATAGCCGCTGTGAGTGTCATGGCTTAGCACAAACCAACCTTCCTGCTCCCACAAGATACCCACATGACTTATAAAATGTAAAATAAAAAATGCGGGCTACACTACCTTCACAAAGCATACAGACTGTATGGAAGATACCCAGAGAGTTATAAAACTAGAGCATTTCATCATTAAAAACAAGAACCCAGAAAGCTGGCATCTGATTCAAAGGTCTCATTCTAGAATCTGGGCATTAGTACTGATGGACATAGCCAATTGGCCATAGTGTCTCAGCTTACCTGTTTCTACCTGCTGTCATGATTTGGAATTGGGTAAAAACAGCAGGTTGCTGTTGCTGTGGTTGGATGTTCGAACCCCTTTGAATCCTTCCAGAGGAAGAACAAATTGGCAGCATGGCCAATGGTCAGGAACGATGAGAACTGTAGCTCAAAACATCTGGAGGAGGTCTAACCCTGCTATAAAGTTCCTCAGCATGTGTCTACCCACTTTCCCAGGTGGGCAGCAGTTGCAGCTCCTTGCGGATTGGCCGCCATCTCTGGCAGCTGGGATGCGAAGGCTTGGCCGGCCATTGGTAATAATAATAATAATAATAATAATAATAATAATAATAATAATAATAATAATTTATTTATACCCCGCCCATCTGGCTGGGCCTCCCCAGCCACTCTGGGCGGCTTCCATAAAAACCAAAAATACAGTAAAATATCACACGTTAAAAACTTCCCTGAACAGGGCTGCCTTAAGATGTCTTCTGAATGTCAGGTAGTTGTTTATCGCTTTGACATCTGCTGGAAGGGCATTCCACAGGGCGGGTGCCACTACCGAGAAGGCCCTCTGCCTGGTTCCCTGTAGCTTTGCTTCTTGCAGTGAGGGAACCGCCAGAAGGCCCTCGGCGCTGGACCTCAGCATCCGGGCAGAATGATGGGGGTGGAGACGCTCCTTCAGGTATACTGGACCAAGGCCGTTTAGGGCTTTAAAGGTCAGCACCAACACTTTGAATTGTGCTCGGAAACGTACTGGGAGCCAATGCAGGTCTTTCAAGACCAGTGTTATATGGTCTCGGCGGCCGTATAATACCTCCAGCCAGCCGCACTGCAGCGTGGGACTGCCCGCCAAAAGCTTTTATTCAAATGGGCCAATCAGGGAACCACTGACGTTTATATAAATTAACATTACTCAAAGCCTTCTTACTTTTTGCAGCAGTTGCCATGTTGCAAACTGCCTTTGAAATTCTGCAGAGATTCAAGATTGTTTACTGGTGACATGGGAGCCTACTTTTTAAAAAAAAGGGGGGGGGGAGCTTAAACACTACTGGGAAATCTATTTGCTGTACCTTTCTGTTTCATTCCTGAATGAAACCAATCAGTGATCTTGTGGGTTGTGGCTAATATGATTTTGTATGGCTCAATACATCATCTCATCTCAGGCTCAACTCAGCTATCTGCCAATCTCCCATTCCCACCACCCTTCTGAGTAATACCCCTCCCCACCTTCTCACTATATAGAAGGATCTGGCAACTTCTGTTTCAGTGTATCTGAAGAAGTGTGCATGCACACGAAAGCTCATACCAAGAACTAACTTAGTTGGTCTTTAAGGTGCTACTGGAAGGAATTTTTTTATTATGATTTTGTATGTGTGGCATTTCACAGTTGGGCTGTCGTTATGCCTGCCAAAACGATTTCCATGCAGTAAGCTTTATGAAAGCAATGAATCCCCCCATTTATTTATTAAAAGAAGGTATATAACGTAACAGTTTCCAGACAAAGAATCAGTACGACATGCTAAATGTTGTAGTTTTGCCCCTTCCTTAGGAAAAGCAATATGTACATGATATCATTGTAACAGAATTACTGTAATTTAAGAAGTCTAACATCAGCAACCTCTTCCCGTAAATATGCTATGGTTTCAATCTCTAGGGGGAAAAATCCTTTCTTTACTTCCTTGAAAGATTTCAGAGGCACATTTCGATGGGAAAAAAAACTGAAATAGAAAATGCTGAATCTAAAATTAAGGTGGTGATTCTAATCCCTGAGCTGTACTGTGTGTTGTTCATAAACAAATGGAAGTACGAGTTAAATTATTTTCTCGACAGAGGTATGCATTTTAACCCCAGGAGGTTCAAGTTAGAATTCAGCTCAGGGTTCCTTTTACTTTTCAATGCCTGCAAGCATTCCTTGTATAGTGAAAACTTGGTAGAGGAGCCAAGATACCCCACATCACTGCACAAAGTTAAGAATTGAAAGTTGGTGTTTCATTCTATTCCCATAAACCAGTCCAATTGCCACAATGCCCAACAATAGCAAAAATGTTGTTGTTGTTTAGTCGTTTAGTCGTGTCCGACTCTTTGTGACCCCATGGACCAGAGCACGCCAGGCACTTCTGTCTTCCACTGCCTACCACAGTTTAGTCAAACTCATGCTGGTAGCCTCGAGAACACTGTCCAACCATCTCATCCTCTGTTGTCCCCTTCTCCTTGTGCCCTCCATCTTTCCCAACATCAGGGTCTTTTCCAGGGAGTCTTCTCTTCTCATGAGGTGGCCAAAGTATTGGAGCCTCAGCTTCAGGATCTGTCCTTCCAGCGAGCACTCAGGGCTGATTTCCTTCAGAATGGAGAGGTTTGATCTTCTTGCAGTCCATGGGACTCTCATGAGTCTCCTCCAGCACCATAATTCAAAAGCATCAATTCTTTGGCGATCAGCCTTCTTTATGGTCCAGCTCTCACTTCCATACATCACTACTGGGAAAAATAGCAAAAATACTGAATATTAAAAGGAAACTCATGAAAAACTAAACAAACAGAGAGCAGGTCTGCGCAACGGGAAGTATTACAGGGAACCTTGGGAGGAAGCAGTCGTGTCCTCTTGGGTTTCATGATACAAAGTCAAGGGAAGGCTGAGTATAGTTGGACGTGCACTCTGGAGTTTAAGAAGGCTGGTTTCAAAAAGCTTAAGGAACTACTGGGTAAGATCCCGTAGACAGAATACTCAGAATGGAGTCCAAGATGGATGGGAGTTTCCTAAAGGTGAAATATTGAAAGCACAAATGCAGACAATTCAAACAAGAAAGAAAAGTGGAAGGCACCTGAAGAAACCAGTGTGGTTGTATAAAGGAGCTTACAGATGAGCTGACATTTAAGAAGGCCATGTAACAGAAATGCAAGAAAGGGGAAATTACAAAGGAAGAATATACAGTCATGCCTCGGGTTACAGATGCTTCAGGCTGCGAGTTTTCGGGTTACGGATGCGCCGAGACCCAGAAGTACCAGAACGGGTTGCTTCCAGGTTTTGGCATTCGTGCATGTGCAGAAGCACTAAATTGCACTTTGTGCATGCGAAGAAGCACCGAATTGCGACCCACACGTGCGCAGACACGGCGCTGCAGGTTGCCAACGCTGCGGGTTGCGAATGTGCCTCCCACCTGGATCACGTTCGCAACCCGAGCGTCCACTGTACATGACTAGCCAACACTTGCAGGGAGAAGGTCAGGTACAAATCTCCAGGGCCTGGTGAGCTGCTCCCAAGTGCCCTGCTTGGTCAACTGTTGAAACATGATGCTTGACTTGGCTAGATCCTTGGTCTAGTCTGGCAGGATTCCTCTTGGAGTCTTTCTCACCATGAAGTAGGGTGAGGCAGCTCACTAAAACAGCAGATTCTGGATACTACGAAGGGTGGCAGAATGGAGACAAATGTATCTGGCCCATGAGGGGACAGTCCACTAGAATATACTCTTCCACATTCCAGTGAAATGAACAGGAGATATACAAAAGGACAACATTATACTCTGTGTTAGGGACACAGGTGGCACTGTGGATTAAACCAGAGAGCCTAGGACTTGCCGATCAAAAGGTTGGTGGTTTAAATCCCGGCGACAGGGTGAGCTCCCATTGCTCAGTCCCTGCTCCTGCCAACCTAGCAGTTCTAAAGCACGTCAAACTGCAAGTAGATAAACAGGTACCACTCCAAAGGGCAGGTAAACAGCACTCCATGCACTGCTCTGGTTTGCCAGATGCGGCTTAGTTATGCTGTACGCCGGCTCCCTCGGCCAATAAAGCGAGATGAGTGCCGCAACCCCAGAGTCGGTCACGACTGGACCTAATGGTCAGGGGTCCCTTTACCTTTACCTTTATACTCTGTGTTAATTCATGCAGGCAAGGGGCACCCCTTGGATTTTCCACCTTAGGTCAATAAATGCCCTTGGCTTGCCGTGGTGGGTAAAGTAAGGGAAAGGAGAGGTGATGTGAATATATTTCCTCCTCTGTTGCTCTTCTAATTGCATGCAGTAAGATGGAGTTGTGGTATCTAGAAGCAGGTTGGCTTCAGAAATGCTGAAGACATAGGTTGTTTTGCTGCCACGGGTACTAAATAACCAAGCCATTATTTCTGTGAAGTGACAGCATTTTCCACGCATTCTGGTAGAGCTACAGAACTGTCATACGTTCTGCTCCTTCGAACTCAGGAGGAGGAGAAGAAAAAATCAGCACAGGGAACAATTTTTCTCTCAGTGGTCCTTTTATCACAGCTGAGCCTTGCGAAAGTTCCGCAAAGTCTCCATTACTCATGGTGACCTCTCAATTGCAAATATTTTTGGAACTCAAATTGGCTACATTCCCCCCCATGATTGTAAACGCTACCAGAACCAGGATTAAGCAATTACAAATAAAAACACTGTGCTAATATTTCTCATGCGCAGGGAGGTCATGTCCAGCATGAAGAGATCAAAGCCAGCAGCATGGCTGTGCCTGAGAAGCTAATGGACAGATTACTCCAATTTCAACCTGCCTAGGAAAAAAGGGAGGGGAGAAGTGAAATATGTAGGAGATACAGCAACACCTTCCTGCAGATGGTCAGGCCCTTATGCCATTTTTGCAACGGAATGCATTTCTTCAGTATTTAAACTTGATTTACCGTACATACACAGAATGGGATTTTCAGACATCTCAGGTCCCTACAGCTTGCAACCCACTCAACTGATTCGGCCCTCCAGGCATGTATTATGTCCTCTGCCAAACACATCATGTCCCTGTTTTTGTATTCCAGTTAACTTGGAGGGGAAGGAAGGATGAAAGCTGCTTGTGGGCAGGGCAGTTCTGACCCCCAGCTGGGATCAGTGGGGTGGAATAAAAGAGCAACAACTTGTGCTGGCTTGGCAAAACAGAATGGCAGTGGTCCTTTCTTTTTCATTACACCAACTCCAGCCTGCATGGGCCAACCAGGTGCCTCTCAAGGTAATGGAGCATTTTAGGATTCAGCCGGTCCATGACTGCATCTGCTCTGCCAAGTAACCCTCTATTGTGAGACCTTGTGCTGCCTACCACTGGTAGGAACAAAACTGTGATAGCATTTGATCAACTATGCTCTATGCAGCTGCAGTGTGTATTATGGAGGGTCTATACCATGGGTAGGCAAACTAAGGCCCAGGGGCCGGATCCGGCCCATTCACCTTCTCAATCCGGCCCGCGGACAGTCCGGGAATCAGCATGTTTTTACATGAGTAGAATGTGTCCTTTTATTTAAAATGCATCTCTGGGTTATTTGTGGGGCCTGCCTGGTGTTTTTACATGAGTAGAATGTGTCCTTTGATTTAAAATGCATCTCTGGGTTATTTGTGGGACATAGGAATTTGTTCATTTTTCTTTACTTTTCAAAATATAGTCCGGCCCTCCACAAGGTCTGAGCGACAGTGGACCGGTCCCCTGCTGAAAAGGTTTGCTGACCCCTGGTCTATACAGCAGCAGAACCTTGGCAGCAGAGGTCAGGGGATGGACCCATCTGCTAAGTTCTAACCTCCAGCAATGATTGGGGGTTTGGATTGCTCTCTAGGTGCTTTTTTAAAAAATCAAAAAAATCAAAGTGTACTAAGATATCCCAAACACTCTGGAAAGGCAAATATTGAATAAAACATTAATGTTCAGTTACCTTCACATTCCTTCTTGAACAGCAAAAAAAAAAAAAGCATTTGGCGCAACTTGACCCTGTCACATAACTCCAGCAAATGCTGTTTCTCTCCCACAAATACATGACATTTGTAACTAACAGGAGCAGAATGAATTCATGTCTGTCAAAGTTTACTCTCTGCGGGTTAGTTATCTTTATTAGCAATAGAAATACAGTCACATAAATTTGAAGAATAGGAGACTGTTATTTGCATATTCATTTGTTTGATCTGAATGAGCTTTGCTGTGAGAATAAATTGTTGAAAAATTGTTGAATAAAAGAATGCATGAATTAGATATTTTTGGGGGAAAAGGTTTATGGATAGTCTGAGATCTGTCACAACTGTGGAATATCAGTTTCCTCCTGCCCCATAACCTTGCTTATAGTTAATTAATATTTGCATCATGTTGATAGGCCTCGTTGTGGCATTAGTGCTGCCTGTCAAACTATCACATTTCTCTCCTTCCCTTTCTCCCAGAACTCAAAATTGTGTACAGTCTATTTTTATCCTCATAGCAATTCTGTGAAATAACTGGGGTGGAATGCTGCTGGTTTTTCTAGCTACCTGTCTGAATGCACAGTGGTGCGAGACCACCAACTCTAGTCATCCTTCTCTCCTAAGGCAAAACCCAAAATCAAGTCAGACATTGGGGAAACTGACAGGCACGGCAGTTGCCTCCTCTGTTCTCCCAAGAGGACCGTCTAATTTGGGTTACATCCACACCAGACATTTAAAGCACTCATATCACTTTAAGAGTCATGGCTTACCCCCCAGAGAATCCTTGGAACTGTAGTGTGTTAAGGGTGCTGAGAGCTGTCAGAAGGCCCTCAACAATCTACAGTTCCCAGGATTATTTGGCGGGTTGGGAACCATGGCTGTCAAAGTGACATAAGAGTGCTTTGCGTGTTCAGACCCAGAGACCTCCCCCCTAAATAAACACACATTTGACTCAAATTTTAGTTTTGGTTTTTGGCAGAATTTAGGCCACAACTTTGTTGATTACAGAAAAGTGAGTGGTTGCATAGGCTCTGGTTTGACTAGCTCCCTGCACCCTTGCAGGCAGCGCTGACCCAGGGCACCAGCATAGGTCAGCCAAGGGTGAACACCTGGATAGGTGAAAAGCCAGGAACACACTATGTCCACCACCCAGATGTCCCCCTGCACTCAGGCACGGGCACAACCCACTCTCGGGGTTTGACCAAACCAAGTTGAGTCCCTGGATTACTTTAACAGAATACCCTTCACATAGGGATGGCGAGAGCGTTCTCCCATCCCTATCACATGAACTAGTGTCTATCCGCAACCTTACAAGTTGTGACGCTTTGCTACGTGGCAGGCGAAACCCAAATGGCAACAGCCAATCCGCCAAATGGGGGAAATTCCTGCCGTGCCCCTGTCCCAATGACAGTCGACACACGATGGCATAGCAAGGTCAATCACAAAATGCCCTAAAAGTAGAGAGAGGTGGGCAGGTGTTCCGAATGCATGAGCCGAAAGAGGAAGCTCTGGGTCACGTGCATGGGCATATATAGGTCCCGTGATCTGTTTACACTGCACCCCATTGGCCAGATTAAACCCAGCAACGAGGGACCTACCAATCGTGTGTTGTGGCTGTCCAATATACCCACCCACAACCAGGAGGTCAGTCTCCAGGTCTCACCGCAACACGTCCCCTCTTTTAGGGAGGACACAATTTAAAGGTATGCTGTGGATGTGACATTGGGCTAGGCTTGCCATATGTCAGGAAAATTTGTGACATGTCCTGCTTTTCAGGTGTAAAAATGGTGTCAGGGGAATTTTGCAGAATCAGTAAAATGTCAGGAAAAACCTGGATGTATGGCATTGCAATGGAAAAAGCAGCGGAAACAGCTCCAAAAGCATAAAATCACTATTTTGGGGGGAGGTTTCCCCCCAAAAGCTCAATAATTTGGGTTTGTTCCCACAATTTTAGTGGGTTTCTTAAAAAAAACGCTCAACAACTTTGTGGGTGTCAGGAATTTTACTTTTTTAACTACAGTGGTACCTCTGGTTATGTACTTAATTCATTCCGGAGGTCCATTCTTAACCTGAAACTGTTCTTAACCTGAGGTACCACTTTAGCTAATGGGGCCTCCTGCTGCCGCTGCGCCGCCGCCGCCCGATTTCTGTTCTCATCTTGAAGCAAAGTTCTTAACCCAAGGTACTATTTCTGGGTTTGTGGAGTCTGTAACCTGAAGCGTCTGTAACCTGAAGTGTCTGTAACCCGAGGTACCACTGTATGGCAACCCTACATTGGGCCTTATTGTTCCCCCCTGTTCTTATTTATGAGAGCAGCAGAGGAAGCATTCTGCTAGGGAGTTGGCTGCACCAAATGGGACCCCCAAATGTAGTCTGGTGGTTTTCTCATCAAAAACCATCAACATAATGGCCTGCACTCACACACCAGTGAACAAGCTGTTAGCAGCAGAAGGGATGAGCTGAGCTTTAGAAAAGATTAGGCTGACTTGACCAGCTTCAAAGATCCATCTAATTTCCCTCATGTCTACACTCAAGGAAGTAAGAAGCTACCCTGAGTACTAGAAGCTTAAAAGAAGATGAGCTTTGCTTGGCACCCTCTTAGATATTTCTGATATGACATTCTAAGATTAGAGAAGGAAGCCTAAGAACTGGGATATATGGGAAAGCTTTCTGTCTTTCTGCATGGCTAGCCCTTTCCTCTGGTAGGGCGCCCCCGATCCCACTGCCAGGAGTAAGAATTGATTCCACAAAAGCTGATTAGAACAAAAAACTACATTGCGAGGCAAGTGAAGCTGCTACCACACACCTCCTAAGTCAGCTAGATTGATCCTTCCTTGCTCCATCTGCCCATCACAGCAGCCACAAACATCAACAGGCCTGTATGAGTGAATCTTGGGAGGGAGGAAGCAGTGGAAGCAAAGATACTCCAGAGCATTTTGTGCTTGAGTTCCAGAGAGCCTTTTCATAAGCGTTTCCTGTGAGCCTGGGCTAATATTTAAGTGATCCAGCTAGCTGGTTGGGTGCTAACTGTGCACCCTGAACTTGTGGGATGTGATACATATGAAGCAGTCAAGTACAACATTCCTTGTTTTCCTAGAGTGGACATGCAGGGGAATGTTTGGTCCAGCTAGTCGAAATGTTCCTGTTTCCTCCTGGACTGGAACATCCTTCCTTTGCATGTGACTGGATGTGGATGTGACCTTACCTGTTCAGGTAACAAAAGGACAAGGCATGCAGCACACTCTCTCTTTTGACTTCTCCATCATTGGACCAGCTTTTTAGCTAGAAATGCTTTGTTCACTTTCAGCCAACAGAGGACACTGGGATTATCCCCATAGGGGAAAGATCCACATGTATATATTTGTAACTAAGTCTGCCTTCAGGGATCTATCTGTGAACTGATGTGAGTAAACTTCTTTTATATACTTTAAACAAGATTGTGGCGTGTTTATTCTTTTAAGAAGGATATAAGGGAACTTACCAGGAACCTAATAGCGAGAGTCTTACACAAGCCTGCAAACAGCTATCTGCTGTGCGTTTAAAAGGGAATGTAAAACTTTGCTAAGTAAAAGAACTTGCTAGCGCAAGTTAGGAAGGATATTAATAAACAATATATCCTCTCCCGCCTCCCTGAACATTCCCACAGAACTGGCACCCTGACAAGAGGTTGATATAGATTCCATGGGAAAGACCTATGGGAAAGCCTTCACCCATTACACATGGAAAATCAGCATCTTAGCAGCTTGTAAAATGCCCCCATCACAGGCTCCTGAGGCAACTGAGCATTGCCTCTTGTGGTGCTTCCAGCTACAAAGGAGTTACATATTTATTGTCCATGTTTGCAAATCCTTTTTCCATAGCTACCATGAGGATTTGGGATAGAGCAGTGTATAACTATAAGCAAACAAACTGTACACCTTTTGTGACGTTGTAAAATGCGATAATGGGGAAAAACATTTTGATTATTTGCTATCAAGCAAACTAAAAAGACGGTCCAATTAGCACGTACAGCGAACGATATGAAAATAAACTCTAATTGCACAGAAAAGGGAGGCATAAATAAGAAGATGTTTGCATCTGTCACTGTCCTCCGCTAAAGGGCTGCTGAACTTGCTAACTACAGTGGCACAATTATCGCTTTGCATGCATTGGATAACATGCTTTGTTTGGGCAATTGGTTGTCTCCGTGGAAGAAGCTCAAAGGTGCAATTCAGCAGCAAAAAAACTGCTTATTTCAGTTCTTGCCCAGAGCAATTTGAAGACTATGAATTGAACTCCCTTCCTGAAACATTCATGCCTTTTGAGTTCTCAGTGCTATACTGTACTTTTGTAACAATGAGCAT
The DNA here is from genome assembly GCF_965112155.1 of Podarcis liolepis. Lineage (NCBI taxonomy): Eukaryota > Metazoa > Chordata > Lepidosauria > Squamata > Lacertidae > Podarcis > Podarcis liolepis. Next base: position 51,853,170 of record NC_139573.1, read on the forward strand.
CTCACTGAAGCTTCAGCTGATGAGAAGGGAGGATTCTCAGCTGGGTGCTATTGACTGCTTAACAGAAAATATATAAAAATGAAGAGGTATAACTGTAATCTAAAGCAGAGCTGCCTGTGTATTCCTCCTAAATGTGGAGGTTCCTGCTTGAGTGAAATAGTCACAGAATTCTGAGGGGAACCCCAATTACCCAGTAATTGTCAGTGCCAAGCAACAAACTTCCTTTTTGCTATTTCCACCGCCGGCATCTGGACTCAAAGGTCTGGGGCACATTTCTGGCCATAAAACAAGATGGGCACTAAGTCTTCTGAGCCTCCGCACGCAGGGGGTCATGGTGGACAGAAAACACCTGAAGTGAAGACTCGCACATAGCCTGCTGGGATTGCCAGTTACTGCCGATCCTCCTGCCCTCTCCCCACTCAACAATCTGTGTAACCTATGTAAGTCACAGACAATATTTGTGTGAGAGAAGAGGGAGTTGCCCTTGACAACTGATGTTTATATAAATACTTAATACATGTATTTTTACTGAAATTGTTATGTACTGAAGTTCTCGCCCTGGGCCAGCAGGGGGATACTGTAGATAGTTATGCAAATGAAGGATCGAAAGTGACGTTCAGTGATTGGCTAGTTACAGAAAATGGTTACTGTTGCATTCTAGTGGAGCTCTATATAAGCAGGCTGACTGAGCTCCTCAGTTCAGTTCTGTTCCAGCTTACAAATAAAGAGCTGCTTTGGAAGAATCACTGTGTCGTCTGATATGTTCACCCACAACTTAACAGAAATGTCCAATTAATCAGGAGTATCTTTTTACTCACAGGTTTCCAATCAAGCTGATAAATCCATTACACATTGCAACTCAAGTTAAATCCAGTATATACCAGAAAGAAAACTAGTCGTTAAGTGTCAACTAGACATGATGGTGGCAACCACATTTGGTTAATCACATCTCTGCCTAGTTTGCATTTTGATTTTGATGTGGGAGCTGATTATAAGATCAATAGGGATGTGAGGTGGAGGGGAACGGACCCCTTACCTCCCTAGGTTACCTGTGTCAAGCACTTCAGGCTAGGGAGAATAGTTTGGGTGGCCAAACTCTTGTTCGATGGCAAGGCAGGAAATAGGAGAGGGTTCAACTACCCTCAACTGCATGTCCCTGTTGATGTTACATCATCAGATCCCCACCTGCCCACCTCCCACTTTTGCTCTGAATTGTCACCACCTGTGACAATTCGGAGCAATTCTGTTTCTGAATAATTTGAGTTGACAACAGAGGAGCGGTGTGCCCAGTTCCGTTCACTCAGCTTTGAAAAAAAATAGTGTGCCTCTTTGTCTTTCCCACGTCAGGGATATTCCAAAGAACCAGCTTTTATTAGCCATGCAATCAGTTCACTTACACAATATTACATGAGCTAGAGAAGCTGTTTTGACAGAGGTCATAAACCGATCACAGCTCTGTAGCCAGTGCATTAAGATGCCATTGTCTGGCATGTCTGTTTGGCTTCCCCTTGGCTCTCACAGAGATATGTGGATTCTGGCATCTGTTGACATCGGTGCGGGGGGGGGGGGGGGGGAGAGAATGTTAAAATATTCTTCAGATGTTTCAGAGAATAAGAAAAAAAAAGGAGGCTGTGCAAGGCAGAAGAAGGATTATGAGTGACGGAAGTTCAACCATTTGTGTTGTTTAAGAGGTGTAGGCTTCATGTTTATGTTGCCACAGTTGCCCCCAGCTCCAGCTCTGACGCTGAGGGAGCTGTCAGGAACTGTTTTCATGTTCCTGAAGTGTAGTGTTGACACTACTGAGGCAGAAGAAGCTGAGGCCTGCCACTTCAAACGCTCTAGTTATCAAGGATTAGGTTTGAGAAGCCCCACTTCAGATAAGTATTTCACATGTATGAAGGTTTCATCTTTCCTCAAAAAACAGAGCCGAGGTGGAGGGTTTTCAGACTTCAAAAGTTGTTTTCCTGTGAATGTACACATAAAGCACCAGTGTGATATTTCCGATTTCTAGGAAGATGTTACATTGCAGTGGGTTCAAAACGAAAGCTTTCCTCCCCACCTCACAATGAAAACATGACTGATAGACTATGCAGAACTAGATAAATTAACTGGAAAAATTAGATATCTTCGAGACCAAAAGTTCATCGAGGACTGGGGAAAGTTTACGGAATATCTGAAAAGTGTATGTGATGTTCAAACAACGTTAGTGGGGTTCCAAGAAGCACTGTGAAATTTGAGATATATTGTGTAAAAGAAATAGTTAGAAAGAGGGAAGACTAACGGCAATATTAAACATAAGAAATGTGTAATTGAGAGATAAATACGGATGATTGTCAGAGAAGTTGAAGGAAGTCCTGAATGAGATAAATTTGTGAAAATTTGGATTAAAAAGAAAGAAAGAAAGAAAGAAAACATGACGTGGAATGAGATGTGGAATTTGAACATGCATTTGAATACATAACATAGAATCATGTCATCAACATGTACACTTAATGCCTTGAGCCCCCCTCCGGGAAAAAGATTGGGTATAAATAAATAAGATTCATGTCAAAGGCAGAAATCTCTTCTCTTCTCTTCTCTTCTCTTCTCTTCTCTTCTCTTCTCTTCTCTTCTCTTCTCTTCTCTTCTCTTCTCTTCTCTTGAGAGGGTGGTGGCTGTTTGACCTGTGCTGTTAATATTGCTGTAGTTATTGTGAGTAGTATAGATTACCCTGCTTGTTCATATTAACAGTTCAATATGAATTTATCCTCTGAAACATGGTTGCTGTACATCTCAAATTTCTTTTGAACACACCCACCCACCCACCCACCCAAATACCACTCCTGTTATTGCACTGAATGTAGTAAAGGTAAAGGGACCCCTGACCATTAGATCCAGTCGCGGCCGACTCTGGGTTTGCGGCGCTCATCTCGCTTTACTGGCCGAGGGAGCCGGCGTACAGCTTCCGGGTCATGTGGCCAGCATGACTAAGCCGCTTCTGGCGAACCAGAATGATTGTAATGTACAAAAAACAATGGAAAAATGAATTACTACCTTTTTTTTAACAAATTAGAGAAAATAAGATAAGCAGAAGAAAACAGAAAGATTGAAAATGGTAACCATGGAAGGGTGGAGGGAAGTCAAGGGATTCAGAGAATTTTAATTGAAGAGGTGAATGATGCGTCTGTAATTAAATTTGTCATGCAAAACTTAATAAAAATATATTTATAAAAATAAATGTATGTCGTGCATCTGAAAAAATAGAAAAGAAGAAATTTGTTTTAAAACCTACTTCACATTACTTTTAAGTCTGAATTTGAAGAGCCTTCAAATTTTCATATTAATGGAGAACGTTTGACTGAATTTATACCATTGATATCTGTAACTCAGTGAACAAATTATGAATTACAAGAGAGCTGCTAATAACCACCTTTATCCATTCCAGCATCTAGTTATCTAAAGAAAAACTGACTTAAATGTGGAGTGAAGTTTTTTGGGGTTTTTTATTCCTACCTTTTTTGTTTATGGTGTATGGAATGATTTGTTTCATTAAGTAATTCTAAAGGCAGGCTTCTGCCAGAACAGAACATCTTTGAAAGCTGGCTGTTCTGAGCCTTGCCTTGATTTGAAACAAAATCAGCAGAAAGGCTTTATAAATATCAGCTCACAAATGATAATTCTGTTGATTCACTGGAGCAAATGGGGTTATACTCAAATGTGTATCTTCTTATGGCTGAATTTGCCTATTTTTGTTTTGTTTTGTTTCTCTCACCCACATTTATATTCCCATAATTTATTAGTCCTGGAAGTTAAGAAGGAAGACAAGGCAAAAATGTAAAACTTGAAGACATCCCTCTCCCCTCCCCCTCCCCCCCAAAATAATGTCAGAAGACATTAAGGGGGAAAAGATGAAAGTGGATTTTATTCAGTATAAATTAACAGCTGGCTGCACTGCAATTTCACTTAGAGGTCTTTATGTGTTGATTCCCTTTTAATTAATGCAGTAGGTAGAACTACAGCTGGTTGGTGTTTCCTGGGGCTCTCTGTTCTTTTATCATTATAAACAAGTCTGCCTATATGCCATGGCTCTGTTTCCGATGTCCTCCCCCCTGCTGCAAGATAATTCTTACTTTCCCCTTTCTTCAGTTGCAAAGCTCCAAGTTCTTTCTCCATCATGGGATTTCAAAAGTAAAGAAATGTGTTATTTAAAAAATAACTACCAGGAAAAAACACCACCACCTCTGTGATTTTTAATTAGGATTTAAAATGTTGTCATCATAAAATGACAGCTTTACGCACTGGATCAAGAAACAGATAAAACAGGGTCTTTCCTAAGAACATTCATGCTATAGTCATTATAGCGAGGAATGTCAGAGGAATCTGCAGAAAACGGACTGCCCAGCACATTTCCTTCTGCCCACTCATTTGACTCATAGGTTCAAGCTGTGGAAGCTTTTCGCCTTAGTTCTCTGCTGCAAAGCATGTTCTCCTTCATAGAGAGCACATGTTGCGGTGGGGTCTAACAGGCCACCCCTCTGTTGCTGGGCGGAACCGTTTGGATGGCCACAGGAACTGATTGGTCTGTTTGGGTTTCTGGGGAGATTTTGATGTTGCCAATTTGTGGGATGGGCCCAAGGTTATATATACTGGGCATGCAGCTTTGAGCATCCTCTTTTGATGCGTGCACCAGATCACCCACCCACCCTCCCTGAATTGGGGATTTTGCGCTTGACCTTGCTATGCTTGTCATGAGGTCGCCTGCTTTTGGGGCAGGGGCCTGGTAGGAATTTTGTCCATTTGGCTGATTGGCTGGTGCCATTTGGTTTTCGCCTACTGCGTAGCAAATCGCTACAATTTGTAAGGTTGTGGTTAGACATTGGTTAATTTTTGGTTGATGGAGGGGCAGTGGCGTAGCGTGGGTTGTCAACACCCGGGGCAAGGCAAGTAATTTGTGCCCCCTAACCCGTGGATTTGCGCCCCTAACCCGTGGATTTGCGCCCCCTAACCCTAACCCTCAGATGTTGCGCCCGGTGCGGCCGGCCCCCCCTGCACCCCCCACGCTACGCCACTGTGGAGGGGTAAGGATTGGCGGTGCCTGCCCCTCCAATGCTGCTGCTGCAAGGGAATTCCATTAAAGGAATCCAGGGGCTTGCCATGCTTTCGTCTGAATCCCTGGCATGGGGCTTGGGCCGCACAAGCCCCTGAGAGCATGCAGGGAGAGGTGAGAGTCTGGTGCCCAGCTTCATTTTCTCCCCAATATTGTTTTCCCTTACTGGCTTCTGCTGGAATCCGGAAGTCAGTTCTGTCCCTGGGCAAGGACAGATAGTCATAACCAATGCCTAAGCAACCACTCACATTTATGTATTGTAATAAGGTTGTGGCCAAAATCGTGCCAAAAACCTTAAACAAAAATTCTGTGTGAATTGTGATTCATTTTGGGGTGGCTTGGGGACCTTGACACGCAAATACTGTTGTTGTTCTCATGTGCAAACAGGTGTGGATTGCACTCCCATTTTGCAGTTAGGACATAGCGGAACTCAAGAGAGGGGAGCCAGAAGGCAAACAGGAGGGAGCGCAACACCAAGGGGGATTGTGAGGGTTGTGCATAGCAGTTGGTGCCAGGGAAGCTCTGAGCATGAGCGCGGTGCAGGAGGGGACTGTGGTGGAACACATAGACTGGGTAAGCATGCAGAGCCTCGGGCAGCTCAATGGGGCTGGGAATAACAGGCACCAGTGCATCTGCAAGAGCTAGCATTATTACAACAAGAGGCAACTGGGCCGTATCCGGCTCCCAGGCCTTAGTTTGCCTACCCATGTTCTAGATAGCGTTGTGATGTTGCAGTTGCGTGTCGAGTTCCCCCAGGCCACCCCAATAACTCACACATCACACGTCAATTTTTGTTTAAGGTTTTTGGCATGAATTTGGCCACAACTTTATTTAAATACACACACGTGAGTGGTTGCTTAGGCATTGGTTACGACTATCTGTCCTTGCCCCAGGGACAGAACTGACTTCCGGTTTCCAGCAGAAGCCAGTCAGGGGAGACAGAACTGACTTCCAGATTCCAGCGAAAGCCAGTGAGGGAAACAACTTTTGGGGAGAAAGTGAAGCTGGGCCTCAGTCCCTCACTTCTCACCCTCATGCTCCTGGTGGCTTGCACGGCCCAAGTCTGATGCCAGGGACAAGTGTAGCACCCTGCTTGTGGTTAACGCTTAGCTGGAATGAAATATTCAACGCAGCAATAGAGAAATTAAAATAATTATTTATTTGTCAGACAAATAAATGAGAGGCACAGTGGTATATGGTTACCAAGCTCTGGCCTGGCCTCCTGCCATTATGGCCAGCCCTTATATTCCCTTAATCCAGCCCCCTTTGCTCCTCCTGTGGCTGCCTCTGTCCAATCAGCCTGGTTGGATTTCCTATTGGCTGATTGCTAGAACCAATCACAAAAGATACACCCATATCCTCCTGTCCTTATATGGAGGACAAAGAGCTATATATTGTTACATCTATAAATGACAAATAAGTAGTAATATATCTTACATGTGTCTCAACAAGGAATCTTAATTACCAGCTCACCTCTTGCCCTCCTTGCCCTATTGCCTTCTAAAACAAATGGTTAATCTTAAATTTTTTATCTTAAACATATGTCAAGGATCTTGAGTTTCACATCAACATTGAAAGATCTCCTTCATTTGAAGGTTTCCAAACAAATGTCTGACAGCCATATATCAGGACCGCCCGGATGGCGTCTTCCTGTCTGGCAGGGGGGCTAGGCTGCTGGCTGACTTAATTACAAAATACAACTCTTCTAGCATTTGTTAAATCCTTTGCATAATTACATTTAAGACAATATATTTAATACACAACACAGGTAGCCTCTTAAAAGGAATAAGGTCTTTGTAAAGTAGAAGTAGAAAAGGGAACTCAGTAAAAAAAGGAACACAGTAAAAAACCGCTTTAAAAGAAGCCTCTTCAGTTTACATCCCCCCCCTTCAGCCAGCTGCTTCAGCCAGCTGCTTTCATTAGCTCTTCCTCAAACTCTCTCAGTTTAAGAAAGAAACAGCTTTAAAAAGACTTCCCAAAAATGCTTTAAAAAGACTTCCCAAAAAGCCTCTCTTTCTGCCAGCATCTTCTCCATTTGGTCTTGGCCTTTTTAACCTTGGAAAGAAGATCTGGCTCATTTTACTGGGAGGCACATTGGCATTATTTTACTATTTACCAACTATTAATTATGTTTATCTCTGCCTTTTTTATCTTCTATAACATGTAGGGTCAGTGTCCTTACTCAGTCTGTAATTTCAGCTTTTACGACTTTGAGAATTGTTTTCTGCTATCAATCAAGGGGCCCCTTGTCTAGGAAGAAAACACTGTCAGTGTTTTCTTAAGCAGCTAGCCTTCTTGCCTGGCATGAAACTTTTAAAAATCTAAGCCCTCTTTAATATACAAGCCCTGATCAAACATTAATAAAATGCAGGCTTATGCCTGATGCCTCATTCCCCCCTTTCAAGCTCAAGGACCTTCGTCCCAAGTGTCCTTGATAGCTTGACCTTCATCATATTCCTGAGGTAAAGCTCTGTATAGGGCCATGATATGAGGTAGAGTTTCATTTGAAACCATCTTGCTAATTGTACTTCTAAAACATGAAATGATACATGGCATCATACATAAAACCATTACCACTACTGTCAAGAAAAACAAGCAAGACAATAATATCCCTTTGAGTCCTGTGACATTAGGTAACCAATTGGTGAGCCATCCCATATCCCATCCTTCCCATGTTTGTACTGGGACATGTGCTATATTCTCCATCTTTGTGGCCAACACACGGATTGCCTCACCATTATCTGAAATGTTAAAGCAACAGGCATTCCCTGTCAAGTTCAAGACTCCACATAGGCCTCCCTGCTTGGCAAGTACATAATCCATTCCCATTTTCAGCTGCAAAATGGCGGCTCTACTTTCATCCAACTGTTGTGCAATAAGTCTCAAACTCTGGGCCGTTGCATTGGTTACAAGTTCCACTACTGCTTGCAATCGAATTATTCTGTTTAGATTATAAATAGGATCCCGTGCCCCTTGTATGAGCTCACCAGGATTCCAGGAGGCAGGATCATAATAGGCTATAATGCGCTCTGGTGGCCAATCATCAGTACCGCTCCAACTTTGGGTACTTCCTCCTGCTATATGAGAAATATCAGCGTTTCTTCGTGTACGCTTGGCCAAATTAGTAGGCATAATCCACATTGGTGGTAATACCCATCCCAGGAAACAAGTCCCACTCCATTTGGAGGGGAGTTTCTTGTATGCCCATTCTCCACATATCCACCACAACCATCGGGTCTGAGGTTTTTGGTACGTGGAGTACAGAAGGCGAAATATCAGAAGAGGTAGAGAGTTCACAGTGCAGTATGTTAGATTGCCTTTTTCTGTCACAGTTATGTTCCATACCACTTTCCATGCATGAATAAAAGGAGGTGCACAGGGCAAGGCATTCCGAGTTCGATAGGTAGTATCGTGTGCCCAGGTATTCTTAATATTATCCCAAGTATAGTGACAATGAGAAGAGCCTATCATGGTAGAATCAGCTGCATCTGATGATTTATGTACACAGAATTCCCCTTGTACAGGTATAACTCGTAATGGTTTAGTTGAGTTCCATCCGTGGAAATTCTGTAATTCTGTTTGGTGTGGTATTTCGCTTACCATACCAATGGCATCTAATGGTATCGGTAATAAGGGCATACCTCCCTCTGAATCATCTGGCCCAAGAGAGCAAACAAGGCAATTGGTCCTATTTGCAACATTGGCTACCATTTCAGCTAAACCTACCCACATATTGTGGTCATGGCGGAATCCATATTTAGTCAATTTGGCCAGATTCAAGGACCCTTCCCCTTCCCAAGGGATCAGGATTAATAATAGAATCATGTTGATGTCTAGCATATGCATTCCTTCCACAAAAGATTACCTTATAGTGATAGCAAATAAATATTAGTCCCAATATAATTCCCCCAGTGACAGGAATGGGGAACCACCAAGACCAAAACATATATCCCGAGGATCCCCAATGAGTAATATCTCTGATAATTGTTCCACAAGGGGGTGGGCAGTCAATTAATTATATAAGAGAATCTTTCCTTTCACAATCGCTGGTTCAGATGCTCCTCAAGCTTCAGGCGTGCGCAGGTCAGCCAGCTTCCAGGTTGTGGCTGCAGCAGGCCGGTCGTCTAATGTTGCCCGTGACCTAGCCCGTTCCCGGTAGGGCTAGATACAGGGGTTTTTGGAGAGAGTCAGTTTAAGAGGATTAGAGGGGTCACCTTTGCACGTCCAACTGCCTTCGGACTTCTTCAAACGGGAGTGATGAATCCAGGGGGTCACCTCAGCTACCTTCACCGCTGTTGGAGTAGAGAGCAAGACGGTGTAAGGTCCACGCCACTTAGGTGCAAGTGGATCACGTTTCCACTCTTTCACCCATACGCTATCGCCAGCCTGGAACTGATGAATCGGCTCGGCAATGCTGCACGGCGTGCGCTCGAGGGCCCACCTGTTAAGAGAAACAAAAACACGGGAGAGAGATTGCACTTGTCCCTGTGTCACATGGTCTCCTATTTGTTTAAGATCAGCTGGAATATCCTGAACAAAGGAGGGCGGTCTCCCATACAGGAGCTCAAAAGGTGACAACTTAAGTCTTTTTGTGGGTGCACACCGAACACGAAACAGTGTTATGGGTAACACATCTACCCATCCCAATCCCGTTTCCTGGGTTAATTTTGCCAATTGGGTTTTCAGAGTCCGATTCATTCTTTCAGTTTTCCCTGAACTCTGAGGCCTATAGGCTGCATGCAGTCTCCATTTCACTTGTAGGACTCGACATACTTCTTGTACTACTTGATCAATGAACGCTGGCCCATTATCACTTCCAATGCATCTAGGTAATCCAAACCTCGGGATCAATTCAGTGAGGAGTCTCTTAGTTACCTCTCGTGCCTTTTCAGTTCGGGTGGGAAAAGCTTCAACCCATCCGGTAAGAGTATCTACAAACACAAGGAGATACTTGAATCCCTTAGAAGGGACCAGCTCTGTGAAGTCCACAATTAGGCTTTCCATGGGGACATATCCCACATGTTGGATTCCAGGAGGTTGTACCGGTCCCTGCCTGGGATTGTTTTTAGCACAAAGAACACATTTCTGTGAAATGCAAGTTGCTAATTGTGATAGGTTAATAATATACAACTTCCGACTGAGACTCTCTCTGGTTGCAGTACCGCCAAGGTGAGTAGATTCATGATAATTTCTTACAATTGTGCCTGCTAGATGATGAGGTACATAAATCCTATTGTCTGGCAGGATCATCCAACCGTCCTTCACAACTGCTCCTTCCTGTTCAGCCCACTTCCTCTCTTCTGGGGTATAGTGAGGTTTAACTTCTTCTGGAACTACCTCTGGTATGAGGGCTGCTATAAATCCTCCCACAGGCTTTTGGGCTGCCTCTCGGGCTGCTTTGTCAGCAGCATGATTTCCTCTGGTTATTGGATCCCTTCCTCGTCCATGACCTTTGCAGTGCATTACAGCAATCTGTTCTGGAGCCCATACTGCTTCTAACAGGATTTCTACTTCAGGTCCATATTTCAAGGCCTTCCCGTGGGCTCCTATTAGACCTCTTTCTTTCCATAGAGCACCATGTGCATGCAGGGTTAAGAAGGCATATTTAGAATCAGTATAGATGTTTGCCTTACATCCGGCTGCCAATTGCAGAGCTCTAGTTAAACCTATAAGTTCAGCTTTTTGTGCTGAGGTGCCAGCAGGCAAAGCTTCAGCTTCCACAACTTCCTCATTGGTGACCACAGCATATCCTGCTCGTCTGGCACCTTCATGCAGGTAACTGCTACCATCAGTATAATATACAACATCTGGATTTTTCAATGGTTCATCTTTCAGATCGGGTCTACTGGAATAAACTTCATCCATTATTTGGAGACAATCATGTGATTCTTCATCATCTACCTCTGGTAGGGGCAGCAAAGTCGCTGGATTGAGCATATTCACTACTCGTAGATGAATCCTGGGATTTTCACACAATAGGCCTTGGTACCTAGCCATCCTTGGGTTCGTTAGCCAATAACTACCCTTATATTCCATGAGTGTCAGAACAGCATGAGGTACATTCACATACATTGTCTGGCCGAAGGTAAATTTATCAGCTTCTTTGACAAGGCTTGCAGTGGCCGCTACTGCCCTTAGGCATGGAGGCCATCCTTTTGCTACTGAGTCCAATTGTTTTGACAAATAAGCTACTGGACGGTTCCAACTTCCTAATCTCTGGGTCAGGACTGCCGCTGCAATCCCATTCTGTTCATGTACATACAGCTGAAAGGGTTTTTCCGAATTAGGCAGTCCAAGGGCTGGGGCCTCCATAAGTCGTTGTTTGATAACTAAAAAGGCTTGTTGCTGCTCAGGTCCCCATACGAATGGGTCCTTTTCTGCACCTCGAGTGCTTTCATGTAAGGGTTTGGCCAGACTGCTGAAATCAGGTATCCATAGTCTACAAAACCCTGCTGTTCCCAGGAATCCTCTGAGTTGTTTCCTTGTGGTAGGTTCCTTGATAAGGCAAATAGCTTCTTTCCTCTCTGGCCTCAATGCTCGTTGTTGGTGTGAGATGTCAAAGCCCAAATATTTGACCTTTTCTAAACATAACTGTGCCTTTTTCTGGGAAACTTGGTAGCCAGCTTCCCAGAGCAAGTGGAGCAGTTCCTCTGTACCTTCTTTACAGGTCTCAAAATCCTTTGCTGCTAGTATAAGGTCATCTACATATTGCAGAACCACCTTTTCTCCAGGTATTGAGGGGTAACTTGTTAGATCCTTCGCCAAGGCAGTGCCAAATAAAGTTGGGGAATTTTTGAATCCCTGGGGCAATCTTGTCCAGGTTAGCTGGCCTTTTGTTCCTGTCAAAGGGTCTTCCCACTGGAAGGCAAATATAGGTTGGCTCTGTGGTGCCAGCCGGCAACAGAAGAATGCATCTTTCAAGTCCAATACAGTAAAAAATGTTGCTTCTGATGGGATCAAACTCAGCAGGGTGTATGGGTTTGGTACATTTGGGTGCAAGGTCTCGATAGCCTGGTTTACGAGCCTCAAGTCCTGCACTGGCCTGTATTCATCTGTCCCAGGTTTTCGAACAGGCAAAAGGGGTGTGTTCCATTCTGATTGGCAGGGCTTAAGCAGACCATATTTTAATAGGCGGTCCAAATGTTTCTGGATGCCCTCTGCTGCTCGCCGGGGTAAAGGATATTGCTTTACAGATACAGGGGTAGCCATAGGTTTTAAGGTTACTACAATTGGAGCTATATTCTTGGCCATTCCTGGTGGGCTATTTTCGGCCCATACTCCTGGTGGCACCTGTAGAGTTCGGAGGAGCTTGTTTAACTCTGTATCCAATGTGGGTTGGACTTGCAGGGCTGACATTAGGCGCCATGATTGTTCCTTAGGTACTGAGAGGGAAATTATTCCTGCTGCCTTTGATGGCAGTTTCATTTCTGGACCTCGAGGAGTGAAGGTGATTTGGGCCTGCAATTTGGACAGCATATCTCTACCTAAGAGAGGTATTGGACACTCAGGTATATACAAAAACTGATGGGTTAAACGATGTCCCCCAATCTGGCATTCCAAAGGTTGGAGGAAAGACCTCTTAGCTGACTGACCAGTGGCACTTTTAATGACTACACTTTTGGATGCCTTTTTCTGCAATAGTTCTGGGAGTACTGAGTATTCAGCCCCAGTATCAATCATAAAGTCTATTAAATGGCTCCCTAATTGAATCGTGACCGTGGGCTCCTGGAAGCCTAACTTTATGGAGTCCGGTCTTTCCTAGTCTTGGGTAAAATCCTCCTCTGCCAGTCCAATGACATTGTCCCTACTCCGTCCTTGTCCAGGTCTCTGATATCTTCCATCTCGGATCATTCCCCGTCCCCGTCCCTGGTTTCTTGGGCCGGAGCCTGGGCCTGGGCCTGGGCCTGGGCCTGGGCCTGGGCCTGGGCCTGGGCCTGGGCCTGGGCGTACTTCTTCCAACCTCAGGGGTTCAGGACATTCCCGCTTCCAATGACCCTCCTTCTTGCAATTCGCACATTGATTCCTTCCCAGTGGTGGATTCCTTCCCCGCCCTCTTCCTCCATTTAAGGGGCGGTAGTCTTGCTTCACTGCTGTGGCTAGCATTACCATCTTTTCCTTCTGCCACTTCTTCTTCTCTTGTTTCTCAGCCTCATCCCTATTCCGATAAACTCGGCGTGCAATGGCCATAATTTGGCTCATCAGCATCCCTTCCCATCCTTCTGATTTCTGAATTTTCTTACGAATGTCAGAAGCGCACTGGGCCACAAATGTAGCAGTAATCATTCTGCTGTTTTCAGGGGCTTCAGGGTCAAAAGGAGTCCATATACGATAGGCTTCTTGCAGCCTCTCTAAAAAGTCTCCTGGACTCTCATTTGGTTTCTGTTCTACTTCTGAGACTTTAGACATATTAGTGGGCTTCTGGCATGCCCTGCGGATACCTTGCACAAGCGTCTGGCGATAGGTGGTAAGTCGGGCCAGGTGAATTACATTGTTTGGATCCCAATTAGGATCTTCCAAGGGAAAGTTGTCTTGGAGATGACGGTCAATATTAAAAATATTTCCCACTCTGGCCTGCTCACGCAAATATATCTGTGCCTTTTCAATTATGTCTCTCCTTTCCTCAGTGGTGAACAGAGTATTCAGGAGCTGGCGGCAATCTGTCCAAGTAGGACTATGAGTATTTATTATTGAAGTCACCAAGTCCATCATAGCCTGAGGTTTTTCTGCGAAAGATGGGGTGTGTGTTTTCCAATTCATCAGATCCGTAGTTGTGAATGGAATGTACTGGAGGGTCGAAGTTCGAGGTGGCCGTGGTCCGAGTTGCCCGTTAACCAGCACAGGCTCCTCAAGTGCATCAAATACTCTTCTGAGAGGGGCTACTACGTGATCTTTCTCTTCGCTTTGCTCTAGGGGCCTCAAATCATAGGGGATGGTATTTGTCCCAAGGCGTTCTTTTAGCAGCCTTATACGCCTGGCTGTATTGCTTGCTGACCGATTAAGGTCTCCCTGTAACTTCTGTAATAATTCTCTAGGATTTGGATGTACAGGAGTTTGGGGTAGGCAATCAGTTGTTTCACTAAAAGAGACTGTAGATGGAGTTCTACTGGGACTCACAGATGGAATAACCACTTCTGCTTGGGCTTTATTATAGGACTCCAATGCCTCCTGAAGATATTTTTCATAATCTATCAAGGAATCAAGTTCTGTGACTCCAGCCCCATTATTCATTCCACTTTCTTGCCTTGGGGTTACAACTGGTGGAGTGTTTGGATTAGGCTCCCTTCGATGTGGAGCATAGGGTGGAGGTGGAAGCAGCTCTTCCTCTGGTCCCTCAAAAATGGGTTTGAGTTTATTTGGCAAGATTCCTTTCCTAGTGTGATGGCCTGGGATTCCGATTCGGAGGATGAAACAGAGGAATCCCAGCCTGCACAGGAGTCCCCGCCTCCAGGGCCGGCTGAACTGGGGCAAGGCCTAGATGCTGAAGAGCCTGCACCTGTGGCAGTGCATCAGGAGCTGGCCCCAGGTGAAGCCCTTCTGGCCCCAGAGAGGCTTGACGACTCAGTGGCCACAGGTGAGCCTCCTCCAGGGCCCAGTAACCCTTCAGCCTCTCCTGATCTGCAGAGGCTTAGAGCAGAGAGGCGAAGGGAACTGGTTGCCCCCAGGAGGAGTGCTCGCCTTAAGGCCAGAGGAGGCGGAGCTCCTGGGGGCCGGGACCGCCCCTGGCCTTAGAAGAGGATAAAAGCCCAGTCAGCCCGGCCCCAGGTTGCGGGAGCAACGTCGTTGTTGGCTTCGGACCTTCCTGTGTTCCTGATCCCTGCTCGGCCTCCTGTTCCTGACTATCCGGTACTCCTGCTCCCTGCTCGGCTTCCTGTTCCTGACTATCCGGTACTCCTGTTCCCTGCTCGGCCTCCTGTTCCCGACCATCCGGTGTTCCTGTTCCCTGCACAGCCTCCTGTTCCAGCGTTCCTGTTCCCCGCCCGGCTCTCTGCCTCGGACCTTGCCCCTCTTCGTGTGGACTCTGCTACACCCAAGGTACCTTACCCCCGGGACCAGCACAGTTTGCTCCCGCCACACCCGCACTCCCCCTTCGTAGGGGTGCGTTCGGGAAGAGCCAGAGGCCATGGCTGAACAGGCGGCTGCACTGGTGGCTTTGGCCCAGGAGAACCAGGCCTTGACTCACACCGTGCAGCAGCTCAGCGACGCGGTTGTGGCACTTCAGCAACGCTTGGAAGCCCTACCGGCTCCTGGGGCCGACGCCCCGGCTCCGGGCAAGTACCCAGTGGCTTTGCCTGAGAAATTTGATGGAGCCCCGGCCAGCTTTCCCATGTTCCTGGCCCAGGCCAAGCTGTATATTCAGGGGCGAGCCCGGAACTTTCCTGACGACCGCACCAAGGTGCACTTATTGATTAGTTTGTTAAAGGACCAGGCGGCCAAGTGGGCGTTGCCGCTACTCAGGCAAGACTCCCCCTTGCTGGCAGACTATACGGGGTTTTGCAATCGTTTGGAGGCCGCGTTCGGCAACCCCCAGAAAGAGAGTCAAGCCAACCGGGCGATTCGGCGTTTGAAACAGGGCAAGACCACGGTGGCCACATATACCACAGAGTTTCGGCTGTTGGCACAGGACTTGACCTGGAATGACTCGGCACTGCGGGACCAGTATCTCGAAGGGCTTTCGGACGAGGTACTGGACCAGTTGGCCACAATGGAACGCCCCACCACGCTGGACACTCTCATTCAACGGAGTCTACAAATAGACGACCGGTTGGAGGATCGTCGTCAGGCCCGGGGTCGCCGACACTTCCAGTTCACGGCACCAGCTTTTTCCGGCAGCCCCACGATCACAACTGATTTAACGGAGGAGCCTATGCAGCTCGGGGCAGTGCGGCCACGCCTTTCCCCTGCAGAGAAGGCGCGGCGTCGGGAGGGAAATCTCTGTCTTTACTGTGGCGGAAGTGGACACTTCGCTCGGTCCTGCCCTGAGAAACGCCAGCCGCAGGGAAACCGCCAACCCCAGTAGCTGATGGCCCTAGCTACCGGGGGTCCCAAACCGTACAGAATGGGCCCGCACCAATGGACTTGCAACATCTTATGGTTTCGGTACGTTTATACCCTCCAGGTGGGCCCTGGATCCTCACCCATGCTTTGGTAGATTCAGGGGCAACCCGCTCCTATATGGACGCTGCTTTTGCCGCCCATCATCAGGTGCCACTTCGGAACAAGCCAGTACCGGTCCAGGTGGAAGCGATTGACGGACGACTTCTGCGTTCAGGTGCCGTTACTCAGGAGACCCAGCCCCTGGTCCTGTGTCTCCAGCAGCACCGGGAGTTGCGAACTTTGGACATTGCCTCTATGCCCCGCTTCCCCCTGGTGCTCGGGATGGACTGGCTGGAAGCCCACAACGTTCAGATTGACTGGGTCAAACGGACCGTGCACTTCCCAGACCCATGTTCCCATGCTCAATCCGGAACGCTGGCGGCCGCGCCCTCAGAGGAGGCAGCACCCACGCTCCCAGCCGTGTACCAGGACTACCAGGACGTGTTCGAGGAACGGGGGGCAGACCAGCTGCCGCCGCATCGGCCTTTTGACTGCGGCATAGACCTCCAACCCGGAGCGCCTTTACCAGTGAGTCGCTTATATTCCCTAACAGAGCCAGAGCGCGAGGCTTTGCAGGACTTCTTGCGCAAGAACCTGGAGCGTGGGTTCATTAGGCCTTCCACCTCGCCTACCGCGGCACCAGTGCTTTTCGTTAAGAAGAAATGTGGGGAACTCCGCCCTTGCCATGATTACCGAGCCCTGAACAAAATTACCGTCCCAGACCGGTACCCCTTGCCCCTTATCTCGGAGCTGCTGGAGCGGGTGCAAGGGGCACAGGTGTTCACCAAGCTGGACCTCCGGGGGGCCTACAACTTGATTCGGATCCGAGCCGGGGATGAGTGGAAGACAGCGTTTGGCACCCGGTATGGGCAGTTCGAATATTTGGTTATGCCTTTCGGTTTGTGCAACGCGCCTGCTGTGTTTCAACGCTACATCAACCACGTGTTTCAGGACTTGTTAGACAAGTACGTGGTGGTGTATTTGGATGACATACTGATTTACTCCCGTGACCCGGCTCGCCATGAGGAACATGTCCGGACCGTGCTGCAGCGCTTGCGTGAGCACCGTTTGTACGCAAAGCTCAGCAAGTGCGAGTTCCATCAGCGGACTGTGGACTTCCTTGGTCACCGGCTCTCTCCAGATGGGGTGCAAATGGACCCGGGGAAGGTGACAGCGGTTCAAGAATGGGCGGCACCCCGGAACCGCAAGGACCTACAGCGTTTCCTGGGGTTCGCCAATTACTACCGGACCTTCATCGCTGATTATGCTCATCGCACCACCCCGTTGACCCGGCTACTGCGCCCAAAGACGCCGTTTTCCTGGGACAAGGAGGCAGAGGAGGCGTTTCAGGGGTTGAAGGCCTGTTTCCAGAGGGCACCAATCTTACAACATCCTGACCCCTCTCGACCCTTTGTGGTGGAGACCGACGCTTCTAGTACGGCTCTCGGTGCCGTCTTGTCTCAACAGATTGGTCCTGAAGCGCCACTCTTACCCTGTGCCTTCTATTCCCGCCAGCTCCTACCAGCGGAGCGTAACTATACTGTGTGGGAGCGGGAACTACTGGCCATCAAGGTAGCCTTTGAGGTCTGGCGCCACCATCTTGAGGGGGCACGACATCCGGTGGAGGTGAGAACCGACCACCGGAACCTGGAGTACCTCCAGACCACCCGCAAGCTGAACCAAAGACAGATCCGGTGGGCGTTGTTCTTTTCCCGGTTCCAGTTCCGGATCCGCTACATCCCTAGCTCTCAGAATCAGAAGGCGGATGCCCTGTCCCAGAAAGCTGAAGACAACACAGACACGGTACAGCAAGCAGAACCCACCACGATCCTACCTCCGGCTGCATTCCTGGCCACCCAGGAGGCGCAGCCACTGCAGGTTCGGGTGCGGGAACAGCAGCGGGTCGACGCTTGGGCCCAGGAACGACTCCGGGAGCTGGCTGAAGGGTCCAGCCCACAGTATCCGGGGCTGGTCCTGCATCAGGGCCTTCTGCTGCACCACGGTCGTCTGTACATCCCGCCAGGGCCACTACGGCTGGAGGTTCTCCGGATGGCCCATGATGCCCCAGCAGCGGGGCACTTTGGACGGTATCGGACCACCCATCTGGTCAGTCGAGAGTTTTGGTGGCCCCGCCTGAAGGCTGACGTGGCTCGCTACGTTGCTGGTTGTGATGTCTGCCGGCGCGCCAAGGGTCCTACCGGGCGACCCCCCGGCCTACTTCAGCCATTGCCAGTTCCACCGCGCCCTTGGCACACGGTTTCGTTGGACTTTGTAGTGGACTTACCCTCGTCTCGTGGCTGTACCTGCCTTCTGGTTTTCTCCGACCATTTCACCAAGATGGTGCACTGCGCTCCCTGTCCATCGGTACCCACAGCCAAGGAAACTGCTCAGCTGTACCTTCAGCATGTCTTCCGCCTGCATGGCCTACCTGAGCGCGTGGTGTCCGACCGGGGCGTTCAGTTCACATCCCGGTTCTGGCGAGCACTACACCAGACCCTCGGGACGGAGGTCTGCCTCTCGTCAGCCTACCACCCACAGACCGATGGCCAGACGGAACGGGCGAACGCGGTGCTGGAGCAGTACCTCCGGTGTTACTGCAGCTACCAGCAGGATGACTGGGTCGACCACCTGGCATTGGCGGAGTTCGCCTACAATAACGCGGTGAATGCGTCCACCCAGCAGACCCCGTTCCAGGCCAGTTATGGTTATCATCCACGGCTGTTTCCAGAGGTGCTGCCGACATCCGCGGTCCCGGCGGTGACGGAGTGGCTTCAAGAGCTCCAGTCCCAGCAACAGCTTTTGGTGGAGCAACTGCACCAGGCCAAGGAAGCGTACAAGGCCCAGGCCGACCGCCACCGCCAGGTGGGGCCGGAACTTCGCGTCGGTGACCTGGTTTGGCTCTCCACTCGCCACCTCCACCCCTCTCGACCTTCGCGGAAGTTGGACGCCCGCTTCACCGGCCCGTTCCCTATCGTAGACCAAGTCTCTCCTGTGGCATTTCGTCTCCGGTTACCCGCAACCCTGAAGGTTCACCCGGTCTTCCACAGGTCCCTTTTGAGTCCGGTGGCCCCACCCGACGAGTTCCATCCGAACCGTCCCCGACCACAGCCAGTGTTGGTTCGGGGAGAGCCTGAGTACGAGGTGGAACGCATCCTGGACTCCCGATACCGCAGGGGAAAGCTGCAGTATCTCATTGACTGGAAGGGGTACGGACCGGAGGACCGTTCCTGGGAACCAGCGGCCAACGTCCACGCACCTGCCTGCCTCCGAGAGTTCCATGCGACGTACCCCGGCAAGCCGGGTCCGGACCCTCGGTTGAGGGGGGGGGCCTGGGAGGGGGGATGGTGTGATGGCCTGGGATTCCGATTCGGAGGATGAAACAGAGGAATCCCAGCCTGCACAGGAGTCCCCGCCTCCAGGGCCGGCTGAACTGGGGCAAGGCCTAGATGCTGAAGAGCCTGCACCTGTGGCAGTGCATCAGGAGCTGGCCCCAGGTGAAGCCCTTCTGGCCCCAGAGAGGCTTGACGACTCAGTGGCCACAGGTGAGCCTCCTCCAGGGCCCAGTAACCCTTCAGCCTCTCCTGATCTGCAGAGGCTTAGAGCAGAGAGGTGAAGGGAACTGGTTGCCCCCAGGAGGAGTGCTCGCCTTAAGGCCAGAGGAGGCGGAGCTCCTGGGGGCCGGGACCGCCCCTGGCCTTAGAAGAGGATAAAAGCCCAGTCAGCCCGGCCCCAGGTTGCGGGAGCAACGTCGTTGTTGGCTTCGGACCTTCCTGTGTTCCTGATCCCTGCTCGGCCTCCTGTTCCTGACTATCCGGTACTCCTGCTCCCTGCTCGGCTTCCTGTTCCTGACTATCCGGTACTCCTGTTCCCTGCTCGGCCTCCTGTTCCCGACCATCCGGTGTTCCTGTTCCCTGCACAGCCTCCTGTTCCAGCGTTCCTGTTCCCCGCCCGGCTCTCTGCCTCGGACCTTGCCCCTCTTCGTGTGGACTCTGCTACACCCAAGGTACCTTACCCCCGGGACCAGCACACCTAGCTTCGGCTTTTACAGCCAATAATTTGCATCGTTGGACTTTGCATTCCCTTATCCATGGAGGATTTTTATTTAATGTGCTCAGCCAGGAATCTATATATGAAAATTGTTCTGGGCACCCTCCAGTTTCTTTGGCGATGTTAGACCAAAGTTTGCTTACTAAATTTATATCAAAGGTTCCTTGAGATGGCCATTCAGTATTTTGCTTTGGCCACTCTAATTCACATAACGTTCTCAGGCGCTCTGGCGTCATTTTGACTCCATACGCCCCTGAGAAGGCTTTCTTAAAATTATTTAACATACATTCAAGAGGTGTATTTTCCCCTTTTGAACCCCCAACTCCCATTGTATGGCCCTGTGAAGTATCCACTCAGTCACTCACACACACGCTTCGTGGGTTTCCTTGCCTAGTGAAGTCGTCTTACTAGGAACCGAAGTACTGCCCACTCCACACTCAGGTCAGCTACAGATTGCTCTGTACTTTCTCACACATACAATGCGCTAGATACTTCACCACACACTCTACCTCCCAACTTTCCTTTTCCCCCACCAGACCACCATCTGATGTATCCAACCACCTAGCGTACTCAGTTCCCACTTACTGAGACGCAGAAGTTTGATCAAGACTTCTCTTCCTCCCAATTAATTGGAGGGCCAAAAATCCCTTTGTGCACTTACCCTTGGTTGGTTCCGTTTCCCCCCGGTCCGTCGCCGCCAGTGAGCAGGGTATCAGACAGACGAGACTTCTGCGTTCCCCCTGGAAAAATTTACCAGTGCGCGCTTGGGTAAGCAGTTTAGAGATCCTCTCTCTTGTACCCTGCCCAATAGGGCGAAGGGGCTGCGTTCCAGCAGACCACTTATCCGAGTCACGGCACCATAAAATGTAGCACCCTGCTTGTGGTTAACGCTTAGCTGGAATGAAATATTCAACGCAGCAATAGAGAAATTAAAATAATTATTTATTTGTCAGACAAATAAATGAGAGGCACAGTGGTATATGGTTACCAAGCTCTGGCCTGGCCTCCTGCCATTATGGCCAGCCCTTATATTCCCTTAATCCAGCCCCCTTTGCTCCTCCTGTGGCTGCCTCTGTCCAATCAGCCTGGTTGGATTTCCTATTGGCTGATTGCTAGAACCAATCACAAAAGATACACCCATATCCTCCTGTCCTTATATGGAGGACAAAGAGCTATATATTGTTACATCTATAAATGACAAATAAGTAGTAATATATCTTACATGTGTCTCAACAAGGAATCTTAATTACCAGCTCACCTCTTGCCCTCCTTGCCCTATTGCCTTCTAAAACAAATGGTTAATCTTAAATTTTTATCTTAAACATATGTCAAGGATCTTGAGTTTCACATCAACATTGAAAGATCTCCTTCATTTGAAGGTTTCCAAACAAATGTCTGACAGCCATATATCAGGACCGCCCGGATGGCGTCTTCCTGTCTGGCAGGGGGGCTAGGCTGCTGGCTGACTTAATTACAAAATACAACTCTTCTAGCATTTGTTAAATCCTTTGCATAATTACATTTAAGACAATATATTTAATACACAACACAGGTAGCCTCTTAAAAGGAATAAGGTCTTTGTAAAGTAGAAGTAGAAAAGGGAACTCAGTAAAAAAAGGAACACAGTAAAAAACCGCTTTAAAAGAAGCCTCTTCAGTTTACATCCCCCCCCTTCAGCCAGCTGCTTCAGCCAGCTGCTTTCATTAGCTCTTCTTCAAACTCTCTCAGTTTAAGAAAGAAACAGCTTTAAAAAGACTTCCCAAAAATGCTTTAAAAAGACTTCCCAAAAAGCCTCTCTTTCTGCCAGCATCTTCTCCATTTGGTCTTGGCCTTTTTAACCTTGGAAAGAAGATCTGGCTCATTTTACTGGGAGGCACATTGGCATTATTTTACTATTTACCAACTATTAATTATGTTTATCTCTGCCTTTTTTATCTTCTATAACATGTAGGGTCAGTGTCCTTACTCAGTCTGTAATTTCAGCTTTTACGACTTTGAGAATTGTTTTCTGCTATCAATCAAGGGGCCCCTTGTCTAGGAAGAAAACACTGTCAGTGTTTTCTTAAGCAGCTAGCCTTCTTGCCTGGCATGAAACTTTTAAAAATCTAAGCCCTCTTTAATATACAAGCCCTGATCAAACATTAATAAAATGCAGGCTTATGCCTGATGCCTCACAAGGACGAAAAGAATGGCAAGCCCCTGGATTCCTTTAATGGAATTCCCTTTCCACACCACCATTGGAGGGGTAGGCACTTACCCCTCCACCAACCAATTTTAACCAATGCCTAACCGCCAACCTTACAACTTGTGACGATTTACTACGCAGTAGGCAAAAACCAAATGGCAACAGCCAATCAGCCAAATGGACAAAATTCCTACCAGGCCCCTGCCCCAAGGCAGACAACCCCATGACAGGCTTAGCAGGGAGGGTGGGTGGGTGTACGCAGCCCAAGAGAAGGCCCCAGACTGCGAGCCCTGTATTTAAGACCTCTGACCCCTCCCACCATTTAGCAACATAACATTCTCCCCAGCAGCACTCCTTGCCCAATCATGGCATGTGGCCAGTTTTGCCCAACAACAGTGGGGTGGCCTTTTGGCCCCCACCACAACATGTGCTCTCTGTTATGGAGAACACGCTTTGCCAGTGGCCGATGATAATGGCCAAACATGATGAGACGGGTGTTGGCAGAGCCAAGGGCATCACAGAGGACGAGCCAAGTTGTGCTGGTTTCCTCTCCACCTTCCTCCCAGCAGTACAACATAAGGGGCAGCCATTTTGTTGTACAGTCATACCTTGTTTTGTGGCTGGGATCCATTCTGGAGCCCCAGCCGCTAGCCAAAAAGGACGCAGGGCAAAGTGCCACGTCTGCGCACGCGCGCAGAGTGGTTTACGCTTCTGTGCATGCGCAAGCGGCAAACCCAGAAGTAACCCATTCTGGTACTTCCGGGTTTGCTGCAGATGTTTGCCGGAATGGATGCTAGACAAGGCGGACGTTCGTGCAGGTATTACTGTACATAAAATGATCCTTTGTGCACAGAATTACACAGGTAGTGACAGCCTGCTTCCTGTACCATTTTGAAAAAATGGGTTTTATCAAGTACAACAGAAATGATGTGCTTTGGAATAGCTTTACACAGTTAAAATCAAGTAAATAAAAAAAAAAAATACAGAACAGCCCTCTACATCTCTAGCCCTTTTTGTTGTTTTTATTATTGTTGTTATCCTAAAAATCATCCATACAGAAAAGGGGATGTATGTACTCTGGGACATCCACAGACCAAAGCATAATATGGTGGACTGGGATAGATTCAACCAATCATTAGTTAGGTGATCTTTCTTCTTTATGGTGAATATGGCTGAAATGTGGCTGATCTGATGGATAACCCTTTTATTCAAACTTTCTCCACATCCCAGTTCTGCCAGAGCCCTTAAGTTGGAACTGATCCAGATTTCCTGTAACTACTTGAGCAGCATATCAGATGGTCTAAGAACATGGCATTTCATTCATTCTTACTGTTTTACTTTTGACTTTCTTTGGAGTACCAAGGCTGACCTTATCAAATTTAAATCAACCCTACACAATTCATTGTGGCTTCTGTGGAAGTCTGTTTTTCACAACCACATTGCTCTTAATGCAATGAGAACAATGCTCTTTGGCTACATGAAGGCTTTTTATCTGACAGTAAAAAAAAAAGAAGAAGGAAAGGGAGGTTCAAATGGAGAGGAAGAAGGAGGAAAATAAATATGTAATGTTGATCTTTGGGTTCCTCATGCTTTGGCGCTGTGTATGTGATCTGGCTGTGGTTGTCAGGCATTGCAGCTATCAAGTAGGGTAGTAAATTGGCATTTCTATACAGTGGTACCTTGGTTTACAACCATAATCCATTCCGGAGGTCTGGTTGTAAACCAAAACAGATTGCAACCCAAGGCGTGCTTTCGCCAATGGGGTCTCCCCTCCCCCAAATATGGGTTGTAATTAAAAAAAAAAGGTTGTAATCCAAAAAAAGGGACACACACTTTCGGGTTTGATGTGGTTGTAATCCAAAATGGTTGTAATCCAAAGCGGTTGCAAACCAAGGTACCACTGTACTTGGAAAGGAATTCTTATGCAATGCCCTCCATGAACCAGAATCAACACCACCCCCACCGCCAAAAGGCAAGTAGGTCAGATAAAGGAGCTGAAGTTAAAAGGTTGCCGGTATCTATTTATTACAAGGGATGTGGGTGGCGCTGTGGGTTAAACCACTGAGCCTAGGGCTTGCCAATCAGAAGGTCGGCGGTTCGAATCCCCGCAACGGGGTGAGCTCCCATTGCTCGGTCCCAGCT
The DNA here is from genome assembly GCF_965112155.1 of Podarcis liolepis. Classification (NCBI taxonomy): domain Eukaryota; kingdom Metazoa; phylum Chordata; class Lepidosauria; order Squamata; family Lacertidae; genus Podarcis; species Podarcis liolepis. The sequence continues at coordinate 51,877,724 of NC_139573.1, forward strand.
CCTACCAACCTAGCAGTTCGAAAGCACGAAGTGCAAATAGATAAATAGGTACCGCTCTGGTGGGAAGGTAAACGGCGTTTCCATGCACTGTTCTGGTTCGCCAGAAGCGGCTTAGTCATGACCCGGAAGCAGTACACCAGCTCCCTCGGCCAGTAAAACGAGATGAGCGCCGCAACCCCAGAGTCATCTGCGACTGGACCTAACGGTCAGGGGTCCCTTTACCTTTAACTATCTATTTATTACAGGTATCGTAAGCTCAAGGTTTTGTGTGGGGTTCTCCAGCTCCTCTTTTGTCCTCACCTCAACCCTGTGAAATAGGTGAGCTTTTCATGGAGTATCTGAGAGTTCTCTCTGGCTAATCCTGTTAATAAATTGTGCATTTTGAGTGTTCCATTCCGCCGACTGACTGACTGTCGTGGAGGTGAGGTATGGCAGTAAACTGAGGTCAGGCTTAGCTTGAAAGAGTCTGAAGGACTAAATGTGAACTGAGCCAGACTTTTCAAGCAGCTGAATTTCAATCTTCTCAGAAGCAGCTGACTGGGATGGGCAAAACTGTTCCACTAGTTTCCTACCAGGTGGGCTGCTGTTAGAAGAATATAGGAACCACCGCAAGTCATCAGAAAACCCTGGCAGGCCTTTTCACTAGAAGTCCTTCCCCTTTTATATAAATTTTATATCACTTGATATGAATTTTATATTGATTTTTTTTTTATTGAGGATGTGTTTTAGGATATCAGTAGCCTAGGTATCTTACTGTATTGTTGTTCCTGGTCTGATAAAGAGGTTTCAAGTCCCTCAACCTAAGGTGTGGGTGCAAATTTCAGTCCCATTCAATTCCATTAGATTTTGTTGCAACTAAATTTTGTTGTTTTTTGTCCAAACGCCTTTGAGATGATATGTAACACACACACACTTTCTGGCTAACCACAGCTATTTAGGTTTTTAGCTGCAAAACCCATTATGGATGAGATCCCCAGTTCCTTTGTAGTACTGAATAATATCTTCCAGTAGCACCTTAAAGACCAACTAAGTTAGTTCTTGGTATGAGCTTTCGTGTGCATGCACACTTCTTCAGATACACAAGAAGAAGTGTGCATGCACACGAAAGCTCATACCAAGAACTAACTTAGTTGGTCTTTAAGGTGCTACTGGAAGGAATTTTTTTATTTTGACTATGGCAGACCAACACGGCTACCTATCTGTAACTGAATAATATCTGTTTTTGTGCCTTATGATAGACTTCTTGCTCCTTTATCTTAACCCATTTGCCACCACTGCTTTTGATTGCCTCCTACCTGCTCCAAGAGGAAAGGAAGTTGATGATGGATTTGCATAATTAAATATGCAGACTTTTGTAAATTCGCTTGTTCAATTTTCTAATACCATTCAGAGACGCCGCCTTCAAAAATTGGCAGGCTAATGCCCAGGCAGATGAATGGAAGTTGCCAACATTTGTCATTTTCCATAAAAGCAGTGATTCAGATATGCCAAGCAGTAATTTAATGATCAACCTACTGTCACCTGCTGCTGAAGCTATCTTCATAATTACCCTAAATGGCCTATGGCTAAAATCTGAATGTGAATTTCCTGATGACAAAGTGGAGTTTCCCCCCCAGCGCTCAGTAAAAATAGAAACAAAACAATATGTTCAGCACAGTTGCTTGAGTTCAGGGGATGAAGGGAATTTCCGCCCTCCCTTCTCAACAGGGACGTGGGTGGCGCTGTGGGTTAAACCACAGAGCCTAGGACTTGCTGATCAGAAGGTCGGCGGTTCGAATCCCCGCCACAGGGTTGCTCGGTCCCTGCTCCTGCCAACCTAGCAGTTTGAAAGCACGTCAAAGTACAAGTAGATAAATAGGTACCGCTCCTACGGTGTTTCCATGCGCTGCTCTGGTTCACCAGCATCGGCTTAGTCATGCTGGCCACATGACCCGGAAGCTGTACGCCGGCTCCCTCGGCCAATAAAGCGAGATGAGCACCGCAACCCCAGAGTCGGTCACGACTGAACCTAATGGTCAGGGGTCCCTTTACCTTTTCCCAACAGGTGGGCAGGGTTTGCGATGCTGAGCAGACTTACCTGGTCTGGTGCCTCCCACCTGGGTTAGGGTGGCTATTGTCCTGGCTTGGGAGGACAATGGATGGCCGGCTGGGGTGAGGGCAAGGGAAAGAGGCCGACCCCTTTGGCCAAACATCACTTTGTTTCCTCCTCTACCAGGTTCACCCACGCATCCCTCCCAAATTAATAATATTTTATTGCAGCCTAATGTTTTGCTTTCCAGGTCAGCCAGCACTGCTATGGTCATAAGATGGTTGCTGTATTCAGGACCAGGAAGGAATTTTCCCTGCATTGGCAAGTTTCGCCTTCCTCGTAGCATATCGTCACATCTTAGGCATATTTTTTTCTTTTTAAATATTTTTATTAAGCAATTTCAACATAACAAATTATCAAACCATATAATCACATACATTATTTCCCCCCTTCCATCCCTCCCCCCCCCCAGAGACTTCCCTCAGCTCCTCTCTCTGATTTCTCTGCACATATTATTCTCCGCATGTTATAAAATTATACATATCCTTGTTGAATGGTCACTGTAAAATGTGAAGGTTCATTATTGTTTCACAAGTTGTGTATGTCTTTAAGGGCCAGGGCAAATAACGAGACCCAGTCTTACGGCTGTGAAACATAGCAGGTGCTGCTAGGTTGTGTTAATTAGGCTGTGTCAGCATTTGGGCATAGTATATAAGGAGCAGCACCTAGCTCTCTCATTACTGGGGGGGGGGGGGTTGGGTCATGTTTGTTGTCGTTATCTGTAGTGTAAAAGGAGTTTTTGTTTTGTTATTAAAACCTTGTTAAAGTTATTTTTGAGTTCCTTGTTATGCATGGTCTCCCCAGCAAGCTCTCTGCAGCGCTACTAAACTGCAAATAGCCAACAATCCTTGCCTTGTCTATCCATCATGTTATCAACCAATAAATTTGTGAATGTTTATTCAAAACCTGCCAAGGAGTCCAGTTTATTTTGTTGTCTTTTTAGATAATTTGTAAAAAGCTCCATTCTTCCTGGCAACTTTGGTGGTTTTTAGGCCTTGGCAAGGTATCCTTTAGTCTATCTTCAAGTTGGGGGGGAAGCATTTCAGGCAACCCCCCCCCCCCACGCAGCGGCGTTTGCAGGGCCTGTTAAAGGGCTGATTATGGGAGTCCCTGGCCCTAGAGCGGCGGCATGTAGGTCAAACTCCCGGCCGAGGTAAGGTGGGAGGGCACGCTGTGTAAGTTCACGCTTTACAGTCCCCCCCTCCACTGCACCTCATTGCCCTTTACATCCTCAGTCCCAGTTGGGCTGAGAGGGTTACATGCCAAGGCCTATGCCAAGTTTCCCACATTCTGAAGTTCAATAAAGTCGTGGCCAATTTGAACCCATACTTTGGTCTCTTGTCTCATTCTTTGGGAGGGGGGGGTAGGCTCCACGGACAGGGTACAGCGCATGTGCTCGCAATACCAATATATTGTGTGCTAGAGAAATAAAAGCACTCCAAATGCACAGTAATTGCATTTTATTAGTTGATGTAAGCAGTGGCGTAGCATGGGTTGTCAGCACCTGGGGCAAGGCAAGTAATTTGTGCCCCCTAACCCAGGGATTTGCACCCCCTAACCTGCGGATTTGCGCCCCTAACCCTAACCCCCAGATGTTGCGCCCGGTGCGGCCGGCCCCCCCTGCACCCCCCACGCTACGCCACTGGATGTAAGCCACCTTCGAGCCTGTAAGCTGGGCTATGCCATCAGCTGCCAGGGGGCCAAAGCAACCAATTGAAATAATCACTGCCCCCCACAAAAGCTCAGATGCAAGGTATTGCCAGATAAAACAAGCATTCTGCTTAAATTCACTCTAACGTGGAAGCATAATCAAAGACGTACAACATTTAAAAATAAAGCTAAATTCTTAAAACAGAAAAGTGAGCACCTCAGGTGAGATCCAACATGGGCTCAACCAGCACTTGTGAAGTTCCTTCCTATTAATGATTGTTCACACGCAGGTCCCACTGAGTCCAGTTAGCTTAACCTTAAGTAAATGTGTGTAAGGTTGCCGTTTCCAAGATCTTGCTAAAGCGGTTTGCACAGCCTGGACAACATATCAAAACAGCACAGGTCCCCAAGCCCACAGGAAGGGTAGATAGGTTGCATTTGATTGGGTATACTCTGTAAGCAATAGAGACAAGATGAGCTCAGAAACATCCAACACTCCTCTGAGAACTCTTCCAAACTTCCGCTTCTGCCATGCCTGGAAAGCATGGGTCTGGGCATTTTTCTGCTTGACATCTGGAATTCTAGGCATCAGTCTGAGTGGTTGCCCCCTTGCCCTGCTCCTTTCCAAGAGAAAACCCACTGTTTAGTAATAGATAGGAACAAATGGCAATCTGGGGAAAACCCGAATTGCTGTTTGCTCCAATTAAGTGCTAAAGAGCAGTTTTCTCCAGGGGAAAGCAACGGGACAAGTGGAAGTGTGGATAAGCCTGTAGTGTTGTTGGTATACAAAAATCAAGAGCTAACATTGCACAACCAGCAATAGAAACACAACTACTTTATGTGTCGGACACTCTTGATTGTCCCTTGATTGCCACACCAAAGCTGTCTCCAAGGAAGATCTATTTTTTAAAAAAATTATTTTATTAAGTTTTCAAATACAAAGTTAGAAACATACTCTGAAGAAAAAAGTAAAAGAACAAGAAAGGAGAAAAGAATAGAGAAGAAAAACCAACAATTCATCACATCTTTTTATATAACTAACTGGACTTCCTCACATCTCCCTTACCCTGCATTCTTTATAATAAAAATATCAGCAAATTATTACCTTGTTTCGTACCTTATTTTGTACTTTTCGAATACTATACCTCTAAGTTTGACATACTTTTCATCAATTACTTATATCTTAAATTAAACATAGTATTACCTTAGATTTTAACCTTTTCTTACTTAAAATATAATTTCTTATTTCCCAACTTTAATTGCTGGAGCTATAGTTTCCAAATCGTGTAAATTTTTAACATTCATACAACTTATATTGTTTTTGTAAATAGTCCTTAAATTTTTTCCAGTCCTCTTCCGTTGTTTCTTCTCCCAAATCTCGGATTCTGCCAGTCATTTCAGCCAGTTCCATGTAGTCCATCAATTGCATCTGCCACTCTTCCAGTGTGGGAAAATCTTGTGTCTTCCAATATTTTGCAATGAGTATTCTTGCTGCTGTAGTTGCATACATAAAGAAAGTTCTATCCTTCTTTAACACTTTCTGGCCAACAATGCCCAAGAGGAAGGCCTCTGGTTTCTTAAGAAAGGTATACTTAAGGAAGATCTAAAGCCTTGGGCATTACCACCATAGGTGCAGCACAATACCTTGTAACACCACACCCTCTTCAACAAAGAGGTGAAACATAGGCACTTATCCAAGGAAGCTTCAGGGGGATAAAGTACATTTTAAAATGTTTCGCTTATCCATACTCCCATTTGCTCTGCTGCTTTCCCCTTGGGAAACCTGATCTTTAGCAATGAGTTGGAACAAACGGCAGCTAGGATTTTCACAGACTGCCATTTGCTCCAACTTAGCGCTAAAGAGTGGGTTTCCTGGGGGGAGGTGGTAGGGCAATGGCAAAACCACTTGGACCAATGCCTAAAAGGTGTGGGACAAATGGAAAACTGCTCGGACCCCTGCTGTCATGAACACATCTGCCCCGAGTAGAGAGGCACAGCATGAGTTAAGAAGCAGCAGGAAAGCTTGCATTTCCCTCAGACAGCTGGGAGCAGTTGGCTGTCTATTCCCCCTCCCCCTGACACAGAAAGGAATGCATATAAGAAGCTAGCAGACAGTGGGATGGAGAAAAGCCAACTCACTCAGGAAGCACAGGCAGCCCCAGAAAGCAGGAGGGGAAACATTTCCTCCCTGGAAGAGGAGGCAATTAATCCTATGAGCCCAAGGAGTAAAGGTAAAAAAAGGTAAAGGACCCCTGGATGGTTAAGTCCAGTCAAAGGCAACTATGGGGTTGCAGTGCTCATCTCGCTTTCAGGCTGAGGGAGCCGCCGTTTGTCCACAGACAGCTTTCCGGGTCATGTGGCCAGCATGACTAATCTGCTTCTGGCACAACGGGACACCGTGACAGAAACGCCGTTTACCTTCCCGTCACAGCAGTACCTATTTATCTATTTGCACTGGCATGCTTTCAAAGTGCTAGGTTGGCAGGAGCTGGGGCAGAGCAACAGGAGCTCACTCCGCTGAGGAGATTTGAACCGCCGAGCTTCCGATCGGCAAGCCCAAGAGGCTCAGTGGTTTAGACCACAGCGCCACACGCGTCCCTATGGGAAAGGTATTAGACAGGAAACAAAACCAGAAACGTAAGGGTCATAGGTTCAGGATATTCTGCAGAACCAGGAAGCACTCCTCAGAAGGGTCAACTGAATCGTAAGATACAGAAGCTCCAAGAGAGCGTCTGAGGCTGATTGTTTGTTTTGCAATAAATCTTCAAGCTAATTATAACTTGTGTTCTGTGTTATCAAGACAGCAGCCTGGGCTCCTGACATCTGCTTTCTAGGCACAGGGCAATTGGAACTGTGGACAAGCCCTTTGCCAACATAATCCTGTATGGCTGCCATTTTGGTCAATGTGAATATTCTTTAGTCTGCTGTCCAGGATGTGTTGATCCATTTTGTACTTCCATGAATATTACCCACTATGGGACACTAAACAATCAATAGTGGCCTTTTTTGTGTCTCCCTTCAAGCCAAGCCCACCTCATTACTTGGCAGCACCTTCACAAATGTGCCACTTTTGCAGACTACCCAGAGAACTGCCACCAAAGATGGCATTTAGCTGTGAGGAGTCATCCATTTATAAACAAGTTCAATACTCCTAGTATTCCCTTAGATCCCCATGCCTTGTATTGTATACACTTATCTGTGATCTCTTATTTAAGAAGGGCATTTCAATTCTAGGTCATCTATCTATCTCTATCATCTATCTATCTATCTATATCTATCTATCTATCTATCTATCTATCTAATCTATCTTTATCTATCTATCCTTATCTATCTATACTCAGTGGTGTCCAAACTTTTTTCAAAGAGGGCCAGATTTGATGAAGTGAAGGGCCATCAGGGCCGACCAAAGGTCTGATCAAAGTTGTTAACCTTTTTTTAGGATTGAAGTTGTTGACTTTTTTTAGGATTTTACCCCAGGAAATAAACTGCCACAGGGGCCAGATTAAACCGACCGGCAGGCCCCGAAATGGATTTTGGACATGCCTGATCTCTATCTATCTATCTATCTATCTATCTATCTATCTATCTACCTACCTATCTATATCTATCCACACACATATATGTACGAATGTATAATCTACTGCAGAAATGAACATAATTTTATTAGATGGCTTATGGTTCATGAACAGTAAAGGGGGGTGAATTAATGAAATCTGTTATGACTGGCAATTGTTTACCCAGTGCTGTTAATTAATCAGTGTATTAATTACAGGATAAAATTATTTATGAGGTTTGCGCAGTGAGGCGGGCAGTGCTGGGAATGAACTGAGGAACAAACTCCTCTCACTGCAGCCGAGAGCAATTTTCTGTTTCAAAACTCTGTCTAATTGTGCATTATAAGATTTTAAAATCAATACAATACCAAGTAAAAATGTTTGTGAAAGGATTAATATCCTTCTCGTTTAAGAAGCAGAGTTGGAGCCCATGCAAGGCAATGGAAGCATTTTTCGTCATTATCCTCTGTTCCAATCACTTAAGAACATTGCATTAGAACAAGGGAGGTAGAAGATGTCTTGCACCCACCATGAACTGGATTTCTGGATCCATGGTCCAGGGTGGGTCCAATCAGGTCCAGACCAAACTGGGGCCCAATCTGAATTGCTGAATTGGGCCCTGAAGCAGATTTTTGTAGGGAGGGAAGAATTGCACAGCCTTACTTTGTACCTTCTATAAGAAGCTTGCAACACTATAGACAAAAAGGATCGGGGGGGGGGGGTTGTGCTAGGTGCATTTAAAATGGATTTTGGGAGAAGAACTAAAAGAGATCCACTTCCCTCTATGTGGTTTTCTGGTTTTTTTAAAAAAAACCACTATGAAAATGACACACTCTGCAGAGATGTCCTTATGAAAATAACCTGGATAAAAATCAGAAGGATGAAGGCAGAGACTAAGGAGTTATTTTTAAGTAAATGGCTTTTTACTATACTGTAGTTTTTATTTCCATGCACGAACCAGAAAGTCTCCCAGCGTTTACCCATGTTTAATACAGTCAGTTCTTGCATTATTCCCCTATATGATGAATCAAATGAATGAAATGTTAATACTAGACTAGGAAATAAAATTGATTCAGCTGTAAATGGAACAGCGAGATATGTGGATTGACAAGGAACATTTCAGTGTTGAAATACCCTAAAGAACAACTCCCATGTGGTCACCAAGATTGATTGAGTACAGCCCTGCATGACATCTACAGCTCCTAGCAAAAGTGGCCGCAAAGCAGATTTTGGGTTTCAACTGTATTAGCAGATTGAATTTTAATATTTTGGCATAGGTCCTTTTAGATCATTGAATAGCTCTTTTGTGCAAATTAATTTCTTCATCTTCTTATTACTTATGGAAGATGCTTGCAATCCCAATTAGAGATGGAAGGAAGCTAGAACATCAGGTGACTCTGTGGAGGTGGAAGAGAGACAGTTTTGCACTTGAGCTTTCTTTATTGTGCTGTTTGGGTACAGAAGGCTAAAAAAAATTCAACCCAGAAAGCTTATGGGGAAACAAAACCTCAAGACTTAAAGATGGGGAAGAGCAAATAGTGAGAAACAGAAACTTAATGTGAACTCTGCCCTGATTGGCCTAGAAGTTGGATGGCAGAGTGGAAATAAGATATGTGACTAAAGCTGGTAAACAGAAAGAGTTAGAGATGGGGTTAAAACAGCACTAGAGAAAGAAGAAGGAGCTGAAACCAGAATAAATCAGAGGGCTACAGTGGAACCATACTCCAGGAAGAAAAGCTGGACTCTGAGAGGGCTGGAAACCCCCTTAAAAAGGGACCCCTGACCATTAGGTCCAGTCGCGGATGACTCTGGGGTTGCGGTGCTCATCTCGCTTTATTGGCCAAGGGAGCCGGCGTACAGCTTCCGGGTCATGTAGCCAGCATGACTAAGCCACTTCTGGCGAACCAGAGCAGCGCACGGAAACGCCGTTTACCTTCCCGCCGGAGCGGTACCTATTTATCTACTTGCACTTTGACGTGCTTTTGAACTGCTAGGTTGGCAGGAGCAGGGACCGAGCAACGGGAGCTCACCCTGTCACGGGGATTCAAACCACCAACCTTCTGATCAGCAAGCCCTAGGCTCTGTGGTTTAACCCACACCGCCACCAACGTCCCTTAGTGCTACATAATTGTCTTGGATACTGAAACAGTCAGTTCTATTTTTCTAGAAAAAGAGATGCAAGAACTCACCATGAACTCACCTTGTTCTCTTATAATGGCAATGGCGCCCACTGGAGAGATGCCAGAATTGAGTTCTGGTGAGCTCTGGCTGAAAAAAAAGCCCTTAGTCTAGACTAGATTCTGCTGGGGGCATTTCCTCTGTATTCTTTACCTTTGTGCTTATGGTTAACTGGTTAAATTGTTTTCTTCCTTTTCTACTTCTATTTTCTAAATTAAATTATATTTTATTAATAAAATACACCAGAGATAAAGAGCATAAAGGAGTATTGTTACAGCGGGTTGAAAGCAGCATAAAACATTACCAAAACATACAATTTTTGTCACAAACCTGTCAGGCTTATGAAAACAACAATTATCTGATCCTAATTTATATATTACAGTGGTGCCTCGCAAGACGAAATTAATCCGTTCCGCGAGTCTCTTCGTCTTGCGGTTTTTTCGTCTTGCGAAGCACGGCTGTTAGCGGCTTAGCAGCTATTAATGGCTTAGCGGCTATTAGCGGCTTAGCGGCTATTAACGGTTTAGCGGCTTAGCGGCTATTAACGGCTTAGTGGCTTAAAGAAAAAGGAAACAAACTCGCAAGAACTCGCAAGACGTTTCGTCTTGCGAAGCAAGCCCATAGGGAAATTCGTCTTGCAGAATGACTCAAAAAACGGAAAACTCTTTCGTCTTGCGCGTTTTTCAGCTTGCGAGGCATTCGTCTTGCGAGGTACCACTGTAAATTCAATTTATAAGGTGTGAAATACATTGATAGGGTGGTTTTTTATATAGTTCTCCTTTACATCTGCTGAAATTATATTAAAATGAAAGTTATCCAGAATCCAATTCCTTTGTTTCCTGGTTATTCTTTGATCCAAATCTTACACCTGTTTTCTCATTTATGTATCCTGGTTTTGATCCAAGACAGGGTTGCCATATTTTGAAGAGCAAAAAAGAGGATATATTCGCTGACTTTTACTTTTAACTATGGATTGCTATGATGACACTACCCATGAAAAGGAGGCCGTGTCCTGGGGAAAGAGGACATATGGCAACCCTTCTTACAATTATTCTTTTATCCAGATGAGAGATAAACAGCATTTCCCATTTGTTCTCTTTCCCCATATTTTCTTATCAGAGAGGAGGTTGCACCTCCATTTTGAAAAGAATTGGGGGGGTCTCCTTCCTTCCATGGCACTTGGGATGTCCTAAGTTTTCAAATCGAGGTGTTTCCCTTTAAAAATACCTTCTCAAGAACTTGAAATGGCTGCCTTAAAGAAGCATTTCAGAAAACTTTGGTTTGCTTTGGTTTAAATTTGGGCTGAGGCCTTGTTGTTCACCCCGTGCCTGATTTCCTCACCAGAATATTCAGTGCAGACAGTCAGGTGGCAAGCAAACAAGTTTAAGAGGGTTTTTGTTTGCGTGTCGAGACCCCATAGCCACCCCCTCATTGATGAATAAGACACAAGGTCACAGATATTAGGTTAATGGTTATTGGGCAAATTTAGGCAATGACTTTATTGGTTACAGAATGTGAGCGGTATTGGCTTAGGCATTGGAATTGACCCAACTATATCTGACTCCTGCCTGCCACGCATGGAGTCCTGTAAGGGTCAACCACCAGTAGGGGAAGCACCGTCAATGTAAACCAACTTGAGCTCCCCCTGGGTTCCCAACAGGGTCGTGACATGGCCCTAAACCTGCCCTGAGCTTCAGACAAGATACACACCCCCAGATTCCTTTAACAGAATACCCATAAGCTTGGAGGGGCAGGTGATGGCCACACCTCCCCTTCCCCATCACAAGACCAACCAATGCCTAACCGCCTAACCTTACAAAATTGTGATGATTGCTACGTGGTAGGCAAAAACCAAATGGCCCATGCCAGTTTGCCAAGTCAAGTGGAAAAAATTCCTATCAGGCCCCTCAACGGCAACTAACCGAGGTCCAAAGCAAGGCCAATATCGAAACCTGAAAATAGGGAGGGCGGGTGGGAGATCGAGGAAGTGAGCCAGAAGGAAGCTCTCTGGCTCGCATCACGGTTTAAATGGGGCCCGGTCACGCCCCCCAACCAGCGGAATGGCTGGCTGGAACAATGACATGGCTGGGGACCTCCAGGAGACATGGGACTCTGCCCCCCACCCCTGGAGGAGAGTGGGTGGCCATGTGGTCCACCGCAACTCCTTGCCACTAGGAAGTGGAGCGGATTTGCTTGTTTGCTTTAAAGACTGCTTAGTGGAACCAGCCAAGGTGAAAAGGTATGTACCTATTTGATGGCAGTGATGAGGACAAAAGAAGGAGTAGCTGGATTAGCAGTTTGGCTCTTCTCTCCTCCCTCCCGCACTTGCGAGGCTACAGACCTGGTCATCACAACACTATATATTGTATTTCATGTAAAAGTGACATGGGCCTTTCAGCTGGCCAGAGGAAGACCGTAACACTCTGTTTTTGACAATTTGTAATTTTAATTCAATTTGCTGCAAGGCTTGCCTGCCCAAGCATGGAGGCATCTTTTAGTAAATCAGCCCTCCTGAACTTGACAGCTGAAGCAACCGCATATTAGTGGTGACAAGCTGAAAGAGCACTTTCATGTTTATACAGACTTTTTAGCATCTTAGGCGGCTTTGGCAGTGGGATCCCTGAAGCTGTGGAAGAGGTGCCGCCTGCAAGAGGAACAGCAGGGCACACTGCAGCCCCAAACTGTGCTGAGGAAGAAATATGAGAAAGTCCAGAGAAGAACCTGGCCTGGCAAGAAAAAAAAGTGACCCTGGCCAAAGTGAATCAGCTCTTTACTGACCCTTGCCCCACCCCAGCTTGTAGCCAGGTAAGCCCACCCACCTAAGAACGTAAAAAAATATATTAAATGTTAATTTTTTTAAATCTACAATACCGTCTTATTTATTTTATAGTACAGTACATTGATTATTGCCTGCATTTTATGGATCTATAACATGGGTAGGCAAACTAAGGCCCGGGGACTGGATCCGGCCCAATCGCCTTCTCAATCCTGCCCATGGACAGTCCAGGAATCAGTGTGTTTTTACATGAGTAGAATGTGTGCTTTTATTTAATATGCATCTCTGAGTTATTTGTGGGGCATAGGAATTTGTTCATTTCCCCCCCCCCCAAAAAAAATAGTCCGGCCCCCCACAAGGTCTGAGGGACAGTGGACAGGCCCCCTGCTGAAAACGTTTGCTGACCCTGTTCTATGGTCTCGTTAGACAGTAAAATCTGTGTTAAATTGCTGCTTTAGGGGGTGTTTTTCATCATCTAGAACAGATCAATTCACTTTTCCATTACTTTCTATGGAAAAGTGTGCCTCTATTTATGTACGTTTCTAGTTATAACCGGACCTCCAGAACGGATTATGGTTGTAAATAGAGGTTCCATTGTAAATGCATATGCAACCATGGAGCTCAACTTGTGACCTTGTTAAAAAAAATGAAGTGTGTTATGCTGTCTTGTAAGGTTGTTGCTGAGATTCCTGCAGCGGGTTGGACTTGATGACCCTTGGGATCTCTTCCAGCTGTGCAATTCTATGATTTGGTGAGTCTATGTATGCTGCCTGCTGGATGCTTGAGGTCTAGTGAGTTTGTCATTCACTGAGAAAGCGGTAAGGAACTTCTTCAGAAGAGCAAAGTGCATGGATTGCAATCCAAACATTAAACAAGGTATTCCAGAAAATCATAAAAACACAGGTAAAAGGTAAAGAACCTTTGGACAGTTAAGTCCAGTCAAAGACGACTATGGGGTTGCGGCACTCGTCTCACTTTCAGACCGAGGGAGCCAGCATTTGTCCACAGACAGCTTTCCATGTCATGTGGCCAGCATGACTAAAACGCTTCTGGTGCAATGGGACACCGTGATGGAAGCCAGAGCACACGGAAATGCAGTTTATCTTCCCACCCCAGCGGTACCTATTTATCTACTTGCACTGGTGTGCTTTTGAACTGCTAGGTTGGCAGGAGCTGGGACAGGGAACGGGAGCTCACTCCATCTCAGGGATTCAAACTGCCAACCTTCTGATCAGCAAGCCCAAGAGGCTCAGTGGTTTAGACCACAGCACCACCCGCGTCCCTACATAAAAACACAACAAAACAGTTTGCCAGGACATCACTGCTGAGAACAATTCAGCTGGAGTTGGAGTCAGCTTTCCGGAGTCCCTTTCTGACTGTCACACAGCAAACCGGGAGGTAGGTTAGCGTGTTTAGTTTCAGCATTGCAAAATACTGAAAAAAATAGTTCCGTTCATAATACCAATTGAAGGGAGTGGAGGGAAGTGGAGGGAATGACTAACAGTGTCCTTCATATCTGCTCAGCATTTATGTCCCAGACAGGCAGATGGCTACTTGATGGGCAATTAGTTGTCTCACTGATTTGTAAGTGAAACAATCAAGAAACATATGGAGATAACATCAGCACTACTGGAAGTTTCCTTAGGTGTAGCAATGTAAGGGGTTACTGTTCTGAGGCACGTTTTTAATATAAAGCACTAGAAAGGATCACTCTGGTTTCTGGGACATCCTTCATTTGCATCCATGCACCCAACTAATCTCTTGAGCCCTCCTTCAGGCCAGTGGATCAGGACAGCTACGTCTTTAGAGACCACTAGACTATGGGTAGGCAAACTAAGGCCCGGAGACCAGATGTAGCCCAATCGCCTTCTAAATCCGGCCCACGGATGGTCCAGGAATCAGCGTGTTTTTACATGAGTAGAATGTCTGCTTTAATTTAAAATGCATCTCTGGGTTATTTGTGGGGCCTGCCTGGTGTTTTTACATGAGTAGAATGTGTGCTTTTATTTAAAATGCATCTCTGGGTTATTTGTGGGGCATAGGAATTCATTAATTTTTTTCCCCTTCAAAATATAGTCTGGCCCCCCACAAGGTCTGAGGGACAGTGGACTGGCCCCCTGCTGAAAAAGTTTGAAAAAGTTTGCATTAGGCTGTTGCTAGGTGAGCTGTCACTACTAGCACTGTAACTCAGCCGGACAGTAAAGATACAGCTTTGTGGGTTGCTGACAGCCCCAGACCAGGAAATATAAATGATCCTGACATATGCAAAACTACATCCCCATAGTAAAGGTAAAGGGACCCCTGACCATTAGGTCCAGTCGTGACCGACTCTGGGGTTGTGGTGCTCATCTCGCTTTATTGGCCAAGAGAGCCGGCATACAGCTTCTGGGTCATGTGGCCAGCATGACTAAGCCACTTCTGGTGAACCAGAGCAGCGCACGGAAACGCCGTTTACCTTCCCGCCAGAGTGGTACCTATTTATCTCCTTGCACTGGAAAAAAAGACATTTCAAAAGGTGTGTGAGGGAAGATGGTAACATTGGAAACTCCTCCCCCTTTTTTAAAAAAATTATGAGTCTTTTAAGGAAGTTGCTGTCCATACTACTTCTCTAACTAAATAAAGTATTTGAGGGGGGCTATTATTTTTAGGGACTTTGTTCCACAGTTCAACAAACAAAGCTAAAAGACAATCCCATTGCCTCTGGCATCCTCCTTCCGCAATTGTGTGTAGCTGAAGGCAAAAGGAACTGAGCTTGAGGGGAAAAATTTTTTTGAGATGCTACTGTGGGTATTCAAGTAATTCAGGGTCACGGGAGTTGTGCATTTTCTCCTTAAACTACATATCAAAATTAATTCTCATTGACTTCATGTCACAGTTTCTGTCCATTAACTGATACACAGGGGGAATCCCTTCACTGCAGAAAGAGTTATCTCCCAACACTCGTCAACTTCTGACTGTACAAACTACCCATCTATCCCAAAATGTGATCAAACTGACACAGCACCTGAAATAGAGCAAACAAATTTGGTGCTCTGGCAAGTAAAATAAAATCATAAAGCACAGGCTGACATTGCTGGTGCTGAATAAAGGTTCGGGGGGGGGGGGGAATCTGTACTGCAATGTTTGCACTTTGCGTTTTGAATATTCGACACAGAAAGAAACCTTTTCCTCTACTGGAATCCAATTTAAAGGGAAGAAAGATAGGACTCGTGGGGTTTTTGAAATCAACAGCAAAGTCATTGAGAATATCATTTTGAGTTGAAGGACTGTTCATTGGTCTTGGCTGAATGGAGGGCCAAATGACACGGAGAATGGGAGGTCCACCATCCCAACATAGCTTTGTTTTCCTAAAAGCAGCCATGGGGAATTGGCATTTGGAGAAGGGCTGTGGGATGGGGCAGTGGGATGGGGAAGGAAAAAATAGCTGCTTTCCCACCCACCCATTCCCCAGTGTGAATCCCCACCATGAAGCTGCTGTTAGGCATGGAGGAGAAAACACAGAAGTGTGCTTTGTTCAGCATTTAGAGAATATTGTAACTGTTTTCCAAGAGTAAAGTGAAAATATTTCTATTTGTGGCACACCATTTGAACGGTGATGCCCATCAACTTGGGGGGTGCCCCTCAAATATTTTATTGGGGGCCCTGAAGGTATATTGACCCCTAGAAGCTGGCTCCTATACAGTGGTACCTCGGGTTACATACGCTTCAGGTTACATACGCTTCAGGTTACAGACTCCGCTAACCCAGAAATAGTACCTCGGGTTAAGAACTTTGCTTCAGGATGAGAACAGAAATTGTGCTCCGGCGGCGCGGCAGCAGCAGGAGGCCCCATTAGCTAAAGTGGTGCTTCAGGTTAAGAACAGTTTCAGGTTAAGAAACCGGAACGAATTAAGTACTTAACTCGAGGTACCACTGTATGTGTAACCAATTTTACTTAGGTGGGTACAACAATTAGATCTCTTGTGAATAGTCTGAGGGCATTTTCTATTTAATGGGTTGAGTTCAAAGTTCCCCTTCTTCTGAGTTTTTTGCCAAAGGAGGGGCTCCTTCAGCTGACTGAATTACTTTGTCTATTGGAGGAAGGGAACTCCTGGAATGGGAGAAAGTTGTGTGGATCAAACCTTACATGTTTTATATTTTGTTTCCACTGTTTTAAAATATTCCCATGCCTTTTTGTATGTACAGTTAAACCAGACGAAGTGAAATGTCTAACTACTGGGAAACATTTACCATGGCCTCCTGCACCTTACAAAGGATGTCTTCTAGGGCACACACTCAGTTCATCTGGCTGTTGGTCATTCCTGTTGAGCTTCATTATCACCTTATATCAACAGAAATGTGTCCTAGAATACAAGGAACATTGTACATTAAGGAGGGGGAGGGGATCAGTGGTGGTACTTAAGTTGTCCATGTGGGCCCTTCTTGCTTCCTACACATAGGCAGGCTGGCTGGCCCAGGCTCAAATGGAATTGACTTGAAATTAGTAAATCACCTGATATAATATGAGTCAATCTAAACAAAGTTCAGTTGAGCCCTGATTGTGGGCATGTCAAGATTTAATTCCTATAGCGGTGGCAGCCAATTAAGTGTATTCCAACTTAACTGGGAATGGGGGTGAGAGCTTTGAGGTAAGGGTATTTGGCAGTAGTATTCTTCCCTGGCTTGGGTTAACCAGCATATTTGAGACAAGTAATACTAGTCTCCAATATTTCCAAGACTGAAAATTGTATTGTGTATTTTCTCACGGGGGAGCCACTAATAAATGTCTGGGAAACCCTGATGTTCCCCAAAACATAGTTTGAAAATCACTGGTTGACAAAATATAGATATGAGGATGTTGCACCAATAAACTGGCTGAAGGTACAGCTACTCCTGAAGAAACCCAGGTGTGAGCTGAAACCTGTTGCAGGCAGAGACACACATAGTAGTAAGGATGGGTGAATCAATTTAAATTTTTAAGTTTATTCCATCTCATTTCCACATCAGGTTGTACAAGCTATTAAAAAAGTCCACATGAAAATTCTTACTCATGTTCACGTACATATCTCCTAATATATACGTTTTTGAAGGTCATTTCGCTTAATACTTATGTTTGCTGGCAAGTGCTTTTTCCTAATACAATGTGTGTGCATTTCACACACACTCCACTAATATGTGCGTATTTCTGCACACACGTTCCCCAAGTATACAGTGGAACCTTGGTTCTCAAACTTAACCCATTCCAGGAGTCCATTGGACTCCCGAAACCGTTCGAAAACCAAGGCGCAGCTTCGAATTGGCTGCAGGAGCTTCCTGCACTCAAGCAGAAGCCATATTGGACGTTCGGCTTCCAAAAAACGTTCACAAACTGGAACACTTACTTCTGGGTTTGCAGCATTCGGGGGCCAATTTGTTCAACAACTAAGCCGTTCGAGAACAAGGTACCACTGTATACTTATTCTTATTTGGAGAACTGCATCACAAAATTCAGAGGAGTGCAAATTTCGACAGATAGGGTAGTTCTGGTTTGTGTGGTTCCCCTGCTGATATTCCCAATCCGGTCAACATTATACAAGGTGACCAGGCTATGGAGCTGCAATCTGTTAAAAAAAGTGAAAATGTGCTACACTTGAGTGTCAGTCGATTGTCAAGGAATGCATGAGTGTGGACAAAAGTTCAGAAGGTTTACGATAATTGCAGTCCATACTGTGCATCCTCACGGAGTTCTCCCATTGTTAACTGAATTTTATGGATTTTTCTTTGATTGCTTCCCTGGCCTTCAGATTTGGGCTCGGCTGTATTATTACACCCGATGCAACAGAGAAGTTAATTCCCTTCCCTACTGGTATTCTGATTGGACTGTTGCACTCTGCTAGATTCTTTCACTAAATCATAGCTCTGGAATGGTCTTGCCACGAACTGTTGAATTTACATAATGATTTTCATACTTTTTTTCATACTTAATCCAGTTTACAAAGCCATGGCTTGTTTGCAGAAGCCATTGCCCCAAGGCCACTTACAGAATAAAAGGATGTCCGGATGCTGATTTAGCTCAGCAGTCAATGTTCCACTAATAGTCTAGTCAATCTGGCTCAGAACACAACTTCACCTACAACAAATTGTAGTCAAAGCATTTACTTCCTGATGCCAAAATGCTCAGGAATTAATGGATTAGATGCTCTAGAACAGAATCAAATTGAGGTGTGCTTAAATCATGAGTCATGATTTAATATAAAAACATTTCTTCTCCATTATTCTATGTATAAGTGTAACTTGCACCCCCCTCCCCATCCATGTTTAAACACATGGGAACTCACAATATCTTTATTTAAACAAAATTATGGTGGGAAATCCTTCATTTCCCAAATCTGGTCTAAAAAGATAATCTAAGTAAAATTAAAAGGTGAACTGGTTCCCTTTCTCCTATAATTGTTTGAACTCCTCCATCAGGCTTTGACTGATATTTGCATTTTGATGAAGTGAGTCCAGTATCAATGTGGCAATTTAATTATGACATATATTAAGACAAAGTTAATTTTATTGAAATTTTATGCATTCATATCCACAGACTTGCATGTGATTCCTGGGGATTGGTATAGGTTTGAGAGAACTGGGTCTCCTCAGTCAGACACGGGGAATGAGAATGAGGTGGGTTTGCAATGCAATTTTATCAACAATATATTTTGGAGAGTTGTTTGTTCAGTAAGAATTTGGACACCTCTTGAGATACCATAACCAAATTTTTCATGATGGTTTCTGAGATCAAGTAGCAGGTTCTCATCTATGTTTTGATGCAAGTGGATGCCATTTTGAATCAAGCTATGTTAAAGAAATCTATGTTAAAGAGGTGATTGATAGAAACCCACACAAAGTCAATGTCTATCTATCTATCTACCTTTAATGAGCAGCTGCACTTCGTCAGAAAGAGAAGAGGAGGGGCTGTCAGGAAACATGGAAACAGAGAGAAAGGAACAGGCTCCAACGCTTCGGTTTTTACGTAGGGAGAGGAGGAAAGGGGGGTGGGGCTCAGGAAGTTTCTATGCTGGAAAGGGAAAAGCCACGAGCCACTTCCGGCAACTGATAGCGACTGAGGAAGACATGCTTTTAAGAGCTCCATACTGTACGTAGTTTTTGCACTTAATAAATCTTGTAAAAGCTGGCTGGAATCCCGTGTTGTTATCTCAGCTAGCACCCGCATATCATCCCTGACAGTTGGAGGATATTGGGTGTCTGGTGTGACCCTATGGATGGCATGGACATCAGGCACTGGGGTTTAAAACTAGGCTGAGATATCTATATGAAGAAACCACCCTGATAATGAAATCAATTTATTATTAATTCACATATGTGCAGGAATCTGTATAGTTTGAAACTAAGTCTTAAACAACAACAAAAAGGAACAAGCTGTTGCCTCCATAAGTGAGGCTTATATGGAAACAGAGATAGTCAAACAAGCCAATAAACAAACCCTAATATAGCATATTGATGATAGCATGGTAGGAGGTGACTTGGTGAAAGCCAGGTCACTGATAACTAGTATAGAGATCAATAATCTAAGAGCTAATTCTTTGGTTCCCCATTAAATGAAACAAACACTTTCAAGCCTTCTTGGAAGCAGAGTCCCAAGTCAAATCACTGTAATGAGCACTCACACTTTACATTGTGGGTGCCCTTTGCGGGATCGTACCTGGTGCTACAGTTCCCAGGGAGCTTACTGGCAAAGAGGGGCTGGCTTGCCTCTCAGTGTTAATTTTGGGAGGCTCACGCCCAGCCGCAATAATCAAGTTTCTTGCAGGGAGGTGGGGCCAGCCCCATTTTTGTCTCCCCATAGCAATTTGTCACAACTTTGGCAGTTATGGCCTTGGGTGGAATCCTTTAGTCTTTTATTCCCTATATGGGTGTGTGTGTGTGTGAAGTGATGACTCACCCACCTGTGGCGGCGATTCCAGGGTCCCCTCTTAAAGCGGTTATATATGGGTGTCAGTGGCCATACACTGAAAGGTTGTCAGTGAACTTCCCTGCGTGCAGGGATATGGGCTGGGCTGCCTGCTACACTTGTGTCTCGCAGAGCACCCCCATATCCCATTTACCCTGATGAGCCCCAGTTCCCCCTGGCTGGGGGGCTGGGAGGGGTTGTTACGATATAGAAGCAATGTGGCAGCGAGCTGCTAGCTTGGAAGCAAAACATAAATGGGAATGTTGGGACTGTTCCGTGGGAAACAGAGGGACAGTCTATTCACAGTGCGAAGCACCGGAATTAGCTCAGAGTGTAATATGAGCTGTACAGGAAGTACAGGAGGAGTTTGTCTCTCGGCTGCTGGAGTTTGAAGAGAGCAGACGTGTTTTCTGTAACGCTGCAAAGACAGAAATAAAGGCATGTAAATACGTTTCTGTCTATCTCTTTCCCCTGCCTGGGGGGGCAGGGAAGAGCGGTGTGTTCTTCTCATGCTGAGGAGGATCGCCGATCGTGACCTCTGCCTGGATCCTGCTGGGGAATGCAGACAGGGAGGTCAACCGGAGATTCAAGCCGGGTGCCTGGAGAGTGGCCAGTTTCTCCTGATAATGGCTTGAATCCCAACAGGGGTACACGCCTGTGATGGCCTGGGATTCCGATTCTGAGAGTGAACCGGAGGAATCCCAGCCGGCACAGGAGTCCCCGCCTCCAGGGCCGGCTGAACTGGGGCAAGGCCTAGATTCTGAGGAGCCTGCACCTGTGCCAGATCCTCAGGAGCAGGAACCAGGTGAAACCATTCTGGCCCCAGAGGTGCTTGAGGACTCAGTGGCTACAGGTGAGCCTCCCCCGGGGCCCAGTAACCCTTCGGCCTCTCCTGAACTGCAGAGGCTTAGGGCAGAGAGGCGAAGGGAACTGGTCTCTCCCAGGAGGAGTGCTCGCCTTAAGGCCAGGAGAGGCGGGGCTCCTGGGGGCCGGGACCGCCCCCGGCCTTAGAGAAGATAAAGGGCAGTCAGCCCGGTCCCAGGTTGCGGGAGCAACGTCGTCATTGAAGAGCTGTTTCGGCCAGCATCCAGTCCTGTTCCTCCAGTGTTCCTGTTCCCCGCCCGGCTTCCTGCTTCTGATCTTCGAGTGTTCCTGTCCCCGCCCGGCTCCCTGTTTTGGACCTCACCTCGCACTTTGTGGACTATCTCCAGACTAGTGACTTAGGACTGAACTTGGACTACGGTAACATTAACCTTCCCCCCGGGACCAGCACAACGCCCAAGGCCTAAGCCAAGGTCTTCCTACATTCAGAAATTTAATAAAGTTGTGGCCTAATTTTAATTCCATATAACGTTGTCAGAGTCTTTATTCTTTCCTTATGATCCCTGGGGGCTGGGGCTGTTGTCGCCTGGTCACGCAATATAAACCTCTCCTAGTTTTATGCATAGCTTTCAACTTTTCCCTTATCTTGCGAGGAATCCTATTCAGAATAAGGGAATTTCCCTTTAAAAAAGGGAAACATTGATAGGTATGGCTTTATGTTCAGCTGAAATCAGTCCTAATCCTGCTAGGCATTCCTGCGATGTAGAAGGGTACAGATAACCTATCCTTTTCAACATCCGATCCAACAGTTGAAGGTAAAGTAATGGAGAGCACTACACATACATTGGGGTAAAGATACTGAATATTACACTTATGAATAAGCTGAATGGCTGCCCAAGCTGTGTTTTTACCTTGAGATTGGTTATATAACATCAATAACCCTCTTGATCTCCATCAGCAACTCTGCAGAATCAATGCCTCCCTCTAATGAGGGCGTCACTGTTTAGGAATATTTTATCCCTGTCCTTTCCTTTTGAGTGATTTGGAGGTGTGTGTGTTCACAAAGGATGCAAATGTGTCCTCCGCATGGATCACTTCCAAACACCCAGTGCTTCCTGCCCAAATCTGCTTAGAAGAAGAAGAAGAGTTTGGATTTGATATCCCGCCTTTCACTCCCTTTAAGGAGTCTCGTAGCGGCTAACATTCTCCTTTCCCTTCCTCCCCCACAACAAACACTCTGTGAGGTGAGTGGGGCTGAGAGACTTCAAAGAAGTGTGACTGGCCCAAGGTCACCCAGCAGCTGCATGTGGAAGAGCGGGGAATCGAACCCGGTTCACCAGATTACGAGTCCACCACTCTGAACCACTACACCACACTGGCTCTCTCTTAGGTTCATGGGAGCCTAAATTCACAACACTAGCTGTGTGGTCCCTCGTTGGAGGTGTTCATGTAGCTAACAAGAATACCATGCAGTCTGGCACAGATAAAATGTCACCAAGGCAACCACCAACTGAAGATGTAATGAGTGGAGTCAGAAATCTTCTCAGAGCAAGGATATTTGCTTGTGAGATACACTGCTATTTTAACCCGGCAGTAGAAATGTGTGTGTAATAGGAAGATGCCAACTTCTCATAAATAGACTTAAATCTGCATTTAAGTGCTAGTGGTCAGCTTTGCCTCAGGTGATCACTAGCCAGTTAAGCATTGGGGGCTATGACAATGAAAGTAATGGGGTTTTCATCTTCCTTTCAGTAAGTACTAATGATGAGAAGAACACAAGCAACTGGAAATAACTGCATAATATCCACTGGAAATAGACCCTCGTTAATAATAAACCGCACCACATCTTTATTCGAGTTGCCTTTTCTCTTTTAAAGTAAAACTATTCCTGTGTGGATAATTCCTTCAAAACTCCATGCAAGGAGAAAAGAAAGATGTTGCAATGCAATCATATTTGAACAGCTGAATTACTAGTTTTGCAAGAAAATTGCCCGTAATGATCCACCATTTCCACAGTATAATTGTTTGGTCAATACTTTTATCTCAAGAAAAATGTACAGTCCCTTTAGTGCTGCATACAGGAGCCTAGCACAATTGGAAATATAGATTAGTGGTTTATGCTTTTATGTTGTGGTAACAGCCCATGAAATCCAGCAAGACTAAAACTACAGCCTCAGTTTTTGTAACATAACACACTCAGGTGCATTCCCTTTACCCACAAAAATTACTGTGTGGATATAATACTGGGCAGGAGGGGAGAAGGTCAGGGAGGTGGTTCATAAGCAGGTATTTATCTGCAGTGTTGCTGGATGATGAAGGTGGGTGGAGGCAATGGAGATCAGCCAGTATCTTGTGAATCCATTGCCACTCACTAGCTAGCAGCACCCTCTGGCATAAGAAGCCATCATCAGCCACACACCTCTATGTGCTAGGCAAGTCACGCTGACTCAACTCACGGTCATCTCCAGCTGATTTTCAGCAATAATACACTTCCCCTCTCAATCACCCCACAATGGTGGAGGACACGGGTGGCGCTGTGATGTAAACCACTGAGCCTCTTGGGCTTGCTGATCAGAAGGTCAGCAGTTCGAATCCCCGCAACGGGCTGAGCTCCCATTGCACTATCTCAGTTTCTGCCAACCTAGCAATCTGAAAGCATGCCAGCGCAAGTAGATAAATAGGTACTGCTGCAGCTGGAAAGTAAACGGCGGTTCTGTGTGCTCTGGTTTCCGTCATGGTGTTCCATTGTGCCAGAAGTGGTTTAGTCATGCTGGCTACATGACCCAGAAAGCTGTCTGTGGACAAACGCTGGATCTCTCAGCATGAAAGCGAGATGGGCGCCGCAATCCCATAGTTGCCTTTCACTGAATTTAACCCTCCAGGGGTCCTTTACCTTTACCTTTGATCCCTACCTATATCAGCCATTGCTAAAGAAGAAGAAGGTGTTGAGGTTTGTGAGAAACTGCAGCTTTTGAAGTGGACAATTAGTGAGTTGGCAAGAAGCCAAGTTAAGGAAGAGTACGTGAGAAAGTCTGCTTCGTGATAGGGAAGCCTAGCAACAGGTGATGATTGGCTAAAAGTTTTTCCCTTATAAGCAGCATGACACAATAGTTTGGTATTGGAGTTCAGAGGTTGGTGTGTAGAGTTTGAATCAAGTCTGTGTATATAGTAACTTGTACAAAACTGTGCTATGTATATAATAAAAGCAAATACAAATCAAGTTACTGTTCAGCACGTTATGTCCCTGAGTCATCATCCTGGAGTACACGGACTAAGCAGCCGGTAGCAGAGAGTTTTGGTTGAGATCCATCAACAGAAGGTATCACGGAAAAAGAAATAGCCAACATCTTTGGCTTATGAATGCCTTGCAGTGCTGTGATTCTGTGTCTAATGCTACAATGTCATTTTGTGTTTTTATACTAGAAACGCTTGTGGAAATGGGAAACCCGAAAGTAATGTGTGAGCCAGTGTGGTGTGGTGGTTAAGAGCGGTAGACTCCTAATCTGGGGAACCGGGTTCGCGTCTCCGCTCCTCCACATGCAGCTGCTGGGTGACCTTGGGCCAGTCACACTCCCTTGAAGTCTCTCAGCCCCACTCACCTCACAGAGTGTTTGTTGTGGGGGAGGAAGGGAAAGGAGAATGTTAGCCGCTTTGAGACTCCTTAAAGGGAGTGAAAGGCGGGATATCAAATCCAAACTCTTCTCTTCTTCTTCTTCTAATGTAATGAATACGATCTACCAGGAAGTTGTGCTGTGGAAGACTCATTTAAATTCAGGAAAATTTCCCCACAGAGTATGTCAGGCAGATGGCAGATGTGGCAATTGGTTCCAGAAGCAGTGTCCCACCCCTGGGAGCTAAGAGGGAGGGGGTGAAGTTAGATTCCAAGATATGAAGTATCTCCTGGTTTTGGGGTGGAGATAATGGTTTGGATGCAAGGCTGTCAGTGGAGTTTGATCATAAAGAAGTACATTTCTGGCTAAAAGCCTTGTGAATGCAAGTATTGAGGTGGAAGGGGTAAGCTGGCTACTGTAGTCAGTTTCCTATACTGCCTTTGGTAGACAATCAAACAGGAAGGGTCAGGAAATCCCCAAAGATTGTGCTTTTGCCTCATCATATTTTATGAAAACTTCGACAGGGAGGTAGAAAGTGTGCCTGCCCTGGAGATCAACAAATTACAGCACAGATCTAGTAAGTGCAGAATTTACAAGGAGTCATAAAAGCCTAGTAACAATAATGCACTCTGCTCCATGCCTCACCAAAGATGCCACTTGCCATTTCATTATGTGTTATATTTTCCCTTCAGGAATTGAATTTAGCACAGAAAGATGGCAGTTAATATGGGGGAGGTAATAACAGTAGATTGGATTGTGTGCAGAAGCCGTGCATTTGCAAGCTGCAAATAACTGCATTCTGAGGTCAACAAACATAGTATTTTAGTTGACATAATCACTGTGTTCTTCCCACTTGTGTTTTCTTGTTTGGTATTTGTGGAGGCGCTCACCTGCCATTTGATCTACCCACCTTCCTAGGAATTGGGTTTTTTAAAAAAAATAAAACAGCTCTCCCCTTTCTACGAAAGGATAGGGAGGGTGGCTTACAAACCCGCTACTATAATCAAACATGCAGTCAACAATAAAGTCAATATGCAAAAATATAAAAAGGAGCACTAAAATACAAATGAACAGCAGTTGACTAATGCAAAAACAAACAAAAATATATCCATTATTAGGGGCTGCATCCCTGCTCACCCCACTCACAAACTCTCCCTGCAATTCCCCCACATTCATCCCCTAGAGATTCCCCTTCCCACACCATGCAGTTACTAAGCTTGTTTTTCATGCTCCCAACTCCATTATGAAGCCTATTCTCTCTTCTCTTCTGCAGCCCCCCATCCTTCAGGGCAACCTCCTGCATCTTCCTAACACACTGCAACCACTAAGCACCCTTTCCCTCTTTTCCCTATTTATAAAGCCACTGTCCCCCGTATTCTCCAGACCCTTTAATGCTCCTGCATTCATCTTCAACCCCATTCCTGTGGTAAAGGGTGTTCACCTTCATGGAGAGCACGTGTTGCGGTGGGGGCTAACAAGACACCCCACTGTTGCTGGGCAGGTAAAGGAGTGTTGGCCACCATTTTGACTGGGCTCTTCTTGTTGTTGGGAAGATTTATATGTTGCCATTTTGTGACTGACAGCCATAGCCTATATATTCCCTGCACGCAGCGTTGAGCTTCCTCTTTTCGCTGCGTGCATCGGATCACCCGCCCACCCTCCCTATTTTTAGGGGTGTTAGCTTGACCTTGCTATGCCTGTCATGGGGTCATCTGCTTCTGGGGCAGGGGCCCGGTAGGAATTTTGTCCATTTGACTGGTGGCTGGTGCCATTTGGTTTTTGCCTACTGCGTAGCAAATCGTCACAACTTGCATTGGTTTTATGAATTGATTGGTGGAGGGGTATGGATTGGCTGTGCCTGTCCCTCCAATGATGCTGCTGCAAGGGTATTCCATTAAAGGAATCCAGGGGTTCACCATGCTTTTGTCCGAACCCCTATCAAGGGGCTAGGGCCATGCAAGAGCCCCTGGGAGCATCTGGGGAGAGGTGAGGGCATGGTACCCAGCTCCATCTCTCTCCCCAAAATGTTTTCCCTTTCTGACTTCACGGGCGTGCGAATGTCAGTCTGTCCCCGTGCTGGGTCAGATAGTTGCAACCAGTGCCTAATCAACCACTCACATTTTTTTGTATTCTAATAAAGTTCTGGCCAAAATTATGCCAAAAACCTTAAACAAAAATTCTGTGCCAATTGTGTTTTATTTGGGGTGGCTTGGAGACCTCGACACGCAAGTAGTAGGGCAGACGAGCTGATAATGTTAACAAACTAGCTAAGTGGATAAGAGCTTGGCTGAGCTCCCCAAGTAAGAAGCTGTTGAAACTGAGGAGTCTGTTCTGAATCAGGCATTATGAGGCCATGCAAAACCCTTCTGGACCTTAAGGTCATCTCACTCAAACTCAGTGTCGTGACCCTGAAGTCCATCATCGATCCAGACAAAGTTTCAGACAGAGGAGGAAACTCCAAATCTCATCACTGAGCCCGAGCTGACCCACCAGGGACATCCTTAGCAACAACCTAAGCAGCCCCCAAGCCCCTGCCACTGACTGGCCTTGCATGTGCAGCCCGTCCATACCTGAGAGGCTGTTGTGGTCAGAGGAGGGTACGACCACGTGACCATCCCCTCCCCTGGCCGCACCAGAAGATGGCGGCCTCTATTGACCCACCATGGCTGCAGAGAGAATGCCAGCATCTCCAACTCTCTCGCAAACCATTTGGGTGGGAGAGAGAGTAAAATGTTTTGGTCCTGTTGCCAGTGTTCCCTGCCTGAGTCTCCTGATGCCTCCAAGCTGCAACAATAATGCCTGAATTGGCCCCTGGCCTAAATGCATAGGTGGTGAGTATCTGTTTTGATGTGTTCATGTTTCTTCAATACTTTCGTTTTTGAATCCCTGCTGATGCTAAGGAATGGACTTAATTGCAATGTTTGCTTAAGGCACAGCGCTGTGAAATATCGAGGGCTTTATAAAACTACCCCAGGAAGAATTGTTTCACATTTTGCACGTTCTGTTCCTGATAAATATTATGGCAAGAACTCTTAGGGACAATCCTTAAACAGGCAGTTTGTTCTGACTTATCTCTAGAAAAGTGGCAGGATGCCAAGTCGAAACCTCATTTATTTTCACACTTGCGGCTTTGGCTGCAAGCAAAAGGTTTATTTCTGACATTTCTTCCAAAGGTCCAACTTCGTGAAGCCCAGGGAAAAGAAAGAAGATTGGACATGACCAAAAGTATTCAAGTTATTATCTAGTCAATTCAGGCCTTTATGTCTTGGGGCCTTTTCTTCCTTAAAGGGTAATCCACAGAAAGGAAAAACTGCAGAAATGAGTGGTAGATAGTCTGCTGTTGCCAAAGAAACAAATTTATTTGGTTTGTCTCTTGACTAGAGGTTATAACATCCATATATAACTTAATGTAATGTAAAGTTATATAGTGTATATTTAACCATCTTCGTGAAAGTGTCATACGGGCCTTTACAAATTTTAATCCGAGAAGCAAAATAGTAAATCCTCCAAGAATGTAATAGATAGATTGGCTTTGGAGGAGAGTACACATGTGTCAAGTCACCAGGGCATCAATGCCCCACAACTTTATTTCCGTTCATAATATTTAAGCATAAAGTGTGAGCCGTATTTTCAAAATTAAGCGATACAGCGCTGGATAGAGAAAATCTGGACTTTGGTGCTAATGATTTGGCATGGAGGAGATCCATCACGTTGGTGAGGGCAGATTCAGTGGAAATTGGGTGGGGGCAGAAGGCAGATTGGATGGGAGTCAGGGGCAAAATTGGAGGAAAGAAAGTCCAGTTAGTGGAAACATGCAAGAAAGCAGCATTCTCCAGGAGACTGGCGGCAAAAAGTAGGAGGGCTGCAAGTTGGAGAGATGAATGATTTTAATATTCAGCGATTATTATTCCTTGACTTCAAAGACCCATTTTAGTGGGCAAATGGCCTTTTATTTTCCCATTTAACAGCTGTAAATTTGAAAAACCCTTTAACGCAGACTAAAAAACTCCCTGCAATTCACATCTAGTGTGTTCCCTGCTTTAATGATCATTTTGGTTTTCCTGGTGCTTATAGATCTCTGTCCTCAGCAGATGGTTTATAATTTTAAAAATGACTTCCACTTGACTGCCTATAGAAATTTTTTATGGCTCAACCATATTGGCAGCTGGCGCTCTGCCCTCCTACAAGGATCCCCAAGATACATTTTAGTTACAGGGTATCCAATAATTTACTCAATATTGTATAGACTGTTCCTCATTAAAGGATGCATATTCAAGAATTGTCATCTAGCATTGGGTCAGCCTGCAAAAAATTATGTTCTACAATAATTGGATTAATATCCTAGACATTACACCCAGGGAAAAAGAGTACTGGATATGACCCAAAGTATTCATGTTACTCATGACTAACGTATCCCTATGGGATTAAAGTGTGACTGATTTTCTCTAGGTGTAGTGATGTATGGAAGTGAGAGCTGGACCATAAAGAAGGCTGATCGCCAAAGAATTGATGCTTTTGAATTATGGTGCTGGAGGAGACTCTTGAGAGTCCCATGGACTGCAAGAAGATCAAATGCATCCATTCTGAAGGAAATCAGCCCTGAGAGCTCACTGGAAGGACAGATTGTGAAGCTGAGGCTCCAATACTTTGGCCACCTCATGAGAAGAGAAGACTCCCTGGAAAAGACCCTGATTTTGGGGAAGATGGAGGGCACAAGGAGAAGGGGACGTCAGAGGACGAGATGGTTGGATAGTGTTCTCGAAGCTACCAGCCTGAGTTTGACCAAACTGCGGGAGGCAGTGGAAGACAGAAGTGCCCGGCTTGCTCTGGTCCATGGGGTCACGAAGAGTTGGACACAACTAAACAACTAAACAACAACAAATTTCCTTTCTCTGGAGATCTGGAGACTGATCTTCACTCAGGACTGGATCCAGATTGGGTTTCTATGCCATTGTTTACAATGTTGACATCATTACCTTGTGCCAGGGCTGAGAAGGTCTTGGCCTTCCTTTCATGACATCTTCCTTTATCCCCACATTTGAAGTGGCTGGGTAGCAGGGAGGATCTCATCTGTTACTCAAATGCCGTATCAAGGATGTATGCCTCCGGGACTTGGGAGCGCAAAGGCATTATGGGGACCCAGGATGTACCAATTTATACCTGACTCTCAGATCTGGTCCAACATGAACCAGATGTTTCTCCAGTTCAATGTACGCCACCATCTCTAATCTAATTCCAGATTCTTGCTGCATGTTATTTTGCTGTCAAATTCATACATTAACACTGTGGTGTGAAACAGTTTCATATGGTTGGCTTCTGTGCTTCATTAGCAATGCCAGCAAAGTTCAAAAATAGCATGCTTGAAATCCAAATTTCCCCAGCTTACAATATTTGATTCTTTTGAATCTGAACTCCCTTGCCCTGAAACTCTTACTCCATTTGTAAACAACAAGAAGATATGCTGTGAGCAGATCTGCCCATTTTGCACCTGCATGGCTGGCATTCAGGGAAGCACATTCAGGTGTTTATTAACACCTTCTCAAATGAAAATTGCCCTTGATTGCCAGAATGGACTTCAAATGTTAACATAGAAATGTATTTACAAAACAGTACCTTGGCACCTGAGAAATGAATTAGGCCACTAATCTCTCTCTCTCTCTCTCTCTCTCTCTCTCTCTCTCTCTCTCTCTCTCTCACACACACACACACACACACACACACACACACACACACAGTCTCTGATGATGGCAGGGTTTTAAAAGATGTGGATTTTTTCCGACTTGTAAAACTAGCAAAAATCCTCAAAGGTGTTGTCCCCAAATTTGGCTGCAGTGAACTTTGAAGTGAAATTAGGGGAGTCCCCATTGGGTAATATAAATGAGGAGTTAAAAGGGTTCAAAACAAAATTTCTTGGGGGTGGGTTTTCACTACATCCCTAGTTTGCTAGATGTTGTTACAAGCAAAATTAAGTGATTTCCGAGGTTTCCCTTCAAAGCGAAACAACCAAAGAGTTGTGTTAATTGATACTAGTGAATTTCTAAGGTGGCGTTGTGCCTTTCACATTCATGTGAGATGCAGGGAAAGCTTGAGATGTTGATTTCAGTGTCCTGCCATAACACAGTCATCCAACACTTGTGAAGGCATATATTGTTGAAGGCAATATATGCAGGCATAGTCCTCCTGAGTAACTGTCTCAACTCAGGTCCCTCCTAGCTTTACTGAGCATCGCAGTGCCATTCTCTTGCCTCCTTTGATCATGTTGCACATGTAATGAGCAGTTTTAATATCTATGCTAATATTGCCTGCTGCCTCAGCCTTCTAAGCTTGACATGAGCCCCTGTGGCAGCAAAGGAATTGTTATCTAAATTAAACTGTATCAGCTTTGATTGAAAAGGAAGGCAATTTTATTAACCAGTCACTTGTGGGAACATGTCATAAGCTAGCCCAGGTTTGACTAGATGTCACGGGAGCTCGGTATCTCTTGATAGATGTCAAGTTCAGATGCTTCAGATAAAGTACCCCTTCTACCTCTATAAACTTTTTAACATGGCTGATGGTTGCCCAGACTATGTAACGGAGGTTAGCTTTATCTAGAATCATAGAATCATAGAGTTGGAAGAGACCACAAGGGCCATCGAGTCCAACCCCCTGCCAAGCAGGAAACACCATCAGAGCACTCCTGACATATGGTTGTCAAGCCTCTGCTTAAAGACCTCCAAAGAAGGAGACTCCACCACACGCCTTGGCAGCAAATTCCACTGTCAAACAGCTCTTACTGTCAGGAAGTTCTTCCTAATGTTTAGGTGGAATCTTCTTTCTTGTAGTTTGGATCCATTGCTCCGTGTCCGCTTCTCTGGAGCAGCAGAAAACAACCTTTCTCCCTCCTCTATGTGACATCCTTTTATATATTTGAACATGGCTATCATATCACCCCTTAACCTCCTCTTCTCCAGGCTAAACATGCCCAGCTCCCTTAGCCGTTCCTCATAAGGCATCGTTTCCAGGCCTTTGACCATTTGGGTTGCCCTCCTCTGGACATGTTCCAGTTTGTCAGTGTCCTTCTTGAATTGTGGTGCCCAGAACTGGACACAGTACTCCAAGTGAGGTCTGACCAGAGTAGAATACAGTGGCACTATTACTTCCCTTGATCTAGATGCTATACTCCTACTGATGCAGCCCAGAATTGCATTGGCTTTTTTAGCTGTCGCGTCACACTGTTGGCTCATGTCAAGTTTGTGGTCAACCAAGACTCCTAGATCCTTTTCACATGTACTGCTCTCAAGCCAGGTGTCACCCATCTTGTATTTGTGCCTCTCATTTTTTTTGCCCAAGTGCAATACTTTACATTTCTCCCTGTTAAAATTCATCTTGTTTGTTTTGGCCCATTTCTCTAATCTGTCAAGGTTGTTTTGAAGTGTGATCCTGTCCTCTGGGGTGTTAGCCACCCCTCCCAGTTTGGTGTCATCTGCAAATTTGATCAGGATGCCCTTGAGTCCATCATCCAAGTCATTGATAAAGATGTTGAATAAGACCGGGCCCAAGACAGAACCCTGTGGCACCCCACTAGTCACTCTTCTCCAGGATGAAGAGGAACCATTGATGAGCACCCTTTGGGTTATCTACTTAAGAATGTTGCAGATCAGTCATGGAAATTAAGGAAGTTGTAGCCTATAGCCTTGAGTCTTTATTCCAAGGGGGTGCCACACCCCTGGGAGACTGCCTGCTTTCTACACTATTTACAGTATTAATAGTAGTAACAACAACAACAACAACAACAATTTATTTATACCCTGCCCATTTGGCTGGGTTTCCCCAGACACTCTGGGCAGCTTCCAACAAAATATTAAAATACAGTAGTCTTTCAAACAGTTGGCATAATGCCTAAGTAACTATGCACAGATTTTTAGCCTTAATCTGGGACAGAGTATCCCAAATGCCTTTTTCCTCTAGGAACTACTTAAGATGATGCACTGCTTTCCACAACCTTAGGTGCCATTAGACATCATGACTCCACAACTCATCCTTATCACAGTCTTACTTGCATAACTAGCAACCCAAATGACTTCTGTTAAGGAAAGACAAAATTCAGATGTTCTGAAATGGCATCTCTGGAGGGACCACAGGGCAGAGAACTCAAGACTCCAATGTTGAGTGGGAAGATCTGAAGAGGGATTGTGGGTATGTTTGGCTGAACATGGGCAGAGCCCTACTGAGAGATGGGAACTCTTGTTACAATTCCTTTCAGAGCTTCCTGCTCCACATGGGAAGTTGAGGGGAGAGGGGACAGAGTGCATAGCCCCACAACCCCTTCACAGACATAATTTCAGAAAACATGAACAGGGCTGTCATGCTTCAAGCAACCACCAAGAATGAATGTTGGCATAGAAAATAAGTATCTGACAGCACAGCTATCCTATACACACACACAACCACTTGGTAGTCAATCTGATGGTTACTTTGAAAAAGAAAGAAAGAAGGAAAGAAAGAAAGAAAGAAAGAAAGAAAGAAAGAAAGAAAGAAAGAAAGACCCTGCTTATTTCCTATTCCTTTGATGAGTTTCTGTCTGCCGACTCTCCACTACTGCACATGAAAAATGCTTTCTGTAATTTTCCTTTTGTCCCCACACAGGAAGCCACTTATCTGTCTTTATCAAGTTGATAGTGTTTGGTTGCAGAAGCTCTAGCCAGGTCCAAATCTGGAATTTAAAGTTCATACTTCTGCCTATCTCTCCCTAATCTCCACTCTTCTTCTCTCCTTTCTGTACCATCAGAAATCAATTTGCTGACTGATGATTGCTTGGGCAGAGTAGAGTTCCTGCCCCTACTTCTTCCTGCTGGGTGTTGAATCCACTTGTCAGAGCCAGTAATTGGATATGTTCATGTTCTCCTCTTCTGCAATGATAGAAGGGGGAAGCTTGCCAAACTCTTTGTTCTCCTGCTAATCTCTGCTGTGAGTTGGAATAGGGAATAAACAAGAGTCAAAACTTTATTCTCGCCTCAAACAATTCAGCAGTGCTGAGCTTATTTGGGTTGCCTTTCACAATTAATACGAATTATAATTAACATTTGAAACCCTGCTCCTCCTTCAAAGGAGTACAAGATGAGAAGGTATTTGGAGTTATTCAGTTTTCCCTTGTAACAACTTTGTGTGGTAGAGAGTGGCATGTCAAGGAAGGATTTGAACCCAGATCTTCCAAATCCAGTAGTCTGCCCATTGTACCACATGGGTTCTAGAATATCATGGGCTCTCCCAGACTCTCACATCTTCAGTTAGGGCTAACAGAAGGAACCTCCTCCCTGCAAAAATTATTCTACCTATTTCTAGATATCCATTTCACAGTTCACATCACCTGCCCCACTGCCATTGTTACTACTTTCTTGACTGCGGGAATGAACTTGCCCACAACAAAGTTCTCCCCCAAATTCTCTTCTATGGCGATTATGTCAAATATTCTTTGAACATGGGGGAATGTCCATTCAAATAAATATGGCATCTGATAATACTGAATTTCAATATATGCTGCTTGAACGTGTTTGATAGTTGAAAAGCAATAATATTTGTTCAGCAGCTTTTGATCGTGGACTTATAATAGTAGTTGACATTGCTTGTTATCTGGCAGAATTTACTTCTGAGTGTTTTTTTATAGTTGGCTTCTTATGGTGTTGATTTATTGTTTTACAATTGAAGGAGGGTAATTGGTGAATAGTTCAATAACTATATTGTTAAAATGTAACTGTGGACGATCTAATTCTGCCTTCAGACACCAAACCTTTCCACCAAAGAATATTTGTGCAATGAGAGACATCATTCTTACAGCATAATTTGAGGTGCTCATTACACAATCCCTAAATGTTTTAGGCCCAACATGCTGTAGAGATCACTTCGTCCCATTAAGCCCTCTGAGATCCACTGGCATCTTAATTATTCCATTTGCATGTCAAGTTAAAGGAAGCCTAGAGTCAAGACCAGAATTCTTGGGCTGAACTTGCCCCCGTTGTGGAACATCTCCACATCTACATTCTTAGCACTTTTCAGAAGACGTGTCAGGAAGAAGTGTGACATTATCTAAACCTCCTTAATGTACTAGCTTCCCAGGAGTTTGGGTGGGGGGGAGTGAATATTCAAGTACGCTATCCATCACCTGAAGTCTGCAACTCAATCAGACTGTCTATACAGTTTTCGAACATCCATCTGCTATTATCTTCCTCATTTAAATTTCCCATTAGGGATGCACCCTGAAGTGAGGGACATAATCAAAAATCACCCTCCATTTATGAAACAGTACTTGAAAGGCTGGCCATGTGGATTTAGAATGGCATAATCAGCCTAACGATTTCAAAAACTGGTGTGCATTCTAAACAGTGCAACACATTTTCTGATGAAATCTAGAATGCCATCCAGAAAGTTGTGACTGCAACACTACATCTCCAACGAAGCACCTTCAGGACAAGGAGTAATCAGTGCATGATCGTAAGAACTGCTTCATGCAGTCAACTCCTGCTGCACACATGTAGGCTTCTTGTAAAGTCCAACCCAACATAGTTTCCTGCTTAAAGCAGTGAAGCAAAGACCTCTCCCCGTATTTAAGGAGCATAGTAACCAACACCAGATGTCCTTTTGGAACACCACACAAACACACAACACAGTAAAAATACAATAATATTTTCTGTCCTCTCTCTCTCTCTCTCTCTCTCTCTCTCTCTCTCTCTCTAATAAATCTTTATTATTTTTTCAAAATATACATTTATACAACATGTATACAGTGGTACCTCAGGTTAAGTACTTAATTCGTTCCGGAGATCCGTACTTAACCTGAAACTGTTCTTAACCTAAAGCACCACTTTAGCTAATGGGGCCTCCTGCTGCTGCACCGCCGGAGCACGATTTCTGTTCTCATCCTGAAGCAAAGTTCTTAACCTGAAGCACTATTTTTGGGTTAGCGGAGCCTGTAACCTGAAGCGTATGTAACCTGAAGCGTATGTAACCTGAGGTACCACTGTGCAGCACTCTCCGTTTTTCTTTGTAACAAAAAAGAAAACGATGGCAACTGAAGCAAAGATACTTTGTATACCTCACAATACACATGGCACTACAATTTATGAAAAAAGAAAAGAAAAAAAAGAAAAAAGAAATAAAAATAAAGAAGAAGAAAAAGTAGTTGAGGTTTTAAAAAGGGTTCCAAACATTCTCATTGTACGTTACCTGTTAAATACAGACCTGAACTGAGCCTTGTGGTATATAAAGGTAAATGACAATTTACATAGAAATATGATTTTAAAAATAGAAGAAATAAGTAACTGTGTGGTAAAAGAATATTTTCTGTCCTCTCATGACATCCAAAATCTACCGACTGAGGCCTCACCTACCCTGACTAGGACCAGCAATCTGCATATGGGATGTTAGGGGAAGGGTAGTACCTCTGCTGGAGGAGACTCTTGAGAGTCCCATGGACTGCAAGAAGATCAAACCTATCCATTCTGAAGGAAATCAGCCCAGAGTGCTCACTGGAAGGACATATCCTGAAGCTGAGGCTCCAGTACTTCAGCCACCTCATGAGAATAGAAGACTCCCTGGAAAAGACCCTGATGTTGGGAAAGATGGAGGGCATAAGGAGAAGGGGACGACAGAGGACGAGATGGTTGGATAGTGTTCTCGAAGCATGAGTTTGACCAAACTGAGGGAGGCAGTGGAAGACAAGAGTGCCTGGCGTGCTCTGGTCCATGGGGTCACGAATGTGGGAATGTTCTGGGGTGCAGGAGAGGATATATTGACTAATTATATTCTTATCCAACTTGTGCTAACAAGTTCCCAAAATATCAGCAGAGTTTATAGACATCCCCCCTTTAAGTTCGCAACGGTAACATGTGCACAGGTTCGCTAGAACCTCTATAATAATTACTCTGGTAATTTCCCCTTTTGTTCCCTCTTAAAATAAAAGACACGACACAGTCTTTATAAAAGTATAAAAGAGTTTACTCACATTCTGCTCAGAATATGATCCCAGAAAGCAGACAGCTTAAAAAGGTTACATACATTCAGAATCTATCTTGTAGCAAGATAGTCCTTATCTCCTCTCTTGGCTGGGAGCCAAGAGAGCATCCTTAGATGTTTCCTCATCGAAGGAAGATGGCAGAGAGAGATGGCTGCCTGCCCTGTGCTTTTATCATTTACCTGCACAGGTGAGGCCACACCCACCTCTGGTCACATGTGGAGGAAGTCCGTCCCCAAGAAGTTTACCTGCTTGCTGGACTGACATCCCTCCCCATGTTCTAACATGTACACTCTAGGAATGTTGTCATTGACTGCTCCTGTGTTTACATCCCACAACGAAGAGTTGGATACGGCTACATGAATAAAAAACAACAACGAAGTACCTTTTGGTGTAGTTTGTCCACCTTTGCAGTCAGCTGTCACCTGTGACCCTTAGAAGCAGCCCACCTTCAGGAACCAGCTTTGACTAGCAGGCTGAACTAGGTGAGAGTAGCTGATGGGTCTCACACCCTTGGTCAGTTAAGAGACTTCCCCTGCATTTGAAGACAGGCCTCAGCAGATTCAGTGGATGAGGCCAATAGTGGGTCCAATGGTCAAGAAGGCGGTTTCTGCACTTCTTGTAGAGGGAAGTGAGGGGCAGGTGGGGCTCTTCAACCAGGAAGGTAGCCCTCTGCTGCCTTGGGGGATATCTTCAGGAGAAGAAAAGGCTAAGGAGTAAACATTACACAAATCTGGAGTCCCTTAGATGGTTGGACGGCACCAACATTATTTTTGAAATTTGTTTTTGCTTTTCAATTTTCTTCACCTCCTCCAGACTTCTGCTCTGCATAACAATTTTCTTGATGAGGAGGTGTACAGAACTCAAGAGCTTGCTACTATTTTGCAACATTTCCACCGGTCTTGATCAAGGCATTGCCCAGCTATAGATTTTGAAGGGACTTTTCTTCTTCTTCTTTTGGACCTTTGCTTTTTTATGGAGAACATGAGATGGAGAAAAATGACAGACAATAGTTTGTAACATGGCTGGAAAGCGTGTGCGCCTTCCCTCCTCTGCTATTGTTGTATTCGTTGTCAAATAAATGAAACCAATAAAAAATATTTTAAAACAAGAGAAAAATGTATACTGCATGGGACATGTCTTAAGTCGCCCCAACAGTTGCTTGTCCCGTGCTGGTAAGAGGTGTCTGTGTACTGTCATCAACTACTGTGTGAACCTATCTGGTTCCTCAGTTCCCTACACTATAAATGAAGTCTGGCCTGACCCAGTTCTCCAGGACAGTTTCCCATGAATGGCAGACACTTCCCACTTCCCCAAATTTCAGGTTTTGAGGGTCCCTACTCCAGCCCTTCCACCTGAGATCCTCTGAAGGGTGATGTTGGGGACAGACAGCTGGTCCTTGTGGATGCAAAGCACATACAGCTCTGCTACTGACAGCAGCCAGATTAAAGTCCAGCCTCTGTGATTTATATTCCAGAAGGAGAAATCAGATTTTTCTGAAGGTGAAACAGGCAATCAGCCTGATTGCTAATTAGCACCTCGGCCTTAAAATGCTAGCATGGGTGATGTCAGGATGAAACCCTGCCTGTGCCAGTAGAGAGATACCTTAAGTGGCAGGCGAAAAGGCATTTTCTTCCCATTCTGGGAGGAAATAACGGTATTTCAGGTTGTCAGCGCTGTGATTGATCAGGGAGACGTTATGCAGATAAGCTTTTTGCATTTTGGTTGACATTGTGCTGGAATTTACATCGTGCTGTGCTGAGTGTTTTGCAGACAGCTGGAAATAGGAATATACTATACCTTGAAGTGTATACCAGTGTCAGATTTGTTGGCGGCAATCCACCTCCCCCCTTTGGCCTTGCAGAACAGCCTGCATTGTACTTTTCCTTTCTGACATGCCTCCCACATAAGGATTCATCCCAAATTATTGATTTCAGCAGTACTGGGCCCCTAAGGCAGGACAGGACTAGTTTCCTACTGCTGGAATCTGGCAGCTCCGGGAACAAAACTAGCATGGGTTATAGATGGAGCCTGGCAGTTCGTGCAGGGGGTGGGCAAAAATGAGCATCCTCAGAAGTTTGTTGGCTTTTCAGAAGAGATGGACCCTTTTTTGCAACTAAAGAAAACAAATGCCTTGTGAAAATGGCTGCGCTTATATTTTGGGAGGAAACACAAACAGGGGGAGAAATGTTTGCCTGCTGATGGCTGCAGTGTGATCCCTCACCCTCTCCTAAATCTCTCTTCACAAATGCTGTTACAAAAGGAGAGGAGTGGGAGATGCAATATTGCACTGAAAAACAGGCGTTTATTTTCTTTTTTACAAGAATGTTCTTTCTTTATACAACATTCCCTTTGCTGGGTTGAAAACACCACCGCAAAATGCCGGTGCTGCTCTGCTTCTCAGCCGCCCGTATTGGTTTCATGACACAGAATGCATACCTCGGTTTGAACAATAAATCGTGGTTGGTTGACAGCAGTACTGCATTGGG
This sequence comes from Podarcis liolepis, assembly GCF_965112155.1. NCBI lineage: Eukaryota > Metazoa > Chordata > Lepidosauria > Squamata > Lacertidae > Podarcis > Podarcis liolepis. The sequence continues at coordinate 51,916,797 of NC_139573.1, forward strand.
AACAGTTCATAATACTCCTCTGGGTGGGGAGATCAGTATGTGCATATGTGTGTGCCGATTAAATGCACTGCACTCAAAGGAATCCTGAAGCAATTATGTGATCTGACTAAGATTTGCTTTTTGTTTAATGTTTTAATCAATGCACCATTACACTCATGGACATCAGGAAAAAGAAGCACCAGGTTGGAAACCGTAGCAAGTGACAGATGTCCAGTGCTTGGAACAAAGGGTAGACATCAGAAACAGAATTATGGTGAACTGCTAATGTATCAGTGACACTCTACAAACAAGAGTGCAGAATTCAGTCCAGTCCCCTCAAATACAGGGAGAGATTCAGATGGGAAGAACTTTGTAATAATTACATGGCATTAATTTGTCATTTGTTTGTTTATTACATTGGTACGTCTAGTTACAGACTTGATCTGTTCCGGGGTGCCATTCGCCTTTGGCTTGCCGATCAGAAGGTCAGCGGTTAGAATCCCTGCGCCGGGTTGAGCTCCCATTGCTCGGTCCCAGCTCCTGCCAACCTAGCAGTTCAAAAGCACGCCAGTGCAAGTAGATAAATAGGTACCGCTCCAGCAGGAAGGTAAACAGCGTTTCCGTGCGCTGCTCTGGTTTCGCCAGAAGCGGCTTAGTCATGCTGGCCACATGACCTGGAAAAACTGTTTGCAGAGCGGACAAACGCCAGCTCCCTCAGCCTGTAAAGCGAGATGAGTGCTGCAACCCCAGAGTCGTTTGCGACTGGACTTCACTGTCAGGGATCCCTTTACCCTTTACCTTTAGTAAAACTGCTAGTGTTCCGGGTCTTGTTTGAGAGAAGTGCTAAACCTGACAACTGGCCTTGATGAACCGATGTGCTGACTGTCTATAAGGCAGCTCTCTTTCCTCTTCTGCATCACAGCTATGATGAAAACCACAGACATATCCTAAAGCTGCTTCCATCCTTAAACCAATGGGAGTGCAGTGCTGGGGGGGGAGTTTCCTCAGGATCGTGGCCCCTTCCCTATACACTCTGATAAATCCCTGATAAGCCTGCTAGCCACACAATTAATGTTTATTATTATTATTATTATTATTATTATTATTATTATTATTAGTTTAGAAAAAAGTTACCTCATTTTCTCTGCAGCTGGCAGGTATATTAAGAGCATGGTTCTATTTTTGTGAATGTGTTTTAGATGCTAATGTGTAATGCAAAAGGGCAAAAAAAAAATACAATTTAGCTAACAAGATTAATTATAGCATTATAAAAATTCCTGATGAAGCATTTAAACTAAAATGTAAAAACTTTATCTCTGAGCTTTAGCAACTATAACAATTTGAAGCCATGATCATTAATTTTATTCCTTTGCTTTTCAAGAGTTAAGACTCTTAATAATGGGGAAAATGAAATGGAGATTTAAAAACAGAGCCTGCAGAAAAGCAATGCTAGATTGTTTTCCTAAAACAGCCTTTGCCAGGGTGTTTTGCAAAAAGCAAGTAAAAGGAGCACCTTTTCCTTATTTTGCCCATGTGCATTGCATGAGCAGACAGGGGCTGAAATACAAAAGGGAAGAAAATCAATAATCTAACAATAGCAGCTAGGTATACCTCAAGCGTCATAACTTTTATATGCCTGTTGTCTTTGTCCATGCAGTTTTCTTGGCAGGGATACTGGAGTGGCTGGCCGGTTCCTCCTCCAGGTGGATCACGTTTGGTCAAAACTCTCCACTATGACCTGTTCATCTTGGGTGCCCTGCTTGGCATAGTTCATAGCTTCTCTGAGTTATTCAAGCCCCTTTGCCATGGCAAGGCAGTGATCCATGAAGGGGAAGGCTGATCGCCGAAGAATTGATGCTTTTGAATTATGAATTTTTGAATTATTTTGAATTTTTGAAAGATGGAGGGCACAAGGAGAAGGGGAGGACAGAGGACGAGATGGTAGGATAGTGTTCTCGAAGCCACCAGCATGAGTTTGACCAAACTGCGGGAGGCAGTGGAAGACAGGAGTGCCTGGCGTGCTCTGGTCCATGGGGTCACGAAGAGTCGGACATGACTAAACGACTAAACAACAACAACATGCCTCAAGCATTTGAGTAGGGATGCTCAACCATATGAGCACCTATGCTCAAAGTTTTCCAAATAGAACCAAAATGAGCACAGAAAACACACACAGAGAAACATGAAATGTGCCTATGTATGTGTGTGTGGAGGGGGTTGAGTTCATATTGGTTCATAAATGGGCTGAACCATCTCCTCATTTAGTTGTTGTCAAAAAAAAACTTACTTCCAATTCAATCATTTGCAGCCTACCCATCCTGAGTACATCTTGCTCATGCAAAGCTGTCATTTGCGGCTTTATTTATTAAGAAGTTTTATATCCCTTTTTGACCTCGGTCCTCAAAGCTACCAACAACATCCATGGATCCTGTTGACAGACGGCAGGTGTCCACTACCTGTATTTTCCAGAAGACATTTTTGTTGTTTCAACTGGCTTCTCCAGCTGAGTGGAAAGGTCTCTGCCTTTGGTGTTGATTTTATATTCTTAAAGCTATATTTAGTTATTCTTTTTTTCTACTGTTTCTGGACTTTTAGACTGGTGGGATGGGCAATACTTTTTAAATTGTTACTACTTTATGTATTTTTTGTATTGGAAACTGCCCTGTGATCCTTGGATGAAGGGTATTATAACAACAACAACTTGAAATATTTAAATAATATCTTCTGACTTCAAATTCATTTTGTTAATTTTATCCATCCTTTCATTTTGTTAGGTTATATCTCCTATCAGTAGCATCTTAATCCTGTTCCTGTCTTCTATGGTGTTAGCAACCACAGCCAGTTTGGTGCCATCTGTAGATTTGATGACCATCCTTTGTCTAAGTCATTTACAAAGATGTTAGCGTTGGATCTAGGACACAGCCTTGAGGCAGCCTACCTTTCATTTATCTCTAGGTTGACAACACACCATTGATTAGCATTGTTGCGGGTACAATTTGTCAACTGCCTAACAGTTGCATCATTTAGCTCACATTTCACCAGCTTGCCAACAAGAAGCCATGCTGATATCGAGACAATCTACATTGCTCTGATTTACCGAGCGAATGCTGCTATAGAAAAAGGAGACAGGTTTAGTCTGGCATTACTTGTTTGTCAGGAACCTGTGCTGCCTCTTTGCTTCCCACTGGTTTTTCTTAAAGGGGTTTATTTGCTGTGTTTTTTTGTTGTTTTTAAATGACTGACTTCCAGTTTTATACCAACTTGTTTCACACAAACTTTTTGAAATGTTCCTGGTTATGTTTTCAGCTTCTTGCTGTTTTCTCCTGTAACTGTTTTAAGAAATATTTCAGTGGTTTTTAATGTACTGTGGTACTTCGGGTTAAGAACTTAATTTGTTCCGGAGGTCCGTTCTTAACCTGAAACTGTTCTTAACCTGAGGTGCCACTTTAGCTAATGGGGCCTCCCGCTGCTGCCGCCGCGCCACCGCTGTGCAATTTCTGTTCTCATCCTGAAACAAAGTTCTTAACCTGAGGTACTATTTCTGGGTTAGTGGAGTCTGTAACCTGAAGTGTCTGTAACCTAAAGATTCTGTAACCCAAGGTACCACTGTATTTTATAATGTATTATATCTTCTTCTTTGGCGATCACTTGTAGTGAAGTAAGATTGTCTTCCATGAACACAGTCTTAACAGTGAGTCCGTAAGTGACTGTGGAGCCCAATTCTGGATTATATTGTTGTTCTTGTTGTTTAGTCATTTAGTTGTGTCCAGCTCTTTGTGAACCCATGGACCAGAGCATGCCAGGCACTCCTGTCTTCCACTGCCTCCTGCAGTTTGGTCAAACTCATGTTGGTAGCTTCGAGAACACTGTCCAACCATCTTGTCCTCTGTTGTCCCCTTCTCCTTGTGCCCTCCATCTTTCCTAACATTAGGGTCTTTTCCAGGGAGTCTTCTCTTCTCACAAGGTGGCCAAAGTATTGGAGCCTCAACTTCAGGATCTGTCCTTCCAGTGAGCACTCAGGGCTGATTTCCTTCAGAAATGGATAGATCTGATCTTCTTGCAGTCCATGGGACTCTCAAGAGTCTCCTCCAGCACCATAAATAAAACGCATCATATATTGTATTATATAACCCTTCTTGAGACAGCTAAACTCTAAAAGGTGCTGTAAAAATACTTTTATAAAGAGTCACAGTGTTTTTAATCTCTAAATGCTCACAATTTGACTGCTTAATGGCTTTTTCTAAGAGTTCACCAAGTATCAAAGGGAAACTGACCAGACAGCAGTTTCCTGAATCCTCATCTCCAACCCACCTTTTGAAGATGGTGACATTTGCCCATTTCCTGTTCTTCAAGAATTTTCAAAAAGGATAACCAAGAATACATAAGCATTTTCATTTGGCATCTCAGGAAGCAATCCATCCAGCCTTGAAGTTTTCAATTTATTTAGAGTGTGTAACTGCTCCTTCACCACCTCTTTATTTATCTTGAGCTGCAGCTCCTTCACTTCATCACTCGATTTATTTCTCCCAGGTTGGGCAGATTCCTTTGTGGGAGAAGACTGAAGCAAAGTAGGAGCTGAGTGGTTTGTCCTCCTCCATGGTTGCTTCCAGTTGACCTTCTTATTTAATATCCATGCCTATTTGTTTATACAAGGTTTACACAAAGCAGGGAGATTATATGATGATGGCTGTTTGTTGAGCATCCATTCTGATTTGTTTGCTTGGAGGTTACATGAGAAAATTTCAAGCAACTGCTGTCCTGAACTTTTCAGTGCATTTTCTCACCACTTTCCTTACTGCAAAAAGAGCAATTTGTTGTTAAAGGCCTCAAATCCTGTTTAACTGCACAGTCTGAATTTGCTGGTATGCATTGAGTCCCACTCACAAATAGTCTGGAGGCACCTTCTGTTGTCTTTCTTCTATATTCATGGGACCTACTAATCCCTTGTTTTTCCTCGGCCTCTGAAACAAAGCTTTAAATGCCTGCAGAACCTTAGGCCTGAGGGCCAAATGTAGCTGTTCAGGCCTCTCTATCTGGCCCTTGAAACCCTCCTCAGGCCACACCCCTCAGTGTGGAGCTAAGAATGCAAAGGTTGTAGGTTCGATCCCTGTAAGGGACAGCTGCATATTCCTGCATCACAAGGGGCTGGACTAAGTAATCCTCAGAGTCCCTTCCAACTCTATGATTCTATGATCCTTCATAATCCATATTTTCTTCCTGGCTAGAAAGCATCCTTGAACTTTTGTCATTCCTCTTGTTTGTCCGGATGGAGGGCAGTGTATACGAATGTAAAACTGGCCTGCTTGCTGTTCTGCCCACTTTGCCTCTTGCCCGTTCCCATCATTTGCATGTGGCCCTTAGATAGTTGACAAGAAGGAAATGTGGCCCCTGGCCTGAAAAAGCGTCTCCACCCCTGCCCTGCCCCTCCTCCTGTTGCATGCATCTTTTCAACCTGAGCTCATCTGAAAACTTCTCATGCATGCAGCCATCCAGATTTCCTTAGATGACTTTCAGTTTCTTCCTCACCGGAATTGTTTGTGATTGTTCTTTTAAGAAATACCAAACCATCCCAAATTCCCTGCTTGAATATTTCAAACCACCATACCTCGTTTGTGCAGTTCTTGATGAAAAGTCCAAGTTGCATGTCTGATTGTGGCCACTTTCCCATTTCTTCAGTATCATTCATCCAAGATTCCCATCCCATCAAGCAGTTCTTCTGTGATGAGAATCTGGTCTAAGACAGCCAATTCCCTTGTCTCTTTTCCCACCCTCTTGGAGATGAAATTGTCAGCAAGGCAAGTCAGGAATTTATTAGATTTTTTTCATTCTTAGCAGACTTCAATTTCCAACAGGAATCAAAGTAGTTGAAGACTACTGTAGCTCCCCTTTTCGATAGTTCGGTAATTTAATCTAGTAAAGTACCATCCAAGAAGACTAGATTAGATTTCCAAACTGTAGCAGACAATGATACTGCTATTATTTCCCTTCCCTTTTATAACTCTCTACCAGCCATCAGTGCTCTCAACCAACCATCCAAACTCCATTCACAGATTTCCTTGCAGATGTATATATCATTTATCTATAATGCTATTCTTTCTCCCTTCTTATTTTGTCTGTTCTTTTTGAATAAATTGCACCCTCCAATACATGCATTCTAGTTGGAGGTATCATCCCATCAGGTTTCAGTAATACCTATTAAATATTTCCCTTCCTGTACGAAGATTGATCCTGTTTATTTCCTAAACTCTGTGCATTTGTATAGACACCAGAAGCCATGTATAATGTACACTGACCACTCCTTTGCTGTTTCTTTTCCTGCATATTAATGGGTACCGACATCACTGCCCTGTATCACTCATACTTCAGTCAACCTTTGAGTCCTGCAGAAACAGGCACACATCTGAACTTTTTACACAAACGTTCCTAGGAACTGACAGAAATTTCAAAAAAATATATATATTCTGTGCTTTGGAAAGGAAATAATTAATTCAGCCCAAAGAGAATAATGATCTGAGTCAGCCCAAAGAGAATAATGATCAAATCAGCTCCCCAACCTGTTACTGTTGGAAATTTGTGAATTCTGATGGGCTCCTTCAAGACTATACAGAGGAATGGAGAGGGTGGTAAGTTCATACATATTTTCCCCTTATGAGCCTATCTGGTTCTGTGTCCCATCTATCTTTGACAGATGGCAGGGACTTGGAATAGAGACTTATTTATTGAGCAAATCCCTACTGGCCCTCAATCAGGGACCAAGGGTCATGACTCAAGAGCTACGAAGGAGGGATGTTCCTAAACTGTTGCTTTTTGGACTCGTCAACCACATTCTTCTGCTTGACCAGCAACAACTGCACAACTAACAACCAACAGCAATAAGTTCACAATGAGCATGCTGGAGGTATAAGAAAAAATATGCATAAAATGTGTTGTTTGTATGCATTGTGTTTGAAAACATTTTGTAAATACTGTTTGCAGCAACTTTTAACAGAGAGCACGACTCAGGCATCTCTGATGGGGTGCTGCTGGTGAAGAACCTGGAAGCAGGCCAGGTAGAAATGGGGAGGGGAGAGAGAGAGAGTGCTGGTGTGTTTATGTGAAGGAGATAAATGGAGTGGTAAAGAGAGAGCAAAATAAAATTATATAGTGCTCCAAACTCTGTCCACCATCAGCTCCGACCCCCAATCCACTTTTCATGTGGGTCACTGGATCTTCATAGAAAAAGGGCTCCCACCCCTCTAGTAATGCTCAGCCAACTTGTAGCTGCTTCTTGGCACTAGCACCCCCATTACTGCCCTCCTGCAGTGATGCTACTGCCATTACTTATATATGTTGTTGTTTAGTCATTTAGTCGTGTCCGACTCTTTGTGACCCCATGGACCAGAGCACGCCAGGCACTCCTGTCTTCTACTGCCTCCCACAGTTTGGTCAGACTCATGTTTGTTTGTACACACACACACACACACACACACACACACACATATATATATATATAGTGGTGCCCCGCAAGACGAATGCCTCGCAAGACGGAAAACTCACTAGACGAAAGAGTTTTCCGTTTTGGAGGTGCTTCGCAAAACGAATTTCCTATGGGCTTGCTTCGCAAGACGACAATGTCTTGCGAGTTCCTGCTGGTTTTTTTCCCTTCCCCCCCTTTTTCTAAGCCGCTAAGCCGCTTATCAGCTGATCCGATCATCAGATAAGCCGCTAAAAGCCACTAATAGCGCTAATAGCGCTAATCCTTCAATGGGCTTGCTTCGCAAGACGAAAAAACCGCTAGACGAAGAGAATCACAGAACGGATTCTTTTCATCTTGCGAGGCACCACTGTATATATATATATATATATATATATATATATATATATATATATAGGAACAATAAATGAATCAAACCTAGTTATCACTAAGGTGGCAAAAGTGCATCTGTGCCACTTCCTACCGCAGGCAGGGACTCGCTTGTTCAAGTACTCCTTCCAAAATAAACCCCTTGACCTAGAAATCTAACCTTCTCTCTGACAGACAGTTTTCTACGTGTGTGGATTTTTACCTCAGTTTTTCTATGGAGGACAATTCAGCTTGCAGCCTGAAGTGGCACAGCCCAAATACAAGTTTATTACCTCAGAGAAGTTAGGACTAGGCAATGAACTTCCCAAGTTTCCAATATAGCACCTCCCCCTGCCATATGCTTTTCAACAATGCAGACAGCCTGCAGCACTAATCCTTGCTGCTCTGGGATTTTAGCCTTCTCCTAACAAGAGGCCACAATAGCCTTAGGAGCTGCACTTTTCTGCGCTTCATTACTTCTTGCCCGAATCAGCGCTGACACTTTGGCTGCTTGTACTGATCTGACATGAACCAACTTTTGCGACTAACTCCTGACATTTCAGGATGAGTAGCTGTCAGTTAATTTTGAGTTCCCCTGCTCTTCATATCCTCAGAGCAATAATTGCTCCTCCCTGAGGCCACTCCTGAAATAAAGTGGTGAAACATTTGCCATTGGTTTAACAAGAATAATACTTTTATTGCTGTTTAACAAAAAGAGATCTGTTACAAATAACAACATGGATGCTTGGTCCTGGGAATTTCCGAGAAAGACTCTCCTCCTGCAAGAGAGGGGAGTGGTTGTGGTCGGGAGCCGGACTCCACCTCAAGCAGGGGGCGTTAGCCCCTGCCTCCCACTCACCTGGCTGGCCTATGCCCACGGGCAGGCACCCAACCAGGTGCCTGAGAGGGGGCGTGTTTAGCAGCCCAAACTGCTGCGGCACCAGCCTTCCGGCCTCACTTTTCGTCGTCCCATCGCCTATGCCTTCAATTTTGGGGTATTCCGTTAAAGGAATCTGGCGGTCGTGTATTCTGTCCAATGCCTGCTTGGCGGGAGGCCATGGCACGACCCTCGGTGACTTCAGGGGAGAACTTATAGTTGGATTAGCATCAACAGGCTCCACCTACTGGTGAATAAACCCCCCTGTTTTAGACTCACCCCTCTCTGAGGGGGTGGAGTCAGCTGATGTAATCCAATGCCTAAGCCAATACCTTTTCACTTGCTGTAATCAATAAAGTTGTGGCCTTTTCTTGCCCATTAACCTTATATAATGTGTCCTTGTGTTTTCATTCCACTACGCGGGGATCGGGTCCTCGAACCACAATGAAATATGGTGGCCAAGCTTTCAACAACTGAAAAAGAGAGTAAAACTCATAGTGAGCAGAAGGTTGCTTCCACCTTTCCCCTGGATAAATTTGGTGAAATTGTCCCCTCCATCTATGTTTTCTGTGGGCAAAGTTGTGATGATGTGCTACGTGGCAGGCGAAACCCAAGTGGCACCAGCCAATCAGCCAAATGGGAAAATTCCTACTGGGCCCCAGCCCCAACAGCAGACGACCCACGACAGCATAGTAAGGTTATAAGTAAAGGTAAAGGTAAAGGGACCCCTGACCATTAGGTCCAGTCGTGGCCGACAGTTAAGTCCAGTGCAGATGACTCTGGGGTTGCGGCACTCATCTCGCTTTACTAGCCGAGGGAGCCAACATTTGTCAGCAGACAGTTTTTCCAGATCATGTGGCCAGTACGACCAAGCCGCTTCTGGCGAAACCAGAGCAGTGCATGGAAATGCCGTTTACCTTCCCGCTGGAGTGGTATCTATTTATCTACTTGCACTGGTGTGCTTTCAAACTGCCAGGTTGGCAGGAGTAGCAAGGTCATAATGGACCCTAAATATAGGGAGAGTGGGCGGGTGATCTGATGCATGAGGCGCTAAGAGGAAGCTCAACGCAGTGTGCAGCGGCATAAATAGGTCCCCCGGCTGCAAATTCTCTCAACCCCATTGGCCAGGATTACTCCAGCAACCAAGGACCCAATCGGGTTGTTGTGGCTATCCAAACGATCCCACCCACACCAACAAGTGAAGTCAGTCTCAGGATATCTCACAACACATGCCCTCCGTGATGAGGACACGATTTTTCACGTAAGGTTGGAGCAAGCACAAAACTGAAAGACAAAAGTACACACATGTCAGTCTCCTGCCTACTGGTGGGAATTGCTGATTGGAACCCAAAAGCTTTTAGTATGTGTATAAGCAGGGCTTTTTTTCAGACAGAACTTGCAGGAACTCAGTTTTGGCACCTCTCAGGAGGACGCCATTGCCATTCTCAGAGAACAAGGGAGGCATTCATAGTGAGATCTGGCACCTCTTTTTCCAGATAAGTATCGCCTGGTATAAGTGAGCCAAATGTCATTCTTTGGGAAGGAAGTATGAGTTCAGTGCTTAGCTGCTCAGCAATACAGATGAGAAACTCTGATGGTGGAGACAATGTCAAGACACCTAAAACTGAGAACAGGCTGAGGCTGGCAGGGCGTGCTAGGAGCAACAAGGAGGGCCTTTTCATCTATATTCAAAGCTAGAGGAAATGGAAGCAAGTGGCAGAGTCTGCCGCTCAGAAAGGATGATAAAATGTTAATGGAGGACAAAGAGAAGGTGAGAAGTGCTGCACTCCATCTTGTCCCCAAAGAGAAACTGTGTGCAAGCTCACAAAAAGCAGTGTGAATGGTGAAGGATCAGAGTTGCATTGAAGACTGTTAATGACTTGGTTCAGAAACACTTAGCTACCATAAGTGATTTTAAGTCCATCAGACCCAGATGAATTGTACCCTGGAACTTGGGTCCCATCTACACTACACATTTAAAGCACTATTATTCCACTTTAACAGACATGGTTTCCCCCCCAAAGTATTCTGGGAACTATGGTTTGTTAAGGGTACTTGTTAGGAGACCTCTATTCCCCTCACACAACTACCATTTCCAGAGTGGTTAAGCAGTCGATCCTTCTTCCAATGGAAATCTGGGCATGTTAGTTATGTGAGGGGAATATGGGTCTCCTAACGATGCTCAGCACCCTTAACAAACTACAGTTCCCATAATGTTTTGGAAGAAGAGCATTACTGTTTAAAGTGGAACAGTACTGCGTTAAGTACAGGTGGGACTGTCCTGATAGCCAGATCACCACCTGCTGAGGATTCTCTTCCTCTAAATTTCTTGCACTGAGTAGGAAAAAGGACTTGCATAGTCTATAACATGGGTAGGCAAACTAAGGCCCGGGAGCCAGAGCTGGCCCAATCACCTTCTAAATCCAGCCTGCGGACAGTCTGGGAATCAGCATGTTTTTACATGAGTAGAATGTGTCCTTTTATTTAAAATACCTCTCTGGGTTATTTGAGGGGCATATGAATTCGTTCATTATGTTTTTTCAAAATATAGTCTGGCCCCCCACAAGGCCTGAGGGACAGTGGGCCGGCCCGCTGCTAAAAAAGTTTGCTGACCCCTGTATAAGGCCCCTTCTGGTTGTATGAACTGTGTGCAATTAGTAAGGATGCAATCCTATGTGGTGCTGTGAGTTAAACCACAGAGCCTTGGGCTTGCCAATCAGAAGGTCGGTGGTTTGAATCCCCATGATGAGGTAAGCTCCCATTGCTCGGTCCCAGCTCCTGCCAACCTAGCAGTTCGAAAGCACATCAAAGTGCAAGTAGATAAATAGGCACTGTTCCGGCGGGAAGGTAAACAGCATTTCCGTGCACTGCTCTGGTTCACCAGAAGTGGCTTAGTCATGCTGGCCACATGACCTGGAAGCTGTACGCCGGCTCCCTCGGTCTGTAACGCGAGATGAGTGCCTCAACCCCAGAGTTGTCCACGACTGGACCTAATGGTCAGGGGTCCCTTTAATCCTATGTGAACTTTCTCCTACCGTTATTTCTGAGCCTGATAGGAGCGTGCATGAGAAATGTTGAATGCGTTCTTGACACTTGTGTAAAAGCAAACAGATACGATAGGGTCTGGGCTCAGCCCATATCACGAGTGACCTTCCAGATATCCGGTATTTATCTGTTCCTATTTTATCTGTGGGGGATGCGGGTGGCGCTGTGGGTAAAACCTCAGTGCCTAGGACTTGCCGATCACATGGTCGGCGGTTCGAATCCCCGCAGTGGGGTGAGCTCCCGTCTTTCGGTCCCAGCTCCTGCCCACCTAGCAGTTCGAAGCACCCCTAAGTGCAAGTAGATAAATAGGTACCGCTTTATAGCAGGAAGGTAAACGGCGTTTCCGTGTGCTGCGCTGGTGCTGGCTGGCCAGAGCAGCTTCGTCACGCTGGCCACGTGACCCGGAAGTGTCTGCGGACAGCGCTGGCCCCCGCCTCTTAAGTGAGATGGGCGCACAACCCTAGAGTCGGACACGACTGGCCCGTACGGGCAGGGGTACCTTTATTTTATCTGTACGCCAACTTGAGTACTTGTCAGAGAAAGCCATTTCCGAGCCTCGGGAGGAGAGGGTGTTGCGGGCTGGCCCCTCCCACAAGCGCGGGGCTGGAGTTTAGCCCCGCGAGAGCCAGGGAATCCCCGGGGGCGTGCCTCTCCGCCTTCCCCCTGCCCGCCAATCGGCGGGCCGGGGAGGCGTGGCCTGGGCTATTTAAGGCCAGGGGAATTTCGGATGATCCATAACCTCTCCTACCCTAAGGGGGGCTCAGTCAATGATGCAATTCCCCAGGAGCTCTGTTCAGTGAAGTACGCCTCCTTCGATCAGGCAGTAAAAATGATTCGGAGATTTGGGCAAGGGGCATTCTTAGCAAAATGCGACATCGAGTCGGCCTTCCGCCTTCTCCCTGTGCGTCCAGAGGACTTCCGATGGCTAGGTTTTACATTCGAAGGGGCTTATTTTATTGACAAGGCGATGCCCATGGGCTGCTCCGTAGCTTGCGCGGCCTTTGAATCCTTTAGCACATTTCTGGATTGGGCACTACGCCACAGAACAGGGTCGTTGGGCGTGTCGCATTACCTGGATGATTTCATTTTGGCGGCTGACAGTAAAGCACGGTGCTCAACACTCCTAGAGGCCTTTACAGCTTTGGCAAGGGAATTGGGGGTACCTCTAGCTGCTGACAAAACGGAGGGCCCGGCCACGTGTTTAGTGTATTTGGGTATTGAGCTGGATACTGTGGCCCAGACCTCACGGTTGCCAGCAGATAAACTCTTGGCACTTAAGGCAATGATTCAACAGCTGTTGCCCCTAAAGAAAATTACCCTGAAACAGATTCAATCGCTGCTGGGTCATTTGAACTTTGCATGTAGGGTGGTGGCACCGGGGCGCCCCTTTTGCAACCGCTTGGCCAGATTATCGGCGGGTCTTAAGGCACCACAGCACAGGGTACGCTTATCCAAAGGAGTTAAGGCCGACCTGGGCGTCTGGTTGCAATTTCTGGGAAAGTAAAACGGCATATCCCTATGGCAGGACTCCATGGCACTGAGCACTGACTTCCAAGTTCAGTCGGATGCGGCAGGGTCGCTGGGTTTTGGGGTCTACTTTAAAGGCCAATGGTGTGCCAAAGAGTGGCCCTCAGAATGGCGGGGTCAGCCCATTACCCGCGACCTTACATTCTTGGAATTTTTCCCGATAGTAGTAGCGGTACATCTTTGGGCGGAGCAGTTTAGCAACCATAGGGTTTGTTTCAATACAGACAATCAAGCAGTGGTTGCGGTCCTGGCTAGGCAATCCGCGCGCTCCACCAGAGTAGGAAACCTTCTACGATCCTTTGTACTTCTGTGTCTGGAACGGAACATATACTTTTCGGCCAAATTCGTACCTGGCGTTAATAATGACATCGCGGATGCTCTGTCTCGTTTTCAGATGGAGCGCTTTCGCTCATTAGCGCCGGATGCGGAGCAATCATCGATGCCTTTCCCGGAGCATCTCTGGAATCTTGGGAGAGAGAAGTAATGAAGGGAGTATTCGGTGCTGTGGCTCCGTCCACGATGCGTTCGTACAAGAGGGCTTGGGCCGATTTCCTAAAATTCCGTAGTAAAGCACCGGGCGCTAGGCCCTTCGCTACACCTTCAACGAGGGAGGTCCTCCACTACTTGGCTCACCTCAAAGAGTTAGGCAGGGCGCCTAAGACCCTTAATATCCAGTCGGCAGGGATTTCTTACTTCTGCAAAGCCTTTTTTGCGACCGACCCGTGCGCGGCTTTTATCGTACGCAAGACACTGGAAGGATGGCGCAGACAGCACCCCCCTAGCGCAGATAGGAGGCGGCCTATAACGTATGACATCTTGTCACAGATGCACAAAGCATTACGCTCGGTGTGCTGGTCTAAGTATGAAGCGCGCCTATTCTCGGCTGCGTTCTCTATATCATTTTTTGGCGCGCTACGTATTGGGGAGGTCGTCTGCGAAGGGGGGGTTAACCATGCACAGAGGGGCATCTTATTAAGCGACCTGACCCTGTCGCAGTCGGACCTAATAGTTAGGGTGCGGAGTTCAAAGACAGACCAGCAGGGTAAAGGGACTCTTCTCCGCCTTCCAGCAGCCCAGGACAAGGGTCCCTGTCCGGTAAGGGACACGAGACGCTTTCTATATCTAAGGCCCAAGGTCCCGGGTCCTCTGCTGATCCATGCAGACGGGTCGCGTTTGGCCAGGCAGCAATTCACCAGGGTGATGCGTATGGCTTTGGCAGCATGTGGGCTACCAGCGGCTGAGTTTGCGGCACACTCTTTCCGCATCGGGGCGGCCACCACCGCAGTGCACCTGGGGCTCTCCACCAACAGGATTAAGGAAATGGGGAGGTGGAGATCCAATGCTTATAAAGCTTATGTCAGAAATAACGTATGACTAAGAAGTATACCGCTGAACTCTTTTTCCCTGTCTGCTTGCTTTCCAGGATCTAAAAAGGTGCACATCTGGTTGGTGGGCCACAGTATAGTACATTGGGCCAGGATTCGGGCCATGAGTACAGGGCTGGGGCAAAATCTGAAGTTGCCTGCGAAGGTGGAGCTGGCGTGGCTAGTGCGGAGAGGGATGCGCTGGAGTGAGTTTAAGCCAGCAGTGATGGCAAGAGCTGCCTCTGAGGGGCCTCCTGATGCATTGGTGATTCAGTTAGGAGAGAACGACCTCGCATATCGCAAGGCGATAGATCTCAGATGGAACATTTTTTATGACCTGTCCGAGCTGGTGACAGTGTACCCAAACATCAAAATACTGTGGTCCTCGTTGCTTGAGAGGAGGACATGGAGGGACTGTGCGAGCCCAGTTGGTGTGAATAAAGCAAGGAAAGTTTTAGAGCGGGCAGTGGAACGTAGAGTGGTGGCCTTGGGCGGGTGCATCATCCGACACCCAAACATACAGTTCAGCAACGAGGCCCTCTACAGGCGGGATGGCGTGCATTTGTCCGATGCCGGGAACGATATATGGTTGGGAGATATCATAGTAGGGATTAGGGGTTGGTTACAGGCCTGAAGGTATTGGCGGCGAGCTTTGCTCGAGTGATGGTTAGGCATTGGCAGGGGTCTATTGTTATGCAAATGGTTGGGGGGGAAGGACACGCCATCACCTTCCCCGAGAAAAGGGTAGTCCGGTAGAGGACTCCGGGGGCGTTTGCCTTGTCCGAGACCTAGTAAGGTGAGGGCCGCCGGCACGCCCACGAGCGGTGACACCCGTGGGGGTCCTAGCTGGCGTACTTCAGCAGGACACCCCCACGGTTTGTGTTCAACCCTTCCCGGTTCCCATGCCGGGTAGTCATAGGAACCAATGCCTAAGGCCAATACCTTCAATTCTGTAATCAATAAAGTTGTGGCCATTTACGCCCATTAACCTTAACTAACGTGTCCTGTGTCTTCATTTCATTGGGGGAGGGAACTTGCCACGCAAAAAGACAGGATATAAACTAACTAACTTACTAATTACTACTAGTAGTTCAATAACAACTGCAGGGGCCACAGGTTCTCTAGCCCTGATTTACATGATAAATACAATCATTCTGATAGTATCCACTTTAAAAATTATTATTAACCCAAAGTAGCCTCCGCTTGGTGGCAAAAGAGGAGGCGCTATGAAATGTCTAACCCTTTCATCTTTGAATTTTTCATCTCAGAATAAACATCATCCCCCAACTGCCATGGGACAAGATCTGGGGTTCTCTTGTTTTTCCTTCTTACAGAGGAAAAAGCAGCTTAGGGAAGGTCATTCTGATTTGAAGGGGGAAAAAATAACTGGATAAGAAATGGCTAAAATAACCACTTCCTCTGCTCACACTCAAAACCTCCCCACTGAAAAGTGGGGAGGGAGAGAGAAATATGGGAACTCTGTGCTATGTTGTCTGAATCGTGAACTTTCACACTTAGCTCAGATAGCTGAAATCAACCGGAGCCCAAGACGTAAAGCAGAGATACGGTTTCTTTTTCTTGGTTTGGCCATAGTGTCATGGCGATTTGACACGGAATTGCACAAGTTGCTCCACAGGAGAAGCGTGACAGCAAGTATGTGACAAGCATAGGAAAGAGAAATACAATGTGACAGAGAGAACTTATGAAACAACTTTTGGTTCAGGAAAAAATATGTATGTCTAAGTGAACATTTTGCTCTCCCTTTTTGTAGAACAGCAGCAAAGAAAATGGCAGGACCCAACTACTAATCATTCCATGTATATAAATAAGTCCAAATAATAGCTGCCAAACCCAGATCCATTCAGTCATATTTCATGTGCATTAACACAGGCTTCCTCAGCCTCGGCCATCCAGATGTTTTTGGCCTACAACTCCCATGATCCCTAGCTAGCAATACCAGTGGTCAGGGATGATGGGAATTGTAGTCTCAAAACATCTGGAGGGCCAGGGTTGAGGAAACCTTCATTAACACATGAGGGGCCTGCAGAAACAAGCCAGCTAGCCCCACCCTCTGTGGACATCCCAGTCATCCTACAATATTCTTTGTGAGTAGAGAAGGATAATAATACTAATAATAATTTATTATTTATACCCTGCCCATCTGGCTGGGTTTCCCCAGCCATTCTGGGTGGCTCCCAACAGAATATTAAAAACACGATAAAACATCAAAAAATAACAACATCCCTAAACAGGGCTGCCTTCAGATGTCTTCTAAAAGTCAGATAGTTGTTTATTTCCTTGACATTTGATGGGGGGGGCGTTCCACAGGGTGGGAGCCACTGCTGAGAAGGCCCTCTGCCTGGTTCCCTGTAACTTGGCTTCTCGCAGTGAGGGAACCGCCAGAAGGCCCTCGGAGCTGGACCTCAGTATATGGGCAGAACGATGGGGGTGGAGACGCTCCTTCAGGGATACTGGGCTGAGGCCGTTTAGGACTTTAAAGGTCAGCACCAACACTTGGAATTGTGCTCGGAAACGTACTGGGAGCCAATATAGGTCTTTCAGTGTTATATGGTCTTGGTGGTTACTCCCAGTTACCAGTCTAGCTGCCGCATTCTGGATTAATTGTAGTTTCTGGGTCACCTTCAAAGGTAGCCCCACGTAGAACGCATTGCAGTAGTCCAAGCGGGACTTACAACATTACAACAACTTACAACATTGTTCCTTCTCAAGTTCACCCACCATGATCTGGTACAGAGGTGACCAGAATGGTGATGTGAGGCACCGATGATGCCCTTCTCTGCACTATTCTCCCTCGTAAAGACACATTAAGCACAACTGAAGCAAGGGTTTCCATGTATTAAATAAGGTGCTATGAAACACCTATCCCCTTTTAAAAAAAAAACTTCTTTATTGATTTTCCAACTACAGTGGTACCCCGCAAGACGAACGCCTCGCAAGACGGAAAACCCGCTAGACGAAAGGGTTTTCCGTTTTGGAGGCGCTTCGCAAAACGAATTTCCCTATGGGCTTGCTTCGCAAGATGACAGCCCATAGGGAAATCTCCGGGACAGCGGGGAACGAAGCTCCGATGCGGGGGGAACGCCTCCTCCCGCCGCCCGGCATCGGAACGAAGCTCCGATGCCGGGCGGCGGGGGGACGCCTCCTTCCGATGCCGGGCGGGGGGGGAACGCCTCCTCCCGCCGCCCAGCTTCGGATGGCTTTCCTGAAGACTTGGGGTGGGAGGAGGGTTTTCCTTCCCACCGCCAACATTCAGAATGCTGTTCTGAATGTTGGCAGTGGGGAGGAAGAACCCTCCTCCCACTCAAGCCCCGGGAACAGAGGGAAAGCGCTGCGCGCCTTCCCCTTTGTTCCCGTACCTGTCCTGAAGGCTTGCGGTGGGGAGAAAAGCCCTTCTCCGCACCGCCAGCCTGACAAGCCGTTTCCCTAGGAACGCATTAATTGATTTTCAATGCATTCCTATGGGAAACCGTGCTTCGCAAGACGAAAAACTCGCAAGAAGAAAAAACTTGCGGAACCAATTAATTTCGTCTTGCGAGGCACCACTGTATTGTACAACATAGAAAATATCAATTTCACTATGAACCATTCTGAAGTCTGACAAAACAGATTCATCAAAATGTTTGGGTCCCCTTGAAGTCATGTGAGGAAAAACTTCCAAATTCATTTCAGGTGAAATCTGGTGAGAGCCATCTGTTTGGAAAATGTATTTCAATCTCATGGAAACTTTTGGGTGTGCCTTAGAATTCTTTAGATGTGTTATCTGTCTTCACATTTACTTTCAGTAAGACCTGATGGCAACTTAGGAATCGACAGACACATAACACAGCCTTGAAACATTTCACCATCCTTATTAAAACTATTTTCTTCATAAACTTTGCCTGAGGATGAGCCGCTAAATTCGCATCAGATTTTGTGCCAGGTTGACAGCCCTTTATTTCATTCCATAAGGCCTTTGAATGCTACTGGCTTAAAAACCTCTGAGCTGTTGTCTAAAAGAAAAGGTTGTCTTTTATTGCAGTTTAATCTGCTGTTTGGTAAATGTGTTTTAATCTGGTTTGTGCATTAATTATCTTTGTATGTTGCTGTTTTACAATGGTTTGATTGCCATGTTTTACATTGATTATATGTGTAAACTGTCTGAGACCTAAAAAGCAGTCTAAAAATACTGTTTCCTTCAAGCTTTGTATTTATTTTTTTTCATTCACCCAGCACAGATTCTGAACTGTATACGCCGTTCTGTGTACATAGTTCCATAAATCAGTATGGAAATCTACCATATTAAATTATAGTTTCTAAAGTGGATAAGAAGGAAAGCTTGATAATTGAGATGCCAGTATAATGTTGTAAGTCTGTTTATGAATATGTATAGAGGCCCGTTAAATGAAGCTAAGTGAAATGTAGCCTGACATGCTGTCAGTGACAAGAAAATATGAAGTCTGAAAGGTTTCTCATGGCAATGAGGTCCATTTTCCTGAAAAATATGTGGGAAGTTTTCAAAATAACTTGAATCAAAGGACATGCAAAGCACCAAGGGGAATAGTATTGCTTTTTCGGCTTGTCTTGAAACTGCTTGCACCTTTTCCTTTGCCTCAAAATTTCATATAAGATCAAACCTGTAGGTAACTTAATTCAGAGAAGAAAAGCAATTACCTACCTCACACCTCAAATGCAAATTTCAAAAGAAATCTGTTTACTTGTCTCCTAAAGACCTGGAAGAGAAGCTCAATTAGGCCTGGCCATGGTTGGATACAAACCCTGACTTACAGGTCAAGGGATCCACACACACCAGAGAACAAGGACATCTCCTGGGTAACACAACAGTTAGGAGGTGGGTGGCGCTGTGGTCTAAACCAATGAGCCTCTTGGGCTTGCTGATCGGAAGGTCAGTGGTTCAAATCCCCACAACAGAGTGAGCTCACATTGCTCTGTCCCAGCTCCTGCCAACCTAGCAGTTCGAAAGCACACCAGTGCAAGTAGATAAATAGGTACCACTGTGGCGGGAAGGTAAACAGCATTTCAGTGCGCTCTGGTTTCCATCATAGTGTCCCATTGCACCAGAAGAAGTTTAGTCATGCTGGCCACATGACCCAGAAAACTGTCTGTGGACAAACGCTGGCTCCAGCGGTCTGAACGCGAGATGAGCACCGCAACCCCAGAGTTGTTCACGACTGGACTTAACTGTCCAGGGGTCCTTTAGGTTTTTTTTACCTTGCACAACAGTTACATTACTTGTGAACTGTGTGGCCTGCATGTGCTCTCCAATAATGCAGAAGCCGGATGTGTGAAATTCCTCCATGGAAAAAGGAGATCTGATGACACACCAGGACACTCCTTCACCTCACGAGTAGTGACGCTGACATGAACAAGCATAAACTGCCCTTTATTCATCCTAATAGGTGTAAGCATGCGCTAAGACTCAATGGCACAGTAGTTAATAATAGTTTAACATAAAATAGGCGTAAATGCTGTCTAATCCACTGGATTTGGAAAATGAAATGCCTTTCCCTTTGGAAATGACTGGGTGGGACACAATTCCTTACATTTATCCAAAGGCTCATAATGAGCAATTCTTTTATCCATGAAATATTATTACATAGCAGCTGGTCTTCCCCCCGCCCCAAATGCAAGTGTGTGAACCAGACAGAAGTACAGTGGTACCTCGGGATACAAATGCTTCAGGTTACAGACGCTTCAGGTTACAGACTCCGCTAACCCAGAAATAGTACCTCGGGTTAAGAACTTTGCTTCAGGATGAGAACAGAAATCATGCTCCGGCAGTGCGGCAGCAGTGGGAGGCCCCATTAGCTAAAGTGGTACCTCAGGTTAAGAACAGTTTCAGGTTAAGAACGGACCTCCGGAATGAATTAAGTTCTTAATCAGAGGTACCACTGTAAACCATTTGCAGGTATTATTTTTGCTACATTAAGATTCAGTATCAAAATGAAGTTGATCCATTAAAATGCAGATAGTAAATGGAAACAGTGGCGTAGCGTGGGTTGTCAGCACCCGGGGCAAGGCAAGTAATTTGTGGCCCCTAACCCATGGATTTGCGCCCCCTAACCCGTGGATTTGTGCCCCCTAACCCTAACCCCGAGATGTTGCGCCTGGTGCGGCCGGCCCCCCCTGCACCCCCCACGCTACGCCACTGAATGGAAATGAAGGGGAAATCTCTAAATAATATCAATAAGTAGTTAGCATAATTCAAAGTAGTTCAAAGCACCTCACAGCTGTATCTGCCTTATTTCTCAGTACAAGACCAACGGCAATTTTGCTGAAGCCCCAGCACCTAAGCAAACCTATGGGAGGGCCACTTCCCCAACACCTTTTGGATTTGGACCTTCCTAAAGATGCATTTTTAATTTCATTGCTTTTTGGAGCACTAATGGAAATCATGCCTCAACTCTCCTCTTTTTTTTTTTTTTAAAGACCATTAAATAAATATGAAAATGTGAATTAGCTAACTATAAAAGAACACAGTAGGGTGTGGGATCCTAGCCAGAAATTGTGCAGCGAGAGGCTCTAAAAAGGAGAGAATCATTTCAGAACAGCAGAAAACATAAGTACAGGGACCCTAAAATGTTTAAAATTCTTTCATCAGGGCATTTCCAAACTCATGATGTTTTATCCTTGTATTATTGCTCTGATATTTCCTGTATTTTATCTGCTATTTTATAGTTGTATTATTGATTCTGAGTTTTCCTGTAAGTCACTTTGTAATCTTTTTAATGTGAAGCGCTCCACAACTCCTTGAAATAAAATTAAAGAACTGGTAGGATACTTGCCTTTGTATTTCCCCGTCTATCACTGTGAGTAAAAGTTATGGAAGCTTGCTTGAAAGAAGATGATCAACATGAAATGAAGGCTGCTCCCCCCCCCACTCAAAAAGCTCCCTGAGGTTCTTCCCCTGACACAGGACTGTAAGTTTCAGTTCTTGAAACTGACACTAGGATTAGTAAACATGTCATTCATACCTGAAACTATACTCAGGGCGTTTTTTCCCCAGCTCTCCAGAGCTCAGCTCCAGCATCTCTCAGGTGGGTGCTATTGCCGTTCTAAGAGAAGAAGGAAGAAGTTTGTGGTGAGCTCCAGAACCAATTTTTCTAGAAAAAATTCACTGCCTGTATTTTATATGATGCACGCTTTGCAATATTGTTACTGAATTGGTTGAAAATTCCAGCGAGGTCACCTCCTGCACCATCGTAAAGGAATGCTGCAGACGTAACGCAACATTCACTCTATTTTTCTTGACTTTCCCCTTGGAGATTAAATTGCTGTGGGGTTGTTGTTTTTTTTGCCATTTTTGTCAGGGGTTTCTGGCCTTTATGCTAAAAGGTGCCCTAGGGATTTCCTTAGGATAACTCAAAGAGCATACATGAGCATGAAAATGACTCATGGCTCAAAAACACATTTTAAAAGTCTGACATAACAAAGAAGCACAGCTCTGGGGTCACTGCACTCAGGCAGTCCTGTGAGCAAATGTTTCTCGCCTTCCCCTTGCCCAAGAAAAAAGGGCTTGAATTATTTACAGAGCAGCATGTACTGCTTGATGGAACAAGAAGCTTTCCCTTAAATGCAAGAGCTATTATACATTACAAAGGGAAACACTTGGGCCCTTGTTCTGCAATAAATGGCCTGCGGACTTCATGAAGTGACTCTACAATTAGCATGTGTCGCTATCCATTCATAATTTGTATGGGTTGTTACACCGTGCAAGCCATCTCTACTCCAATTGACCATTTTTACCCAGCTATAGAGGGCTGTTAATGAGAAGCCAAGGGAGGTTGTGAAAGGGACATTCAAGACTTCTTGATATTTTTATGACTTAACGTATTTCTTTTGTTAATAACGAGTCTTGTTCCTTTTGTACAGCTTGTGGGTCAATAAATGCAGCAACTGCAATTAGTACATGTACAAAATAAATTAAGCTGTAAGTGAAAGGCAGCTGGATTGCTGCCAGAGGTCCTGGTGCTTCGGACATCTATATTTGTTTCAGAAGAATGCAGATTGATGGTATCTCTTCAGAATTGACAGTTCTGCTGTAGTTCTATACAAGGTATAGGTGATAATAACATCATGTGGCTTCAGTGGTTTTGTACCAGCTGTTCTGGGAAATGGTGTGTTTTGCATCCTGACATCCTCTCTTTTGAGTTCATTAAGTTGTTCAGACACAGTGCCTGTAATGCCCCGAAGGCTATGATCCTTCCCTCTGCAAGGTGTCACTAACTGGTTCTGAGCTACATAACTGGCAAAACTGTGTGACACAGTTGGAAGCCGCCCAGAGTGGCTGGGGAAGCCCAGCCAGATGGGCGGGGTATAAATAATGAATTATTATTATTATTATTATTATTATTATTATTATTATTATTATTATTATTATTTCTGCACTGGACAATTTCAGACCGCAGACTGAATTCCTGTTTGAATACTCTTTTGTATAGTTTAACAAACCTGTACATGCAGCCAGAAAACTAGTATGTCAGGAGGAAGGCTAGGCTATAAACCAGGGATGTGGAACCTGTGGCCCTCTAAATATTATTGGACTCCAACTTCCATCAGTCCCAGCCTGCATGACCAATGATCAGGGATGATTGAAGGAGCTCAGCAACATCTAAGAAGACATAAGGTGTGATAAGATGATGGTGGTGGTGGTGGAGATATGGTTGTTTTCATGGACTGGCTGGATGCAGACAAACGTGGGGGGGGGGGACCAGCTGGAGAACCCCCAAGAGAAGATGGCTCAGAGCCTAGGAAGTGGTGGTGGAATGATGATGAGTTGTCAGAGGGAGAAGACTGGGGAGAGTAGGTGCTGGAAGCTGAAGGGGTAGGGCCTAATGATCTGGGAGAGTCTAGGGCAGAGATAAGTCCAGACTCAGACTCAGAAGCTGAAGCAGGAAAGTGGGAGGAGGAAGGTCAAGAGGCAGAGATGAGTCAGGCCGCTAAAGAGTCATGGGTGACTTCACTTCCTGCTGTGACAAGATCCCCTTTCCCCTGGTCTCCCATAAAAAGGGTGGAGGCTTCGTGTAAGCACAGTCTCAAATTGTTTTGGAAATACCTTGGAGAGGAAGGGACAGTTGTTGAGAAGCAGGGACTGCCAGTCTTGGCAACTGATCCATAGGGCAAGACCTACCAGGGATGCTGTGCTCATTAGGTCAGACACTCCGCCAAATCTGTGCAGATCATGTTCTTGCAAATAAAGAGTTAAGTCCAACTTGCACAGTGGACTTTCACATACCCATATGAGTGAGAACTGTAAAGTCACCAAGAATACTATTGGCACAAAAATGAAAGCAAGAAGAATTACCGACGAAAGAAGAATGGAGGATGAAATTGATGGACTATGCAGAATCGGATAAATTGACTGGAATAATTCGAAATCTGTGGGACCAGAGATTCAAAGAAGACTGGAGTAAAATTATGGACTATTTGAAAAGTAATTGTGATGATCAGATTACGTTTGTAGGTTTGCAAGAAGTTTTGCGAGGTGGATTATTTGAATTATTGCAAAAATGGATAAAGGGGAGGATGGTTAGTTATGACAATTAAAGGCAATATGAATGAAAGAAATGCAGAAGAAGTGATAAGAATGGTGGATCATCGGAGGTGCTGATGGGAGTCCAAAAATAGATTGTATAAGATGTGAAGTTTTGTGGTATGTATTATAATTTATATGTTAAAATTAATAAAAAAATATTTTTTAACAAAGTGAATTGTAAACTCACAATGTTTACCTCCATACTGTTAAAAGCTTTACCAGTTAATTCCTGAACATCAAGCTGCAGCCCTTTCCCGCCCACGTTTCTTTTTCCTTCTTACAAGTTATTTCTCTTTTATTGATTCTGGTTCAGAGCAGCTGGTTAATTACTGATTAATTACCCATTAATTAGTCAGAGTCCCAATAGACCCTGGGCATCATTGAAGAATATCCAGTCTCTCAGGCAGAACAGACATGTTGAAATGATCCAAGGTCTTATCATGAGATCTGAAGCTAAAGCTAAGCCGAATGACCACGTGAGAGCTCTGAGCAGAGACAGGGCAACTGTCACTAGGAGATCTAAGGCAAAACTTCCAGCTGGAAGCCGGAGTCAGCTGAAAGGCCAAACCTGAAGATCTGGTGCTTGGCCAAATCTGATACACAAACATCAATAGTCCAGAAGTCAGGTTCCGTTAAAGAGAGCCAGTCTGCATGCCAGAAAGAACAGAGAACTGTCATTGACCTAACAGGGTACCCGGGTTTCTCTAATGCTCTTGTGTTTTCCCCTACAAGATGCTGGCCAGTTGGACCAGATTTGTGCAGAGCTTGTTTGGGGAACAGAAAAGACTCAGATCTGTGCAGTACTGTGCTTCAGGTCTTTCTTTTGACTCCCTGTCAAAGAGCTGAATTGCTGATATTCAAGGTCCAGATAGGTCCAAGCCCCACCCAAAACCAGAGCAGTAGTTTCTGTGGGCACTTTAATTTACTGGTTGCCTTACATGCTCTTTCTTTTTTATACTAATGCAGTAGTGTTATTTTACACTATAGGGAAGAAGAAGAAGAGGAAGAAGAAGATACCACCACCACCACCACCACCACCACCACCACCAACAACAACAACAACAATATAGGGAAACAAATTATTAGATGGGTGAGGGATAATTCATAACTAATTCCCCAGCAACAACAACAACAACAACAACAACAACAACAACAACAACAACAACAATATAGGGAAACAAATTATTAGATGGGTGATGGATAATTGATAACTAATTCCCCAGCAACATTTAATGGGAAAAAATAAAGCTGGCAAAAACTGGGAACAGGAAGTGTTTAATTAAAGGCACAGTATCCCCGAAAAGTCGCAGTGTTTGTCAGACAACAGTGGACAGGCTGATGCTATAATTGCATTTGGATAAGTTGCACTCTTCTTAACAGAGTAAGTACAGTAGTACCTCGGGTTAAGAACTTAATTCGTTCCGGAGGTCCGTTCTTAACCTGAAACTGTTCTTAACCTGAGGTACCACTTTTAGCTAATGGGGCCTCCTGCTGCTGCCACACAATTTCTGTTCTCATCCTGAAACAAAGTTCTTAACCCGAGGTACTATTTCTGGGTTAGCAGACTCTGTAACCTGAAGCGTCTGTAACTCGAGGTATCACTGTCTATAATGTGGGGGTACTCTTTGACCCAGTTCTCCAGTTGGATATGCAGGTTGCAGCAATGTCTTCTTCCAACTTTGATTTCTATACACACTGACTTGGTAGTAAGTCTCATTGAACTCAATAGGGCTCACTCCTAAGTCGATATGCACAGCATTGCACTGTTATTTATTAACCAGTGTCAGTTTGTTGCTGAGTAGAAGATATTTGCTAGTTCCCTATCTGTACATCTTCATTTGATAACTGAGTGCCTCTGTGCCAGCATTCTTTAATATTTATGTAAGCCAGGAATGGTTGGATGTTTAGCTTATGTCTCAGAAGCATCCAAGGAAGCCAACTATCTTGTTCCACATTGCTGAAAATGTCAGCCTTCATTAAACTAATCCAATCAGATTTTCTTTAATTCCTTCAATTTGCTTTCTCTTCAAAAAAGGAAAAAGGGGCAAATAAAGATTCACTCATATTAGTTAAATAGGTTTTGACTTCACTAAACCAACATACAAAGGTAAATGAAACAACTTTAAATGTCATGTGAACATTCATGGCCATTCAAAAGTCTAAGGCTCATTAATGGTGGGAAATATTTTAACCTAAATATTTATCTTTCCTAAGTCTTATTTGTCTGAACTTTGTTGTTGGTTTGAACCTTGAAAAACTTGACCACTGTCCAGAAGTTGTGAGTATTCTGAAGGTTTCCTCTGGTGGCAGGAGAATCAGGACATAAACATGCTTGTTCTAGAAGCTTCCACACAGTCATTTTATTCCAAACCAATGGTTCACAGACTGTCTTCAAAACACTCACAAACACACTATTCTGTGGGCTGGGGTACTCTGTTAGGCAAATGGTATTCTTAAGGCAGAACAAAGTCTTTGATGGTCTACTGTAGGAACAGTAGGAACACATTAAAAGCTTCTTGCTGCCTCTTGCAGTTGGATCTATCTTTTGTTGTATTGACCAATATCCCACCTCAATATTGAACTGGAATCCAATGGTCCAATTTGGGATTAACCTATGAAAATATGGATCATGTGTGGTGGCAAACCCTGGCCTTCTGAATGATCTCTTGAGTTGCGTTGGAACCTTTTGCTGGAAGGGGACAAATGGCAGTATAATTCCTCATGAAGTCGGACACCTGACCAACTCCTGTTTAGCCCAGCATAATAAAGCCAGCATGCATTAGTATTCATTTCCTCACTCTTTAGCTCAAGGTGATCTCCATTCAGCATCCAAGAAAAGGGTTAGAAGGGTAATCTGTTTATTGCATCTGTGTTGTTGTTTTTAAAAAATAGCTAATTAAATAAACTAATTTATAAGCTACTGAGCCAATATTTTCTATATGCTTTTTTTCAATTAGGTGTTTGTTTGAAGACGCATATTTGCAGGGAGGAAAGTTAGGGGAGGTAACTGACAATTTCTGGGATGGATACCCATATCCATATCCATATCTATATCATCTATATATATGAAGGGACCCGTGTTGAGCCATTTTCCTGATGCAGGAGAATACCCTGGTAGATTCCCCTCCAAGTCCTTTACTAATGAAAACAGGGTGTATCAAAACATTCATTTGTGATCATCACAGCTCTCTTAGTAGACATTTAATTAGGCACCTTTACTCAAAAGTTTCCCTTCTTTATGCACAAAGAGAAACGACAAAATTGGCATTTGCCTTTCCTATCTCTTTTAGAGCACCCCGATAAGGGTAATTGCATGGATTCTCATCTAATTGATGCTTCAGATGAAAGCCCTGGGGCCAAAGCACTGGGTCTTAATTGGCTGCACCATCCATGTCAACAAATTCAATTAATTACAATATTTTAAAGTGCTTCTCCCGTCATTTTCAACTGCAGACAAAATTCTTCCTTTATGTTTTCTCTTAATTCTAATTTAATTATAGGGTGTGTGAATGAGGACTGACTTGAAAGGAGGGAGGAGATTTGCAGGAACATTTCTGCCTGCTGCTGTGGGTGGTAAGGGCTAAGAATTACATTGAAGAGAAGACTCTGTATTCTACTTATTCAATTTGTTTTTTGGGGGTGTTTGTAGCCACAGTTGCATTGTGGGAAAATATATATATGTATTTTAAAAAGTTATGGTGTGCTACAAATAGCAGAACAAAACATGATGTCAATGTCCACAGCACTTCCCAGCCAAAGGAATGCACATGGCAGAGAGATAACTCTATTTTCAAAGATAACACAGTCACTTTTATAGTTCCAGATACACACACCAATCTAGGGTCTAGGCAGATATTCCCAGGTCTGTGCTCTATGGAGCAGTTGCACAAGTAGGAACCACTCCTCCTCTGCTGCCTCTGCTCCTCCCTCTTCAATCCCCTCCTAGTACTGGAAGACATTGGTGCAGGAGAGAGGGGAGTGTGAAGCACCTGGCCCTTCACGTGCCTGGCCGGCCTCTTCCTCCTCTTCCTCCAGGTCTGACATTTCTTCTGCATCTGATTCTTCCCTCCTAGTTGGCACATGTTCCAGAGCCAGTGTGGTGTAGTGGTTAAGAGTGGTGGACTCGTAATCTGGTGAACCAAGTTCACTTCCCTGCTCCTCCACATGCAGCTGCTGGGTGACCTTGGGCTAGTCACACTTCTCTGAAGTCTCTCAGCCTCACTGACATCACAGAGTGTTTGTTGTGGGGGAGAAAAGGAAAGGAGATTGTTAGCCACTTTGAGACTCCTTTATTGTTGTTTAGTTGTTTAGTCGTGTCCGATTCTTCGTGACCCCATGGACCAGAGCACGCCAGGCACTCCTGTCTTCCACTGCCTCTAGGAGTTTTGTCAAATCCATGTTGGTCACTTCTATAACACTGTCCAGCCATCTCGTCCTCTGTCGTCCCCTTCTCCTTGTGCCCTCAATCTTTCCCAACATCAGGGTCTTTTCCAGGGAGTCTTCTCTTCTCATGAGGTGGCCAAAGTATTGGAGCCTCAGCTTCAGGAGCTGTCCTTCCAGTGAGCACTCAGGGGCCTTCAAAGGCCACAGCTGACTGTACTCATAAAATAATTATTTTATAATTTTTGAAATACAATTCTGTATTCTGTATTATATTTTATACAATTGTTATTGTGAAGTGGGGCCAAACATGCAACAAAATTTATGACCAGCCTGAAGGATAGATCTGACCCCGTCATAAACCGGAATTTAGCTGTTTCTACCCTACACCACGATATTGCATAATGCATAAGGATTCCATGCTAGACAAATTGACGTAGAAAAGGTTCATTGAAGGTATAAAGTCTGAAAGCCACTCTAGGGAGGTGGGGACAGAATTAAGCTCTTTGATAGTGAAGTCCCATTTCCCCTTCAGTCTTGATTTCTCACCTCCACTGTTGTTCCTCTCAGATAGCTTCCTCCAAGCACAGAACATCTATCCATTTTCATAGTTCTCATAGTAGTTAATTTAGTGGGGATATGACAGCAGATTGGCATATTTCTGTACAGAGCTGTGGAATATGCCCCCCCCCCAATGTATTTCCAGTCTGTAAACAAAGAATGAGGTCAGCGGGAGAACATAATTGAAGACTCGCATCTTGCAATAAGTCCTTGGAGCACATTTGGGATCCAATTTGATTGTACAGGAAGCTTGTCAAGATCCTTGACAGCAAATAGATACTTGTCAAGCTGATGATTTTCTATCCTGAAGCGAAGAAGTAACAACTGCAGTGTATATGTAAGAATATAGTATGAATGTAACGCCCAAATTGTGTGCGAACTCCACATTCAAGCCACCCAAAAATATTTGAGTAGTGGTAGCTTCAAAAGAGGGACACGGGTGGCGCTGTGGTCTAAACCACTGAGCCTAGGGCTTGCCGATCAGTAGGTCAGTGGTTTGAATCCCTGCGACGGGGTGAGCTCCCATTGTTCGGTCCCAGCTCCTGCCCACCTAGCAATCTGAAAGCACGTCAAAGTGCAAGTAGATAAATAGGAAGGTAAACAGTGTTCCCGTGTGCTGCTCTGGTTTGCCAGAAGCGGCTTAATCATGCTGGCCACATGACCTGGAAAAACTGTCTGCGGACAAACACCAGCTCCCTCAGCCTATAGAGTGAGATGAGTGTGCAACCCCAGAGTCATCTGTGAGTGGACCTAATGGTCAGGGGTACCTTTACCTTTACCTTTAGCTTCCAAAGGTGTATACCACACTACTCATTAAGTTATTTCCTTCCATTACTCTTTGGGACTTGTACAGTTGCATATGTTGAATCCATGATCAAAGAATGCACTGTAATAAGCAGAAGACAAAATGCACCGCAAAGCAAGTCCACATGGGGACTGGACATCTTGGAGAGCAAGACTTAAACATCCTATGGCACACACACACACACACACACACACACACACACACACACTGGACACCCTCCCATGGACCATGGGATTACAGCTTAAAGAAAGTTCTAGACAGTTAAAAGGCTGGAAAACCTGGAATAGACTGCATGATATGTTGTGGGAATAAAATGAGACTGACATGCTTTTTAAGTGAATTGGCTTGAATTTATGAGGGGTATTGGAAGATGACTTTCTAATATGATGCTCCATTAGGCACCTTCTGAAGTTAGGAAGGGCTTCTTCTTTCCCATTTTCTCCATTTGTCTGCAGCTTCTGAGATGGCTGAGAGACAGATACCTGATGGAACAAGCAAGTGCTAAAGCATGACAGGACATTTTTATTTCAGGTGGACAGTCTTGTCGACTCTTTTAAGTACAAATGGATAGAAAACTGTGAAGAGGCTTTCTCTCCTGGGTGGCAATGACTGGTGAATCTGTCTAGTCTTCCTTTACCACATGTGACAAAAGTGAAGCAATGTTTGACACTGGCCAAAAGCTCATTCTCGCGATGGGGACATTTTTGCGGGTTCCGTAGAAGGTGCAGCGGATCATTGAGTTCTGCACACAGCCACATTTGCGTTGTGTATCCACCTCCACTCCACAGTAAAATCACTGCCCGTGGAGAGCTAGTCAGATGTTATACAGGCTGAAGTGATAGTTGCCATTAGGGTTATGGCTTGGCTTCAGAAGAAGACTGCATACTGAGATAAAGCAAGGCACTTTGAGGTATTCAGAAAACTGCTGCATTTCCCAGAGGGGCAGGGTTTCAGGCAGGCCAGGCCCTGTGCACTCCCTATGAGCAGCAGGGGTGTGGCAAAGCTACCTGAGTCACTGGGAGTCTTGACCGTGTCACTGTTAGAATTCCTGCTCCGTGATTGCAGTCATGGGATTGTTGTCTATCACATGATGGTGTATGTTTTGACTCCACAGTGTGGGAAGTGATGGAGACAGGATGTTTGTGTTACTGTGTTCCATGAAGTGGGATTATTGTCCTTTGTCCTTTCTCTTTTTGCTGTCTGATGCTAGAGAGAGAGGGAGGGAGGGTGCTCCGTGTGTGTTTATATGTAAATAAACATAGATTAGCCAAATGCTGAGCTACTGAGTTCTGTTACACGGACTGTGCAAACTCTGCAGATCCCTAAGTGTGCCGATGTCTGTTGGCATCAGTCGCTGTGATGTTCGGGCAGAAGAAAGCCTTTGAAGCTCCTGAATGATCGACCAGGAGGGAGAGAACATGCCAGTTGGGCATGTGTCTCTGCCAGGGTCCTACTCGAGTGTAGGATGAGCTCCTGACAGGGCACTGCCATCACCTGGGATCTCACTTTTCTTGAATTTTTACAACAACAATAACAAACAAACAGTTAATTAAAATATGTCTTAAAATACAGCTTAAAATGCAGCCTCATTTTAGTAGTAGCCCATAAATCAAGACCATAAAGGGAGGAAACATCAGATATTCACCCGAGCCAGCTATCCATGCTGGTCTTACATGGGCCAGCAAAAAAGCCAAGGGAAAATTTATATACCAAAACCCATGTAAGCGGTCAGAGTGAGTCTAAGCCGAAGGCGAGGTGGAACAGCTCTGTTTTGCAGGCCCTGCGGAAAGATGTCAAATCCCGCAGGGCCCTGGTCTCTTGTGACAGAGCGTTCCACCATGTCGGGGCCAGTGCTGAAAAGGCCCTGGCCCTAGTTGAAACCAGTCTAACCTCCCTGAGGCTCGGGACCTCCAAAGTGTTGTTATTTATGGACCTTAAGGTCCTCCACAGGGCAAACCAGGAGAGGCGGCCCCGTAGGTACAAACGAAATGAAACAAAACAAAACTGCGGGGGTCACCCTATTGGATGTAAGTCTTAGGAAACCCCCACCTGGATTGACCAAGCAGGTGGACCAGGAGTATTTTGATTGCCCCATGCCCAAGCCAAACCTCTTTCATCTGTACAGTGGTACCTCGGGTTAAGAACTTAATTCGTTCTGGAGGTCCATTCTTAACCTGAAACTGTTCTTAACCTGAGGTACCACTTTAGCTAATAGGGCCTCCCGCAGCCACCGCACCGCCAGCATGCGATTTCTGTTCTCATCCTGAAGCAACGTTCTTAACCTGAGGTACTATTTCTGGGTTAGCGGAGTCTGTAACCTGAAGCGTCTGTAACCTGAAGTGTATGTAACCCAAGGTACCACTGTATTCAATACAGCTGTGGCCTATTTTGACCCAAATATTGGTGTCCGTGTGTTTTATTATCCAAGATATGGGGGAGGGCTCTGGGCCTTGCCACGCAAGAGCATATTCTGCCTGAAGTACTCCAATGGGTTCTGGACAGGACGGCTGTGCTGTGCCCTCCAAAACTAGAGGAACCAATGCTTCTGAACACCATTTGATGGAAACCACAGGAAGGGAAGAGTTTTGTCCTTGTGCTCTAATCCTGCATGCTGGTTTCCCACAGGCGTCCAGTTGGCCACTGTGAGAACAGGATCCTGGACTAATTGGGCCACTGGATGGATCCAATAGGCTCTTCTTATGTTCTTAAAGGAATAAGCACTCACACTATATTGTGGGTGCCTTTTGCGGAATCGCGTGCTACAGTTCCCAGGGAACTTGCTAGTAGAAGGCCTGCTTCTCAGTGTATTATTCAGAGGTTCACGCCTAGCCTCAGCTTTAAGTTTCATTTCCTGGGAAGTGGGACCAGACCCATTATAAGTAGGGGGAGAAGCCAGTATTAGCCAGGCAGACGGCTCTGGAGATTCACCCTCCCTACCCTCCCTTTGTTTAATGTTTCTTGTTTGCAGGTTAACTTTTTCTTCCTGTTTCGCTGGCGCTATTGTGGTCTTTGACTGGTTGCTGTTGAAGGACTGGGAAGAAATTCTCCTGCATTGGCAGGTTTTGTCTTCCCCGTAGCAATTCGTCACAACTTTGGCAGTTATGGCCTTGGGTGGAATCCTTTAGTCTTTTCTTCCCTATAATGGGGAGGGTGTAGTGGTGACTCACCCCCCTGCGGTGGCAATTCCAGGGTCACTGGCCATACACTGATAGGTTGTCAGTGAACGACCCTATATGCAGGGATATGGGCTGGGCTGCCTGCTACACGTATGTCTCGCAGAGCACCCCTATATCCCAGTTACCCTGATGAACCCCAGTTCACCCCAGCTGGGGGGGGGACTGGGAGGGATACCCGCCCAAGGCCTAAGCCAAGGTCTTCCTACATTTGGAAGTTTAATAAAGTTGTGGCCTAATTTTAATTCCATAACATTGTCGGAGTCCTTTCCCACGTTCCCTGAGGGCTGGGGCTGTCGCGCCTGGCCATGCAAAGGAGACTGTTTCTGAAACTGGCAGCAGTCAGTGGGGTGCTGTTTCTCCCCCAGCTTTTGAACACAATTTGTCACTAGTGCTTACCAGAGGGAGGGGGGTCAAGGGGCAGGGAGCTTGGTGCTGTGCATGCATGAAATTGTAAGAGTGGCAGGTTGGCTCCATGATGTTGCATGGCATAGCACCAAGCTCCCTGCTTAGAAGTCAGGAGAGCAGGAGATCGACCTCTGCCACTTACTGCCTGAAATTCAGACCTGCTTCAGCAAGGTAAAAGTAAAGGTAAAGGACCCTTGACAGTTAAGTCCAGTTGTAGATGACTCTGGGGTTGCGGCGCTCATCTCGCTTTACTAGCCTGAGGCATCTGATCAAGGCCTGTATTTTAAATTGAGCTTAAAGATATATTTGCAAATGTTTGTATGTTTCATGCCAGACATAAAGCAGCTGGCTGAGTACTCTGGCAGTTGTTTATCTTCCTGCTCAAGGGCCCCCCTGATTTATAGCAGTAGCAGGAGACAAATTTCTCAAAGTTGTAAAAGGGAAATACAGGCTGGGAGCAAAGGTTACATTGACCCTACAAATTACAGAATACAATCAAGCTGCAAAAACACTAATTAAGAGTTGGTAAATAGTAAGATTTATTGTTTATTAGAAAATAATACCATGTGCCTCCCATTAGACTCGAGTCATATTTTCCTAAGGTTAAAGGGCAAGAGCTAATGGGGAAAGCAGCTGGCTGGGAAAGGAAGTTGTAAACTGAAGAG
Source organism: Podarcis liolepis (assembly GCF_965112155.1). Classification (NCBI taxonomy): domain Eukaryota; kingdom Metazoa; phylum Chordata; class Lepidosauria; order Squamata; family Lacertidae; genus Podarcis; species Podarcis liolepis. The sequence continues at coordinate 51,950,956 of NC_139573.1, forward strand.
GTTGCTTTTGAAGCTGTTTACTGAGTTCCTTTTTTTACTTTGCAAAGGCCTTTTCTTCTAAAAAGCTATCTATGTTAATGTATGAAATTTATTGGCTAAATGTAATTATGCAAAGGATTTAGAAAGTAAGAAATGTTAGATTCTTATGTTAGATTCTTATTTCATTGATGGTGTGTGAGAAGGTGAACCCAAGATCTCTGTTACCATGAGCCATCTGTTTTAGCCATCTGTTTTGGAGTGAAGGGGCAATAGGGCAATAAGGCAAAAGGTGATCTGGTAATTAAGGTGCCTTGTCGAGGCAAATGTAAGATATATGGCTACTTGTCTGCCATTTATGGATAGAAGGAAATATAGCTCTTTGTCTCCCATAAAAGGTAATAGGAAATGGGTGTATCTTTTATGATTGGTTCTAGCAAACAGCCAATAGGAATTTCAACCAGGCTGATTGGACAGAGGCAGCCAAAGGAGGAGCAAGGGGGCTGGGCTGAGGAAATATAAGTGCTGGCCATCAGGGCTGCAGTGGGCAGAGCTTTTGGTAACCATATACCACTGTGCCTGTCATTTATTTGTCTGACAAATAAATTATTATTTTAATTGTTCTATTGCTGCATTGAATATTTCATTCCAGCTAAGTGTTAACCACAAGCAGGGTGCTACAAGCCGAAGGAGCCAACTTTTGTCAGCAGACAGTTTTTCCAGATCATGTGGCCAGCATGACTAAGCTGCTTCTGGCTAACCAGAGCAGCGCACGGAAACGCCATTTACCTTCCTGCCGGAGCAGTACCTATTTATCTACTTGCACTTTGACATGCTTTCGAACTGCTAGGTTGGCAGGAGCAGGGACCGAACAATGGGAGCTCACTCCGTTGCGGGGATTCGAACCACCGACCTTCCGATCAGCAAGCCCAAGGCTCAGTGGTTTACACCACAGTGCCACCTGCATGAGCAAGGTGCTTTCACCCAATTTATACAAATTCTGGTTTTATGTTTCTGGTTTTATGTTTTTTAAAAAACTAAACTTATGCGTAAATCAGCTTGGGACGATTGTTTAGAAGGCAATTAATAAATAAGTGCTGATGATGCTGATGCTGATCATTTCTGAATGTTTCCAAAGCTCACTGGAAAAAGGAAAATGCCAAGCAGGCAACAGGGAGAGGAAGGAGTGATATTATCATTTATTCATTTTTTATCCCTTCCTTCCTCAGAAAGGAGCTCAAAAGGGGCCATACAATGTCATAAATATCACAACATAATAAAAAAATGACAAAGAATCAAAACAACTAAAAAATATTGCGTCTGTCTCATTTCAGACAGGTTCAGAAGGTTTTGTTCTAGATGCCTTCAGAATTGATTTGGAGGGCAAATGGATCCTGCCATCTCTGCCTCTTCTGTTTCATGCTTGATTGAGCAGATGTCACACTATTAAAATGTGAAAACGTACACTAATGTAGCACTTGCATAACACTATAGCACAATGTGTTACACACAACAAAGATCAGCAAACACAGAAACCTACAAATACTTAACACTGACTTTAAATGCAGCTCGTGCCAGAATAGGGCAACGGTGAAGGAAGCTTACTAGCACTCAATGCAAGAGACACCAACAACCGACACTAAGAATAAATAATAATTAGGATGCAACAGACTCAGTTTTAGGAAAGGATTTGTTTGAAGTGGAAAAATAAAGTCATAAAAGTGATATGCAGACATCAAGAATTCCAAAACTCTTCCAGTTGCTCCTAAGAGAGTTGGCTTGTAGAACAGCACTGAAAATACTGGAACAAGTTCTGATAGGTTACTTCAGTGCACTCTCAAAAGGAATGTGAACCAAGAACACTGGAAAAGTCGCTCCCTGGTTAGAAAATACAGGTACAGCTGTCAGTCACAAAGCCTCCAATAGTGCCCATCCTGGGCTTTAAGACCAATGGAAGAGGCCTTGCCGGTGGGGCCAACTAACGTATATTGGTGGAGACCAATCCCAGAAGAACCTTCTCCATGGCATTGTACCCTCCATGGTGAAGTGTGCTTCTTCCCTAGAGGGTTCATTTCTTTTCCTTTTTTAAATATGTTTTTTTTAATTAAATTTTCTGTTTTACAATTTAGAACATTCATTTTAACAGCCTTAAAATATTAAAAACTTCCTTTCTTCTCTTTCCATGATTCATTTCGCCTAACATAAATCCCTGCATATTTTATATAAACTAAACAATTCAGTATTCCATTATTACACCCATCAAAACTTATTTACACTTTTGAATTTATCATAATGCTGCAACAAACAAACAAACAAACAAACAAACAAACCGCACCACAGGGTTAGACTCCCAAAATCGGTTAAGACAGACCTTGAGATCTGGTTCACGTTTCTGGAACGCTACAATGGAGTCTCCTTATGGCAGGAAATCCTCAACCTGTCCTCCGATTTCCAGGTTCACTGATGCCGCTGGGTCCTTGGGCTTCAGTATATTCTTTAGGGGACGCTGGTGCGCTCAACAATGGCCAGCAGAGTAGCAAGGCGAGGCTATCACGCGGGATCTCACTTTTCTGGAGTCCCCCCCCCCCTTAGTTGTGGTTGTTCACATTTGGACTGAGGAAAATCGCCGGGTGTGCTTCAGAACTGATAACCAGGTGGTGGTCAACATACTGGCTAAGCAGTCATCGCGTTCCGAGAGGGTGTCGCGCCTACTCCGATCATTCGTCCTCCAGTGCCTCGCTTCCGAGCATTAGCTCCCAGGGCTCAGCCACTGCCAGAACCCGTTCCGGAGCACCTGTGGAACCTTGGAGACGTGAAGTGATTAAGGGAGTATTAGCATCTGTCGCACCCTCTACACTTAGATCATATAAGAAGGTCTGGTGTGATTTCATGGGGTTCAGGTCCAAAGTATCCTCCCTTTCCACTAATGTTACACCCTCCACAGAAAACGTTCTGCAATACTTAACACACCTTCATGGCCTAGGTTGAGCCTCGAAAACTTTGAGGATACACATAGCCGCTATCACATTCTTCAGTAGACCCATGTTTTTCCACCGATTCGTGCTGTGACTTCATGGTCTGCAGGGCAATTGAAGGTTGGAGTTGACTGCAGCCTCCAAGTAACAAAGGCTGCAAGCCTATTTCTTACGAGCTGCTGTCCCAAATCCGTATGAAACTTAGGTCAATTTGCTGGTCCAAGTTCGAGGCCCGGGTGTTCTCTGTGGCATATGTTATAGCCTCCTTTAGGCCGGGCCCCCAAAACTTTAAAGATACACGTGGTTTGGTCAACCCCCGAGAGGGGGTTGTGCCCATGCCTGAGTCCAGGGGGACATCTGGGTGGTGAACATAGTCTGTTCCCAGCTTTTCACCTTCCCAGCTGTTCACCCTTGGCTGACATATGCTGGTGCCCTTGGTCAGCGCTGCCTGCAAGGGTGCAGGGAGCTAGTTGAACCAGAGCCTATGCAACCACTCAATTTCTGTAATCAATCAAGATGTGGCCTAAATTCCGCAAAAAACCAAAACTAGAATTTGAGTCAAGTGTGGATTTATTTAGGGGGAGGTCTCTGGGTCTGAACACACAAAATGGTCTCACTCGGAATAAGGTATTTTCCTATGTTCCTTTGTTCATTTCTATCATTTATACCTCTCTGAATTGGCCTCACAGCGTAACAGGTAACACTGACATCAAGGTGTGCTTTGTGTGTTTCATTCTAACTTGGAGGCCTACTGATCCAGACAAAATTCCCATTTGTCCAATAATTGGGCCAACCTCACACAAGGTAGAAATTCTATTAAGAGCAACATATTTCAGAGCATCATTACCTAAACAACCTTGGTGTGCCCATAGCCAGCAATTACATAATTATAATGTGAATAAACAACGCTGCTGCCTGCCCAAGCAGTTCATCCATAAATTCTTCATTTCCCTTTGAGACTTGGCAAATGACTTCCTGATGGAAAGTGGGGCTAAAGAGAAATTGTTTGCCCGTGGGCAATTCAAATGCAGCCATACAGGGTTTTCCCAGGATATCATTATTTTCGAGCAGAATCCTCATTTTCATAGTGCAGTTTAGCAAAAAGGAATGGTAGGTGGTGTAATGGGTATGAGTTACTTGTGCATAAACTGGTGCCTTTCTCAGTTAATTTGCCTTGTTAAACCTTTCTGACTGCACACCCCCTTCTCATCGTGGCTGCCTCAGTCACTGGCAGAATCTGTCAGTGGGCGTTTCTTGAACCTCTTCCAGCATAAAAGTTGTTTGACACCCAGTCTCCTCCTCCTCTCACTGCGCGGGAGTCTTCTGCGCAGGGAAGGCGTGGGTAGCGGAGGACCTGGGCTCTCCTCACTGATGTCCAGTGAAGAGTCCTTGAGCCCTCTCTCCACTTCTCCCGTCTGCCTCCCTTTATCCCCAGTGTTGCGCTGATTGGCTTCCCCCTCTACTGAGCTGTCTCTCCCCCTGGTGCTGGGTCCTTCGCCAGCATCATCTGGGAGCTTCCCCTTCGCCTCTCGCTCCGATGTCAGTTCCCTGACAGGTGGTCTTCAGGGTATGTGGTTTCTTAAGTTGAGCAGACTGATCCTGTTCCACCACCAGCTGCCAAATTTGTGGAGATGCATATTCTTTTTGTGTGTGGGCATCTTAGGAGAGAGAAAAAAGCAAATGGAGTTGTTTCTAAAGGGAAAGGAATACTGTCTCTGGAAATGCAATTTCAAACTGATCATATCTATTGTGTTTGGATTAATTAGAAGAGATGTATATGCAGCATTTATATTTAACTTGCAAAAAAAAAACCCCAAAACCCACAACCCATTGCACAGTATGCAGTCTAGAGAATGCTTGAAATGCAAGAAATTAGGGTAATTGTGCCTTGCTTAGCTTTCAAATACTTTGCAAAAAAAACCCCCAAATCTTTTGACTTTGAATTGAATTATACAGAAAGCAATAACTTCAGATAGTTTTGGTCATTTCAATTTGTGATTTCAAGAAGTTAAAAGAATCAACAAAATTCCTCAGTGTGGGGAGGGGATGAGCAATCCAGTAACTCACCTCACACTGACAAGAAGATATGATTTCAGTGCCATCACTTCACATTTCTGCACCCTAGAAAGTCTCTAGGTACCAAAACACAGACTCTGAAATTGACATTTGGGCAACCCCAACAGTATGTGAACCCAACAGGGCATTTCGATTCAGATCTGTCATTTCTCAGAAGTACAGTGGTACCTTGGGTTAAGTACTTAATTTGTACCAGAGGTCTGTTCCTAACCTGAAACTGTTCTTAACCCGAAGCACCATTTTAGCTAATGGGGCCTCCTGCTGCTGCCATGCCACCCACTGGAGCACGATTTCTGTTTTCATCCTGAAGCAAAGTTCTTAACCCGAGGTAATATTTCTGGGTTAGTGGAGTCTGTAACCTGAAGCGTATGTAACCTGAAGCATATGTAACCTGAGGTACCACTGTATGTTATTTCTATTGCGTGTCGAGGTCCCCAGGTCCACCCCAATAACTCACACATCACACAGAAGTTTTTGTTTAAGATTTTTGGCATAATTTTGGCCACAACTTTATTAAAATACAAATTTGTGAGTGGTTGCGTAGGCATTGGTTGCGACTATCTGCCCCCACCATGGGGGACAGACTGACATTCCGCACGATGCGAAAGTCAGAATGGGGGAATACACTTGGGGGTTACGCGGAGCACGGAACTTGCCCTCAGCCCACCCCAAATGCAGCCAGGACCTCTTGCAGTGGCCCGAGCCCCCTTGACAGAGTGGACAAGCAATAGTTAGCCCCCAATTCCTTTAACGGAATCCCTTGCAGCAGCAGCATTAGAGGGGCAGGCACAGCCAATCCATGCCCCTCGACCAACCAAACCATAAACCAATGCCTAACTGCAACCTTACAAGTTGTGACGATTTGCTACGCAGTAGGCAAAAACCAAATGGCCCCAGCCAATCAGCCAGATGGACAAAATTCCTACCAGGCCCCCGCTCCAAAGCAGACGACCCCATGACAGGCATAGCAAGGTCAAAGCGAACAACCCTATTCTAGGGAGGGGGGGACTGGCAATCTGATGCACGGGCGAAAAGAGGAAGCCCTAGCCTCGTGCAAGGAGTTTTACTATTTCTGGCTGTCAATCAAAAAATGGCAACATTAACTTCTTCCCAACAACAAGGGAAGCCCCAATCGTATCAGTGGCCAACGATCAATTAGCCCGCCCCCCAACTTTGGGGTGGCCTGGCGGCCCCCACCGCAACACGTGCTCTCCATGAAGGAGAACACGCTTTACAGAATTTATTTTAAGTAAGTAAATAAATAAATAAATCTGATTAATGTTGTCACTGACCAATATCACTTCTCCTCTTCCTTTAGCAATATATTCACTGCCTGGCTGTGCTTTACCAAGGCCAATGGCCAAATACATGCCCAAATATTTGCCCAAAATGTGAAAGCTGAAAGCTGACTTTTCACCTGCTATAATGAACACATGCTGAATTATTTTATACCCAAACACTGTATCATTTAACATTCTTTTAATTAACTTTTAAACTATTGCATGCAATTTAAATGTATTAGTTAATTACTCTTGCTTTTTCTATTATTACTTTTACTACTGCTACTGCTACTACAACTATTTGGCTCAAAGTTCCTCTAAATACTGTTCCTTTAAACTTTTGCTGTAGTTAAAGCTTTGCTGCAGTGCAGTTATATAGCAACTTGTCTTAAATATTAAGAAAAAAAATAACCAGTCTTGGCTGGTGGGAGTTTCAGTGAAGTTGAAATCATTGCTAGTTTCACATGCCATAATTATTGCTTATAATAATCATTTTATTTGATGCTTCAGTCTTTTTCTCTATTTTAGTACAGTTAAGTTTAAAGGTTGCGATTGCATTTTCACATTCTATTTAGTTTTTACATTTAATCATTGTGTTTTACGTTTCTCTTGCATGCTCTGTTCCTTATGTTTTCTCTTACCCAAGATTATGGTGTGGTTTTCATATTATTATGCTTACATCTTTCATAAACGGAACTGCATTCATTGGCTTGATGTTAATGGCTCTGCAATAAATTTTATGAACAAATGTCAGCTCTGGTAATTCTATTGTAATTGTATTGTATGTTGAAGATTTTCAGGAAAAATTATTATTACCCACAAAGCAAGTGGAAAAACCCCTTTAGTCACTTGTTGACATGCCATCTTCTTGGTGTCTCCCATTCCACCTGGTACTTAATATTTGCTGTGTACTAGTTTCATATACAGTGGTATCTCTGGTTGTGGACACGATCTGTTCCGGGGTGCCGTTCGCACCCCTAAAAGTCCATAACCAGTGCGGCGCTTCTGCACAAGTGCAAAGCGCGATAGAGCGCTTCTGTGCATGTGCAAACCATGCAGAACGCTTCTGCACTTGCGGCGAAACCCGGAAGTAAACACTTCCGGGTTTGCCACATTCTTAACCTGAAAAAATGCAACATGAAGCTTTTGCAAGAAGAGTTATGACTGTACTACATGTACTTGTCAGTGACTTTGAAGCATGCACAACTGGGTGCAGGGATGCAGTGACTTGTATTTTTATATCCATTTTGGTGGATAAAAATGCCATTTTTGCCAATAGATACTGAAAGTCCAGTGCTTTTTCCAGGGGGTACTCAAGGCTATGCAATACCGGCACCTCTTTTGTTGTTGCTGTTGTTAAAAAGTGTGGCACTTAATGTAATGGCTTCATGGTGAGTACCAGCACCTATATTTCTAGAAATTGTGTCCTCCAAATCATGGAGAGCCACGTGTTGCGGTGAGATTGCTAAACTGCCTTCTTGTCACAGGGGCGGGCCCAATTGGATGCCCTACGCACCTCATTGGTTGCCCCTTTGTTGCTGGGGAAAATTTCTGTTGGTTGGGGTTTGATTGGCAGCTAAGGGGCTGCACAAGGCGAAGTACTTTCTCTTTCACATCGTGGAGTGGATCTCCTGCCCTCCCTCCCTCCCTATAATTTAAGGTTGTGTTTTTGACCTTGCTGTGCCTATCTAGGGGTTGTCTGTTTTTGGAGCAGAGGCCCGGTAGGCTGATTGGCTGGTGCCATTTGGTTTTTGCCTACCGTGTAGCAAATCACCACAACTTTGTAAGGTTGGCGGTTGGGCATTGGTTCATTCTTTGGTGGAGGGGATTATGGATTGGCTGTGCCTGCCCCTCATTTTTGTTGCTGCTGTTAGAGAATTCCGTTAAAGGAATCCAGGGGCTCGATTTGCTCTGTCCGATCCCCTCTCAGGGGTAGGGCCAGGCCAGAGTTCCTGGGAGCATATGGGGTAAACTAAGAGACAGAAATCTGCCTCTGTGCTCCTCCAGTATGTTTTCCCTTACTGACCTCTGCAGGTTCCAGTTGTCAGTCCTGTTCCTGCCGGTCAGGTTCAGGTAGTCCGAACCAATGCCTAAGCAACCACTCACATGCTGTAATCAATAAAGTTGTGGCCAAATTAATGCCAAAAATCTTAAACAAATATTCTGTGTCCTGTGTGATTTATTTTGGAGGGGGGTTGGGGGATCTTCACGTGCAAAATAATCACTGCAAAAGTCCATTTGCCCCCCCATAAATGGAAGTTGCTATGTCATGATTCAGTAGTTCAGCAGATTCACCTAAGATTATTTTTTAAAAGAAGAAGAAGAAGATAAAGGACCTCGTACGGTTAAGTCCAGTCAAAGGCAACTATGGGGTTGCAGCGCTTTCAGGCTGAGGGAGCTGGCGTTTGTCCACAGACAGCTTTCCGGGTCATGTGGCCAGCAGGACTAAACTGCTTCTGGCACAATGGAACATCATGACAGAAACCAGAGTGCATGGAAACACCGTTTACCTTCCCACCGCAGCGGTACCTAGTTATCTACTTGCACTGGTGTGCTTTCGAACTGCTAGGTTGGCAGAAGCTGGGACAAAGCAGCAGGTGCTCACCCCGTTGTAGGGATTCGAACTGCGAACCTTCTGATTGGCAAGCCCAAGAGGCTCAGTGGTTTAGACCACAGCGCCACCCATGTCCCTAAGAATAATTATACCATATGTAAGCATATATATAATAAAAATAAAAATAAAAACACATTCATCTAACTAGCAGCAGCTCCCCAAAGCCTTTCCTCATCCTGCTATCAGTTCTAGCCACTATTTTCCGGAGGTCCGATTCTGGGGGCCTTGCACATGCTAACTCTGTGTTCTCTCTCTAAGTTGTGGTCTCTCCCCAATTGACTGGGTGGGGAGGACAATTCCCAGAAAAAAAGGGACATAAATAGTTCAGGTCTGTTTGGCCTTCTGATCGCTGTGCCTTAAAATCCAAGGACAACACATTCTAAGAAGCTAAGGAAAAGCACATTTATTTATTTGTTTGTTTGTTTGTTTGGGGGGGTGAGAGAGAGAGAGAGGGAGAGGGAGAGAGGGAGAGAGAGAGAGAGAGAGAGAGAGAGAGAGCCAAATAATCTTTGTCTTATTACTTATTTTAGCTTTCTGGTTGGCATATAAGGCATGTCTATGGCACCAGAGTATAACAACACATCTTATTCTTGCATTTCTTGGAAATATCACTAATCCAAGGCAGGAGAGCAGTGAAACTGCAATGAGAAAAGGCAAACTAGATTACTTAAAGTTGCCATAAACAGCTTGGCACATAATTAACTGATTCTTCATCTTGTACTTTCGTTTCAAATAATCCAAAAATAACATGGGATGAAGAAGATGGTTCATTATTTTTCACAGCTCACTAATTAATTTTTATAATGATTTTGGAGATAACTTCAAACCCATCTCTTTATTTTTAAACCAAGTTATAATTGGGTTCATTCAGATTCCTAGGATGTAAATCATAGTCTCTATTATTCTTGTTTGTTCCATTTAAAAGCCTTTGCTGAAAGGAAAAAAAAAATGTGTGTAGAGTGGCAATGAAGGGAGAAATCTGATTTGGTTCACATTGAATGCCAAATTTTAAAACACAGCCATCTTCCAGGAGTCACACTTATCCGAATTTTTTGATGCAGTTCTCCACCCATGCAATGTTTACAAAAATTATTATATTAGGGGAAAGTGTGCCTTAGTTAAAATAACTTGCGTGTCGAGGTCCCCAGGGCCACCCCAATAACTCACACATCACACAGAATTTTTGTTTAAGATTTTTGGCATAATTTTGGCCACAACTTTATTGAAATACAAATTTGTGAGTGGTTGCTTAGGCATTGGTTGCGACTATCTGCCTCCACCATGGGGACAGACTGACATTCCGCACGATGCAAAAGTCAGAAAAGGGGAATACACTTGGGGGTTACGCAGAGCAGGGAACCTGCCCTCACCCCAAATGCAACCAGGGGCTCTTCCATGGCCCGAGCCCCCTTGGCAGAGTGGACAAGCAAGAGTTAGCCCCCAATTCCTTTAACGGAATCCCTTGCAGCAGCAGCATTAGAGGGGCAGGCACAGCCAATCCATGCCCCTCAACCAACCAAACCATAAACCAATGCCTAACCGCAACCTTACAAGTTGTGACGATTTGCTACGCAGTAGGCAAAAACCAAATGGCCCCAGCCAATCAGCCAGATGGACAAAATTCCTACCGGGCCCCTGCCCCAAGAGCAGACAACCCCATGACAGGCATAGCAAGGTCAAAGCGAACAACCCTAATTCTAGGGAGGGGGGGGGACGGGCAAACCGATGCACTGTCGAAAAGAGGAAGCTCTAGCCTTGTGCAAGGAGTTTTAGCATTTCTGGCTGTCAATCAACAAATGGCAACATTAACTTTTTCCCAACAACTAGGGAAGCCCCAATCGCATCAGTGGCCAACGATCAATTAGCCCTCCCCCAACTTTGGAGTGTCCTGGCGGCCCCCACCGCAACACGTGCTCTCCATGAAGGAGAACACGCTTTACAGAAGTGCATTATATTAGTGAAAATGGCTTTATAAACATGTGCATACGTATTATAGAAAACAGAGTTCAAACATTAACATTAAAAATACATATTGAAACAAAGCTAATAACTTAAGCTGAGTCTTAAACAAATTATGTCATACTGAAATTTAATAACAGCAAAGACCCAAGAACACAAGTCTCTTTTTTAGGCATAGATCTATGCAGCATTTGATTCTGAATAAATGGTAAATTCCAGCTTAAAACGAACCGTGTCATTTTGAACAAGGTTTTCCATGTTCTAATTTTACTCTTCCGTAATAATATCTGACCAATACTTGTAGGGAAGTAGTTTCAACGCCTTCTTCTTCATACTTAGACAACGTCTTATCTATCACTTCTTCTAGGGTGAAAGGAAAATATTATCCCGCTCCAAATTGCACCACTTACCCATTTGTGCTATAAACAGGAACTTTCATAAGTTCAAAGATCTCTTCAGGCTCTGAAATGTGGCCTCTAGAGACCACCGTGGCCCCAAGGGGACTTGCAGAAGATTTGCTTTGGCTTCATCGCTCTCTCCTCACATTTATTTCAAAGAGAATAACCACTGGCTCCCTCACACTTCATCTCATTGTTCGTAGGCTCCTGAAATACGCAATGGTTTGAAGCAAACTATTATTTATTCCTACACCAGGATGTTTCTTTTTTCTTTTCTTTTCTAGCATTTTTATTCAAAATTAAAACAAAACATATTATCCAGAAACATATCATCCTTATTTCCCCCCCATTTTTCCTTCCTCCCCCCCAACCTCCCACACAATGACCGCTCCCCGATTAAAATGGGGGGCGCCCTTTGCGTGGACGCGTGCAGCCCCTAGATCTGGAGCGGCTCCAACAGCATAGGCTTGGCTTTGCCTTCCCTCAGGTGGGATACCTGGAGGTCTCCGCCTACCTCAGTCAGTTGTCCAATCCCACCTGGGGGAAGCGTTGCCAAGGAGACCAGGCCAGGTAGGGGAGGGATTACCTGCCCACACAATAGAGGGAGGATCTTACCTAGGAATCCTCACTTGGCTCCAGAGTACAAAAATCAACCACCCCACCCCCCTGGCTTCCCTCAGTTCCAGTCTTTGATTTCTCTAAGAATGCTATTTTCTGCATGTTACACAGTTGTATAGATCCTCAAACTCTTTAGCTGATTGTCATCAATAGAAAAGTTTGTGAATGTTTATTCAAAGTACACCAGGATTTTCCAAACTTTGGGGAACATTTTCTATCTCAACACAGAGGCGTAGCATGGGCAGGGTGAGGGGGGACATTGCCCCAGGCACAGTTTCTTCGAGGGCACATTTTGCTCCTCACGCTGCCCCTCCCAACCCTGAGCTGCTTTGTGAGTCTGATCCCAGGTCCCAGTCTGGGGCTGCTTCTGGCTCCAGCTCTGTCACTGGAGGTTGAGGTAGACTAGAAAGGCAAATTTGCTTATCTAGATGTGCAGCTAGATGTGCCTTTTACCAACTATGGTAGGTCAGTGGCAGAGAAAGGGGGGGTGCGGCAGGTGTGGGGTCTCATTACTGACGGGGGGGTGACAAAATCCCCCCTGGGCAGATTGCCACCACGTCGATAGGGACAGAACAGGAAGCACAGCGCCCATAGGGACGAGGTGCACTGTGGGGCCTCAGCCGCCCTACAGCTGGGGAGGGCATTGAGCGAACAGTGGGCAGGATGGGGCGCCCAGCGCCCATGGGGTGGGCCATCCCTATGGGAACCATGCACCCTGCCCCTATGGGCAATTTGCCCCGCCCCTGGGTGCACCACCTCAGGTGCCTGAGAGGCTTCCACCGCCGCTGTGGTTGGTTTGACAGCTATGGCCATTGCTGGACCGGGAAAGCCTTGCCACAGTAGTTCATGTGTTTGTTACTTCCAGATTGGATTACTGCTATGTGTTCTGTGTGGGGCTTCCCTCAAGTTTAATTTTTTTAATTAAATTTCAGTTTTACATTTTAGAATATTCACTTAAACAACCTTAAAATATCAATGACTTCCCTTCTTCTCTTTCCATGATTTATTTTGCACAACATAAATCCCTGCATATTTTATATAAACTAAACCATTCAATATTCCATTATTACATCCATCAAAACTTATTTACACTGTTGAATTTATCTTAATGCGGCCAACATTTTCAAGTGTACACAATCCCCCCTCATATATTCAATAAACATTTTCCAGTCTTCTTTAAACGTATGTTCCTCTTGTTCTCTTATTCTGTGTGTCAGGTCCGCAAGCTGTGCATATTTCATCGGTTTAAGTTGCCATTCTTCTTTAGTTGGGACTTTGCTCGTTTTCCATTTTTGGGCTAACAAAACACGAGCCGCAGTAGTGGCATACATAAATAACCTTTTCCGACACCTGGGAATTTTTGTCTGAGTTATTCCCAACAAAAAGGACTCTGTTTTTGGGGGGGGAAAGTACTTTTAAACATTTCCCCCCCAGTTCATTATGAATTATTTCCCAATACTCTTTTACCCTTTTACAGGCCACCACTTATGATAGAATGTACCCTCAGTCTTATTACATCTCCAACACTTATTTCATTTGGTCTTATACGTCTTAGCAAGACCTCATGCTTTATCTGGAAGCTGCAATATAAAAAAATTTCTTCCAGTAGCACCTTAAAGACCAACTAAGTTAGTTCTTGGTATGAGCTTTCGTGTGCATGCACACTTCTTCAGATACACTGAAACAGAAGTTGCCAGATCCTTCTATATAGTGAGAAGGTGGGGAGGGGTATTACTCAGAAGGGTGGTGGGAATGGGAGATTGGCAGATAGCTGAGCCTGTTGACGACTCAACGACTGCAATAGGTCTTACAGGAAAAGGCAAGGGGTGAGAAGGTGAAAAATGGCTTAGTCATGTATAATGAGATAAGAATCCAATGTCTTTGTTCAGACCAGGTCTCTCCATGGTTTTAAGTTTGGTAATGAGTTGCAATTCAGCAGCTTCTCTTTCCAGTCTATTTCTGAAATTCCTTTGTAGTAAAACAGCTACTTTGAGATCTTAGTGAAAATGGAACTTATTTGTATCTGAAGAAGTGTGCATGCACACGAAAGCTCATACCAAGAACTAACTTAGTTGGTCTTTAAGGTGCTACTGGAAGGAATTTTTTTATTTTGACTATGGCAGACCAACACGGCTACCTATCTGTAACTGGAAGCTGCAGTTAGTGCAGAACACTATAGGATGACTGTCTTGTCAGCATATAGCATATAGCACCTGTTCTCAGAGATCTGTGCAGGTTGCCAATTTGCTACTGGGCCAGGTTAAAGGTGTTACTATTAGCATATAAAGCCCTTAACAACTTGGGACCAGTTTACCTACAAGATCACCTTATCCGACATGTGGCCACTCAACACTGCAATGCAATTGGCATTACACAATGCAATTGGCATTACACAACACCCGTTCAAACCAATCATTTAGTGTAGCAGCACCTACTCTTTGGAACTCCCTGTCTCTTGCTATCAAGCAGGAGCCTTCACTGAACTCTTTTCGGCGCCTGCTGAACGCATCCTTGTTTAGAGGAAGGGCTCTGGGCTTCCAGCGAAACCACAGCATGCAAGAGTACAGTCACGGGGGCAATTGGCTTCCCTTAAAGGCATCATTGGTGCATGAGCTTAGCAAAGAAGCGGCAAGCTATTTCCTTTGGCTAGGAGGCAGACCTCTGAAGTCACACGCTGGCTTTTGCGACCAGAGTAAAATTGGAATTATGTGACCTCAGATTGGGAGCGCTGTTTCACAACACTGAGCACTGAGCACTCCCAAGCATTTTGGAGTAGAATTTTAGTTAACAATAATCTGGCTGGGTTTCTGTATGTTATTTTTAACCCACTCTGTTGACATCTCCTTTTCTTTCTGTGCACCACCACAGAGTTCTTGGAATCCTTCCCTCCTCCTTTTGCTCTATTTTTGAGCCCACCTCTTTGCAGGGCCACCAGTCTCTCTGCGTGCCCATCTGTCCTTTGATTTGCTTTCTCATCTCTCTGCATTTCTCATGCCTCCAACTCACAGCTACATCACCTTTCTTTCCTAACCCTTAACAGGTACTGTATTTTCCCCTCTATAAGATGCAGCAGAGGAGGAGGAAAACAAGGGGAAAAAATATTCTGAATCCCAGAAGCCAGAACAGCAAGAGGGATCTGGCTTCTGGGATAGCCTCTTGCTGTTCTGGCTTCCGGGACAGCCGCACGCAGCCTCTCCCGGGCAGTGGGATGAAGGCTCCCCCAAGAACCGCACTCCCTTTAAATAGCGCATGGAGGATGTGTGCAGCTCTTGGGGGCTTTTCCCCGAGGAGGGAGAAGGACACACGCTCCACGGGGCTCTTTAAAGGGAGGGCTGAGCAGAGCCTCCCGCCTGCATTCGCTCCATAAGACGCTCACACATTTCCCCTTACTTTATGGGGGGGGGAGTGTGTCTTATAGAGTGAAAAATGCGGTATTTCTGAATCCCACATTCTCCCCTTTTCTCATTGTATTTCATAGCACTTACTCTCTGCTTTACTACGTTTCTCCATCTCTCGGTCCCCTGCCTGCCACCTTCAGGAACATCACCTGAAAGAAAGGAGATCCAGCAAGCTAAAGTTGATTAAGAAATATCTCAAGCTATGAAAGACAGAAGGAAAACCTATTGGTTCTGTGCACTGAAACAAACTGTGAGATATTGTGATACAATTCACCATTTTACCAATACCAATGAGAAAATAAAGCTGCAAGTGTTTCAGCTTCGTATACCCCTTTGCCTGGGTTGACATTATGAGATTTGACATTATTTTCTCTGTGGAATAAGATGCGTTTCTAACTGGGGGAAGATTGAATTTAATTTATGCTGCTTGATTAAACATGTTAGCGTTTCACAATGTGGATCAACATATTTTTAAAACGCATTTCCGAATGTACACCTCACAGTGATTTTGTAATAAAATATATCAACAATAAGACACCTATAAAAACAATTTCCAGAACAATGCATGTAAAAATTGGGATAGCAATCTCCACTTAAAAGAATCACAGGAAGAGAAATGTATTCTGCGGGTATCAAAAAAATGGTAAAGAAATTGCCTGGGAGGAATGGGAATAAGTTCCCATGGAACTAACTGCCACCACAGTAAAAGTATAATTCCTACAGTATATGAACAAACTGCCTCGTGAGGTGGCATCTGCAGTGACTGATTCTGAGGAATGAGATGGTTGTTTATAAAGTCTTTGAATAACAATGTCTTTATGAATGACTTGGTTGAAGGAATCGAGGGGATGCTCATCAAATTTGCAGATGACACCAAACTGGGAGGGGTAGCTAATGCTACAGAAGAGAAAACTGAGATTCAAGAGGATCTTAACAAATTGAAGAACTGGGTCCAAAGTAGCAAAATATATTTCAGTAGAGACAAATCATGGAACTGTAGAGTTTGAAGGAACCCTGGCGGTCATCTAGTCAACCCCCTGCAATGTAGGAATGCTGCCCACAGCCATCTCTGGATGGGCTCAGACCACCAACTTTCTCATTAACAGCGAGACTCACTGACCCATTGCGCTACAGTCAGGAAGAACCAACTTCCTCAAACTCAGTCCTCCAGATGTTTTGAGACTACAATTCCCATCATCCCTGACCACTGGTCCTACTAGCTAGGGATCATGGGAGTTGTAGGCAAAAACATCTGGAGAGCCGAGTTTGAGGAAGCCTGATCTAGGGTTTTAGTAGACCATAAGCTGAACATGAGGGACGCGGGTGGCACTGTGGGTTAAACCACAGAGCCGAGGACTTGCCGATCAGAAGGTCGGCGGTTCGAGTCCCCGCAACGGGGTGAGCTCCCATTGCTCGGTCCCTGCTCCTGCCCACCCAGCAGTTCGAAAGCACATCAAAGTGCAAGTAGATAAATAGGTACCGCTCTGGCAAGAAGGTAAACGGCGTTTCCGTGCGCTGCTCTGGTTCGCCAGATGCTGGCCACATGGACCTGGAAGCTGTACGCTAGCTCCCTCGGTCAGTAAAGCGAGATGAGCGCCGCAACCCCAGAGTCGGTCATGACTGGACCTAATGGTCAGGGGTCCCTTTACCTTTAAGTGGAACATGAGTCAACAGTGTGATGCAGCAGCAAAAAAAAAAAAAAAGCTAATGCATAAAATCTAGTGTCTAGATCAAGGGAAGTAATATTCCCACTCTGTTCTGCCTTGGTCAGATCACATCTGGAATAGTGTGTATTTAAGAAGGATATTGACCACTTGGAATGTGTGCAGAGGAGGGTGACCAAGATGATGATCAAGGGTCTGGAAACCAAGCCTTGTGATGAATGGTTGAGGGAGCTGGGTTTTCTTAGCCTGGATAAGAGGAGACTGAGAGATTTGATAGCCATCTCTTTTCCCTATCCCTGATTCCTGCTGACATAGGCACTGACTCCTAGGGGCCAAGACCCTCAATTTTCAGAGGGCATTTGGCTCCACCCCCTGGCTCCTCGCAACATCACACGTGCAACATCAGGACGCCACATGATGTCAAATTGGACCCCCTTGATCATCTGGAGAAGTTGGCACCTCTGACTGCTGTCAGTGTAAATTGGAATTCAAGGATTCTGCTTAGCTTTTAATTATTTTATATGTAATAACACATAGTCAATACAAACGGCATTTAATAATCCAGCAAACTCATTGCCTTATATTAAGCATCAAGACATTGAAAATTTTACCAAATTGTCCAAATAAGTAAAATAAGCTGCACATGTTCATAGACTAGAACCTCCACTCACATGGCAAAGTGTGGGGAGGTGGATATTTTTCAGAGGTTATTTAGCTTCTCACTCCTAATGAGTCCAATCAAAGATAGCAAATCCAATTACATTTGAGAAAGGCAGGATAACATAGCTGATCGTGTTACATTTTGCCCATTTTGTTCAACTTAATTGGGAAGAATTAATGAGCACAGTAGAGAAATAATGGTATTCTATTAAGCCGGGGCAAATGTTTTAAAATTAAAGACATTTGTCATGAAGAGTAATACATATTTGATTGGTTGAAACGCCATCGAAATAAACTGCATTGTACTAGCTCACAGCTCAGCCGACAAAACTGTTGATCAACTTGCACCAACAAACACAGCCGCCTTATATAGTAAACATTTGTTTAGTTTTCAGTTTATTAAATGTCAAATTAACTGTTAACTTTGGTGGAACCACACACAAAAAAAAAATCTCAATCAACCAATTTAATTTTGAGAGGGGCAAAAGCTTATTTGAATGCAAAGTTGAAATCTGTCAATACTAGTCAAAATCTATTGCAAAAATTAATAGGAAAAATCAACTAATTCAAAATTTTCAATCAACTACTCCCCAAAAAACTTACGGAATTAATTCATCTGTCTCTAAAGTCCAGGCACAACTATCGCTGCTGGAGAGTAAGATTCTGCTAACATTTTTGTGTGTCGTGTCGCAGATATCTGGTGCAAAAAAACTCCATTTTGTCAGAATGCAGCTAAAAATGATGGTAGTGGACTTGGACTGAAAATGATTTTACTGCATAGGATACATGGGCTGTGGATTGCAATAGCCAACGTGGTGCCCACCTGATGTTGTTGGGCTACAGTTCCCACTGCCCTGGACCATTAGCCATACTAGCTGAGGCTGATGGGAACTAGAGATCAACAACATCAGACGTGTGTTAAGTTCCCTGTCCTTAGACTAGCGCCTAAATTGTTCCAGGGGAAAGGGGTGGTATATATAATGATGATGATGATGATGATGATGATGATAATAATAATAATAATAATAATTTATTATTTGTACCCCGCCCATCTGGCTGGGTTTTCCCAGACATTCTGGGTGGCTTCCAACAAAGATTAAAAATACATTAAAATGTACTGAAGTCTGTATAGTTAAAGCTAGGCTTTTCCCAGTAGTGATGTATGGAAGTGAGAGCTGGACCATAAGGAAGGCTGATCGCCGAAGAATTGATGCTTTTGAATTGTGGTGCTGGAGGAGACTCTTGAGAGTCCCATGGACTGCAAGAAGATCAAACCTATCCATTCTTAAGGAAATCAGCCCTGAGTGCTCACTGGAAGGACAGATCCTGAAGCTGAGGCTCCAATACTTTGGCCACCTCATGAGAAGAGTAGACTCCCTGGAAAAGACCCTGATGTTGGGAAAGATGGAGGGCACAAGAAGAAGGGGACGACAGAGGACGAGATGGGTGGACAGTGTTCTCAAAGCTACAAACATGAGTCTGACCAAACTGCGGGAGGCAGTGGAAGACAGGAGTGCCTGGCGTGCTCTGGTCCATAGGGTCACGAAGAGTCGGACACGACTAAACGACTAAACAACAACAACAACAACAAATACATTGAATTTCCCATAAGGCCCACCATTGCCATCTAGTGTCACATTGTATATTGCACTTGAAACACACTTAAAACATTTTATTTGCTGCTGTATAGCTGAGTCCATGGACTGTCTTCGATAAAGTGGCTCTCATATGGCGGCAGATTGCTGAAACAAACAGACAAAATTGAGATGAGGGAGATATGCTTCACAAGATGGAAAGTCTGCAGCTGTGCAGGAAGCAAATCACTATGGATCTTATACATCTCAAGAGCAAGAAACAAACAGGAGGAATAAAACTTTCAGAAGAGATCCATAGGCAGATTAAACGCTATAGAACTAGGAGAAATCATTGTGCTTGTGATTAATTTGGCTGCACTTGCCCTATTGATCTGTAACTCCTTTATTTTTTAATAAAAAGGGAGCAAGTTATATGAAAGCCATGTTTCATATTACTCACCTGGAGAAAGTTACATTGCCGCCACAGGCCCATGATGCCCGCAGCACAGTGAGGGGTGAACCATAACACAGAAACCCTGTGTTGGGTTGAAATAAGCCAATTACAGATGTAAGTGTTACGATATGGATGCAATGCAGCAGCGAGCTGCAGCTAGCTGGAAAGCAAAACATGATGGGAATGTTGGGACTGTTCCGTGGGAACAGAGGGACAGTCTATTCACAGTGCTGAGCACCGGATTTAGCTCAGAGTGTAATTTGAGCTGTACAGGAAGTACAGGAGGTGGAGTTTGTCTCTCTGCTGTTGGAGTTTGAAGAGAGCAGACGTGTTTCTCTGTAATGCTGCAAACACAGAAATAAAGGCATGTAAATACATTTCTGTCTATCTCTTTCCCCTGCCTGGGGGCAGGGAAGAGTGGTGTGTTCTTCTCACGTTTGAGGAGGATCGCCGATCGTGACCTAGCCTGGATCCTGCTCGGGAATGCAGACAGGGAGGTCAACAGGAGATCAAGCCGGGTGCCTGGAGAGTGGCCAGTTTCTCCTGAGAGGCAAGATTTCCTGACAGTAAGTAGGTTTTGGTCAAGGCATTGTGGATGTATCTGGTATCAAGCAACCCACCTGCTGGAGGGTAGTAGTGTGGGGCTGATCCTTAGCTGGGAGCAGCGGGGGTTACAGTTCCAGTCAGGAGGCCATTGGGAGAGGTGCTATGGCCCATTGGCCCTTGTTGTGGACTCTGGGACTGAGAGACCCCTCCTGGACCCCCTAAACAGGGGTATCCAATCACTGAAGGATCCAACTCAATGGTTGGCAGGGAATGGTCTGGATCCGAAGATGGGGGAATGCAGTTCGCAGGCAGATCAGTTTCTCTCTGAAGAGGAGGGGGAATATTCGCCACGCTGCCCCTGCATCCAGCGTTTTCGGAAGCAGAGAGACAGGCAGACACAGAAACATAAGCGGAACAAATTAAGGAGGAATGTGGGTGGTGCTGTGGGTTAAACCACAGAGCCTAGGACTTGCCGATCAGAAGGTCGGTGGTTCGAATCCCCGCAACGGGGTGAGCTCCCGTTGCTCGGTCCCTGCTCCTGCCAACCTAGCAGTTCAAAAGCACGTCGAAGTGCAAGTAGATCAATAGGTACCGCTCCAGCGGGAAGGTAAACAGCGTTTCCGTGCGCTGCTCTGTTTCGCCAGAAGTGGCTTAGTCATGCTGGCCACATGACCCGGAAGCTGTATGCCGGCTCCCTCAGCCCATAAAGCGAGATGAGTGCTGCAACCCCAGAGTCGGTCACGACTGGACCTAATAGTCAGGGTTACCTTTACCTAGCTACGAGATAATGACAAGAGATTCCAAAGGGAGAGGGTAGTTGGGAGACACATCAATTGAGATTGTGGGAAAACCTCCCTCCCCATGGACTCAGAGGTCCGAATGTATTAGGGAACAAAGGAGGCAGAGAGGGGGAGGAACTCCCCATTGGTGCGCTCCTTGCTGCAGAAGTAGGGAAATGGATTCAGCGTAAGCAACTGCCCTGCTTGTGGAGAGCTGTGTGTTTTGTGACCACAACATGACGCAGTAATAAAAGGACTATAAACCTATCATTAATTCTTATCTGTGAAGTTACTGGAGGGAAGGACTCTCCGAAATTGACAACGGCTTATCCACCAAATGTTGTGACTTTTGTTATGAGGCAAGCGATGTCAGTAATAATAATAATTCTCTCCCGTTGCTGGATGTGTGATTGATACATCACATGTCTGTGTTTACATTCTATGCTTGGAAAGTGTAGTAAACGGGGGGGGGGGGGTGTCCAACCAAGCCCCAAAGAGGGGAAACTACTGGGGGCCAGCCTCTTATAAACAGCAGGGACAGATCCACTTCAGCCCCCTCCACTTAACACCTGATTGGCCCATTCAAATGGGACCCTCCCGTCAGGCCAGTGTGGCTGGGGGGGGGGGAGGCACTGAGCATCCCCCCACAGCTGTCC
Organism: Podarcis liolepis; assembly: GCF_965112155.1. Classification (NCBI taxonomy): domain Eukaryota; kingdom Metazoa; phylum Chordata; class Lepidosauria; order Squamata; family Lacertidae; genus Podarcis; species Podarcis liolepis. The sequence goes on from NC_139573.1 coordinate 51,972,583, forward strand.
CTGCGGGACTTGACATCCTTCCACAGGGCCTGCAAGACGGAGCTGTTCCGCCTGGCCTTCGGTCCGGGCCGTTTGACCCCCCCTCTATGGGACCCTGTAAGTTAATGAAATGTTTGTTTATTCGGCTTTACGCCCATCAGAAAGCACAACACAACAAAACAAATCAAATAAAACAGCGGACTCGTACAAGCCACAAGTAATATAACACAATTCACAGCTCACAAGGACAGATATTAACAATTCAGAAGAAAAAAATTAAGATTAAGATTAAAAATTTAGGCACTACACTAAAATCAATATCTGATGTCATTATAGAAAATTCTTATAACTATCAATAATCAGCTAACATTCCTTTCCCTCTCTTGTACGAGAGGACGGCTGTTAGGAATTTAGCAACCTGTAGGGTAATATAAGGATCCACATCTTGAAGAACCCAGGCAAGCTGTAGGTCTACTGGTTTGTCAGCCATAGGCTGGATTATGGAGTTTAGTATACTAGCACGAGCTGAACTGTACGTAGGGCAGATAAACATAACATGATGTAGAGATTCAGATGTTTTCTTTCACAAGCACACATTGAAGGGACTTGGCCCTTGGTGAATCTATGTCTCAGCACGTTTGTTGGAAAAACATTGAACCTAGCTCTAATGAAGACATATCGGTGAGATGCGGCCATAAGCGATGTTAAGTAGGACGGAGCACGGTAGATAGGGGTTATGCCGAAATTTAACGGCGAGAAGACTCCACCACCAGCTAAGAAATTTTGGTATAGCTCCGCATCATCCAGCCTTTGATTTATACAACTTTTTGCCACATTTAGATCCTGTTTGAAACCCTGTAAGTTACCTCTTTGGCCTTTTATTGGCTCATGTGGGACCAACTGTTATGTAGTGTAGTTTCACCCTGGGCCAACAGGGGGATGCTGTATATAGTTTTCACTCAGGTCCGCGGCAGTTATTTTAGGCGGGAACTCTGAGCTGTGGTGGTTACAATGTTGACAGCCGGCTGCCTATAAATACAGGCCGGCTGAGCTGTTCGCAGTCAGTTCTATTTCAGCTTACCAGAATAAAAGAGCTACTTGAAGAAATCGCTGTGCCGGCTGCTATGTCAACCCACGACTTAACACTGGCGACGAGGATGGGATAGATGGACATCAGAGCACAGCCAGATGCGGCCAGCCTCTGAACTGAGCTGAATCACAGAGCGAAATCACTGAGCGAAATCACTGGGCAGAACCAATTCAGAGCTGACTCTTCTGGCTGGAGCACTGTGTTCCATCCATCGCCCTTCACGCCGGCATCAGAATCATGGCTTCACTTGTGCCTCTACCGCCGTTTGCGCCAGCCTCTGAATCATGGGACTCCTACCTCGCTCGGTTCGACTGCTACCTCCAAGCCAACGAGCTGACAGCAGTATCAACGGATCGGAAGCGGGGCCTATTCCTCAGCCTCTGTGGGCCTGAGGTGTTTGAGACGACCCGAGCATTGGTTGCGCCTGAAGCAGTCCAGGCAACACCATGGGACACGATCCAAGAGAAGCTCCGCAACCACTACGCACCGAAGCCGTCCAAGATTGCTGCCCGCCATGCGTTCTACCACCGGAACCAGGCAGAGGGGGAGTCAATCAACAACTACACCACCGCCCTGCGACAGGCTGCAATGCACTGTGAGTTCCGAGACTTAGACGATGCCCTGATGGATCGAATCGTCTGCGGGGTCCGGGACATCCATCTGCAACGGCGTCTCCTCGCCAAGCCAGACCTCACGCTACAGAAAGCCATTGAGGAGGCTGTGGCCTCAGAAGCTGCTGAACGCTCCGCCCAGGAGATCCGCAAGTCCAGCAGCCCGCGTCTTGCTAGGGAGCCAGTTCCGGTGCATCATGAAGAGGCCAGCAGTGATGAGGCATCCTCCAGTGAAGACGATGACGTGCACCAGACAAAGCGGGAGCGCAGGAAGTTCCAACAGAAGTCCAAGGGCCAACCGGAATGTGCCGGCTGCGGAGGCAACCATTCCCGTGCCAAGTGTCGATTCAGAGACGCCATCTGTAGGAAGTGTTCCAGAAGGGGCCACATCGCTAAGGTCTGCCGATCGGCTCCGTCTGACACCCCCCCTTCATCGACTCGCAAGTCCAAGTCTTCACTCCAGTCTGCCAAGGAAAGTTGTTTCGCTCTCACCAACTGCCGCTGCCCGTCTGGAACCACGATTGGCCAAACCGACTCGCCTACGCGACGCAAGCTGAACGTCACGGTGCTCATTGAAGGAGCTCCATGTGACATGGAGATCGACACCGGGTCTGCCCTGTCCATCGTGTCATGGAGCACCATCAAAAGACTGGTACCCAGAGTGTCCAAAAGGCAACTCGGCTCTCACCGCGTACACCTGAGAGACTACCAGGGAAACGACATTCCCGTGGTAGGCGTTGGCCGGTTCCGGATCGCCTTCAAGGATTTTTCGGGCCTGCTCCGGTTGGTGGTGGTCGAAGGTCAGCGGCCAAGCCTCCTAGGGCTAGACTGGTTTAATGCCCTCGGCCTGGAAGTCACCGGCATCAACTGCATCTCTAACGCAGAGACTGAGGGTCTGGTCAAAGACTTTGCCGAGGTTTTTGACGGCACCTTGGGGCAATATACAGGTACGCCCATCTCCTTTAGCCTTGATCCACAAGTCGCCCCCATCAAGCTAAAGCCACGCCGGGTTCCCTTTGCTCTCAAGGCTAAGGTGGACGAACAACTGGACAAACTGATCGCCCAAGGAGTTTTGGAGCCGGTTGACCACGCAAAGTGGGAAACCCCCATCGTCACGCCTGTCAAGCCAGATGGATCAGTGAGAATCTGCGCTGACTACAAGTGCACGATCAACAAGGCACTTCAGCAGCACGCTTATCCGGTTCCTGTTGTCCAACACCTGCTGCATTCCCTGGGTGAGGGTAAGGTCTTCGCTAAGCTGGACCTTGCCCAAGCCTATCAACAACTGCCAGTCGATGATGCCACTGCTGAAGCCCAGACGATCGTCACCCACCGGGGGGCATTCCGTTGCCGCCGGTTGCAGTTCGGGGTGAGTGTGGCTCCTGGCATCTTCCAAAGCCTTATGGAGCGTCTCCTGCAAGGGCTTCCGGGCGTGGTACCATATTTTGATGACGTCTTGGTGTCTGCAGACTCACACCAGCAGCTGTTCGAGCGCCTCCGTGCCGTGCTGACCAGGTTCCAGGAGGCCGGGCTCAAGGTAAAGAGGGAGAAGTGCCAGATTGCCGTTCCGCAGGTAGAGTTCCTGGGCTATCTTATCGATGCCTCTGGCCTTCATCCAACCACATCCAAGATCCGCGCTATCCAGCAGGCCCCCACCCCAAAGAACAAAACGGAGTTGCAGGCATTCCTGGGGCTGCTGAACTTTTATAACATGTTCCTGCCCCACAAAGCCACAGTGGCTGAGCCTCTTCACCGACTCCTTAGCACTAAGACGCCTTGGGCCTGGGGTCATCGGGAGACGGCGGCTTTCAACGCGGTCAAGGCTCTCCTTTCTTCAGACAGTGTGCTGGTACAGTACAGTGAATCCAGGCCGCTGGTCCTTGCCTGCGACGCCTCACCTTTTGGCATAGGTGCTGTCCTTAGTCACCGTTTTCCAGATGGAAGAGAAGCACCGCTCGCTTACTTTTCCAGGACACTATCTCCGACGGAACGGAATTACAGCCAGCTCGACAAGGAGGCATTGGCACTTGTGGCTGGAGTGAAGAGGTTCCATGAATACCTCTATGGCAGGACTTTTGACCTCATCACTGACCACAAGCCACTCCTGGGCCTCCTCGCCGGTGATCGTCCAACTCCACCGGTCCTCTCACCACGCATGCTGCGATGGACTGTTTTCCTGGCTGCCTACCACTACCGGATCATCCATCGCCCGGGGAAATCGATGGGCCATGCCGACGCCCTCAGCCGTTGCCCTCTTCCAGCATTTGTGGAAGACCCGGCTCCAGCTTCATCGCTCCTTCTGATTGAGGATCTTCCGGCAGCACCTGTATCGGCTGCCACTGTGGCCTCCGCGTCTGCCCAGGATCGCACCATCAGCCGGGTGCTCAACTGGGTGTGGAGGGGGTGGCCACAAGGGCCTTTTGCAGCAGAGTTCCAGCCCTTCGCAACCAGACAACATGAACTCTCAGCTCATCGCGGCTGTCTACTGTGGGGAGACCGCGTCGTGATTCCCCAGGGACTCCGTCAGCGCGTCCTGGAGGCTCTGCACGTTGGCCACCCGGGAATTGTCAAAATGAAGGCGTTGGCTCGGTGTTACGTCTGGTGGCCTAATATGGACGATGCCATCACTGCCTGGGTGTCCGCCTGTCAAGCGTGCCAAGAGTCGAGGCCTGCACCACCGGCAGCTAAGGGACACACCTGGGAGACGCCAAAGACACCCTGGTCGAGGGTGCACATCGATCTGGCTGGCCCCTTCCATGGCCGGACCTTTATGGTAGTGGTGGACGCCTATTCCAAATGGCTGGAGGTCGCCCTGATGCCCTCCACCACCACCGAAGCTGTCATCCGGGTGCTGCGAGGCCTGTTTGCAACGCATGGGTGTCCTGATGTCCTTGTCTCTGACAACGGACCACAGTTCACGTCAGGCACGTTTGAGCGGTATCTTTTGGGTCTGGGCATCCGCCATGCCCTAACGGCACCTTTTCATCCATCCAGCAACGGGCAAGCGGAAAGAATGGTGCGCTCAACAAAAGAGGCACTGGCACGCCTGGACCGGGGAGACTGGCATGAGCGGGTCGCCGAATACTTGTTCGTGCAACACATCACCCCTCATGCGGCCACAGGGAGGAGTCCTGGATAGCTGGCCCTGATGAATACTCAAGGTTCCCGACCCCTATGGTTGTAATTCATGGGCAGTAATTTAATTTTATCCCGATTCTTATTTTTAAACTGTATTTTAATCAATTGTTTAATTGTGTTTTAATGTATTTGATATTTGATGTTAGCTGCCCTGAGCCTGGTCTTGGCCGGGGAGGGCGGGGTATAAATAAAAATTTACTTGCCCCACACAGGAATAATTGCCACACAGGAAGAGCAAGGATATAGTTTGAGTGCCTCCCTTGTAGTTCTATAAATCATTTAATGTGTCAACACGAATGGAAGTTATTCATATTGCAGTTGTTGTACAAGGGTTTATTATTTTGACCGGAATGTAATTGAAATTGGTAAGATTTTGGAATGCAGAAATAAATAAAACCATCAAACCATCAAATCTATTATATAATTCGGTATTTGAATGATTGGTATTAGTACCCACCAGATCTGACTGGATACAAAAACTAACACAGTATGCGGAGTTATACTACTTATCAGGAAGAATCAAAGATCAATCCAAACAGGAGTTTGTCTCAAATTGGAATTGTTTTAAGGAATACTTGAAGAATAATTGCTGCAATCGGAAAACGGTAACGGCCTTTGAGTAACAAATTTAAAAGGAAAATCGATAGATGAGAAAATATTATAAATAAAAAGACAATGGACAAATATAGGCAAAACGTTTGTTAGTACAAAATGGAAGAGACGGGAAGTCATTCATTTATGAGGAATATTATGATTTTAAAATTATATATTTTTTCGTTTTTGTGTACAGTAATACTTGTTGATCTATGATAATAGTAATTGCGAACATACTTTGAAAAGAAGAATATGTATAATTGCAAGATGTAAAGTTATGATGTAAAGATTTACTTTTGAGCCATAAAGGAAAAACTAATAATAATAATAAAAAGATTGGTATTAGTAATTGAATTATGATTTGACATTGTTATAATGAGGTTATTATTGGATTGTAATTTAAAATTTAAAATATATATATATTGCTCTATAAGACTCGCTTTTTCCTTCCTAAAAAGTAAGGGGAAATGTGTGTGCGTCTTATGGAGCGGATGCAGGCTGCGCAGCTATCCCAGAAGCCAGAACAGCAAGAGCGATTGCTGCTTTCACTGCGCAGCGATCCCTCTTGCTGTTCTGGCTTCTGAGATTCAGAATATTGTTTTTCTTGTTTTCCTCCTCCCAAAACTAGATGCATCTTGTGGTCTGGTGTGTCTTATAGAGCGAAAAAATACAGTAATATCAAAAAAAGGAGGAGTAATCCTGTCCTTCCTCCCTAAGCAGCTGATGGGTTTGATTAGAACTCTTAAAAGACTTGCATTTCACAGTACCTGGGTCCCAGAGAGGAACTGAACATACGCCATCTGTTATCAGGGACCATTCCTCATCTGGTTTGGGGCACCTGCATTGCAGATGATTTTCCTGTGTGCACGGCCAGAGTTATGTGTCTGTTTATTTGACAAAACACTATCTGCATTATTATAGCGTTTGAAGCCAGCACTGTTGGGAATTCACATTCCGCCTAAAAATATTTCCCATTAAATGAAAATTACGAGGCATTACTTCTCATCACACTGTTTAGAACAGCTCCTAGGCATTTGGAAACATAGCGAAATTATTCCAAATTAGCAAGGCAAAAGATGAGGGAGTGTTAAATGGAGCTACTACTCTTTCTCCTCGAAATGTTTTATTTATAGGCATGTATACACCCTGTGCCTGCCCATCAATATTTATATGGCATTAAAAAGCACAAGTTCCAATAAAAACAGAAAATTAGTAAAAGAAATTGGCTGAAACTTTAATCAACAATAACAAATTAGTGTTCCATGAGCAATTTGTGTGTGGTTTTTTTTCTTTTTAAAAAAATCCTCTTTGGAGTATGTTGGTTTTTTGACAAATAATCCATTTATATTGTACAGTGTGGTGAGACTTTAAAATCCATATTATGCAATCATGGAAGGCTCCAGAGCATAACTACCTGAAGACCTGCCCCCTCTCACCCCGCCGTCAAAACAGCTGAATGAAACATGAACATGAACGAGTCCTTTGCCCAGAAATTGGACCATTATCTCACTAACCTGAAAATGCCACAAATATTTAAAAGTACATAATGGGCAGGTTGGACTGTTAACCTTCTAGGTCCTAAGATCTAATTATTTCATGTGCAAAGTTTTCTGAATGCTCCTTTGACACTGTGAAATGCAGAGCCTCTGCCAATATGAAAATCAGTGGTCCTGTGCTCCCTTCGGCAGCACATATACTAAAACTGGAACGATACAGAGAAGATTAGCATGGCCCCTGCGCAAGGATGACACGCAAATTCGTGAAGTGTTCCATATTTTTTAAAAAAGAAAGAAAAAAGAAAACCAGTGCCTTTGTAGCAGACAGTGAAAAGACGGAAATATTATAAAATTAGTGAATGTTAGAATGATGTTGGACTGAATCTAAGTGGTTACTAGCTGTAATGATTAAGATAATTGGGGGGGGGAGAAAGAAAGGTGTAAAATTAAGTGAAAATTAAGGGTGAGGATTTGCTGAATGAATAATTTGAATTGGAATACAAAAAGGGGAGATATGAGGAGGTCCGAGAAATAAGTTAAAAGAAAATAAGTGAATGAAATTATATGTGTTTTTATTTTTGTATTTTTGCTTTTTGCTTTTTTTTTTGGTATAACCTCTGAAAAGTTAATAAATATATTTTTTAAAAAAGAAAAGAAAAGAGGGCAATGCACATTGATTATTTCTTGGTTATATTAACATAAGTAGGTTTGGCCAGGGAGGCAAAATTAAGAGAAGGGAAAATGAAGTCCCCCCCCCTTTTAAAAAACAACAACTCCGTGTGCAGTTTTAATTTAAGAAATGCATAGAACACTAAGAAACAAATAGAAACAAAAGCCATCACCAGCATCAAATACTGGCCTGTACCAAAAATAAAGCAATTATATTAATTTGTTAGAAACAGAAGTGCTTGACAAGCCATCCTTAAGGATTCATCAAAGGAACAAATGTAGTCATAAGCAGCATCATTCATCTTGGACTATGAGAGCCATAAAGGATGTGTTTTGGTTTTTTTTTAACAAAAAATGTTGAGTTTTTGGAATAAGTAGGTGCCCTTCCATTAGACAAGGTCACATTTGAGGGTTTGCACTGACTTAATGATTTTGCAGATGTGTGGAAGGAAGGAAGGAAGGAAGGAAGGAAGGAAGGAAGGAAGGAAGGAAGGAGGAAAGATTTTGCTCCTCTCAGAAAGAAACCCTTCGGATTCATTTCGTAAATCACCTAGGAGAAACATACCAGTCGCTTCAAATATAACTTTAAATGGAATCTGATGGCTGCTGAGATCTTTTGTTAGTCACCTAAAAAAAAGGCAAACTTTCTTGAAATTCCTTCAATGTTCTGCCTGAGAAAGGAGTCTCCAAATCTGCCTGGAAATATGGCTTTAAGTTCAGTCCTTGTGGCATGCTCGTAATTTGTGATCAGACTGAGATTTTACTTTGGTTGCAATCAGTGCCAGATTTACATATAAGCTAAACAAGCTACAGCTTAGGGCCCCACTCTCTTGGGGGCCCCCCAAAAAAATAAAGAAAAAAAAACCTGGATGTACATTTCCAAAATATAAGATAAAAAACAAATAAAATAAAACCTACATACAGCAACAGTGTTTTGTGTTGTGTAGGCTCCTATGATGTAAATAATGGGCCCCGCCTGCTAGCCTGCTCCCTAAAATATCACTGGTTTGCTCATTTCTATATATAGGGTGCTTACATTCCGCATGTGCAAATGGCTTTAGATACCTATTAGGTCCATAAATTACCATATAGCATATATTCAACGCAAAAAAACAGTGACAATTTGTTGTTGACAAAGGACAGCTGGACGTATAAAGGGCCCCATTAGCTTTAGTAGCTTAAGGTAAAGGGACCCCTTACCATTAGGTCCAGTCGTAGCCGACTCTGGGGTTGCGGTGCTCATCTTGCTTTAGTGGCCGCGGGAGCCAGCGTACAGCTTCCGGGTCATGTGGCCAGCATGACTAAGCCGCTTCTGGCGAACCAGAGCAGCACATGGAAATGCTGTTTATCTTCCCACTGGAGCAGTACCTATTTATCTACTTGCACTTTGACGTGCTTTCGAACTGCTAGGATGGCAGGAGCAGGGACCGAGCAATGGGAGCTCACCCCATCACGGGGATTCAAACCGCCGGCCTTCTGATCAGCAAGTCCTAGGCTCTGTGGTTTAACCCACAGCTCCACCCACTTAGGGGCTCCTCAAACCTAAATCCAGCCCTGGTTGCAAAGGCTGGCAAACATATCTGGTTTGCTTTTGAAAAATAATAATATCACAATACCACAATATCATAAAAATGACAAAGTGGTTTACAATAATCTCTCTCTGTTATTATGTGAGCTCCCAAGAGGTTCAATAAGAACCTCCATGTGAAATGCTCCATAGCGTCATTTGCAAAGCATCACACAATGACTGCCTGTGACGATACTGACGACTGGTACTTGTTAAGATTCCTTGCCCCTTCCCCCCCCCCGCCCCCATGCTGTGCAAAGTGGAATATCCATAGCTCTTCTTAGCTTGGCCCCCATATTTATTTGATTGCTTTAGTCTCATAAAAAGAAATAAACTCCCCTCTGAGATGGCAACTATGTTCCAGCCTCTAACCACCCCTTTTATAATAGCAGTGCTTCTCACTGTGTGACAGAGCAGATTTGTTAGCTCTAAGTATGTTTGGGGCAACGCTATGCTACAAAGCGCACACAACCCCCACCCCACAACCCCCAATGCTCTATCAATACTTTGCAAATTATATTGGAGGGGAAGCTGGAAAAACACGGGATTTTATCAAATAAATTCCCTGGCATTTACCTTTCAGCGACACTGCTAGAGTGGGTTTAATTTCTAATGAGTCTCTTAAATGAAAACACTTGCTAATTGCATTCTGCCAAACTTTGCTGCAGGTTACTTAATTGTCTAAAAGCAATTGTTTTAATGCTAGCTGTTCCAATTGAGTTTAAGTAGTGGCCTTCCTACACAAGTGTTAACACTGTTTTCAGTTTGCAAGTGGTAGCAGCTGCTGCAAGATCCAGGCGTGCTGATGCTTCAGCCTAGGCTGCGGAGTCTTATAGGATGCAGGATCATAGAATTATTGAAGCAAAGACCTCTAGCTAATCTCCTTTGCACCAAAGCGTGTTCTCCTTCATGGAGAGCACGTGTTGCGGTGGGGGCCGCCAGGACACTCCAAAGTTGGGGGCGGGCTAACTGATCGTTGGCCACTGATGCGATTGGGGCTTCCCTTGTTGTTGGGAAGAAATTAATGTTGCCATTTATTGATTGACAGCCAGAAATGCTAAAACTCCTTGCACAAGGCTAGGGCTTCCTCTTTTCGCCCGTGCAGCGGATTGCCCGTCCTTCCCTCCCTAGCATTAGGGTTGTTCACTTTGACTTTGCTATGCCTGTCATGGGGTCATCTGCTCTTGGGGCAGGGGCCTGGTAGGAATTTTGTCCATCTGGCTGATTGGCTGGGGCCATTTGGTTTTTGCCTACTGCGTAGCAAATTGTCACAACTTGTAAGGTTGCGCTTAGGCATTGGTTTATGGTTTGGTTGGTTGAGGGGCATGGATTGGCTGTGCCTGCCCCTCTAATGCTGCTGCTGCAAGGGATTCCATTAAAGGAATTGGGGGCTAACTATTGCTTGTCCACTCTGTCAAGGGGGCTCGGGCCACTGCAAGAGGTCCTGACTGCATTTGGGGTGGGCTGAGGGCAGGTTCCCTGCTCAGTCGCTACCCCCAAGTGTATTCCCCTTTTCTGACTTTCGCAGGCGTGCGGAATGTCAGTCTGTCCCCCATGGTGGGGGCAGCTGGTCGCAACCAATGCCTAAGCAACCACTCACAAATTTGTATTTTAATAAAGTTATGGCCAAAATTATGCCAAAAACCTTAAACAAAAAATTCTGTGTGATGTGTGAGTTATTGGGGTGGACCTGGGGACCTCGACATGCAAAGAGTTGCCCCATTGTATCAGGAAACATTCTGTCCTTAAGTTACCAGGAACAGCCTTACTCCTTATCTTGCTTGCATGTGAAGACGCCCAAACCCCCTCCAAAATAAATCACACAGGAAACAGGATATTTGTTTAGGATTTTTGGCATTAATTTCGCCACAACTTTATTGATTACAGCATGTGAGTGGTTGCTTAGGCATTGGTTCGGACTACCTGAACCTGACCGGCAGGAACAGGACTGACAACTGGAACCTCCAGAGGTCAGTAAGGGGAAACATACTGGGGGAGCACAGAGGCAGATTTCCGTCTCTTAATTCACCCCAGATGCTCCCAGGAAATCTGGCCTGGCCCTACCCCTGAGAGGGGATCGGACAGAGCAAATCAAGCCCCTGGATTCCTTTAACAGAATTCCCTAGCAGCAGCAACAACAAAAATGAGGGGCAGGCACAGCCAATCCATAATCCCCTCCACCAAAGAATGAACCGATGCCTAACCGGCCACCTTACGAAGTTGTGATGATTTGCTACACGGTAGGCGAAAACCAAATGGCACCAGCCAATCAGCCAAGTGGCAAATTTCCTACCGGGCCCCTGCTCCAAAAAACAGATGACCCCTACACAGGCATAGCAAGGTCAAAAACACAACCTAAAATTATAGGGAGGGCACAATGCGAAAGAGAAAATACTTCGGGACATGCAGCCCCTTAAATAGCCCCCTCAGTTGCCAACCGACAGAAATTTGCCCCAGCAGCAAAGGGGCTCCCAATGAGGCAAGGAGGTCATCTAAACGGGCAAAAAGAAGGCAGTTTGGTGATCTCACTGCAACACATGGCTCTCCATGATTTGGAGTACACAATTTACCACATAACAGTATGCATAAGAAGAAGAGGTCCACTCTTCTTCATGTGCTGCAAGGTGATAACATTTGTTCTTCCTCTAATGCATATGCAAATAGAGTTGCCCATACAAGGATCTCATTAGTAGAATGTGTAATTCTACTATTGGACAGAAGCTTATGCCTATTCATGCCTTAAGAATTGTATAGCAGAGAGCGCCCGCTCTGTAAACTCCACCTCAGAATTTGGAACTGGAGTCAACTTTACTGGCCAATAAAGACAATAAAGCCTTTTCTTCTCCTCAACGTGTGTGGGTTTTCCTTTCAGCCTGTTAATTTGCAACATTATAGAGTTGGAAGGGACCTTGAGGCTAATCTGCAGCTGTCTCATGCGGGGATCGAACCTGCAACCTTGGCATTATCAACACCACACTCTTATCTTTTTTCTTTTTTTTTTGGCAAATAATTTTTATTAATTTTCCAATATAAATTTATACAAAATTAAACATACAAATCTAATCATTATCTTCTTTTAGACTTCCATCAACATGTCTGATAATTCTCCGTATTCTCACTTTCTCCACATTTCTTAATTTAATATTGCACTATATATATGTTTATCTTATCATATTATTTAAGCAATATTTCTACAAAACATTCTCACAAAGCTTCCTGAAAACTTACAAACGTTATCTGATTATCACAAATATTTTTAATATATTCTGTAAATTTGTTAAAGTCTTCGGTGAATCTCTGGTCTCGCCGGTTCCGGATCCTCCCTGTTAATTTATCCAGCTCCGCATAGTCCATTAATTTCATTCTCCACTCTTCAATCGTAGGCACTTCTTCCTGTTTCCATTTCTGGGCCAACAAAATTCTAGCTGCTGTTACTGCATATAAAAATAGCTTCTCATAACACCACACTCTAATCAATTGAACTATCAGTAGTGGCAGAGGCGCTTTTAAGGTGCCCTGCTGCAGGGGGCGCCACAACGATGCCGTAGAATGGAGCGCAAGAGGTGTGGGCGCCAAATTTAAGCGTCGCACAGGGCACTACTGAAATTTGAAAGGGCAAATCTGCCACTGATAGTTGGAGATGAATCCAGCCTCTTCCAGAATGGCCAAAGTAATCCATGCTGTGGAAGGGAAAGGAGAATATTGGTACCACTGGGCCAAAATCTATTACTACATTGGGTGTAGGATCAAATCCTCTGTAGAGAAATATGGAACCTGCTGGTTCTGATTTGTGGTGATGTCAGGGAACTGACATCGGAGGGAGAGGCGAAGGGGAGGCTCCCAGATGATGCTGGCGAAGAACCCAGCAGCAGGGGGAGAAACAGCTCAGTAGAGGGGGGAGCCAATCAGCGCAACACCAGGGATTAAGGGGGGCAGATGGGGGAATTGGAGAGAGGGCTCCAGGACTCTTCACTGGACATCAGTGAGGAGAGCCCAGGTCCTCCGCTACCCACGCCTTCCCTGCGCAGAAGACTCCCGCGCAGTGAGAGGAGGAGGAGACTGGGTATCAAACAACTTTTATGCTGGAAGAGGTTCAAGAAACGCCCACTGATGGATTCTGCCAGTGACTGAGGCAGCCGCGATGAGAAGGGGCTGTGCAGTCAGAAAGGTTTAACAAGGCAAATTAACCGAGAAAGGCACCAGTTTACGCACGAGTAACTCATACCTATTACAGGTGAAAATAATAATGATGATGATGATAATGATGATAATAATAATAATAATAATAATAATAATAATAATAATAATAATTTATTTATACCCCAGACACTCTGGGTGGCTTCCAAAAAATATTAAAATGCTGTAATACATCAAACATTAAAAGCTTCCCTAAACATATTATTCTTTTGTATGTTAATTACAATCCACATTCATAATGAACTCCTTGGGATCAGAAATAATTAGGAATTATCTGCAGAATGACAAGGACCGAAACATTTTGTTAGGGCCTAGAGCAAGGGTGGTGGCCAATTTGACCCCCTCCAGGTGTTGTGGACTGCCACTTCCATCAGCCCCACCAGCTTGGCCAATCCGGAAGGCACCCTTGGCCTGGAGCACAGGCCCCTCCAATAATCAGAGGAGCATAATTGCATCTGGAATAATGCAGTAGCAAATAAGCTAACCAGGCAAGTTTGGCCATTGAAATGACAGGACTATGGGAATGATTTTGAGGGTGTTGCCTGGCATGGTTTTATTCAATGGGTGAATAGTGCAACCTGACAGAGTGGAGAAGGAAGACTTTATAAGGATATAGTCATTAACCATCACTGCCAATGTACCCCGTGATGTACTGTTTGCTTTTTTAAAAAATGGAGGGTGAGGCTTTTAAGTCATTTTTTTGTTAGGATAGTTCAAATGACCTGTATTTCCCATTTGCTGAGAGGTACCCTTTTCCCATGTGTCATGACAAACTGCTCAGGGAAATGAATGGGGAAGATGATGAGTACTAGCAAGTGGGGGCTTTTAATGTGCATTTATTTCCAAGCCCTGGAGTCAGTCGGGGCTTTGAACAGGAATTAGCATGAGCGACAGCCGGCTGGCTAGCATTTTAAATGGAGAGCCATGCACAGCTAACTCATCCTTCCGCTTCCCATCCCTTCTGCATGGATCAGACATCATCATCTTCAAGCAACAGATGAAGGAGCTGCCCATCTATTTTTATGGCAGTTGCCACCATAAGTTCTTTATGTTGATTGTCATTTTGCGTTGCTTTGATGCAATCAAATTTGCACGATGTTGAGTCTGATGGAGTCCGACGTATGCCTATGCAGACAGGCTGCATAAACTTAATAAATAATAATTTGTGGTTTATATATGCGGATGCCAATTTATTCATTCCATTAATCCTTCATAAACCCATTAAAGTCATAGATAATTAGGTTGGCCCATTAGGGGAACAAATCTAAAAGCCACAGCAAGGCAATATTGTTTTTAGAACCTATTTAGATGCTCGTAATAAAGTTATTACCATTATTGTGGCATAAGCTCTTTGTACATATTTGACTCAGCTAATTGTTCGCAAGGCTAGTTTGCTGGGCGATAGGATTTCTTCAGTGCAAGTACATGAAAACTCCTCAGAACCCGCTGCCAGATCTGTAACAAGCACAACTTTGAAAAGTAATAACGGCGGACATTGTGTTGTGTTTTGGCCCAACGAAAGCTCTCCATGTGGGAGGGCTCCTGTAGCTTATGCCACCGAGAAGAGCCAACAGATGGAGAATAACATCAAATCTGCAGGAAGTCAGTTGTCTTTGTAAAAGGTGTGCTTGTTTTATTTTTGCTGGAGGCAAGAGCTCAAAATTAAAGCCGGAGCTGAAATACAATATTGCTCCCGTTCCTTGTAACAGAAGAAAGATGTTTTCCTCGATCCTTTCTGATGGCCTCATCCAAGCATCGCAGACACAACAATGAATTTATTGCCAAGGACGCCGTAGGCAGTTAGTCTTACTGCCACCTTCCCTTGCTCCTTCTGTGTACTTGGAATTCCTCGCATTTTCAAGGTATGTTCACAACAGGTGAAGACACAGCCATGCAGGGTCAGGGAGCAGGGAAACATCAAACAGGAAACGCAGTTTGAATAGTTGATCTCTGCAAAGTGTCAGAGGCCTCAAACGAGGGACATTAGCAGCGCAGCCAAAATGTTTTGGGGCCAAGCTAGACATTTGCTTAATTTGCAGCAACCTTATTTTCCCTCCAGCAGTTACTGGTCCTTCCGCCTTGCCCAACCTCTGAGCAGTGCAAGATTCCAGGGGTTCCAGGCGGTTTGCCCAGGGTTCGGTTTCCTCAGAATGAGGTGTCTTGATGTGATATGGTTTATTTATATATTTATAAAACCTGAGCCTACCCCATGGAGGGGCTCACAGCAGTAACATCCCCACAGGGTCTTGTTTCTTCCGTAGCCTTGGATTCCAGCAGAAATCAAGCATGGCTCTGTCCCTCGGCTGCCCAGACTGCTTACTTCTTCTTCTTCTTCTTCTTCTTCTTCTTCTTCTTCTTCTTCTTCTTCTTCTTCGATCACTCGTGGCCGAGTAGGATTGTCTTCCATAAACATGGTTTCAACAATGAGTCCATAAGTGAATGTGGAAGCCAATTCTGGATCCACACGTCCTTCCACAGTGGGGGCATTGGTTTCCGGGTGGGAGTTGATCATGGTGTGGATTTGTCAGGCATGCCTTCCTCTTAGCACGTTTCTCCCTTGCGTCCTGAGTTCGAGTGTCTTCAAAGCCCATGACATCTTTGGTAAAGGCTGTTCTCCAACTGGAGTGCTCGCAGGCCAGTGTTTCCCAGTTGTCAGTGTTTATACTACATTTTTTAAGATTTGCCTTGAGACAGTCTTTAAACTTCTTTTGTTGACCACCAGCATTACGCTTTCCATTTTTAAGTTCAGAATAGAGTAGTTGCTTTGGAAGACAATGATAAGGCAACCGTACAACATGACCAGTCCAACCAAGTTGATGTCGAAGAATCATTGCTTCAACACTGGTGATCTTTGCTTCTTCCAGTGCACTGATATTAGTTCACCTGTCTTCCCAAGTGATGTGTAAATCACATCGCTCAGACTGCATCTAGCTTCTAGCTCATACAACTCAATTCCCAATGCTAGCCTTTGTCTTTCTAACTGCCAGCAAGTTAAAGGAGGAGAGCCCAACCATTTGTCATCTGGCACAGAGCCACTTCCTTTGTTACTTTTATGGTCCCTACTTACAGGGCCATTACCTCACCAAGAAGCTAGCCTGGCTATTCCAGGAATTAAAATTGTGTTGGATCCAGGAATCCAATACAGCCTGCCTCCCACAATCTCACAACAATAACGAACTTTCAGATGGCCTCTCCCTTCCTGCCTCACTTGACTGACTGGCTCATTCCTGGCTTGTCTCCAGAGAGTGAGTCCATAGAGTGGTCATTTTCTCCCAACCTGGTGCCCTGTGCTGAGACTATGACTCCCACCAGTTTAATCATGCTGGCTGGAGCTGCTGGAAGTTGTAGTTTGAAGCAACTGAAGGGCACCAGGTTGTTGAAGACTGGCTTACAGTTTCAAAACATCTCAACCTCAGGCTTTATGGACCTATTTCATTATTGCTTATAGAGCATTGGCACTGTGTTTCTGATACGCATTATTTTACTGTTTGAAGGCATGTGTTTTTTATATGTTGTGAGCTACTTTGGGCACAGGTCCTTGTGGAGAAGGAAACTCATACTAATCTACTCTCTTCACAGCTCCCTGAGTGGTGCTAGCAAATGTCTCTATTTACAGCTTCTTAATGAAATGCTATTATAACCACTCTGCTGTTAGGGATCCAAGAAGCGTTCTGTCGTGCACATAGGGAAGTTGCTTGGTTTTCTCCCAAGCTTTTTACAGCTTTAAGGGCTGCACAAGAAACAAATCCAACAGGCGAAGCTTCCCTCAAACTTTGTGGGATTTCCACTGTCTCACCTGAAGCACAGGAGACCTATTAAGAGAAGAGGTGGCAATCCCACTTATCACCTAGAATCTGCAACCTAAGGTATCTTTCTAGGCTACAAGGTGGCAGCAGGATTGCTGAATTTTCTTTAGCAGCTGCTCTCCTGTGAGCTTATCAGTAGCCTGACATGTAACATGTAAGCTGGTAAAAGAGTCCTTATGCTCTTAGTACTGAGTTCCCTTGATCACAGCGGGACTTCCTTCTGAGTTTGCTTGCAGAAGGGAAAAGTCACAAAACTATCTGAGTATGGAACTATCTGAGTATGAGGACATTTTATTAGCAATTCTAATAGAAGGAACCAGCGTGATACAGTGGTTAGGCTTCTTCAACCTCAGCCCTTCAGATGTTTTGAGACTACAGTTCCCATCATCCCTGACCAGTGATCCTGCTAGCTAGGGATCATGGGAGTTGTAGGCCAAAAACATCTGGAGAGCTGAGGTTGAGGAATCCTGGGTTAGAGGGAGACTCGGGTCCAAATCTCCATACAGCCATTAACCTTGATGAGTGATCTTGAGCCACTTCACTCACTCTCAGCCTAACCTACTTCACAGGGTTATTGTGGTGAAAAAATGGGGAAGAGAACCTTGGGATCCTTGGGGGAAAGGTGGGATATAAATGCAAAAATAAGTATAGTGTCGAGATCAAGGGAAGGAATAGTACAACTCTATTCTGCCTTGGTCAGATCACACCTAGAGTAAAGGTAAAGGTAAAGGGACCCCTGACCATTACGTCCAGTCGTGGCCGACTCTGGGGTTGCGGCACTCATCTCGCTTTACTGGCTGAAGGAGCCGGTGTACAGCTTCTGGGTCATGTGGCCAGCATGACTAAGCCGCTTCTGGAGAACCAGAGCAGCGCACGGAAACACCATTTACCTTCCCGCCAGAGCAGTACCTATTTATCTACTTGCACTTTGACATGCTTTCGAACTGCTAGATTGGCAGGAGCAGGGACCGAGCAACGGGAGCTCACCCCGTCGTGGGGATTCGAACCGCCGACCTTCTGATCGGCAAGCCCTAGGCTCTGTGGTTTAACCCACAGCGCCACCCGCGTCCCTCACACCTAGAGTACTGTGACCAATTCTGGGTTAGGAAGGATGTTGACAAGCTGTAATGTGTGCAGAGGAGGACAACTAAGATGGTCAAAGGTCCAGAAGCCAAGCCTTATGAGGAACGGTTGAAGGAGCTGGGTATGTTTAGCCTGGAAAAGAGGGGACTGAGAGGAGATATGAAAGCCATCTTCAAATACCTCAAGGGCTGTCGTTTCTCCTGCTCAAACCAATGGCTTCAAGTTACAAGAAAGGAGATTCCAACTAAACATACGGAAAAACTTTCTGATAGTAAGAGCTGTTCAACAATGGAACAGTCTCCCTTGGGAGGCTGTGGACTGTCCTTCCTTGTAGGTTTTTAAGTAGAGGTTAAATCTGGATGCTTTAGTTGAGATTCCTGCATTGCAGGGGGTTGGATTAGAAGAAAGAAAGAAAGAAAGAAAGAAAGAAAGAAAGAAAGGAAGGAAGGAAGGAAGGAAGGAAGGAAGGAAGGAAGGAAGGAAGGAAGGAGTTCCTAAGGATTTCTCGCAAACAGCAATTTGATGTAGAAACAGTGGTCCGACTGATGTCAGCTGTCTTGCCTTCACACCTGCAATTGGGCGGTCAGGATCCTTGCTGTACACCCCGCCAAGCTCCGTGTAAGCTGCCTTGAACCATTAAAAGCTGTGGCCCTTTCAAAAGCCATTTACTGTCTCTATTTAATTGCCGCTCTTCTCCTCCCTGCACACTGCGGACACAAATGGCCTTGCAACTTAATCTGGCTTTGACTGAATTTGAGGTGTCAGGTCTTTTCATACATTTCAGCCCTGAATTCTCCAGGGGGAGAAGCTAGCTGTCAAGCAATACGGATAGCATGCCACGTTCTGGAACAAGGAAAAAGAAATGTGCATAGGCTGAGGGAGAAATCTGATATATGTCAAGCAAAACAAAAGACTCAGAACCCAGCAACCAGCTAAACAAATTAAGGAATGGCTTCCAGCAAATTTTGTTCAAGACAAACAAAAATTAGATACTGAATATTATTGAATTGACCAATCTGAGCTATAATGGATCGTTTTGATTAATTTGACAGCGCATTGGGATGTTTCCCCTTTGCCTTTCTCACAACATTCGGATAAGTGAGCAGAGCAAAGGAAAATCCCGGTTTTCATTTTTTAAATGAAATTCCAAATGCCTTTATTTTCTGTCTTCCATGTTGGTTTATAATTGAAATTCTGTTAATATAATGTTCATATATACAGTGGTACCTCAGTTACAGATAGGTAGCCGTGTTGGTCTGCCATAGTCAAAATAAAAAAATTCCTTCCAGTAGCACCTTAAAGACCAACTAAGTTAGTTCTTGGTATGAGCTTTCGTGTGCATGCACACTTCTTCAGATACACTGAAACAGAAGTTGCCAGATCCTTCTATATAGTGAGAAGGTGGGGAGGGGTATTACTCAGAAGGGTGGTGAGAATGGGAGATTGGCAGATAGCTGAGGTGAGCCTGTTGACGACTCTTAATGACTGCAATAGGTCTTACAGGAAAAGGCAGGGGGTGAGAAGGTGAAAAATGGCTTAGTCATGTATAATGAGATAAGAATGACTAAGCCATTTTTCACCTTCTCACCCCCTGCCTTTTCCTGTAAGACCTATTGCAGTCGTAAGACCTATTGCAGTCCTGTAAGACCTATTGCAGTCGTTAAGAGTCGTCAACAGGCTCATCTCAGCTATCTGCCAATCTCCCATTCCCACCACCCTTCTGAGTAATACCCCTCCCCACCTTCTCACTTTTTATAGTGGTACCTCAGGTTACATATGCTTCAGGTTACATACACTTCAGGTTACAGGCTCAGCTAACCCAGAAATAGTGATTCAGGTTAAGAACATTGCTTCAGGATGAGAACAGAAATCGTGCCGCAGCGGTGCGGCGGCAGCAGGAGGTCCCATTAGCTAAATTGGTGCTCCAGGTTAAGAACAGTTTCAGGTTAAGAACGGATCTCCGGAACGAATTAAGTTCGTAACCAGAGGTACCACTGTATACATAATAGTGATTTCCCACCTTTGGGAAGAAGGTGGGAAGGCTCTAGGACCCTGTCAGAATCCTTCTATCTCCTTCCTAAAGCCAGATGTCTCCTTACCCACCTTTGGGAAGGCAGTGGGGGGGGGGCTGGAGGCAGTGGTTGGGGGGGGGGATTTTGAGATCGCACAGAGCCCTATAGTACCCAGGTCCGCCACTGCTGGGGCACACTTTAACCTGGAGAGTTAACATTTCAGAGATTGAAATTGTTCATCATTTCAGATAGCATTTGAACCTTTTGTTACACAATGAGGGAGAACTGTCAGTTTGCATTTCTTTTTCTATATAATTAATTTATTTAACATAATTATTACAAAATATAAGCAGAATATTGCAAATACATACATACATATTTCAGATAAGCACACATATATAAAAAAGAACAAAAGAGAAAAAAGAAGAAAAGAAAAAAGAAAATGAAAAAATAGAGAGAGAAAAGAAAAAGTGGGAAGAATTTCTTCCAAATTTATTCTACAAATATCTCAATATGAAAATATTAATAAAATTCCATTGATTGACTTCCATCGCTTACACTGCACTTCCTATATACATTTTAAGCAAGATTGTATCTGTTATTCCATATTTTTCCCATACAATCTCACACAAATATTCTAATCAATAAGTTTTCTAGATCTTTCATAAATCTATTCTGAACACAACCAATACTTTACATTAAATCTTTGTCTACATAAATAATCATTTAAACATTTCCATTGTTTCTGGATTATATTTTTTGGTTTTTGTCTTATCAAATCAGTCAACTTTGCTAATTCCAAGTATTCACATAATTTATTCAGCCATTCTTCTTTGGTTGGAACATAATTTCCTTTCCGATTATTGGCTATTAACATTCTCACGGCTGTTGTCGCCAGTTTGCATTTCTTAGAGCAGAAAGAATCGATGTGACGTGTAGAGATCTTTCCTATTCTACTTAATTCAAGAGGGTTCCGGAAGCTTCTCTGTGTGAAAGAAACAAGCAGAAGGTTCATTCATGATGTTTGGGTTATTCCTTCAGAGCAGCTGAGTACAGCTGGCTTAAACAGGTTCAGTTATCCCGTCTGTCAGGGTCATGCTGACTAGTAAAATAAGTGGCCAGAAGGACCCTGGGTTTCACTTTCTCTTTCTGTCTCTCTTTTCTTCTGGTGTGGTGTTCTGTATACAGGGGTACAGTGGTGCCCCGCAAGATGAATGCCTCGCAAGACGGAAAACCCGCTAGACGAAAGGTTTTTCCGTTTTGGAGGTGCTTCGCAAAACGAATTTCCTATGGGCTTGCTTCGCAAGACGACAATGTCTTGCGAGTTCCTGCGGGGGTTTTTCCCTCCCCCCCTTTTTCCCAAGCCGCTAAGCCGCTTATCAGCTGATCCGCTAAGCCGCTTATCAGCTGATCCGCTAAGCCACTAAGCCGCTTATCAGCTGATCCGCTAAGCCGCTAAGCTGCTTATCAGCTGATCCGCTAAGCCGCTAAGCTGCTTATCAGCTGATCTGCTAAGCCATCTAAGCCGCTAATAGCGCTAATCCGCTAAGCCGCTAATGGGCTTGCTTCGCAAGACGAAAAAACCGCAAGACGAAGAGACTCGCGGAACGGATTCTTTTCGTCTTGCGGGGCACTACTGTACCTTGGTTTGCATACATCTTGGTTTTCATACATTTTGGATTACAAATACGTCAAACCCAGAAGTGCGTGTCCCGGGTTGCAAACTTTTTTTTGGATTACAACCCTTTTTTTGGGGGGGGGATTACGAACAATTTTTTTTTTGGGGGGGAGGCCCAAAGCGCGCCTTGGTTTACAACCTGTTTGGGTTAACAAACGGACTTCTGGAACGGATTATGGTTGTAAACCAAGGTACCACTGTATAGTCTTAAGGTTTAGACTTATTATAAGTTATTGTAAATTTAAGTCTCCCGCAACTGGATTTCTTCTGGACAGGGCCAGTCCTGAATGTATTGGATTTGTGTCCATTATGCTCATTTTCCTTCAGTAGCAGTAAAGCTTTGCTGGATGAAATATAATTGCCTCTGGTCTATTTTTGGGGAATCCTGCAATGTTTTTAAGCTTTTACTCTGCTAACCTGTGCTTTTTTCTGGGGGGAAGCATACCCCTAAACATTTTCTGAATCTTTGTACTTTTCTCCATTTACTGTATTTATTCTTCCTGATATGAACTATAAAATGGTGATTTTCTTGAGTCAAAATGAGAGTATCCCTAAACATTTTTATTTTATTTTTTAGGAAAAAAGCACTGCTGCTAACTATATGCTAGAATCTGCTCTGGATCATAGAATCATAGAGTTGGAATAGACCACAAGGGCCATCGAGTCCAACCCCCTGCCAAGCAGGAAACACCATCAGAGCACTCCTGACATATGGTTGTCAAGCCTCTGCTTAAAGACCTCCAAAGTAGGAGACTCCATCACACTCCTTGGCAGCAAATTCCACTGTCGAAAAGCTCTTACTGTCAGGAAGTTCTTCCTAATGTTTAGGTGGAATCTTCTTTCTTGTAGTTTGGATCTATTGCTCCGTGTCCGCTTCTCTGGAGCAGCAGAAAACAACCTTTCTCCCTCCTCTATGTGACATCCTTTTATATATTTGAACATGGCTATCATATCACCCCTTAACCTCCTATTCTCCAGGCTAAACATGCCCAGCTTCCTTAGCCGTTCCTCATAAGGCATCGTTTCCAGGCCTTTGACCATTTTGGTTGCCCTCCTCTGGACACGTTCCAGTTTGTCAGTGTCCTTCTTGAACTGTGGTGCCCAGAACTGGACACAGTACTCCAGGTGAGGTCTGACCAGAGCAGAATACAGTGGCACTATTACTTCCCTTGATCTAGATGCTATACTCCTATTGATGCAGCCCAGAATTGCATTGGCTTTTTTAGCTGCCGCGTCACACTGTTGGCTCATGTCAAGTTTGTGGTCAACCAAGACTCCTAGATCCTTTTCACATGTACAATCAATATTCAGTAGAATTCCATGACAAGAACCAGACATTTCCCTTCTCAAATTTCTCAGTATATTGCAGAGGTTATGCAGATCTTACAGCAAAATATTTCTTTGTATAACTCCTTTCCTCCTTTGAGCTCAGTGTTTGATAATTGGGATTTTGATCTCTAAATAGCCTCATTAGCTTCAAGAGAGTGAGAATATCAGGTGCCTTGTTTATTTTATCTGAGGAGTGGATATGGCACCATTCCGTATTTCTACTCCCAGGGTGGCTCACAGAGCAATAACAAACAATTAAAACAATAAAATCAGTATGTCAAACGTGTAAATTAAAACAGCGGGAACAATGAAAGCGTAGCAATAGCAAATAACATTTGTTTAGAGAATGTTTAGGAAAGCATTCTTTAAAAATGTATGTCTGGGACTGCCCAAAAAAGGTTTTTAATTTTGTCTCCTAGGCAAAGAAAGAACAGAGATGGACTCACACAGCCCATCAAATTATCCCAATAGTTTGGACCATCAGCAGAACATTGTAGCTCTGGAGTTGAATGCCTTAAGGTCACCAAGGGGATGCTGGCACTGAAAACCACAAATGGGCAAACTTTGACTGTTTGGATATCCGTATCTTTGGTCTGTAGAAAAGGTTAAAAAAAGAAAAAGGACCTCTGCATAGTTAAGTCCAGTCAAAGGTGACTATGGGGTTGAATCGCTCATCTCGCTTTCAGGCTGAGGGAGATGGCGTTTGTCCACAGACAGCTTTCTGGGTCATGTGGCTAGCATGACTAAAACGCTTCTGGTGCAACAGAACACCATGACAGAAATGCCATTTACCTTCCCGCTGCAGTGGTACCTATTTATCTGCTTGCACTGGTGCGCTTTCAAACTGCTAGGTTGGCAGGAGCTGGGATAAAGCAATGGGAGCTCACCCCATCATGGGGATTTGAACCTCCAGCCTTCCCATCGGCAAGCCCAAGAGGCTCAGCTGTTCAGACCACAGCGCCACCCGCGTCCCTTGATCTGTATAGGGAGGTTTGGGCATAATTCTTTGTTTGGATAACTGAACTTTCACTTGGTGAGCAGGCCAATAGTGGGTCCCTGCATGTGCTTCCTACACACCTACCTATAACCAGCATTAAATTAAGATTCAACTGCCAACCTGGGCAGCCACTGTACATAGATTTGGAGAGTGAAATATACTCACAGTCCTGTAGTGATTTCATGCTCTTTATTGCAGTGATTCAATTGCCCCCAAACTTCAGGCTTTTATATACATTATTTACACAATGAGTCCCATCTGATTGGCTGATTCTGCTTCCCTCCTGGAGCCTGATTGGTCTTTTCCTGCAGGCCAATCGTTGTTGCATTCTACGATCCTACCAGACTAATAGGCTGCTTAACTTCCTCCTGGAGCCTGATTGGTCTTTTCCTGCAAGCCAATCAGTTGTTGCATTCTAGGATCCTACTTGCCTATTGTTCTAGGATCCAAGCTTAGTACATAACAGAGAGGGTGCCATCTTGTCCTTTGCTTCAAGCAACAACATGTCTTGGGCCAGCCCTTATCTGACCCCGTTGTATGATTTCTCTCAGAAAGGCAGGAGGGAAATCAGGATCTT
This sequence comes from Podarcis liolepis, assembly GCF_965112155.1. NCBI lineage: Eukaryota > Metazoa > Chordata > Lepidosauria > Squamata > Lacertidae > Podarcis > Podarcis liolepis. Next base: position 51,997,406 of record NC_139573.1, read on the forward strand.
CCTTCGAGGCCTTAGCTTAGACATTAGAGCAACTGTGTGAGCTATGAGAGGGAGCTGGGGAATCAATAGTGCCTCTTCATCTCCATTTATTCTTATGCAGTCAGTCTTCGTGCCAAACATGACTCGCAATTACATTCTGCTTCACAGTCCTGAAGTGTTCCCCTCTCTCTTCCCATTCCTATTACTAGTCTTTGAAATCTTCTAGGTGAAGATAAAAGCACTCTGCTATTATTTTTATTTTTGTTTTTAAAAAAGGAAGAAAAATAAAGCTTTGATAAAGCACCAATTTAAAGCAAACAAGATGATAAAGGGTCTCGTGAGGAATCTTGAGAAGTGTGGGGAAAGATTAAAGGGAATACTGCTGTTGTTTTTCATTTAAAGGACAAGGAATCCAAAGTAACCTAATAGAGATGTCTTGACTTCAGGAAGGGTTCACAGCCACAGCTTGCTATGCGTATTTCACAACAACAAAGTTTTTGGTGTTTTGGGGTAATATTTTTAAAAGTGCAGCCTCTGAAATCCTTAACTATTCCACACCCTCCTGTATTTCACAGATGAAAAGAGACACGAGTTTATTTACTTAGCATCCCTTTAACTGTTGTCTAAGACACCCACACAATATTCCCACAAATGTTTGTTTGGCCATTGTGAGAAAGGCATGGTGAATTAGATGCGCCATTGATCTGACCCAGAAGGCTTTTCTTGTGTATCAAGATGGCAATTCTTTCCATAGCTGGAAGTTGGGATGGACAAGACTGCTTTCAAGTGACTGCTGAACATACTTGATTTGCGTTTCGCAAAACAATACGCAAAACGAAACAAGACTGCTCCTTTCAGTTAAAGCCTCTCTGAATTTTGTGATGCAAAGCTGTGACCAAATTTTGCCCATTTTCCAAAGCGGGGGTGAAAACTGAATCTTGTGGTCAGTGCACACCCTTACCCTAAAAGTCAAAAGCAGTATTTTGCACTGAGCCCAGGAACCAGCCAGAAACTACAGCTTATTTAGCAGTAGTATGATATAATCATGGACGCGGGTGGCGCTGTGGGTTAAACCACAGAGCCTAGAGCTTGCCAATCAGAAGGTCGGTGGTTTGAATCCCCGTGACGGGGTGAGCGCCCGTTGCTCGGTCGGTCCCTGCTCCTGCCAACCTAGCAGTTCTAAAGCACGTCAAAGTGCAAGTAGATAAAGAGGTACCACTCCGGCGGGAAGGTAAACGACGTTTCCGTGCACTGCTTTGGTTCGCCAGAAGCGGCTTAGTCATGCTGGCCACATGACCCGGAAGCTGTATGCCGGCTCCCTCGGTCAGTAAAGCGAGATGAGTGTCGCAACCCCAGAGACGGTCACGACTGGACCTAATGGTCAGGGGTCCCTTTATCTTTACCTTTATGATATACTCATATAACATCCAATACTCATCTAGCCACTGCAATCAGAATGAGGGACAGCTTCCATAGTCAAAATAAAAAATTCCTTCCAGTAGCACCTTAAAGACCAACTAAGTTAGTTTTTGGTATGAGCTTTCGTGTGCATGCACACTTCTGTGTATCTGAAGAAGTGTGCATGCACACGAAAGCTCATACCAAAAACTAACTTAGTTGGTCTTTAAGGTGCTACTGGAAGGAATTTTTTATTTTGACTATGGCAGACCAACACAGCTACCTATCTGTAGCTTCCATAGTGTTTCAGTTAAAGGTTACTGGGGCATGAATTTTGTAAGCATATATACATGTGTGTGTGCGCACATACACAGAGACGTACACAAACATAATATTTTTAAAGAATGCAAGACCACGTGCTCTTTTCCAAAGTGGTGGTGGGGAAATATATAATTTAGTGAGATTTTTCAGTCAGAAACTATGTACAATCAAGCTATGTCTTTGTATCCTTTTGGTGGGTGGTGGGGTTGTCTGTAACAATGCCAGGATCCAAACTAGCATACAAATTAGCACTATGTATATAATTACAAACATTGCTAATTTAATCAGGTAATAGTTGGAGAACATGATATGGTTGCACAATGATGCATAGTAGATCAGACAAGAACGGGAAAGAAATAATGGAATAATGAGCAAATTCCAATAAATGGCAAGCCCTTTTCTATAAAAAACCAAATCATACAATAAATTGAACACGCATTTATTAACAGAACTAATGTAGTCATAGAATCACCAGTCTTATGGACGTTGCTTTGTCTGTAGTCACATACAACTAAACAAACATAAATTAACGAAACTATTATAGAATGACACATCTTAGATACTTTGATTGTTCTGTGGATGCATAAAAACACTTAGGCAAGGCGTTATGAGCCTGGGCAGATTTATCATTTGTCCAGTCCTATAGGGGGAGAAGAAATATTGAGTAAACAAAAGAAAGCAATGCAAGAAATGTCATTTATAACAGGGAAAATGAAATTTTATCTTGATGTTTTAATACAGGGGTCGGCAACCTAAGGCCCATGGGCCGGAAGCAGCCCATGGGGGTCGTTTAACTGGCGCTTGAGCCGCCCCCAAACTGAGCTGCCTGCTCGGCGAGTCCCCGCATACTGCGCTAAACCAGAGCAGTGCAGCACTGGTGCCGGAAATCGCTTCTGTGCATGCCAGGATGCGAAAAATCACTTCTGCGCAGGTGCGATTTCTGGGGTCTGGGCATGCGCAGAAGTGATTTCCGGTGCTGTGGACATGTGCAGACGCAATTTCTGGCGTTGCGCTGCGCCGGCCCGGCCCACAGAGGATCTCCACGGGAGTGATCAGGCCCATGCCTGGTAAGCCTTAGAATAGAATCATAGAATCATAGAGTTGGAAGAGACCACAAGGGCCATCGAGTCCAACCCCCTGCCAAGCAGGAAACACCATCAGAGCACTCCTGACATATGGTTGTCAAGCCTCTGCTTAAAGACCTCCAAAGAAGGAGACTCCACCACACTCCTTGGCAGCAAATTCCACTGTCGAACAGCTCTTACTCTCAGGAAGTTCTTCCTAATGTTTAGGTGGAATCTTCTTTCTTGTAGTTTGGATCCATTGCTCCATGTCCGCTTCTCTGGAGCAGCAGAAAACAACCTTTCTCCCTCCTCTATGTGACATCCTTTTATATATTTGAACATGGCTATCATATCACCCCTTAACCTCCTCTTCTCCAGGCTAAACATGCCCAGCTCCCTTAGCCGTTCCTCATAAGGCATCGTTTCCCAAAAGCAGGCGACCCCACGACAGGTATAGCAAGGTCAAGCGCAAATCCCCATTTCAGGGAGGGTGGGCGGGTGATCCAATGCACGCAGCAAAAGAGGACGCTCAAAGCTGCGTGCCCAGTATTTAAAACCCCAGAAACACACCCACCCAATCATAGGCTGACCGAACCCAAAGGGTGCTCATCAATGGTTGCTCTTCAGGATCACACTTCAAAACGACCTTGACAGATTAGAGAACTGGGCAAAAACAAACAAGATGAACTTTAACAGGGAGAAATGTAAAGTATTGCACTTGGGCAAAAAAAAAATGAGAGGCACAAATACAAGATGGGTGACACCTGGCTTGAGAGCAGTACATGTGAAAAGGATCTAGGAGTCTTGGTTGACCACAAACTTGACATGAGCCAACAGTGTGACGCGGCAGCTAAAAAAGCCAATGCAATTCTGGGCTGCATCAATAGGAGTATAGCATGTAGATCATATGTCAGGAGTGGTCTGATGGTGTTTCCTGCTTGGCAGGGGGTTGGACTCGATGGCCCTTGTGGTCTCTTCCAACTCTAGGATTCTATGATTCTATGATTTTATGATAGGCTGTGGCCATCCAACAGATCAGCCCAGCAACAGTGGGGTGGCCTGGTAGACCCCACCGCAACACATGCTCTCTACCAGTGAGAACATGCTTTACCCTTTTACAAGTCCACCACATACAATAGAATGTGCCCTCAGCCTCATTGCATCAGAACCGGTATGAATTTTCTAAATGCAGTTTTATAATGCTTCAGATAATGCTGTTGGCGTTGTCCTGCATTTATGAAAGATAATTGTGGCTTTCAGAGTTTTCCATTCCCCCCATCCCCACCCACCCCAGCTTACAATCTGTGTCATTAGAATCACCACTGTTTATGAAAGCCAGACTGAAGACATAGGAAATTAATTCTTTGAAAGAAGCATACGGAATAAAAGCCAGGGAGTCGTGGGAAATAATGTCTGTACATCACTGAACTTGGGAAAAATCAAAAGAGACATCAGAAGTATTGAAAGTGCCTCATCATCTTCAAGCACTCCCCCCTTTCAAGTGGGGAGGGGACAGGCGCTCCTATGGGGGGGGGGGGACGACAAAGCAACAGTAATACTGAAAATCAAAACAAGTTTCAAAGCAGCACAATATGTATAAGCATTACAAAAGGGGTATTTTTATTTAAGGAAAAGGAAAAAAGGAAAATCAAGTCCTTTCCTGACTTTGGAAGCAGAATGTATTAAACTCAAGTACAGTGGTGCCCCGCAAGACGAATGCCTCGCAAGACGGAAAACTCGCTAGATGAAAGAGTTTTCCGTTTTGGAGGTGCTTCGCAAAACGAATCTCCTATGGGCTTGCTTCGCAAGAAGAAAATGTCTTGCGAGTTCCTGCGGGTTTTTTCCCCTCCCCCCCTTTTTCTAAGCCGCTAAGCCGCTTATCAGCTGATCCGATAAGCCGATAAGCCGCTGAAAGCCGCTGAAAGCCGCTAATAGTGCTAATAGCGCTAATCCACTAATCCGTCAATGGGCTTGCTTCGCAAGACGAAAAAACCGCTAGACGAAGAGAATCACAAAACGGATTCTTTTCGTCTTGCGAGGCGCCACTGTATAGCCAACCAGTTTGATGGCTGAATTGCCCTGATTTCAGTTTGCGACAGTAGCTCTGTATTTATGCAATTTCTTTTTTTAATTTTTTTTTATTCAAAGTTCTAACAAAACATATTTTCCAAAAACATATCCTTATTCCCCCCCACCCGCCCACCCTCCCTGAAATGGGGATTTGCGCTTGACCTTGCTATACCTGTCGTGGGGTCGCCTGCTTTTGGGGCAGGGGCCTGGTAGGAATTTTTTCCATTTGGCTGATTGGCTGGAGCCATTTGGTTTTTGCCTACTGCGTAGCAAATCGTCACAACTTGTAAGGTTTGCGGTTAGGCATTGGTTAAAAAATTGGTTGGTGGAGGGGTATGGATTGGCTTGTGGCTGCCCCTCCAATGCTGTTGCTGCAAGGGAATTGTGACCAAAATTATGCAAAAACCTTAAACAAAAAATACGTGTGGTGTGTGAGTTATTGGGGTGGCTTGGGGACCACAACACATAATTCATAATGAATTGGGGGGGAGTTTAAAAGTACTCCCCCCCAAAAAAAGCCACAGAGTCCTTTTTGTTGAGGATAATTCAGATGAAAATTCCCAGGTGTCAAAAAAGGCTCTATAGAATAGAATAGAATAGAATAGAATAGAATAGAATAGAATAGAATCATAGAGTTGGAAGAGACCACAAGGGCCATCGAGTCCAACCCCCTGCCAAGCAGGAAACACCATCAGAGCACTCCTGACATATGGTTGTCAAGCCTCTGCTTAAAGACCTCCAAAGCAGGAGACTCCACCACACTCCTTGGCAGCAAATTCCACTGTCAAACAGCTCTTACTGTCAGGAAGTTCTTATGTATGCCTCTACTGCGGCCCAGGTTTTTTTAGCCCAAAAATGGAAATAAGTGAAGTCCCAGCTAAAGAAGAATGGCAACTTAAACAGGTGAAATGTACACAGCTTGCGGACCTGACATATAGAATAAGAGAACAAGAAGTACATATGTTTAAAGAAAATTGGGAAATGTTTATTGAATATATGAGGGGGAATTGTGTACACTTGAAAATGTTGGCCGCATTAAGATAAATTCAACAGTGTAAATAAGTTTTGATGGATGTAATAATGAAATACTGAATGGTTTAGTTTATGTAAAATATGGAGGGATTTATGTCATGCAGAATGAACCATGGAAAGAGAAGGGAAGTCATTGATAATTTAAGGTTGTTAAAATGAATATTCTAAATTGTAAAACAGAAAATTTAATTACACACACACACACACACACACACACACACACACACACACACACACACTTATCAATTCTTACCAATTATTAGTTCAAGCAGTGATTCTACATCCACTTCAAGGGCAACTCATGAGATCATTAGTAGGATAATGATAGTGCTCAGTTGGTAGAGTCTTGAGTTGTGGGTTAGAGTCCCATCATGGGCAAAAGATTCCTGCATTGCAGAAGGTTGAACTCGACGGTCCCTATGGTCACTTCCAACTCTACAGTATGATTCTATGGATAACTGCCAAAAAAGTATGATTCTATGGATAACTGCCAAAAAAGTATCTTCAATCACGACTCCAGGGCAGAACTAAACATAAGAAAAGGTATAAGGCTGCCCCTGGGAGGGGGAAAAAGCAGCCACACAGCATTCACTTGGTCTGCTTTTCATAGCAGATTGATGGTGCACAAAAATCTGAGTTTTAATACAGTGGTGCCTCGCAAGACGAAAACAATTCGTTCTGTGAGTCTTTTCGCCTTGCAATGTTTTTCGTCTTGCGAAGCACGGTCCGTCGCAACTGCGCCTCTTCAAGCGGCTTTAAGAAAAAAGTGCAAGACGTTTCCGTCTTGCGAAGCAAGCCCATAGGGAAATTCGTCTAGCGAAGCAACACAAAACCGAAAAACCCTTTCGTCTAGCGAGTTTTTCGTCTTGCGAGGCATTCGTCTTGCGGGGCACCACTGTAACGTGTCCCCCCCCCAACTAAAATACTTACATTGAAAATATTTGCATTGAAAAGCACATTTCATTGAAATGTATGCATTGAAAAGTGTGCATTTTACGTAAAAGTCCCTTGTTGTTGTTTAGTCGCTTAGTCGTGTCCGACTTTTCGTGACCCCATGGACCAGAGCACGCCAGGCACTCCTGTCTTCCACTGCCTCCCGCAGTTTGGTCAAACTCATGCCGGTAGCTTCGAGAACACTGTCCAACCATCTCGTCCTCTGTCGTCCCCTTCTCCTTGTGCCCTCCATCTTTCCCAACATCAGGGTCTTTTCCAGGAAGTCTTCTCTTCTCATGAGGTGGCCAAAGTATTGGAGCCTCAGCTTCACGAAAAAGTCCCTATTTTACCTAAAAAGTGGTATGCACAAAACGCGTGTGGAAGGATGGATGTGGAAGGAACAGGATGAGAGAGACCAATGATAGGGTGCCAGTGAGACCAAAATGGAATGGGAATAGCTGCTCATTCCATTGTTTTGCAAAGTCTAATTCACCTTCTGTCCGGATAGCTTTACGACATGCATTTGCCTACCTCTTCTAGTAGCAGCCAATGATGTGGATTGTGGATGAGGCAGCCCACACCAGAACAGAAGAACTATATGGTTGTTCTGTGCAAGGGAACTTTTCTAGCAGCTGTCCTGTTCTGCTGTTAATAGAGGATTTCTAGCATCTTCTTCTCTATCATGAACCACTGGTACAGAAAGACAGGACTCCTCTTTTATGGTGTTCTTGTTGCGGTATGTGCCTGAGCAATGGCCTTCAGTGACGAGGTGGTGGTATAACTCAGCTTTTTGTCATTTTGAGAGAGTGTGGCTTCATCTTTTAAAGGCTCCAGATTCATTTTTAATATGTGTTATTGCCACATACACAGATAGTTCAAATGAGAGACTGGCTTTGTAAAATGAGCAAGCCATAACTGAACTGTGTGGGTGGAATTAAGCACACAGGAAGTCAATGTCAGTAAGAAAAAATTCCGATCTTTAGTGATCTAATACATTAAATTTAATCTGACATAACCAGGGTTGGTAAATGCATCAGAGGTTTTAGTGGTGAAGAAATGAGATCGGACTGGCTAACATGTGCCAATCTTATAAATTCAGAACACCCCAGGGAAGGAAGTCTTCTAGTTGGACCGGAAACAGTGTCATGAAGCACATCACTGTATATAGTAATGGATTCAAATGAAAGAAAAGATGGATTTCAGGGTGCCTTTTTAAACTCCTCCTCTGTTTTCTGCTTCAGCCTACCAGAAAATTAAATTCTTTAAATTCTCTGTCGATGGCCGGGCAGTGGCAGTTTCCGTGCAGTGGACGAACCCATTGTTTTCAACAACTGTTGATAGTCATGAATTTTGCTTCCATTCACTGCATCCTGAGAAATATTATGGAGATAGCAGTAATGGTGAGAAAATTTGAACTCTGGGGGCACTTCTGAGCAGATATTTCAAATATATTATGTTTGCGCCAGCTTGAAATCTGCTATAGGTCTGGCTGTATTTCAGCCTTTCACCCTGAAAACTTTGTTTTGTTTTGTTTTGTTTTGTTTAAAGGCATGTTTTCATGAAAACAGATGGCCAAAGTAGACTGCAAGGAATATAATGCTGAAAATTAATGTTTGACTCATCTTCTCGTTCCATATTTTGGTCGCCAGCATTCAAACATGCATTACCACAATATCCGTAGTTGCATGACAATTTTGTGCACGTTTTGAATATTCTACAGCTGCAGAATGGCAACTTACATCTGGTGCAGGTTTTGCATTAGGCATATATGGGAGAAGCATGAGGATTCATAGCAGTCATTCTAGTTATCCATCAAAAGTTAAGCTGGATTTCATTTTGGTAAGGTGACTACAACATCAGTATGATGGCTGCAGAAGTTGATAATATGGGTGAGATTCAATGTAGCAGAAACAGGCAGCAAGGGATTTCTCTGCCTTCTGAAGCCCCAAAACATTCTCTGGAGGGAACCGATTACGGAGCAGAGTGGGGAGAAATATCTCTATTATTTAAATATCTATTATTATTTAATGAGGATCATTCCGTCCCGTGAGCTGCTGCTTGCAGCTTGAGGATATATGTTCCAGGTGGAGATTTCACCTACTGTTTTGAGACCTTTTTTTTTTTTTAACCTAATTTGATTCAGTAACTTTCAGGATTTGCTGTTAACACTTTCATAGCCCTTTGGTACATCAGGCAATCTCTCACAGGTATACAAAACTTTAAAAATACAACTTACTTTCCGTTGTTATATTTAATAAAGCCACTGTTAATAGCACCCCAGGAATGCAGAGCTATTAGCAGAGACACAATTTGTCATTTGTATTTCAAATAGCTGTGCTAGTGTCGCCGCACAATTGTATGACCTTAACTATGCACAACATAATTATATTTTAAAACACCTTAATTAAATTACTTGATTAATTGTGATACAGAAGGAGCTTGGCACACCTTACATAATAAATAGGAGTACAGTCTGACCTTTGGGTCTCTGTGTATTCAGCATTATGTGGTCATGCTTGGTTCTACTAAGGCAGAAGCAGTGAGTCAGAAATATGGAAACAACTTCTGTCAAGATAGTTGATCCATTGGGATGCCAAAATAAAACATGAAATGGTGGGAGTGGCACCTGAGGCATATTCACCAATAGTGGAAGCACAAAAGATTTAGGAAGAAGGAGCAACGCTTGTCAGAGGGGGAGAGCTGGCGGGACACAAACAGCATAGGTATTCATTTATTACCTTACGCCCAGGGATCTAACCATGATTGCTTCTACCAAGAGCTCAGCATGGTTCCCACTTATCAAAACAGAGCATGCCCGAACCAGATACCTGACAAAGCTCCCACTAAGAATCGCTTTTACAGAACTAGGATTCCATTCGATGCCCTCGGCAGTGTTGGGTGGTTGGTACAGCAAAGTACATTACATAGAGAGACTTTGCCTGTGTGGACAACCCTGCGTGGAAGACCTGTGCCACTATTTATTGCAGTGCCCGTATATATATAGACCCAAGAGACAGATTTATAAAACCCCTGTTTATGAATGGGACACATTTGAATAGGCTGGAAAGGGTGAAATGGCTGCCAAGCGACACTGAGGACTTGGCTACTTATAAAGTAGCACTCTATGCGTTGGCAGCTAAGGAGATCAGAAGGAGGAAAGAACTAGAAAAAAATAGCGGTCAACTGCAAAGGGGATTCGGATATTTAATTTGGCACATCTTAACCTGAGAACCTTCTGCTATTCTATTCTATTTAATGCAACAAATAATTTTAGTAGCCACGACCATGGTTTTATTGGCCTCAGTCCAGTATATCTGAAAGAGCGTCTCCACCCCCATCGTTCTGCCCGGACGCTGAGGTCCTGCGCCAAGGGCCTTCTGGCAGTTCCCTCCCTACAAGAAGTGAGGTTCAGGGAACCAGGCAGAGGGCCTTCTTGGTAGTGGCACCCGCCCTGTGGAATGCCCTCCCACCAGATGTCAAAGAGAACAACAAGTACCAGACTTTTAGAAGACATCTGAAGGCAGCTTTTAATGTTTGATGCATTACTGTATTTTAATATTTTGTTGGAAGCTGCCCAGATTGGCTGGGGAAGCCCAGCCAGATGGGTGGGGTATAAATAATAAATTTATTATTGTTGTTGTTGTTGTTATTGTTGTTGTCATTGGTGTGGTGCCTGATTATTTTTATAGTTATTGTTGTCCTTCCTTTTGCTCTCCTTCTGAATGATGCCATGGCCTATGGCTAGTGCAATAAAATTTTTAACTGAACTGAACTTTATACCTCTCCTTTCTCCAAAGGAGCTCAAGCTGGTGTGGTTCTCCTCCCCCTCCATTTTATCCTTCCAACAGCCCTCTCCCAGGTCCTAGCTGGATATTCATAACCACTACACCACACACTGACTGAGGTAACGATGAGTCAGATGCAAAAAAATCCCTGGTTTCCCTTTGTATTTATGGATGTCTGAAAAGAACAGGAAAAGGAGGCCATAACCAGGTCGGCACATGCCGATGTATCAGTTGATTTCTCTACATCTAATGACTGGAGAATGAATGTGTGAAACTGACTCCCTCAGAAAGTGTTTTGCCTCAATGGTTAGAAGAATATATGAGCAAACACTGTTCTAAAGACAACATGCTGATATGTCTAGATTAAGTCTGTAAAGTTGATTCAGAAAACAAAATATTAGTTAAATAACAATATTAAAGATGAGAGTTACAAATTGCAATATAAATAAGAATACAATAAACATAAGAAATGACGAACACTGGTGGAGGGAAGTCACATTTGTATTTTTGTATTGTCGGTATTTGAATGATTGTAGTTGTAATGTTGTATGTGCATTGTATATTATAATAATATAATTTGTAAGAAAGAAAGTGTTTTGCCTCTACTGGGTCAAGAACATACATGGAAGTTGATCTACAATGGCTCAATTCACACAGAAATAGGTTAATCATGTAATGTCTTTCACACCAGATCTTTAACATGCATGCAAGAACTATATTTTTCTTTCCTACAGAGATGAATCCCTGCAAATACCAACCTCTGCATTAAAATATGGGGATTTTGTTTTCATGCCATTTCTCTTAGCACATTAACCTAATCAAATATGGCTGTGTTGGGTAGAAGAAATAATTAAGACCCAATAAAGGGCTGAGCGCAGGTCCTACCTGTGAGGGGATTTTGTTCCCTGTGATTGTGGGATAAGAAGATGTAGGGGATTGGAGGAGAGAAGAATAATATTTATTTAAGGGGTGCTAATTTTGACAGCAAATCAGCCCTGAGGGCTCACTGGAAGGACAGATCCTGAAGCTGAGGCTCCAATACTTTGGCCACCTCATGAGAAGAGAAGACTCCCTGGAAAAGACCCTGATGTTGGGAAAGATGGAGGGCACAAGGAGAAGGGGACGACAGAGGACGAGATGGCTGGACAGTGTTCTCGAAGCTACAAACATGAGTCTGACCAAACTGTGGGAGGCAGTGGAAGACAGGAGTGCCTGGCGTGCTCTGGTCCATGGGGTCACAAAGAGTCAGACCCGACTAAATGACTAAACAACAACAAGTTTTGACAGCATTAATGTCTTAAAATATTTGTTTACATTTCCACTACTATTTATTCCAGAATGTACACTCCCTGGGGCAGGGACCTATCAGACCTGTACTTTGTAAAGCACTGTATATGATACTATATA